>NC_134371.1:38320000-39570000 GCF_035582795.1 Mycteria americana
TAGCTGGGTGCAGGCCAGCAGGATTTACTGGTGGAGGCTCACTCCATCCAGCAAAGTATGTAGCTACTGGCGGTAGGACAAAGCAGCTCAGGACCCGCAGGGGTTGTAGGGCAGAGAGGAATGGTTTAGGGGCACCACTAGAGGTGGGGAGCGATGGGGTGGTGAGTGCAAGGAAAAAGCATCCAGTGCTCCTAAATCAGCATGATCTCTCCAGCAAGGGGAAGAAAAGGTCCCGGTTGAGCGTGGGCTGTCCCTTCAGGAGGGCCTGCCCATGGTGAGGGGTGGGATGGCATGGGAAAGCCCCATGTGGGGGGGGCTTGGTTGTGCTCCAGGAGAGATGTCTCTAGGCTGCTCCTGCTTCTGTGGGACGCTTGGAGCAGCCAAGGTGGGGTTTCTTTAGGGAGCTGCAGCCCAGTCTGGTATCTGTGTTTCCCCAGGAAGTTTCTGAAGGTCCAGTGCCTGGAAAGTGGGCAGTGGGAAGAGGGGCACTGCATCCCCGTGGTGTGCGAGCCACCCCCTCCCGTCTTCGAGGGCATGTACAACTGCACCCAGGGCTTCGAGCTGGACAGCCAGTGCATCCTCAACTGCGAGCCGCAGGGACAACAGGTGAGTGACCTGGGGGCAGGGAGGCAGAGATCGGCCAAGCATTGTGCTTCAGAGCACCTGAAAACAGTAGGGCTCCCTGTGCCCTGCCGTGCAGAGGGGCCCCCCAGCAGCTTGGCCATCCCCAGGGCTAAATGCCTTTGTACCACCAAACAGCAGTTGCCCTGCAAACCCACAGCTCTTCTTGCTGGATACCAGCTGTGGCACAGGGTGCACCACTGCCCGAGAATGCTCTTCTGCTCCCTGGTGACCCTTCCAAAAAGCAGTGGTCCTAGGCAAGCCTGCTTGTATTGAGTGAAAAGGGTCAGAAAGCAAAAGTAGAGGGTTTCCAGTGGATTTTGGGAGCTACTGCAAATGCACTTGCCTGGGATGATGGGCAACTTTGCTGCAGCAGGCTTGCTAACCAAGGGGCTTGCCTGAGGGTGGAGGCTGCTCCCTGCTAGGCTCTTCCACCCAGGTTTTGCATCCAACCTGCTGGAAAGGTCTTGTCAAAAGAAGGGCAGTTGATTCCCTCTGGTGGGATCCAGCAGCAGCTGGAAAACAATTTGCTTTCTGGTCAGTAGTGCAAAGCACACATAGGCTGGACCAGATGGCTGCAACCCAGCTGCCCTGGAGAACTTCCCTCTGGACTTCACTGGCAGGAGGGGGATCCTTGCAGTGGCCAGGCAGGGTGGTCCCTGCCGCTGCCGGTAGTAACACCGGCTGCTCTCCCTCTGCTTTGCAGGTTCCCATTGTCTGCACCAAGGAGGGCTTGTGGACAGAGGAGTTCAAACTGTGCGAGAGCTTACGGGGCACCTGCCCGCCACCCCCGGAGCTGAATTTCGTGGAGTACAAGTGTGAGCAGGGGCACGGCATAGGTGAGGGCAGATGAAAGCTAAACAGAAAACCAAACCTTATGTTGACTCAGCCCTCCCAGAGAGCTTAAGGTCACGATGACTCTTCTTGTACCAATCCCCACTAAATCTATGAAAAAAAATCCTGTTTTCTCTTCCATCCTCTTTCTAAACACAGAGCCATGGGTGGCTTTAGCCTTGTGCATGGCCTGGTTGTACTCATGGGCAAGACTCAAAACTAAAGCTGGCTCCAGTGTAAGCATCTCTCTTTTCAGAAGGATCAGGGACTTGTCTCTAGAGCAAACCCAGCTCTTTACAGTAATTTTCCTAATCTCTAGCCCTCCGTCCCCCCTGAGGTCTCTCTACTTGTTACTACTGCTAAAGTTTGCAGGGTTAATGTGGCAGGTCCTAGATAAAAGCTGCAGTGACAATCACGCGTAACACGGCACTTTGACCAGATGAGGGACCACATCATCCATTTCTTTCTCCAGGACTTGGTCACTTTGTGCTTTCAGGAAAAGCTGCAATGCTCAGTCACAGCCGTTGCATCTCATCTGGCATCCTGCTGGACAGGACGCTTGAGCAAAGCCTGTATCACTCTGAAGCAAACACACCAGTCATCTAGGTCTGATCAAAACAGGCTGAGGCGAGTCTAAGGGCAGGGCCTGCTAAGGTTAAGCTTTGGACAGACATGATGTGAGGCTGGGGTTAGGGTTGGGACCCACCTGATTTTCCAAGGTGGTTTTTGCAGCTTTTTTTCTTCCTGGGTCATAGGAAAGCAGTGGGAATTCAGCATGATAGAAAAACCATGAAAGATGCTTCCTAACATGTCAACAAACATCCCATAGCATTCAGGTCAGACTTATTTTCATGCTGGATCCCATGTCCTGACATGAGGGCTTGAATCTGTCTCTCAGGGCATGTTCAATTTTCCTCTCATCTGGGAGAAGGGAATTGGCCACAACTCCTATAGGCTCTTGCGTAATTCAGGATTTGGGGAAGGAATTGCCATCCCAGGTTGGGAGGAAAAGGGTCTCCTCTATGTCTGCCTCTGTCCTCAGTGAGGAGCCTACACGTTTGGGTCTGGTGTCCTCCCATAAAACATCATTGCCTGGTTCCTGATGAAGTCCTCAAGGTGCTCTCTCCTCCCACAGGTGCTGTGTGCATACCTTCCTGTATCATACCTCCCAGTGACCCCGTTATACTGCCCAAAAACATAACTGCTGAGACTATGGATCACCGTCTGCAGCCCACCAGAGTCCAGGTAAATGGGGAGGTGGATTCCTCTAGCAGGGGGTTTGCTGGCAGCACAGAGGGGAGCCCCCCTCCTCTCTATCTGGTGTTTTTTAACCAAAATCTCTTTGCCTTGCATGAAGAAAGATAAGACTTGCAAAGATAAGCAGCATAAGAGAGCTCAGGGCTGGCTGGCCCTCTCCAACGCTGCTCTGGAGGTACCAACGCTGCTCCCCGTAACCAGGTTCCAGTGCCGAGGTCCTCCTCCCTCCCACCACTTTTTCCTCCTCTTCCCTCCCCTGCGGACACTACTGTACAGCCTCCTGCTCTCCTGTACCAAAGTTCAGCATAAGTTATCAGCTCACAGGCCAGCTTTCAAGGATTTGCAGGATACCACAATGAATGAAGCTAAATGCAGGAATCCCACTGATTTTTCAGGATGTGCTGCATGCCTAAACCTGCTAAGCTGCTGTTATTGTCAGCCAGCGGTGGGAGAGCAAAAGCTGCCCCTGGCACGGCATGACCCTGGGTCCCCGATTACCTGGCAGCAGAGATGCAACCCCAGGCAGGTATCTCCCTGCCAGGGAGGAGGCAGGGCACTGTCAGCTGAAAGGTGTCTCCGGCTGCCAGGACCCACTGGTTGGCCTGTTACCTCTGCTGCTGGAACAGGGAGCCTTTCTCTCCCCATCTCTTATTCATTGTGTAGGCAAAACAGCTCAAATAGCTCAAATAGTTTGGATCCTCACAGCATGACTTTCCCAAAAAGTAGCTCTGCTGGGGTAATATTTCTTAAAATAAAAATGAGATGCATAAGGAAGGAGGTGGAACAAAGAAAAGCAAACAATATTCCCAGGAGCCAGTGCTCCCATCCAAACACTTTCCCCTCCTCCTGGGAACCCACAGGAGGCCCAGCATTGTGCCTGTGGATACTACTGTACGTCGCCTTGAATCAGACCCATGACGGATTGCTGGCGGGGCTGAGGACGCCCGGGGCGTGTGGGATGGTTAAGCACAAGCCTTGGAAGGAGTCCTCGCCTTTGAGGGATTGGATGGCTTGGCCCGTCGAGGCAGTGGCATTCGGCTTCCCTTTCACCGCTGCTGCAGGCTCTCGTGCAAGGGAGGCATTTTGCAGAGAGGAGGAGGGAGGAGAGGTGTTATTTTAAGAAGCAGTGCTCCCCCTTGCCAGGAGCTCTCTCCCTGGACCGTCTTGTTTTCCTCTTTGCCCCAGCTCCCGCTTCTGCTCCCCGCTTTGCTCCTCTGAGCCTCTAACAGCTTGCCATTCCTGGGAGCTGCCGCGCTCCCAAGGTGATGGAGAGGATGGGGCAAACCACACAGGGAGCTGCAGAGGCCACTTGGGGAGGGCATGGCCCTGTTTTGCTTTCAGCTCTGATTCATTGCATCCCGCAGCCGAGCAGGTTTGTCCCTCTGCCCTTATTTCCCAACCTGGAGTAGGAGTATCCTAATAGGAGTATGCTAAAATGCCATTAAAGTTGCACAACAACCACATATGAAACACCCCAGTAGGGTTAGGATGCAAACATCCTCCGGGCTGAGCAGGAATTGGCTAGATCAGCCAGCATCCCCAGCCTCTGACCCATCTGATGGCGGCTGCCTCTGGGTCTGCCTTCCCTGCGCTGGCTGAGGATGGCCAGGACCTCATCCTGTCCCGGCCTCATCACGGTCTTGACCGAACACGCAGCAGGAGGACCTGCAGCAGGTCTGCGTGGGCAGGTCTGCATGGGCAGAGCTGCCCCATCCCCAGCTGCTGTGCCACCCGGGAACGCTGGAGCCGGTCTGCCTGCTGCTGTACATTTCAAATGGGAGCCTAGGAGAAAACATATGTGCCCCTCTGTGCGACTCCCACGCTGTGAAGGGCATCCTAGGACACTTTCACAGGCCAGCCGTTGTTTTATGGGGCCTCAGATTTCAAAGTCTGCCTGAGCTTTACAAGGAGGAAATTGCATGTGTGGTGGGGCTTTTCTTCCCCCTGTATAATCATGAGTGCTCCCCACAAACCCCCGCTGAATGAGCAGGACAACACGTTCCAACATGATGAAACTGAGCCCTTCATATCTCACTCTTGTGTCCACTTGGCTGCAACAGCTGAGTTTGTGCCTTGTAAATACCAGCAATAACCTCAGCCCCGTGAGTGAACGTGAGTCTGGTGTATCTGCTTCTGGCCAGGTCTGGGGAGGTGAGTCCTCCCAGGACCTGGTTCTCGGAGCCTGAGCAGGGGTCAATGAGCAAATTGATGCAGACACCGAGTGATGACCGGCTGAGCCCCCCGTCCCATACGAGTGAGAAGATGGCGAAGCCAACGTCACGCAGATAGGTGATAGCAGACTCAGCCTGTAGTGTCCCCCAGTGGCTTCCCCCCAGCAGCAGCTTGTGGCCAAGTCAGCCACTGTGAGGTGGCACTGCCAGCCAAACCCACTTCTCTGGTGGTCCCTGCCATCTCCCTTTGTCCTCTCTCAGTTTTGTATCTATGTACATCTACATAGACATATATGTGTGTCTATCTAGCCTCTGCCTTGAACAATGTACCCTGGTTTGTGGGTGAACCAGGTGCAGCTGCCTTGGGTTTGATGGGCTTCAAAGGGTTTCCTGCTGGGCAGAGGTGCAGGGAGGGTCCTGGGGGTGCCACTGCTGTTCTGCACCGCGACGAGCAATGCAATGTTGTGGGAGACCCTCTGCCTCCAGAGAGCATTGGTGGCTGTTGCCCTCCCTCTGCCGCCTCACCTAACAGCTCATTTCTCCTTCCCTCCTCAGCATATTGTGTGCACGGGCAGGCTGCGGTGGTATCCAGACCCCTCCGTCATTCACTGCATCCAGTCGTGCGAGGTAAGCCCCCCCTGCCTGCAGCACGAGCCGCCTGCTCCTTGCAGGAGAGCTCCTGGCAATGAAGACTCGCTCCAGCACAAAGCCGGATGGCTTTGACTTCATGTTTGCTTCGAGCTGGGCCAGGGCTTGCTGGCTGAGCAGAGACACCAAAGCAAGCATCCTTAGGCTTGGTCCCCCACAACCAGGGTGATACTGGGGAACGAGAGCTGCAGAAAAACCCATTTCCTTCCTTGCCTGATTCTTCTCGGCCAGCCTGGGAAGAATGTTCTAGCAAAAGGATTTCACTGGCAAGGGGTATCCCCAAACAGCCTGTGCTGACTCCAAGCCTGAATATTTCCTTAACCAGAACCGCAGTTCTAGAGTAACGTGGATCCAGAAAAGCCCTGTGTGACTCACATGTCCAACCAAAACAACTAGGATTTCCAGCCTTGTACATGCAAAACAAACCGCTCCTGAAGAATCTGCAGACAAAGAATTCCTTGCAGAAATGGGTTAGCTGCTCATTTCACTTTGAATAATGACCAGGCAGGAGAAAATCGTAGGCAGCCTGGAGTCAGTTTGCAAAGGAAATTAAAAATAGGCAGTCTTTGTCAAGCACTAGTTGTTATTATGATTGAGGATAAAAGGAAAAAGAGGGGGTATTTTGGAATGTTGTATGCTGAAAATTTGGGATTTTTACCAAAAAGGAAAATGTAAATGAAGTTTGCACACCAAAAATAGCTTTGGGTTTTGCTGATTATTTTTTATGTGCTCATTTGAATGCAAATGATCGCTTTTGCTCACCGATTCTGCCTAGCTCAGCTCTTTGTCAACTGAAGTGTGGGAGAAAGGGAGATGTTGCAGGGGGCATGTCCCCGGGAAGGAAACATTACGGTCAACAGAAGGTGCAGCAGGTATTTCCCAAACTCGATGGCTGTGTTGTGTGTCTCTACTGCAAGGCATGGGCTGCAAGCGTAGGGGAGTGAGGTGCTGTGTGCTAGAGAGATGATTGAGTACCAGAGTTTAGCGATGCATCCTCCGGCGTTTTGGGAGCTCCAGGTCTTTCTAAACCATAGCTTTTAGCTCAGCTCTGGGGCAATGTATTTGAAGTAGGATGGGCTTATGTGGAAGAGCAGTCCAGATGGGTGTGGTGATTCTATCCGTGGTTCTCCTGTTAGCAAGGGAGAACTGCTCCTTGTGCTCTCTGGGAGTTGGTCCTTCCAAAAAAGAAACATATGGGGCGTGAGGTGCTCCTTCTTCCCTTCCTGTGCAGCTCAGGTGAGAGAAAGCTGACCCTGGCATGAGGATGCTCCCTTAGGCTCAGATACACCAGACCGACTTTCCTCATCTGTGGTTCCTCACCTCACCTTGGGTCTGTGTCTTCAGCAAGGGGTCCCATAGGGGATGATGAAAAATGCCAGCTTATTTGTGTGTGTGTGCATGTGTGTGAGAGAGAGAGAGAGGAACCAACTACCTGAATCCCGGCATCTCACAGTAACAGTCACTGTCTTCTGATTGGCCACCCAAACATGCTTATGGCCAACATGACCTCTTTCTGTTCCTGGATGCTTGTCATCCCCTTTTACTCTTAGAAAGCAAGCCTAGACAGCAGTCTTAGCATACAGGAGGTTAAGCAAGCCAAAATCTTGCCGTGTCCTACCAGAAGATGGAGAGTCCATGCTCTTCATCACCCTTGTAGTCTTTTTAATGCCTTTTCTGCTTTCAATTAATCTTTTATCAGGAATGACCAAGCAGTACATACTCTTCCAGCTGAGGTCTCAACAAAGCTTCTCAACAAAGCTTCCTTGTGCTGGAAATGTCTCTTTTGATAGGGCCCAGGACTATATCTGTTATTTCTGTGGTTGCATCTGTCTGGCAGCTCAGAGATATCCTGAGCTCAGCAAGTACACCCAGATCTTTCTCTACTTCCTTTGTTTCCAACTGATGAGCTCCAAGGTAACAGCAGATGTTTTACCATCAGTACAAGAACTTGCCCTTTAATTTTATACAAGTGAATGTCATCCTGTTTCTCTCTCTAGTCCTTTGGGTTATCTAACTATTTGTCAGATATCCTGATCCTCCTCTGTGAAACAATGCCTTCTTCCTCGTTAGCAATTTCGTCAGCACAGGCTTATTTTTAAGGTCACAGTCACTCACTGTAATACTAATGAAGATTCATCCTCAGATAGTTTCTTGCACCCTGATGCTCTCCTTTTTGATACAGCTCACAGCCACCTCCTCCCTGTTCTCCTCCTCCTCACTTCTCACGTACATGTCTTTGATTATTCTTTTCATTGGGTTTTCTTCTACGATGCTGCAGGCTGTTAAGGTTGGACTGATAAGCCAAGTCTTCCTAGATAACATTTTTTCACATGAGTTTTATAGTAGTCATTGTCTTTCCGTAAAGAATAAGTCTTACCAAAAGTGTCTCATTCAAAGTATTGCTCTGGGAGCTGCTGCTCAGCACTGGGAAGAAGGGAGGTGTTACCAGTCCCCTCATTTGACCACAGAAAATGCCCTAAATGTTGTTTCCACCTCATCTGTGCTGGCTTGCACCCTCATTCCTATTCTTCTCCTGCCTCCATCCTTGTGACCAAAAGCACTGCAGTTCTCAGGGGCCATTTCACTTGGGACCCAATCTCTTGCAGCACGTGGAGACAGCGAGAGTTGGGTAGGGATGGAATATAACCTGCCTGTAATCTGTCCTTGCCGTATGGTGCCTCCCGACCACACCTCCTTTTCTTGTTCTCCACTTCATTTACTTGCATGAGAAATGTTCTGCCCCTGCTGGGTCTGACATGGTTCAGCTTGACTTGCCATGTCCGTGGGACACCTCAGTCCCAGGTTCCTCCTCATTTCACAGTAATCACTCACTGGAGGTACCTCCTTTAGGAGCCCAGCCTCTGCTCTCCACTAGGCAGTGAAATGTGTTCAGTGGACTGTCCAGGTCACCTCAGGTCTGAGTCACCCCTCGGAGATACCATCACCTCTCCATTGACTGCTGAGTGCGTGTTGGATGAGGAAGCTTTCTCATATGGACGCCTCAGTGAGGGGAACAACCCTATGTAAGAGAAATCCAGGCCACCTGGCTGCTCATACCGTCTCTCCCTGGTGGAGTCACTTTGGGCTGCAGCATGGCAGCAGTAGCCAAGCCTCAACCTCCCCAGCCTCAGCTGGAGCCCTGCCTCACATTGGAAAGTTCAGGTCACTGCGCAATGGTGTTAGAGGAATTCTCACTCATCTTTATCGTACGCTGGCAGCGGATCAGCCTGCCTGCTCATCCCTCTTGCTCCTCTCCCCACCTCCCTTCTCTTTCCATTAATCTGGTCATCCATCTGCCTCCCGGTCTCTCGCTGCGCCTTGCCAAGTTCCCCATCCCCAGAGCGTGGAGGCACGTAGTTCAGCGGGCGAAGGAGGGAGGGAGGGAGGGATGCAAACCCTTCCAGGAGCCCGTCAGGAATACGAGTTAGCGCTGAGAGTGCTTCGCCTCTGAAGGGCCAGTGGAACATCTCATCCCTTGCCATCAGTAGAAAAACAGATGGCAGCACTGCGGCGGGGGCGGGGAGAGGAGGGGGCTTGGGGCTGGGTGGAGAGGGGAGTGGAAGAGGAGAGAAACCCCTCCTCCCCACCGTGGTTTGGGAGGAGGTGGTCATGGTCCTGGTGGTGTGCTCGGCTGCTGGGAGGGAAGTGTTTGCAGCATCTCCCAAGGGGGGCAGGTTCTCCCAAGCCATCCCAAGGTGACCAGCTCTCAGCTATCCTCTGCATGTGCCCAAGAGCAAGTAAGGCTGTTGACTTCAGAGGAGGAGACAGCATGCACAATGATCCAGGCTGCTCCCTTGGACTATTCCTGCCATGGTCCAAAACAGTCCATGCATGAGTGTGGCCAACATTGGCTGCTATAGAGCATCTCCTAGTCCATGCAGCTCACCAGCTCTGCACTCCTCTATCTCCCAACGTTGTGCAATGTGCTGAGCTTGCCCCCACCTCCAGCTCTGTTTCATCATTGCATGCAAAAGGTTAATTGCAAGGGATTTAAGGCAGCATGCTTTGGACAGACCACCAGCAGGCAGAGCTTCATACTGGTATGGTAGGAGTTGGACAAGATCTACAACAGCTGTGGGCTGCCTTGTAGGGTAGCAATTCCTTCCTGATGTGACTTGGTGCCTTCTCTGGTTGATGCTGACTTTGCTGTGCTTTGCTCTGAGCAGCCCTGACTGCATGCTGGGGGAACATGCAGAGACTTTGGCTTGAGGTCTCTGATTCACACCCTGGGTGAAGATGGGCCATACCAGAAAGCTGTCATGAGCATGAGCTGCTGGGAATTTTTCAGGTCTTCCCCACATGAGGACAAGGTCTTGCTGCCCTTCCACGTGCTGCTGGTCATGTTATCACGATCATAAAACACTAATCCATTCCCTGTTTTGCGGTTTTCCTGAGGTATTACAATGGAAATGATGAGATAGGGATTGAATTGTGTTGGCAGTTGCAAGTTGTTCTCCAGTCTCTTGATCCAACAGGTAGTGAAGGACCCCAATGGATCCTTGGGTCTTCCCACCGGCACGCACAAAACCCTTGCTTGGCATGTCTGTGGCTTGTGTCCAGCATTTTTCAGCCAGAGTTAACCCCTTTGAAGGCATATGCAATAAGGACAGCATGAAGTCTCATCTAAAATCAGGGTCCCCACTGTGCTTTAATGTGATGGGAGACAGGGTGCAACTTGCTCCCTGGGCAAAGTGCTGCAGCCGGGGTCCAGCTGTAGGCAGCTGCTTCTGCTCCTCACTATGGATGGGGCTGGTGCCCTTTGATTGTCCCTCCTCCCAGACGCGGGAGCTCTGATTTTGTACCATGGCAAAGCTCAGTGCAGGAAACCAGGCAGAAACATGATGCTGGTGGGATGCTCCACTCTGGGAAAGAGATCCTCTTCTGCTCTCCTGGGGCTTAAGGCAATGAGGACTACAGGCATACCAGCTTCTCCAAGGAGACTCTCTAGAGCAATAGGTATCTCACTATGGCCAGAATGTGAAGTTACCCTCTTGTCATTCTCACATCATCATTATCTCATCTCCTGTCCCCATGGAGGCGTTTCATGACACCTTTATCCAGTCTGCACTCTTCTTCTGTCTGCCATCTGGCTTTGAAAATGTGGAGAGGATCCTACTGGATGTGACTGCTGTTCTTGTAAGCAGGCAAGAGGCAGACCATGTGACTGCTATTCCTTCAGGAGTCTCACCAAAGCCTATGAGCCCGTGTGATCCAGGTGACCAAACAGGACTCGATGAGTTGCCCTAGATTCTGGTACATTCAAATTTTGGATAGTACACGATGTGTTGGCCTCCACATCTCAAGAGGACACAGCAGAATTGGAAAAAGCAATCAAAGTGATTAAGGGGATGCCACAGCTGCCCTTCAAGGAGACCCTAAAACAGCTGGGACTCTTCAGTTTGGAGAGCAGAAGACTGCTGGAGTTTTGCCAAGTCAGAGGTGCTGGATAAGATGAATGCAGAACTGGGAAGCACTCACTGAGACTGGCAAGGGGGTTGTTTCAAACAGGTGAAGAAAAGTACTTTGGACACAGTGAGCACTGAACTCTTGAAACTGGGTGCCATGTGAGGCTGCAGGGGTGAGTAGTAGCTTTAAGTTCAAAAAGGGATTAAACAAATTAGTGGACATCAGGTCCACAAACAGATACTGAAAGGACCAGGTAGGGCTATACTGTCTGCCATGCCTAAGGCAGCAAGTGTCAATAATGGGGGAGTACAAGGAGCATGAACTGCAGGTAGTGGTCACTTCTGGATCAGACCTGGCCCCTGACCTGTGAGGGCAAAGCCCTTCATGCTGGGGAGGTGGAAGATAAGATGGGGAGCTCTCTACATACCTGCTGGGTACATTAGCATGGGATATAGCCTTTCAGTGGATGAGCCCAAAGAAGTTGGCTCTTTTTGGCTCTTCCAAAAATCCCAGTTGAGGCATACTTTTCCTAAACTATGAGAAGAACTCTGTCCCCTGCACACACGTGGATCTCTGTCCCCTGCACACACGTGGAGTGTGATTGTAGAAACCTCATTTTCTTAAGAGACAAAGAAAACAGAGGGAAACAAAATGATCACACACCAGCATGGTGCAGGGACAGGCTTACAGAGCCCCAAAAGATGGGAGCCTTTTGGCACGGGTAGGACCACAGCATCCAGGCACCACACCAGTGGTGGTGGAGACCCAAAGAGGTGGAAGCAGCCTCTGCTCCCCAAACCCATGGCTGTGCAGTCTGGCCTGCACTTAGGATACCCCAACCTATGGCTACTTCTCTGCCCTCTCCAGCTCGGGTGCCATCCCTCCATCCCTGTCCACGTCCCACTTTCCCCTCTCCCAGCGGTCACAGTCGTGGAGCCGGTGACACAGACAGAGGGAGTGGAAAGCCACTGAAAGCACCCGCTGAAACAAAAATCAATGAGTCGCTTCTGATAATAAACAAACATCCCCAAGCATAACCCAGCCAACTGCTCTTCCAACACGAATATTCATTCCCCTTCAGCCCCTTCATCTGTCGTATATTGTTTTTCTTTCTGTTTAAGATCTGTAACAAGAACTTGGCAGAAACCAGATACAAGTGGGTCAGGAGGCCCTCGTGGTTTTCAGGGCTTGTTTTCCATAACCCGTTCTATCCTGCAACATACTTTGCACAAACGGCTTGGCAGGAGATCTAATCCATGGCAGCAGGCAAGCTGCTGAGGGCAGGATCGCAGGCTGGTGCTCGTGGCATGGGAAGTCCTGGCTTCTCTCGTGTGCACAGCAGCCACCCTGGGAATGGTCACTGCTGGGGACCCATCTCTGGGAGCCACCGTGCTTGCCAGGAATGCTATCGACACATGGCATCTTCCTGTGCTCCCCTTGGCTTGTTCTTTCCTGCTTCTGGTTTTCTTCTCCTGTTAGCACTGAGATCAGGGTGTAAAAAGGATGAAGCTAAGGACCCTGCCGTGAATAGATCATGGACAGAGATGTTTCTTTGGAGGCAAAGACTTGTTCTGATATGCTGTTTATCTATACCAGCTTTCCATTCCTTTCTTTACTCTTGTCCCCGTGGACTGTGCAAAGCCCTTTCCAGATCACTGTCTGCTGAGACATGGGGTCCCTGCGGAACAAGATGCAGAGCAGGACAGGGGAGAAGAAACGCATCCATCCCCATTCAGTACCCCAAAGTGCCACATGCTCAATTCCGCAGCAGAAGTGTGTCCAAACCAAATCCTGGCCTGGGACACAGAAGCACTTTCAGACACCATGAAGGCAAAGACCTGCTCTCCCAGTATGGCCATCTACAGCAGCATTCAGGCTGGAGACCAAGCAGCAATCTAACCTCTGTGCTCTTCATCCCCCTTCAGACACTGATCCTGTCCAAACTCAATCCAGACTGAGGCAAACGAGGCCCAGATGTTTGCAGGAAACCCATGTCCAAAGGACGCTCTTTGTCCCGAAGAACACCTAGAGCTGCATACCAAGACTGCTGGAAGCTTGGCTGTTGCTTGCCTTGGGCATGGCAGTACAAGTGATGGCACATAGGCTGAAAGCAGACAGCAGGATGCTGCCTTCCAGCCTGTCACCCCTTCCTTGAAACATTCCTTAGAGTGTGTGGCGTACTTTCTCAAGCGACAAGCCTCTGTTTTCTTACTGAGGCCCAGGGAGAAGGATGTTGGAGCTGGAGCTGAAGACCTGAGATGTGACGAAAGCAGTCTGCACGCTGAGCTGACAAGTGAGTGGCTCAGGGACACCAGCAAGCTTGGAAACAACTGATATTTCTCCATTTTGCTTTCTAGCCATGTCTGAGGTGATGGGGCAGGTCCACGATGTCTCCTAGCAAGCCATCCTGGAGGCATGTGGCTCCAGGGGACAGCTGCCATGGTTCAAAAGGAGTACAGGAACAGCTCAGGGGACACAAACTAGGAGATGTTAAAATGGTGGATGACGTGCTGGGTTTGTAGCAATTTGTTCCTCTTTTCTTCAGGCCATTTGGTCCCAGGTGCCTCTTGCCAAATTTCTAGAGGTCTCTTCATCTGAGCGGTGCTCACCCTGCCTCCCTCGCTGCAATAGGCCAGGTAGTGCTTGCTTGCTGCTCAGAATGGCTCAGGGCAGCGAGGCATCCCAAAAAGCTTTTTGAGCAGAAGGCAGCCCTGTTCCCTCTCTGTCCCTCTCTGTGTTTTTTAGAGCTGATTTCCTCCTTGCGTGCTGGAGAGCCTCAGGAAGGAGAGAGGGAAAGTGAATGTGCCTGGGGTGTTCAGGGGGGGAGGAAAAAAAAAATAAAATAAAAGAGACACTGCAACAGAGAAAGGGCCAAGAAAAATATTTAATCCAAACAATGAACATTGTCGTTTCCTCCCACAGTCTGCATTCCCAGTCAACTTCCCTGGGCAAGCAGGGGGAGCCAAGAATGGCCGGGCTCCCTGCCTCGCCAGCATGAGTGTGTGTGTATGCAAGGAAAGGGATGTGTCCTGAGGACACTGTGCTATAGCATCGCTTTAACTAGCTCCTGCTGCATCTGTGGCTGAAGGGACTGACACCAGCCCATTTTCTGTAGGGAAACAGTGGTTTGGAGTGATGTTGGAGGGATGCGGACAGGGATGGGAGGGAGAATTTCCAGAGACCCAAGCTGGGATGGTGAATGCATAGGGGCTTTAAGTGAACCAGACTTTTAACAAGGCTTTGGGTACTCTTCAAGTCCTCCCAGGGACCTCCCAGAGACCTCCCAGAGCTTTCTGAAACATCTTGGCTAGTGGCTGAGGTGGGAAGGAAGGAAGGAAGGAAAGGCATCTGACGGGTAGAAGCTGCCTTCTGCCTATCCCTGGCCAAGGGCTGCTAAAGCTTCCTCAGGCTTTCCTTTCCCCACGCACCCCTGCCTGTTCCGCCCTGCCACATGCAGCGGCTTTTGCCTGGGATGTGGCTTCTCTTGCACGTCTTAGATCCCTGAAGTTGCAGCAGTCTCCAGCCCTGGGGCAGTTCAAGGTACGTGTCCCACGGTTCTGTGAGCCCTGGTTTGGGCTGACATCCCTCTGCTGCCAAATGGGCAGCCGTTTCCAGCTGTGCTAGGTGAGGCCCCGGCCCTGGCTACTGCTGCTTTCTTGTTTCTGGTGCTGAGGACACGCTGATGCCTTTGGGCGCTTGCTCTTGAAGACCCTGCAAGGTGGTGGCTCCTGGAAGACCATGGGCACAGTGAGGGGAGACATTTCTCCAGCAGAGCTTTATCACCCAGTCCTGTCCCTGTCTCCCTGCCACACTGTCTCCCTCCTGTCTCCTGTCTCCGACTGATCTTTCCATCACTGATGACTCATGCATCGCAAGAGCAGAGTTAACAGCAGTGAAGCTGATGCATGAGGCGTGGGTCTGACAGCATGGCAGCTTTTCCAGGGCCTGTCTCCCCTGCTGAAATCATGGTTCCCCTGTTCCTCTGGGGCTGCTTTGAGAGCGGCAGCTGAGAAGGATGAAGGCACCTTGGAATTCCTTGGCTGCAGGGTCGCATGTGGTCATCTCAGTGTGCAAAGGGTCCGAGGTCGATGCCCAAAATACTGATGCCCAAAGGAAAGGATGAAAGGACAGCAAAATCTGTGCTGACTTAGAAGCAGCATGAAAGCAAACTACGCACCCTCCTTGGATGGGATCAGCACAGTTGCAAAGCCCAGGACCTGCACAGCCTCCCGAAGGCTGGGGGGAAACATTTTGCTTATTAAGGCTGGACTTGATCCCCTGAAACTGGGATCTGGGCTTTCTCTAGCTATGGGCAGACTGAAGTTGCAAGCACTTTCCATCCCAGCAGCAGCACAGGAGAGCCTTTCAGCTCTTCAGTTACACAATTGGCCAGGTGCACGCTGAATTTTTTTTTTCTTTTTTCCACCTTCCTCTGAAGCATCTGGAACAGGTCATTGCCAAAAGCAAGGTACTA
This sequence comes from Mycteria americana, assembly GCF_035582795.1. Classification (NCBI taxonomy): domain Eukaryota; kingdom Metazoa; phylum Chordata; class Aves; order Ciconiiformes; family Ciconiidae; genus Mycteria; species Mycteria americana. The sequence continues at coordinate 38,335,412 of NC_134371.1, forward strand.
GGCCTTCAGGTCTGCTCAACCAGAGCAAAACCTGCATTCCTGGGAAATAATGTTCATCAAGTGCCCATGACGCAGCAGCAAAATATGTACAGTACTGATGGCATCTGTGATTTATTCTTTGTGCTCCGTCTTTCCCTCACTCTGTCACACCCTTTCACACTCTTTCACAGTGAATCAACCTACATATAAGGTGGATTCGAAGAAAAGTGTCTGGACCCTGCCCGCCTCCCCAGTGGCACTGGGGGCTCCCTGCCGAGCAGGACACCAGCTTCGGGGAGGGAGCCAGCCAGCTTGGCCCTGGCCCCAGGGACTCTGCAGGGACCATGGAAAAAGGCCACGCACAGATGCTGCTACCTGCATGGCATCTTCTGGCAGCCTCCAGAGAAACAGCACTGCCAAGCCCTCTGAGATGCTTCTGCCCAGGATGTGGCGGGATCTAACCAGTCCTTTCTCACATCCTTTATTTGCCTGTAATATTCTTCCCTCTTTTTGTTTTTTAACTTAATTTTTTCTTTTTTTCATTAGTGCCTATTCCCGGCTCTGAGACCATGTGGTTTTTTAGCCTATTTAAATTGCCAAGCACTTGATCCGCGGTTACTATTTTTATGCCGGCAGCGCAGGGCTCTGGCCTGGTGGTGCCAGATGCTGCACCTCCACGTGCTAACACATGCCCCGCTGAAGCTCCTGTCTGAATAAACAAGGAAGACGGATGGCATGAGCAGGGAGATTCACTGACACAGCCTGGCTCGCTAGCTGCCTCGGTGGCATGCTGCCTAGCCGAGCAGCTCCCTATCACTTAACGCGGCACAGAGCGGTGGCAGCAATTACCTTATTAATTTTTTCCCAGTTTATCTCAGCCATTCGAACCAGCCCTTTTTCCCCCCGTGCTGGAGGATGCATATTCTGGTGAATGAAATGCAGCTGGACATTTCCCTGGATCACATCCGTTGCCTTTGCATGGCACAGTTGGCCATTGGTGTGGGGTTTTTTTCCTGCTAGCATCTTAAAACATCGGTGGGTGTTTCTGCGAGTCACCAACATGGGCAAAACTCCCTCCTCCCACCACTGGCATTGCCTTCTGCAGAGCCAAAAGGCTCAAGCACAGGCTGAACAGAGTCTGTACGGGTTTTCCTTTCTCACGTCACCTGCTCTTAGTATTGCATTGCCTGTGTCCGCCCTTGCTGTGACTCTCGCAAGACCAAAATGAGACCGATACAAGTACGAGGGTGCCTGTGCCCTCAAGGGTGACCCACCAGCACCTTACTTTGCTCTTTCTGCTCGCAAAGATGAAACCAGCTGAAAATCCTTGGCAAAGCAAAGCAACAGGATTCACTGTGTTCTCCAGGCGCTGGGCGAGGAGTAGGGACAGCGGTCCCCGAACCCTGCACCTGGCTCTCTTGAGCCTTGAGTCCAATTAGTCATTTTTTATTTTCCCCTCATATGTTTTTCCAATGTAATTTGGAACATGAGTCGTTAAGTTTCCCCAACAAGTGTTGCCATAGGAGCCTGTATTTGTTTAGGGTGGGGTACGGGCTCCAGCGGGTTGAGAGGAGGGGGCAATTAGCCCTGATAGGTGTAGAGAGAAACTGAGAGCTTCTCCTTCCCCATCTTGTCCCTGTCTCTGCCTCTGTCCTCCCCCTGCCTTGCACACAAGATCTGGAAACGATTTCAGACCTGTGCAGCCGGGATGGGCAACCCCCCCCATAATTGTATGGAAACTACCGAAGCGGCGGGTGTTGTTTTGCCAGTGAGTCATGACATATGGAGCAAAGCTCAAGGAAAAACTCCACCGCGTGGAAGGCTGCAAAAGTAAATCACACCCAGAAGAGCTCTTCCCTGCCAGCGGCCCTCGCCAGTCCCTGCCGGCATCCCTGCACCGGCCAGCCCCAGCATCCCTGCCCTGGCCCTCCCAGTGCTCAAAGCTGCTTCGTGGCTCAGAGATCTTCTTTGATCACTACCATTCAAGACCCACTGATGCTTTTCAGTGGAAGAGGAGTGTTAACCCTTGGCCTTGGTGAAGTTGCACCCTGGTGTCCTCTGGACATGGTTTGTGACAGCAATGATGGGAACCAAATCCTTTCTTGTTTCTGAGTGAGCTGCCTAACCTGCCTGTGCCTCAATTTCCCAGCTGTAGGAACATGTGCTCTTTCTTCTTTTGCGAGATCTCCCAGGCAAATGCAATCCCTCTGTGGCTGCCTGGATTTGGCCCAGGGACTGTGGTACTGGTAGCACAGACGGACTCAGTGGTTTGCCGTAATCCCTGCTGCTACTTTCTTAAGTGACATTAGCCTGCATCGAGCCCATTTCAGTTCCTTGTGAGTCATGATGATGAAAAGCCACATTGGTTCCCTGGTTTTGGCATGGCTTTTTTGTGTGAATTATTGGCATTATCACCAGTCCCGCATGTTGGCTTTGGCACAGTGGATGCAGGGCTGTCGCGGTGCGGTGACATTTTTCAGCTGGCTGTCATTTGCTTTAACGGTGCTACAGGTGAGTATCCATCAAAGGCTGGGTCCAGGTATTTTCTGAAGTATATTTCCCCTGGGTTGTCATCTGGGGCCACCAGATCCAGTGAAACAGGTCGGCTGCTTCCATGAGCAAAGGGGTGGCCAGGTTTCCACCAAGAGCCCTTTCTGATGACAGCAGTCCTCCTGGAGGTTGGCCGTGGTTGCTGGGCCAGTAGCTACCATCACAGAGCCTACTGTGATGATTAATGATTATTAGTGATTACTAATCACTTGGTTATGAATGGCCTCTCCGTTCTGTTAGCACATTCGGTTGTTGCTTGGCACTGCTGATGTGTATCTGTGATAAATAAACCTCGGCTGCAGATTGTTCCTGACTAGTTCATTGCAAGTGCTTCACATGCACATCGTTTGGTTGCACCAGTCACACAGCATTGTTTCGGAGCTCTAGTTGGCTGCTTCTCAGCCCCAGTTGCTTGTTCCTCTTCTCTGATCAGATGACTCATGTAACTGAACAACAATAAAATGGATTTCTGAATGGCTGCTTGTGCCATTTAACATTTCTGGACAGAAAGCTATTCTGCTGCAATAGCTTTCTGTTTCCACGTTAGAGCTGAAAGTAAAGAAGGCTTTTTAATGACAGAGCATTTATCTGAGCTGCACCAAGGCAATCTGGGCTCTGCAAATCCCCAGTTGTCCAGGCAGACCTGACGGTGCAGCAGAGGGCACTGGGCTGTGCCATGCGAAGAGGAACCACCATTATTTTGGCAACGCAAAATCCCCCACCACGCAACAATACGATTTCCTTACAGAGGGTGAGATTTGGGCCATGAAGAAGAGAAATGAGGAGGAAGATGGCCAAGACTGAAGCTGGAAGGTGGCCACATTGCCAATATTTCTGGTCATCAGTAGGCTGGTGCCCTCTCTGCTCAATCCAGAGCTGGATTTTGCCTGCAGGGAGCTAGTGCTTAATGAAGATTCCTTCTGTTTGTCCCAGCTGGCCACCAGATAAGTAGCGTTGTAGTCCAACCTGGCCAGGTTTGGTGGAGCCATGTGCTATGGACAGGGCTAGAGCCTCCAGTGGAGAGTCTAGAGGAATGTGGGGACATATTCCTTGGGGTCAGAGCCAGAGCAAGAGCATTCTGGAAAAGGCATAGTCCTTGCAGCCAGAGCTTGCCAATGTTTGGCTGGGCTTGAGTGCAAGTACTTCTGGAAGACTCCTGACTTTGCTGAACCTTTCTCGTGGTCCAAGGGGGATAAAGCCCCTGCCTTCCTAAGACTGATCCTCTAGCAGGATGCTCTATTGATCTTCATAACAGCCTCTCTGGACTTAGCTGCCCAAGCCAGGCCACCAAGCTCAACTTCAGAGCCAAGCTCTTTGGGACAAGGGGTGTTGGAGAGAAGAGTTGGGTCAGCTTCTTACAGAGCCCTGCCCCAGCTGTGAACATGCAGAGAGCTGGATTACAGTGGGGACACGTGAGAGTGGTGTGAGAAGGTGGATGAGCAGATGAGGTGGTGAACTCACTCCTAGTGGGTGGCAATGGAATGTATGGAGAAGCACTGAGTGAGATGGGAATGAGGACTTGTGGCATTCAGGTTGGGGCCCTCCCTAGCGATGTGAATTTGCTTTCTTGCTTCCTGACACCGTTCCCTGATCTTTGAGCTACAGCTGCTGCCCTCCGAGCACCCACTACTCCATACACACCAGCCAGGATACCAGTCTTCTGGTGCCCTTTGGCTTTGAAGAAGGGGTTGTGTATGGTGGAACTGGGCCTTGGCCCTTACCAGAGGTGCACAGGGGCCTTGCTGAGGACCTGGGATCTCTGCTTTTGAGGGCAACCTTATGCTTTTGAATAACCCTTTCAGCAAAGACTCATTTCTCTCTCTAGCCCTTCCAAGCAGACGGCTGGTGCGACACCATCAACAACCGGGCATACTGCCAGTATGACGGGGGTGACTGCTGCTCCTCCACACTGTCCTCCAGGAAGGTAAGTGAGCATCTTCTGCGGCTCTGGCCAGGATTTATGATTAAGTGGTGACTGCTAGCCATGCTCTTCGGCTTTGCTGACCATAGAACTGAGCCTGCAATGCAATTCTCCCACGAACGGAGAACAAATCCATGATTTTAAACCAAAGCCAGCTGAAGATGATAGACATCATCCCACTGATTAACAGCGGGGTTTGGACTCGGGCCAGCGGGACTGAAAGCTCAGCCCAGCTCCCACTGAGGTTCATGGGATTCCCTCTCGTTTTGGGAAACAAGTCCCAAAGAAATGACTTCCATGGGATGTAGTGCTAGCCATGGTGACTCAGAAGTCACCTTGTCGTATAACTGAGCAATCTCAGAGGATTTTTGGTATGGTCCACTGGCATCCGCTATGGGCTGTCTTTCCCTCCCAATTCTCCTGGGGAGGCAAGGAGGGAGGAATAGCGTAGAGGGAGCAACTTGGTATTGGGGTTGCACAGACCCTTCTTTGTCTCCCATCACAACCTCCCCTCCCAACTAACTTGCTATCCAGCACTCACAGCCCATCCTTCCTAAGCATATCCAACAGCAAAACAAATCATAGGGCATGAGATAATTTCTCACTGCAAAAATATGTGAATTTGGATCTTCTCATCTTTGTTGTGGAGCTTGAATCATTTTTCCTTTCATCACACATACACACAGAGAAAAGGAAAAATAAAATCCTGGGAAGATCCAGTTGAGATAGGAGAGAAAAGGCTTTACACCCAAGTGATGAGTGAAACCTCCACAGCGATATCATGACATCTTGGAGCAAGGCATGGCTCTCAGGAGGTCTGAGACATCTGGATCTCTGGCCAAAATAAAGGATGGGTTTGCAGTGGAAGGTGCGGGGATTCAGTCCCATGGCTCTCAGGAGACCCAGCCCCAGCTCACATCCCCCACAGGTCCCAGATCTCCCACAGCACAAGCCTCTAGCATATCTCTGTTAAGGCAGATGCAGGAATATGGGGTTTAAACACCAAAAAACCACTCCAGCCTCTCACTGGCCCAGGCTGTGAAAAATCAGATGTGCTTCCACAGTAAGAAAAACTCCTGGCTCTGAGCCTGGTGTGTATAAAACCTCTGGAGGAAACTGTTTTCTCAGCTCCCATGGCCCATGACTGGGCAACTGCCAACCAGGAGCCAGATGCTCTGCTGGTGCCCTCCCATCTTGCTCTGCTGCCACCAGCTAAGGTGACATAAGCTTGCTCGGCCACATATAGTTGTTGTAGAGAAAGCAGTGTGCAATGAGCCTCTCTACCTGCATGGGATGTCTCAAAGCAGCACAGCTTGTGGGTGGCCCTAGATGGACCCACTGCCTGCCCCACTGAAGGCCATGCCTGCTCACACAGCTTCCAGCCTGCCTGGGTTTTCTTAATCCACTATGCACAAGAACTGTATGCATCTACACGGGCTCCTATATCAGATGATAGTATGGAGGCCAGCCTTTGCAGCTGGGAGCTTGGCTGAGTTCCTCCAAGAGGTGCAGAAGACGAGGCTATGCTACCTTCATGCTTTGCTGACCCTGGAAGAGCCAGGAGTAGCTTGAAGGACAGGTCTCTGAGCTCAGACATGGACAAGGAGGGCTTTCTGACAGGGGCCAAAGTAAAACTGAAATCTAGAGGTGCCTCACCACTGCCAGCTCTAGTCCAAATGTCTCACACCCACCAGGGGAGACTGCTCCCCAGGGTTTGACATTTGGGGTACAAGACTCAAGCTGACCCTCGGTTGCGAAATTTGAAACACAAGTTAACTAAAAGGAAACGCTAAGAATAAAACTCAGCTGGGGACAGCTTGTATCAGAGCCCATTTCTCAGTGAGCATGGAGCCTGGCAGTCTCCACAATGCCAACAACATCAGGGCGCAGCCCGAAGTGTCTGTCTCTCCGTACCAGGGTGGAGAGGGCTTGCAGGAGCATAGGGGTGCCAGGAGCCAGGGATCTCAAAGCAGAGCCTTACATCTCCCTTTGGTCCCCCCAGGTGATCCCATTTGCTGCTGACTGTGACCAGGACGAATGCACGTGCCGTGACCCGGCGGCCGAGGAGAACCAGTAGCGGCACCACGAAGGGCCTCTCTCGGTCAGGCGAGCGCCGGAGGAGCGAAGGGGCAGCAACGGGGGCCGCTGGGGAACAGCAGGGTGTGAGGGGGCAGGAGGCTTCAGGAAGAGCCGGGCAGGGGGATGGCGACTGTGCGTGGAGGGGACGGGTTGAGGCCACCGAGCAGCCAGTGGGCTGCGGCACGGGAGGGCAGGCCCGTGGCGGTCCCCTCCCCATCGCTGCTCCCTCCCAAACCCAGCCGGGACACGAGGGCCCGGTGCACGCTCGAGGGGCTCAGCCAGGGGTCCGGCGCCGCCTCGGCCACGCGCTGGGCTGGGCTCCACACCGAGAGTCCAGGCGCTGCCACAGTTGTTTGTCCGGGTCCGGTGTCTGGGTGTCTGTCTTTGCTCTGGATTTTGTCACTATTCACCCACCCTCTGCTGTACAGGCTTCTTTTAGCAAGGTCGAGGTAGTTGTGATCTCTCTGCAAATATTTAAACTTAATTATATATATATACATATATATATAATATATATAAATATATATTATATTTTCTTTGCTCTTGATGAAGCTGAGAAAGGATATCCTTTGTCACACACCCATGCTGCTGTGAAGTACAAACCATTGGGAAAAGTGCAGGTCGGGGCAGGAGGAGCAGGGAATTTCCCCTTCCTTGCTGAGAGGCAGCTGGAAGGAGGACAGAGAGAGAAGCCAGCACCCAGGCCACGCCAGGAGAGAACTCCCCAGGAAGGCGGCATGGAGGCTGCGAACTCAAGGTGCTCTCGGCATCTTGCAGGCATCAAGTTTTGCCCTTGGGATTTGCCGATGCTTTGCCTTGCTCTGCTTAGGGTCCTGGGTCAGGATTTTGAGGTTGAGAAGAAACGCTGCTGTGCCCTTGCATCACCCCGACAAGCATGGCAGATTCAGTGAGCATTGCTGCCCCGAAGGGCACTGCAGACGCCTGTCACCTGTTATTTCAGAGCCTTCTGGGAAGGGTTACGTGTCCATGGGGATCGCTGCGTGGTCAGCAGGAGCAAAGACACACAACAGTCCCTCTCTGCCTCGCTTCCCTGGCCACTGCGCACCCAACTAGACAAGGGATGTAGTGGGCAACCCAGAGTAGCTGTGTGATGCTCTGAATGAAGGATGATGAGGTGGTCCTTCTTTTCTTTCCCCACATCTCCTTTCCAAACATGAGCTTCAACAGTGTTGTCAGCAGTTCTCGGAGGAGACCAGACCCTGTAATGCAAGGAGAGACAGGACCCGAATGACCTGTCAGGAGACTTTGAGCATCACCTTTTCCCACTGAGATTTTCCTTATTACTATCTCTGTGGTCGAGCCCATCACAGTCACCATACAGTTGCTGACTTTCACGAGTCTCTTGCTCCTGTAGGCACTAAGTGAAAATCTTCAAATTCACTTCTAGCCCCAAAGAAGCCCAGCTAGAAACTTTGCCCCCCATAGTTGATTGCCAGAAGCTCAGCTTGGCAGCCTGGACCCAGCCCCATAGAGGCAGCAGGTAGGGAAGGTGCCTGGCTCCAGCTGGGGTTATCGCTGATGGTTTTGTGCTGCAAAGAGGCAGAGAAAAGGGATAGGAAGAGGAGAGCAGAGAAGGGACCGCAGAGCAGGAGCACGGACGCCCCGGTGCAGCCCCGGGCTGGGACCAAGAAACCCAAGGCTGCCCGGCTGCGTCCTGCCGGCACGGCCTGTGCCGGTGGAGCCAGGCTCCAAGCCAGGGTTTCTCCAGCACAAGAGCGATGGAGAGAGGGTGACACAGTGTGGACAGACCGGGGATTTTCAAGGCATCCTTTGGCTTTCGCTAGCTCTCCCCCTGGTTTTTGTCAGACACTGCCTGAAGTTATGTTTGGCAGGAGGACAGGAGTAGGAGCAGAGGTGCCTGGACATCCCACCAGCGTCCAGGCAGGAGATGCTTTGTCCTTCTCCAAGCCCTTTCCTGATCCCAGGTGCGCCCATCGCCCCATGGCAGGTCACGTCCTGCCTGCCCTGGCCTAGGCAGGGATGTGGGGGCAGGGGATGACGATGGCCCCATCTCCTCTTGCAGCAGGGAGGCACTGACATTTCTGTTCCCATCATGCACAGGTGACAACACCCACGGTTTTTCACCCAAATGCACTGTCAGTTTGGCAGAGAGCTGCAATTTTTTGACAGCGATCCATTTTTCAATCAAACTCCCCCCCAAAAAAACCCAAGGAAATTAAAAAAAAAACCCTTTGAGACTCTTCTGGCCCCAATGCCCCCGAGAAGGTGCAACTCGGGCAGCCCATCCTGTTCCACCAGCGCAGGGAAGGGGAAATTCAGGGGTCTCAGCACAGCAGGAGCGGGGGGCATGGCAGCCCCCCGCCCATGGGTATGGTGGGAATGTGGGATGAGGGTGACATGCAGAGGGAGATGGGAGAATTTCAAGTCCCGGCATCTTGCAATGCCAAACCCTTCCCTGGCTGGTATCAGCGTTACCTAGATGCCTATGTGTTTAGATGCCAATTTTTTACCCTTTTGGTGTGAAAATCCTGGTCTCAGCAATGGCTCGTCCCTGCTCACCAGTGGGTGCAGGGAAGGGGCCATGCCCCATGGATAGGGGAACCGGAGGGCCAGAGGTGCTGGCTTGGCTGATAGAGATTTGTACTTCTCATGAACGGATAGCTTCTACGTACCGAAATATTGTTCTTCTATAGCGACACTGAGCGGTTTTTGTCCCCTTTAGGGTTTTATTCACAACGGAGGCTGCTGCTATTTTTATTTTTTTGTATTTGATAATTATTTTTTATAAAAATCTATGAAAAATAAATAATCTTCTCATCCTCCACCTCTTTTGTCTCCTTGCTTCACCCAAGGTGGGGGGCCAGGCTGGGGAAGGGAGGTGGTATGGGTGCTCCCAGCACCCTTGGTCCCACATACCCTCCTCTGCCCCAAACTATGGGTTGTCCCAGCTCCCTCCCAGCAGTGTCGCAGCCCAGTGGGAGACCTCCTTTGGGTTTTGAGTTAAGGACACACACACCTCCAATGCTCTCCCTGTTCAAGGCTGCCACCCAGGCAGCTTTTGCTGTGCCACCAGCTGCGAGAACACTTTTGCAGATGGTCTTCTGCTGCCTATGCCACAAATGGGTCCATTGCTGATCGCTTTTTGTAATTAACCCACCTTAAATGTAGGGAAAATGTGCATGTGTGTGTGTGTGTGTGTTCACACACCACCTCCCTGGGGACAGGGAGCAGAGGGTGGCTCATGCCAGAGCCAGAGAGACATGCCAAGTGGCATCCTGGCAAGCCAGTTAAAACCAAAGACAATCCAAAAAGTTACTTAAAGATTTTGGGAATTATTTTTTTTTTAAGCAACCAGATAAGCTTTGTACATATGGACCCGGAAACACCAAAAAGCCCTGCACAAGCTGGGTGGCAGCCCACAGCGCCCAGGCACCCAGCTCCAGCCTCCCCATCGGATGGTGGTGAGCCCAAGGACCCATCTCTGCTTCAGTGCACCACCAGCATGAAGCATGACAGGGACCAGGGCAAGCTGATGCCATAGTACTAGCTGAATCCCCTCCCATGCACAGCCCCAAATCCAACAAACATCCCCTGTCACCAAGGCAGGGGACATCCTCAGGGCCCTCGTGGATTAGGACTGCACTTCAAAGATGCCCACAGCTGCTCTACTCTGCCCAGTTGGCCAAATCAGTGTTTCTGGTGCTCTGGAAAATGGGATTTGCAGCATTCAGTGAAGCGGCCTGTCCCATGGAGCCTGCTGCAGCCACAGCCCTGCATGTCGCTGGCCATACCTGGGCAACGCCTCCGGACCAGGGGCACCTGGAGCATCTGGGCCAGGTTCAAAAGTTCCACCACCCCCCATGCTGGAAGGCTATCATGCCAGTGGCACAAGGACGGACAGCATGAGGCTTCTCCCCCTAGGAGTCTTTCCCTGTTGCAATTCCCAATTCCAGTGGCCCCAAGCCGGCCAGGTTTTCCCCAGTGCCGGGTACGGAGCCACCGAGCCACGATGGTCCACAGTGGCCACAGCTGGTGGGCACACCTGCAACAGGACTAGCCTGCCCTTCCTCGGGGCCTGCAGGGTGGTTTACTGAGAGGAAATACTGCTTTTTATACACTTTGGGGAAAGAGGATTACAGGGTTTTTCTCCTTCCCCTCCTGCCTTTTCCACTCTTCAGGTTTTTTGGTGTATACTTTATGGGTATTTTTTCCCCCCTTTTTTAAGACAGTTTGAACTGAGCAAATAAAATGGCCCTCAAAAAAGTCAGGCTGGTTTCCAAGAGCAGAACAAGCAAGTACAAATGGCAGCTAACAAAATCCAGGCTGCATTTCCGATGGACCTGTTCTGGGAACATTTCAAGCCTCTCCCCCCATCAGACAGGGGCAAGATGGTCCCTCAAGGAGCCCCTTTGCTGTTTTGCAGCTCAGCGCAGGGTTTGAAAAGGCCAAAGCTGTGCTAGGAGCTATTTCTCTTTGCTTTGCCATGCACCTCGCTTGCAAGTGGTGGAGAAGGTGATTCACAGCTGAGCAAGCAGAAAGACTGGAAAGGACTGAAAATCACAAGCGTTTGCAGTGGGTCAGGGGCTGGGGGGCTGCTGGACCCCAGGGGGCAATGCCAAGGCTACGAAAAGCAATGAAATCCCAAATTTCCTCCTGCGGGGCTGACGTGGGCATGTTGAGGGCCCCGGAGAGGAGTGATGGGCTGAGAAAATGGCAGGAAAAGCCCCTACCACGGGATGCCTGGTGCTGCCTTGGTGGCTGGGTGAGAAGGGAGCGCCTGGGGACAAGGAGCTGTCCCCGTCAGCCCCAGTGCAGCTGGGTGCATTGCACAGCCCTCCCTCCTCACCACGGCTGGGGTGTCCTTGGCAATCAGAGCCATCTGTACCCAGCCCTGATTGAAGCAAGCTGAGGTGCTTTGGTTTTGTGTTGCTGCTGGAAGCAAGCGAGGCCCCGGCAAGCCCTCGGTCCTTCTGGCTGCCTGCACTGGAGTAGCTGGGGATGTGCAGGGGCAGGCAGGCAGGGCTGCGGGCATGGCTACCTCCAGTGCTGGCCCTTGCACCATGTCCGGGGGGTTGGGGCTGGGATGGAGATGCCCAAACGCCGAAGGGGGTGTACTCCTGCTGGGGACAGTCAACTCATCCTGAGTCTCCCTCCTGGTTGTCTTTGATTTCCATTGTCATGTCTTTAAATCCCACTCCCTCACATCTTTAAACCCTGCTCCTTCTTCTTGCAGCCATCTCTGATGGCCACATGCCTCCCTTTGCTCCGCAGCAGCCTCTCCTTCACTTCTGGTCTTTGCACGGACTCTCATCACTCCCTGGAGGAGGAACAGCATCTCCTGGTGACATCAGATGTCCTCTCTGGGGCAAAAGTCCCTGATCAAGCACTTCCACTGGGGCTAGATTTGCTCCCACAGAGGACAGCACATTAAGAGGCTCCACAGCCCCAAGCAACCATGACCACAGTTGTAGGTCTTACTTTTAAATCAAAAAGGGCAGCTACCTATGGCAATAGTGAACTAACGAGTTGTTTTCCCATCCCAGCCCCTCCTTCCTGCCAAACACCCAGCCTTAAGGGAAGAGACGCCAACCCCTGTGTCCCCAAGACAAGGGGGACATGCGGTTGAGCAGTGTGGTGGCTCTTTCAGCAACACAAACTGGATCTGAAAAGTTTTGTCAGTCGTTACGATGGAGGAGATCATACGGTCAGTCATTAAGAAACGGGGCAGCCACCAGGACCAGGGGGAACACAGTGCCTTGTGTGAGGGCCCCAGTGGTGCCACGTCATTCATGCATGCGCTGAAATGCAGAAATCCCTGCTGGCACCTGCTTTCTGAGAATGAATAGGGGCCGCTGGCCAACGGCAACCCTTCCAACACGCACACACGTTACCAAACCCTTCCTAAAAAGCTGCCATTTTGTGTCAGCTGATGATGCATCCTTTACAGTCCACTTCCTTTTTGAGGTGGCTTTCTCCAAACCCCCATCACCTGCAAGCCAGATGACCCCCGAGGAGATTTTGCTCTGGAGAAGGTGTGATGAGCCAGCTGCACCGAAACCTTCCTACACAGCAGCTCAGGCTTGCATCTCACTGCCACGCGGCCCCTCTCCTCCTCCTCCTTCTCTTCCTCCTTCTCCTCCTCAAGTCTCGTTCCACAGCCACGGGTTATTGTGCAACGAGCTGGTGGCAGCCACAGCACTTAACTGCATGGAAAATAGCAGAAGGAAAGTATTGGGTGTATTTTTAGCTTATTTTCCTGCAATTTAGCAGCGGGAAGAGAAAAAAACATAAAAATTAAGTTGTTCCATGAGACGTAATGAAGTCTGGTTTCCTATGGATTCGTGCACTATAGCCCCTAAATCCGCCCTCTCCTGTGTCCTCCAGGCATCCTGTCTGCCCGCGCGCAGTAATCCCCAGCCCTCCCCTGGTCTCCCACCCATCTGGCAGGGCGGGTGGCAATACACACGGGGCTTGGCCAAGGGGCCAGCCACTACAAGTGCTGATGGCCTGAGCACTAGACACAACACTGCACTGTAAGTGACTTTTAAGGCACCCTTTGCATCTCTCACCTCTGCTCAGGCACTGATTTTTGCATTGTTCATAGGACATTAATGTTCTTGATGCTGCTAGTCCTCTGTCAAAAGTCTGCCAGATGGACCAGTAAGTTCTCAGGGGGTGGTTGACCACCAGACAGCACCATCCCATCCACCTTATACTTTAAAAAGACAGGCTAAAAAAAGGAGCTTTTTTTCACTCTGCTCCCAAATTCCCAGCATCCACGGAGGTTTGCAAAGCAAGGACTGAGAGCCCCTCATGGAGGGTATGTAAACGCAGTCTTCCCCACAAAACCCAAAGGTGCCTGTCCGCGCTTTCCCATGCCTGGCAGAGCAGGTAGGTGAAACGAGGTGCAGGACATGGATCCAGCTCTGTGTACTGAGTGGTTTGGGACTTGGCTAACCCAGTGGGCAGAGAGGCTAATGCTAAACTTGTGTGAGGACGCACCCAAGTTCAAAGGCTGGGAGTGTTTCATCCGCTACCAAAAGATGACATCAACTGGACCAAAACTATAAACAAACACTCCAGTTTGCCAGAGCCACAGATTACTAACAGCTCCGTTTAATAGTCAGTTAAATTCTCATCTGGAGTTTTACATAGTGTTACAATGATTTTTTTTGTTGCTGTTGTTTAAAAGCTTTTTTTTTTTTTTTTTTAAGTAATCCGGAAGGGTTTTGTGTTTCTTGCCACATGGCTATCTCACCCTAAAGCACCCTACTTTCAGTCTACAGTAGTAAAACGTCACATTAGAGTTTTAATAGAACATCAAGGAACATGAATTGTAGCCATCTTTGTAAAGAAAAGGACCAAACCATCTTTATATGTTAAATAACTCCACGACAAGTAAAAGGTAGTAATGCTATTAGAGGGGTACGGGTGCAGCAAAGAAAAGTTAACGACCCAGAGGTTCATCTCAGGTGAATGATCGCTCATTAATTCAGAAATAAAACAAGAAGAGAGGACGGGGGGGTGAGGGAGGTTGCAGAAATGGATGGAAAACGGTGTCTTCTCCAGTTTTCATGTGGTTGGCAGCATGGGAAGAACCAGGAGTCCAAGAGAGAAAATACTGTGCAGACCCCACAGTAGGACCCCGCGGCAGACATGGACGGTGTCAGCTCTGCAGGGAAGGGCACACCTTGGGGCTCGCCCATGGCTGTTTTGGGTGAGCAAGCCCCATACAGCACATCTCACCAAGGCCAGGTCTGCAGCCATGGTGCACCCCCCTGCTCCAGTCTGGGCCACGATGGCAGGCTGCTGGCATTTGTCTGAGATGGGCTCATGTGTTAGTTGAGGGATTTTGGCAAGAAAATCCAAGTTTGGGCAAAATTCTGACTTGCAAAGCCAGAGCGAGGAAACCAAGAAGGAAGCCTTCACAAAGCCAGGGCCATCGTGAAAATGGCCCCGCAGACGTGCCATGCCAGCAGGACCTGCCAGCACAGTGGGTACAGTAACACTGCGGCAGTCAACCAAGGGGTGCGCAGCCCCACCAGCAGACTGGGCGGTCTGTCACAGGATGGGGATGCCGAGTCCTGTCCAACTGTGCAAGCGTGCTCCAAAGGACCTTGGACATGTGGCTTTCCCCTCGCCCTCTGGTGTGGTCCATCTCCCAGCCCACGGGGAAGCTGGGGCCGAGGGAGCAGAGTCCTGCCCAGCCGGCTGATGATGCTGCGAGGTTTTGGTTGACTATGCAAGGGCTTTGAAAGTGAGCGCAGAAGCAGAACAGAAATATCTGCAGAGCCCCAGTGCAAATCTTGGGGCCAGACGAAAAAGTAACCTAGGCAGGTGTGAACGCAAGGGGTGTCCAGGGTTTTCCTGGCAGCGTCGCAGCAAGTGGCTGGCAGACTGCATCACTCCCGTCCCTGCTGCTGCACCTAGTAAGTAATAAAAGAGAGGAGTCTGCTACCCAAAGGAAAACAGTCTGCATTTCATATAAAGGCCACGTAAGCGGTATTACTTGGCGAGCAACCAACTTGCGTCTGGGCCAGAGCAGCCTTCATTCAAGCATCCCTCCGAGGCGTTGAGTAGAGGTGCCCTTTGCCCATCCCTGGACGGCTGCCCGGCTGGAAGTTAAAAGTTATCTCAGCATCCGCTGGGAGAAGCAAGGGGATAAACCAAAGTGTCTTGGCCAAGACTGCCAGAGGCTGAAAGGAAAAGGAGCAAGGGCTCAGTACAGATCACCTGCCCACGTATACCTGCGCACAGAGACAGTGCCAGCCTTGCTCTGAGCCCCGAGCCCTTGGCAGCATCAGGCACATCATAATATAAGGAGAAACATGTGAGAAAAAGCCAAAAGGGTCCAGTACACTTCCTTCTTGCAAGGAGCAGGCGTCTGCCTGATGACCCCTGCTAGACACATTCGTTACAGAAATGACATGGGGACGCCCAGGTAACACTGACCGCTGGTGGCAGCTCCCAGCAGCTCCCCGGTCCAGGCCAGCTGCCCCTGGAGGAGAGGTCTGCCTGCAAGAAGGGAAGAGCAAAGTAGTGTGTGGTCCTGCAGGAAGATATTGAACTGCTGTTGAGCAAATACTGTATTGCAGCGCTGTCAGCTGTGACCGGCTGCGGACCACAGCTGCCTCCCTCTCAGCACCACGCAAATATTCAAGCCATGTCCTTGGCAGGTAGGAGAAGGAATGAGGCAGAAAATCATAAGAGACAGGCTGAAGATTGCTCCTGCCAAGACTGAAAAAATGAAAAGGAAATTTCTCTCTGAAGAGGCATTGTAAAAATCCCACTGTAGGGCTCCTGGCTTGTCCAGATCAAAGGTGCACAGCTGGCAAGTCCAGAGATGCCTCCTCTGCAAACCAGGCTGGAAGCTGAAGCTAAAAAGAAGCCTTTTGCTGCCTCCAACACCATCAGTGGTAACAGGGTTTTGGAGAACAGTTTGCTCTGAACCAAGCCCAGTGTCCCAGGACAACCCCAGTTCTCTGGTTTAAAAAAAAAAGCCACTGGTGACAGCTGCAGGTGGGAGCCTGAACACGGGCAAGCAACACCCCCAGAAGCCTGCCCGCCACGCCGTGTCACCGAGCCCTCTCTGGGACCAGGACCTCCAGGACCATCCTGTACCGCCACGTTGGGGTATGCTACACCCTGCTCCCCTCGCCATGCAGAGGCTGGGCTACTCCACACCTGCAGGGAGGCTGGTGCAAAGGCAGCCTCATCCGTGCTGTCCGGATGCTGCTCTCTTGGCTGGGGCTCTCCTGAGCAGTAGTTTGACATTGCTTCAAAGTCTTTATTATGGTGGGTAAAAGAAAAAAAATGGAAGGGCTTTTTAAGTTGACTTCCTAGGAATGTGGTCTCACAAGAAGAAAGCTCGCGATGTTCAGCTGACCACTGGCCCTGAGGCCAAGCTGCCTTTGCTCTGGAGGACTCTGCAACTTGGAGACGTGGGCTTTCTCCATGACAGAAGAACCTGAGGAGATGGGCTCACCAATGCCCCTCTCTCCTCGCCCCAGCTGGTGACACTACGCCAGCCCTGTCCTGCAATGGCACCATCGCTCAGCCAGGTCTCATCCAGACCTCATGCTTTACAATTGCAAAAAAACCCAAAATCCCAACCCTCTTGGCCATCCAGTGGCTGTTTTGCTCAGTCATAACCATTAGCATCTCAACCTGACCTGCACGCCCTGCCTCCATTTTGCCAACCCTGCATCACGTGCTCTCCTGTCCTGGCTGTGTCACCGTGTTTCTCCCGTGACTGATGTCCCCCACCCTTGGGGACGGTCCCCACAACCAGGGCAGGGATGGGGCAGGAGGAGAGGGTTGTGCCCTCCCAACCTGCCCTCTCCACCGATGCTGAGGAACCTCTTGGCAAAATGAATAAAACAAAACCAAGAAAACTGGGTCCCACAAGACTTCTAACTAGGAAGGCTTTTGGCCAAGTTGAAGAAGAAACTAATACTGAGTCAGTTCTGCACAGAGCAGCCCGGTTTCGCTCTCCAGTCCAAAGTTTTGCTTCCAGAAACATCAGCGACACCCTCCCCCTCCATGGGTCCGTGTATAAAACCCTCACAAACACCGGTGGGGAAGGCCAGCGTGAGAGCGGGTGCCCACAACCCTCAGTAGTCCTTGTCACCATAGTCATTGTAAAGGACACTCAGCGTCTGCTCCTCGCACGTCTTCTTGAGGTCCCGGCTGAGCTCCGACCAGTCGAGCCCATAGGGCTTGATCTCGCTGTAGCGGCAAGCAAGGTACTTGAGGGATGAGCGCTGCAGGCTGATCTTGGGCTCTTGCAGGAGGCCGTTGCACCAGCTGCTGAGGTCCCCCAGCTGCGAGAGGATGAGGCCGGCCTTCCTGCAGCGAGGGTGGGCAAGGGGAGATGCCGGAAGGGACAGACAGCGAGAGGGCGGTGGGGTGATGGAGACACCATGGGGGGATGGCAGGAAGGGCAGGAGGAGTGTATGAGGAGAGAAAAGCAAAGACGTTTAAGGACACTGTGGGAGCTCCTGGAGGGAGAAGAGATAATGCAAGAGTCGGGCAGTGTGGAGAGCAGCTGAGCAGAGCCCGACGCTGCCAGGACGAGGAGAGTCGGCAGGGCTGGGGGGACACATCAGCCCCATGGCATCACTGCAAGCCTAAATGCATGAGAGAACAGCCCCTACCCGGGTCAGAGATGCCCATGCCACCATGGCGGTCCTGGACCTGCTGCACTGGTCTTGGGACTCGCCTTACACTTCCCTGCCCTGTCCCCCCTTCTTCTTCCACCCTGTATCATCCCCACAACAAGGCCAGGTTTGCTGAGGGTTTAGTGAGGGGACAGTCACAGGTGTAGCTGTGAAACCCCCAACACCCCTTGGGATGGACATCATCAATGATTCAAATGGCATCACCAGTCACTGCTGCAGCTACTGGACCCCAAATATAACAGGATGGGAAAGTGGGAGCCAATAGCACTGCAGGCAGTGGGAAGAAATGCTAAAAGGTGTCAGGCATGACATGCGTGGCCAGCCCAGGGTAGTGTCACCACGTGTGTCCTCTCCATGAAGTGCATGTGTTGCATGTTTGGGAACTGTGCTGTTCACTTATGGCTTGGTGTAGGACACCTCCAGTGACATGGCAGTAAGGGCAGGGAAAAGGCAGGCATGCCGGGAGCATCGCTCCCTTGTCATCACATGGCTGAGGGGGATGTGATGGAGAAGAAATGCACAGTACTAGGAGCCAGCATGCCGGGACACCACTGACCATGAAGGAGATTTAGGGAAAAAAAACACTCAAAATATCATGCCTGCCTTGTGGAGGTCTTTATGGAAGGCTGAAGGTGAGATAAAAATTATGATCCTCATAAGATGCAATATCACAAGATACAAGCACAATGAATGACACTCCCGGTATATGACTTGTAATGTTTAGTAACAGTTTAGGAAACGTGTCCCATAGGGACAGCGTGCAAACTAGAAGGACTATGCTGAGGCATACAACATAGGTTTGATCCAAAAAGCTCTGAGAGACCAGGGGATGTGGCAGAGCTCCCCAGTTCTTTGCACGTGCATTTTGCATTTGCAATTTTCCAATTGCAGAGAGCAAAACAAGGAAATGCAGGTCACGGCAGTAGTGCTTCGTAAAGAGCCACAACCCAGCCAAGGAAGCCAGGAGAGAAGGTTGGGTGACAGAGGGAGAGGAGGTCCAGGAGGAATCCATCTTCAGCAGAAGACAGACGCGCAGCACCCCCAGGGCAACATAGCCTCAGTGTGGGCTTGTTCTGGTAGTGAGAAAGTGCTAAATTACCAATCCCTCATGTTGGATGAGATATCGGAAGAGGGCAGAGGATCCTGGCCAAATATGACCTAAATTTTGTTCTCTTCTTTTCAAGTTTTCCCTCTTAAAATTGTGCTTCTAATGCTTTTATCAAGAAAAACAGTTTGTTAGATAAAACACATTATGTTCATTTTAAACTTGTCCAGCACTTTGGGTGATCTCCAGGGAATCTGGCAAACGTGGAGGTAATAGATTCAAATGAAGTGTCCTGAAGGTGAGTATCGCATGTGCCTGGAAACCCAGACAAAAGTTTAAGTGTCTCAAGAAATGGGATAAGTTTCCTAGCCAGCTTCAAGGTCAGTTGGTGGGTTAGTATAGAGAGGGAAGAGAAGGTACATCCCCTTGGTAGCTTTAACTCAGCATCTGCTCAGCACAGAACAGGCAGGGGAGGCACAAATTGTGATGCTAGGGAAAAAAAACCTCTTTGTCACATTCTTACTTGGATAAGCAGAGCTTGTGTGTGGAGCACATGGCTGTGTTGTGGCTGGTTTGACAGCTCAAGGGTATGTGTACCAACCAGGGAGGAACATCCACAGCCCCTCCACACCTTCCTCCAGGCCAGGTACACCATGGGAGAGCTGTTTGGAGAGGAATTCTTTTACCCCAGGCCCAGCCAGAGCCAATCTTGGCTTTCCTGGAGAGGAAACCCTCAAGAGGTCCATCATGGAGGTGGCTGCAGATCTCAGTGGCCAATCTTGAGCCACCAAGAGGTTGTCCAGCTCTGCAGCCTCGTGACACCTGCAGCCTTGGGGCTCACATCCAGAGCACAGCAGAGAGGCGAAGGTGCTTAGCATGGTACTGACTCTGGAGATAGCTACCCAAGCTGGCCAGGTCTTCCAGCCTTGAGAAGGTAGCCGACTTCTTACTTGTCTTGGTCCCCGCATATAGACACCTAGGCAAGGTGCCGCGACTGCCTCTCTTCCTCCAGCGTCACGGGTACCCTAACAGGAACATTGAATACAATCCCACAGATTTTGGCTCAAAGCCCATAGACACCACCAGACTTCACCAGGCTTTGCATCAAATCCTACTTTCACTTATTACTTGCTAGAAAGTGACTTGCCTTTCCCTCCATTTCTTCTCCTTATGCAAAGTCCAGGGCTCTCTGCAGCCCTTCTCGGACTGGGAGAGAGCGACTTGCTTTTGTAACCCCAGACAAGTTATCTGCACACACCCTCGTTTCCTTCGGACCAGCAGCCAGTGTCGCTGAGAAGGGAGGCAAGCGCATCGCAAGCGAGCAGAGCCAGAAGGTGGTATGGCCGTGTGGAGGAGGAGGGACATGGTAGAGTCAGTCGCGTGGGTCCTCATCCAGGACTTAAAAGGAGCATCAGCAACAGTCAAACAAACACTGTCTGATGGCTAAATAATGTCATCTGCAAGTGATTTGTCCTGTCACCACCAGTCTGGATGCTTCGCCCTCACAGACGATCAAACAGGAGGTCTGCTTTCCAAGATTTGTCATCACCAGAATCCACTGCAGCTGCCTAAATGTCTCTTTCCAAGTAGCACGAGCTGCAAACACTTCATCAGCAACTTGCGTCATCCCATCCTAAGTACTCCAGAATTTCCAGAGGGTGGAATTAACCCTCAGGCTTGTAGATTCAGGCAGCAAACAGTAACATTTGGGCAATTCAGTGGCATTTCTGGCTGCTCCATACCAATGCACTTTTGCCTCATGGGGCTCAAGGAGGCAGCTTCCACCCCATGTTCTGGCTGGTCCTTGGTCTCCTCACTGAGGCAGCAAGCAGTGACGGCAATGCTCAGCCTCAGCGATGGCAGCAGCTGCGTGACAACCCTAGTCTGTCACGTAAGGAATTTTATATACTGCTCATGCAAACCATCACAACAGATGTCAGATGGTCTGTGCAAACCGGGGCTGGATTTCACATCTGGAAATGGAGACAGAGCGGCATCACCGCAGCTGGGCTTGAGGCAAAGGTGAGACATAAGTCCAAGCCTGCTGATCCCACTCGGTGTCATGGGAATGAAGCAACCCCAGTCAGAGGAGCTGGTGGGAGCCTCAGCCTTAACAAGACTCCACGCACTGGGATGTTGCTACTGAGCTTTGAGGCTGTACCTCAAAGAGCTTGCATTTCTTAGAACGTAAATGGGAAAAGGGGAAAGAGGAGACACCCTAGCCTTGCCCCAGGGAGTGGAGGATCTCTTAGGAGTTTCCTGCCAAAGCTGAGCTAGGAGACATGCCTAAAACACTTAAGTGCAAGACAACCACCAGCTATTTGCTGAGTCTCTCTGACCGCCTAGCAGAGGTTTGGAGGACAGAGAAGGTACGTGGAGGATCTCAATCCTCTCTAGAAATCCACAAGTGATCACCTGGAGAAGCAGGGCTGGAAGACAGCTAGTGGTGAGACCAGCAAGAGGAGGCGTGGGACAGGGGGTAAGGTGGAGGCCATGCATTTCATAGATAGGAGCTGTTGCTGACGTACATTTGAAGTAATCCTGATTTCCAGATGGGCTCCATCCAAGGCTCCAGTTCTTTGGAAGCCAGATGCTATGAAACACCACTGCAGCCCACACAATCTCCCAGCCCAGCTTGCTAAACTGACTGGAAACATCCATGTTACTGGGAACCCACACAGACAAAAGCAGACGTTGAAGGACATGGGGAGAAGGGAACATCTGGCTGCCTCCGCAAGCCTGGGGCATGAGGCATCGCATCCCCAGGCATCTGGAGGGGCTGCAGTGACCTGGAGGAGCCCAGGGAGAAGACATGGTGCTCTCTCAGGCATGAAGGGACTGTTTCAGCCAGGAAGAGCTCAGGGCAACCTCCTCCAAAACCTGCTGTGGCCGCTTAGCACTGCTTGGGCATCGAAAACACTCATGTCCCTGAGATCACCCCACACAACCACAGACATGGATCAAAAGGGAGGGAACACGTGCAATTCAGACCCAACGTCAATCCACTGCCCGCTTTGGACCACAATTGACAGTGAGTTCAACACACAGAGATGCATTCAACTCAAGCCAAAGCCCAGGAAAAGGAGGAAAGCCAAGTCTGACCTTAGCATGGCTCAGCACGTGTCTGTGTTTGCATGCACTTCATCCAGCAGCTTCCACAACCAAACTCTACTGTGTCACCTTCTCCAGGAGGCTTGAATGTACAACCACCTCCTTGCACCTACTTCCCTCCATCAATGCTCGGGGCCCTTCTCTAGCAACATGCTCTGCCCATGTTCCCCCCCCTTCTAACCTGCAACAACCTCCATTCCTCAAAGGTGCATCATTTTTCCAAGACCTTCTGCCTTTTTGCCTGTGGCAGCAGCTACTGAGGAAAAAAGAGAATCCCATCCCCTTCCCACCCTGAATAGCATGAATGGACTAGGCAAAACTCCAGAGACAGTATAGGGCTGGTGGGATGGACAAGGATGATGGGTTGACAATAGTCTACCACCTTCCACCTTGTCCTATGTTTATGTTCCTTCAAGGGAGATGGCTGGACCCCAGACATATGCACAGCATCCAGCCAGACAGGAACCCCACTGTGAGACTCTAAGATCTATCATCAAACCAATTCATGAGATTTGCCAGAGAGCCACCTTCCCGGTGACCAACATCTACAAGAGATAAGCCTGTTGGTGGGCAGGCCTGCCTGCCTAGGCAACCCAGCTCCTGAGCCTACCTGGGCCCCAGCTCATCTTCACAGCGCCAGGTGAACTCCCCAAAGCTCTCGTAGTGCTGGTTGTAGTGGTAAAGGACTCGGTGCAGGCTGGGGGAACCCAGGTCCAGCAGAGTGTTGTAGGCTGTTTGCTGCTCCTTGCCGCTGGTGTAGCCATTGAAGAGGTTGTAGATCTTGTCTGCTATTTCTGGGCAGAAGGACAGGGGGTATTCAGTGAGGTGCAAGGAAAGGCATGAACAAAGCTCACCAGCCTAAAGCTCAGCTCTAGGGAAACCGAGACCAGAGCCAAGATTTGTCTCCTGAGGTATGATGTACATCATATCAAGACAAGGTCCCAATGGAGGAGCAACAGAGTAGATGGCATTCACAGGACTCAGTCCAGGTTAGGTCCCCATAGTTTGGTCCAATTAGGAAAAGTCAAGGGTGGTGTCATCATGTACTGTTAGTGAAATACCATTTATTTATGAGAAGGCACACAACTGGAATTTCTTGAGCACAGCCACCACCTACACTACCAGTAGCTTTCTGGGCAGGACAGGCAGGTCTTCTTGGCTATTTCGGTATGTCCTGAATGCCTGCCCCTCCACATATCCTCCCACACCTCCACCAGCATAGAGTGCCTCTGCATTGGTTTGTGGAGAGGATATGTGCCTCCTGCCGCCCTCCACACCAACCCTCAACACCACGTGGCAGCACCTGGGCCGCCGTGGGTGAAGGACAAGTTACAGCCAGGACACGAGATGTGTGCGGGGACATGCTGGAAGGGGGAACTCCCTGTTGCTTGTCCTAAGCATCACAGTCCAGCAGCTGCCTCCATCTCACCTTGAGCTTTCACATCGTCTACCACAGGGCAGGGGGTCTTGACCGTCACATCACTGGACCTGGAGCGTCTTCCTGTGTTATCGACTCCCCAGAGCGTGAACCTGGCCAAGAAGGAAAAGGGTGAAGCTCTGGACTCCCAAGACCTCATGCAAACACAGGCAGCATCAGGCAGGAGCACCACGGTCTGGGCGACGGCACTGCCATGGGCATGGCACAGGGGAGGTGACTCACATGTAGGTGGTGTCAGGCTCCAGGCAGCGAACGATGAGGGAGATGGTGGAGGAGAGCCTGTCGGGCACTTGGGCTGGCATGGCACAGGGTGACTTGGCGCCAGAGATGATGTCATCCACGAAGCTCAGCACCGTCTCTAGGGAGAGAGGGGAGGACGTGGCACGGGTGATGACACAGGTGTCCCCGGGGCTGTGGAGAGCTGCTGAGGTCTGTGCCCGCTACCACACTGCCTGGTGCTGAGGCTCATGCATGAGGTTGGTGCAGAGATGGACCCATTGCTTTTCCAGCACTTTTGCAGAAGTGGCGTGGAGCTGCCACTTCTGCAGCATGGTGGGCAAGAGAGGGGCTGCTTTCTCTTCCACAGGATACTGGATATGTTGCAGCATCCCCTTGCAAAGAGGGAGACAGAGGCTCTCCTCCAACATCTCCATCCCACCCTCCCCAGAGAGAACCAGTGGAGTCCCCACTCACCTGTCTCCACCTTGGAGTGGTCCATTCTGTCGGTGACTTTCTCTTGACGGAGGAGGTAGTCAACAATCTGCACCCCGATGGGGGGCTCCGAGTGCCCCCACTCCAGCACCACCAGCGTGCTGCTGGGCTCGTGAACGGTGGAGAGCCGCAGGCTGGGGGGCAATGCCGGCCAGTCAGCATCTCAGGAAGGCAAGGTCTGCCAGCCATCCCCACCACCGACCCATGCTTACCCTCACCCATGTCTATCACCACCTTGCTGCTCCTTTGTGCCTTAAAAAGGCAGCAAAACTGCCAGGCTGAGGCACACAGTATGGGAGAGATGCTGAGGACTGACTCTCCAGCCAGTCCCCAAGGCTGGTGCAAAAGGCAGCATGAGTGTGCTTGCTAGTGCCACTCACTCTGCTGTGCAGACCACATGCAAATGCACCTGAAATTAGTTGGTTTCTGTAAGGTAGTATGTAGGACTGGTTTTGCATTACTCTCACAGCAAAAAGGCTTCAAAGCCATTAAACCCATGGGAGATAGCAACCTCAGGAGAGAAGTGAATTCCCCTTTCCTACCCCTCCTGGCTCTGGGCATGCTGGTCCAAAGGGCTGCTTCCCTGGGGTTGCTCTACCAAGATGGATCCAAAACCAGCTCCCCAGTCCTCAGCTGAATTTAGAAAAGACACTGCATCTCTGCACCCTCTGCCTGATTTTCAGGTCACCCATCCGCTTGCAAACCTGTCCCATAAAGCCACGCCAGCGCCACCACCTCCTGCCACCATGCCGCTGGCCATCACCGCCTCCTCCCAGACCTATCACACCAAGAAGCCAGGCTGGGCATGCATGGAGACTTACATGGGGTGCGGGAGAGGTGCGCAGGTGGGCAGCCCGTCAGCCCCAAAGGCACTTGAGTCACAGCGGCACCAGTCCTCGATGACATCCCCGCTGCCTGAGCACCACAGCGAGCTCATGGTGGCCTCCTGCAAGAGCTGGGAGAGAGAAGGAGGTGAGTACTGGGCAGGTGAGCTCCCATCCCACCACCACTCAAGTCAGTGCTCATCCATCTCCCAATGGGCTTAGCATGGTCCATCCACCCTGAAGAGCAGGGCTGGCCAACGGGCAAGGGCTGCCACAGCTTGACATGATGCTACCAGGGCAAGCTGCCTGCAAAGACCAACCCAATGCTGTCCTGCCACCCCCCCATGCCCACCCCACCACCCCCAGCCAGTGGCTCCTCACCCTCTGGGTCTGGTTGTTGGTGACCAGCTCGTAGATGGGGGCCGCTTTGGTGACCTCCAGCAGGATGGGCTCGGCTGGCACATCAGGACTGGAGGTGACGTGGCAGAGCGGGCAGGAGGAGGGGCAGCGGCCGCGGCTCTGGCACTCCATCCGCACGCCCGCCGCCATGCGCTTGGTGCCCGACTCAGAGAGGCTGGCAATGTACTCGGGGAAGGTGAGCACCTTGGGGTCCCGCTCACGCTCCTCCGACTCGTCCGAGGGGGAGTTGCCTGAGGAATAGGAAAAAGAGGGGCACCAGGGTGGGCTTCAAGCCATCGATAAGGGGATGCGAGGGGGCTAGAGCTCTGCCTTCCATCCAGGAGAGAGGCAGTGCTGCCCAGAGATGCCCCAGTATCCTTAAGAGCTTCCCGTTTGATCTGTAGGGATGAAATGCTCACTGGTCTTCAGAGGACGAATCAGGACTGAAAAGTCCACCCTGGTCTCTACCATCGCAGATCCTTTTGTCTCCCCGTGCCTCAGTTTCCCCAGCCCCAGCCCTTTGCCCGGCACTGGGATGGACCACACTTGCAGCAGGTCCCCACGAGAGGGAGCCTCCTTCATGTGGCTGGAGACTCATGAAGGACCTGCCTGGGCACCTTCAGCCCACGCTGACGCCCCGCCAAAGCCCCCTGCCAAACCACTCTGCTGCAAAAGCCCTCCTGGCCCAACAGCCGATTTCTTCACTCGAATCCCTCGGTTCCCAAGGACCCCCATCAAAGCTGATGTGACAGAGCATGTTGGAGACCAGAGGGGAGGAGTGTCAGACCAGGGAGCATAGCAATGATGCTGACTCGGTACCCCCCACACAAAGGTCTGCAGCCAGCAGCACTGAAGAGCTCAGAATGAGCAGGGAAGACTTGCCAGTGCCTCACGATGCCCAGAAAGCTCCCGAGATGGCTACAAAGCCACCCAGCCCCTCTCCAGCCCCTCCACCCCTCCTGCACTCGGTCCCCACTCAGTGGAAGGGACATGGGGAGCTGGCTCAAGCCTGGCTCCTCCTGTCTCTTCGCACTGTAATGGGGCACAATGGAGGTGGGCAAAGTTGCAACTGGGCAATGAAACAGGGTCTCTCCCTAAGGGCTTAGCTTACAAAGCACCATCACAAAGAAGAGAAATGGTGAGATGGAGGCAGATACGTTCATCAGAACCACGGACACCCCCAGCCAGACTGTGACGAGACTGAAGGCTTGTTTACCCTCTGCCCCGTGCACACGGGGGAATATCTGCCAACCCTCAGGCAACCCTGCAACCCAACAGGCTTGGAAAAAAGTTTTGCAGCAGGAAAGCATCGCCACGGTCTGCGCTTTTCCCAGCTCCGTGCAAAGGTGCCTGACACTGGGTGCTGCCGCTGCATGGGGCAGTGAGCCAGACCCTGCACTTGGTGGGCTTTTCTCCAGCGCTCCCATAGCAGGAAATATCTTGACACAAGGGGAAAAGTCCTGGCACAGCAGCCAAAAGGTAGGATCTGCCCATCACTGCTGTGCCCTGGCTAGCATTGCCTCACCGCTGCGAGCCTTGCCACGCAGGGGAACAGCGCTTTTCATCCAAAATCCCTGCCAAAGGATGTCCATGGCTCTACACCGAAGAAAGAGGGGCCCAGAGGGACCACTGATGATGGTTGGTGGGGTCAGAGGAAGCCGAAGGATGCCCAGGCAAAGCCTCGCCCCTAGGGCAGGCTCAGGGCATGGCCAGCAGCGTCTTGGTACGGGCTGGCCGCCGCAGGGAGCCACCAGAGAGCACATCCATGGCTCAATGGGAAGATCTTCCTATTGCAAGGGTTTGCTGAGAAATGGGCCAGTGCTAGCCTGTCCTCGAGACTCCCGCAAAGAAAACAAGGCTGTTAAACAAAACCCGGGGTGCAAGAGCATTGCTCCACTCCCCCAGCAAGCTGGAAATGGATCACTTTGGGCTGGCTGTGAATTGCAGCTTAGCAGGTGCCGAGGGAAAGCAGGGGAGCCAGGGAATGATTTGTCTCTTGCAATTTCTCAATCGATATCCAGCTCCTGACGTTTGCAAACAAAAAGCAAAGGAGAGAAAGTGGCAGGTGCCAGAGTGAAACCAAAATGTGATATTGTGGGTGGAAAGAGACTGCAAGACCTGAAAAGCCTCCAAGCAGGAAAATCAAAGAGGAGGAAATTGCAGGAGAAAAAAAAGTACTTGCAATCAAAAGATGCTACATCTGGAGACAGCCCACAGCAAAACAGGAACGGGTCTGTACTCTCACAGGTGGGCTTGGGAAGAAGTCCAGGCTCCAGGAGGTCTGAGCCCGCAGGATCCAGACTCAGGCTCAGAAAGAAGTCTTTCCCACACAAGAGCCCTGAAGAGAAAACAAATGTCTCTGCGGCCAGAGCACAGCAAGAGCAGCACTGTAGGCTGGTGCCAATACTGAGAATTATGAAGCTTCATGATGGAAACGATGCAGTGGTCATGGTGCCTGTGAGCTCCAAGTTCGTGCTGCCTGCACCCAGGACCTTCTGGGCAGGGGGCAGCAAACCAAGGTCACCTGAAAAGCAGCAGCTTTTCCCCCGTGTCCAGACTTGGGAGCTGGCTATTGCTTGCTGTCTGGGTGGTGCAACCCAACGTCCCCAGCACAGGCAGCAAAACGCCTGCAGGCAGTTTTGCAAAGGCCAGCACAAGAAATGCTGTGGTCCTGGTGACAGCCAGCAGCAGGCAGGTATTAGGCTCCCTCTGCTTTTGGAAAGCTCGTATCCAAACCAGCCATCGCCCACCTGCAAAGCCCCTTCCCTGGGGGAGCTGTCGCACCTCGCTGCAGCGAGGGCTCCGGAGGGGATGCAGCAGTGCTGGATGCCCTCTGCACCATGGTGAACCTCCCAGTTCCTAACTGGGCTCCAGACATTAAAAACACAGCGCTGACAGCCTGGGAGAAGAAAGCACATTAGAGGGAGAAAAGT
Source organism: Mycteria americana (assembly GCF_035582795.1). Lineage (NCBI taxonomy): Eukaryota > Metazoa > Chordata > Aves > Ciconiiformes > Ciconiidae > Mycteria > Mycteria americana. The sequence goes on from NC_134371.1 coordinate 38,363,564, forward strand.
CTGGCCGCGGGATGCAAGTGGAAGAGAGCAGATATGGCAGAGACAAAAGGAAGGAAGGAACAGGATTAAAGACAAATAACAGTTAAGTCCAGAATCAGGCAGGACGGTTTGGTGGGATTAGTGCATTTGTCTTTCATCTCCCTGGGGATGTGGGTATTTATCTTCCTTTCTGGCCTGGACTAACGCCGGCTGCAGTCCATGGGAGTCCTTCGGCTGGCTTCAAAGGGTGCGAGAGCGGGATGAGATGGGATGCAGTCCTAACTCGGGTTGAGCACTTTGTCTGCTATGCCGAAAGCAAACCCAGCTTCCCACTCCCATGGGGTGGCTTTGGGGACCCTTCCTGGGGACAAGTAGGACTCCTACCTTTGCTGATGTCCTCATACTCCAGCCAGAGCTGCCGCTGGACCTGCCTGTTGGGATACCAGATGGAGCAGGACTCCTCAAAGCCGTACACTGCCTCTTGGATGTAGTGGTTGCCAAACTGGTCCAGCAATGCCACGAAATCTCCACGGGAGGTGGCCCCGTCCAGAGAGTGGAGCGCGTTGCTGAAGGCTGGGAAGGACACAGGAGAAGATGCTCAAATCCCGAGCCCTTGCCATGCCTCCAACATGCTTGCGATAGGCAACCAGCCTCTGACCACATCACCTGCCAGAAGGCGGCTGTGTGTCCTCTCGCTACCCCTTTTTCCCTTCTTCCCCCCAGCCCCGCACACTTACACTGGGAGATGGTCAGCTGGTTGAGCCGGACGTGGTACATAACAGACTGCACCTTCCAGTGCTGCAAGAGGGGGTACCCAGACACCTCGCTGAAGTTCACCATCCCTGCCGGAGAAAGGACACGGGGGCTCAGCACCACTGCCTAGGGATGCCTCGCCGCGGGAGCGGCTGCAGCCCCTCATGCCGTGCCTGGGGCAACGCAGCCAGCAGGGTGGGAAGAAGCTGGGGGAAAGGACTGTGCACACACCACGTCCCCCCAGGGAGGTGGCGAGGCATTCAGAGCTGAGGGTCAGCTGCTCACTGGCAATTAAAATCATGGCTTTGAAGGAAAACACGTGGGCTCGTTTCATTCTGCCGTCCGGGGCTCTGCATTGGAAGATAACAAGCCTCCTCCTGCATCCTTCCTAGCACCCGCTCCCAAGACATGCCCAGGTGTGCTAATTATTTCACTAATGAGAGTTGCGCTTTTTAATGAGCGGTTTGCAGGGCTGGGAATGGTCACCTTCACACCATGTGTGCCTGGATGCAGCCAACTGAGAGGCCCTGGGGTCCCCTTCGGCCAGGACTAAGTCGAGCCAGACACAAGCGTACGGGGGAAACCATATGCCTGCTGATGCTCCCGCTCCCTCGGGACATTATGGCAATGCTGGAGCTGAGCAGGACCTGGGGTTTCTCCTTCTTCAGGCAAAGACATCCCATTCTCCAGCTATTTAACTGTGCATTACAGGAGCCAGAAATTCATGGAGACCAGGTTTGGGTGGCCACTTTGTCCTGCCCAAGGCATGAGCCAACGCACGTAGCAGCTCAGCTTCCAAGAGCAGAGGGACAGAGAGGCCACCGAGCCTGGACAAAGCCCCAGAAAGTCAACTGAAGGGTGCTCATGGCTCTGATTTTGGTGACCAGAGCATCCCATGGTGTGCCGCAGCAAGATGTCGGGGCATGGCCACCTCCTCTCTCACAGCTCTGCTGCCATACAGCCAACACAGCATGTCTCCGCTCAGCAGTGAAGCGGCAAACCCTGCTGCTAAACAGCCACACAGCAGGAGTTCAGGAGGATAACAACAGGCATTGCCCACTCGGTAACAAGAAATGAAGGCAGAGGATAAGGAGGATAAGATCCTTTGCCTTCCAGTGCCTCTCCCTTCAGTGCTGGCTGCTACCAACAGCTTCAAAGCCTTGCTCTTCCCTGCAAAGTGTTTATGCAAAAACAGCCCTTCCTTACTCAGCAGCTCTGCCTCTCCTGTATTCACAGCAATATCCAGATCTGCTTACTGACAAGCAGAGAAGATTTTACTTCTTTTCCTTTTTTTTTTTTTTTTTTTTTTTGCTTTAATCAGCCACAAAGAGCCAGCAGAGCAGTGGGAAATGAATAGGATAATTTACTGGCTTCTGCCTCCCCAGCATAATTGACAGCAGAGTCCCAGTCCCACCGACCCTGCCATGATGCTGAGGCTGTGGTGGCAGTGCCTTCCTTACATCCATGTAACCATGTCAAGGGCAGCAGAGCCCCATCGGGAGGCAGGTGTTCTCCAGCACCTCCAGGTAGGGCTAAGCATCCCCATGGCTGCAGGGGTGACCTGCTGACACAGCTCTCTTGGGGTAGCTCAGCCTTGCCAGGACCCACTGGCACCCTCCTCCCTGCCTGCATCTGCCTGCGCACACACCTACATTACCATGCACCCTGTCGGAGCAACCAGCACCCATCGGACCCTGGGTGCAGCCCATGGGTGCTCCCCAAAACCCTCCTGGGAGCTCTGCCAAAAGAAGCGAATGCACAAGGTCTCATATGAGATCACCCTGCAGACGCCTTCCAAAACACCTTACTATCCACATCCCTCATATAGTAGCGGCCCGGTGTCCTTGGCCATTTCAGCCAACAGCAACAAGCACCAAGGAAACAAAGGCAATTATTTAGGGGTGCTGGCAACTTGGTGGAAGAAAGGTAAATCCTTGAAGGTTGGCTAGGAATCTGTGATAACCCTATCACTCACGGCCCACAAAGTTCTGGCAGGGCAAACGGAAACATTTTGGTTTGGTTGCGGCAGGTTTTGAATGCTTTGTTACACCAGCAAAGGGTTTCTGATTTGGAAAGCAAATGAAAGGTATTTGGAAAACTTTTTTGCCTTGAATAAAAAAAAGATCCTTTTTGCAAATACCCCAAATATCCAATGGACGCTTGAGCTTTTACACCACACAATTAATTTACAGCCTCTCCCTCTCCTTCATTTTTAATGCCTTCTTCTTACCGCTGCTCCTGCTGCAGGTGAGCGTGGGTTGCTAAAGTCAGACTAGATATATCCCACGGTAGATATATCCCCTGGGAGGGTTAGGTGCCGAAGCTGGGCACGCCGGCCGCTGCCCCACTGGGAGATGCATGGGTCCATCTGGAGTCACTCACCGGTGAGGAACTCGGGGTCAGGTGTGGGGTCGGAGAGCTCCTCTTGGCACTGGTTCTCCAGGGGCACTGTGGCCACCACCAGCCCATCCGGCAGCTGCTGCTCCAGGCCCCGGGCAAAGTTGTTCTGCCTGGAAGTTAATTGCAGAGAGGAGAGCAGGGCTGGAGGACAGGGGAACTGCCTGGGATCATCCCCACCAGCCAGTGACACATCCCCAAAATCCGCCTAGCGCCAAGCCTTTCCTTTGGGCACAGGTTACAAAGATGTCTACTCTTGATGTGCCCTCCCCACCAGCCCCTCTGTCTCCTGCAAAGCTTGTCTAGATGTGGATGGACCAGGCAGTCTGCTAAGGTCCAGCCCCAGGCTACTTCCCATGCCTTCTTCTTGGAGAGGATGGCAAGGTCTGACCCTGCTGGGGTTACCTCCCCATGTCCCCAACTCACCTGAACGTCCCTTTGAGCACCTGCCCCGCGGCCACCTCCTTGGAGTGGTTGTTGTAGCCATAGAAGATCTCCCCAAAGAGCGTCTGGTTCATGGGCAGCTCGCGGGGCTCACCGCAGTCCCCCGCCTCAGGGCACGACTCCGAGATGAGTTGGCATGACCGCCCGTCCATGCCCAGCTTGTAGTCCTCGATGCACCTGGGAAGCCAGCACGGGGTCCACCATCAGCTGCAGCCCCACACCGGTGGGAACTGGGGCCACTAGGCCACCCCAACAGGGACACTGGGAACAGAGAAGACCCTCCCTCCTAACCCTACAAGCTCAGGGCAGCAGCGGCAAGGTACAGCAGCACCTCGGGGGTGTCCCCGTGGCCAGGGCGGTGATGGGTCGCTCACCCGCAGAACATGAGGATGTTGTAGAGCAGAGGCTCCTCAGGCAGGGGGACCATCTGCTGCAGGCACAGCTGCTCGCAGCCCCCGTTGAAGCCATCCGAGCAGTCCACGCCGACATGACGGTCGTAGCAGCCTGTGCCATCCTTCATGGGGCTCAGTCCTGTCGGGCACTGGCAGGGGTAGGGGAAGTGAGAGGTGAAGCCACTGAGGAAGAAATCTGGCCCCGGGACTGAGGCAGAGGGGAGGGCTCTGGCACTGCTCTCCATTGGAAATTGCAGCCTGAGTGATGCTCAGGGGCTGTGGGACGGATGGCAGCAACACCGCCCATGGTGCAGATATTCCTCCTGCACCCATGCCTCTTTGCAGCCCTGGGGAGTGCAGTCCCTGGGGTGGGAGCCCCCCAGGCCACCCGCCATGAAGGTAATGTGCTGGCATCAACCCTGCTCACCAGCACCCAGCTCCGGTGACCGCCAAAGCAATGCTGCCCTTTCCAAACCCACCGTCTGCCCCATGCTCACAGCCTCCCCACCCAGATGTCCAGCTCTGGTAGCATTGCAGCAGGACACCCCAGCCCCACAAACCCCTCCGTTTAGGGGTACATGCTTTCCCTGCACAGCAAAGCAGCTGCAGTGGTGACAGGGGACACGTGTGAGGGATCTGGGACCTCCCAGAGAGCCGGCAAGCAGATAGGCTCTCACTCCCTTGTGTGTGCGTGCAGCAAGGGCAGGGAAAGAGGAGGAGATGGCAGCCCAAAAACACCTCTTCTCACTGCAAAACCAACCCCAAAATATCCATCCCGAGTCAATGGGAAGGGAGGAAGGATGCAGCCCTTCCCCTTCTGCCCTCCCCCTCCTTGCTCACACCGAAGGAGATTTGCAGGTTCCTGGGGGGCCACGCACCACGCAGCCCGTCGAGTCCAGCTTGCGGTCCGATATGCAGCGGAAGTTCTTGCTGCAGCCCCCGTTGTCCCGGGAGCAGTCACGGACGGGGCCGAAGGAGTCAAGGAGGACCTCCAGGCTGTCGAAGGAGGAGGAGGTCATCAGCTCTTCCCTGCAAGGAGGAAGAGGAGGAGGTGTGTCACTGCTCCGATGAGACGTTGCGAACGTGTGCATGACCGCAGCTGCTGTGTGGGTTTTTCTGGAGCTCAGGTTTCCGCTGGGCTGACAGCGAACTGAATGGCAGCCAAGCTTTTAGAGGGATGCAGGAACTACTGAGATGATGAGAGCTACTTCTGAAGGCTCAGCTTTACAGGCACTAAAGAGGAGCAGGTTAATGGACATACTAATCTCCACCTGCAAAATGTGGGGCGGGGGTCCCAGCTCTCATCAACCCCTACGTGCTTTGGGTTGGTCCTCTCGCCCCAGGAATGCACTGCCAGTTTATTTGCTGAAACGCCTCCTAAATGGCCTAGCCACACCGTTGCACCTACCTGACCTCCACCGCGTCCTCCATCACCGTCATATCGGTCTTGCACTTGGCCGAGGGGTTGATGGCCAGCTCAGCCGGTGGGATGACGAAGCTCTTGCTCAGCGGCAGCCACATGCCTTCCCCCAGGGTGTAGGTGAACCTGCCAGGGAGAGCAGCAAAGGCTGGCATGGAGGGAAACGCCGAGCCCAGAGGGCTGCCTCTACCCAAAACCAAGCCCTTGAACCTCCCCCCTGCCCTGCAGGGATGCCAGCCGGAGCAAAGGCAGATGGGCAGGGTAAAGTGGGGTGGCTCCTCCAAATGCACCCAAATGACCCGAAAAAGCACATGTAATTTAGGTAATTAAAGAAAAAAAAAAAAAAGACACTTCTCTTTTCGGTAGAAATCCTCCTTCAGAGCCTAAACTTCACTCTCATCACGGATGGAGAGGAGAAACTGGCTGCTGGTCATCAGCAGGCCACATGGCAACTGTGGTTGGACCTTCCCAGCCATGCTCGCATGTCCCCACGAAGTGGCACAGGACAGCCATGCTCAGCCCTGCCAGCTGGGAGACCAGCCCGTCCGTGTGCCCTGAGCCATATTTTTGAGCCCCAAAATGTGCTGACCAGGTTGCCTTTACCGCTTACCGAAAAATCTTGTCGGATGGCTGCTCACCCAGAACCAAGTCAAAGCCGCGCTGGAAGATGGTGTATGGCCAAGGCCTGGAAGAGAAACCCAGGAGCATCATGCCAGCATCATGCCCCCACTGCCCCTCACAGCCCAAAACGCTTCCCCCACTTAGCCCCTAGGTCTTGTGCAGAGGAGTCCTGGGATGAGTCAGCTCAAACCAAGCCAGGACAAGGTGATAAAATAGCCCCACATCCAAGATCTTAATTCTGGGGTTCCTACACCAGCTCCTTACCCCAGCCCCAACCCGCCAACAGGTCGGTGGCATATTGTATCCTTTGGGATATCCGTTTTGGGGTACAGCACGCTCCCATCCCCCCTGCCTGCCCGGTATCTGTGAGCCTCACACGTCTGCATGCTCGGGTACCACCTGCCAGGCTCCCATTTTAGGGATTTGCATCACAGCCATCGAACTGCAAAAAAAAACCCCCAAAAAGCAGCTGAACCATCTCTCTGTGAGGCTTTTGCAAGGGAGCACGTCAGGTCCAGGACCGCAGCTTCACCACCTGCCTTATTCCCCTTGGGCTTCATTGCTTCAGGAGGGGAATTGAGGAAGCCTCAGCCTCCATGGGACTTTGCAAAGGGGTCTGGAAGACAAGCTGGAAGTTTGGAGCCAAGCAGGAGGCTGGAGAGCTGATGGCCGCATCTCCTCCACCCCTGCTGCTGTAGATAGCACAGGGTGATGTGCAACCGCGACTCGGTGGCCAGTGCCCTTTGGTGAGACACCTCGGGACATGCATTCCCCGCAGCACGGCCCCACTGGCAGAGCATCACTTGCAGATCGAGGCTGACAAGTCAGAGCAAGGGGAGGCACAGAGACCCGACCACGGTGGGCTTTGAATCAGGCAACATGAACCCCGCTCCCAAACCCTAAAGCTCCAAATCCCCTTTGCAGGAGCTCAGAGCTGGGGAAAGAGAGAGATTTTCCATCCCGTCATATCTCTGCTGTTAAAATTCAGGGTGAGAGCATTGAGTGCTGCCAACAAGCCCAGGGATTTCCTCCAGAGGCAATTACAGCTCTCCTGCACAAGCACTTTAATTTCTAATCTGAAGTTATTTCAGCAAGGACAAAAAAAAAAAAAAAAAAAAAAAAGTCCTGATTGCAGGATTACAGCACACTGTCTCATTTCCTCACTGGGATACAATGCCACTTTCCCGTCCGGTCGGCTGGGAGCAGGGGATTACATTCAGCCCGCAGATTGGATTGCCCTGAATGAGGTCAGCTTCGTCCAGAAAGAGATGTGCTCCTTGTGTCTCGCCAACGCCTTGAATGCTTCACGCCTCCGCCTTCCAGCACTCCCGCAGATGGGTTTTATTCTCGCTTCTCAGGAGCACGCCGGGCAGGGAACAAAAGCAGAGGCAAGGTATTGTTCCCCATCGACTCGGGTGGAAAAGTGGTTGTGAAGAGCCGCTCTTGGCTTGCAGTGGAGCTCAGCCCCGGGGCAGGTGCTGTGGAGGTGCAGTGGCTGCCAGACCTCTGCCAGATGGCACATCTGGCAGCCCATGGATGCCGACACATCTGGGACAGGCAGCCAGTGGGCTTAGACCTGCCTGTGAGATGGAAATCACTGCCCAGGCCAGGTTGCATCCACACAGGGTGCAATTTCCAACTGTGGCCAAAATTCCTGTGATGAGGACTTCGAGCTGGGGAAGAGGTTTCCATGCTCCAGGAAGGGACAGTGTGGCATCTCCCCAGCCTGCCTTACTTTGCCTCTACTTGGGATCAAAAAAGGCCTGTTAAAAGGAAGGTTCAGCCTTTAGCTATGTGCCTATGTGGCAGGGGACAACCAATGCTGCCAGGCACCATTGAGTCTGCAAGAACGCAGTACCTTCTGCAGGGAAGCCCTGGGACGATATGCATACAAGACCTCCAGCTCAACAAGAGGCACTTATCCATCCTCATCTCCGAGGAAGCTCTCCAGGAGCTCAGCATCGACATTTCCACCCACACACCCCTGCTGACTCGTGCCTTCTGCTGCAGAGGACGGGGCGAGATCTCATCCCCCAGGCACACACCTCACCTCCTTCATTGCTGCCTTTTGCCCCCTCTGCCTCTGCTGTTGTTTCACCTCCTCCTTCCTTTCCCATGCACACAAGCGTGTGCCCCTGTGGCTGTCTCCCTCCCCACTTTCTGTGATCACTGGAGGCACCTCGCTGCTCTGGTTTTTTGTTGCTTTTGGCAGGTATTTTTGTTGCATGGTCTTCAGAGCTCTCAAAGGAAAGCAGGATTGATCAGAAGCAGCTCTGCACCTGATCAAGTTGTATTAAATGGGCCAGAAATGACAGCTCTTGACTCCCTGCAAGCCTTAGCACTCAGGTAGGCATCTGAAACAACGAAACGGGGGATCACCAGGGCAGCTGAGAACCAGCAAACTCCCCACACGCAGTCAGCAAGTTCCCATGGCCAAAGCGCTGCCAGTGCATCCCCAGGACGACCTTCAGGTCTCTTTGCTTATTCCAGCTGGACCATCAGCTATGCTTTGCTCCAGATCTGGGCTTGAGTGGAAGCCCCCGAAATACTAGCTAAGCCCTCTGGACCTGGTGATGCTCCGTCTCACTTCAACAGGACTCTGGCCATGCTCGAATTGCAGCCCCAAGGGGATGAAGCCAGACTGACTTCCAGCATCAAGAACCGTGCTCCTGCCAGTCCTGGCTCCCTGCAAGGCTCTTCTAGACAAGATGGGTGGTATAAGGAATCAAAGGCCAGTGCCCGCAGGATGCAGCCACGATGAGCTAACCTGGAGCAGCTGCTTGAGGGGAGCTGGCAGAGAGGTCGGAGGGGCTGCAGGAGAGGGGCTTTGCAGAGGGCACTGAGAAGTCGCTGCATGTGAGCGTGCCTGAAATGCCACTGGAGGAGAAGGTGGTCAGCTGTTATGCACCGAAATAGGTGACTTCATGTCTGGTTCCCCGACCCCCAGTGCTCCTGGGGGTTTCCACCCAGTGAGCAGCATGAGGACGGCCGTGCCGAACCCCGTCATGGCAGCAAAGCACCTGCTCCAAGTGCGTGCTGGAAGCGAACGGCGTGGGCCAAGGCACTCACTGCATCCCTTCGCTGGCAGCTCAGGAGTTCAAGCCCAGGGCGAGCAGCCCAGAAGCATCCCCGCAGTGCCCACACCCCGCCTGCAGCCCCAGGACCCACTCCCCGCGATGACCAAAGTGGGCACCCATGAAGACCCAACACCACCCTGATGGGGGGTGAGCAGAGAGCAGATGTGGCACGAGCACCGAGCTGCTGACTTCTCCCACCGGCAATGCCCATCCTGGCTCCTCCCTGACTTCGCTTTGCTTTGCTCAGGCTTCAGCTGCCGATGCCTCTCCCCTTCCCACCTCCCCAACCCCTGCCATCCCTTCCAAGCGGCTCTTTATTAAAAATGCTAATGCCGGCACTGTCTCCCTGGGCTGCCCGTAAATCTGCGAGGAGAATGGGGCGGGAGGAGGAGGCGGATTGGTGGTTTGGTGAAAGGATCTGAAAGAAAGAGGAGCTTTTTATCTGGCCATCCTTCAAGCTCGCAAAGCCGAAGCACACAGCAGGGGATGGAGAGAGGCAGAGGAGAAAAAAAAGATAGAAAAAGGAGTGGGGAAAAAAGAGGGAAAAAAAAGACTTTAAGCAGGAAAAGGGCTGTCCTTGTTACTTCAGTGTGTCCCCGGCTCATCTGGGGTAGGGAGTTGATGGTGCATGGGGATGGGACGGGAAGAGCAGGCGCACAGCCAGGGAGGGGGATAACTGTGTGCAGAAGAGAAGAGGCACCGTGGGGAGGGGAGGTGGGTGAGCAGGGCATGGGCTGTTGCACTAATTCAGGTCTTGTGCTGGAAAAAAATGGCTGCAAGGCTGCGGGGTGGAGAAAGGGGTAACTTGCCCTGCATGGGAGGAGGGCTGGGGTGGCCCCTGCTTGCTAACTGCTTTCTAGCAGAGGATGGGAGCACCCAGCCAGATGCATTTGCCAAATTGCCTTAAACTGGCCTAAAACCTCCCCATGCCGGGGTGAAGCCCATTACAAGTTGAAAGGGCACGTTGATAAAGACCCCTTAAATGCAGACCATCTTAAATCTCATCGGGGTGTCTGAAAAGGGCACCCAGGCAAGAACAGCACGTAGGGAGGGGAAAGGCACGGGCCATTGCATGACAGATCTAAGGGCTGAGATGAAGAAGTACAAATGCGGGCAGGTAACAGTTTATTAACTAAAGGCAGAATGAGATGATTTGACTTTTGGTCGAGTCACACCATGAAGTAACCGCAGGAATTTGGTTTGATGAGCAAAGACGAGGCAGAGTTGGTTGGATTGCTGGAAAAGGAATCCTACCCGGGAAATGTTAGAGTAAGAGCCGAAAAGCAGCTAATTAACAATGCATATCAAAGTAGGAAGACAGACTGTGAACACACAAACAGCACCAGCCAGATTTGTTTAAAACAGCTGAAGAGCAGCACAAAAAAAGCAGCTGATCAAATGTATCTGCTACCCATGATCAAAAAGGTCTTATTTTTTGAAAAACTGATGAAGATTTAGGAACCGGGTGCATTGGGTAAAAGATGTACTGCGGCGGCATGGATCTCAGCATGGTACCCAAAATACACACAACACACAAAGCCTTGCTGCCATCACCAATAAAGTTCAAAGATGAGCTTGCCTTCATGAGCAAAATTAGATGCTGCTGAGTGAACAGACACCGAGTCAACCCGTAATCACTGTAAATAAAAACAAACCAATGGCAAACCTATCTAAACCAAAGGGTTGAAATGAGTTTTCAGATAACAACGCCACCCTAGGAAAACAAAAGAGGTCATAGCCAGACCATGTCTCTCCCAAGCACGCTGAGGGATTTGGCAGAGCCCCCAGGTCCTGCTTTGCTGACCTCCCCTTTGCTAAGAGCCAACATGGCTTCTCCAGGGACTGACTCGCCGCCTGGTTTGTGCTACACACGGCTGCAGCACATCACTCCAATATTGGAGGGGTTAGGAGCATATTAGACAAACAACGGTCAGAAATGATTCAGGCACAGTTGATCTCACCTTGGGACAAGGGGAGAGAGTGGAGGATTTGCAGACATCTCTCTCTGGTGAGCCTGTGGGCAACCTTGTTGCTAGAGCTGGGAGTGAGCTGATGAGCACGACGAAAGACAGCGTAGCCTGGCAGCTCAACCTCCACCCCAAAAAACATAAATACCAGGTTAAAGTTACAAATTATTCAGTTAAATGGGCGCTGACAAGATGGTTCTGCTGGGCCAAAGAGAGTTCATCACAGACATGATGGCCCCTGTGGAGGCTAAGGGTTCACAGGGGACACCTTGGACAGGTGTCCAAGGTAGAAGGTAGAGGTAGAAGAGACCTCTACCGTCACAAGCCCTAGCAGGCAGAGCTGCACCAAGCAGCACCTGGACATCAGGAACAGATCGCAGTGCAGGAAAAAATCCTCATTAAACACCAACCTGGCCCCAGCGTCACGATGCTTAGTGCGGACACGCTTTCAAGAGCCCCTATAAATAGTGGAAGCTGCAGGCAGGGATGGTTGAGTTAAGTGTGGTTTCAGCTGCTACCATTTTCTGAAACAACAATCTGACAAGTTCAAGGAAGAAACACAAAATGACCCCAATTTCAAAGAGCTCAAGAGAGGAGCTCTCAAAGGGCAGTGCTGAAAAAGCCCCAACCCTGCAGCGTCGGGGCCTTCTCAAGAGCCCAGAGAAGGGCTTTGACGGCCCCACCATGGTCTAGGACTGTGTTGCACCTTGCAGAAAAAGAAATCTGCTAGGTTTCTCTGCCCCAAACAGAAGAGTATGTTGGAAATGCTACTTATAATTTGTCATAGCCAACTTTGGTATGTAAGAAGACACCCAACATGTATCCTGGCCAGGTATGAATACTGTTGCAGGAGGAAAGGTAGAGGCTCAAGCATGAGCATGGAGAAGTCTCCCATGGGGGCATCGGGATGGAGCTGGGTCTTAAAAGTGGCCCCAAGTCCCCTAGAGGAACGGAGTGGGTCCTGAGCACCTTTCGGGTTGGCATTGCTGAGACTAAAGCTGGGTCCGGAGCTGTGAACAGGTCCAGAGGGCTGCAGGAATGGATTTGTCCTTCCTGTCCTTGGCTTCTCTCCTGCTTGTTACCATCTATATTTTTTCCCAATTCACCTGAAAGCAGCTTTTTCTCCACTTCCCCTTTAGACAATGGAGTAGCTAGATCAGGAAGAAGCTAGAGAAGGGCAATGTCCATGGGAGGAAAAGTGTGAAGCTGCAGTCCCACGCCCAGGAGAGAAGGAAAAGCAGAGGGGAAGGAAGTAAATGCTTCTCCACCTGTGCTTATCCATTTTTACTACCTGCCTCAATGGACAAAGTCATTTGCCTTCTTGCTTTTTACAAGGTGGTGGGTCCAGCACACTGCTGGTAGCTCTGACCAAGGCACAGGCTGGCACCAAAGCCATGTGTGGTTGTGGGTGGCTGTGGGCTCTTTCCAAGCCACTGTGAGACACTCCTAAACCCAACACATCCCAAAACAAGCAAGTCCCTGGCAGGGGGAATACCCCCTCCCATGCCCCACTCCCCATCGCTCAATGCCTCTTATTAGATGGGCAGAGAGGAGCTGGGGATATCCCTGTCAGACACTTGTCTCCTGGGGACAAACAGGGCAGGGAGCGGTATTTCTGCCTGTATTTTCCCACCCCAGCAGCAGTACCTCGCAGTGGTTTGGGGACCCTGACCACAGCACTCAGCACGTCCCCAGCACGAGGCCACGTGTCTCAGGAGCATGGCTCAGGGCACCCACAACAACAGCCACCCTTGCCTCCCACGGCCAGCGCTCCACACTGGGTTTAATTGCTAAATTGCTTTTAAAATTAAAAAAAACAGAGAGGGGGCTGGAGACAGAGCAGCGGTGCTCTCCCCGGACCCCTGTTCAAAGGGATGCAGCCGGGGCCAGCTGGCGCGGGCAGCCCCCCGTGGCTGCCATCCTCCGGCGCAGTGGCACGGCGGGGGTGCCGCCAAGCCCAGCCTTTGATGATTTTCTCTTCCCGCTGTGAAGACTAATGACTTCAGAGAGGGCGTCCTGCCACGCATGGGGCCGCTGCCGCCACAGATCCAGCTGCAGCACAATGAGACGAGAGGAGGAAAAAGGGGGTTGGAGGTGCCGGTGCACGCGGGGCCTCTGCTTTTGGGGGTGTCTTGGCTTTCTGCACACTACCTCCAGCCATCCCTGGAAGTGCCCATCTGCATGTCAGAGACCCATGAGTGTTAAGGACCAGATGGAACATCCCCCGAGGGTTACAGAGAGATGGTAACGTTTGGGATCCCCCACCAAATTGCTGCCGAAACATCAGAAAAATTTCCCTTTGCACCTCCAGGGATGTAAAGCTGTGGAGCAGACAGTGCTTGCTTTGTTCCCTCAGGCCGTGGCATCAAAGCATCTAATTTGCCTAATTTTCAATGGGGCATCCCCACCCTGCAGCATCCCTCCTGTGCCGGGGACCGCAGCCTGACCTCAGCCTTCCTCAGCACCCAAACCGAAAGCCCCACGAAGCGCAGGATGCCAAGGTGAGTACCCGCAAGGGGAAGAGGCACAGCCTCAATCCTCTCTAGGGGGTGTTTACTCTGAAACCGAACAATGGCCTCTTCTACATCATCTCTGATTATTTCAAAGAAGAGAAATCCTCGCCTCCCGCGGACCTGCTGCAGAGCCCAGCTGCGTGCTGACCTTACGATTCACCAAGATGCCTCTAACTCTTTCACCCAAGAGGATTTGCCACAGCCCTACTATGCTGCTGTTGAGGAGCAGCTTGTGCGAGGACAGTCCAAGCCTGGGCATGCTGCGGCAGGTGCACTCACCCCTGGTTCGTTCCCCACTCATTCCGGATGCAGAGGTGCTTATGTATGGGGTCCTTCATGTAACCTTCGTAGCAGAGACACTCACCTACGGAGAGAGAGGGGGACACGAGGGACATGGGAGGACAAGGCTTTCCACGTGCGTCCCTGCTGAACCCAGCCTGCAGCCACCGGGGGCACCCGGCAGCTCCCACGTGGAACAAGGATAGAAAGCATCTTCGCACCAAGGCCGGGTTGAGCAGGCAGAGGTGAGCTCCCAAACCCACCCCAGCCGCCTGACCACCTACCAGTCTCGGGGTCGCACTGGTGCTCGCAGGGGTCGAGGAGGCGCCGGGCACAGAGGTCCAGGGCCCAGGGGCCACTGGAGTTTTGCTGGGAGAAGAGGACGACCTGTGCCGGGTTCAGCCAGTCGCTGGCATCCAGCTGGCTCCCCTCCAGCAGGATGAACCGGCTCCCTGCCGCCGAGAGGGGAGTCAGTGGTGGCAACCCGCTGCTGTCCCCTCCGTCCCATGATGTTCCCCTGCATCCCATAATGGATCCCTCCATCCTGTGATGGATCCCTCCATCCCATGATGGTCTCCTCCATACCATAACGGACCCCTTCATTCCATGCCCATCCCCTCCATCCTCTGATGGTCCCCTCCATCCCATGATGGACTCCTCCATCCCCTACCCATTCCCTCCATCCCAAGACAGTGCCCTCTATCCCACAACAGCCCCTCCTATTCCACAATGAACTCATCTGTCCCGTGCCCATCCCCTCTGCCCTGTGATGGCCCCCTCTGTCCCATGCCTGTCTTCTCCATCCCATGACAGCCCCCTCTATCCTGCGCCTGTCCCCTCTGTCCCACAATGGCCACCTCCGTCCCACACCCGTCCCCTCCACCCCATGCCTGTCCCCTCCGTCCCATGCCTGTCTTCTCCATCCCATGACAGCCCCCTCTATCCTGCGCCTGTCCCCTCTGTCCCACAATGGCCACCTCCGTCCCACACCCATCCCCTCCACCCCATGCCTGTCCCCTCCGTCCCATGCCTGTCTTCTCCATCCCATGACAGCCCCCTCTATCCTGCGCCTGTCCCCTCTGTCCCACAATGGCCACCTCCGTCCCACACCCATCCCCTCCACCCCATGCCTGTCCCCTCCGTCCCACAATGCCCCCCTTGGTCCTGTGCCCATCCTCTCCATCCTGCACCCATCCCCTCTGTCCTGCACTGGTACCCTCCATCCCGTGCCTGTCCCTTCTGTCCTGCACCCATCCTGCATCTATCCTCTCCATCATTCCCTCCTCCCCTCCATTACAGCTCGCAGAGTGGGGCGGGATGGGGTGGGTAGGACTGCAAGGCACTCACCATCAGCGATGAGGTGCTCGGGGACGTGGAGGGTGATCTTGACAACAAGGGGGCAGCTCATGTGGGAGGAGCACACCAGGCTAATGACACAGCTCGTCACGCTGATGAGGGTCAGCGTGGTCTTGTTCACAGGGCTCCGGGGGGAGCCCACTGCAAAACGCAAAAGCACAGTCAAACCTGAGACCCAAGGAACCCAGGAAGGTCTTGGGGTGAAGACAGGGTGCAGAGACCCTGCCCAGCCCCCTGGAAATCCAGCATCAATCCAATCAAGCAGAGTCACTTCCAATTTTCAAGAGCATGAAGCAGCCTGTGCCGCAGCAGCCTCTCTATCCTGCCTGCTGCGGCTGGGGCCTCCCCAAGCCCCCGCAGCCCGGGCTCTCCCGCACCCCTGCACTGCCGCACACCGAGACCTTTGCAGCAGCAGGACTTTAAAGCAGAGCAGAGATATTGAAGAGAAGAAAGGTAAATGCAATACCCTTTTTTTTTTCCCCCTTCCTTCTTCTCGGCACTTCTCTTGGTTTAATTTTGCCATGACAACAGCCTCCTGGATGCTTTTAGAAAAGCACCAGAGAGCCCTAACTGCTCAGGGCACACAGGTCTTTGACTTTTCATCTCTCAGCTGAAGAAGCTGAGCTGAAAAAGCTGGCTGGGGACTGAGCTATCACCTGTGGAGACAAAGCCTGAACGGGCCTCCCAGCACGCAGCATGGGCGCTGGGGGCGAAGGAGATGGCTCCCAGGCACCCCACTCCCAGAAAAACAAGGCACCGTCCAGAGACGGAGGGAAAACAGACAGAAACTCTCCTCCCAAGGGGAGGAAACCTCCCAAAGGGATGGTGCAGGGTGAGACCCCTGCCCAGGGACCAAGCCTCTCTCCATCCTCCATTGCACATACAGCTCGTACATGCACGGTGCCAGAGCGAACCTGAGGCATCACCGTGCCGAGCAGCGGCACAGGAGCTCACGAGCCAGCCTTTGAAGCATGTTACTCATTAATACACACCAAAGCCCAGCAGAAGCCTCCAGCAAAAATCAGAATATATTTCATCCTCTGCTGAGAAACTCCACCGGAGAGCAGCGGCAGCCCGCTGTGGGAGCAGGGACTGGCACCTGCCCATGGCAGCCCTGATCGTGCCTGGGTTTCCATCTTTTGCCTATGGAAAGTCTCCAGATCCAGAAAGGTGACGGCAAACAAGGCAAGAGGGGCCACGGCTCGCTGCCCACCTCCGTGCCCACACCCACCTCGGCTGCGCCTCCGGCTCCGCGAGGGGTCCGTGTAGAAGGTCAGCTGGGGATCGGTGTCCGCCTCCGTCCCCGAGTCCCCCTCGGGGTTGAGAAACGCTGAGCCGGCTGCAGGGGACACTGAGTGTGGTCACGGCAGGGCCAGCACCACGCCACCCCAAGCAGCCACATCCTACATCACCCCTTCAGGGCAAGCCTTGCCTTGAAGACCAGGAGCCCTGTCTACCGGGTGCAGTGGGGACAGCATCTTCTCCCCTTCCCACTACACACAGCCATGCCCCCTGCCACGGCTCCCATTACCTTGCAACTTTTCCCCATGGCCATGCCAGTATCATAAAACATTTACCATGGCCAACACCCTCTGCATCTTTGCAACCAACCAACCCAACACCATTTGCATCCTTGCAGACACCACTTTTTCTGCTTCCCCCCACCCAAACCCGCATTTCCATGCTCTTACCCAACGCTGGCCCTATTTCTCCATTCCAGGAGAGGGTGAGTGGCTGGAGCGTGGGTGGGTGGAAGCCCAGAGCACCCCATCCACCCCGGGGACCCCCCTACCTCGTGCCTTGTTGTTGATGCGCTTGCGCTGGCTGCTGGAGGTGTGGGACAGCAGTGTGGCCTGCTGGTGGTTCGAGTCCACGGGGCTGGTGGCAATGATGTTGTCCTTGTACTTGTTCATCAGGGACAGCTTGGCGTTATCGCTCCCTGAGCAGGAAGAATTGAAAGCAAAATCTTTCAGGGATAAAGATTTAAAAAAAGGAGGGAGGTGAGAGAGTTTTCCTTGTACCCATCTCCAGCACTTGCTTGAGGTGACCAGGGTGCCACGGCCAATGGGCCGAGCTGCCCCCAATGCACCCTCACGAGCTCCTCAAAGCCTGAAAGGGACTGGCACCTGCACCAAGCTAGCCAAAAGCTGAGATTTAACATTCAGCCTCTAGGGGCACTTCTGCATACCCAGGTCTGTAAAGAAAACCCCTGGAGAGCTTTAGGAATCACACCATGGTCTTCCCAAACCATGTCTCAGTTGAGAAGGCTCCAGTTGGGTGGCTCAGTTGGTAATATGGCCAACGAGCAAGTGTGTTACAAGCCTCAAAGAATCCCTGCTGGTGATTAGAAGACAGCGTTAACTCTGAATCATACTGATGACAAGTATAATTTTTCCACTAAAAATGTCAGCTGAAGAAGACGCTAGAAATCCTGGAAATTTTGGGGGTCACCATGGGGTAGCTCTGAGGGGACACCATTCTGGTTCTCCATCAAGCCATGGGAACCACAGCCCTTCCCCTCAAAGCTCCACCCTGCATTGTCCCCACCACGTCCCACTCAGAGGGACTGCTCTCAACTGGTTGCAAGGTCTCCCAGCAATGGAAGCGCCTTCAGAATGCCACCAACATCTCATACACAAAGAAAACCCAGAGAAACGGGGAAAACGCTCAAGGGAAAACACGTGCATGGAATGACGGAGAGAAGATGAGTTGGAAAGGACCCAGCTCAGCCCATGCCCCTCCTGTCCCATCCCCACCTGGCGTGAGGTCCATGCTGGCCTTCTCATTGCAGCCCTGCAGCGAGTCCAGGGTGCGGGTGACCTGGCTGGCGAAGTCCTCCCCACCGTTCATGCACTCGCGCTGGAGATGGTGCCGCAGGTCGGTGATGTCGTACTCGTAGCCGTCCAGGATTGGGGTCTCGCGGATGCTGAGTGTCCCGCTGGAGTTGTGGCCCTGCACGCGGGCATTGCGCAGGCTCTCCCGCCCATGGCCCCCGATCAGCACCGAGGGGATGTAGTGGATCTCGTTGGCTGCCTCGGCGCTGGCACTCTTCTGGGGCTGCGGCACGCGGCGCCGCTTGCACCACCGCCGGCGGGTGTAGAGGATCATCACCAGGCAGAGGATGGAGAGCAGCAGGGCGATCATCCCTCCCTGCAGGCACAAACGCAAGCGGGGCTCAGGTGGGGTCCAGCGCCAGCCACCCCCCAGGGATGCAAATGCACCGGGGATGCTCTGGGGTGGCCAAAGTGAAGGCAATGGCGAGAGGAGCCCGGTTGCACCGATAAGAGGGTGCTGGCGCAGGAAGCGCCCGGTGCTGGCCAAGCGCTCCTGGCTGAAGCCTGCCTCGAGCTGGACCGGCTTTGAAGTCACCAACGAGGCATGAAAAAGCAGCATTTAAAGCAGAGCATGTTTTGTTTCACTCTCCCGCAACACGTCTTTGAAAGCAGAGATCATATTTATTCCAGGCAAACTCTCCTACGGGCAACTTTTTCTGACCCATTTCCAACCGTTTTCAGTGCTGTCACTCTCAATCTTGGGAGATTTTCCCAGGGTATCCTGCAGAAACTGCAGCACAGATTAAAGGAGATCAAGGCTTGAGACAGCCAGATGACTGAAGCGTTGTTTGGGGAACGCCTGGGTGAAGAGACTGAAAAAGCTCCTGCCCTGAGGGGAGGGACCCCGAAACTGCACCCGGCCCTGCCACCTCGCCACCGTCCCCCAGGTCACGGTCCTGCAGAGACATTGTCACTGCACACAGATAGAAGCAGTGAGACGAAAGCCCAAGCTGGCCCTTTACGCGCAGCCTGCCAAGAATAATAATAATAATAAAGAGCATGCGGAGCCTCCATCTGAGGCTCCGGTCCCCCTCCTCTTTTCTATGCAATAGGTGATCTCCATAAAATAAAATAATAGTAATAATCTGCTCCATTAGGACAAAACATTAAGGGAATTACTGAATGAGAAGCAGGAGAGGAGCTGGAAAAGGAGCTCTAATGGCCATTACGGTTTAACCCTCTTTCATTCCCAGGATAATGGAGCTGCGATGCACCCTCCCAGCCCTCCTTCCAAACTTTCTTTAAAAAAAAAGAAAGAAAAAACAAAGAAACTCCAGTGATTAAGGAGACAAGCAGTCCAGTGACGGAGGTGGGGCTGGCTGGTACACGGCATCTCTCCGGCCAGGAGCCTGCAGCCGGGAGGACGGGAAATCTCTTGCTGGGGCTGAAAACTGGTGCTGGATTCCTGTCTGGCCATGCTCATCCTGAGTTTTCTAGTGGTAAAGTCAGGGCCCAATTCTCTATCGTGTTCAAATCCCTTTAGTTCCTCTGATCCTTAAATAAGTGGGGGCTATCCCCATCCCCACCTGGGGAGATGGTGTCCCACGTCACAGCTCTCCATCACCCCGAGGAAGGGTCCACCTGCAGATGGGGTGACAAGCAGATGGGAGTAATACCAGGGTGTTCCTGGCTTTCCTTTGCTGTCCTGCTGCACGTTATACCCCCCAAACATCAGAGAGCTCTGCCATACACCTGTGCTGGTAAACAAGGGAAACCAAGCTGGAGCTCGAGTCAGGTGGACACCCATTTGTTTAGGACTGCAGCTGTGGGTTCTCAAAAAAGACCTGTTATTTAATTGAAACTGCATTTCTGCTGCCCTGATAGTCTGAGAGCTCAAACTATCCCTGCGGAAAAGCAGCCTGTGGCCACTTGAGATTTCAAGAGGCTCTGAAGGGAGGAACAAAACCTGCACTAAGTCTCCTCCACCCTGTGCTAGCTGGAGGGGGTCAGCGCACCACCTCAGACCCCCAGTTCCTCTCCACAGGAGCACAGAAATCCCGCTCTGCCTTCATCCCCCCACACCCAGCACTCATACGACGGCTGCCAGAGGAGCCCTGTGCTGGGCAGGCACGGGAGTGCTTCTCGCACGGTCCACGTGCGGACCACTGTCACGATGGATACAGCCCCTCGCTCACACTTCTTCTCTTGGCAACCAGACGGGAAAGAAAGAAAATCAGCCTTGAAAACTCCACGTGATCCTGACTCCTGGCACAAAAGCCAACCTCTGTTTGTCAGGGCGTAAAGATGCCGCTGGAGCGGAGCTGAGAGTGATGGGGAAAAAGGAGGAGAGGGAGGATTCAATCTGTATTTACACATTTTGGTACGAGAGCAATGAGTTGCAGACATCGTTTTTGTCAGCTCGATAATAAGCCTTGTTTCGGGCACTCCTGTCTCCATCTTGGCATTCAGTGGTGCCCATGAAAACCACGACCACGGTGGCAGAGCGGGGCCAGCCTCTCCCGAGGTGATGCACCCTCTCGGGAGCAGCTGGGAACAGACAACAAAAAAAAGGAAATGGTCCGAAATGTTTTTTGGGGGTGGCTTTGCCAGTGATTATTTTTTTTCCTTGAGACTAATCAAGCAGAAATGATGGAGGAGAAAACTGGCCTGGGGCTGCAATCTGGAAGAGCTATTGACGCTCTCATTATGGTAGGCACCATTAAACAGCCTGTTTGCAGCCTCGGCAGCACATTGTCTCCGGCTAATTATCTTCCAGTGGCACAAAAATTGTCAGATTCTTCAGATTTTTTCAAACATAAGAAAAAAACCCCAACAAACCACAGATCCACCTCCAACACACAGATCTCTGTCTCACCCTCCTTTCTCTGCCATCAAAACCTTGTCCCCACGTTTCTGCAGGGAGGAGGAGGAGATGTGCAGCCTCCACGCATGGGATGCTCTTGCTTACTGCACACCGTGAAACCGCAGCCATGGGGCTGCCGTCCTGATAAAACTGGTGGTGACAGTGCCCGATGGCACTGTGACACCCGTCACGCACCAGAGCAGCGGGCACCCGGCACCAACCACCGGGCAAAGGTCTCCCAACAAAGTCAATGTGAATTAACCCCGGGTTAAGGTGGTTGAGACTTTCAAAGCCCAGCACCCCCCGAGGATAAAGGCACCCCTGCAAACATATTTGCAAAGCGATGCAAACTAAGGGAGAGGTTTAAAGGAGCCCGATATTAAAGCACCCTGCATGCAGCATCATTCAGAGAGGTGCCCAGGGCATCTTAACCAGCCCCCAAAGGTGGGCTCAGCTCCCCATCCTAGGACAGCTGGAGCCAGATGGGGAAATATATGGCTTTTCAAAAGCCCCTATATTTTCTAGAGGTTTCTGAACACCTAAACGGGGGCTGCCTTCCCATCACATACCATGACAGAAATGTGGAGGATCCTCAGTTCCTCCTCCGCCGACTCGGTCTGGGGCTCATCTGTGGGGTCGAAGCCGGGCAGATTGGGGGCCCCGTCTTGGTGGTGGATGTGGAAGAGCAACGTGCCATTCTCCAGCCACTGCTGCCGCCAGCGCACCAGCGGGATGTCATCCGTGTTGCCCGAGATCTCTGCAAAAGCAAAGCTGGTCACATGGAAATGTGGCAGAGGAGAGGGGTGATGGATGACATTCACCTCTTCCCAAAAAATGCTGGTCTCAGATGCTGGAGGGACCAAGGGATGAAAACAGCAGGCTCCCTCTGGTCACCTCCTGCCAGCACCATGGCTGCCCGTACACGAGCCACAATCTGAAGGGTTAAAGTGGAGTACGATCGTATTTCTGGGTAAAATCCAGATGTGGGCCCCTCCAAAAATCCAGATGTGGTGCAGGGACAGAGCACTTGCTGGCAGCATCTTGGGGCCAGAGCCAGGGAGCCCAGCAGCATCCTTCCAGCCCTAATTCAGCCAGGTTTCACCCACATGCTTCATGTTAAACACAGCTTCAGCTGTGGGGAGCGGAGAATATAGGACATCTTCTCAGCGGCACTAATGGGATCTTTGGGATCATGGCACTAAATTCTTGCAAACGGAGGATATTTCCCTGTACTTCGTGAATGGAGAAACGAGCACGTGGCTGCGATCGCACCTGCAGTTCTGGCTCTGATTGAGGTGCATTCAGAGGTTTTCAGTCTTCAACCACTTTTTGCAGCTTCCCACACAGGACACAGCCCCGAGATCTGCAAATGTACCCACACCTTCTGCCCAAGCACCCTGACTTTCCTCAAGTACCTTTAACTTCAGGGTTTGGGGGCACTGGGACAGACGGACAGAGCTGGGCTAAGGAGCAACGGCAGCAGAGGACACCCGAGCAGGAGGAGCAGCTGAGGATGGGCACACGACACGTGCTGCAGGATGCTAAATGCCGAATCAAACCAAATTCACCTGGCTGACTCCAAAATTTCAGGGACATCCCATGGCTGGGGCTTAACAAAAGGTGGGGGTGACACCAGCACATCCCTAGGAGAGATGGGCACTGTTTTAACCACCGCGTCCATCTCAGACCAGATCACCTTTATCACCATCTCAAATCACCTTGATCTCAGCCATCATCTCGAGCCTGCCATTTGCACGTTAGTTATTTTTCCTGAAAATACAAGCTTCAATTGCATTTGTTGGACTGACCATTAAAAACATGATGAGCTTCCTAGTGAGATTCAGCTTTCCCTCCTGTCACTGGCCTGTGGGAACGGTCCAGCCGGACCCGTCCGCTCCATCCCATTTGTAGCTGTGAGTTCTGATGGCAATGGGAAAGAGCCCTTCTCGCTTTGCAAATTGTCATCTTTATTTTGCTTGTTTCATGCTGCCTTCAAATGAAAACTGGAATTCAATTACAGTGCCGAAAAACAACATTTTAAATTTACTGTTAATTAATTTCATTAGGCTGCCTTAAGTGAGCTAGCTACCGGGGGGGGGGGGGGGGGGCGGAATCTGCATCAGGAACCTGGTTCATCCTCCCAAACTGATTTGATTAATCAAAAGAAACATTAGCTGCAGCAAGCGAATTGTTAGATTGTTTCTGCTCAGCACGGGCCATATTTCTGCTGGTAATCAGTGCACTTCGAGTGTCCCAAGCAGAGAGATGCTGAGCTCTCCTCGATGCCACTGGGAAGCAAAACAGAGAGGAGTTAAAGCATCTAGGAAGCCAGAAGCACTTTTGAAATTCCCTCTAACCTCTGAGATGCATGTTTAGGCATACAGATCCCCTTTGAAAGCCTGTCCTGGGAGCCGGGCGGGTTTGAAAAAGCAGATCTCCTCCTTTCCCACCTGGTCTTTATTCATGGGCTGAAAGGGGAAAACAAGCTTTCCTGCTTCCCCAACTCCCCACGGCTTCTCAACTTCAAATGAACTCACTCAAATGGAAGAAAATATTCTCCTTGCACCTGCCTGCTAACGTGAAATTAGGAGTAATTAAGGCAAGAGTTTTTATGCACAACAGGAACTCAATGTACTGACATTTGGAAAAATGTAAATACCAGCATTTGCTCCATTGTAAAGAGTGAAAATAATAGATACTAAGTATATGACATTGTGACATTTAGAAAGCTAGAGTTAAAGATGTTTTCCCCCTGATCTGACATATCATTGAAAAAGCAGCACCCTTCAGCTCATTAATATTTGAGGAGGACTCCTTGATGGAAGTTATTTAAATGATTAATAGATTATAGTAAATTTAAGCCTTAAAATAGGTTGTCATAATTTCAAATTTATTTAAACAGGCTTATTTTTAAAAAGAAAAATGTATTTCAATAAAAAAATGGATTCTTGTTTCAAAAGAGCACAATCCAGCCACAGAGCCTGAGCGCATTATCCTCTCCCACCAGACATCACAACACGACCCTGCGGCTGCATTGCACACAAGTCAGAAGTGCTAGAAACAGAGGAAAACACCCCAAAAATCAACTGCCATCACCCCAAACCAGCAGGCTATGACCCTTCCATCACACCGCAGAACAAGGCTGCTCCACCATCTCTGCTCCTGCCCTGGGCAAAGGCTCTTGAGGCAGCGCCTGGATGAGTGAGCTTCATCCTTGGATCTCCTCCTCCTCTCCTCGAGGGTATTAGCAACATGCCAGCTGCCCCTATCCAACTCCATTTCTACTTGAAAAAATTATACATACAAATGCTTTCCTCTGCCCATGAAGTTTTCCTGGAGTTTGGTTCAAGCAAGACCAAGAGCAAGACAAGACGAAGACCAAGACCAAGCTTCCTCCCTAACACAGCATCTCTTTGCTCTCTCTTCTCCCAGTCCAATGCATTCCACTTTTATCTTTGTCTTGCTCTCCAAGCAGACATCCTATCACCTGGTTGGAGATGCTACGGTGACCCATGTAGCCAACTGGGGCCATTTATCTGGATGCTGTAGGGGCTCAGCTCTGCCATGGGGCTGGCAGGTGCCAACCGTGATGGCCAGGTCATACTGCAGGGCCAGGAGACCCCAGAGGAGGTGGGAAAGTGGGCAGAAAGCCAAAAAAAAAAGGCAGGGAGAGAGGATAATTTCAAGTTCAAAGTTTGAAAGATATTGATGATAGGCCTGGTCCCTGCATGGCTTTCATTAAGGCCTTGGATATGAAGCCATTAGCACTAGTATTAACTTCTTGCACCTCTGTTAAAAAATAGCCTGCCTGAGTCAGGGGTTAATAACAGTAGGATACCACTAATTAGGCTGTGCCGCATTCACCTGGTATCAAACGTGGCCCAGGTCCTTCATATCTACAGGAGCAGCAGCCTCCAAAGACCCCGGCTGATGCTTTCAACATAACGGCTGTGGCTGCTCCCCTCCCAGACCATCTGCAAGGGGAGGGAGGGGGGAAGGAAAGGTTGTAGAGGAGCACACTGAGGAGAGGACGAAAGTCCAGATGAAGTTGCTGGAGGTGGGAGGATTTATATCTGCTTCATTATTGATCATCCCAAATAACCTCATTTCCCTAGGGACAGCCATCCTAAGCTGTCCCAGTCCTTCTGGAGGCAACACCTCTGCATCTCCCAATTTGGGGAGGCAACACCTCCATTGCAGCGCAATTCTGCACCCGAGCTGGTGCAACGTTGAAACCGTGGCCCCCGAGCCCAATGCCAACATGGACCCATTCCCACATCCTTGTCCCCCCGCCGAGACCTGGCATCATGGCACACAAAGAGAGCAACTCTCCTTAAAAACGCAAACCAGCATTTTGATGGAAAAAAAAAAAACGGCAAAACAATTTTCCTTTCCATTTGGAAGTGTTTTGCACTAATAGACGCCTCCGATTAGTCAAATGAACTCTGCCATAATGCCAGTCTCTGCAGACTCATTTCATACAGCAGAGCACAGATTTTGACTTGGACTTATATTTCCTCATTAACATTTAAACCTGGCTTATTTTCCATCCGGAACCTGACTGTGTTTTTATTTAAGTTCCCCATTAGCTAAGGCTTTTGCTCCGTGTCTAAACCTCGCACATCCTTTAAAGGGCTCTAACTCAGCTAAAGCAAGCCCTGGCCTTGCATTCCTCCAAGGGTCTCCAATGTCTGAAGTACCTCAGGAGACCTTCCCACCATGAGCCACTCGCACTCTCTATCAGGACCTCAGGCCTTGATTCCTATCAATTCAGATGTCAAAACGCATATCCTGATATTTAACTCGTTTTTACTTCTGAGGTTTTAGTGACACATCTTTCATGGGATAATATACATGTTTTTATGGGCCTGTTTAAAAAAATCACATTCATCACTGACTATCCATATTTTATTTGCATTTTTTTTCCTGTCTCCAGTCTGAGGTAGGAAAACCAGCTCATTCTGTAGTTCATTCTGCCTTTTCAAGACAATCCAGCTTTTCCATACCAGCAAGCACAAACCTCACTTTATCTATTGGGAACCTGCTTCAAGGGACAGGGCACCTTGGGCAAAATTTCCAAAAGACCCATAGACATGGGAGAACTTAAAGGCTCAGGGAAAAGGCACCCGCTGTATCTGGAGCCACTCTCTGGCCAGGTCAGAGAGATCACCCCACCACAACGTCTGCACGTGGGGCTGGTACACGTGAAGCCCTTAGCTGTTGTAGCAAGGCTGACAGGTAACCAGGTTTCTCCTTGAAACGTAGGATGCCTTTGCTTTTGGGAAGGTTATCAAGGAGTTACATTTCAAAGCTGTAGCCACGCTTTAGCCTTGAACTGGGATTTTTGTCCCGAATATGCCATGGCCCTAATTCATTCCTTTCTTTAACAACAAAACCCTCCATCGCTCTGGGGCTGACATGCCGCGCGGCCGTTTGCAGAACGAAGGACACTGATTCATCACTAATGGGTCTGAGTCGACCGGGTTTGCTCTGCAGCTGCTGACCTTACAACGCGACGTGCCCCATTGCCCTTCTCTTCCCTGCAGACCCAAGGACATGCCCAACCGCACCTGTGTGACGTCCCCTCCAAGGTTATTTTTCCACTGCATTTGTCAATTTTGACCAAAAACTGGGGAAAACTTGGCTAATGCATGTGGCTGCAATGAGCAGGCTGGGACATTCCCTGGTGTTTGATTTTCATTCCTGTTCTGTTAGTTTGGTCCCATCTGCTGTAACTGTGAACTACAGAGGAGATGTGGGAAGAGAGACAAATCCACCTCCTGGACCAACACTCAGGAGACATGGTCATGTAAAAAAAAAAAACCAAAGCTCCACACCACGACAGTGAGCAAAAGCAAAATAAAGAGGATGCGTGACAACAACTTATGAGATGCAAGTTTGATATTTAAATCCCAGAAAGGACCACATTTCTAGTTGATATCCCACCCTGCAACGCCATCACATCACCTCTTCCAGAAGGAAGCCCAGGTCTCCATGGAAAGAGCCCAAATGACAGAGAAGCTCCCAATCAGCCATGGAAAATGACTGCCCTGGCTAAATCACCTCCCAGCAAATCGGTCAGCCCAGATGGTGCTCACCTACGAGCAGCGGAGGAGGGCAGCTGCTGAACTCCACCAACACACCAGCTATCACTCAGAAAGGGTGAGCAACTGGAGGAGCAAAACTTGGCAGAGAAGACCCCAATCTCTTAAAAAAGCTCTTGTGCATTATGGAAATTACAGACCGGTAAATCCTACTTCTGCCCTGGACCGTTTGTTAGTGGAACCGGTAGATGCGTGGATATATACAGGTTGCTCAACACTGTAAGCCAGTAGATAAGGGTGATCCATTTTGATGGACTCGTTTCAAAGAGTCCTTGTCAAAATCTACCCTCAAAGTTTCCCAAAGCACTGAAGTGGGGTTGGGATAAGAGGAAAGGTCCTCTTGAAGCCCACCAGGAGGGGGAGGAATAAGAGGTAAGTTTTCACAATGAAAGGAGGTTACCAAAAAGCCCCACAGAGATCTTTGTCAGGACCTCAGCTGTTCAGAAATGCTCTGGAAGAGGAGGCGAATGACAAAGTTGGTCACCAACGCTAAATTTAGTCTCCACAAAGCTAAAGCTGTGAAGTGCTGGAGGAAAGTGGGCAAGGAAGTGGGCAGGTGAAATTCAACTTTGGTGAAAGCAAGCCAATCTCGAATCCTGCAAGTGGTATTCAGGTCAGCCATCTCATAATGAAGGAGGCAGAGCTAGGAAGGTTCAGAAGAGGGGTACAAGGAAGATGAGATGTCACAAACGGCTTTGTGGAGAGGAGAAACCAACTGCGTTAGGACCCCTCAGCATGGAAAACAAATAACTGAGCAGGGACATGGTAAAAGCCTATAAAATCATGAAGCCAGTGGAGCAGTGGGAAAGGCAATGATTATTGACTATTTCTCACTTCGCAAGAATTAGGAGTGTAAAAACTAACAAAAGGCTCTGTTTCATCCACCACAAAGTAAGAAAACACTGAGAAAGGAACTGAATTCAGGGAAGACCAGCGGCTATCGAGCCAGACAGCCCAGAGGCAAATCCCAGCTTGAGAAATCCCTGCAGCACAGACCTCGGCAGTAGGGAAAGGGCCATGCAATACATACTGTGTTTTTTACATTTTTTCCCCCAAGTATCAGCTACTTGCCATGGCTGGAGATGCTGACAAACCTGCTGTCCCCCACACTGCCCAGTGTCTTGGGGATGGGGGGTGGCTGCAAAGCCAGCTAGGTGCTGCCCAGGCCACCCTTTGAGGATGCATGCCACATCAACGTGTCCCTTCAGGAGCGGCTGAGACCCTCTGCTCCTCCAGGCACTGCCTCGCTGGGGGAAGGAGACCCCAAGGCAGCTCCCTCCCATTGAGACAGCCTCTTGCCACCCAGCCAGCAACCCCCCCCCCAAACCCCGGCCCTCCGTGCCATCAGACCCTACTGACCCAAGACGCCTGCCAAGATTACCTTCAGCTTTCCAAGCCAGCCAGCGATTTTCACGGGGAGGCAAAGGGCTATTTATATTCATCGTGGGCTGGCAGGGAAGGTAATGGCCAGCCACTCCAGCCCATCTGCCAGGCACTTAGCAAGACATCAGAGCATATCGTACAGGCGAGGTCAGGCAGCAGCGGTGGTGGGACAGGCAGGGGAGGCGAGGGATGCATTACAGAGATGACATGGACTTCACTTCAAGGGTAAACTTCAGACTGCTCCTGCAGACTAATTTGTTTAAGTGCTCGTTGCGCTGAGGCCAAGAGGTTGGGCAAATTAGACATTATTTTGGCGTTCTCATGCTCCGCACAGGAAATGAGCATGGCTGCTCATTCCTCATCTCCTGGGGGAAGAGCCAGGACCTGCCTCTCCTCTGGGGCATGGGAGAGATAAGGTGGCCCTCCCAGGGGGTGAAACAGGACTGAAATAACCCTGTCCGCTCTCCTGCAAACAGCAGGGCCAAGAGGTTTTCCAAGGGGTGGTCCTCCTCTTCCTCCCACCTCCCCTGGAGGGACCGATGCTGGTCTTGGGGGCAGGATGAATCGCCACCAGTGGCCCCATACTGGGATGGAGAAGGCAGGCATGGGCTACTGCCAACTGCAGCCTAATGTCATAAACTCTTCGGTACTTGGGAGCTCTTACCCGATTTCAAGCTCCATATTCAAGTTTGTGGAGAGGCTTTGAAAGATAACAAGGAGAAGGGGGAAAAAAAGAAAAAGAAGGAAGAAAGATGTAGAAGCGGAAAAAGTTGACTGTGCATCTTGAATTTATCAGTCTTGAAAGAAGAGCTTGTCAAGAGGGCCAGAGACCAGTCAGTGCGGGGTGATCAATGGGAGGACTTTTGGGTCTAGTCAAGCTTGTTTCAGATTTACAGGAAGTGAATAGGGGCATAAATCTGTCGCCGCCTGAAGAAAATGGAGGTAATTAAATCTGCAGGTGTATATAATTGTCATATTGACGATCTATATAAATCAGCGGAGCCAGCAGAGGCACAAAGCACTGTGTTGAGCATGGAGCCTTGCCGCAAGGAGCTGTTTGCCCACCTGCCTGGCCAGGGGACAGGACCAGCAGGTGCAGGACACAGCCCCGGGGACACCCATCTCACCCGCATGGACCTGCCCATCACCGCAGCCACCACGACCCTCTCCTCCATGAGACACCTTCTCCAGATTGCCCCCACAGTCAGTAAAAGCAGCAGGACCCCCCCGCTGCTTTCAGTGGATGCAATTACCCGCGGCCTCATCCTGGCTACTGCCAAATTTCCCGTGACTTCAGGAAGATGAAGACGGGACCCTGAGCCCAACCACAGACACCACAGTGGGCTCTTTGCAGCCACTTTGAAGCTCCAAGCCCGGGTGCAAGTGGGGCACTGACTTGATCTTGCAGCAACTCTTTTTTTTTTTTTTTTATTTTATTTTAACCTTTGTTATTTTGGGAACTTTGAAGCCTAAGCTGCTCCGAGGTGGCTGCCTTTGTAGGAAGGACAGAAAGTGCAGAGTGGGGATTTGAAAGAGGGGGAGAATAGGGAGGGGAAGAAACGGTGCTTCACAGCTGCGGTCTACGGCAGCTCCTTCACCGTTTCTCCCGCGTACCAACAAACCCACACCAGGAGGCACTCGGGGCTCTTTTACCAGCAGCTATGGGACATCTGGATGCAAAGCAGCCCCAGTGTCTTCCATTTATCTAACACTGTGACGCAGAGAAACTTCAAAGACCTTTGCAGACCTGCATTCCTTCTCCCACTGCTCAATGGGACACCCCTCGGTCCCCGGGGTGGCTGCAGAGCTTCCCTCCCAGCCGCCGCGGCTCAGCCCCGTTCCTGCCGTGCATGCCGGTGCCACGGGGACACGTTTCTTCCCGCCTTGCCGGGAGGGACGGGAACACGAGAGAAGGCTTTCCCATCGTCTTTGCCAGCCAAGCCCCCTCACACGTGCCTGAAGGCCAACCCCGCTTCCCAGGTTGAGTGCTACATACGTGCGGCAATTGGATAATTAAAAATTAAGCAAGCGCTTCTGCATTGC
Organism: Mycteria americana; assembly: GCF_035582795.1. NCBI lineage: Eukaryota > Metazoa > Chordata > Aves > Ciconiiformes > Ciconiidae > Mycteria > Mycteria americana. Next base: position 38,393,929 of record NC_134371.1, read on the forward strand.
AGTCCAAATTATGTAACGCCGCTCTTCGGTTTCAGCACCCATCAGCTTTAATGCGATCACACAGCAGTACAGCCCTGCCTGTATTTACCTGCCTGTCTTTGCAGGCAGGGCATGCGCCCTTGGCAGGAAAAAGGAAACCCCAATGTCATAACCACGGGCAGAAAGTTCCCTCGCATTCGCATGAAAAAAAAAGGAGGAAAATCTACTTATTTTCTTAGTCTAGGGCTGAAATCTGGGATGGCCAGAAAAAAAGGGGCACAGCAAAGCGCCGAGGGTCACCCGGGCCAGGGCAGCACCCCTGTGACTGGGATGTTTATGAGTGAGGGGCTGCTGCCTCTTGCTCCTCCTGCGCCAAAGGGAAGCAGCATCCCATGTTAGCAAATAAGCAGCATTTCTGTAAGCAAACAAAATTAAATCAGGCTAGGAGTGAGCTGCATTTTTGGTATCTTGAGAGCAAAGAGCCCTGCCAGACTCTGAGCACTGGGTAACTGCAAACTCCTACATTTACAGCCACGTCTTTGCTTTATCCCCGCGGACTCTGGCTGTTGCCAAGACTGGAGCTCAGCAGGCCAGCCTGCCACCTCCTCCCTTCCTTGGCCAGAAACTGGCCGAATACACAGCCATGGCCTCTGCAGTGGTATTCCCAGGGCACAGACACTGCCACCCAGTGTGAAATCAGCCATTAATTCCTGCAGTGATTAGCTCCAAAGGGCGCTTTACTGGGCTCCGTGCACGACAGCTTCAAGAAGCCACCAGGGATGCTGCAGCTCACACCTGCGACGAGTGGCTTTGCCAGTACCCTCCATCACTGCTCCTAACGCCCCTCGGCTTTCGTGTCGTCCCTCCAGTTATTTTCTACCTCCTGCCATCGCGCCTCTCCTCCCACCTCGTGGTCTTTCCTTTCCTGCCTTCCCTCCATCATCCCGATGCTTTCCTGCTGCCGGCACGGCTGTGTTTCACATGCACGCTGCCTTTCATCCCAGGGCACATGGAAATCCCTTCTTCCCTGGCAACCGAGCTTTAATTACAAGGAGGTGGCTGGATCCAGCCCGGGCTGACCGTGCCACCACCGTCCCATGGGGAGACATGCACCACGCCCCTCCTGGGAACCTCCGCATCCCTCATTCAGCTCCCAGCCCCAGTGCCCACGGGACACCCCTTCACCCCAGTCTGTGCCAGCCAGCGTGGGATTAGTGCAGGGGATGCTCGGGGCCAGTGGCTTAAGGCTGAGTCCTCTGGCTGTTAACCAGCGATGTGCCTTACTCAACGAACAAGAAAAGGGGGAAACGTGGTCATAAAAAGCCGTGGAAGCCGGCCCAGGTCCAAGGTTGACTAAGCGGGCTCGATGCATGCAATGCACTCCCCTCCCCAGCTCACAGGCATTTCCACTATCCACTGCGGGGGCTGCACTATTTCTCCTGCCGACCAGGTCTGAGCGCGCCAGGAGCACGGCACACCCAAGGAAGAGAGCAGCTCCTGCTGGAAAGCTAATAAAACCGGTTTGATTTTTCCCTGGAAGGATGTTTTAGGCACTGTCTTGCTTGCAGATGTTTGGACACAAAGCCCAGCCCAGCTAAAGCTGCACCTTGGCGTGAGCTGGGACGAGACCCCTGCAGCTCCCGGCTCACGGGCCAGCAGAGACATTTGTAATTCCCCCCAAATTCCCGGGCCGCATGTGTCATGTCTGCATACACAAATTCCCTGGCTTGCCCCTTTTGCCAGCAAGAAAGCCAGCAGCTCCATGGCAGCGCAATGGCTCTCGAGTCCCATCACTGCTCCTCTCCAGAGCTCTCCCGAAGCGGTGAAACCCAGAGCCTAGCTATTTCTGGCTGAGCGATAGAGGGAACGTTGGGGAGATGCACCTCTGGGATGGGAAAACTGGTCCGCACCGGCACGACCGCCACCCGGGACGGTGGGAGGCCAGCCTGGGGTGGTGGGAGGCACAGCGGGCTCTCCGGTCCAAACCTGACATTTCCAGGAGATTTCCCAGTGGCTGCGGACACTGGGGACATCATTAGGGGAGCGGATGGGCTGAGAGCACCGCAGCAATTTAAAGTCTGCGCTGAGCCGGAATTAGTTCCCCTGGGATCCTGCAGCCACAGCTGCAAAGTTGACCCTGGCAAGAAAATTTGGGAGCACGATGTCTCCTCTCCCAGGCGTCTCCCCATCCCCGCCGAAGCCAGCCAGCTTGACCGATCCCCGCAGAAGCCCCCCTGCCACCATGCTGTGCTGCCCTTCTCGGCAGGAGAAAGGGCACTACCTCCTGATGCCACACTCAGAAAGACAAATCACCCTGACCTGCGCTGAGCCGCCCGTCCCCATGCTGGAGCTGTGCCCCGTCGTCGTTTCCCGCATCCTCACTCCTCCTGCAGCGCCCTGAACCTTTCGTTCACACCCAGCCACCCCCCCAACACTCCACCTATGGACCTAGGAAGGGGTTTTTTAAGCCACCTCTTCTAAAAAACCACCCTGCTGCTTCATCCGTGGTGGAGAAAACCCATTACGGGAGGGCATTTGCTGGCCGCAGGGCAGCGGCACCAGGGAGGACTGGGAGCCCACCGGCCCGGGCAGTGGGTTCCCAGCACCGTGCCCTCCCTCTCTCGCTCCCCTTGGGATGCTCAAATTAATTGCCTTGTCTCCTGGAGCTTTTAGCTGGAACAAATAAAAGAAAAAGAGGGGTTGCCAAAACCCATAATAAGGTCTACAGTTCCTCTGAGCTACAAGGGCTGCTTTAAATTTCAGGGTTTTTTCTTTTTTTTTTTTTTTATTTGAAGGAGGTTTCCATGGTAACTGTCTCCCATCACACAAGAGCCTGTCCCCGGGATATTTCGGGGTTGCTAATATCTGCTTTCCCGGGCAGCCACTGTGTTGTGACGGTGACATCCTGGCCAGGTTTTTTGGCAGGGGAGGTCCGTAGGAGTGCAGGAGAGGGAAACAGGAGGTGTCACCCCCAAAAACCAAGGTCAAGGTCCTGCCTGTACCCGGTTTCCCCTGCCCATCCCCTGCCCACCAGGCAGACCTCCATCCCAAAGGGCTCTGGCAGCCAGGCAATGGTTTCACTTGGACCGCGGACCCAATTCGGGGAGCACTCCCAAGGCAACACAGCCCTTGCTGGGCCAAGCAGAAGCAATGTGTCCGTGCAAGGGCATGGGCAGGGTCTCCTTAACATCTTTTACCGCCTTCTCCAACCCTTCTCCAACTTCTTTACTTCACCACGTTAGTTTTCAGCTGGATCAGCTCCCCACGGGAGCAAAGCTAGCTCTCTGCATTCCCCATAGCTGCTTGCTCTGCTACGCTCGTTAGTCATCCTAATTACTGAAATGCCTCAGAGCCAGCCAGGAGAGGGACCGTGTCTCCTCTTGCATCAGGGCCGTGGACCCCAAACTTCTGTGACCAACATGCCACCACCAGAGAGAGGGTGTCCCAAGGACCCTTTACCCCCCCTTCAATTATAAACGGTGAAAAAATCCCCTGCCTCTTCCCCAGCAGATCTCAGGCTCTGCAGACAGGACACAGCGGAGGGGTCAAGCTCAGACCCCTGCCCATGCCCATCACCGGCAAACGAGGCCCCGCAGCAAAGCAAAGCATGGGGTCAGCTTAGACCACATCCCAAAACAGACCCAAAAGAGCCCAGCGCTGGAGACGCAGAGTGAGCATCCATCCCAAGCATCCCTTGGCTGCAGGGCAGCAAAACAGGATCAGAAATACCAATGCAGCGTGTGGGAGTGGAGGATGCTCTCCTCCAGGCGCTTTCTCAGCATTAAGCCGTAGCGGGGCGGCCAGAACCTGGCAAACAAGAGTCTTCCCTTATCTAGACAAATCCCCCAGCCTCCAGCGTGCTGCTGCTTGGGGGTGAGCCGCCGGCCACAGCCAGGCTGGCTGCAGAGAAGCCAGAACCTGGCAATTCGCAAGTAAAAGGACAGCCAGTCTTAAATGACAGAGCCGTCACCATCCAGACACTGCCTTAATCCCGCCAGGCAAAAATTCCTTAATTTGAAGGACGGCTTAACAGCGAGACTCCAAGAGAGATGATTTCAGAGCCTCCATTTAGCTGGCTAAGCAACCATTTAAAAAAAACCAAAAAGGTAGGAAATGGGCTGTGGCCCAGAAGCAAATGCCGCCGGCATGGGGAGAGCAGGGCAGAGGCGAGATAGCGGCGTCAGGGAGGTGTGCGGCTGCCCAAGGGTGCCCTCCACCGTGTGGACCACAGCCAGCTCCTGGGGGTAAATCATGCCTGCAAAGCTCTGGGGGCCTTCAAGGAGTGCCCGCGTGGGCGGCCCGACCCCTGAAACTGGGACAGGTCTTGGCACAGGAACGGGAGCGAGCCTGAGCATCCCTGCCAGGATGCGCTCTGGGAGCGATTAAAGGGAGCAGGGAGCATCGCTCTGCACATCCAGCCAAAACAGGAGGCCAGGGCCCCACAGCCTGCTCGGCTGAGCACCGGTCCCCTGCCCGCCCTGCCGGGCACTGCCGGACCCTGACACCCACCACTGAAACGCCAAGCGGCCCCACGGCCCGCTCCCCCCGCTGCTTTCTGGGTCAGCGAGATCCCCTCCCAGCCCCGTTGCCACTGGAGCCGGCTGGATGCACGGTTGCTGTGGCAACGGGTTCCCAGAGACGAAATCCCTATTTCTTACTTTTTTTTTTTCCTTGGTTAAGAAAAAATATACAAGAGGCCCTCTACATCCACCATGGCCCCGAAACCTCCAGTCCCCGTAAGAGAGCGGGTCGCCGATGGGCACAGCATGGGGGCAAGGTGTCCATAAGGATGGGGATGTGCACCCTGTGCCTTCCTCCTGAGCCTCGGTCGCCCCTGGTTTGGCCATGGGGAACCCCATGCTCCTCCCGGGGTGCTGTCCACTTTCCTGCAGCATTTTCCACCCTGGCTGCTGGGTTTTAAGGGCTGCCCCTGCTCGTAGCTGAGGCTGGTGCTGGGCTCCATCACCTGAAGGAGAGTGTGGGACCAGGCATGGGGGGTGCGCTCAGTGCTTCAGTGGCTCTGAGCAGGTCACCTCACTCACTCTGGCCCATCCTTCAGCTGGAAAAGAGATGTGGAGAGGTCAGGTTTACATTGCATGGCCAAGAGCAAGGGCAGGAACGGGATCCCACTAGCAGTTTGCACCCCAAACCCTATTAGCTGAGCTGTCCTGTCCCACCAGGTGCTCCAGGGCAGGTCCAGGGCAGGATGCATCCCCTCAGCAGGTCCCTCTCTACTTTGCTGGAAGCTCTGCAAGCCCCCGGGCCTTGGTGGCACCCTTTGGGCCACGCTGGCCTCTGCTGCCAGCACCCAAGAGGATGCCTCCAGTGCGAAAAGCAAGCACCAAGGCATCAGAGGGGGAAGGAGGTGCAGCAGCACTGAGGTCTCAGTGATGGGCTGGGCCGATGGAGAAAAAAGGGGGAGGCAAGCAATGGGGAGGGAAGCATCTCACACCACAGACTGGGCAGCCGGCAGTGCTCTGGATGCTACGGACAACGTCCCACCACTAGCACCAACCACTCCAGGAGCACACAGGAAGAAGGTCGCACCCCTGGATTGGCAGGAGATGTAAACCCCAAAGCATCCATCTCAAATTCACCCCATGGCGATGGGAACTGGGGTAAGGACCCTGGCCAGGCGATCAGCTGCTGGCAGCGGAAAGGAATTAAGTGCATCCCACTGCCAGGGCAGGTTTTGCCAAGGTGCAGGAGGGCTGCCGAGATGGGGCGTTTCAGGGTCCCTTCCCCACCGCAGGTCCTGGCATGGGTGGGTTGGGACCCCCCTGGCGAACCCCCTGGCTGCCCTCCAAGCCACCCAGCAGGGAGGTGCCAGCGGCCGCCCCCTCGGCCAGGCACGCGGGAGCATAGATCATACCGCCAGGTTTCAGTGCATGCGACGGTGTCCAGGATCAAAGCCAAGTTCAATTAATGGCTCACAATCTTATTAGAGAAATTATTTCAGGATCTCGAGTAAAAGTCCAATATATCCACTCCATTCCATTAGTCAGGCTCATTTAGTAATTCAATCAATCTAAGCAAGGCAATTGAGCTCCTCTGGTATAATTTAACTCGGTTATTCTCTAGGTACTTAAGAATTTCTTAATATTTGCTCCATTATTTTGCCATTACACCTATTTCTAGGTGCAAGGTTCGCACCAGAGCGATGCTGTGGGTCTCGTGGTGGGACCAGCCCCACTGCAGCCCTCTGCTGTGCCCTGGTCTCGCAGGATGGGGACGTGTGATGGGGAAGGGGAGCTCCAGTAGCAATACTGGGGTGCCCTCACCTCCCTTGGAAATGAAGTAGAGTGGGGACCAGCACCGCAACACCCCGAGACCCCCTTTCCCACCGCAGAGAGCTGGGACCAAAGAGCTGCCCTGTGTGCCACCAGCTTCGAGACCCACAACCGGCGCCCAGACCCAAGCGAGAGGAGTGGGGCCAAGCAACCCCCAACCAAAACCCATCAGGATGCTCTTCTCACTTGACGTAGAAGTGGGGAAAAAGAAAAGGGATAACGCAACCCTGCAGCCCCTTGGCTCCTGCTTCCCTCCTCTGAGGCCGTTTAGGAGCCAGGGGTCAAGGGCAGACAGCGAGGGGACACCACCTCCCGCAGTCCACAGCGGCTGGGAGACGCACGGGACGTGGATGAGAGCCGACGGGTGTCACATCTCACCGCCTCCCCGTGCAGCCTGGAAGGAGAGCTGGGGCAGGCAGGTGCACCGGTGGCCTGTCACCCCGATTAGCGGCAGCCTGCATCCCTGCGGCAGTCTGTCTCGGATCCCCACGACCCCCAGTGCTATCCCCCCATTATTAACCCAGGGACGACACGGCCAGAGCATCCACCAGCACAGTCAAGAGCTTAGCAGAGATTTAACAAAAAAAATTGATTAGATATTTCGGGGAGATATTCAAGAGCTGTTAAATATGCCCAACTCATTGGTGCCTTTGAAAAATCTCACCCCTCTAAAAAATTAGAATTGATTTTGTATTTAAAAAGGAATCTATTTAATTTAAAAGTAAGATAATTTGAAATCATGACAGCTTGTATTAAGGCCTGAGTTTATGATAATCTATTAAAGTCATTGAAGTTAAGAACCTTCTCCCATCCTTTGCTGCCAAGGCTCCCATGAGGGCGGTGGGGAGCGGGGGAAGTCAGGGGGCGAGGGGCTGCGCTGCCCCCCTTTCAGGGCACGGCAGCTGGGCTGGAAACCAGGGAGGCAGAAAAAGCTCCTTCAGCTCCTCCATGCTCAGGAAAAAAAAAAAAAAAACAGGACATGAGAAACCATCCAGTATTTCAAAATCTTGAATTATCCAGCACCCAGAAAGCATGGGTTCGACCCACCAGCTCCGCTTTCTCATTCCTCAAGTCCATTTTATGCACAAAACTGCATTTCAAGACTTCACTTTTCAAGTATCGAGTGCATTACTTGGGCGAAGGAGTCAAAGATGCCGTCTTTCACGCAGTTTTTAATTGCATTGCAAATCTCCAAGCCCAAGGGGCTGCGGGAAGCTATGATGCTAATAAATACCCCACTCGCCAGTTTGTAACCTGCAAAGGATGGGGCCCACAAAAATTAGCAGCCTGCAGGAGTGTGAATCCAGTTAATGACATATCAAATGTGGCTGGATGCTGCCGAGCCAAGCAGCAAGGAAGAAGGGGGTGTGAAGGTTAGCGGACAGGGAATATTGAGCTGCTAATTAGCATTTCGTAATGGCCACTGACCAGTGAGACTCAGCCTCCCTTCAGGAAAAAATACAACTAACGCAACAAACACAAAACGAGATGAAAGATGACCATTTCAAATGGAGGTTTCCTTGATTTAAAGCAGGATGAAACTCGGTGCTTTTAAATGCAGGCAGCCCGGCGCGCACCAGCGAGCAGCCCTATCCCTGCTCCCATGCCCTGGTGGCTTCCCAAAAATTCAGGAGATGGGAAAAAACCTCACAGCAAAACGGGGCGGGGGATGGCGTCAGGGTCTCTTTGAGGACATACATATAAATCATGTGGGTTTTTATGGGTATGAGCACGAAAGGTGATGCACGTGGGGACCACGTGCTGCCAAGCTGCTCCTGAGCAGCAAGGCAGCACGTGCACAAGAAGGCAGCCAGCGCAATTAAAACATGCTCCGTTCATTAGCAAAGGGAGCCACGAAGCAGCTGAAAGCCCTGCCCAAGTGCCTCCCCTCGCCATAAACCAAGGGTAGTAATCCCAAAAAATATCCCTCTGCTTTCAGAGGAACATGGGAGCAGCCACGGGGTCCCCACATTCGGGAGGGCTGAGCACCAATGCACTCGACACACCTGTCTCTGGCATCTGGACGGCTGGCGGAAGGTGAGACCCAAAAAAGTTGCACGGAGAGCAGGCAGCAAGCAATGCCTCACCCTCTCAGGTAAAGATAAATATAAAGCTAAAGTTGCAGGGCAGCAGATCAGGGCAAGCCAAAGCAAGGGCATCCCCCCCAGCACCTGGCTGAGCCACAGCTCACTGCTACCCGCAACGGGGAGAAGCAAACGCATGAAGGGCATGGATGCCACCCCCCACAGACCCTGAGGTCAGGCAGACAGTCCCTGGGTCCCCATCGTCCCTACTGGCACAGGTGAACCCCGGCAGAGCTTGGCTCGGGGGGGGTCCACCAAAGTCCCTGCCACACCACCCACCAGCAGCGAGGGGATGCCCACAACCTCCACACTCATCATTAAGTTGGTTGTGTTACTGGAGCATCTCGTCAGGGGTGGGGAGTGACAGCCATTTTTGGGGTGTCCAGTTCAACACACACCCCTGGCACCCTATTTTTAGCAAGCAACATATGTGGCTCTCCAAAGACCCCTGCACATCTCTGGCTGATGGAAAAACCTTGACCCATGTGCCCATCGGTGGGATGCCCAGCTCGGCCACCACGGCAGGGAGGTGCCACCAAGGCAGGGGAAACCACGCATGCCAGTCTCCATGAATGCCAGCCAAGCTTGAAAGCACTTGAATTATTTAGGGAGTTTTGAGGGGACAGCCAGGGCTGGAGGGGGAATGACACCCAGATACGTTTTGGCTCCCCAGTCCTGACCCTTTCCTGGCTGCTCCCCTCGCCCCTTCCCCTTCTGCCGCCCCAGCCTGCCCCAGCCACCTCCCCGGATGCTCCCGCCATCTTCGTGGGGAAACTGAGGCACAGAGCAACCTCGAGTGAGTTGCTCAAGACCCCACATGGCAGAGCCAAGGTGCCACCCGTGGAGTACCGCCTGCCCTTTGCAGTGCTCAAGCCCACACCCAGGCCCTCCCCAGCCCAGAGGCAGCACCCTGGAGTCTGGTCCAAGCCCCTGCCAGCCGGTGGGCAGCTCCCCTCCCTTCGGGAACCCCTTCCCTGTACACAGGCCCTGGATCTGAAAACCACCAAGAGGAGAAGGAGCAGTCACCCAGCTCTCTCCCAGGTAGAGACACCCTGAACCAGACCTGCCTCAGAGGCACAGAGGCGGATGTGGGGATTATCCACTGCTCTGACACACTATTGTACATCCAAATGCAACAAGGTGGGCACAATTAATGGGTCTGGGGTTTGCTGGGGACAGTGCAATCAGCACTGCATGAAGCCAGGTTCCTGGGAAGGATGCTCAATTGCACCCTCCAGCCACGCATAAGCCTTGTGGAAACACAAACAGCTGCCAATACCAGTTCCACGCATCGCCCCGACATGGCCACGTCCCCACCGAGTGTGCAGCACCAGCAGTGATGCTCTCTGCCCCATGGGTTTCCTGAGCTGGGGGCTCTCTGGCTCCAGAGGATGCAGCCTCTGAGTTACTAAGTCTGGGTCTTGCAAGACCTCTATGAACTTCAGGGTTTCTGCCATGCAAAAGCAGTACCCAGGCTAATAATAATAATAATACCACCACCACCACCCCCCAGACATAGCAAAGCAGCACAACAACAACAATAATAATACCCACACGTGGCAGAATGGCCACACCAGCTTCAAAGCAAGCCTTTCTCTCACGGGAGGGAGGGAGATGTAACATGGCATTTCCTAGGAGTCACCAAGCCAAAACCCTGGCAAACAGGGGGCCCGTGAGGTGCCCTGTCCTGCCAGGCCAGCCCCCAGCCCCAGCATCCTGCAGGGGAGAGACCTGTACTGGGACCACCTCTGTGTCTCCACAACCCAAACCCCTGCGTGCTGAGGGCTGGCGCAGCCCGGTGCACCCACAGGCGCTCGGGGGACCGATGTCCCAGGCAGCAATGCCCAGGAGAGCCTGGCCACCACCAGGACATCAGGGTGTGCTGACATGGGGCGAGCCGTCCTCGTTTTTGACCGGTGGCCATAAGCAGAAGGCAGTGAAAGCAAACCCCTGCCTGGCATCACCAGTGCAAGCCCTGGGTGCAGCGTGGGCTGTCAGGGCGGGTGAGTCCTTTCCCGCTCTGCCCAGCATTCGGCACCTCGTGGATTTGAAAAATCCCTGGGGAAATCCCCGCCCGAGCAGCACCACACATCCCTGCCCAGATGCTCCCCATTGGCAGCATCCCAGGCCCCGGGGCCCATCAGGGTCCGGCTCCCTGGGAGCGGGTCCGAGGCGGGCAGGGGACAAGCGCCCGTGTCACCTTTGGGGCGTCAAGGCGGCGCGGGGCTGGCGGCCATGCCTGCGCGTCCCCTGCATCCGCTGCGCTGCCGCCCCGTTGCCACAGCAACGCTCTCCGGCCTCCGCCGCAGCATCCCGCAGCACAGGGCTTGGACCGGGGGGCAGCACAGCCCGCTGCCCCCTCCCCGCATGGCCCCTGGCCTTGAGCAAATCATCCCTGGGTGTCCCCGCACCTCCCCCCCTGCCTCCCCATGGCATCAACAGCCCCCCACCTGCCTCTGCCTTTCTCACGGGAGAAGGGGGATGCCCGTGCAGCGGTGAGCGCTGCCCGAGCCCACGCAGCACCCAGGACCGGGGGCTTTTTTGCACACAGAAGGGTCTGGGGGCCAGGGAGGTGATGAAGCACAGGGGAGAAAAAACGGGTTGGAGCCACTGTTACGCTCTGCCCGCACACAAGGGTGGCACAGAGGGGCAACGTCACACAAAGCAACACGCCAGTGCCTCATTTTTGGGGACAACATCCAGACAAGGGTGGTATTTTAAAAACTTCACAGGGCACCCAAGGTGCTGCTGGAACAGCGACGGATGGACAAGGCTTGCAGGAGGCGTGCACAGTCCCCACGGGGCTGCTAGGAAAGTGACGGCGGCGTTTGCCCGGGGCAGGGGGTTACGTGCAGGCGGTGGTAGGAAACTGGTATTCTGCACTAATATCACTAAAAATTAAAAATCTCAGCGACTTGTTCCAGGTGGCACGGAGGGAAGCAGGTCCCTGCGCACAAGTGGCAGAGGCCTTTCTCTGATCCCAGCATAAACAAAGGAGCAAACCGTTGGCTTTTTTGGTGGATGAAAACTGAAGCAGCCCATCAGATTTGGGCAGATGTGCCTCACACAGTGGGTGAAGCACAGAGGCCTGGCTAGAGCGGGTGGGAACCACCTGGACCATGTGAGCAGGCCAAAGCCTAAAACCTGGGGGCGGGAGTACTGGAGACAGCACACACAGGCGGGATGGGAAATGCTAGGCACCGGAGTATTTTTCCACCAGGCTGCAGGAAAAGTGACTCTGCTTGGGGGCAGACAAAGCAGAAACCCTCACCTCCAGCCAGCTACGCTGGAAGCAGACTGCGGGCCTCCTGCCAGCACAAGCCACGGGTGGCCGTGCACTGAGCTGGAGACAAGCCGCGCGGATGACAACCCGGGGGTGCACCGAGCACCCCAGGCCTGCAGCATCTCCACGGCATCCAGCCCGGTGCTGCAGCCGGCGCCGAGATGCTGCAGCGGCGTGAACCGGCACCGGGGCCGAGATGCTGCAGCGGCGTGAACCGGCACCGGGGCCGAGATGCTGCAGGGTACCCGCACGCCGGTGCCGCAGGGAGGAGCCCCGCAGCCGGGGATGCTCGGGGCCCGCTGCCGGGAGGGGAGGGGACCCGCCGCGTACCGGCGCTGCCCGCAGGCCCGCCCGGAGGCTCACCCAGCACGAAGTAAGGCAGCTCCGTGTTCTCCAGGTCATCCACCACCACCATCTCGCCGGGGAAATCGTTGCGTACGGAGAAGAGCAGCTTGGGCTCGGCGGCCGAGGGGCCGTGCATGATGCTGAGGTCGTTCTCCCGCAGGAAGGGCAGCGCCGACACCGTGATGCTCTTCAGCTTACACTCCAGCTCCTTGGCCGCCGCCTCCGCCGCCGCCTCGGCGGGGCCGCTGCCCGCCGCCAGGCAGCAGCCGGCGAGCAGGGCGCACAGCCCGGCCAAAGCCATCTTGGAGCCCCGCGCCGCGCTCCCAGCGCCGGCCGGGCGGGCGGGCGGCGGCGGCGAGGGGCGGGGACGCGGGGCCCGGCGCCTCCCCGTGCGGCTCGGCTCGGCTTGGCTCGGCTTGGCTCGGCACGGCACGGGGAGGCTCGGTTTCCCCGGCCCCGCGCCTCCCCCCTCCTCCGCTTCCCCCCTTTTTCCCCGCATCCCTGGAAAACCGGGAAGGCTGCGGAGCGATGCGGCGGCGGGAGGGGTGCCTGTGCTGCCTGGCCCAGCCCGGCTGCTTTGCCTCCTTCTGCACAGAGAATAACTTACAGGTACCCCCCAGGAGAAATCACGGACCTCCGAAGTCCCAGACCTCCAAAATCCCAGCGGAAGTCCCAGACCTCCAAAACCCCAGCAGAAGTCATGGAACTCCAAAGTCCCAGACCTCCAAAATCCCAGCGGAAGTCCCAGACCTTCAACGTCCCAGACCTCCAAAATCCCAGCAGAAGTTGTGGACCTCCAAAGCCCCAGGAGAAGTCCCAGACCTCCAAAAATCCCAGACCTCCAAAATCTCAGAGGTAATGGACCTCCAAGGTCCCAGACCTCCAAAATCCCAAACTTCCAAAGCCCCAGGAGAAGTCCCAGACCTCCAGAAGTCCCAGACTTCCAAAGCCCCAGGAGAAGTCCCAGACCTCCAAAAATCCCAGACCTCCAAAATCTCAGAAGTCATGGACCTCCAAAATCCCAGACCTCCAAAGCCCCAGGAGAAGTCACAGAGCTCCAAAGCCCCCAAGCCTGTGTGTTTTGAAAAAAAAAAGGTACTGGGAGTGTAAGGGCCAACCCCAAACCTGCTGGTTCTTGTTGCACTGGATGCCTTTTATTTGCACTCTAAGTGAGCTCAAAGCAGCACCGACGGCTTGCCCAGCTACCAAACCTTCCTGCAGGCACCCGTGGTTCTGCAGCCAAAACGCTCTGACAGTAAATATTCTCCTCTCCCAGTGTGGGATGAAAGGCCCGGCCCCATCCCAGCACCCAACAGCAGCAGGAACACACAGCCACGCCGGTTTGGTTTTCCTCCTTGGAGGCTCCTGCCTCCTGCGGAGCTGACACCTGCGGAGAAGAGGGGTGTGGAGGCATCGCCGCCCTGGAAGTGGAGCTCCCATCTCACCAGCTCTGCGCTGGCTCCTTGTGTGCGGCACGGCTCCATCCCGCCTGGCACCTCCAAAGAAAACCACACACAGCAGATATGTGGTACTTTAAAAAAATCTTGCTTTTTTTTTTTTTTTTTTAGAGAGTTCCCTCTTACCATGCAGCAGCTGCAGGGATTTCCCCAAATTTCTCCTCCGCTGGTGCCAGCCATGAAGCCCCCCAGTGTGGGCATTGCGAGGGGACACCGCTGTGCCCCAAACACACTGAGCAGAGAAGCCACAGCGGATGCCTTTCCCGAGACCGGTTTCTGATTTATAATAACCCTCCCAGCTACCCACTATATTTTGGGCTGGAAAAGCCAAGCTCACCAGAAATTACCCATTTTCAACACCAGCCTTGTTAAAAATCAGAGCCGAGCACTAAAAATATAACGGTGAGGGTGTTTTCAGAAGTCAGCTAGTTGGGAAAGTGTTTCAGCAGCACCGTCCCCCACCAGCACTGGCTGGCTGCAGCTGCTGGCAGAAAAAATTTTTAAAAAATCAGCAAAAATGAGCAGCGTTGTTTTGTAGGACAGGGCATGGGCCTCCCTTTTGCGGGGCACAGGGAAATCCCTTTGGAGGGCCTCCGCCAGACTCTTTCGCTGCTCTTCTTTCACCAGGGGACACACACTCATTAAAAGGAGTTTTCCTGAAAAAAAAAGTGCAATTGCAGTATTCAGAAGGGGTCACCAAGAAGATCCTTTCAGCCCCCGTTTGGAAACGGGGTGCATCCCTGAGAGTGATACCCTGCTAATGCCTAACACCGCACAAAGAGGAGCAAACGAGGGGCTTGGTAGGAGGCGTGGATACTACATACAGGTAAATAAAACATTTAAAAATAAACCAGCAGAGAATGGTAAATCTGGCGTCACCGGCGGCATCCTCCCGCCGATCGCCGGTAACACCCCACACATGACATCCTTGAACCTCGTTAATCATTTATCGGTATAGATGGTGTAATTTGGCACAACCAGGATTCCTTTAAAGTCCGCACGAAGCCGGTGCCAGCGCGCCACCGGGGCCTCGAGGCCGTAACCCCCGCCCCGGCACCACCACCGTGGGGGGACCCACCCGGCCCTTCTGCGGGGACACGCGGCTTTGGGGGCCGGGAAGGAGGGAGGGGAGGGGCCGGCGGGGCTCGGAAGCCCCCCGCGGCTGTGCGGGCCGGTGACCGGGCTGGGCGCCCACGGGCCGCGACTCCCGCGCCGGGCCGCGCGTGTCCCCCGCCGCGCCGCGCCGCGCCGCCCCGCCCCGCGCCGAACGCGGCATCGCCAATGGGAAGGCGCGGGGAGGCCGGCGGCGCCTTTTATTGGCTGCCGCCCCTGCATATATTATCGGGCGGCGGCGGCGCCCGCGGAGCGCGGCGGGATCCGGCGCGGGGCCGGCAGCGGCACCGGAGCCCGATCGCGGCGGCGGGCGCGGGATGCTGGCGGGGCCGCCGGGGGCCGCCTGCCCGCCCGGCGATGGGGCGGCGCGGGGCGGCCGGGAGGCGGCGGCGGGGCAGGGCCCGGGGCCGCTGAGGCGGAGCGGAGCGGGACGGGACGGGACGGAGAGGCGGCCGGTGCCCCGCCGGCGCTGAGCGGGAGCCTGGGGTAAGTCTGCAGGATCGGGGGGGGGGGGGAGGGCGTGAGCCGGCGTGGGGACCCCGCCGGTGGGCGGGATGGCGGGCGGGAAGGGGAAGGAGCCGTGCGGGGGGAGCCGCGGCCCCGCACGGCGGAGATCCCGGGTACCGCCGTGCGCGACGGTGGAGACGCAGCTCGGCCGCCGCCGGCTCGCCCGGTGACCTTGGCCAAGTTGCCTCCCTGCTCCGGGCTCGCTTCGCGGCCGCCCCGGTGAGGACGTGGGTGGAGGAAGGCAACGAGCTCTCCCCGGGCGGGAGCCGCCCCGGTGCCCTAGTGCGGGGCCCAGCAGGTCCGGGTGGCTGCGACCGGCCCGGTGGAACCGGGTGCTGGCAGGCTGCCGGGGTAAACAAGATGCCCGGCAGGCAGGAAACATTGTGCAGCATGCTCTGCTCCGAGAGACATGCCGCTGTGAGATGCCCTGGGACCACAGGGACCGGGGGAGATACCCCCTGAGATGCTCAAGCACAGGCTTTACTGTTGGGCATAGATAAATCAACAGGAGAGGTCTCCTATCCCCTGTGCTGCAACGCGGGGCCCCGCTGCCACCGGCTCTCCCGCCGGAGCACCGGGCCGAGGCGAGGAGCGGGTGACCTCTCGGAAGATGTTTGCTCACCTCGAACGCTGCGTGCGGTTACCAGCGCGGTGCCGGTGACAGCAGCCTCCGGCAGCCCTGGCAGAGGGGGTCCCTGGCTGCGAGCCTCAATTCCCTTCACTAAACACTAATTTTTTTCAGTAGGAAACAAAACTCTGGATCTTTAAAGCACCGGGCTCGAGAGCATCAGCTCTCAGCACAGTGATGTCCGCCCTGTCCTGCCCCTTCTTAGGGGGACCCGCATGCCGCTGCCCTCCGAGGCTGCCCTGGAGCAGGGGTGGTGGGTACCAGGGCTGCCCCCCGCTGTGGTCCCGGGGCCGGGCAGGGTGAGCCTGGGTGCTGCGGGGCCGGGTGGGACCTGCCGGCAGATGTCAGTGTCCCCTCTCTGTCAGCAGCCAGGAGGGTCCGTACCAGTATCGGAGATGTTGCAAGGAGCCCCCTGCACTTTTTCCAAGCGGAGCTGGCTTTGGTGGGGATCCAGTGACAGTTTTGAGACCTGGGGAGCAGCGGGGTGCTGGGAAGGGGGTGGCCCCACTCCGGCATCCCAAATCTCCTCCTGATTCTCTGCCCAGCACCAGCCACCCACTGACTTATTTACCCTGTGCTGCTAACACTGAGCTAGTGCCGTGCATCACTGCCCGCCCGTGACACTTGTCACCTGTGTGAAAGCAAGGCAGGGATGGGAGGGAGCCGTCCTCACCTTGCACTGCCTCCAGCTCCTGCATGAGGCTGGTACTTGGCTTGCTCTGACAGCGGGGTCCATGGTGGGGGGGGGGGGGGGGGGGGGGAGCTGCCCTCTCCAGGGAGGGGGCTGCATGATGCTTTCCCCAGCTCTCGTGTGCAGGGATGCTCTTCCCTGCTTCCCTGGCCCCAGAGACCGGTCTGCAAGGATGCTTCAGGCTGAGAGCTCAGCACAAGGTGGGGGAAGCCAGTGCTGCTGCTGCTGTCGCCGCACTGGGGGGAGTTGTATTTTGCACAGTGCTCTTTTAAGAGGCTTTCTGCCTGTGGGTGTGAAAGTCTCGGGTGAGCAAAGCCAGAGGGCAGAACACATGGCACTGGTGCGACACAGTGCACGCAGCTGCTGTCTCCCCTGATGGCAGCCCAGGCTTTATCTCATTTGATGTCTTATGCAAATCCTTAGCTCCCCAAGTCCTGGGATTTTCTGCTATTTTCCTTTACTCTCATCTTGAAGTGTCTTGCTCTTAAGGGTGTGAAGAAAAGCTAATAAAAGGAACCCAAGTCATCAAGTCTTGCAGGTTTTTAAACTGGTCTCATGAGCTGGGGGGGAGGCAGTGTGACTTAAAGTCACTTAGCAATAGTGACTGAACAGGCTACGGAGGGTAGTTCGCAGGAGCCTAGCGAGAATCCGTTCACAGCCACCATTGTGATCCTTAACATTGCTGCTCAGGCACGGATGGAAGGCTCCGAGGTGGCTGTCCCCATGCTTGCTGCCCAGAGCCGTGTCTCCACAGGCTGGGTGCCAGGTGGCTGACAGCACCCCGCCGTGCCCACTTTGCCAGCAATTATCGTGCTGCTGTCGCTCCGGCAGTGCCTGGCTCACCCTCTTAATTACCCCGGCAGATCAATGAGGGCGCAGCGCTTCCTTGGGAGCGTGCGGATGCGAGCCCAGTGGCATGATGCGCTGCACTGACACCTGCTCATTGCAAACCACGACAGAGCCGGGGGGGCAGAGAAGGCAGCGGTGCAGGCAGGGAGAGGCAGGGTACAAGGGAGCTGTGTCCCACGAAGCCCCAAGCGAAGTTGGTGGCTCTGGAGCAAGGAGCTGAGCATCCTGCACTGAGCATCCTGCAGGATTGATCCCTTTGGGATTGTCAGTCCTGGGGGGTGCAAGCGACAGAGCAAGAGGTGCCCTAGGCGCCTGCGTGAATTCACATAGGCATGGCTCAGCTGAGTCACACAGAATCACAGAATCATATAGGTTGGAAAAGACCTTTAAGATCATCGAGTCCAACCATAAACCTAACACTGCCAAAAACCATCACTACACCATGTCTCTAAGTACCTCATCCAAACGTCCTTTAAATACCTCCAGGGATGGCGACTCAACCACTTCCCTGGGCAGTCTGTTCCAATGCTTGATAACCCTCTCGGTGAAGAAAAATTTCCTAATATCCAGTCTAAACCTCCCCTGGCGCAACTTGAGGCCATTTCCTCTTGTCCTATCACTTGTTACCTGGGAGAAGAGACCGACCCCCACCTCTCTACAACCTCCTTTCAGGTAGTTGTAGAGAGCGATGAGGTCTCCCCTCAGCCTCCTTTTCTCCAGGCTAAACAGTCCCAGCTCCCTCAGCCGCTCCTCATAAGACTTCTGCTCCAGACCCTTCACCAGCTTCGTTGCCCTTCTCTGTACGCGCTCCAGTACCTCAATATCCCTCTTGTAGTGGGGGGCCCAAAACTGAACACAGTATTCGAGGTGCGGCCTCACCAGTGCCGAGTACAGGGGCACAATCACTTCCCTAGAGTCAATCCACTTCAGAAACTAAACTGCACTTAGCCTCTGCCCAGAGTCTTTTAAGTGGCCTTAATTTGATAAAGCTTTCCCACGTTTAATGAGAAGGTGACTCAGTTGCTAAGTTTGACGTTCGTTCCCACTAAAAGGCATCCGCAGGGAGCTCAAGACCCCTCCCCATCGCTCCCTGCTCCTGCATGGATGCGCCTTTGCTCCCGCCGTGCCCCAGGGACCAGCCCCCCACGGCTGGGCACGTCCCACAGCTCTGCCACCAACAGGTATCGCTCTGCCTGGTGCAGACATCGGGTGCTGCTTTTGTTCCAGGCTTCGGCTCAGCATTTACAGGGGGTTGTGCCAGAGTCCATCCGGAGTCCCGTGCTTCCCCACGGCACCTAGCAAATACCACCGCAGCCTCTCCCCAGTGCACATGTCGCAGTTTAGGTATCTCTAGATCCACTCCTGCAGCATGAAAGGGCAGAAATCAATGTTAATGTCCCTGACAATTAGCTAATGTCTTAATTATCGAACCTAGCCTGATTAGTGGTGGAGCGTGTGGCTCCGGAGATGCTGTCGGCATGGAAGCAAGCAGGACCTTGGCATAACTCTGCAGGATGTTGCTGCTGTCACCAACAGCTCCAAGGGCAGTAGAGAAAGGCTTTTGCAGCTCACCTGAGCTGCTCACCAGCCACTCGAGCATCCCCATCCACACCTTGCACCATCCTGCCTCGGTTTCTCAAGCCATTTTGGATGAAGACACCCACCGCAGAAGCAATCCCGTTGCCATCTCAAGCCTAAGGGTGGGAAGGCACCTCCAGAAATTGCAACAAGCTGTTTTTAAGATGCAGCTCGTGACAAGTGACAGTCTGGGCCATGCATCAGCCATCACCGGAGGGACACTGGGGTGTTCTGCTGCAGGCAGCAGGGACACAGAGGGCTGCAACAAGATCAGGAGGACTTGGCCAGGAAGGAGGTTGTGGTCCTGGGAATGTTTGCCAAGAATATTTGCATTGGCACTCTTCTTCCTTTGCTTAAGGTTTTTATAGAAGGGGGAAGGAAAAAAAAATTAACAAGCTGGAAGTTTTCCAACTTTTGTGATGCAAAACCCTAAATAAAAAAAAAAAGTAGTCAGATGCTTCTCATCAAATCTTCATTCTTTTGGATCAAGGAAAAGTGATTAGAAAGTTATTTCCAGCTCTAGTAGTAATGTCAAGGGGGTTACTCATTTCCAAAGAGCTTTGCTCTCCCTGGTGTCCCAGGAAGATACTGGTGTGAGCAGGCAGAGGCGCACCCTGATAAGCATTGCCCCCAACCCTGCAGAGCAGTGGCAGCAGCCCCCCAGCAAAACCAGAGTCCCGTCCCCCCACCCCCATGCAGCTGTGTGGACTAAAGACTATATGGAGCTATAGCAATTTCTGCATGTATTTATTTTATACAACCCCTCATCGATACGAGCAAATAAATTAGCCCAGCTAACGATGGTGCAGGGAAGCTGCTCCTCCTCGGGGATAAGCTCGCCGCATAACTCGGCGCAGCCCCTGCGCAGGCTCTCCTGCCCACGGTGGCTTCCCCGTTCCTGCCTGACTTGGTGCTTCAAGTTTCTGTTGGCAAGGATGCTCGCCTGCGTCAGCGCCCGTCCCCAAGCAAGAGCTCGGCTCAGAGGTGCCAGCACTCATGCTGTAAATAAGAGGCAGGTGTAAATAAGAGCTCATTTAGCAAGGCTGGAAAGTTTGCTACTTTAAGGGACTCTGCACACCAGGAGCGGACCTTTGCTGGATTTGCACCAGCCAAGTGCCAGAAATACCCAATTCCGACTATTTTTGCTGCTCTGCAGTAAAATGAGATGGCCACAAGAAAACATCCCATGCTCAGCCTTGAATCTCAGAACCAGCTCCCCAGGGAAGGCAGCAGAGCAGGCTGAAAGGGTTTCTAGCTGGTCTGGGGACTGCAGCCCAAGGGAAGAGGTGGACCAAGGTGGCTCCATCCCTAATATCTGTCCCCACAATGGTCACCCAGAAGGGGTTTGCTGCCTTGACCTGCAGTGCTGGGAGGGGAGGTGGGAGAGGGGGTTTGGCGGGGAAGGGCAGCACAGGGAGCCCCTCTTGGGGAAGGCACATGGGGGTGCTCTGCATGGTGGTGGTGGCGGCAAGGGGCTGGTCAGTGCTCGTGGGAAGCTGTTAGCACCCAGGATGGTTTGCTGGAAGAGACAGTGCTCTGCTTGGTCCCCCCCAAAAAATCCCCTCCGTGCTTTCAAATCAAAGGAAGGATGCTTCCATGTCCTCCTGATTTACACCAAGAAAACCTCAGGGAGGGCAGCGGGGTGACAGGTGTGAGACTGTCCATACCAGTCTGGTGGTGTGGCGATGGATGAGGCCAGTCTCCCACCACGGTGCTTGTGGAAAAGCATCCCCTCAGCAGTATTAGACCCGGACACGGGGAGAGGGGGACAGGAGGGAGCAGCCCCTGCTCCCCGGCCCAGCCACACCTTGGCTGGGGTGGTCAGGAGCCACCTAAAAGCCACAGACAATGACAGAGACTAAGGAGATTGGCAGCGCCGAGCCCGTTCATGGTGCAACAGGCAGGCTACCTAGCGCGCCGGCTGTTTAAACAAGGTGTTTTGCTGGCACAGCCATATTTAATGCTACAAGCAGAGCATTTCCATGAGCAGGGTTTAGAAAGATGCTGCTCAAAGGAATGCTCTCGCCTCTGGAGCACTGCTTTCCTCCCGGTCACGGAGGGCTTAGCCCATGGTCAGCATCTAAACCATCTATAGGATTTGCTGCCAGGCCCTGTCTCCCACCATGCCCTCCCAGGCACAGCAGCTTGTCCCGGCTCTCTGGGTCACCCCGTACAGTGTAGCAGCAGGACCCGCGGCTGCAGGGCAGCGGGGGGCCGGGAGGGTTTAATCCCGAGCCTTGCATGCTCCTTCGGTCCACAGGCCACCTCGATTTTAATTGCATCTGCAGATATTCCTGGGGAGGAGAGCAAGGTGCTTGCCTGCTTCAGACAGCCGCGGCATCCTGGCAGCCTGCTTCCCCCTGGCCTAGCTTTGGTTGCAGGCAGGGAAGCAGGCAGGGAAGATTTCAGAGCAGCTGAAGTGCCTCAGCTGCTCAGCCATCACCCACACGTGGCAGCACACGAGCAGCTCCGTGAGCAGCCAGCGTTGGGTCCCGCCACGTTTCGGGGGGGACGCCCCCTCCAGCCCTCGAGGTGTGGAGCAAGGAAACCAGCCTGATGTTGCTGGTCCCAAAAGCCCTGTCCACCCTGGCATGGCGACCTGTTCGTTCGAGCCAGGATTTGGCCACGTCATGGCCATAGGGGACTCCACGTGCCAGGAGCAGGAGGCAATGACCAGGATGTTATACAGCTGCCTGCAAGGCTCGGAAAAACTAGGGTGACATGTGGAAAAACAGTGTGACGGGGACAAAAAAAACCCCTGCCTGCTGCTCCTGCCTGCCCCGCTGCCCTGACACCCCCAATCTGGTGATGTGAAAATCTCAGCTTTTGTTTAAAATTAACAGGGCCCTGGCCTTGAGGGCTGAGTGAGAAGCTGAGAAAGCATAATCAAAGTGCACCCTTAAGGGTTTAAAAATAGAAGAGAGGGAGAAAAAAATTAAAAAAAATAATTATACATGTTAAAGTGCGATGATTTATCCAGCAAAGCCCCATTCAGGAGAGCACAGGGCTCGTGTGTGCTCGGCAGGGGCGAGCATTTGGGTACTGAGCCCCTGCCGGCCACCTTCCTGGAATAAAAATCACCTCCTCTGGAAGCACTGCGGTGATAGGGGCCCTATTTTTAGGCAAACAGCTCTTGCTGCCCAACAGAACACCTCGCTTTGCCCCGGATCTGCTGGACCTTGCAGCTCCCCATCTCCCACCTTCACTTGCAAATTCAGGCTCTGGCTCCGGGGCCACTGCTGCCAGCAAAGCTCCCTCTGTGCTCCCACAGATAGTGCCACACTGAGCTGAGACCAGAAGGGTCTTGTCTTGAGATAAGTGCTGATTGTGTTCAAAACACCACTGTGATCAGCCCTGCCAGCCTTGGGGTGGACATCCATCCATCTATCCATCCATCATCTCAGCCACCAGCAGGACGCAAAGGAAGGTCTAACATCAACTGCATGCGGCTCAACCCGTACTAGAGAAGCTCATTTTTGCTAGTTCCCAATGCTTATTGATTTTTAGCCCCCCTAAAACAAGCTGCATATGCTCGGGACAGGCATCCCCAAAGTGCAGGGCGCAGAGGCAGCCCACCGACCCCGCTGCACAGGCACCGCACAGCAGCAAGCTTGGCTCACTGGGCTGATGCACGGCAGAGAAAAACATAAAGAAAAAGCCAGAAATCTCTCAAACAGGCACCAGCCAGGTTTTCATTTAACTTCAGCAGCAGCCAGCACCCCTAGCCCCATAAACTCTTACCTCCTGCAGCACGACCAGTCTGGGGAGAGCCCGATACATGGCTCTCCCCAGAGCACGGCTTCCCCTTCATCAGCATCCCAGCAGCCCCCTCAAAGCAAACCCCACCTTCCCTTAGCTTGTGGTTGCACCTGGTTTATACCCATACCGAATTGGCTCCACCTGGCACCTCGCCCCATGCCACCAGCCTCACGGGCTCCCCGCTTTGCGCGGTGCCGTTGCAGGGCAGGGCTGTCCCAGAGGATCGCCGCGGGGCAAGAGAATGAAGAAGCCAGCCGGACGGCAGCAGGATGGGGCGGCAGGACCTCCCGCATGCTGACGGGCCCCCGCCGATGCTCCCATGGCCGCTGGCCCTCCTGGCCCTGAGCGCGTGCTGCCGCTGGGGGGTGGCTGGCGAGGCGGGCGGCACGGTGCCCCAGCAGCATGCCGCCGCCGCGACCCCATCCTCCTCCTCCTCCTCCTCTTCCTCTGGCCGGGCACCGCTCGACTGGCTCCTTACCGACCGGGGACCCTTCTACCGAGCCCAGGAGTACGTGGACTTCATGGAGCGCTACCGGCAGGGTTTCACCACCAGGTACAGGATCTACAGGTGAGAGGCAGCACTAGGGGCCAGCCCTTCGGCGGGCACCCTGGGAGGGGGCTGCAGCGTGGGGGACTGCAGGGGGCACAGCGGAGCAGACCCCTGTGTGTGGGAGGAGGCTGCCCATCGGGAGAGACAGCGGGTGGGTGTATGTGAGATGCTGCTTTCCCAGGGAATATAACAGCAGCCCCCCAAGATGCTCACGGCATGGCTGGGATGGGCCCTGGGCAGGATTTGGCCCAGCCTGGTGCACAGGTTGAGATGGGATCAGCCCTTATGGTGGGAGGCACAGAGGGATGCTCGTTTGTCCTTTTGCCATGCACAAAGACATCTCTGTGCTGAATTACTGAGCGTGCCTGGACTGCCAGCCATCTGGGGCTGGGATGCTGCTGGGGCTCGCAAAAAGCCACCCTGACTGACTCCCAGCATGTCCCCAGTGCCGTCACCCCATAGACTGCGGCAGTGGGATGCTACATGCGTGGGGGCCAACGATGGAGCGGGTTTCTTGCCAGTAGAGAACCAGGTTTGGCAGCAGCGGGGTCCACTGACCCCAGCAAAGGACCACCCCATGACAGCCAGTGTGGGAAACCCACTCCACCGCCTCCCGGTGCTAACTGGGGCTGTCGCCTCCTGCTAACTAGCCCTTTTCCTTTCCTCTCCTGGCTGGTGCCAAGCCCCAGGGGTTTCCAGCAGCAGAGCAAAGCCCAGCCGCTGCCTCCCAGGGGAGCTGACGTGGGTGCAGGGATGGCAGCCTTGTTACGCAGCTTGGCACCCCCAGAGAGCTCCTCTCCCGCCTCGCCCCTTTCCTATGCACTGATGCTGCCATGCCGAGGGACCCGCGTCCTCCAGGGATGCTGCTGGTGACGGTGGTGGGACAGGAAGGAGCAGCCGGAGGGACAGCAGCTGGCTTGTGCCTCCTCTGAGGCGGAGAACCCGCTAGCAGCCTTTGGGGCTTGCTTTGCCTGTGGGATGAGATGGGGGGAACTAGTGCAGGGCTCCTGGCCCCCCAGCCCCATGTCCCCAGCACCCAGGGAGCGTGCCTGCAAGGGGAGCGGCAGCATCCCCCCTCCACCACCCCCAGCTCCACTCCTGTCCCCAGCGTCCCACTTTCTGGGCCCAAAAATCACGATGGGAGGCAACCCAGCACCACCAAGCCCCTTGGCTGCTTTTCACCCATCCACCCCTCCCTCCTCCTCCTCCTCCTCCTCTCCCTCCTTTCCCAACCAGCCCTAATTAAACTGTCTGAAAGCCACCGCCTGGTTTTAATCAGAGCAAAATGCTGAAGATTAGGCTGAAATCAGCCACTGGTTGTTCACAGGGCCGTTGGTAGTTCGAGGTGGCAGCAGGCTGGTGGCCCCCTCCATGGGCTGGGCGACGGGGGGGCACATTCACAGCCTCCAGGGCTATGAGGGGACCCACCACATCCCAATGCCTCCAGCTTCCAACAACACTCTGCCGATACTTAAAACCATGAAACTCCCTGATGTCGGATATTCACCCGGATCCGTAGGGATGGGGATAGAGGATGGATGAGGCCCATCCAGCCCAGCAGTGCTGGAAAAGGCTCTGGCCCTGCCCTGGGCTGTGATTAATGCCTGCCGGAGGTGCCTGATTAATCAATGTCAGGCATCTCCGCTGCTTGTAGCTCGTTATCGCCATTGATGGCTTAGGGAGGGACGATGCTTTCCTTCAGCCTGGATCTATAGCTGGCAAGCGCATGCAGTGGGTCTTTCACCTCCGCGGTGGCAATGGGGAGGTCAGGATGGTCCCAACAGGAGTTTCTCCACCTACTGATCCCCTGCCCCAAGGTGGACACTGGGGACAGCGGAGGCGACAGCGTGCACGTGGCATGGCTGGACCGGCTTCAAACCCCCTCCCCACCGCTGCTCTCCTCCTGCAGAGAGTTTGCTCGCTGGAAGGTGAATAATTTGGCCTTGGAGAGGAAAGACTTCTTCAGCCTGCCGCTTCCCCTGGCCCCCGAATTCATCCGCAACATCCGCCTGCTGGGACGCCGACCCAGCCCCCAGCAGATCACCGACACCCTCATCAAAAAGTATGGGACCCACTTCTTGCTTGCCGCCACGCTAGGAGGTGAGTGCTGGTGGGTGCTCGCTGCCCGCTCGCTCCCTGCTTGCTTCCCTTGCGCAAGGCAGCGTGCAAAGGAGGGAGGGTGGGAAAATAAGCGCCACAGGAGAAATATGGCCAAAAAGGGGAATGGGGGGAGCCCAGCAGCCCCCCAAAAGCGTTGCGTGTCCCCCCAGGAGAAGAGTCCCTGACCATTTTTGTGGACAAGCGCAAGCTGAGCCGGAGGGCAGAGCCTGCGGGGGGGGCTGGGAACAGCTCGGGGGTCTCGCTGGAGACCCTGCACCAGCTGGCAGCCTCCTACTTCATCGACCGGGAGAGCACGCTGCGCCGGCTCCACCACATCCAGATCGCCACGGCCGCCATCAAGGTAGGTGAGGACACAAGGGAGAGGGCAGGACCGGGAGACAGCGGCCCCGGGCCTCGCCAGCAGCCCCTCAAAGCTGGCTGAGACCCTAAAGCAGCATCACAACCCGGGGAGGAGAGACGGAGGGGGAGAGCGGGCAAAGTTAGCACATCCACGTTATTTATGGGAAATTGGGCACGCTAATGAAGGCACATTTTTCAGTGGGCTGCAGGCAGGGCTGCCGCCTGTCAACAAACCAATTAGCAGGCAATTAGTTCTCCTCTCCAAGCATTGCCTTGCTACGGGCAGTGGGGCATGGCAAGCCTGGCCAGGGGTTATTTGCAGCACTTTTGGTGGGGTGGCACGCACCCTGGGTCCCCTCCTGTGTCCCTGACCACCTGCGGGTCCCCCCTTTAGGTGACCGAAACACGGACGGGGCCACTTGGCTGCAGCAACTATGACAACCTGGACTCGGTGAGCTCCGTTCTGGTGCAGAGCCCTGAAAACAAAGTGCAGCTGCAAGGTAGGACCAGGCTGGTGGGGACACGGTGACGGACCAGTGCCGGCGTGGGATGCTCGCAGGCGCACAGGGGGCCGCAGGGGAGGATGCTGGCTCGAGATGCTGCTTTTAATTTAAGGGCTGGGGAGGAGGGGGGATGAAAATAATCAAAGCTGGGCAGGATGAGGTTGTTGCTCGTCTGCCAAGAGGAGCCGAGATCGATGCAGAGCCCAGACAAGCGGCTCCACAGCAAATTGATATGAAAATCACACGAGGGTGGGAGCCTGGGGATGGGGAAGGCTCGTTCCCTCCTCGCCCCGGCGATGTTTTCAAGGGGCTCCGCACATGGTCTGACGCTCTCGGGGCTGCCTCCCGCTTGCAGGGCTGCAGACGGTGCTCCCCTCCTACCTGCGGGAGCGGTTCGTGGCGGCCGCCCTCAGCTACATCGCCTGCAGCTCAGCCGGGGAGCTGGTGTGCCGCCGGAGCGACTGCCGCTGCCAGTGCCAGCCTGCCTTCCCCCGCTGCAACTGCCCCGAGGCCGACGTCCAGGCACTGGAGAACAGCCTGGCACAGCTCCGGCGAGCCTGGGAGAGCCACCACGGCCAGTTTGAGGAGTCAGGTGAGGCTGGGGAAGACCCCACCAAGCATCCCCCTCCCTGCAGCCCCTCCTCTGGGAGCAGCCCAGGCTGGGCGGTGGGGCTCCAGGGCAGGATCCAGGGTGGTCATCTCACCAGGAAGACCTGAGAGCCCAGTTGGATGGAGGCTGGCTCCAGCACTACCTTCACCACTCGCCCTCCTGGGTCTGCTGACACCATCTCTCTCCCCCCGCAGAGGAGTTTCAGGCCCTGGTGAAGAGGCTCCCCGGGGACCGTTTCTTGAACAGGACAGCCATCTCCCACTTCTGGGCCATGGACCTGGACGTCCAGCATCGCTACCAGCAGCTGGGCACCAGCCTGAAGCTGCTCTCCAGGAAAACCCACCGACTCATCCGGCGGCTCTTCAACCTCAGCAAACGCTGCCACCGGCAACCTCGCTTCAAACTGCCGAAAGAGAGGTAGGGTGCCGCAGCATCCCCCTCCCACGCTGGGGACGCTGTTCAGAGCCCCGAGGGGGGCTCAGACCCACGGCCCACCTCCCCGTGGCTGGGACTGGAGGAGCTCCCACCTTGCTGGAGGGATGCCCAGGGGTGAGCAGGCAGTGGGGGCAGCCCTGCCACCCTGGGATGTTGCCTTGAGAGGTTGGATCCAAGCCTGGAGGTGGAAAATGGGGCTCGGTTCATGGGGGCCACCAGCAGTGCAGAAAAATGGATGCAAGGTGGGGAGCTCTTCCACCCCTAGGGAAAGTTGGTCGCACCTGTAAAGATGCCACATAAGCATCTCTCCTCCTGCATCTCTTCTCCTCCAGGTCCCTCCCTTACTGGTGGAGCCGTGCGCAGTCGCTCCTGTACTGCAGCGAGACCACCATGCCGGGGACCTTCCTGGAAGAAAGCCACAGCTGCGCGTGTCCCTCTGACCAGTCCTCCTGCCAGGGGTCCATACCGTGTGCCTTGGGTGAGGGGCCAGCCTGCGCCAGCTGTGCCGAGGACAACAGCACCCGCTGCGGGACCTGCAACCATGGCTACGTGCTCACCCAGGGCTTCTGCCGCCCCGAGGTGGCCGACTCGCTGGAGCACTACCTGGGGCTGGAGACAGACCTGCAGGACTTGGAGCTCAAGTACCTCCTGCAGAAACGGGACAGCCGCATTGAGGTGCACTCCATCTTCATCAGCAACGACATGCGCCTTGGGAGCTGGTTTGACCCCTCCTGGAGGAAACGCATGCTCTTGACCCTGAAGAGCAACAAGTACAAGCCCGGGCTGGTTCACGTGATGTTGGCCCTCTCCCTGCAGATCTGCCTCACCAAGAACAGCACGCTGGAGCCCGTCATGGCCATCTACGTCAACCCCTTTGGGGGAAGCCACTCGGAGAGCTGGTTCTTGCCCGTCAACGAGGGCAGCTTCCCAGACTGGGAAAGGACTAACGTAGATGCCTCTGCCCAGTGCCAAAACTGGACGCTCACCCTGGGCAACAAGTGGAAGACCTTCTTTGAAACAGTCCACGTCTACTTGCGGAGCCGCATCAAGTCTCTGGATGACAGCTCCAATGAGACGATCTACTACGAACCCTTGGAGATGGCAGATCCCTCTAAGAACCTGGGCTACATGAAAATCAACAGCTTGCAAGTCTTTGGCTACAGCCTGCCCTTTGAACCAGACGCCATTCGTGACCTGATCCTTCAGCTGGACTACCCCTATACCCAGGGCTCCCAGGACTCAGCCATGCTCCAGCTCTTGGAGATCAGGGACCGGGTGAACAGGTTGTCACCCCCTGGCAAAACCCGCCTTGACCTCTTCACTTGCTTACTCCGCCACAGACTCAAGTTGGCCAACAACGAGGTGGCGAGGATCCAGTCCTCCTTGAGGGCCTTCAATGCCAAGCTGCCCAATGCGGTAGAGCAGGAGACGGGCAAACTGTGCAGCTAACGGCTGGGGCTTCTCAGATCTTGGAGCGAGGAGGCCAGGAGAAAGGACTCTGTGGGGCAGGGGCAGAAAATAACCACCCTAAAAAATTAAATCAAGGCCTTACCTTAGTGCCAACCGTGTGCTTCCATGGTACACCCAGCGACCGGCCAAAGAGATGCAGGTCTTGAGCGGATGGAGGACGCCAGCGGGACTATGGAGGAGGGATGGCTCGCGCAGTGCAGACTGGCTCCGAGCGCATGGATGATGCCAGCATGGCTGCCCCACGGCACCGCTTTTGATCGAGCATCGGTGACTGGGGGGACATGCCAATGGCCAGGGGGCATGCAGCATGGCCAGAGGCAGCTGCTGACCCCACCAGAGCAGATGCTCAGCCCACCATGAGGATCCTCCAGCAGCGGTCTCCTCAGTGCCCCAACTTTTGTAGTCTTTTTAACAGAGGTTTCTACCGGCACCTTCGCTTCCGCATCCCCTGCGACACTTCCTGCGGCCATGCCCTCACACACGGCACGGGGGGACCATGCTGCAGGCCTCCGAGATGCAGCAGATCTCTCCTGGCACCTCTCCACAAGCATCTCGTGCCCATCAACGCATCATCACCCCTCGTACGGCAAGAACCTGCCCCATGGACGCTGCTGTCACGGACACCAGCGGAGACCTCTGGGCCGCAATTCCTTACAAAAAATCCCCAAAACCTAAAACAAAAAAAAGAAAGAAAGAAAAAGAAAAAAATGTTTTATTTATGTATTTATTTATTTGTTTTGTTTGGGAGGGGTTTTTTTAAACCTATTTATTTGGGGAGGGTCATTTCTTGTCGGTGGCTCCAGCCAAGAGACATCTTAGTAAAATGTATCTGTTTAATATATTTTTTAAAAAATGCCTTTTTTGAGCAAAAGTTCAACCAAAAACAACCGAGAGAAAAAAAAAAAAAAAGAACAGTTACTGTCATCTCTGGCCCTGGCTCTTCCCTTGCTGTGTGGCAGGAGGGGATGGCGAGGAGGCTCCCATGCATGCCCAGCCGCCGTGTCCCCCCTGTGTCTCTGCACCATCCTGCTCTCTGGATTTTAGCCGAGCCTCCTGAAGAGGGGAGATGCCACCACATGGGCTGGCCATCTGTCTCCTGTCCACGTCTTCATTAACTCGGAGGGACAGGGCTCCAAGGTGGCCCATTAAGACCATCAGACATGCCTGGAGGCAGGGAGGGATCCTGCCCA
Organism: Mycteria americana; assembly: GCF_035582795.1. Classification (NCBI taxonomy): domain Eukaryota; kingdom Metazoa; phylum Chordata; class Aves; order Ciconiiformes; family Ciconiidae; genus Mycteria; species Mycteria americana. Next base: position 38,423,710 of record NC_134371.1, read on the forward strand.
CACCTGGAGCCAGCAGCTCCTGCCTGCTTCACCCTGCTCTCACTTTTGCTCCCAGGGGGGTGCCTGGAGCAGATGCGACACATCCCTGAGCTGGTGGGAAGGACCCGCGCGGCACCAGCCGCATCTCATGTCCAACCTCCTCCTAGTCCCATGTAAACATCCACCATGCCCCACAGTGACCAGTGCCGCGGCTCGGTTGCCCGCTGTGACATGTACCACCTCTTTGGGCATGTCAAGCATGGCCCTTGGGAGGTTCACTTGATGTCCCTTAATTCTGGCATGGGAAGAGACAGGGAATACCTGACCCCCAGCCACTCTTTCTGGCCACTTACAATTGTATAGACAGGTATGACAGTCGTTTCTGTGTCCTAGCTCCATTGCTTGGTCCATATATGTCGGTTGCTCCGTACTTCTGGTATCCTCATTGACCTCCTCAAGGCCTTCTCATTCATCACCCCCTTAGAAGGGTCCCCAAACCAGGTGCAACCCATCCTGGACACCCCGCTCTGCTACCCAGTGCAAGCATCAAGGGGCAGTGGGTTTTCCTGAGGCCAGCATCTCCAGCAGCCCCACCACCAGGGAGCCGGTGGCATCTCCAGCGCCAGCTCAGCTCAGCCCAGCGAGGCGGTGCGAAGAGCCAGGTGGCGGGGACAGGCAAGCTGGCAGCTGACGGCTCGGCAGAGCTGGGCTCCCCTCCCTCCTTCCCTGGCGCTGCTGCTGCCGTGCTCCGTGCCTGACCAGAATATCAAGCAGCGGTGCTGCCCGGCTGTCAGATGGAAACGCTGGGTATCCAGACAAGCAGAGCTCACCGCCTCGGCGGCTGCCCTAATTTCTCGGCTGAGGACAGGCTAGAGAGAGGAAGGAGCCAACCCTCCGACCCGCAGCATTCCCAAAGCAGGGAGTGCGGGCCGAGGGGATGGGTAGGGTGCAGGGAAAAGGAGATGGGGGGGGTGGAAATGTATCGGTGTGCAGATCTGAGTCCGCTTCCTAATCCTCCCTGGCTGGCAAAACTTGCCTGCTTGGATACTGCAAAAGCAGTGGTAACCCAAACTCATCCATCCTGCTTCTGTCACCCACTTGTTCCCCCCTCTCCTCCATCCTGGGGTTGGACAGATAAAGAGATAAGCAGGAGGAAAATAACACCAGGAGACATAAAGAGATAAGCGAGAGGAAAATAAAACGGGGTAGATAAACCATGCTTGCTATTTATGTTCCCTGTCTAATCTATCAATCCATCAGGCCGGCTATTGTGGTTATAGCATCCCTCAATCTGTCACCTGGACTTCTCTTCTCCATACATCTGTCTTCCTTTACCCATGTCTCCTCCCTTGTCTCCCAGTCCTAAAGGGAAAAAAATCAGGCAATTAAACACACCAGGAGGAAACGAGAAATCAAAGCCATCATCTCAGCTCCCCGGAGGAAGGTGGCAGAGATCTGCTTGGGATTGAGGAGGGTATAGGCGGGAGGGCCAGCAGTGCTGCCTGCTCCTGAGCAGGCAGGGCTGCCGGGAGGCTTCCCAGCTAGAAAGACTATTTCGGCTTCTGCTACATATCTTTCTGGGCCGTCACATCACTTCTTCTCCCCATCATCACGTGGGCCATGCGTTGGGCTAATGTTCCTCAGCTCCATCCTCTGTCTCCCCCAGACAGAGCATTTCCCACCATGCTTTTCGGCGCCCTTAACCAGTCACACATCCTAAAGCCACCCGAACACAAAAGCAAGAGCTGTCAGGATGTCTGGCAGCATCTTGAGGAGCTGCTAGCCAAGACATGTGGAGCAGCTTCCACCCAGCAGGGCACTGACCCTGGGTTTCTCTGCCTCGGGGCTGGCTCCAGAGGCAGGCAGGTGATGCCCTGAGAGTAACAGTCCCATGTGTGGGGGTGGAGGTGGATGAAGGCTGTTTACTTTCAATTTAATGCAAAAAAAAAAAAAAAAAAAAAAAAAAAAGGCAAAAAGGGGCAGGCAGGCAGCTGGAGGGATGCGCCATCAACTCTTTGCATCCTTGATGGTTGCCCCCCCGGGCTGCTGGCAGGCAGAGCGGTGCTGGAGCCTCCCCTCCCCATAGCCCCCCAGCAAGATTTCATCATGTATTGCCCAAAACCACCAAGTTTGGCCCAAATCGCTGATTCCTGTCAGGAATGAGGCCACACACAGCATTCCCAGCCCAGCAGCCAGCACGGTGCCTTCTCAGCAAAGCACCCCATCAGGCAACAGCAACGCCGAGCACATCCCTGGCCACCGGCTCCCCACAACATGGGGCCGCACCACCTCTTTGACCGAGTGGAGGAAAAGACAGGGGTGGTTCCCTGAATTTTGCTGATCAATTGCTGTATTTTGGGAGAGAACCACTTCCACCTTTTTTTGGGGTAAGTGGGTGAGTTAGAGAAAGAGCAGCAGCTGCCTGTCCCCCCGGGATGGACAGGAGGGGACTGCCAGGCTGCATGTTAATCTCGGGTGGAAGCAGCCAGGTCCTCCCATCCCTGTTCAGCAATTAAGGTGCTCGATGGAGGTGATTAAGAAGATGAGGTTAATAACCGGGGGTCAGCATTTGATTACCTTGCAGCGCTTTCCCCTGCAAAGAACGACGCTGACACCGGGGGGGCTGGCTGGCGAGTCGCTGCCGCGCACGGAGCTGGCAGGATCCGGCCTCCAGATGCAAAACGCCAGGGTGCCACGCTGCTAGGCCTCCCCAAACCAGGAATTTGGTGTCAAACCCGTTAGGTTTTAAAAACTGGTATGTCTGGGGCCCTCCTTACCTGTGCACTGGTTTGCAAGCCCCTGCTTTCATACACCTTACACAGCTCCTCTCTGCAGCTGGAAAGCTGCCTCTTAAATAAGGAGCTGAGCTCCTCACTCGCTTGATTGCAGCTGCTCCGGTTCCCTCTGGACATGTTTATTTAGCAGCTCTGTCACGGAAAAGGAGGCTGAGGAAAGGCCGGGCTGTTTCACCCCCAGCCCCAGCAGCAGGATGGGATTATCCGCAGTGCTCTCCCCCAGCATCCCTGCTTCACGGCTCCCAGGTGCGGGCTGGTCCCACCTCCATTTCCCAGCCGGTGACGGGCTGTGATCAGCTACACCTGAACCAAACAGCTCGCAGCTCCAGCCATCTAACCTACACTCTTTTTCCCCTCCTGTGTTTTCACCCCTTTTCCACAGCACCAGCTGAGCCTCCAGCCCTGTGTGCCATGAGGTGGTGCCTTTGGCCTCATGGCCAAGAGCATCTCCGCATCAGGCTGTGCCAAAATAGCAAGGACAGTTTTGCCATGAAGAGCCAAGATGGAAAGAGGTGGTAGGGCTAAATCTGCATCCCTGCTCCAGCCTGCCTCAGTTTCCCCCCTCATAGCTCCCAGCTGATGCTGTGTCAGCCTGGGAGAAGAGCACAGGATGCACAGGGGGTAAAACATCCCCAGAGGAGGAGGGAGGGCTGGGGGGGGGGGGGGGGCTCCAGAAAACATGCTTTGCTGGCAGATACTCTTTTTCTTTGCATGCAAACAGCACACTGGTGCAGATTTTGCTTGAAATTCACCCCGCTGTCTCTGCCTTCGTGGTTCAGGCTGCAGGATAGGCAAGAAGTGGAAATCAGATGTTTTGCTTGGCGGGAGGCTTCATGCCGAGCATTTTGCTCAGGGCTCCTCCAGCTTCGTTAGCCGCACAGAACCACCAGGCAGCTGCCCAACAGAGCTGTTTTGCTGTTTGACAGCATTTCTGGGGGAGGCAGGTGATGGCAAGCTGCCTGCGGACTTCTCTGCCCCAGCACGGGGCTCCTCCAGCTTCTTCTTGCTTATAACACAGTTTCGCCTCAGGAACCAGAGAAGCTCCTGGGCACGCATGGGATCACCATTTACTCTCCCAACTAACCAAGCAGACCATGGGATGCAGACCCTGGGAAACCAGGATCCCCAGGTCAGGTACTGCTGTGGTCTGGAGCTGCTCTGCCAACACAAGCCCACGGAGACTTGTCATCGTCCCCTTCCCACTCCAGGCTCATGGATGGAGGGCTCGCCACCCGCCCCCCTTGCTTCCCCCTGCCTCTCCAAAGCCCAGCAACGTCTGTGTGGCCAAGAGGCAAGCCAAAACCTCGCCATCTCTTTTTCAGCCTCATTGTCCCCCCCGCCCCCTTCTCCTGACAAGCTCAGAAGTGCAGTCAAGGTGGCAAATTAGCACCAGAGCCTCATTAATTGGCAGGCAGGAGCCTTCTCCTGCTGTTTGGGTTGTCATCAGCTGCTTCAGCACATTTTCAGTTTCTCTCTGTTTCGGTCTATTTTCTCCCTTTGCCGACAGTGGGCTGGGTTTTTCCTCCCTGCTCCAGCTCTCTGCCGTCTCTTTCAAAGCCATTGAGGGCTCTCATCCTCCCACGCCGTGCTCCCTGGGGTTCCCTCTCCAGAGAGGATTTACAGGGTCTGCAGTAAATGGCCACTTCTTAGGGAGCATAGGGGGACAATTAACAGGCTCTCGAAATGATGACGACCTCAGCTTCTTCCTCCCTCTTCTTCCTCCTCCTCAGCCTCCTGCTGCAGCCTCTGGAGAAGGCGGGAGAGGCTACAAAGGGCAGGCAGGGAGGAGGCAAGGGGAGGTTTCTGCCAGCCCAGACGTGCGGGAGAGGTCCCAGTCACCCTCCTGTGTGTCCCCAAGTTGCTTAGTGAGGAGCTGGGATGACTCAAGCTGGTGGGAACCTCAGGAGGCTCCAGTCCCAGTTCCTTGGCTCCCTTCTTCCCCCCTCACCAACTCCTCCATAAGCGAAGATGGAGAATCATAACATCACCCACCCAACCCCACTGCCTGCACCAGCCCTCAACCTCCTTGAGTGCCCCCCAGCTGCTCCCAGCTCTCAAGGAGAGCCTGAAGACCTCTTTAGATACCATCAAATAACATACCTTCACAGCATCCCATTCTGCAAGGGGAGAAACTTGCAGGGGAGCGGGGACACCGACGGCTAATTGCTTTCTCCTCCCTGATCTCAGGGCTGGGAGCTGCTGCCAGCAGCAGCAGCATCCCTGTCCATTAAATACGGGTGCCCTGCCCCGGGGTGCCACCGCAGCTGGCGTAAATCAGCAGTGCCGGGGCCAGGGGCATCGCTGATTCACGGCCAGGAGCCCAGCTGGAGGAGTTACCTCATCGGGCCAGACCCTGGCCCCCTCCCCGGCCCGGCTGTCCCTGGGACAGTGCTCCCAGGGGACCTCTTGGCTCTGCTCCTGGGCTGGGGCTTGAGACCGTCAGTGAATTTTGGAGGGATCTCCCTGGAGGACAAAGAGCTGCAAAAAAAAAAAAAAACCCAGACAAAGCTGCAAGCCAGACCTTTCGCTCCCAAAACACGTGCCGGGAACAGAGCCCAACTGAATGGAAAGAAAGAAAGGCGAGAGATTAGTCAAATTATTTTTAAAAGTGCTCTCCCAGCCTACAGGCAGCCTCTGCTTCATATGAGGATACACAAACCCTCCCAGCCAATCTGCCTCAAAATCAGCCGTGGTTACTACATTGGTCGCCACCTTCCTGCTTTTTCCTTTAATACAATTCCCTGCAATGGTTCCTTGCCCTTTCCTTGCCCCTGGCATTACTGATCCACTCAAGGAGATGGGAACTGAAGGAGAAAAGGATCTCAGGGACCTTTTTCTTCACCTGTAGCCCATTTCATCGCTGGGAGAGCCCATGCCACCAAGGATTTATCTCCCACATTGTTTTCCCAAACTAGTTTCTATGGTTGTTTCACTGACAGAACAGTAAAAAAATATGGCATATAAACCACCCCAAATAGTGTCCAGGGATGTGAAATACTATAAATCCCAGGAGGCTGCTGGGAGAAGAGCGATGCTGGGATTGTGCCGGCTCCATCCAAGCCATGTCTTCATCAGCCGTAAATCAGGGGGCTCCCCCAAAGCTCATGAAACTCAGTTAAAAAGAGATTTCCTTCTCTCCTGAGCCTCGGCAGTGGTATTGGGAGCAGTGCTCTCAGAAAGGCTCCTGGGAGAACAGAATCAGTGATTACCCAAATTAGTTTCTAATAGCTTTTATCTCCTAATTTCTACTTTGTCAAGTACTAAAATCCATTAATAATCAAGAGACCACGTGGAAAAACATTTAACATCCCAGCTGCCAAGAGCTCCCACCATGTCACACTCCAGCAATGTTAAAGGAGAGGGGAAAAAAAAAAATAATTATTACTATTTTTTAATCTTAAACCCAGCTCTCCAGGTAAACCATCACCTGCATTTGCTGATTAGCAGGATGATGGGACAAATCCACGCATGAAACTGTAGATGCTGCGCCTCCCATCTTGCTCCTCTCCAGCCCTTGCCAGATAAAGGTTCCCCATGCAGCCCTGTCCCTGTGCCAGCTCCTTCCTAGAAGGGACCAAAGGCTGGTGGCCAAGGCTTGTGGCACCCACGGTCCTGCCTCCCATCTAAACGAAGGCAGGATGCTGCCCCCCGTGAGATACCTGCAAGCGACAGGTCCTCCATGGGCTGAGGTTGGGTTGGACCGTTTCCACCCCAGGGCTGGTCCCTTCCACTCTCTAATAGCTCTGCCAAAATACGACAGCCCTTCATACCGCCGCCCCCCCCCCCCCCCCCCCCCCTTCAGCCTCTCAGCTTTATTTATTCCTTACCTTTGCCTTGTAGAGCTGGCCTTGGCCCTCCGGCCATGCCAAGCCATGGCTCTCCCTGCTCAGGTGGGAAATCTGCCCCCACCTTGCTTCAATTTGCATCAGCTGCTGCCCTGCACCACAACATTGCCCCTCTCTTAATCACCTGTTTGAACAGTTTAATAGGCTTCTAATAACATATTGCATTTCTAAAGCCCCCCCAATGGAATAAATCCCTCCGGCGTCCCCGGCAGCAGGCGGAGGGATGCACACAACTGCTGTGTGGCATCACCAGTGGCTTTCCCTCTGTGTCTGGGCTGCTTCCCCAGCAGCAGCATCCTGGAGAGAGGAGGGAAATAAAACCCCACATCCAACCCAGAGGTTGTTGCCTGAGCAACAGCGGAGGTGGGTGCAGGGATCCAGGCAGTGCAGCCAGAGGTGAGGTTCAGACACGACTGCCGGAGGGTTCAGGGCACCCTCTGGGGAAAAAAGCAGGAGCAAGGAAGGAATCGGGATGTTGCAGCTTGAATCAATGGCTGCAGTACCTGCTGGGAGCTGGGGGAAGGATGGGGGAGGCGCAGGCAGGCGGAGCGGAGGGTCAGCGGCTGCGGCATCTTGCATCCCAGCTGGGCTGCTGCGGGAATGGCGTTGTGTGGGCACATTCCCAGTATCAGGGTGGATGTGGGACAACCTCTTTTAGAGAACACTCTTGTCCAACGTATCCTGGCCTCACTGCATGTTTCTCCCTTCCTCTCTTGCCAAGGGGATGGTGGCCTGAAGAGAAGGGGACTGAGATTTTTTTGTTTGCAGTTTAACCATTGCCCCGAGGCAGGGTTGAGCGCTAACGTCCCAGTATAGCAAACCCAGTATCTGCACAGAACCACTAAGTCCTCATCCCCACATGACTGGGAGTCCGTCAGCCTGTCCAAGGCTAGCTGGTCACATGCAAACCCTGTCCTGTGCTCCTGTGGCTCGAACCAGCTCTGGTTAAGCTGCTAGCCTCGCAGAGATGAGCAAGCAGCAGTGCAATGGCACTGTACTGTGGTGACCACCTTGGGGCTGGAGCATTGCTAGACAGGATCCGGTCTTCGTTAGGATATCAGTACCTTAGTGACCGTGCATGGGGCATCACCGCCACCATGCACTTTTTATTCCACCCCTTCTCCTGCTCTCAGCGAGGCCCGAGGTCTGGTTATGGATTTGTTTGCATTTTGCTGTTGGCTTGAGCATCGCTAAAAAGCTGCAGTGATGTTGACTCAGGAGCCGCGGGCTTCGGGCGCTCGCAAGCCATAAATTGACAGCCGCGCTGTGTGCTAATCCGTACACGGGGTTAATGGACGCGGCTCCCGCCGGAGGGAGGCCGGGCACCATGGCAATCCCTGCCCCGGGGGATGTGACAGGCCAGTGTCCCCAGGGATGCTCAGCATCCTCTGGGAGCAACCCTCCTGAGCAGGCTTTCTGCAGCCGCTTGCAAAGCGGCCGGTGCCCACCGAGTGTCAGGGGCTGCTACAGCATCCACGTCATCTCCTAATTGCAGGGAGATGGGATGCTGGGATGGGATGTGGTGCTGCAGATGCTTTCCAGGGGTTTGCTCCTAATCAAGAGAGATTTAGTTGCTGGGGGGGGTGTAAGTAAGGTCACAAACCAAAATATATCCAGACACATACAGTACATAAAACTACAGTCTGTTTCCCCTCTAATTGGTAATAAATGTAAATGTTTAGTTATGCCTAGCTTGGGAGCTATGAAAAACACATCTGGCTGGCTGGTTTTTCTGCCTACCATCTGTAGCCAAAACGAAAGGCGAGAGTGCGTGCGTGTGTGTGCACCTGAGGAAGGCGACAGCGGGAGAAGAGGGAGCGGGAGCAGGAACGGAGGAGAAGAAGGAGGAGAACTGCCGGGGAGGGGAAGGTCAGCGCTGGAGGGTGATTTCTGGCCAGAGCTTTCCCCCGCTCATGGAGACCTCCAGGTTCTGCATCTGTGCTCGGTCCTTTGCTCCCCTCCCAGGTAATGCAACCCGCAGAGGAAGGGCCCGTGCCCGCTGGAGCTGCTGATGCAGTATCCTGTGTGCACTGGTGGGGGAAAGAAAGCCAGCAAGCCCCCAGAGGTCTCCTCCTGGCCATTAATTACCATTAACCAGGAGCTCTGATCGGATCAAACCTAGAGCGGTGTCCATGCATCACTGCATCCAACACAAAGAGCTTACGGCTGAAATGGTCAGACCACGGCTGGCGAGGAGGGGATGCTGTTTCCCCCTCTGCTCCTGTCCCAGTCCATTACACCTGACCTGCAGCACCATCCCCACCAGTTAAAGACTGGGAGGAAACCACTGACCCCAGGAAGCAAATACAGCCTCTTCTCAGCTCAGGAAACTTCCCCAGGTCCCCAGGGCTGGGGAAGGTGGGAGAGCCAAAAAGCTAACGCGCAGAGAAAATCAGGTTTGCAGCAGAATTAAGCATAGGGGGAGGCGTAGTTTTCCCCTCCCCACCGTACCTCCCAAGCTATGGTTTCCTGCCCGCACCCAGCAGCAGCTCCAGCCCCACGGCAATGCCACCACCACCATCCCCGCTGGACCCACACCTGGCCCAGCCCAGCTGGGGCCCTGGGAACCCAGCAGCCTTCCTCCTCCTCCTCCTCCTCCTCCTCCGCCTGCCTGGTTCACTCTTATTCTGATAGCACCGCCTCTTACTTTGAAGCAGTTTTTTTCTTGGAGAATGAGCTTCGTTTTCTAGACCGTCCCCAAAGAGCCTGCGAGTACTCGCTCTCGTCCCTCCCCCTGCCTTGATCAAGGCTGAAGGCTGAAATCCAAGTGCATTGATCAAAGCGGCTTCTTCGGGTGAGATTTACTGGCGAGGAAAAGCAACAGTTGTTGAGGAGCTGGTCCAAGGGGCCGGTGGTTCCTCGCCGGGAACAAGATGGTAGCTGCGGGAAGGAGGTGCGAAGGACTTCACGGTGCCCAGGGCAGCAAAGAAAAGGGATTTTCACTGACCGGTGAGGTTATAGGCTGCTCCTGAAATGTTTGGGATTGAGTAGCAGCCAGGTGTCCTACTTCTGAGCTCTCCTAGGGACAGATGCAGCTTTACTTACAACTGGGACAGAGATCAGTGATGCCTGGGCACAGCGTGCCATGTCCAAGGTCTTTTGCCTCGAGACAAAAGCCTCCTGTTCCTAGAGGGCAGCTTTAAACCAGCCCAGGCTCCGCAAAACCCCTCGAAGAGCTGCGGGCTGGCAAGCCCAGACAGCAGCCCCCTGGCTCAGTGCTGAGCGATGGGGCTGGGTGCCAGCTACTCATGCCAAGGTGAAAGCGGAGAGATCAGGCAGCCAGATGGCATCCTCCCACAAAAATATCCAACAGCTCATCTGCAATTGAGGGCTAAAGCTAAAGCTGGGCCCGATGCGGCCGGTGGCTGCCCCGAGGGGGAACACGCTGCTGCCCAGGCGGGGGGGGGCAGCAGGAGCAGGGATGAAGCCGTCTGCAGGGATAGGCAGGGAGCCGGTGCCATCGCTGGTGTTTCTCAAGAGCATCCAGAGTCTGGCCAGCTTCATGTTTAAGTGCCAGCCATGCCCTTACGCCCAGGTTTTGATCGCCCAGCACACGTGGCCCGAGAAAGGCAGTGATAAAAAGGGGTGAAGGTGGGGAAGGGGCGGTGGCAGGAGGAGAAAGCTGTTTCTTGGATGGCAGACAGAGGACAGGGTTGTTGCTGTTGGTGAGATGACCGGACAACCCAACACCAAGAGGCAGCCCCTCTAGACAGGCTGAGACCTGCTCAGCCCCAGGCAGCTCCCGCATGCATTTTGCTGTGACAGAGGTGATGAAACTCCCCGTGCCCTGCGCTGCCTCTGCCCTCAGATGCGCACAGGCAAAGCCACCTTGCTGCTGCCTGCGCTGTGACGTGCTTTATGCCCAAGTCCCTGCTGCCTGCCCCGTGCTACCTGCCTGCTTCTTGCCTGTGCCAGCAGCACAGCTCCCCGGGCACCCTGAGTGAGCTCACATGCCCTGCAAGGCTCATTTAAGCCAAGCTTAAAGCGTAACTCAGCCAAGACCAGCTGCAGCCCCCCAGCAGGACATGCAGCCTTTGAAATACTGGGGCAGGCCCCCCCAGTGGTCACACCAGCCCCCACTTGTTGGGGACACTCACCTTGGTCACCCCTCCCAGGCTGGCAGAGATCAGTCCTGGGGCCATGCTACCTTATTCCCCGGTGGAGTCGACCCCCGCTAGTTCCAGCTCTCAGAGCTGGTGAGTCCAGACCACCAAGGTCAGGCCTGCAGCTGGTGCAACTCCCCAGCTACCTCCAGGAGATTCACACCAGCCACGAGGTCCCGGCCATCCCACGGAAAAGGTCAGATGCGGCCGGGGCGGGAGGAAAGGACAGCAGTGACATTTGCATGCTGCTCCTGGCAGCCTCAGCAGCTGCCTTTGAGCACTTTTCATCTAATTCAATGAAAATGAGATGTTCAAGTGAATGAAGATAATTTAATAATGAATAGATCCAACTTATCGGAGAAGCTCTCCATCCCTGCCTGACAGTCGTTGCCTCTAAGTGCAGTTTAATAAGGGAATCACCATCACTCAGCCCTGTGGTAGGAAATCAACACTTTGTTACCCAGGGAAAAGGCTCTGCACCTTCCTAGAAGCTGAAGCAATTTCTCCAGGATACTAAACTCTGTGGGCCTTTAAAAGGGAAAAGAAAAAAAGAGCACAGAAAAAAACAAACCAGCAAAGCAGCCCATCTTCAGAGGCAAAATGTAATTAAAAATAAAAGCCAGCTTCAAGAAGGCTGTAAGTCATCACAAGCAGCAGCCAAAGCTGCAAGCGAAAGCAATGCTGGCTGAGCCTGCGAGTGGGGATGCAGGGGGATCCCAAGACGGCAGTAAGCCAGGAGGACATCTCAGCAAGACATTTCAATGCAGCAGGGTGCTGCTTTCTGCCAGCCAGGACTGGGACGGCTCCACTGCGTGCCATCACCCCCAGCTGGGAGACGTGCTGCCCAGGGACAGAGGGAGCCCGCTCCTTTGCTGGGACAGGGCATCACTGCTCGGCCACCTGCAGCCCAGCCACCCTGGTCATCCCCGAGGTGGCTGTGCCAGCCCCGGCGGGGGACGCTCCCAGCCTTCAACGCTGCGTAGAAGCACTGCCAAGCTGTTTCCACCCAAAGTCACCCTGTCTGTGCAGCGAGGATGGAAAACGCTCGCAGAACATCCTTGGCAGGGATTGACTGAGCTAGGAAGCGCCACTGCAATGCTAACTGGGGACCACACGCAGGTCCCGATGGCTGGGCAGGCAGCGCTCAGCCCCTGTCCCACTGCCCACAGCCCCGACGGCAGGCAGCCGTCATCCGTGCTGTGGAGATACCACCAGCAAGTTATTTCTTCAAGGCGTGAATCTGCATCTCACCAAGTATTGATCCAGGCAGCGAAGGGCTGCACCCTGCCTGGCGCCGCCTGCTCCCGTGCAGGCAGAGGGAGGTGTCGACACGGGGGATGCCAGGCCCCGTGGATTCCTGCTGACACCTGCCAGCGCTGAGTGCTTAATTATTAATTGCATTTCCAGTAGCAATTGTTGGTTGCGCCGACAGAGTTGGACTAGGCATCACAAGCAATTAGCAGAACCCTCCACTGGTGTTTGGTCGGTACCTGCTTAACGCTCCGCTCACGTCCTCCTCGGGTTGCTGCAGAGGGAAGGAGGAACCCATTTACATCTCCTCTGCTCATAGCCTGCTGCTCGCGGGGACTCCTGTACTGTCCTGGCCTGTGCATCGTGGCCGTGGGCAGCGATGCTGCCTCCGACCGTGGGCCAGCACTGCCACCACGCTGGCACTGTCCCCTCCTGGGCCGTGTGGCAGATGTGTAGCAGGACGCGCGGCACATCACCTGCCGTGCATCCGTGTGCCACCGATGGCCAGCCCTTGGAGGTGTGCCACCGATGGCCAGCCCTTGGAGGCACTGGGGTCTCAGGCGGGTCTCCTGGGCAAGCGAAGCCAAGAGCAGGAGTGCTGGGAGCTGTGGCAGAGGAGGCAGCCCCAAGCCCGGTCCCGAGCAGAGCTATCTCAGGGCCAAGCGTCTACTCTGCCACAGCTCAGGTGTTTGACCAAATTAATTTTTATCATAACCAAAGTGACTGGTCAGTGGAATCCAAACGGGCTTTTCCTAGTCATTGAGACCATTTCATAGCGAGAGCAATTTTGGGAGCTTATTTTCCACTTCATTGAGTGCCATGTTACTGCAAATGAATATATTCCTTGGTTGGTGTGATGGAAAATACAGCTGTAAATGCTTTCTGCTTCATTTGGGTAAAGAGCTCCAGATAGGACTAAATATAAAGAGAATTTAAATGCTCTACTTCATTAAAAAAGTTGTTTCCCATTCTCTTTGTTCCTGAAAATACAGGGCTGCTAGCGGAGACAGCAAAAGAAGGATTTAAATTTACATCAGTGTCATGCTAACCCAGCTGATCACTCCCCACCTATGACTGATGGTAGACGTCTGCCAGCAGCTTGCTCTCCGGAGGTTCAGAGAGGTGGGAAGCTGAAGGCAGAGGACGGGATGCCCAACACCAGACCCCGGGGCCATGGCACGTCCATCTGTTCACCTCTGTGTCAGCGTACATAATCACCTTCAGCTAGTGGTTCAACACATTAGCAAAGGCATGAAGCCCCAAAACCTAATTCTTTTGGCTGGGCTGGGCCCCCCTAGAGGTTCCTAGAGATATGTGCCACCATTTCCACCTGGCCTTGACGACAGGGTTAGAGATCCTTACCTGCTGCACAGCCAGAAGTGCTAGAGAAGTTTGAGGACCTGGAAGGTAGTCTGACTGCCCTCTAAACCATCTCAGTGGCCATCCAGCCAGCTGCATCCAGGAATTAATTACTAGCTCATTTTCTTCTGCCACAGACTAGAGAGACTCATACCAGCTAATGGGCATGCAGCATTTCACACTAACCTCTGGAATGAAGTGCTACCTCATTCCACAGCCATAAGGAAGTCTCCTGGCTTGTTGTCACTCCTGGTTTACCCTCTCCAGGAGGGCAATAAACTCCCCTGGCCAGTGTCTCATTTCCTGATCCAGTTCCTAGCAAGGAGACAACGATCCTTATTGACTTCATAGTGGTTGGAATCATGTCCACATTCTGACATGAGCTCCAAGACAGCACAAGAGCAAGACCCAGCCTTGGTGGAGCACTGCTCTGAACAAGCTCATCATGGCTTCTGGGAGAAGACTAAAATCCCATCTTTGAAAGGAGGGGTACAGCTATGTTGGGTTGCCATGTCCTCCTGGGGCTACTTCTTAACATTCAAGAGTCCTAACCTCCTCTGCCTAGCACCAGGTGCTACCACACAGCTCCCTCCCCTCCACAGGTCTTCAGGAGCGGTGGGATCTGTCTCCAAGCTACCCAGCATCCTAGCAGACTTCCTGGTATCTCACTGAGGCCAAAGCAGAAGGAGGATGCCTCCTGCTCCAGCTGGGGCTGGCAGCCAAAGTCACTCAGAGCAATCCCATTTCATGCAAAATCTGAACGGATTTCTTTGCTAGAAGTAAAGGGCCATTGCAGTCCAGAGAGACACCGCAACAAGTCTCCAGAGTCTTTAGCCTTACAAATCCCCTTGGACCAGGATGTCAGGTTGTGCTCTACTCCTATTTGATATCAACAAAGTGAGGGGAAGCTTTCATCTCTGCTAAATCCCATTACAACCCAGGAAGCAATACGTTCTAGGCTCACAGGGCTTACAGATAAACAGATCATGTCAGTAGGGCTGTGGCAGAGTGGGGTAGGATGAGTGATAGGCAGTGAGCTTACATCTGACTGGAGGATAAATAGAGTTCACTTGACTCATAAAATAACCACCTATTGCAATTTTGCTAAATTTAAAATTGCAGCTCCCCCCCCCCCCCCCCCCAAGATTTAAGTGGAATTGATAGGAGTGAGTTCCATATAATATATAAGCTTCATAGAAATAACTGAAGTTAATTCAGCCTTACATTTGAGTGGAGGAGCCAGGAGCAAAGTGACATCCATGGCTCTGTCCCTTACCTCCAGCACAGGGGTTTGGCCAACCAGCTGCTTTTCATAGACCGGGCAAACCAGAGGGACCCGTATCCAACAATACCATGGATATGAAGAATGAGCCACAGCAGCCTCATTTCAAAGGCTTCCCTTCCCTTTCTCCTCCTCTGAGTGTGAAGTTTCCATCACTCCGTTTGCCAGCAGAACTCAAGGCACTTTATGAAGGTGTTAAACGGCACCATCTCTGTCTCCAAGGCATGGGGACAACCCAGATGTGCAAGGGACGGACAGGGAACCTCCCACCCATCATCCAGCCCCAGACAGAGGCACTGATTCACATGTGGCCAGGAGGGTCCTCCAGCAGAGAGCGGGTGCCAGAGAGGTGTCCCAGGTCCCACCTCCGCACAGCCCTATGCCTTCTCCCCTTTTTTCAGACCATCCTAGTGGAGAAGCTGCAGGAGCTCTGGGGTGGCCTAGGAACAGTGCTCTGACCAGGACTAGCATAAGAGCAAAGAGTGGTGACAAAACTTCCCCAAGGAGCCAGCACAGGTCTCCTACAACCAGCACGTTACTCAGCTGAGATCACACCACCCACTATGCCACAACCCTTCCCTTGCATCCACTATCACTTAAATAGCTGGCAGCAGGTGTGAACAATTACCACCCCAAATCTGGATCAAGGACAACGTGATATAATTATTACCTTAATGGCATTTCAAGACTATCACCACCAGCTGGAAGTAAAACTTCTGTTCAGAGAGTTTAATAAGCATATAATCTAATATAATATTTGCACGGAAGGGCAGGGTGGCTTTAGGAAGGATTACAGTAGCTTTGCAGCTTTGCGTAGCTTTACATGGGATATTTCACATGCAACAGATAAAGCAGGATGAGTCCACGATAGCTGAAAACCCAGATAGCGGCAGCAGCCTGTAATGCTACCTCCCTTTCGTTAAGTAGGAGATTACAAGCTTACCTCGCACACAGAGACCGGGCGGCACTGGATCGGTGCTCCGGTTGCCTCAACGGTGGCCTCCACGATGGTGGCAACCAGCACAGTCCCCACCCTCATGGTCACTGCCAGCTACTAGCTGGCCATTTCCCAGGTAGCCAGCTGAGACCTGATGAAGGCATCACACCAGTGCATCATTCTCCACCAGTCCACAGTGGACTCCAGACCTGCCTGGGTAAAGCCCCATGGGGAGCAGATCCAACCTCCTTGGCAATGCTCCCCCCATCCTTGCCCACACTCTGCAGGAGCTGGATGGGAGCGGGTCCCAGAGAGACCTGGGACTGGGTGAACTGGGCTCGGGGGAGCCCAGCTCCATGTGCATCAGCTCCACGAGGCATGGTACATCCATATTCCCCCTCCGCCTGATGCCTTCCCCAGCCCAGGAGCCTTCACAAGCTCTGACCAAAGGGCTTGCACCCCCAGAAGCAACCAGGCACCTCAAGGCTTGTGCTTCCCTCCAGCATGATTTACTGCCAAGGGAGCTGCGGGTAAGGAGTCACCAGGGACTTTCAGCTAGCCCTGCTGGTTAATGCACCCACGGGGACGTAAATCAAAGCAAAGGGAAGGCGATTGCACAACAGCTCAAGGGATATATTGCACATGTCTAACCCCTGAAACTCCCTGCCACAAGGCACCAGGAATGTTAAGTGGGTTTTTTTCAGGTTTAGAGACCTTCCTAAGCCTAACAGATATCCAAAATGATTCTTTATGAAGGAATAAAAAACAGACAAGAGCTCTGCAAGAGAAAGAGGTACGTCTCAAATTCCAGCGAGGTTATCCAATGCAGAAGGTGCCCATCAGCAACTGAGAACCCAGACTGTCCTCCGCTCCAGCCAGCCAGGCCTTAGGTAATGTCCTATATAAAGCATTTGCATCCACACAGTGCCCTGGTGAGCATCTCAGAAATACTGCCTCGCTGCCTAATATATGCATTGGGTTTTGCTCAGCTTTTGAACCATTGGGTCGCCTTGTTGTTAATTAATGCATCGCTAAAATTATGTTTGGGGGCTACTAAGGTTTATTGGGTAGAAAATTATTTCAAATACAGAGAGCAGGCTGTAAAGATTGGAAATATGTTTTCAAGTATAAAGCTAATTGCTACAGGGAATCCCTTTGGGATCCATTTGGAGCCCTTGCTTTTTTATTTCCTTCCTTCGTTAATGACCCAGCCAAGGTTTGTAAAACAGCAAATGCACAACTGTGGGCTGATGATGTGACACCCATCACGCTGGCAGCCGGTGCGAGGTGGGATCCCCTATGTCTCCATGGTGGTGGTGGCCAGACTGGTCTTCAGCCATGTGCCCTGTCGCAGCGGACTGGGGCAGCCTGGCAATGGTGGTGACCATGTTGCGTCCAGCTCTGGTCTCAGCCATGGGGCTGCTCACCATCCTTCTGCCATCTGTAGGAGTCCTCTGAGCCAAAGGAGAAGCCCATCCCACTCCCACCCTCCTGCCAACGTTTTGGAGAGGCACATCAAGAGAGGGCTCTGCCTCTCCCAGGAGAGCCTCGTGCAGGTCCCACAGCCACACCAGTGTTGGCAACTGGGCTTGAGGTCTCCATGGGTCCAGGAGCAAGACTGTGTAGATGCAGCCTTGAAAGTGAGACTGGCCTAAGGCCGGTCCTGTGACCAAAGGACTTTGCTTTTACATCCCAGCAACCCCAAAGTACCTGTTTTTCTGAGAAAAGATGTCCTGCCTCAGGGTGACATCCTGCAGGCCTCCAGTCATCCCAGTAGGAAGGAGCAAGTCCTCCTTTCCAGGAAGGTTTCAATTTCTCACAGGCAGGGTCGCTTAGTTAAGGAACAAAAATAAAAATACAGTAACTTCCTAGCCTAGGCTCAGCCACGATTAAATCAGGAATCGCCAAGAGGGGCTACCTTGCAGAGGATCTCATGAGGATGCTGCAAAGGCAGGGGTCAAGAGCAAGGTCCTCCCTGGCTCCTCACCGTGACGCCTGGCTCCTGATGTCGACGGCAAAGCCCCTGCTGACCTGCCCCGGGCAGGGATGCCACACGCTGCCGCCCAGGGAGGCGTTCGTGCACGCTTAAGTGCTTTTCTGGACCACAGCCCAAGTGAGCCGAGGTGTTTTGAGTGGCACAGATGGGATTTTTCTTCTCTCTTTTTGTTTTTTGCCCTGACAGCGCCCTCTGATATGTAAATAACTGCACACCGATGACCCAGACAGGTGACTGACCTAGACAAGCACGGAACAGTTTTCTTCATAAAAACCATCCTTGCTCCCCACTCAATTTGGTGATGGGGGGGTGGAATTAAGCTGTCTTATTTGCTATGTCCAGCCCCTGCCTTGCTCTATTTTATTTTGCTTCCTAGAGGAAGCATCTCTCCTTATAACTGCCCCTCCTTCCAGCCCCTTTGAGGCACGCAAGGTTTCAACACAAGCCAGGCATTGGGATCCTGCTCCCAGTCTCAGCTCTGAGGGTCTGCATGTCAGCAGGGCTGCCAAGGAACACAGAGGTCTGCTTGTCCATCGCCCGAGGACATCCATGAACCAAGCCTGTCATGACCCCACGCCAGGCAGGGCAGGCTGGAGTCACTCAGAAATGGGGATTTGCTGATGCTCCCTCTTCCCCCAGCGAAACAGTTGCCCTGGGAGCATGATGGCAGCCAGCAGCGCTGCGGAGGAGATGCTCCATCTCCCACTGCGTTGGCCAACACAGAGAAATGAAAATTGTGCTGCGCTGCTCAAAACCACCCACCCTCTAGAATTTCTCCTTCCAGAAAACACCAACAAAAAAAACAATTCACAGCCAAAAACAACCCCAATTTTTTTTTTTTAAAGAAGCCGTATGCAGTGAAGGAGGCCACCTTGTCCGGCGACTGTGGCCAGGCTGGAGTTCTGGCCATGTCCAGTCATTCCCAACTCAATCCCTGCTATAACAGGAAGACAAAACCAAATTATTTCATCACCACTGGATTTTCTTTCACCTCCTACTCCTGTGGCTGCCTCTCCTGCCTGGACCAAAGGCTTTTTAAGGTAGGACCTGGCTCTCCCTAGGAGGACCTCCTAGTGCTGGCATGGCCAGCCCTGATTCAGCGGCAGGGACATTTCTGTCATTAGTGGCCAGGCGAGGGACCACGTACACTCGAAAGCAAAGCCTTGTTTCAAGACATCTTCATCCAACACAGCCCGTGTTAAGCAGAGCCGTGCGCAGCAGGCATCACCTCCTGGGCTCAGCACCATGCAATTATTGTGGGGTTATAAAGCTTTCCTTTAACCATGCCCTGAACGTGGAGCCAGTGGTTACGGGCTCCCAGAGACCGTAGTTCAAACAGCTTCATCTCTCCACCTTGGCGGCAGGCAGGCACGTCTGCTCCCTGTGCCGTTACAGAAACAACGCTCTTTGAAATGCAGATCCTGCCCCACTTTGTTCCCCGCATCTTTGTAGGTGCCGGATTTACAACGCCCTCGCATCTTGATCACTGGCCTTACACCAAGGCCGGCTGTACCGTCCGTGTACGCTGAGCTCTCGTTAGCGTTCGGGACTGCACAAACCCTGGGAGCCTTTTACCTCCTTTGGCTTCTCTTGACTGATGCTTGGGCAGGGAGACATGGCGGTGCAAAGCCCAGGGTCAGCAACAGCCGGCCAGATCACAGGATGCTTTTCAAGATCAAGTACTTGGTTCAGAAAGCTGCTCGGAGGAGCAGTTATTCACATGTCTGTCCTGGTGCCAGCGAGGGGGGGATCACGAACGAGAGCAAATTACTGCTCATGCAACAGCAGCTGGAGACATCAGTCCCCCTCCGGGCATGGGCAACCCCTGCACAACGGGGTGCTGCATCCAGAGAGCTTCAGGTGGAGATGGATTTGGGATCCCCACGATGCTGAGGCTCACATCCCCCCAGCGCAGGTGTCTGCCCCAGCCTGCCTCCCCTGTCCTCCACCAATAAGCTCAAGCTGCCAAGCAGAACGTGGCTCGCAGTCTGCTGGCAGACACCCCATCCTTTTCAATTACATGCAGTCCAATTCCCATCACGAGGAGGTGAGCCAGGAGGAAATGCCACCAAAGTCAGCCGAGTCGTGCGGCGTAGTCTGGAGTGAGCGGGAGGAGATGCTAAGCCTGGCCTACACACATCATCTGGGCGTCTTATGCCTGTCCCATGCTGGCTCAATCTTCGTTTAAATTTATAGCATCCATTCCCAAACTGGCAGGATGTGTTTACAATTAATAAGAGGGACGTGGGGAGATGTGCCCTTTTTTGTTTAAAGCCAAACATCAGACACTGTACCAGCCTCTGCTCCCCTCAATGGAAAGCCTGCTCTGAAATCCAGTCCCCAGCTGCCAGCTGAAAAGCCAAACCACACAGCCTTGACCCCAGCAAACATCACCCATTAAAACACATAGGTCTAGTTTAAACCTTTCCCAGGCTAGAGCCTTAACGATTCGTGGGCTTTGAGCCCTCAGCCCAGCTTATCCCACTCACTGGGGATGCACTGCAGAAGTGGGCACCAGCACTGATATCCTCTGGGGTGCAGCCAACACACCCCAAAACTTTGGCAGCCACCAGCCAAGGGAGTGGACTCTAAGGGGCTGTTCCTGCTGGCCCAGCTCCCACTTTAGGGGAGCAAGCTCCCTTTTTACTGCCTGCCCACTCCCTGGGCTTAGGACAGCTCAGAAGGGCAGCTCAGGACATCCAGGAGCTGCCCAGGATCTCCATCCCAGTGCTTCTGTTAGACCAAAGGGTCTGGAGACACAGCCATGACCCAGGCTGCAGGACTGGCCCAAGAAAAGTCCAAAAGCCACCACTATGATGTGGCACAGGAAGCAAACGAGGAAGATTGGCAGCTCTGTGAATTTCCTGGGGCCTTGTAACAGCAGAGGAATTACTTCAGAAAATTGTAACATCTGAGGAAGACTCCAGGCACCAGAAGGAAGCCAAATAAAGCCCTGTGCTCCCTGTTGGCTGACCAGGGAAACTTCTCCCTGTCCCCAGATGTGTTTCCAGCTGTGGCCACTCTCCACCACCTCAGAGAGAGACAGGACCACCACCAAACCCAGGAGCCAACTTAGGCATCAATGGAGACGAGGATTCCTCCCTGGACCCTGTGGAGGACAGCAGACACCCTGAGGCACGGAACTAATATAAGCTAAAGACAGCACGAACAAAGATCAATCCAGTCTCACTTCAACACATCAGATACCCAAGGACTCTCCCCTCTGGAAAGGCTCTGAATGAATAATCCTTCCCATGAATATTGAGAGCTATCTTGAAACAGTGGCTGTCCCTTCCCATCCACCATCTCTTTTGAAGGCCACTCCAGAGTTATCTCTTTTCAAGCCTCAGAAATTGCTTCTAAAATCCCGTTTAAATTTATTTATGAGCAGCTTATCACACAGGGATGCATCTCGCTCGACCAGAGTCCTTACAGAAGCCACCGCATTAAAAACTGGATGTCTTTTAAACTGTACTGGGGATTAAATCTAATCCCACTTACTATAGAAAGTCTGGGATACAGCCAAAGCATTTGCCCTGTCCGGATGCAAGGACCCTTGGCAGGACCCCCAGCCCTCTCCTTCCTCCGTCCCCTTGGGAGGAGCAGGGAGGCAGAGTGACTAAACTTCTTAAAGCCTGGTCCAATGCCACAGAAGATGTATCTATAGACTCTGTGGCTGGAACGCCATAAAATTTTATTTCACCTCTGCAAAGGCTATTTTGGGCTCATCTGCCGTGGAGACCCAGCCAGCTGCGAGCAGAACCTGGCCCTTCCCTTGCGCACCAGTTGATACCAAGCAAGGAGAAATGTACCCATCCAGACATCTGGGGTGGGAGGAGGTCCCCGTTACCTGCAGGACTACGTGGCAGCCTTTCCAGCCTGTACTGCAGGGGCTTAGGCCGTTCTTCAAATTCCTTGCTGCTTTCTAAGTGATTTCTACCTCCCATTTCACACCAGGAAGGACCATTATGCTTCTGAGACCTTTTGGAAACTTAAATAAAGAGTCAGAGACTATCAAGAGATTTGCAGCTGGGAGAGCCAGCGGTGGAGGGAAATGCTATCCATCTCCAGGAGCAGATGCTGAGGGGCTGAAAACTGGTGTCAGGCCCCCAGGACCTCCTGGAGATACACTGAGTGCTGGGGCTGGCTGGGGACGTGGCCTCCAGAAGAACACCATAGACAAACAGCATGTCTGGACCATCTTTTATAGGGCCACGTGAATTCAGAGGGTCCTTCCACCCCAGTAAAAGTTTGGGATTTAGATGCTCAGCGATACGGTTGGACCAATTTCCTTGATCTTTTATTACCCTGGTAAATAATTTATTGGGACAGCCATTTTAAAAAATCCCATAAAAGACCCATAAAACACATTTATCACACAAAAAACCCCGCTCCTCGGCTCCAACCAACAAGCTGAAAACTTGTTTGTATACTTCACTGCACATAAACTAACCAATGCCTTGTGACAGCTTTAAGCTTTTTAACAGCTCTCTCCCTGCTGCTCTTTATTTCCATTTTTCTCTATGTGACTTCAGAAGAAAAAATAAAAGAAGAACCCACCACAACAGGAGAGGTTCCTGCTTTTGGACAGATATTGACAATCGGGAACTGCCCCCCAGTTTTCCTGACACCTGGTAACTTTAGCAAATGATGTTTCTTTTGGCTGAAAAGCACAACTCTGTGGTTATTCGTACTACATTGGGACACCGGGGCTGGGAGCTGTACACAGAGGGATGGATGCGCATGTGACTGAGGTGCTAGTGGTACAGGCATCAAGCCACCTCTTTGTGCCTCAGTTTCCCCCCTGAAATCAGGAACATCCATAAGGCACTTCTGTCTTATTCTGCTGGCAGAGGGCAGGGTCCTTTTTGTGTCCCAGACTTGAATACATGGATAATCTAAAAAGAGGGCTGAGGAATGTGTTTTTCCACCAAAACATGCACGAGCCACATGCACCAAAGCTTTTTGTTGCTCTCTTGGACACCAGAGGATCAGGCGAGATGAAGCCTGGCCAGCAGGACGACCTCAGCCTGCTGCCAAAGTACAAAACCAGAACCCAAACCACATTTATTGCTGTGAGCGGGATGTCTGGTACCAGGCAGTGGCACTGCCTCCAAAAGCAAACCCACCCACATCCCTCTGTACTGTGCCCGCAAACCCGGACCTCATCAGGGACAGCTTTGCCCAGCAAAATGCCAGCAAACGCAATGACCTGGCATGGGGCAACCAACCTTCACACCCGGGGATGGGCTGGGGTGTGCTTCTCCTCTTCCCAGGAGCGAGGGCAGATGTGGGAGCAGCTGTGAGGCTGGATCGAGCCTGGAGCCCTCTGCCATGATGCAGAACAGATCTTCCAACCATGCAGAGAAGGACTCTGAGAAGGGAGAGCACAGTCCTCCCACGCTGGGTCAGCAGAGCTGGCCATCAGAGGGCTGCCAAAGCACACAGACACCCAGGCATGCACAAAGCCTGCTCCAGATGGCATCTGTCAGAGGGAGCCAGGAGCTGTCTGGGTCAGAGCGCTCCCCATGCAGAATTTGGCTCTTTCCCATCCCCAGACATCTCCAAAAACCTTTATCCCGGTCCTGGTTCCAACAGAGGAGTGATGTAATCCATTAAAATGCCTTTTCAGGACACGGTCAACACTCCCGCTGTGCTCCCCGCTTCACTCAGCTTCCCCTCTGCCCTCCCAAAGCCGACACCAGGCACTTGAGCTACAGCTGCTTTCATACCAGTGTGAGCCAAATTGCTCCTGTCCACACTGGCTGGTTTTCCATAACGGCTGCTCTCTGCCTCCACCACTTTCTCTACAGAGAGATCAGAAGTTCAGAGCAAGCTCGAGCGGCCAGCATGGCCGTGTGATGAACAAGCTACAAAAAGAAGGTCAGTGGTGCAAGTAAGCTGGGTCTGGGGTCTCTGCATGCTGGGCATCACTTCCACCCAGCTTCAGTGCCCGCCTTGCTGTGGGTACCCTTCAGGGCACGTGAGCTCACCCAGGCCAGTGAAGGTAGCCCAGCTGCATTGTAAGCCAGTCTCCCAGCAGGTTAAAGCCCAGCAGAAGATCGTGGAGGCTGGGATGGAGAGCGCAGATGCAGGGAGCAGAGACAGCCTTTCTCTATCACATCCCCAGTGTTGTTACTTCTCTCTCTCACCTCATCCCCTTCTCCTTCAATGGCTCCCTTGTTATTTCTTCCTAATATCTCCTCCCAGTCCTGTGATCACCTTCTGCTAGCACCAGCAACACCACCGAGGATCCCAGCTGGTCTGGACAACTCACGTGCCCACCATCCCGTGCATCTCAGCCCTGGTCCCAGCAGCACATGCTGTCCTGGATGGAGATCAGCAAGGATGCATCGCCCACAGCAGCAGCAGAGCAGGGGAGCTTCGTCATTACCATCAAAGGAAGGAAGCAAAATAGACACTAAGAGCTGCAGTATGGATTAGATCTCCCCAAGTTGGTGCTGCAGACCTGAACAGATCCTTACGGCCAGGGAACAGACTGTGGCCAGCCTGGGAGAGGCTGGGACTCCAGGCTCAACTCTGGGGCCTCTCCCACCTTCACCGAGTCCCACAGCTCCTTCAGCTGCCACTTCCAAACTGATGAGCATGTTAGCGGTTAACTCCGTTTGCAGATTTGAAAGTCAAACCCTGCCACAGGAAATTAAAAGATAATGCAAGGAATTATTTAAAAAATTAATCTTTATTACTCTCCACTCCCAAGCTGCTAATAAAAAAATGTGTTCCTCATGCAGTCTCTATAAAAACAGGTTATAAAGCAGAGGAAGAGAGGAAAGCAGGTGCTTTAAAAAACCATTTTTCATCCCTCCGCCCTGCCTGCCTGTTGTAGCCGTTCATCTGCACCTGCGTGTCAGCTCCCAGCAGTTTCCAACCCAGTCAGCCCCTTTTACCCTGCTAGGTAATTATTCCCCATTTCAATCCGTCCCCCATGTCCTCCCTGTTTTACATCTCCAGGAGATCAGCAACCCCAGTCCGGAGAGCAGCCTAGAAGGTGGTTTAATGGCACACCTTCCTTGCTCCAGGTATCTCTAAGCACTGTATAAACCAGGATGAATTATAGCTCATTACAGAAAGGGCAGGCATTTGGGAAGTAAACAAAGCAGCTATTACAGAAGCCAGCAATAGCTCCGCAACACCGGAGCAGGGTTGATACATGCAGGAAACCATGCCTGAAAGAGAGGTCAAGGATCCTCGGCAGCTCTCAGAAGCCAGTATAAGAGGATGAGAAGCAGGTGGCAATTGCACGGGTTTATTCAGAAGATGCTTCTGTCTAGAGCTGTGCGCAAGCAAGAAGCACGGTCTTTGGTTCTTGCTGGTGCTTGAGTCTATGGAGCCAGAAATGGGACTACAAACCACTTCTGTGTCGTGACAGCTGCCACCAGTTAGCCAGGCTTTGGCAGGTCAAAGAGCCACCACAATCGAGCAAGAGCACCCAATTTGGCACGAGAGAGATGGAGAAGCAAGAGCCATCAAACGCACCAGCCGTGTCCACATTACAGTAGAAGAAACAGCCACGAGCACAGCTCTGTGTCCCACCAGCCTCTGGCCAGCTTAGGAGTGCATCTGGCCTGGGCCTGGTCAGGAGAACACCCGCCACCAGTGCTCCTGCCAAAGAGGTGCCCCTGGGTCTGGTGGAAACACAGCCAGGCCTGGAAGGAGCAGAGGACTTCACAAAAGGAGAAACCAAGACCAAGAGCTGCTGCATTGCACCACCAGCATGAAAGATGGCTCCCTTAACTGCTCCATGCCTAGAGCTGGGGCTGGGGTGAAGGAACCGGCAATCCCCAGAACATTCCCTGATAGCCATTACTGCAGCAGCAGCCTCAAGGGAGCTTTACGTCCAGCCTCCCCATCCCCAGATGAGCGCTACAGGCACAAAAACCACCCCATCCCTCCTCCAGGCAGCAGGGGCAAGGGCTGTTATCCCAGGACAAGTGGCTCCACACCTTCTCCTCACTGGGGATAAAAGGAGTATTTGGCCTTTTCTGACTCCAGGAAGGGGACAGGCAGTCTGGAAAGAAACCACCGGTGAGGAACAGGTGCTGGGGGTGGAAGAAGGAGAAAGGCAGAAACACAAGCAGGCTCAAACATGACAAAGAGCAAACCCCTTGGGAGAGAACGTGCCCGCGGGCGCTGCTGGCCGGGACACCTGTGGTCCCAGCCAGGGGCAGAAGCGGAGGGGGGACGCTGCAGTACGGCGAGGCAGGAGGTGGCTTTCCAAGGGGAGGCTGACTATGATTGATGGTGCCGCGCTGTGTTCTCACTGATGTAGAAAATTAGAGAGAGATCGCTTCAGATATCGGCCCATCCAAGACACTTGTTGTGTCCATCTCCTGTACACAGGCGCCTCTCCTGGGAGCTCTCCCTCCAGCTTGTAGGCTCATTATTCAGAGTGCTGAACTGGGAAAAGCAACACTTTTTTTCTTTTTTTTTTGGTCCCCCCATCTACTTGATTGTATTATTCTTGGGAATACATAAGGTGCCGATTTCCTCGCTCAGCTACTTGAGGAAAAGTTTGTTTGATTTTCCTCAGCTAGGAAAAAGTAGCCCTTCACTTTTTTCTTTCTCTCTTCGCCCAAGGCAGGGAAGAGGCTCTAGAGAAGATAGAAGCCATTTTTTTCAGATGGAAATAGCTCCCTAAAAACAGTGAGTCATGCTCCACCCCGGCGCAGATCTGATAGTTGGGAATCACAGCAAGCAACGTTGCTGTGCTAATGTAACCTTGTGTTAATGTCCTCCTGGCAGGATGGTCCCCTCCTGGCTTCCCACCCCTTTGCCATTTAACCAGTTACTGTTCCCTTTATCATAGCTGCTTTTGTCCCTCCACTGCCTCTCTGCTAGATGGCAAAATGGTTTTAAAGTGGCCTTTAAGTGATCTTAAAAAATGCATGTATGCTTCCATATGAAACGATGAAGCCAATGGTCTAGTGTGCTGGTTTTGGCTGGGATAGAGTTAATTTTTTCCATAGTAGCTTGTATGGGACCATGTTTGGATCTGTGCTGAAAACTGTTGATAACACAGGGATGTTTTAGTTACTGCTGAGCAGTGCTTACACAGAGTCAAGGCCTTTTCTGCTTCTCACACCACCCCACCATTGAGCAGGCTGGGGGTGCACAAGAAGTTGAGAGGGGACACGGCTGGGACAGCTGACCCCAACTGACCAAAGGGCTATTCCATACCATATAATGTCATGCTCAGCATATAAAGCTGGGGAAGAAGAAGGAAGGGGGGACGTTGGGAGTGATGGCGTTTGTCTTCCCAAGTAACCATTACGTGTGATGGAGCCCTGCTTTCCTGGAGATGGCTGAACACCTGCCTGCCCATGGGAAGCAGTGAATGAATTCCTTGTTTTGCTTTGCTTGTCTGCATAGCTTTTGCCTTACCTATTAAACTGTCTTTATCTCAACCCATGACTTTTCTCAGTTTTACCCTTCTGATTCTCTCCCCCATCCCATTGCGGGGGAGCGAGCGAGCGGCTGTGTGGTGCTTAGTTGCCAGCTGGGGTTAAACCACGACATCTAGATCAGCACAGGCTGGTGGGTCTTCTGGAGGTGTGTCACACCACAGACCAGGAGACTACTGGGCCCCTGCCTTAAAACAATGTTGTCCCTCAGTAGTAGGCAACCAGTTGCTTCCCAGCCAGGCATGGCATCTGAGCCCATGTCCCTTTAGTCCCAAGGTTTCCAAGCAGGTCTAGAAATGGTAGAGGAACCTCTCTGACTGCTGCCAACACATTCCCAAACAGGCCCTACACTCCTACTGCAAGCAGTTACGTCCCTTCAAACTCCCCAGGAGCTCCCAGGCAACTACACCAGCCTGGGGAGCAGCACAGGCTCTTCCATTTGGTAAGCACGACTAGACGAGACTGACCAAGAGGTTGGATGTGGGAACTCCCACCTCTGGAAAGGGCAGGGTAATGGTTCAGTTTCCTTCACAACTCCAAACTCAGCCACTGGTTTCTCCTGCCAGCTCTCCCGCTTGGGGCAGCTGAGCTTGTTCCCATGGCAAAAGGGCAAGTTTCTTATTTTGCTCTTGGGTATCTCAAGAATGGCTTCAAAATTTCCCTGCTTCAAAGCCCATTGCCCAACACAGATGTCCAGGCTCCTGAACTGGGGAGCTCCTCACAAAAAGACAGTAGCCAAACCCAACCCTGCTTTGCTCCTTTGTTAAAAGGGCAACCATGCCACCAGCTGCAGCCCTGCCGGCGCTCTGAGCATCCCCTTGGTCACAATGCACTGAGGGCTAGCAACAAGCAGCAAACACCAAATTCAAGCCAAAGCCTGAAGCACTCGAGAAATCCCTACAGGAAGACAACTTGGAACAAAGCGTCCCTCTCCCTCCCTCCCATGTCCACCCGAGACTGACCCCAGCACTGCTATCAGTTTTCCCAGTGGTGGTTAATCATCAGCCCTCTGGAAGTCCCTTCTTGAGGTGCAGAACAATACCCATACATGCCCCACTTCTCCATCTGCTAATGGCTTCCCTCCACCCAGGCTGAGCCTCCCCCAGCCTGAGCTAACGGTAGGAAATTAGCATTAAAATGATAGCTTGCTATTAGCAGTGCCTCAGCTCCCTATCACGCTCCAGGAACAGCAAATGACAGGCTGTGATTTCCCTGCCGCGATGCAGGGGAGAGGTAGCAATGGCAGCCAGAAATGCTGAAGTTACCCAAGGAAAGTTTTAGGCTCATCTCTCCCACCCCGGCAGCCCCTTCCCTTCGCCATCCCCGTCGTGCTCATCCACCGCACAGGCAATCCTACAAACAGATGGCACCTGGGCAGGAAAGCAGACAAATTGGCTCCCACCTGCAGGAGCACTAAGAGCTTTCAAAGCAGACAAGCGCTCGCTCGCCAAGAGCCCTGCGGTGTGGAGACGCCAGAGGAATCTGCCATCGCTCGCCCTCCTCCCTCCTCGCTGCTCAACAGCTCCTGCTGCATCCCTGTCCGGTTGCAAGCACGCAGCTGGCTCCTCCCAGGAGCCAGTGGCAGGAGGGGATGGTTGCTGCTCCCTGAATCAGGCACCTGGAAGAGGTAATTCAGGCCGAGCATCAATGGAGCGATGCTTTTTTCGCGTCAGCACAACGCTTTGGTTTGGAGGGCTTGCAGCTAGCCTGAAAGGAGAGGGTTTTCCTGGGCCCCCGCTGAACATCCATCTGCTTGTCAAAAAAGCAGCTCAGCTCAAGCTGCCTGCTCTCTCCTCCTGCCAAACCGGGGGTCCACCCTCCCAGAAACTTCCCCTCCTTGACCAGATAGCTGTGGCAAGAGCATGGAGAGACTCATTTCATTTTCTGCCTGCCTGCTCCTCTGAGCCCACCTGGCCGAAAGCTTCTTTGTACATCGAGGCCAGGGAAGCAGCTCAGCAGACTGCAGGAAACCAAGAGGCAGGAGGAGGTGAGCAAATCCATGGGTGTTCAAGGCAGGCTGTCATCTCCTTTTGGGTACACAGGTGACCCTGCAGAGTTACAGCATCTGAGCATCTCGTAGCTGGTGCATTCCTGCTCGCAGAGCCCCATAGAGCTGGTCACCTACAGCAGGGAAAGGGGATGCAGCAAGGCCAAGTACAGGAGTGCTTGGGTGCTTTCAGCACATCGTATGTGGAGTCACACAGAACACTGCTGAAAACTTCTATTCAAAATTACATTTTAAGCCACTCGGGTAAGGTCAGACAATCCCCTCCCCTCTCCCTCATCCTTACTTCTCTCCAAAAGCACCTGGACCAGCAAGCGAAGGCAAGTGTCCTCAAGCCCCAGCCTGGCAATTGGCTTGTAATGGACCTGGGAGGCGAGATACAAAAGGAAGAGGGAAAAGGTTGGTAGCAAAAATCAGGGTAAAATGGTTACCCCTTCCCCAGCATTCCCATCAGCAGCTGAGATGTGGGAGCGAGGAGAGGACTTGTCTGATGATGGATGGCAGAGAACTGAACCTTGGCAAGGCGGAACAGGAGCAGAAGGAAGTACTGCTCCCAAAGGCGATTCTCACACCTCCTTGGGATAAGAAAAACAACCATCAGAGGCAGCAGCAACGAAGGAAGGGAATGCACTCTTCTCCCTGCACGTTTGGTATTCATCTCCGGCCTGTCAGAGGGGGCCACGATCCAACCGCACATTTGTATATTCACTGAGCCGTACACCCGGCTCAGCGGACTCCTGACAGATGCAGATGGCAAAGCCATTTTTCATAAGGTGAGGGAAAAAGGGAAAAAGAAAAAAAAAACCAAAATAAGACAGGCTCAGGCATCAGCTGGAAAAGGTGCGAGGCAGGATCAGGGCTAATAGAGAACCAGAATCAGATTAAACTCTTGGATCTTTAAGTGCACAGAGGCCCGTCCCCTGCCTCTATTTTCTAGCATGGCCTGGCAGCAGCAGCTACCCTCATTCTCTTCTCCATAACCAGCTGGAAAAAGAAAGCTGGACCCAGAACAGCACTAAGGCTTTGCTGAACTGGCCCTCGAGGAGAGAAAGCTGGCAGAGGGGCTGCTGGAGCGGTGTGGGCACAGGCACTCTTCTATGAGATTAGCTCCCGTTTAGAGGAGGTGAGAGACAGCCTGCGGAGAACATTAACGATTAACACATGTTTATCTGCCCCTCAGACCTTGACTTAGTTCAGGTCTGGCCCCCAAAGAGCACGGATGGCCCCCAGGGCTCTGAAGGGACATCCCTGGCAGACCTCCTGCTGGTACGAGGGTGCCAGTATGGCAAAGGACCACTCCGTACAATGCTCCCCATGACGGCAAACACGGCAGCTCCCAATGGCCCCAGTTTGCCTCAGACAGTGACAAGGGTTCGCCCTCTGCCCCAGGTCACCCACGCAGCAAAGAGGCATCAGTGACACAGAGCTGCTTACCAACACAGCAAGAAAAGCGATGCTCGGCACAGTATACATCGTCCCTTGGGCAGCATGCATGCATGCCCCGCTTGGCACTGGGAGCCAGCAGTTCTTGATGTAAGCCAAGGGGAAGGGAAAGGAAGAAGTACCCTCACAGAGGGAAATATTTCACCTCTGCCAGTGACATTCTGCTATTATCACCGCCAGCCACAACATCACCCTCTTGATGTGAAATCTAAGTTGACAGTGACACATGAAAGGAGCGGAGAGGGCGGCAAACACTGCCCAGCTCTCTTTGTAACCCCAAATC
Source organism: Mycteria americana (assembly GCF_035582795.1). Lineage (NCBI taxonomy): Eukaryota > Metazoa > Chordata > Aves > Ciconiiformes > Ciconiidae > Mycteria > Mycteria americana. The sequence goes on from NC_134371.1 coordinate 38,454,410, forward strand.
TCCCCTGGCTTCCAGCCTCTGCACGAAGCAGAGCCGGTACCGCATCACCAAGTTACTGAGCAAGTACATCTTCCTTTTCCAGAGCTGTGGGGTAATCTTTCCTTGCAGTTATCCATCTTTCTGGGCAACTCTGAGGAGGATTTCATTTTGATCTCTGTTGCATCCTCTTCATTTCTGAAATGAGAAAGCATGCAGAAGCCAACACCTCCCTTGCAAAACAACACGTGTCCATAAGCTGAAGTCACCAAAGCCTGAAGCGTTTCTGGTGCCAAAGTCCAGGTGCTTTCAGACTCATTGGAGGTGCACTGAGCACCATCAAGCCCTGCTGCCTGCAGCATTTCCAGCTGACATTTGCTCCCCTTGCCCCGGGAATAGGCGAGCACAGAGCTGGCCAGCAAGGCTTGGAGAGGGTTACTGACGGGACCTAGTAGAAATGTCATCCAGAAACATATGCTTCAAGAAAGATTCATTCCCAAGCAGCCTGGCTCCATAATGAAAGCATCAGAGCAGCTGACTTGCCTCCCCCCAATCTCAGTGCCTCCAGATTTATCCTGTCTCAGGTCTCTCTCCCTCCATAAGCCAGCATGTGCCTTTCCTTTCAATAGGCTGGCACTGAAACTCAGCCAGCTGAGATGGTAGGAGAAAAAAGAAAACAAGGCAGGTGAAGGGTTCAGGAGAAAAAAGCTCAAGAGCCAGGTTTTCCTCTAATTTTGACTGCTCTCAGTTCTGAAAGACAAGAGGGCAAAGTGAGAGCTACCTTAATGTGAGAATGCTCCAAAACCAGAAGCCATCTGGTTTTGTGTCCCAAACCAATGCCTTAGCTGCCAGGCTGTGTTGCGTCCCTCTTAGGAAGCTCAAATCACATTCCTGATAAAAGCCATCCCAGAAGACGTGAACATCTCTGAGCCTGTCACCCTCCCAGCCAGGGAGCCTCTTCTCAGAGGGCTGCGCATGTCGTGGGCACCCAGAGAGCAAGGAGAGGAAATGAGGTTCCCTGCAAGTCGGAGTCTTGAGGAGTGCTGAGCACCGGCTTACCTTCACCGTAGAGATGTGATGTTAATGCAGTATCACAGGCAGCCCCAAAGAGAGGACCGTCTTCAGGGAGTTAAAAAAAAAAAGAGAGAGAGAAAGAGATGTTAATGGTCCTTTGCAAAGAGCTAAAAATAGCCAGAATGGCCAGAGTTTCTGTTGGTTTTTTTATTTTCTTTTTTTTTTTTCCCCCCAACAAAAGAATGTGCCACACAAATTAAAACGATTTCCCTGCAACCTGCAAGACAGGACCAGGCAAGGCATCCTTCAGCTGTGACTGAAAGAGATGGAGCCTGCCGTTGTCAGGAGCCTGCCAGCCCCAGGGAGGCGAGGTGGGGGATGGCAGACACCGACTGCAGGGATCCTGCTGGCTAATTCCCAGTAACCGGGACAGACAGGTCGGTGCCAGGCACCCAGCTGGGGTGCAGGGTGTATCTCTCCAACACAACGCAGACATCAATAGCAGAAGCGAGTCCTGGGCATCTCAACTGCCCTGGGGGGATGCAGACTAAGAGCAGATGCCTGCGACAGTGGGCTGTGGAACAGCTTTTCATGGAGCAGAGAAAGCCTCTGCTATCCCAAAGGCAGTCCTGTTGCATTTGCAAAACATGTTGCAGAAGGCAGAGCCCATGATACCTCCTGGACCCTTGGACCTTATCACCCAAGGACATCTTTTTCCTGGCCCATGCTAGGGTGCCCGTTCAGGTACATGGCTTGCAACCTAGCACCCATTTCCTCCATTCAACTGACAGCCAGTTTGCTTCCAGCAGTAAGTGCTCGGCGATAGGCGGGGAAAACCAAAGCCACCACCACAAGGCTATAAAAGCACTGCTTTGCCGTGTCACAGCTGTTTCTCACATCTGGATGCAGACAGCACTTAAAGTGTTGCAGCTGGCACCAGCTCCTCAGTTAGCATTTCCCCATCCTGTTAATGCCAGGCAGGGGAGAGGTCCAGCAGCTGAGGTGAAGGGGCACTTCATCTTTGTCAGGTTCTCTTCCGCTAATGAAAATGTTTCTCCAGCGTGTCCTCGGGAAGGCTTCCTTCAGCTCCAGCCCCCGCGTGACTGAAGGCTAATCTCTGTTACTCTTCGCTGAATGGCAGCCCACGAGGAAGGTGATGTATTGTGTTTCCCTTCAACTTGACGTTTAATGGTGCTGGCAAAAGAAGAAAAAACGCCGGATGTTTCCAGATTGTAAGTGAAATCCTCCCATAACATCGAGAGAGGTCAGGGCAGGAACAGAGGCCTCACAGACTGGGACCAGAGCTCACCCCTATAAATTCAACCCCCCTTCAAAGGGCCATTTCATGTGCCAGTGTGTCTCCCTCCCAGAGGCAGTCCAGCTGATCACACATGACCATAGGAGGCAACGTGTCCTGCAGCCACCCTGTGGGACACGACTGGCCTCCAATGAGCTCCCCATCATCAGTTTGGTCAGTGCAGGGGCCTGGAAGAAAGGCCAAGGTCTGGAGTGCAGAATATTTGGGGCCAGGGAGGAGAGCATGTGATGGGGGCTCGGCACTCACAGGCAGTGGTCTTGGCTCCTCTGGCTGGCTTTGAACTAGTCTCTGAAGCCTCAAGATGTGAAGTTTTCCAATCTGCAGTGTTAGCTTCCTTTTAAAATGCTTGGAGACCTACTGATAAAGAATGGAGAGAAAAAATTAGGATTACAATCCTCTTGCTGGTGTGCTGCTCGCACTCAAGGAGATGCCTGGCTCCATAACACACCAATCTTTCTCCTCTGCTCCAGAGCCACAGCTCTGCAAACACACTCCAGACCATCCCCACCAAGTGTTGCTCTCATGCCGTTTCTGCCCTTGCTGGAATAAACCAATTGCCCATCACAGCGCTCTCGGCACCCTCCACCTGCAAAACTTTGCAGCTTTTCTTCTCCTTTTTTGCCCCTACAAAACCACCAGCATTTGTTGAGGACATCCAAACACAACACAACCTCTCCTGTTTCCTTTTCCTTCCCCTCCTCCCCCTCTCCCTATCTTCTCCCAGCCCTGCCTGCCACTGGCACTGGATGTGGGGTGCTTACCATGGACCACACAAAATGCATCCTCCAACAGCTAAACCTGGAGGAGAAGAAGGACAAATGAAGAAAACAGACAGGAGGAAAAAAAAAAAAATTCTAATTACTGGCAAAAAGCTCTACTTAATGCTCACCCACTGTGCAACGTGCCCCAGACACAATCACTCTGGTAGGTGAGCACGCAGGGTGGCACACCGCATACCTGCATGCACAGTGCACAGGTGAGCACACAAGGTGCTTGTTGAAGGTATTCCCATCTATTTGGGCACCTATTTGGGCACAAATGGCCACAGCCCTTTTGGGGGCCTCCTGTAGTCCAGTCAAATCAGGGACAGTGCTTTTCTCTGCTCCCACAAGCTGTGGCCCAAGCCCTGGGGCAGAAGCAAAGGCACCTGCTGGGAGCTGAAGCCCAGCATGGGAAATTGCCCAAGGGATGTCCATCCTCATTCCCAGACCCCCCTGCCCAGGTTACCTGGCTGTTTTTTCTTCCCAGGAGGGATGCCAGCTACAGACAGCACCATGGGCTGCCTGTTGACGCAGCTGCAGACAGCGCAGCTCTTGCTGACAGAGACGCCTTCCCCTCCACAGGAGGACATGCTTTGCTCCCAGCCAGGGGGAAGGCGGAGGCACCCAGCACGCTGCCGCAGCGGAGGATGCACTCAGCCAGCCGCTAATGCTTCCTACTGTCTTGGAGCAAGGGGATGAATTAGCTTTTATTAGCTCTTGCGAAGAGCACATCACTCCTGCCCTCTCCTCCTCGCACAAGACTCATGCACAGACTCAGCTGTGCTGCAAGTGAAGCAGAACCAACTTACCTCCGTGCCGGCGGCCCCAGGCTCCTGTTGGGTCTTGTATAAATCTTATAAATCTTAAATCTTAGACAAGGTGGGAGTTAGGATAGAGCAATCCTCCTCAGGGCGCTGCAGGGCCCTCACTGCCCAAAAGTACTTTAAAAAAAGACAGATGCTTGGCTTTTACTTCCAGATCTCTCAGGTAGCACCACACATGGCCTGCAGGAGGGCATGGTCTCCATGCCATCAAAGCCAGAGCCACTGCAGAGTCCCCAGTGCTGACACCTGGACTTGGGGCTGTTATTTGAGGGGGTTGCCTGTGGTTTCCTGCTGAGCACTCCTGCCACACGACGTATTCCTGACCCCCAGCACCCAGCCATCAGCACGGCTGAGGGATGGTGTTGCTCCAGAGAAGTCTCTCTGAAGTCACTCTGGGGCTTGTTAGTGGCGTGATAAAGGGGATGAATGGCCTCAGAGAAATGCTCTGTCTCCTGCTGTGGCATTCATTATCCTTTAGCTGGGCAATTCTTCACACCAGCCAGGAGCTCTGGGCTTGCTCGTTTATCGTCCTCAGGGGCTGTTTTCCACAAGAGGCCACACTCTGCACTTGTGCTTATCGCCCCAGGCAGCTCGAACGTGCCTGAAGAGCCCGCAGCATGGCAGTCGCACAAGACGGTTGGGGGCAGAGCAGTTCTTCTCCTGGGTAGTCTCTGAGCTCATCGCCTTCCTCCCACACAACCAGCTTGCTTTCCCAAACTCACAATTTGGTGATCTGAGCCACAGCTGCCCCCCCAGATCTGCAGGAAACAGAGCTAGGCACATTTTCAGCCTGATTTCCTGAGAAGTGCAAAGCATATGCAATCCTGCTGCATCAGTCTGTCCTCTGCCCACTCCCCAGCAACTTCTGACACCGCGAACAGATTTCAACCTGATCTGACAGAGAGGCAGAGGTCTCAGAGACAGTCAGAGTCTATAAATTTCATGGGAACAGACTGTCAAACAGAGGAGAGACATTATTAGCATCTTCCAAACTGTAGTGTATCATCCCTTATTAGACATCAGACAATCTGCGTGGGAGAGACAGAGATGCTATAAATATCCTGGTAAGGGGAGATGCTCCATTCAGCACACACAGCTTACTAGACACCAGAGAATCCAAACCCAAGCTATATATCCACAGGAGATGAGGCTTCATGGATCCCACTGCACACAGTACTAATGGGAGGTTTTGAGCACGCTTGGCTGATAGGAGAGCCAGCCAGCTAAGATGTCACTTTAGCCTTTGGAAAGCCTCTGGAAATGAGCTGTGTGCTCTTCTCTTGCCATTCTTCCACTGACCAAGCTGAGGTCCCGCTGCACTTCCAGCCTGAATTACCATCCCAGACTTCTGGATGAGTTCAGATGCTCCCTGAAATGGAAGATATGCCCAGCTCCAAGGGGGAACACTGATGGGCAGAGTGCCTCCCTCACCCCTGCAACCCTCCCACTGCCTCTGTGCCACACAGAGAGATTTCACCTTCCAGAAAGATGTTTCATCCACAGGCTGCTGCCAGCAAATGCCAGGAAGGCAGCCCAGAGTCTGAGCAGCTGCCCCGAGGAGCTCACAGCAGTATCACTTACATATCAAGCTACCCGTTAGCAGGTTGACTGATTAGTGGCACTTGTTATTGTGAGAGGGAGCTTGTCCCTCTACACGCAGGTCCTTGCTGCAGACCAGACCCACTCACCAAGCCAGTGCCAGCACGGAGCTGGCAGGCAGTGGCGGGGGGGTGGGCGGGAGTGTGTGTGTGCAAAGCTCAGCCTTCCCCTGGCAAGACAGAGGGAGTCCCAGCAACCCTTCCTCTTTCTCCTATAAGCTAAAGGGGACACAACAGCCTCTTGGTTCTCCTTTGAAGTCAATTAAACAGTTTGCACATCATGCAGTGCGATACAGCCTTCGGAGAGCAACACCGAGACGACATTTACTAGAGCTGCTGGCTGGCCTTCCTTGCTCACCTGCTTTCAGTGACCCAATTAGGAGACCCTCATTAGGCTGCTCCAGGGTGGAACCTGGAGTTGCTCTTGCCAGGAACTCCCGTCACTCATCACCACTCTCTGGTACGGGAACAATTAGCGGAAAGCGTATGGTACGTGGCAGGGCAGTGAAGGTGACCGGAGCTTGCTAAGTCTGACCCCAGCATTTCCATGCTGTCTGACCTCACTGCAAGAAAGACAAACCCCATATGCAGTTTGGGGACAGAGCAGGGTAATCCCTGTGCTCATTTAGGATCTGCGCTGACCCAGTCATTACCTGTTCAGAGTATCATTTCAAGCCTCAGGCATCCCAGAGCTCTGGAAGTAATTGAGAAGTGGGAAATAGCCTTTTTCCCTCCCACCCGTGTGTGACACTGGCCCAGCTGGCAAGACGCATTTTGGGACTTCTCTGATTCACCTGATAAAGGTCAAGTCCCAGGAGGTGCCATCAGCCCGGTGGATCACATATCACTTGTACCTGCAGGGCTTCAGCTCCACAAAAAGATAATTTGAACATGCACTACAGCACATCCTTTATTCCAAAAAGAGGATTTACACTTCAGGGGTGCTTGACTCCCTGTTCTGCCCAACAAAAGGAGTGATGGGGATTGAATCCAGGCTTGCATTCGTAAAAAAAAAAAAAAAAAAAAACCAACAAACCAACAACAACAAAAACCAAAATCCAGAAATCCAGTCACTCTATCCTAATTGTTCTGATGGAACCTTTCACAGCGTTGCATTGAACTAAAGGGCTGCACCTGAAAGTATGCCAAGAGTGGCATGAAATGTTAATGTTGCAATTAAAACAATATGAATATTGCAGCACCGCTCTGCTGCTCCCCATCCACTGAACAATTCTCATTCAATGGAAGTCAAGTTACATTTGAGGAAATAATGAGGTCTGCTAATTAAGTCTAGCCTAGGAAGACAGCAGTCTTAAAAGGAAAAGAAAAAAAGTCAGATCTCCCCAAAATGTGTACATTTGCTGCTTATTACCTGCAAAGGGAAATCATTAATGCTGTGCAATGCCAGGATCACAGGTCAGTGCCATTGTCTTATTGCACACATCTAGAGGAAATTATCTTTTTAATGATAAAACGCGTAAGTCATGACCTGCTTTGTCCCTAGGAGCTGAGCGGGAAATGCCGGGCTGACACTTTCCATGAATGCAGAAATCAGGCACCTGACAGTGAATGCCAAATCCAGGCTGGGCTAGCGAGAGGCTGGCAGGGGCTCCAAGGGGCAGAAGGCAGCAGATTGCTTTCAGCTGACACAGGACAGATCCCAGCTTGCACACAGGGAAGGGACTCGGCCTCCCCTGCCACCGAGACAGCTGAGTGGCGGTGACACCAGCTCAAGCTGGTAGAAGCCATGGGGAAAGAAACCATTGGGTCAGTTCTGGGGAGGGAGAGACTGGTCAGGATCATCATGTGTTTTAACTCTAACAAGAGGCAACAGAGAAAGACCTCCTTCCTGCTCCTTGCATCCATCAGTTGCTGCCCCAAGACACAAGCGCATGTTGCAATAACATGAGGACACAGCAACAGCCTAGAAACCAGAAACATCAGGTCCATGGGTCCTAAAGGAAACCTGTATCAACACACTGCACCCATAGCTTCCCCACCTTCTTGTCTTCCATCATCTTTCCAAATTTCTTTATCCGTGACAGTGGTTGGGGCTGCCACCATCTCTCCCATGTTCTCCCCAGCCCAGATAACTGCAGAGGGAGGCTGGGGCGGGGAGGGTCTGTCACTGTGCGTATTTCATGGGAAGAGCAGAAGGCTGGGCACAGGCCCACCACGTCTTTCTGCTGATTTGGCTACCTTTTCTCTTTGTCAGAATTTCAGGAGCACACAAGACCTACTCATCCTCCAGGCCTGAACTTTGCCATTAGGCCCAATCTGACCAACCAGCATGGAGCTGTCTAGGGGCCACAAAGCAGCTTGTTGTCTAAAGAGCAGGCTATGGCATTCCAAAGCTCTCCTGCTGCCAGAGCAACACCCTTCCCTAACCTACTTCCCAATTCTCCAGAAGAAAATTCATTCAATGGAGCAGGGTGAGGGAGGGCACTGGAGTCCTGGTCCATTCCTTGACCACTGCTGACACTCTGAACTTTAGCCTGTCTTTAATACAGACAACCTCCCTTGTAAGATCCAGACAGAGATGGAGCCACACTGACTACACTTGGAAACACAAACATCCAAATGAGGGGGAGCTCAAACCATCAGGAAGGAAATATTTCATTTGAAAGATGAGAAAAATCAAGATTAAAAGATCAGAAAGGACTTTTCAGGTCCTAGGTTGTCCTAAGGGACTCGGGATACCATTTCTATCCATCTGTGGCCTCCTGGAGATGAAAGAGAAATAAACCTATTTGGTCACCAAGGTTCACCCAGGAGGATGTCCCCACTCTGCCCCCACCACCAGCAGCTCACTGTTTTGCGGGCGAGTAGGTGGTCTCCTCCCTCCAGCCCACTTCTCGCTATATTTCTAGACGCACCAGCACTTGCTGCTACCAAGTGTCTGTTCTGCAATAAAGAGCAATAAACATGCCAGAGTAATTAATGTCTTAACAACTTATTACAATCCTCAGATAATTAATCACAAAAGCTAAACATGCTGTCTCACCCTCCTAATGTGTTAATGCTCTAATTATTATGCCTCAATTAAGGGGAAGTCAGCGCTCCTTGCTTAGAAGTGCATGTTTAATAAGGGTGCTTGAATGCAGGGAAGTTGAAGCGGGAAGGGAGGGGGTGATGGGGGTTAAGGAAGAGGACACCATTTTTAATGAGGTTTCACGGGTGGCTCGAGGCAAGGAATTGACAGCCCCTATATGGGATCTCACACACGACCGCACGTGGAAGTGGGGGCCATCTGTGGTGGCTCTGTGCTCCACTTCCCACTGGGCTATTTATAGGAGAAACAGCATGTGGGGCACAGAGGAGGCAGGGACTGGAGATGAGCAGTTACACCATAGATATGGCCAGTGCTAGACAGCAGAGCAGGCAGCTTGCAGAGCAGTCAGCAACAGGAGTAGGTGGTCTCCTCTATCCAGCCCACTTCTTGCTGTATTTCCAGACATGCAGGCACTTGCCACCACTCCTGTCCCACGTGAAGCATCTCTATTGCCCAAATCTCTCCAGCATGGTCCTGTTTCCATGATGCACCTTGCCTCCGATCAAGCTACGTCTGGGACATCCCAGGAGATGATAAGAACAGCCCCTGAAACCCACAATTGCTCTTGGGATGTGACAGACTGACTCATCTGATTTCAGCCATTGCCTGGTGGTTTTCCACAACTCCTTGTATGAGGGAACAGAAAGCCATGCCTCAAAGAGCACGCCATTAAAACACACTTGTTTTATAGGTGGGGAAACTGAAGGCCAAAGACAGATATTCTGTATGGGACTTCTTGGTGGTTACTACCACTGCATCTGCCTTTCTGGTGCCTGGCTCTGAACCTCGCCGGATGTTGGGAAACCTCAGAAAGAGGTTCTTCATGGTGAGGAGCTTGAGCAGACTGTAACAATGAACGTGGGACCTGGACCCTTCACTGTGCAATAGCAGAAGGTCCCTGCTGCACTCAAGACACAGCCCCGCACCCATACAATCCTTGCTCTTGGGGAAGACTTTTGGTACAAACTATAGTCAAGGCAAAGATGGCATCACCTCCATCCCACCCTGCAGAAGCGGTAATCCTGGAGAGCAAAGGGCTCAAGACATAGGACTCGGTGGGAGGTGGCACAGCTCTGCAATGCAGCAGGCATGGGAAGCTGGGACCATGATAGCCAGGCTCCAGATCTTGGTACCATACAAGAAGCTGCAACAGAAGAATGGCTGGAGCCCAAGTCTCCTAAACAAAGCCTATAAAAATTTCTTTTTCCAATAAAAAGCTTTTGAAACAACTCCCCTGCTCAGGTGGGTCTTCAAACAAAAGAAAGCTTCCCCTGAACCAGCCTGGTTTCTGTTCCATCCAAGCTTTTTAAAATTTCTCAGACAAATGAATCACCAGAAGCATTTCCAGCCTAGGTTCGACTGGAAAACGATTGCATTTCCTCAAGAAATAACACACTGTTTAGGTTTGAATGGTTCTCTCTGAGGAATAAGGGAGAGGGAATAAGAAACAAAACAAAACAAAGCAACCTGGAGGGGACATGAATTTTAAAACCCATGAACAGTTTAGTTTTCAAATAATCAAAATAAAAAACTATTTCACGTAGTCACTTCCACAAAAATAATTCTATCACCCTGATTCTTTGGTGATGTCTCATGAAAAACAAAAGAAAGCTCTCCACTTCTGCCCACCTCACCTACAGTACCTCTGAGACAGCAAACTGCCGGCAGTTTGACTGGAGAAAAGGGGCTGATGTCTCTCCATAGAGGAAGCCTGTGGATTCCCCCAGGGATGAGGGCTCCAAAGACGACTTGTGTGTTGGGCCTCTCTCCACGCTGCTTTTCATTCCAGCATCAGTGTTGACCTGCCCAGACTTTCCCTCATCTCTTTAATGAGGATGACGTTAGACATCCAACCCTAGTTCCCCGCAGTCGGCTGGAGATACTGCAGCACTTTATCTCAGCAGCTTTACTTCGCTTTGCAAGTTGCTGCATGGAGACTCCACCAGAACCCAATCTGTCCTGCAAAACCTGACCATCCAGGACAGGGCCATCAAAATCTTTGAAATCTGAGCAAACAGCCTCACTAGGGAGATAAAAGGTATATGATGTCTCTTGAGGAACCAAAGGATCTTTCTGCTGCTATTTGCACTGACTGGTGGACTGGGGAGTTTTCTATGGCTGTTGGCATCTATGTTGTTCATCTATGCTGAAGATGGCTGTGCTCAGAGATGAGACTGTTGCCTTCTTTCTTTTCAAACGTACTATCCAAGTCTCTCAGGCACTACAAGAAAGTGGCTAACTACTTTTGTACCTCTCCCTTCTCACCACTACCACCACTGGTCACTTGAAAATATGGGCCATTACTTCAATTCTGAGGCTAGAAATTTTGGCTTGGTTATACTAGACTTGACCTATTCCAAAGCATCAAGTCAGCTGAATATCTGGTGCCAGGAGTTTTGGAGAAGTTGACTGGCTTATGTTAGTATGCTCTGGGATTGGAAAAAGACGTTTACCTAGAAGAGTGCAGTAGCACATAGCTCCTGCGCCAGCGTATTTTCCCTGGGATGCTCTGGGCTCCATTTAGCCTGTACCCACCACCAATATGAGACAAGGCATCAAACCTGAGCCTTCCTCCCAGTACAGTGGGCCCACATCCCCTGTAATCCTCACTCTGCCCAGCCAGAGCATGCTCCTATTCACACTGGAGCAGACAAAACAGAGAGGGGAATCACCGTGCTCCTTTGCACCTTCCCCAGCTGAACTCAGGATCAGCTTCTTGGAGCAAGCCACTGCCCCAGGAGCCGGAGATCTGCTCCCAAACATGCTCACACAAAACACCTGCAGCCAGCAACCACCTGTGGGCACGTTCCCAGAGCCCTAGAGCAGGGCTTGAATTTTGAGAGCAGCCTCTGGAGGAGAACAGATAACCATTACATGAATAGATACAAGATGTAACAACCATCAGAAAAAACAGCATCACTGCTTCCCAGAAAAAGACAGTGGGCCCGAGTGGATTAAAGTGCTGGACCAGGAAGCTGGTGCCACTGGAGCCCAGGTGCCCCCAACCCCAACCTCACAGCCCCCTCCAACAAGAGCCTTCTGAGCTCAGCTTACCCTGTCCCTCCACATGCTGCCTTTAAGACAGCGTGCAGCATGACAGCTGGGGAACCCAATCTGGTACAAATTTTGTTACAACCCTGCTGGTTTTTATCCTTGTTTACCAGCATTAATTTTAATGGCTTTCCCTACATTAACTTTGTCCTGAACTGGTCAGAGGAAAATTCCTGCTCACTTGCCTTCTGGAGAACAGCCTGGGTAATCTTCCCTTGTCACATAACGGCCCACCTGGGCTTCTCAGGAACGACAGCCACACTGTGTACTTTGCTGAGGGCAATAAACTTCCCAAGGCTGCGGGACGAAGATTTACGTATCCCTGAATACACTGTTCATTCGTTGTTCAGTTTGGGTCTTGGCTTGTGCTGGTCCAGCAGGTGGAAATTTCTTCCTCCTGTTCAGCATGGAAGGGAACTACTAAGCCTGCACCAAGGAAATGTAATGCTTCCAGGCAAAGTGACAACCTCCCCAAGTCTGGGCAGCTTTGGGCTGAGTTCATCACTGGCCATCTGAGTCTCATTTTCCCCTCGAATCATTAAAATGCCTGTAAAACAGGTCCTGAAAGAGATAACGGTGCTAGAATATGCATGGAGAATGTTTCAGAGAGGTGGGGAGCAGGAAGAGAGGACGCCTTGTCCTCCGCACCAGCCCTCTGCTCTGTGATGCCCAACTCTGCCCATGCTGGCAGAGTTGGGCATCACCCAACAGGCAGTGCCCCTGTTTGTGCTGTCTCATGTGTCCCACACACCTTTATTCACAGCAGGGAGCAGAGGTGAGGATGATGCAATGCCTGAGCTTTCTCTCTCCTGTCCACTCTCCCTCTTCTCATCTCTGGCTCCTTCCAGCCACCATCCTGGCTTCCTGAAGGAGACATCACAGCTCCATCCAGGCTGGGCTCTGCAGGAGAGCAAAAGATTGTCCTTCCCTTTGTCACCAGATGCTGTGAGCTGTGGTCCCTCTCCATTCTCCAGCTCACAGAAAGGTGCGATGGCTCAGGCCATGAGAAGGAAGAGAAACACTCAGGACTCTTTCAGCACCATTCTCTCCCCGTTAAAAAAACAGGGCAACAGCTCTTTCCACCAAAGAAATGCAAGGGTTCAATTCAGGCATGTTTCCAATGTTTTCTGTCTCTGACAGCATAAAAAAGGAATACGGTTACACCAAGGGAAGCTATTTGATGTATCACATGATGCCCATACTTTAAAAGTACAGATGTTCCCTCCATGCTCCAAGGGGCAATTTGGAAGACAGAGGGCTCAAAAAATCCCACTATATCCAGCCACAAGCACCTGGGCTGCTGTAGAGAGAGTGTTGCCATGGAAAGATGAGGGAGGCAGCAGTGAGATGGCTAGAGTATTCCTACCAATTAACATGAAGAATTTTGACTGCTCTGCTGTGTTTTCTGCAAGAGCCTAGCAACCACCTCAAAAGTGTTATTCACACATCTGAGAAGTGTTTAGCAGGGTCACATGCCTAGTAAGCTATGTGAGCAGGGAGGGATAGCTCTCCAGACAAGGCCCCTTGAGCATGGGCACACTGCATGTATGCAGCTTGGACACCTCAACTCCTGCTCCAGAAGGCTCACGCACTAGGTGCAGGCAGTCATCGGATCACATGGGACACCAGAGCGAGACCGCAGGGCGAGGGAGGGGGTGACATGCAGGAGACAGAGCCACAGCTGCAGGGAAAGGAAGACCTGAAGAAGGAACTAGACGTCCTGCCTTCACGGGCCAAAACAGGGCAGCTTGTCATTGCTCAATTCAGAGGTCCTGGCTGGACAATCCCCATCACCAGCAATCCACTGGTGATGATACAAGCGAACTTGCAGCCTGCTACATGGGTTCACTTCAAATGCACTGTTTCCACAAAGACCCCTGCTACTCTGCCCCAATAAAACAGAAGAAACAAAACCTCCAAGATACTTTGCAACATCTCTACTAGGCACTAAAGAGTGAATGACCCAGAGTCAGAGGCCACAGCATCCTACCTTCTTCCACCCCCCTGAAGTAAAGAAAAGGCAGATACTCCACATGTGCCAGTCTAGCCTCTTCCACAAAAGGGGCACTACAAACTGACAAAGAACAGCTTCTGCCCATTCATTAAGTTCTTGGCATTAATTGATTTCTCTCCAACCAAGGCATAAAACCCAAAGCTGCATGCAAGCAGCATCCTAAAATATCCTTGTAAATCTCAGCTACCACATTCATTAATTACAACCCAGTGATAGCTCAGGCCATTAGTTCTGGATGGTAACTTCATTTATTCCCACGTTAATGCTCGATGTCAGTGGTTATCTCATTACCACTCTATTACTTACCTACTTAATCCATCATTGCAACCCAGGCCAGAAGGGAGGAGCAGAGTTTGCCCTGCGTCTGTAGGAAGACAATGCATCAAGTGTAGAGCACCTAGGAATCACAAACAAAACACTTCTCTAATCTGCAGCTGAGGTTATATCTATTAAGAGGAGGAAATGACACAGACAAGTGTTGTTAGGAACACAAACACATTCCAACATTGAAAAATTGTGGATACCGAGGATTAAGTTTCCTATTAAATCAGAACCAAAAGCTTTGGCAAGAATGGAAATGCGTATTAGTAGTCATAGAAAAAAAAATGACCTTAACTCTGCCCTCCTCCTCCTTGGACTCTCCTTCTTCCAAACCTCAGGTTAGATTTAAACAGTTTCTGCCTTTTGCATGCTAAACACTTTTAAAAGGCAAGTCAAAGTATGGACACTGGGAGCTGCTACCTGCTGAATGCTCCAGAAAACATGCAGGCAGCATTGCAGATACCAGTAGCCCTGAGTGCTAGCAAATACACCTAAAGCCATGTAAAGATACAATAGTTACTGACATTTCAACGCACACCCAGCTGGAGTTCCTCTTGTTTTGTGAGCAGGCGCTTCCAAAAATGTACTTTATCGCACCTGCCGTACTCCTGCCTGTCCCAGGACTTACTCCGCTCACTGATCCAGCCCCAGGGGTCTGATCGGGGTGTTTCAGCACAGCAAGACTAGCAACTTTCCCTGTCTCATTCCCTCCTTCTTCTCCCAAATAGTCTTGTTGGAGACAGCATTTCAGCATTCTCCTGCTTGACTGAGAAAAAGGGAAGCCCTTTTTATGTTGACAGGCCCTGCAACCAAGATGTGAGCCAGGGAGAGGGTTCAAACGGACATCTCCCTTGCAGTAAGGCAGGTTCTCTTAAGAACAAGCAAAGTACCTCTGCTCTGCCCAGATATGATGCCCACACAACAGGGCAGATGACTCTGTTTTTTATTGCTTCTAAGCAACATGATATGGAAGGACTGAAATCCTCTAATGTGGAAGAAGCTGATGCCACAAAAGCAGGGTGGAGAGAGAAGACACAGCCCCAAGATGATGTCAGGAGTGAAATATCAATGTTTTCCTCTGTGACCAGTAAACCTCCAGCTAACATGCCTGTGCTGGCAAAAGTGGGCTCTAAATGGTGCTCTGCCAGAACACTGACAGGGCAAGCCTGCAAGATGCCACAATCAGATGTAATTAAAATACCTTTGCTGTCCTGCTCTCCATCCCCTCGGCAATGAAATCCATTACAGGGTGTGGAAAGAAAATTGTTTAAGATGTCCCTGAAGCTGGGTTGTTGACACCAGCATAGACAGATGGATTTTGATACACCCTTGATTAAACAGCTTTCTGCAGAAGGCAAAGAGGGCAGGAAAGGAGCTGGGTGATGAGCCAGAGGACCATCCTAGAAACACTGGCTATTGCCCAGGGAAAGCAAGTGCTGCTGCAGGGGAAAGCTGCCCCGTCAACCAGCCAGAGGCTAAAACAGCCTCACCCCCCTGGGAAGCAGGCTGCAGCCCTCTGCTCCAGCGCCAGGCTCCTGTCCCTGAACTCTCTGCTCTGACTCAGGCCAGCAACACCACACACATTGCTGCTTCCAGCCTCCGATGAAAGGCCACGGTGAAAGAAAGCCACAGAAAGCCTCATACAGTGCTCATCCAGTAGCAGAGCCAGCAATACTTCCATTTTCCATGGAGTTACACATCATGGGGAGATTCTCCAGGATGCAGTTAGGATACCGGCTCCAAGTGCAGTTTTCCCCATAGGCATTCATAACATCTCTCTCTTCCTCGTTCTCTCACACACAGATGCTCTTGGACTGATAAGGATTGAACTCCATTGGTGGAGAGGGGCAAAGATAAAGTCTTCTCTCTGGCCGTCTATTTATATCAAGCTGGTAGGAACTTGTTATCTTTAAGATCTCTGGCATGCACAGCTGCAATCAGCCATCAGGCTGGAAAGTTATTAGGGGTGGGCATAAAGGAGCCAAAAACACATTAACCCTGTTTTCTCAGGGAAGCAAATGAAAGGCAAGAAGGAAGGGTTAAGGCTGACCTGGCCAACTCTTAGAGACCTCAGAAAGAGGAAACGCAGGTAGGACAGAGGGTCAAACATAGCCCAGGAGCTCAGAGCACGGCATGAAGCTACCTGCCGCACCCAGAGCTGAGGTTAAATACATTGAGTGAGCACACAGGCTCTGCAACCCAGGGTGCTGCAGGCATAGGTGCGGGTCATGGAGCTGTACAAATGAGTGACCACCACTTGCCAGTCCTGTGCCTGTGTAATTCTGGCCTACTCTCGTGGCCAAGGGCTCTGCAGTTGCTTTTACCTGGTAGAGAAGGCTCGCAGGCATGTCCAACAAGAAAAGGGGCTTTCCCATCAAATATTCCTCAGGTTTTGCATACGAAGATATTTGACAGAAGACTTCAGATCAGGAAGGAATTATAAATCAGAAAGTATAAGATTCTCAGCATCGCCAGCTCCTGCGGTAGTAAAGCCCCTGTTTCTGGCACAACACTCATCTCTCATTCCTAATCTACTTCAGAGCGTTCAAACAGAGGCTTGAAATTTTTAATTCCCCCTGCTCCCTCCCATGACCTGAGAGAACCAGCAAGAATCCCATACCTAGCATCCACTTTATTATTTTTCTGGGACTTGCTTGTGAGTGCCCTGTGCAAACCTGGCACTTGGGAACCCTCGGGTGCTTGCTTTTGCACTTTGAGACTGAGGTGGCTTTTGGTCTCAGCTCTGCTCAATGCAATACTCAGAGTCCTGGTTCATAACCACAGTACCACTCATCCTCAGATCTGCAAATAGCTGAGGGGCAGCCAAACTCCCTTCTGAGTCACCAGAAATCCAACCCCATGCTAACAAATGAACGGCCCAGCCAGCTGCAGAGAGCACCACGTCTCTACCTTCCCTGCAGCGGTTTAGCCTGGGTAAGTATAATCGTGTCTCCAACAAGAAAGCAGGGGTTTTAAAAATGTGTTCACCAATGCATTTCACTTAATAATGTTTTTTAACACCGTTTCACAGCCAGCCCATGTGAAAATACAATTGCGTCTCAGACAGAGAGGAGTGCCCTTCCATGGGGTATCACAGCCACCTGTAGCCCCCATTTTTGCATCTGGGAAAGGATTGGTGGGGGGCAAGCACCTTTATCCTAAGGCTGCCTTAAGCAAAGTCTCACATCTTATAAAATAGGGCAAGAAGGTCACATTTACTGCTTAGCAACTTTTCTCTCAAAAACAATCATTGTGCAAAACTTACCATGGCTATGTGTATGTGGGCACCTGCTCACAAAGATGAAGGAGCAGTTGGTCCTTGCCTTGATCTCTGATAGTCTGTTCAGAAGCTGACATTTGAGCATTTTATTCCCCCTGCAAACAAAAGACATCAGTTGAGCGCTCCCAGGGAAGTGGCAAGACCAGAGCAAATTCCCAGAAAAAGCCTTGGCAGCGTTCCCTCCACTCTGCGGCTCCGAGCAAGATGGAGTAACAGAGCACGACACATGGAGCAACAGAAGCTGAACAACGCACGTGTTACTGCAACAAAAATTAACAATATTAGTGGAGAAGGGGAAGGGAAAGCACTTGCTAACAAATACTTATTAAAACACAATCTTATCCTCATCTGACCCCAATTCTGATTAAGGAAAACTGGACAGACTGGCATTGCTACTGGGGCATTCAGGCGATACTGCTGACCACCCATGTATATAATCGCCCAGGAGGTCCCACAACAAGGTCCCCTTGCCTTTCCTCCAGCAATCTTACATGCGTCAGTTTAAGTCACCAGTATTTTTAAGGCCACTCAGCCCCACTCTCCAGGCTCCCAGAGTCCTCTGACGTAGTCAAAGCATCTTCCAGTCACCCCAGACAGACTCCTAGACCAGCTAGCTCACCATGCACCTTGTTCACTGATGCTTGTCTTGGATACCAAAGGACACACTCATCACAAGTCCTGCAACCCCCACAGAAGATCTCCTTCCACACGTCTTTATCAAAGATCACCAAGGGATATTCTTCCCATCCAAGCAAGCCCATTGAGCTGGTGTGCTCCATTAAGAGAGATAAATCTGCTGCCCCAAATAGGGTTTGGGGGCTTCAAAGGCCATCTAGCTTAGGACCCAAGTATGCCTGCCCTACCAGTAGCTACACCACTACTTCACAAGAGCACAGGGAAGACCAGATTTTATTGAGTTTAGGGACCATATGCATAAGAAATCTTGGGAAAGCTAGACACGTGCTGAATGGTTTGACAGACTCATGAAAAAGGCCACCGCTGCTGACCGTCCAGCAAGCAAAGGGCTTGGTGCAGCATTCCTATCAGTCACTGTCTGTCAAGCCTAATCACATGGCATAATAATATTCCTTAAATATGTTTTACATTTTAAAAAGAATGAAGAACCAGGGGAAAAAAATGCTGCGATGGAAGGGGAGAGTTGAAGTTCAACCACTGTAAGACAGTGGTTGAACTGTCTAAAAACAAATGCACATTTCACATTTTGAAATCTGTAAGAGCTGATTTTCTGTTCCTCAGTTTCAATTGCCTCTTTGCTAGTGAGATTTGGCACTAGCCCAGGTCTCCTGAGGAAGGAGAGGCAAGGATTTTCCAAAGGATTTGTCACCCACATCTCCTCCCGCAACACTCCCTTGGGGATTTTCTAACGAGCAAGGTTCTCCTTTGAAAAAAAATCTGCCTTTAAAAGACTGGGCCACGGCCACGAGAAACCCAAGAGCAATATTTCTACCTCAGACCTAGCTCCAAGCCCAGTGTTCACCTGCAAGCCCTGCTGCCCTCCACCTGTTTAAGGAGGATGTTTTCATTATTGTTCAATTTGCAATGAGTTTAGGTTCACATCCTTCATTGGATTATTTTTGTATTTAATGTCCTCTCCTCTCCTCCTCGTCTTTTTATAGACTGGTAATCCAAGTCCCTTGGTAAGGCTGAGTAATCTTGATCAGATTTTAATCAAAGTAAGCCAGATCCTCAGCTGCCAGTATTGATGCATCTGCCTTTAAATATTTGAACGATGCTGATTTACCCCGGTGAGGCACTGGCCCCATCCGTTCAGAAAATTTAAATTCCTTCCTATGCATCAAGCTAAAACAACAAGACAGAACAAGCAACCTGCTGCGAAGGGGTTTTAGTTTATAAAACCAATACCCAGGATTTCAGAACTAAATGAAAATCTGAGATAATCCCTACCCAAATCCAGCCTGGGAAAAGCACTCTGGACAGATCAGTATCAAGTAACTTCTTAAAACACACTTTTTCCTCTTATGAAATCTACCATCAAGTCAGAGTCGAAGGGCAATTACCCACAATGCCTCACTCCTTGACATGACCCAGAGAATTCACGTATAGAAAATGTATATTTTACCCATGCAGGCTTCTCCAGGATGGACCTGCTTCTGCTTTGTTCAGCAATGACCCTTGTGTCACTGCCAAACCCCAGCACCCAAAATCAGCATATTAGTTGGAAAATAATGAGATTTCTGGAATACAAAATGTTGGCTTCATTTTTCCTTACCTTTAAAGATGATATCTGCCAGCTTCCCTCCACAGATCAGAAAGATAAAAAAAGCACTTAGATGAAAGAGAGTCTCATTGAATTGCCTGACTCCAGGAGACAAGTTTGAGGTGGAGATGGGGGCTGTCCCACAGAACTTGTCAGTATTTGGACTGCAAACAGTGTCCAAGTGAAGCCAGAAATAGGTAATTGCCCACAAGACTCTGGTAAAGGCAAGACAAGCCAGTTACACTGATTTACTTCTACATTTGGGGTAAACTCCTAAGAAACACCAGGGATTTCACAGGTTCTCTTTGGTCATTTCCACTGAGACAGAGGTTAAATCAAAGGCAGAACATCTTGTACTTACACAAGCATTACCTGAGAAGTTGCATCAGCACATCACAGTAAATCTGCATTTCCATCCTTACTGCTAGGAGGTTGTAAGGTCTTCAGAGTTTGTCAGAACCACAGTCTAGTTTAGGCCCAGTCCTGAAAAGCAGGAGAACAACCTGAGGACCTCAGTCCCTCCTTCCCTCAGGAGGTTGAGGTTTCTTACTCACCTTTTCCAGCCGTGGGCTAGACCTGCCCTCCCTTCTACCTCCAGCTGGGTTAGCTAACGAGCCAACAAGCAGGCAGGCTGGGATCAATCCTCTCCTGCTCGTGACTGTTACTGACATCCTGCTCCACAGCTAGATATCTTGGTTTTGTTCTCCACACCCCAAAGTCAAACCGGAGGAAATATAATCACCCTCTTGCAAGAGCCCAAGACATAGCCCAGCCCCTGAACTGCACTTGGATCTGTATAAGGTCCTTCATACAAATCCAGTAAAACCAGTGACCCATTCAACTGAGCAAATACTACAGGATTAGATACTGCCCTGCTAGGGACAAAATGCCAGGAGTGTCATTAAGATGTTTTTACTCAATAAGGGGACCAAAGCAGGCCTGGGCATAAAAAAACCATGAGTCAGCTGATGGTTGTAAGGAGAAATTACAAAAAGGCAAAGAGCTAGGAATAAGGAAAGAGCAAGGACTTGTCTCTTTCCCCATGGCTCCTCCACAGCCCTGTGAGTAGAAGAGTGCTCCAGTGGACACAACCCCACCAATTTCTTCCCATATGGAAGGAACACTAAACAGGCAGCAAAGCCCTGGTGTCGTGCCCAGGGACTGACCCCAAACCCTGCAGGTCTGAGGGGCTGCCCAGGCAGAGCTTGCAAATGACTCTTCCCACTCACTGCCACCCCAGAATTGATTTTTGGGAAACGCGGATATGCAGTTAGCCTCTGTGTCTTGGGAGGAGTCAAAGGCTGTCAGTAAGCATGGAGCTTGGAGGAGCGAAGAAAGCAGGAGGGAAGCAAGGATAAGGGACCACTTGCCAATTCTCTTAGTCCTAGCAACAGGGAGGCGAGAGACACCAATGCATTCAGCAACAAGGGTTAAATCCAAGTCACTGGTGGCTCTTCCAGGCTCTACACTTGCCAGGCAAGCAACCCATATGGCATCAATCCGGCTGCAAGCAGACACTTGGGAAAGCTATGGCAAATCAGCTAAGGTGGGACTCAACACAGGTTGCATATTAATAGGCATCGCACACATTTTAAACCACCCTGTAAATAGTCTCATGAAGGAGCCTATATGGAAAGCATCTGCAGGGGGGTTAACAAGCTTCAGTTCCTTCAAGCAGGCTGCATCTTTTGTCCTTTCATATTAGCCCACCCAAGCATCCCTGATTTGAGACACAGGTTCCTGCAACAGATGGTCTTATTAGTGTCTGCGTGTAGTGACAAGGAGACAACAACAGGTGGCCTAGACGGTAACTGAAACATTTCACCCCACTTGCCCCAAAACAGGTTCAAGATCATGCCAAGGGCAACCAGGATCAAAGCACAAAAAAGATGTCATGCATCAGTGGTCCAAATTATCCTCACATGCCTTCTGCACTGTTAAGATCTCAGCTGGAACATGTTGTCCAGTTTGGGATGCTGATCTCCAAGACGGTATGAACAATTGGAGACAGTCCAAAGGAGACAGACAACAGTGACTGGAAATCTATAGGAGATGGTTGGCAAGAAGAGATGGAAAGCATTTGTGATGTTCAGTCTAGAGAGGGTGGAGACATGGTTAGTCTTCAGACAAGCAAAAAGGAAGGGGAAAAGAAAAATAACTGTTCCCATCTCTGTTGTGGAAAGGACAAGAAATCCTAGGCTTAATTTAAAACAAGGGACCTTTCAGCCAAACATTAGGAAAAACTTTCCGAGTGTATGGACACCAAAAGCACCAGACAATTGTGAGATCTCCACTGCGTTCTTCAAAACATCCACAGTTAAATTAAACCCTTTGGGTTATGCTACAGAAGACCCCATAACTCAGCCACGAGCCAGTCAAGAAAGTTATGAGTTCATTCTGCACTGTGACGTGGGGAACACATAGTCCAATGCCAGCGAAAGAGAAATTAATTTCCAACTCATCATAAAAAACACACAAAAAAACCAAAAAGCCACACAGCAGCTACCACATAGAGGGACCTTTAAAAACCCTTCCAGTGTGAAAAGGCCATCAGGGGAGGGAGCGGGTGCGTGCTTTGAGGGCTGGCAGGAGCAGGGGGAATGGAGAGGAAAAAGCCACAGCAAAGCTGTGTCTGCTAGGGTTGTGGCAAACAGATCGAGAAGTGCAAGCAGCAATACCCACCTGTCAAAGCAAAGCCCTAGCCCTGCTGAAGTCAAGAGGATGCTCCAAGAGTGTTCAAAGCTGTACTCTGTTAAGTGACTCACCTACCATACACTGCTCAGTTGTGCCATCGGCAAGAGGGACCTCATGCCCTTGCAGGACTGCCCGTGGAGTCTTGGGTGCTCTCTCCTCCGGCACGTGCAAGCCTTGCTCTTGGCTGGTGGCTTCGTTTACCTGTGCTGAGACAGTCCTGTCTCCAGGTCAGGCCATTTCCATGGTGTAACTCAGGACCAAGCCCCCAAGATGACTCAAGCACTTCATAGGTGCCAACACAAGGCAGGAGCACATGGTTGGGTGTTCTCAGCAGCCACAGAAGAAAGAGTTTTGGGATGTCCATATTTTTTATTTATATATTTTTACATATATATACCTCTCTAAATAAACTCTCTCTATATATCTCCAACCAAATAAAAAATATATTTTTATATATCCAACCAAATGAAAAAAAAATATATATATATCTCTCCAACCAAATAAATCACAAGTACAGCAGCTCCTCAAGCCTGAGGCAAACCTGGGTGCCCCGAAACTCTCCTGAACTTTGGATTCTTTGGAACATTGGCAGGAGCCCAGGATTTGCACCATCCTCCTTGTATTTTTGTTCCAGCTGCTTGCTGACCTCTTGTGCGAGTAAAAAATACAGCCATTTTGTTGGCTGGCTCATCATGGGCCTGCCCTATTCCAGATCCATTTGCTCAAGCTAATTCCTGCATCATATCTTCAAATTTGTCCAAGCCAAAACTTCTTCTTGTGCTCTGTGGCCCAAACCTCCCTGGATTTGAGCTCTTCATATATTTTTGGCTGGATCTGTAGTTCAGGGAGTTGAAAGATGCTTGGAGAAACCAAACTCTGCCTATTTGCCTCAGCACTCATCTGAAAACACAGGTTAATACAGATCCACGATAAAGCCTAACTATCCAATGGAGAGTCCCCTAGTGACATAGATACGGCTTGCAGCAGGTTTCACTCCAGATCTAGCCATTCCTGCAGACCAGACCTAAATTTTAAGCCCAGAAATATTCCTCCTGAGTTTCTCCTCCCATGTTGACTTGTGCTTGTGTGAGGCTTGGCTCACACCATCACACTCAATGTATTTGCCAGACTAAGTGCAGTCAAAGTCAGCTCACCTGAGAAGAAACTTCTTGACCTCTTCCACCACTCCTTTCCCCGCGTGCATCATAGAGAGACCGCGAGACATGTCTGCAGTGAACTATTATCCTCTGCGCTCTGCCTCCTGCTTTGTTTATAGAGAGTTTGGGGAGATTTGTGGGCCTGGTGATGAATTATAGGGAGGAAGACAAACATATTTTACTGTTCTGGGCAAGGAGTGCTGGAATCCCGTGGACATCTGGAGGAATTATTTGCAGAAAATTAACATTGTTTGTCATTTGCATGATGAACTTCTGGATCTCAAATGAATGATGGGAAGAAACCGGTGGGAGATGTTCATTATCCCTGATGGAGTGAAGCCCCTTGACATGATGCTAAGGTCGCCATGATCTATGGACCTGCTGACTGACAACTCCGAGTGCTCTGGAATTGAACACACAATATAACCGGGGGCGTAAGCGATCTGCCACATTAAATGCCGAGGCGTTAATAATTGTTGCTTGCCTCTGATTGCCGGAGTTTTGGATGCACTTGTTCTGGCCGTCTCATAGGGCACGTGCGTTAACTCCTTCCTGACTATTTCAAGAGGACACAAAATTCAGTCAGAAGCACCTGCAGGTATCTGGGCAGCCTCACGGATTGAAACTTCCAGGCTTTCTTGTTTACCTCTTGATGTGCCTTTCGGGAACGTGCTCTCAGCAGCTCCCTGACACAGATTCCTCCCCTCTGCCTTGGCAGCAGTTACAAATCCCAGGTGGCGGCAGATGAAGTGCCTTCACCAGCCCTGCAAGGGAGACACTCAAATTCACAGCATGGCAGAGAAGCCCTCAAAGTTTTCCCCGTACCACACCGCAGCACACCTCCTTCCTCTGTGTGTTAATGTTTGCCGCGTGGGAGCTAACTTCAGGTTTTTTCCTTGCAGCTCTAACCTGCGCTGATGCCAGGGAGCAGCTCTTCTCGAGAGCTGGGAGCACTGCTAGCTGCAAGGCAGGGTGGCAGGCACCCAGAAGAATTGCGTCTGAGAAACATCGTCTCACTTAGGACATGGCTCTTGTTCTCTCAGCATCTCAGTTTCTTCCTTTGAAAAGCTGAAATATTCTTTGATCTGCATCTGAATTGTTGCTCCTAAGTCCCCTGAGTTGGAGTTTCCCAAACTGGGGGGCGAGGTCCCCTCTGCTACCCAAGGAAAGAGGCATAGTTGGGGTGCAGAAGGGACGTGAGGTCTCTCCAGAGAAGCAGTGCGGGTGCATCAGCCGTGACAGCCTTATTAGAGAAGGAAGCAAAAAAAGCAGAGGGCACTGGGGCCTGGATCAAATTCACTCACAGAAGCACTGCCTCAAGTGCTTTTGTAAGCTCCTCTAAATTAATTTCCCAGTGCTTTCACCCCCCTACCTCTAAGCAGAGAGAGCAGCACTCCCCTTCCTCACAGGGCTGCTGGGAAGACAAATTCACAGACATTTCTGAGGCAAGAAAACAGGAGAATGTATACTTGCTGAAAGATGTAATGAAAAACCCAAATGTTTTGGGCACCAGGACCACCCCAGCGTCACCACATGACAAGGAAAGCAAAGGAAGTCCTCTGCTGTGGACCGCAGCCTCCCCAGGAGTGCGAGGGGGTAGGATTCTGAGGCGAGATAATTACACTGACAATATTCTCTGTGCAAAGGTACTGCAAAAATATGCTGACACCTTTTCTTATATCAAACAAAGCACCGCACTGATTAACATGGGCAGAAAAATTCAGCCCCTGCCTTTGAAACATCTCGAGGCCATGATGCCATGAACAAGCGGACGGGACAATGCAGTTTGATTTCATCTGGGAGACGGGGGACAAGAGCACCTTATAGATTTGGGGCAGGTGTGGGAGAGCCAGCACTGTACCCACCAGTGCTCTGTGAACAAACACAGCCCAGGGGATGGCTCCACTCCAAGCTCTGTCCCCCCTTACTGGGACCGGAGCTGAGACAGGAAAGAAAAATGAGCATCTGGAAGTCCATATGAATAAGCTAATGCCGCAGGGCTGTCAGTCATGTGTTAATACCCTTAGCTAAAGCAACATATTGATCCTGATTGCCTGGAATTGCACTTGAAAAGGGCTGGGTGACATTTCCAAGGAGACAGGAGCTACTTTCAAGTCAATTAGCAGCATCGGAGGATTCATGCCGAGGGGACGCACTCACCTCTGAGGAATGCCAGAAGAGAATGAGAATTGAATTAAGCCTTTTCATACACTGAGAAACAAATCCTTTAATGGCCTGTAACAGCTGGCGGGACACCCAGGGTCACCAAAAGCATGCTGGCAGCAGCTAGGTGAAGAAGTTTCCCTGTGATGAAGCTGAGGACTGCAGAGCAGCTGAATCCTTGCTAAGGGCTCAGGAGGGCATGCAGAGGTGCACAGGGTAATCCTCTAGATAAAGGAGCAGAGGGAAGCAAAGTTTAAGTTCTGTGTCAACAATGCATGTAAAGCTCTTCATTCCTCTCCAGGTACCTGACCTCCCTTGGGGCTCAACAGGAACACCAGAGCCAGCAGCATGTCATGTATGACTGAGCAGCATGTGACCCTCATGGAAGAGGCATTTAGATGAGGTCTTTTGCCTGCTGCCTTCTGCAGAAAATTCCTTCCTCATATGGATCCCAGAGACTCCTTCAGAGCCTAGGATCCCAGGCAGGTTTGAAACCAGCACAGCAAATCCAAAGGCAGAGAAATTAGGGTAACTCTGCAATTCCTCTTATTTTTCTACTTGCGGGTGCTCTGACCCATATTTAGTTTCCATGGTTCCTTTTATGTTCCTATAAACATGAGGCTTGTACCTGAATTCAAGGCTTTCTGGACAGCTTTACAGAGATGATTTCCTGCTCTCTTGCAGCAGCTGCGGTCATTCTGTCTCACAAGCCAAGGAGCACAACACTTCGATCCCTATGCAGGAGGGCAAGGAGCTCCAGTGAAAAGCCTTTCAATCCATTCTGCAAAGTGAAAGTGACTGCACCAGCTACAGACTGACCGAGAAGCCTCAGACCTGAACAGGTCCCAGGAGTATTTGAATCTTCCTGAGTATGGCACAGGACAAAAAACTGGAAAGAAGCCAGCGCACCTGTTTTCTCCAGTCTCAGTTCTTCAATGAGCTCTATGAACTCTCAGACACTGTGGGTTTCCTTGTGATAGCATCCCTCAGTCATAAGCCCAAAGCCATCTTCAACATACTGACAACATTCGGAGGCCCCAGAAATGCCAATGTTGTTCTTCTGAGTGTTGCACCAGCCCAGGGAAAGCTGCCCCTTGCCCCCACCTTCCAAAGCCAAGTAGTTCAGCCTGAGCCTAAGGGCCAAATCACGTCCTTAGCCCCTTCCTCATCCACCCGCCTACACCACAGATACTGCAGCAAGAGCTCTAACGGGGCTAATACTTCTGGCAGAAAACCGCCACTGCAGCAGCACAAGTTTTACTGGGTGTGTAATCACAAGATTTGCTACCCATCCTCACCACGATGCAGGTTTTCCTGGTCCAGCACAAACCAAGACCCTCTCTGTGCTCTCTGGCTTTCCCCCCTCCCCTCTTCTCCCCACTGCTACAGTCCTGAACTGAGGAACAGAGACAGCCAGCTCCAGTCCCAAAGGAAATAAAATGGAAGTTGTTCCTTTCAACTCAGCTGAAGAAAAGAGCCCGTGTTTATAAACCTGCAGGCTTTGAGCAGAATAAATGAATCTCCTAATAGCCCCTGCAGACAGGAGGAGACTTGGGAAATGGATTCTCCCATGGGTTCACCATGGAGTGTCCCCCCGAGTTTTTAACCAAGCATTTTCTCATCAGAGATCCTCACACGGCCAGTGATTTTCCAGAGCAGAAAATGACAGCAGAATTCCGACACACATCCGACAAGTCCTGCAGAGCCAGAGCCCCCATTCTTTTGGTGACAGAGATTACGCACACCTCGGACCACAAATGTCTATCCAAAGCACAGCCAAAAAGATTAAGAAATACATTTTCACTAGAACAACACAGTGCAGAGTGTCAGGCTCATTTTGCAAGGACTGGTAGGAGCCTGGATCTCAATTAAAGCCAGCAGGGCTCAAAATAGCCTTTTGCAGTATTTCCAGCCTGTAACATAAACCATGGGTCATATTACTGAAATCACCTGAGAAACACAAACGTCTGAGGCTCAGCTTCAAAGTGACCCTTGTTTCAACACCCACATATTTTCCTCCGTGGATGGAATATGGTTAAAAGTGACACATGACTACCACTTAATACTAAAGAAGTCAACCAGACCACGTTGATGCAGACAAAGGCTACGCTTACAGGTAGAGAGCAGATGCACAGAAGTGACTTTTCCAAGGCTATACAGTAAATCCAAAGCACAACAGAGACTTAACCCCAGGTCTTCCAAACTCCCCCTTTTCTCCCAAACCGTTGTACTTTTCTTTCTGCTTGCTATTAAAAGCCAACTGAAGGGATACAGTATGGCTGCATGGACATGCTCAGCAACCAGTCCTCTAGTGAGGAGCACAACCGAGAGAGAGAATCCACTCCCTTTGTGAGATGGGAAGAAAGTGGAGGGGAACAGCAGGGTGCTCCTGACAAGATGGGAAGGAAAGCAAAGGGGTTTTATTTTTTGCCTTTACTGTGAAGAGATGTCTGTATTTCCCTTATTAACAGCAAGGCTCAGCCCTAGCTAGAGAACAGCAGGAGAGGCTAAAAAATGGGGTCTTTTCAAAGCACCATTTCTCTATAAATATCAAGCATGAACTGTTGCCCACAAGAGCGGCCCATTACCTTTCTGGGGCTCTCTCACTCAGCCATGCAGGAAGCCAAACTGGTTGACTTAATGACCCTTTCTGGGTTTCAAACAAAGCAACATCATCCCCCTAACCACCAGCAACCCAGAAGGACCCACTATGGTACTAAGCCAGTGTAAAACATGGGACAAAGCCAACTTTGATTGTTCCAGAGTCTGTGGGGGCAGAGGAGAGGGTTCAGCTCACTTCCAGGCCTGAAGGACCTGAAGGACCATCAACTCATCTGTATGGAGATGCCACCATGTGTGCTGGCATATTTTATCACTCTTTAACAAAAAGAGAAGTAGTTCCCTCTGCTACAGAGCACCACGTGCAGGACGGGCTGACCCAACTGCCCTTAGCTCCAGAAAGGAGTCTGCCACAATGCCTATAGGGTCATGGATGCTGTAGGAAGGGCGTGGGGACAGACAGAGGCACCAGAGGTGGATGGCTTAACCAGCCAGGTGATGAGCTGCTGGGTTAATGGTGGGCTCTGTGCTGGGTGGGTGGAAGGGGAGCAAGCAGGTGTCTGGGAAAGCTGAAGGGATGGGAGAGGGGGATGACCTGCATCGAGTTTCAAAGCTGTTTACTCTGGCCCTAGTTGCCATTACAAATTTCTTCTACCCTGGGCAAAGAAGATGCAAAAACCAACCTCATATGAAGTTGTTTTTTGCATCTTCTTTTGCATCTTCAGGTCATTTTTTTTTTTTCACAGCCAGCTTCAATTGTCTTCAAACCCCAGTTCACCCCAGCAATCCCCATTGCAGCAGCCTCAGCAAATCCAACGACCCCAGGAGTCCACATCCCCGTGCCAGGAAAGTGCTTAAATACACACACACACCAGGGAAGATCTTCCTTCTACCTTCTCATATCTAGACCTGAGGGCTCAGCTGTGTCTTCTTACATAGATATTTTTATGGAGGCAGGGGAATTAAGTTTTATTAAAATAAGGGCTGTGATTCTCTCTGTCACATGCTCCCACGACACAGGAGTTCAACATGACATGTATCACCAGGAGGGCTACCAGTAAAATTGCAAGAACTAGCAACCAGAACACCTAGGTTCAGGCCAGAGGCAAGGAAAAGACACAACACGACAAAGGGCTGAACATCTTGTATTGCTCTCACGTGTGTCCTCAGGTCAGGTGTGGAGCAGAGACAGTAAGGCAAGGCAGCAATGAAACAATGCTGATCATGTTTTCCTTGCCCTGTGCCATTCATACTCTAAGGCTGTTACAGCTGCAGCCACATGTTCCCCACACAGCTACAGACAAAGAGGATTTTATTTTCTCTCTAAATCTAAATCTCTAATCCAAAATCCCATGGATAAAAAGCAGGGTTGGGAAAGGAAACCATGTCCAGCTTTCACCACCCAAGAACTGGCTGCCCAACAGCCTGGGTGCCAATAGGACAGAGATAACAATACTGAAGTGGATAAAATCAATTGTTCCGTAAAAGCTTTCTGGGACCATTAGTTACTTAAGCTGCCAACAGATAAAGGACTATATAAAAAGCTCTGATCACCTTCAGCACCCAAGATTAAAGAAGAGGACCAGGTTTTGCTGCCCACCCCCTGCCTACCTGCAAAATGCAAACCTATTCTTTCTCTGCATGCTCTCTACTTTCACAGAGTAGCAAGAGTTAAAAACAAATGCACGCTCCTTCAGCAAAAGCAAAGACACTGCCAAACACATGAACACCAGGGAGAAGGCAAGCACATGCCTGTGGCTTGCAAGCTGCCCAGCTTTATTATTTCTTGAAACAAAGACATCACCTAGTGCAAAGATTTTTCAAGAGGTACAAGGGATGCAACACCTGCAATGAACCCCTTCCAGACCCGTTGTCTTCTTGGGAGCATCATTTGGAAGATGCCAAGCAGCTTTTTGCTTTGCCCATCCTCAGCCCACCAGCAGCCACATCCCAGCTTTCCCTATAGATACTGAAGTGGCTTCATTCTCACCCAAGGAATGGTGGACCTACCCTACCTGTGCTGTGCTCCAGTGGTCTCAGCAGAGTTAAGCCCAGGCAGGGTCTTTCTAGAGAGTGCTCCCCTCTGCAAGGTGATCTGAAAGGGAAAAAGGGATTTGGAAGCCCAAGAATGGATGGGAGCAAAGAGGCACTGTTCTTTAAAGACCTTCAGTAACAGGGCATTCTCATGAAAACCACAGAGCATCATGAGGTCTCAGCAAACAGGAAAGCCAAGGATTGCAATTACCTTTTTGAACACCCTTGAAGATGCTACAGGACTAAGCAGTGCTCTCCTCACCCTTGCCTTTCCAAAAGTGATGGCTTCCCAGTGTACCTTTACACCACTGGTGACCCACAGAGTCCTTGTAACCACATTCCCATCCTTACGTTTAAATCTCACTCAGGAGCAGAAGCCAGAAGTTAAGTGGCTTACACACTTCTGCTGAGATGAGTAGCATCATTTTCTCCTGGCTCCCCACGTGAATTGCAGCCCCCTCTGGGCAGTGTAGAATTGCTTTTGAAGAGCAGCTACAAACACTTCAGCACTTTCTGAACAGATAAAAGGAGAGCTGTCGAATCCAGTACATTCTGGGAGAGAGAGAGATTTTGCTTCCCAATGGTTGTTCGCAGCGCTAGCACAGCCTGGCTGTGCTAGCACCGTCGTGCTCCAGCAAAGTTACCATCACCACCCCACACTCGTATTTGCCGTAGGATAGAGGAGAACATTACTCCAACAGCCTCTGGTTAACACGCAAATCCCAGCAAACTCGTACACCTCCTGCTGCCATCCAGCTTTTCTGAGGCACTGACTCCCAATGTGCTAGAGCCAGAGACGGCCCCTGTTTTCACAGCTAGTTGGAGGGCAGAAGCTGGAAATGCTGTAAAGAGGAGCTCTGGGGAGGAAGACACAGGCACATCCCAGCACTTCTCTGAAACAGAGCAGTGTGATGGGCTCCTGGTACATCACAACAGCACAGCATAGATGCAGAGCATTGCACCGGTGGCAGTATGGCCCCATAGTGCTAGCGGCAACCCAAAACCAGCAATGAAACCATAGGACTGAGCAGTAGCATTTTACCCCTCCTCCCTCTGTGTCTCGCTTATCCCAATCTCACAAGGCCTTCCAGCAATGCACAGCTCAGGAATATCTTTCATTACTTTGTTTAAATGCTTTCCAAACCCATTTAATCTTTAGCATCCACAGTATACTGTAGCAATGAGTTCCGCAGTTTGCCTACACATCGCGGCAAGCAATTTCTCCTTTTGAAGCATCCACAAAGTCATTTCACTGCAGATGCAGAATGACATGAAAAAGCAGGAGGCAGTCCAGAGGAGAAGAAATAAAACCGTCACAGCTTTAGGAAGAAGAACTGGCAAGGAAAGGTTAAATGAACTAGGTTCATTCAGCCTGGGGAAAAAAAAAAATTAAAAAAAAAAAGAGAAGACTAAGGCACGGAGGCATAACAATCTTCCAGTAGCTAGCAGGTTATTAAGACAGCAGTCGATTGTTCTCTGTGTTCACAGTGGCAGGAGAAGAAGAAATAATTTAACTTGGAGCAAAGAAAGCTTAAGTTTAGACATTAAAAAAAACTTTCTTACTAGAACAGATACCAGGGAAGTTGCAGAATTTTTCACCGGAGACATCTATGGAAAGGTTAAACAAACACCTGTGCAGAGGGGAAAGGTGTAATTGATCTTGCCTCAATGCCCATGTACGGAGTAGATTATCTGCAGAGGCTCGTTCCAGCCCTCTGCTCTGTGATACCAACAACAAACTTTCAAAATGCTTTCTTCATGCATTTTTAACTGCATTTTAATTTTTGTCCTCGTATAGCTTGAGACAAGTGTAAAAAAAGAAGCCGTGTCTAATAAATCAGAAATTACACATTTTCCATTTCTCCAGTGTAATAAAAAGATGTAAAAGTTCCAAATCGGAATAGATATATGTTAAGCTATACAGTCGCGCCAATAAATATGTATGGGTGTCGCGTCCCCTTCTGCTTTGCCAAAAATAGTACCAAATTATGCCAACCAATGAGAAACTATGTTTCATTAGGAAATGAACTTTAAAATACAAGATTAAAATGTGTTTTTTAAATCAAGATTTCCTGCTTGTTGATTTAAATCATGATTAAAATGGGTGATTTAAATCAACCATCCTGAACAAAACATGCATCTTTCTCAAGTCTTTAGGGTGGAGAAGACAGTGGTACCTTGAAGATCAGTCAGATAATTCTAGTTTCTACTGCTCTGCTCTTTCTCCAGCTAAGCAGTCCTACCACATTCATCTTCTCTGAAGAAAAAGCAATTTCCATACCCAAGCCTGACACCCCCAGTCCCTTTCATTACCCTTCCCTGGACCTTGTGCCTGTACAGTTCTCCTGCCCAAAGAGCATCATCAAGAAATTTCAAGCTGACACAGAATCCGACTCAAACAAACTTCCCCGCGACAATTATAATCAGATCCTCCCTGGATGCAAATAGTGTTTCTGAGCGTGGGCTCCAATCATGGCTCGTGAATAATTACGACAGGATTTCAAAAGCTGCCCTCCAGAACAAGTGGAATGTGGAATCAACATGCCTTCTCACAGGGCTGGAAGTTCACAGACAAGAAGGGAACTGCCTGCCAGCAAGACACAGAGCAGAGAGCCCCAAAGACCTCGTTACAAATGGATATTGGATATTTCATCCCAGAGTTGGACCTGTGGCTTGTGTCAGGGATGCACTGCACCTTTGCCAGACCCCAGCCACTTCCAGTATGATCTCAAACATTTCAGCCGGGGTGGCTCAGCGTCTTGTCTAAGCCCTCTGTCTTCTTGTTCTCCTCCCAGCAGGTGTCCTCTTTGTTTCTCAAAGGACAGGGCAGCTTGACACATATTAGACACAGAGTGGAGTTCCTCTAAGTGAACTTCAGCCTGTGCCTAAAGAAGCCACAAGGTTTATGGGCCAAGGTAGCTCTGGAAGCCCCACTGGGAGCTACAGCCATACCTCACATGTTTAGGTGGCACACTGCCAAAGCCAATCTCCAGCTCCAGGAACAGACACAGCCAGGTACTTTCATCTGTGGCTCAGCCCCACCAAGCAAAAGGAAGGTCATGGTCAAACACAGCAAAAGGACCTTCACATTCCTGGACCATCAGGGTGGCACAAAAGGTGGTGGCTCCACACTTCTGCAGACTGTTCTGGTCCAGGGATAGGCAGGCCACATCTCCAAGGTCATGTCACAGGCTTCACGTAGAAGCAGCTTCCCCAGAGCTCTGAAAAGAGCTCCAGACTCCAGAGACCATTTGATTTTCAGACTACTCTGCCAAGACCACCAACAGAGGTGCAAAACGCTGGTGTTTCAGCATATGCTTGTCTATCAGAACTAGGCTCAACACCAGTTCATTTCCCTGTGGCCATGGACACAGAAGGGACTGAGATAGAAAGCAAAGCCCAAAGTGTACACCCATGGCCAGGACACCTCCCAGCTTTCTCCTTCCTTTCCTCCAAATCAAAGATCAACCTGTGGTTCCGAAGATTCCCCAAATGGCTTCCACCATTTTTATTTATTTATTTATTTATTTAACTGATCTGAGCTACAGAGGAACAGAAAGCTGGCAAGGAAGCTGAACTTCAGTTATTGCAAAGCTATAATGATTCTCCAACATAGGTAGAGATCCAGCCTACCTGACTGATGTCCATGGGCCACATGGAATATCCCAGTGTCAGAATCTGCCTTTCCATATATAAGAAGTGGACGGAGGTACCCTGAGCTGAACAAAGAAAACTTGCCAGCAACAATGTGTGAAATGGAGGCAACGTGGTCAGCCCGAGACAATAGATCTGGGAATCACAAAGATCTCAACCCCAATTAGTCCATCTAGGAAGGAAATGCCCCATGGTCCTTTTAACTGTCTTGGTGGTGGCAATTTTAGTGGAAAAGGGGTAGAAGAAAGACATCAGCAAGGATGGAGGTGGAAAGGAGACGCAAAGACAAATACAAAGAAATAACCAGAGCTCTAAGAGGGAGCAGACTGCTCAGAATCAACGTGAAATTTTCTCAGTGCATACTGAGATTTCATCAGAAACAAAACAATTCCACCAAATGACATTTCAGCAGGAATCCACCAAAATGAAAATTCAGCATTTCACCACTGCCACCAAAAATTGTAATTTTCTCTGGTTTGGCTTTTAAGAGTCAAAAATCAAAGAACTGTCAAGATTTTGAATGCTTTTTCTTCTTTCTTTCTTACTTCTTACTCCATTAAATGAAACAGAAAGAATGGCACCCAGGCAGGATTCACCTGCCTTTCCCTTCCCACCTATTCTAACTTGCCAAGATTTCCTTCTTTTTTAAACAAAATATAAAGAGCCTGTGAAAGGAAAAGCTAACCTATGTTAAAAACTGCATTTGCAAAAAGTCAAGGAATCTTTGAATACAAGTACAGAATAGAAACGAAAGACAACAAAAACATTACTAAAAGTAAGTTTTAAGCTTCCCATTAAGAGAAGTCCTTCTCCTGTTCAGTGCAATGGACCTCTTGGCATTTTTTTTCTTTAAATTGACTGCTGTGTTGTTTTGTTTGGGGTTTTTTACCAGTTTAATATTTTCCTTCTGCATTACGTTGGGCAGCACAACAGGGCACTGGTCAAGTCAGGCTCGGGATTTCCAGCTTTGGCTCAAAAGCCAAAATCTGTTGTGGATCTCTTGGGTAGAACAGCAGAGAGAGGCCAGAGGGAGCTTTAAAAACAAATTCAACACCTTCCACAGACTGAGAGGCATCTCTTTCCATCTGTCATCCCAAGCAATTCTCCTTGCAGCACGAGCAGCAGGCCAACACCTGAGCATATTTTGCAGATCCTCCTGTGATTTGCAAACTCACCCCCACGACAAGAGAAAGCAGCAGCGAGCTATGGTCTAGTCTGCCTCTCCTTCTCTCAGCAAGCAAACTGACTGCCTGGCCCTGGATTCTGTCATTAGAGACAGGAGTCGTTAAGAATTCATGCCCACTGCCAACACTGCATTTTTTGGAGAGGTCCTGCACTCAGGCAGAACTAATGAGCAGGCAAAGCAAGAGAACGGCAGTTAAAGCAGAAAACACGCACACAAATATAGCCAAAATGAGAATGCAGACTTATCTGTAGGTCTTCTCGCCTCCGAGGTACTTCAGCAGCATCACATAATGAAATGTTTACCCGGGGGAAAGGATGATTGTCATACCTGTTATACTGATGGGGAGGCTGAGGTAGGAAGGATCTAACTGTACCCAGACGTACTGGAGGGCTCTGTTCGAACTGGGGCTGGATTTGAAAGGACCTATCCTGACACATTCATTCAGCTGAGGAGATCACAAAGTGAAGACAGCGCCATTGCCTCGATGGAAATTCTCAGCTGTAAAAATAGGCCAGATAATACCTGTCTGAAGGCGATTTACCCTGCCGTACTTGCAAAATACTTTGCAGTCATTGGACAAAGGATTTTATCAAAATACAGCCAGAGGCTGGACGAGATATTAACCTCCCCCTCTTCCAGCTACTGCAGAAAAATTCTGCTGGTTTCTCAGAGCAGAAGGCAGCACTTCTTCCTGCATTTCTGTGCATAACAGACATCCCATGGAGCATGTGCTTACCACTAATAAGAACCCTAACTGCATAGGAGAGCAGAGAACTTAATCACATATAGAAATAGGACATGCAGAGAAACGATTCACAGAGGGACAGGCTCCCTTTGCGCCCATGGAGCAGTTTACATAATGAAGGATGCTCTTCAATGTATACACTTCCTTATACAGCTTTACTGAATTGTGACTGCTGGAGGATCGTAACTAAAGCATTTCTCACTCCTATCTGTTTACATTGTAAGCCATAATGTTACAGCAGCATTTATTCTTTCTTTCCTTTCTCTTCCCCTGCCTGCTTTTTCCCCAAGCATCCAATTTTTTAGGCCTATAACCCTGAAAATGATGAAAGTCTCCCATTGATTTCAATTGGCTTTTGTTTAAGGGCTTGATAGCAGAGAGAAAAATTGAATGATCATTCATTGAATGAGACAGATTTGGCCCAGTTCCCCAGCTGGTGTAAATCAGCACGAGCCCATGGAGCTCAGAAGCTCCCTGCCCTCTGCCGATGACTTAGCCCACTTTTGTGCACACAAGGAATTTTAATGATGCTGCCCTGCGTTGACAGCACACGGACCCAGTGTGCTGCTTTTAAAGCTGCTCAACAGCTCCAGCTTAGGACTGTGCATGCTCTGACTCATTCACCTTCGGGACACTCCATGCCACAGGCTAGAAGACAGCATTGAAGCTGCCAGGGTCCCTCCCTGGAGCACAAGCCTTTCCACTGCCATGAGGTATCCCAGTCTACTAGATCTTCACTTCTAGCAAAAGGTAGAGCACCCTGCTAATCCCAGTATTCAAACCAGGATGCTCTAGATAGGTTACACCAATACTCTGGACTGTGGCATAGGAAGGGTGAGGAACAGGCACCTATTTATGTATTTATTTTACCTCCCTGCCTCTCCTTACTCACCAGAGAGAATTAGCCTACCTGGGATGAGAGGAGGCAGCCTGCGCTGGCAGCAAGGTAAAAGGCACGGGGAGGCTTTGCAGCAGCACCTGCCTGAGGCAAGACAAGAGGCATACCAAGCACAACTCCTAAGCCATGCTGCTGCTGGAAATACCATGGAATTAGCTTCCCCTCGTGATGCAGATAGTCCTTCTCTCCATAGCTCACCTGTAGGCCTGTCTAACCTGAGCAAGGTGCTCCTGAGAGGGGTAGGAGAGGACCAGGAGAGGACATGGTACACCACACCACTGCCATCTCAGGGCTAGCAGTAGATTTGGGGTCTGAATAGGAGTGAGGAGACAGGAGACAGGGCCAAAGGTAGTCAAACCTCTGCCAAAATGTGTTTTACCATGAGTTTTCACTTACCTGATTAGCGACATACTACAAGACACAGTCTGGAGGAGCAAGAACCATTTATCTACAAGCCTCTAGCACTGATCAGCTGGATCTTTCTTCCCACACAGAGGAGATTGCTATAGTAGTCCAGGAAAGGAAGGGAAAAGCCAAAGCAAAGAAACGATCAAGCTAACAAGAGGAAAATCTCCTCTGGCTGGCATGTCTCTTGCTCACCTTGATTAGTCGAGCAGGATATAGACATAAAATTACAATTGCTTCCTTCGTTCCCCCTTGCCCCCCCTTTGTGTGGAGAAGATGTTAAAACGTCAGGCTTGATTTACCCTGACACTCTGACTGACTCACGACAGCTATAAATCCTCCCCACCAAACGCAATCTCCTCTACCTGCTGCACAGATGCGGATGGAAGGCGGTGGAGGTGGGGAAACGCAGTCTCCCCCTCTCGCTGTGCACATCAAGCCCAATAACTTCTTCTTTCACCCACCTCAAAGGGGGAGACAGGCAGCTTTTGTTCAGGTTGCTCACGCTTTTGCGCAAGTGTGTTTTAAACAAGGCCATGCGATATATCTTTCGCTTTGCGGCCGTCTGTGTTCATTTTTATTGATGCAAGAACCTGGGTATGTGCTGGAGCACACACATTCAGCTCAATCTGACCACTGCCAACTGCATTACAACTCAATTTCACCAGGGTGATTAGCTCCAAAAGGAGAAAGGAGAAAAAAAAATATAAACGCCAACCTATCCTTGTGCAAACTTCCAGGCAAGAGAAGCGCAGAAGGCAATAGCTAAAGTCTGTTTTGGATAGAATAGCAATAGAAAGCTCTAGCCAGGAGGGAAGGAAGGGGGTGGATAAAAGGAGACAGGGAAAGATCTAATAGGAGAAGCGGATGCAGTGCAGTCTGGGATACGGTTCTGGCATGTCTCCAGAGGCCGAAGCAGTTCCTACAGGATGGAGGTTTTCTTTTAAAAATACTAATGGGCTGATTTGCAGAGCTGCCTGGCTCCCAGGTCTCCCACAGAAACTACTCCTCAAACATCATTAACATGCGTGCACTGCTGAGAAAGCCTTCCAAATATGACCCCGCAGCCACGCTGCCTGACTGCAGCAGCCGACTCAGTACCTAAATGAGAGATGAAAAGGATCTGCCTTCCCTTGCCCAGCCGTCACGCACCATCCTCACACGCTGGTGTTTGCTGCAGCGCTGTCAAGTCTCACAGGTGGGATGAGATTCACGCGTTTGGCTCTTACCTCTCAAGGCCACTGCTGGGCCTCAGCCTCATGGGCTTGTGGTGTCCTCCACCTCTCCAAGCCCAGATGTTTCTGGTCAGGACCACAATGTAGCCCAGCAGCATCATGGCCCTTATTTCATCACCTGCCCTGTGCTTCCTCATGCAGTACACAAGGTCTCACATTCTGGGAGAAGACTCTGAGGAGATCTATCCCTGAGGAGAGAAAGCACTGTCAGTCAAACCGCAGCAGCTACATCCTCCAGTGCTCAGCCCCTGAGCCCATTTCAAGACAAGAGGATGCAGCGGGCAGAAGAACATGGCCACAGCCTTGCCAAGGGGAGGAGGGAGGAAGCAAATGAGCGATGGGATATCTATGGCCCTGTTCTTGCTGCAAACTCTTCGGTTATGTTCAGCATCCCCCTAAGATCTGCCTTTCATGATGATCTAGTCCCGCTTCACATCTATTCTCCTCTTTTGGACTCCACAGCAGCACAAGGTGATGAAATACGCATGTAATTATACACTTCAGAAAAATGGACTTCCCTTCATTTGCTCTAAACCTGCTTAATGAGTTCACCGGGTAAACCTCAGAACTTGAATCACAAGACACTGCAAACAATCATCTGTGCCACTCTTCTACTCTACTCTGGACTGTACATGGCTTGATCATACCCCTCTCAGCTGCCTCTTTACTCAACCAATGCATCTCAATCTGCTTAATCTCTACTTGCATGGAAGCTCCCCTGTACCTCCCAGATCACGGTCTGTATCTTTTTGAGGTTTCCTATATCCTTCCCAAGAGAAGGTAGTCACAACTCCAGTGGTGGCAATTTTAGAGAGAGAACTTAATTCTCACCCTCCTGGTAACACGTCTATTCCTGTTTTGACCACCACTGAGCATGGGTGAGACATCTAAAACTCATGCCAACGTTGGCAGAGAGCTGGCCACCATGCAGAGTTATTGACAGAGCCCAGCATCCCCTTGCCACGATTATTCCAGATACCAAAGGATCAATAAAATTCTTCACGTTGTACTTTCAGGAGGTTGCTGGAAGGATACTTTGTCAAATTACTGGAGGGACCAACAAGACATATTCTGGAGCTTGGGGCTACTTGTATTTACTAGCAGAACCACTACCG
Organism: Mycteria americana; assembly: GCF_035582795.1. Classification (NCBI taxonomy): domain Eukaryota; kingdom Metazoa; phylum Chordata; class Aves; order Ciconiiformes; family Ciconiidae; genus Mycteria; species Mycteria americana. The sequence continues at coordinate 38,493,703 of NC_134371.1, forward strand.
ATTTTATATCTTATCTACAAAAACAAACCCAGAAACCTCTCCATCCCAAGAGGGAGAAAACACCATTTGCACAGTACAATACAACACAACAATTCTCAGTGACACTGGCACGCTGAGCTCCCTTTTGCAATCTCCTGGTTAAGAAGAGTTCCCAAAAAATGTGTGTTGTTGTGATAAACAAAAGCAGCACTGCTGGAACTCCTGTGATATGGAAGCCCATTTCTCTGTAGTTATTTATAAACTCTTCTTTCCAATAGTCAGTAGCTTCGTAAACTAGAGCAGATCAATACACATGAAAAGTTAGAGGCAGATCAGAGGGAATTAGATGACATTGGTGTATGCATCTTTAGAAATTGGAAGAGAAGAGCTGATCAAAACGTGTAGGTCAAAAAAGCCTTTTTTTTTTTTTCTTGCAATCAGGTATTTTCTCCATTTCCAAATAAATTTTTCTAGGTGTTTGACATGAAAAAAACCAAATGCCTATTTTATATTTTTTTCTCATCCCCAAACACAAGTACTTTCTGATCTTTCCCATCATCTGAAAAATGCCAGAAATCAAATTTATCATGGCTTGGGGGTGGGGGGCAGGGAGAAATCTGATATGGGTTATTTTATCTTGAGTCTTATTTTCGCTAACTTTTCATTCAAATCCAGTCACTGCTTTTTTAAGCTGTTCAGAAAAAGAAAAGAAAAAGCATTATTTTCTCAGAAGAAGCACTGCAGCTTCTGGACAGACATGGTTATTCTTCATGTGCGAAAAACTTACAGGCTCCAGGCTGCTGAGACAGACCGGAGATCACCCCCAGCCATGGGAATGCGAACACAGCATCAGGGTTTCTCTTCTGCGAGGCCAGAAACCGAGTCCAACTCTCCAAGTTGCCTCCGAGCCACTTCCCCAGGCTGTCTGCAATCCAAATCAAATCACATCTGACTTTGGGCCAAGTTCAGGAAACTTGATTATCTTTCTCCCCCTATCCGATGGGACATGGCAGGCTGAGGGGAAAGAGAAGGGAGGAGTGAAAAATTAACACAAGCACTTAAGATGTTATGAAACTGCAATATGCATCTCTAGCCTGCCCCCTGGCCCTCAAGCCCATACATTATTTAACAGAAAAGAAAGCATAAATGAGCCAGAACAATAGCTAGAGGGAGGGAGAGGAATATATATATTTTTTTAATTCCTTAAACCATGCCCATTAGTTTTGTTTCTTATTTAGGATACTGCATTAATCATGCTAATATTTTACAGCCGGGCTGTACACTTTAGCCATTACTTTAATCAAACCCATCAGCATACCCAAGAACACGCTACCAGGTGGGAATAGCTGCTACCGCTTGCTGTTAATTACTTTGCATTTTACAGCAATCAGCAGCAGGGGCTGAGATCATAATAAATTCATGACTTATGGGTCCATAAAATCATTACTGTAGGAAAATATGTTTTATCAGGCATTCGTCGGGCTGCTGCTCAGAGAGAGATTTCTTGAAGGAAATGACACCCATGAAATTAAACCAATCCTTGCAGTCAGCAGAAATGCTAATGTGGGCACAAACAGAGCCGAGGCTTGTGCGGAGCAGAGGGGTGGGGGGAGCAGAGGGAGGGGAAGATGGAGAAGGACTTTGCCAGCCTGGAAGGAGGAGAGGCATTGGTGGGAAGTCAGCTCCCCCTGAGACAGGCAGGATGGAGGGAGGACAGAACACTGGAGGGAAAGGGAAGAACCGAGAGCAGGATGCGGGGCTGCTAAGGGGTCTCGGCACCACCAGTGTCACACAGCCCAAACCTGCAGGAACATTGCTCCATGGAGTGTCTGAGCATAGGGACAGAGAGGGAAAAGTTACTGTCACCCTTCTAATGGGAGGGATCCTTCCAGCTAAAGGTGCACTGATGAGTTGGTGTACAGCAGCTTCAAAAGCCCGGGCTATATTCCCTCTCCGATGGCAGTTTTCCAGAAGGCAACACAACACATTCATGACTAATCACAAAATCTCTTCACTTAAATGATATGGTTGTGGCTTTGCATATAGGTAACATCAGCTCAGCCTGAATTTCTTATCCCCTGGTAGGGTCATCTGAATCTAAAAGCTTTAATTCAATCACCTACAATCCCAGGCAGATTACATGGGATATTACAGATGTGATCAGTGCAGGACCCACTCCGCATCGAGCACGGCAATGCCATTGCAGTAAAATCGAGAGCAATGGTGAAATCAAGCAGTGTCAAATTGACATAAAGCAGCAATAAAGAAGCCTCAGGATTTGAGAAGCATGAAAGGAGCCTAAATGAACTTGCTGAATATTTTCTAAGTCTCTTCTGCACTCGCATAAAATCCCATGGCATTTCCAGAGTCATTAGCCCTGCCAGTTCCTAAAAAACAAATAAGTTCACTTTTAATTTTTTTTTCTTTTTTTTTTTTTCCCCCAGTCTAAGACCAACTGAGTTTTCTTTGGCAAGAAGCCACTGGCTCTTTAAAGCTCTTGTGTTTCTTGGCCTGTGAAAATGAAAAAGTGGAATGCCAACTAGAAAATACCCCCAAAGTGTTAAATTGGCCAAGCCCTTGTTTTTTACTGTTTGTTTCAGTTTGAAAATACTAAGGAAGCTCAGTCATATCCGGTTTGTTTGGTTTATTCGCCTCTTCCAATTACACTGTGCAAACAAGGAACATTATTTAGTGTTATTTAAGCATGAAATTGTAACAGATCATTTTAAATATCAAGGTCCTAAAAATAAATCTTTCTATCAAGGCACAGCAGGTCTAGATCTACTAGCTTGTTAACATCCACCAGGGTGGGCAGATGGCAGGAAAACCACGGTGGAGAGCTCACCGCATACAAGATTTGTTGCTTTCCTTTCCAGGGATCATGAAAACTTGGGCAGCTTGGCTCTAGGACCGCACTGCTGGGGCTGGTATTGGAAGGGACATGGGAGCAGAGCCAGCAGCGCAGCCAGAGCAAGCCTGATGTCCCCCAGAACATCATCCCGCACAGTGCCCTGGGCTCTTCCACTTCTACACAGCCCAGAGGAGCAACATCAGCTGAGAGTTGCCTGCGATCCCCAGGGAAGATCTCTCTAGGTCTCATCTCCATGAGACTTTGCCTGTAAGGGGTGTTCTGTTATTCCTTCACCCCGGGAGGTTTTCCTACAAGAAAAGTGTGCCTGCAGCACCCCACACAGCTCTGTGTGGCTCCTACAACCCCCACTCCATGGTGAATGGATCCCCCCCACACCCTTATGGTTAAACCAGGACTCTTGGCCAGACTCATGGCTCCCTCTCCAGGCACTGCATCTGGATTTCTTTCCCTTAAAATCTAGGGAGACATGAGAAAACACCAGAGATTTCCATGCTATGGCCCAATGAGCCAAGACCACGCAGAAATAACAGCCCCAAGACTACATTAGCCTGACGACAACCTTCATCCAGCTTCCAGCTACCTGGTGCTCCATCAGAATGTCCTCAGCGTCATATCCGGGGCCTCAGAGCAAGCCCCAGGGCTTGAGTTGCAGAAATGCTTATGCCAAAACCTCCTGTGCAGCCCCATCAGCCACACAAGACAACCATAACCCCACTCACCAGCCCTGGCCCCACACAGTGAGCTCCCCACAGGCTGCAGCAGAGCCACCCAGCCCCTTCCCCTCCTTCCAGACCAGTGGTGGATCAGAGGTGATGTGCAGACAAAAACTCTTACCCACTGCCTGTTCGACACAAAGAGCAGGTTGGGTTGGAGCTCTGCTGTCCCCAGACACACTGCTTTTTCTTTGCAAGCTGCCTTTACCTTAAGAAACCCCAATCACTCTAATCCCTGGGAGTAAATTGCTCCAACCACAGCCCAGACAGCTGCTCACTGCTCAGCGTCGCTGGCCTGGCTTCAGCTCTGGCTGAGAGGGGGCAAGGAGGAACCAAACCAAGACCTGCAGCCAGATGCTACATCAGCCCCTCAGGAGCTCTCAACTTCCCAGGGCAAGCAAGTCGCAGCCTCTCTGTGGGATAAGCTATTTTTCTTTGGGTTCAGCATCTCTAGTTAAGCCCTTGCCTGCCTCCCCAAGGGACAGGAATGATCCAGATCACACTTCAAGATCTCTCTATCATTTCCCACTGGCAATCCCCAAGTTTCAGAAGGACAACAAAGCATAGCAAGACATAAGGGAAACATTCGCCCAAAAAATACCATGCTCTGGCCAAGCCTACTTTAACGCTCAAGGAAACAGGCCCAATTACCTGGCCTAGACCCCCCTGTGTGTCCCAGGGCTGGACCCTCACCTTTTTACTTCCCTGTAGCAGGTTCCAGGTTGGCTATTACTACTGGGGCCATAAGTAACCTCATCTGACAGGTCCTGCAGCCTGGAGATTTCCCCGTTATGGTCCTACCCGCTATAAATATCCTTTTCTTCTTCAGGGAAAGAGCATCTGACCCAAAGTGTATGAAGCTTCCTGACAGGCTGGGAAAAGAGAAGAGAAGAGGTTTAAATGTCAGCTAAAACAATCTTCATTTTCTTTTCTAAATTTGCAAAGCTCCCCAAGTCACTGGAGTGAGGCATTTGCCTGTTTGAAGTTCAGCCTGAAAATCCTTTTGCAAAATATTTGCTGAAACACAATAATGTTGGAATTGGAGAGGATTAAAACAGCTTCTGTCCTTGCCCCATCCCCCCTGAAGCCCCTCTTTAAGAGGGTTTCTGTAGAGGCAGGGACTTAGGTCCCCATGTCTTGAAGGCACAATACAAAAGAGAGAGGGAAAGAAATAAAAATGTAAAGCTCCTAACATCACTATTATTGAAATGCCTTCTTTGACATTTTGACTGTTTCAATTAGCTAACAAGGAACGCTCCACTTAATCCACCCTCAGATGCTGAAAGAAACTCTTTCCCTTCCCCCATCCCAGATCCCGCCTGGCAGCTACTTCCCAGCCTCCTGAGAAATCCCAGCTAGGGCGACAGCTCCTGCCCGGGGGAGCCGTCAAGCCAGAGCCTACCCAGCCCAATGCCGGCTGACATCAGGGACCATCCTTCCCCCAAACCCTATGCGCCTTCAGACACACCATCAGAAAGCCCAGGGAGGAAGCAGAAGGGGACCCCAAAAAACCAGCTGGTGCGTTTACTTACCATTTCAGGAAACACAACAGTAACGTGGTACTCCTAGACCATCAAAGAGCTGGCCTCTCTCCCTTATTAGGATTAATCAACAAGGACCCCTTGCTGGTTTGAACTGCGGCAAGTTGAAAAATTACCTGCAATGACATGGTATCCGCAAGAGAGGGTGAAACACCGCCAAAATGTTCCCCACCTCCTGCACATGGTCCTGGGCTAATTCCATTGGGCTTGTTTTATTTCTCCAGGATTTACCCGCCACTGCGATGTTAAGCCAAGGAAGCTGAAGTGCTGGGAGCTCTCCTGTTGGCATGTGTAATGGCTGGAGCTTTCCTCCACAAAGCATTTTACCACCTTTAAACACACACGTACACTCTCCATCCCATGGGTGAGCTGCTGCGTGCTGCTGGCTGTGAGGGGGACTCATGGCCATTACAGGAGAACCACTACACACTCCATAAAGTCAGAGCGATCGCCTTCAGCTGGGGGAGCTCTCGGGGAGATTGATTACCCTATTGGGAGCACTTTGCTTGCCTTGGGCAGAAAAGCAATTCACCAGCTCTTCCATGGCCTGACTTTCACAGACAGCTCTCCAGGCACCACCAAGAGTATTTTCTCCCAAGTTTGGAGGTGGAAGAGAGTGCAAGGAAGGAATGACACATGCAATGCCATGCAGAAGATGTTTGATGTCCGTAGGACACCACCTCACCCAAAAAAAATGGGGTCTTGGAGGCAGTAGGCTCTTACAGACCTTGGTCAGGTGATATTTTCTATCCTTTGCACCTATTTGAGGGCGTCAAGGGGCTGAGAACAAGAAGTGGATTTAGGTGTGGAGAACTATGGACTTTCAGATCTAAACTGGAAAGCCTAGAGTCTGGTGGAGAGGAGTAGGAGCTGCCTATCAAGCCGAGCCTTGACAGACAGTAGAGCGAGGTAGAGGCAAGGTGTCAAGAGTCAGTAAATCCCCCTTTTTTTTTTTCCTTTTATTTTTGGCCTAAGACCCTCCTGCCCTTAAAGGTGGCCTGGCACAAGTGATGGGACAGATCCTGCCCATTTTATAGCAACCATAACCTCAACCTCTTTGTCCTGTCCCAACCAAGGGCAATACTCTCCATGGGAGGAGAGCAAAATCATGCCCATTTGGAATAGCCTTTTCCATTGCTACTTTAATAACTCCTGTAACCTCTGCTTGCCACAGGTATGTCAGCAAGAGATGTAATTTACTCTAAGCATGAGGAAAACTCAAAATAAATACAAGTGCTTCCAGGATCACCTTTCCCCATACAGCCTGCCTTCCTTTCACACGTAAACCATTGTAAGAGCTGTGCCAGATGCCCCCAGCTCCTAAATACAAACCTAACATCCGTCATGTGGCTCTTCTCAGCAAAAGGCTTCTGCCGTAGTTGAGGAAAACATTTGCGTGCCAGGCAGCACTTAACCGAGTGTGAGTCTGTGTGCCAGGAGAACAAATAGCTTACAGAGGTGCAGGAAGGCTTTGTGAGAAACTAACCCTAATCCTCTTCTGAAATACCTTGGCTACCTTTGAGCTCCTAGCCCCAATAAAAGGCACACAGACCAACATAAATAAGACTAGCAAGAAATCCCAAGTCCCTGCATCGAGCCTCAGAGCAGGGCTGGAGTTGCATCAAATAATCACACCTGCTCAGCTTTGCTTTAAACCAGTCCTGGTGCTTCCCTGCTCCATGACCACAGGAAGGGACCAGCACCTTTCTGCTCTAACATGCAGGAGCCTTCTGCTTGTCACCAGCCTCCCATGTTCATGGCCAGGCCATAACTAGCTGTTCTTGTACCAACATCTGCTTACTCTAAATAGTTCTTCCTACTGACTATTTCTGCTCCGATATACACGCAGTGCATCACCTCTCAGCCTTGTTTTTGGGAAGCCAAACTCTAAGTGTGATGGGATCTTCACGCCTCTGAATTTCTCTGTGGGCTCCTTTATACCTGCTCCCATTTGACTTCATTGGTCTTCAGAAAGAGCAGCCAGAGCATGCCCATTATTCCTGAGGTGGTCTTACCAAACTAGCTGACAGCAGTGCTAGCTAACACTTCCCCCAGTCCACCAGGAACATCTCACGAGGGCTTCCTACAATCCCATTTACTCCAACCTTGGCTGCATCGCATCATCCTGGTACCTCATACTCTTTAGGGAAAAGAAACTTATGAAGGTCCTGGGATGGGCTCTCCTGGAAGGAAAAAAAAAAATTTAAAAAATCCTAGAGACTGGGACTGGAGTCCCAGCCCTCCCTCACCACAGCTTTGAGACACAGGAGATTTACACTGTCCTCTAGCTCCACTGGCCAGGCAAAGAGAGCTGCTGGAGAGCTGGGTAGGATAACCAAACCCTTTCCAGAGCAGGACCTTGGAGTGGCCCTGTGAAGAAACCAGACTAAACTTCCCATATTCCCCTGAAATGGATTATCCCTCCAGGGCAGTTGTTCTCATTCCCTCAGCATGGTGACACTCAGGCACCCTCACCTGCATGCTGAGAAAGCCCCAGGCACCTGGGACATGAATTTCCTTCAGCTGTTCCCCAGCATAGGCAATACCAAGTTTGTTTAGACCGGGTTGCCTCACCCTAGCTTTACTCCTCTGCATTCCCACCACAGAAAGGCAGGGTGGAGAGCTGGAAAGGTCCTTAATTTCTGGGAGGGGCAGCTGAAGTCCCACCAGCTCAGCCCAGTGCCTGGGAGCCACCTTATCCGCAAACAGAGCTGTCCCTTCATGAAACAAGCATCACGGTGCCTGCAGAAGGAACCTGGCAACAACTTCTCCCTCCCGGGCAATTGCCCAGATGATCCACAGGCACAAAATACCTGGTGCATCCCAACCAGAGGCACCTCTATTAATCACAGCCCTCCACAGTTAAAGTTATTTAATTCAGAGGTGAGAGAAGCTGCTCAGCTGCTTATGTCCAAGGGTTAAACTTGCCCCAGCCGCACACTAAACACATTTTTTACAATCTGGCAGTGATCCTTGCCTATTAAGCATCTCTGGCTTCAGAGAAGAGGTATTGATTTATTTCACTTTTATGGTTGGAGGTATTTATTCCTATTTGCTTTCTCACTTCTTCACCCCAGCTGGGGTGGGGGGGGATGAGGAGTAGAAAAAAAGTTACAATGCTGGTGGAGCCAAGAGGTGATGACTCATGGTTTTCTGATGGAAGCCACGAAGGCTGGGACAAGGGATGTGGGGACTAGCTCCTGGGCTATGCCAGGCTTTGTCACAGCTTTTATTTTCATGACAAAAAGAGGCAAATACGTGGCTGGAAGAAAAGGAAATCACATCAAACTTCAGAGGGAAGGTTCCTATCGAAGTTGCATCCCCATAGGGTGCTTTGTGAGTTAGAGCTTGATTGATTTGTACCAGCGAAGGACCTCAGCAAATCTCTCCTGTGGGAAGAATGTCAACGCTTTCCCATATCTTAAAGCCAATCTGGAAAGGAAGATAAAACCACACTGCCGCAAGAGACGAGCATGGACTAACATCCCTGATTTTAGCCCATTCCCCATACTGCCGCAGACACCCATTTCCAGGCAAGACTCCTGGACAGGGCCCCCACTCAAGTTTTTAACGCTGTATTTCAATCTCCTCCTGCTATAACTGATTTTGGAAGGCACCTGGCTTTGTTCTGCAGTGCCAGTACAAACACAGATTTGCATTTTCACCCTTCCAGATGTTTCTTTGTACACAGGTGATGTGCCATGAGATGCCTGGGGATGTGATGAAAGCAACAGGAGGACAGTTCAGACCCCTCCAAGGTCACAAATGCTCTGGCTCATTGCACAACCCCCATCTCATGTGCCCAGCTTGTTCTGCCTCCTAGTTGGGAGTTTGCTTCTCAGAAATGCCAAAAAGTCACTCACTATAAAAAAACCCAAACACGTCCATTTTCAGCAGCATCCAATGTCAATGCATCCACCTTAAGCTCTGCCACAGAAACTTCTTGCAACACAGGACCAGACATAAAGTGTCCTGCTCTCCTGTGACTGCCTGGCCTATTTTGGTAGCACGCAAGTTTGGGGAGGGGATGCCTTCCACTCCCGTGTGCATGCAATGCGGATACAACACAAGCCTGCAGTCTGTAGGCACCACCTTAGGATTTCTGGAAACACAGTTCATATCTCGGTTTCTGAAATCCCACAGCACAGGGTATGGTGACAAAGAGAGCAAGGGCTTGACTGAAGCATTGAATGTTGAGAGAAGAAAGGGAGGTAAGTGCCAGGAGCTGTGGGGACAATATCAGGGGTACCTGGGCAAGGAGAGATGGAGGTCTTGCTCCAGCAAGGAGAGCTGGAGTGGGAATGAGGGAGGTGGGAGGTGCGTTTTGGGAGCTCTGGGGTGAGAAAGGTTGGGGGCTTGGGTCCCCATACAGAGCAGCAGCATCCCTGGAGCACAGAGCACCCAAATCAGGGCTTGTTCTCAGGGACCAAAAAAAAAAAAAAAAATATCAGTAAGGATTTCTGGGCAGAGTTAGGAGACACTCAAAGACCCCTTCTTTGTGCCCCACTGAACCTGCAAAACCCAGGGTCTCCCTTCAGCTCTGAGGTCCCAAAGACTTTAAATCCACCCCAGATGCCTTGTATATCCTCCAACTTTTAGCCTAGCCCAGGGAAAGAAGAATTTGAGCTCCCACTCTATCTGCTTGTGTGTTTGCCATCCCTCCTGCTTCAAAGAGAAGCCCACATTTCCATTCATCAAACACAACATGCAAATACAGAAAGAATGAAAGGAAGAAGCGGGCAGGCAGGCAGGCAGGTGGCAGATAGCATGGGAGCCGCCACTGAGCGCAGCCAGTTCACGCTTCATTAGCATCCTCCCTCACCAAGCTGCGAGCATAGCCTTTCAGTCTGGCTACACGCAGACAGAGAGGGAGGGAAGGATGCACATTTTCCATTTGGAGCCCATCTCCCCCCTTCCAAAACCCAGCTAACCCCCACTGAGGCTTCCTTGGGCTCAAAGGTGCACACTTCTGCTCCAGCGTCTCCCGCACTAGTTAAATATACCTTCAGGCAAACGTCAAGAGTGAGCCCAGTTTGAAACTTATTGTGTTGTCAAGATGACAAGTGCTCTGCCAGGCTGTTAGTCTCTGCTGCCCTTCCTGTGTCTGTTCCCCCTCCCCTCTGCTCATTAGAAGCTCCCTTGACAAACCAAGGCTGGGTTGTTTTTTTTTTTAATCATTTAAGTGTTTTCTTAACTTCAAAACAGCAACAGCTGTGGGACTGAAAGAAGAATGATGCTTTCCCTCCGATACAGACAGAGATTCAGCCTGCTGCAACGCAGTGAGGTAGGCTGGTGGACAGAGCAGAGATCCGGTGCATTGCATTCACGTGGCAGTAAGCAGGAGCCCAGCCTGTGGACTGGATGCTGCCGGCTCACCCCAGCCTGGTCATCCTGCCAAGGGAGTCAGAGAGCCAGCCAGCATGTCCTGCTGCAGCCTCGCCTACCCCAACTTTCTCCATTCTCACCCCCAATATGATCTTCAAAGCCCCCCATTTCTGTCCTCCATGTGATGGCCTTCACAGGCAACCCAAACCCATGTTTACGCAAGGCTAGAGCCACAGAACCTGTTTCTCGGTCCCTGTGCCTCTGTAGCCTCACATTTCTGCTCCTGGTTGCTGGGTCCTTTAAGCATATCGGTTAAGGATGGAGTTAGCTGGTTTTGAGAAGCACAAACCAAACTCCCCTTGAAAACAAGCTGGTGCACTGAACCTTCCTACAGGACTTTTCTAGTGCATCCTCCTGCCTGGGTTCCTCATGGCAATAAAATAATAACTCTTTTGCCCTGTTAGTTGTGCTGGAAAGCATCTTGACTAACAGTCCAATCCCCTGGAAGAGCTTGCTTTAAGTCTTAGCCAAGCCACTGAATGAAAACAGCTTGAGAGGGGAGATGAATTAAGCATTCTCCTCTTTGCCTGCAAACAAAGGCCTGGGGGTGAAGAATAGAGGCCATCTGAAACAGAAGGGACCCACAGGACTGTCTCTTGCTACAGTTTACCCTTCCCGTCAAGCTGTACTCCAGAGTTAAAGCTTTCAGTTTTCACTTCTACCCTGGCTTCCTCAGGAAAAGAGGTTTATGCAGCTGTACAATGTGCCTGCCCACCTGTCTCCCCAACACATGCTCCCCAGCAATTCTGGAGCCAGCTGATGAAGACAGGGGTATTGCAATGAGGAGGACAAGTGGCCAGAGGAGAGAGCAATCTCTGAGCAATCTTTGCCGAGCAGCATGGTGGAGATAGATGCCCACTGCCTTCCATGACTCCCACAGTGTCTCCAAGCAGCAGCAAGTCCTGCAGCTGGGGCTGAATGGCCACAGGAGTCTGCCTACCTCGCCTGGGCTCTCTCTGCATGGTCAATCCATTCTCCAGGGCTGGCTCCCATTCCTTCCATGAGCGCATACAGCATCTGGCACAACGGGTCCCTAGCCTGAGCAGGGGCTTCTTGGTACCACTGACAAATAAATAACCATGATTAGCTCCTCTAAATGAGCATTCCCATCTTCTAATAAACATCGTAAAAAAGGAGCAATGAGACTTAATTCACTTTTATTGTCACAACTGACATGTTGCAAGATCTTAATTGGACTGAAAAGAGTTTCCAGTAAGGAGATGCTGTTTAACTAACTCATTAGCAGCAGCCTGACAGAGACAGATGCTCCAGTTTTAGGAAGAGGTGAAAAGGAAAAACAGATCCCACCTGCCCATGCCCCCAGACACAGCGCATCCCCTGGACAGCCGCAGGAAGGGACTCAATATTGAAGAGTCTCCTCTTTAATCCAGGCACACAGCAGCCAGTGTAGCACACACCCACTCAAACATCTGCCCTGTGTTCCCTTCCACCAATCTGCATCAGTCAATAACAACCCCAAAAAGGGAGCTGTGGGCAGCGAGGCTCAAATTGAAAATGAGTCCTTTGCAATTCCTATTCCTATGCAGTACCCACAGGATATTCAAAAGTCCCTGAGCAACAAGGACTCTTTGCAGGCTGTGCTTCAACCTCTTCTCCAGCACCTTTCCCACACTAGGGTCCTCACAAGGTCTTGGGAAGGAAGGCAAGGAGTGTAGCTCCTCAGCTTTCTCTCAGAAAGCAGAGGGACAGCTTTGCCTCACGTATGAAAACATAAATCAACCCAGGGACCGAGTCAGATAAAACACCACCCCCACAAGGCAAACTTTTCAGTAAATTCTGAAACCCAAGAGCTGGAATGGAAAATGCTGTGTAGTTGTCACTGCCACCCCAGCATCAGCAGCACCCGAGCATCTCAGGCATGGACAGACAGACAGCTCTGTGCCAGTTGTTCTACCCAGCAGATCTGGAGCAGTGCCTGGCTGGTTTACTCCAGCTCTCTCTGTCCCAATGCAGATAAATTTAGTTTTCTGCTCTCGCTGCCTGGGGAAGAGTAGGGAGGGGGAGCTGACATCTTTCAAATGAGACCTTAAAAATAAGCTGTCTGCATGTCTGGACGTTGAAGAATCCCAGGCAGAGCTTTGTCTGGATAAAAGAGCTTGCTCCAGCACCCTAACCAGGTTGTACCCTAACCAGACTGCTACCCACCCAGAAACAGCTGCACTTCAGTAGCATAACAATCCTTGTTCATAGCACAACTGTCACGACTAGCATTTCTTCCTGTGCCAGGGATGCTCTGGGGGTGCCACCACGCTATGTGCTGCATACACATGCAGCGACAGTCCCTGCTCTTCATTTCTTAAGGTCTTCACAGACATCTGGAGGACAAGGGGCCAGAGCAGAGCCAGGAATAAAAGTCTAGATCGCCCATCTTCCATAACTGTGACCCACTCCAGTCACTAGCCCAGCTTCCCTTCCAATGAGATACTTGCTTTCCCTGGGGCTAAAAGCTGCTCTGTAACGGCAAGTAAGCATTTGATAAAGAAAATAACAGGATGAATAAAACCGTGTGTTTGTACAAGAAAGCTTTTGCTCTGATCTTTAGTGCTGCAGTATGTTTTGACCTACTATTGCAAGACTCAGCTACATCTTCCCTCCCTCCAAATGTGACAGAAGGCAAAAAGGAAGCCGCGGCTGATGCTGCAGAGCCATGCGCTGGGATTCCAGCTGACAAACAGCATCAGCAGAGCTGCCCACACACACACGGATTAAAACCCACACCCTCCACTCTCCTGTCACCTGCAGGAGGAAGTGCACACATACATACATACATATGTACATAGATATGGGCCTGATTCTCCGCTCAGACTCTTGGTGAAATACCAGCAGTCTCCAACAGGTTTGTATGTGAGGAGAAATACACCCACGAGATATATTTCCTAATGAGGGCTGACATTTACCAGCTATCACAGATCCTACATTACCAAGAATAAAACTTATAGGCAGAACCATCTCTGCTTGGATGGGGCTGTTTTCTGGCAGCGAGCCAGCAGGGTGGAGGTGGGTGCAGGCTCCAAACAGTCCCAGCAGCGATGGCGTGCAGAAAACTTAGGGACCGCACAGCCGCGCAACATGTACGAGGAGCTGTGGCTAGTTTTGCAAGTGGCATCTGCTCTTGTGTGCCATCCAAGGGGAGGATCAATGACGCTAAGTGGCCTTCTTCATCCAACCTCTCCAGGCTGTCTGGCTACTATACAACCCTGTTGGCTTATCAGCTCTGTGTTGATACAGAGGGAAGAGGGCCACTTAGCACGACTATCAGAAGCTTGCAGAGCGATGAAGACCCCAAAAAGCACTAACAAACTGCTGGGATCTCACCCAGGATGGGATTTCAACTCAGAGGTTTGTTCCAGAGAGCTTTAACGCCAGCTTCTCTTCAGCATGGGCAAGCCCTGAACCACAGACAAACTAAGTGCATTTTGCAATGGACTCCAAACCCTCGCTGGACATGCCTCATCTGATTTACTATTGCTGCCAAGGAAGGTGGATTTATTCCCAAATTTAGCAGCCGCCAAATCAATGTGAGAGTGTTCACATGGGGATTCGCCACAAGCTTTTGTTAAGCCAGGGCACGACTTGCACACTGAACAGCCCTTCCCTTGAGAGGCATCGAGCCCACAGCAAGCAGTGGCCTCATTCCATCACAGTGTGGGTTGTTCATAGGGTATCTCACTCCTGCCTAAATCCAGTGGTGATCCTGTTTAGAGCTGATCACCCACCTTTCACAGATGACACCATGAGAGAAGACAAGGAGTTGACAAGGAAAAGAGGTCAGTGCTCCAAATTGTTCTTTTAAACTTCAACCCCAGCTTGGCATGCAGAGCACATGGCAGCGGGTTTATTTTTCAGCGAACAAGTTTCCTTTCTTCCAATCAACTCAGAGGCAATAAGAGGTGCGTTTCAACAAGGCATAAATCTGCCAGCGGCATATCAAGGCTTCTGAATAGCAAGGGCACAGACAATTGTCCAGTGGAAAAGAAAAAAAAAGGTCAGAGCAGTAACTCTTGCAGTATTTGTTCCACAAACAGAGAAGGTTTACACAGCTTTTCTGGGCAATTATTGGGCAGGAAATAAATCTCAACAGAAACTCATCTTCTTCTCCTGCTTTGCAGCTGAATCTCTTTGCCTCACGCCCCTAGCAATGTCCCCAAAATGCTTTGCAACAAGATGTCAGTTACACAACCCAAGGCTGTGCCCCAAGAGCCAGTGGAGAACTGTATTAAATTTAATAGCATTGCTCCAGGTAATCTACGACCGCTTATAATCAATTGTCCATGCCTGCTGCAGCATGGCTATAGCTGTCTTCCCAGGGCTGCAGGTGCAGGACTGGCAGAGAAAGCATCTGCGTAGGCTGGAGACGAGAGCGAGCTCTCACATGGCCTTGAGTGCATGGAGAGGCTGGGAGGCAGCCAGCCCACCCCTGCTGCCATGCTCCTGTTAAGCCAGGGTTCAAGGTCTCTTGGTGGATTGGAGAGGCCGGGCATGAGCACGCCAACTCCAAAGACGCTATTATCCACGCTGTGGGGAAAAACACCAAGGAGGAGCCAGTCTCTCCCCTTTGGCATCAATTCAACGAGGCAAGAAAAGGATTACTGTCTCTGTTTTACGCAGAGGGAAACGATGCACAGGGAGATGCGAAGGATTTCCCCTCTGCTGTGGCAGAGCTAGGAATCAATCGGCATCTCCTGCAGCCCCTGACACCCCATACCTCCTCCACGCTCTGCAGCACCAGCAGGTTCCACTGCCTGGGACCGGCTCCAGGCTCCTCCACAGCGCTGGCGAAGAGGAGCATGAGTGGCCCCGGGTGAGGGGCCAGGGCTGGGAGAGCCAGGCCAGGCAGGCAGAGGGGAGAAGGAAGGGATGGAGAGCAAGGGGAGAGCTTCAGGGGTGGGGCTTGCTACTCCCACCCTCGCCATGTGGGTAGGAAACAGTCACACACACCTCAATGCTTTCCTCGGCGGAAGCAGCAGTAGTTAGCTCAAACCACCACCAAAAACTGAAGAGGCGGCAGCCCCAGATCCCAGGTCAGCTGTTATCACCATGCCAGACAAGTGCAAGCAAGATCTGGGTCTAGCCTCTATTTCTGGTCCACAAAACAGATCTAGTGCTCCCAAGATGAGGGTATACTTGGATTCATAAAACTCCGAGGAGCCAAAATGTGTATAAACTGGTTGACCTGATCTCTTGCTCAGAACTTTGCTGAACATGGTCCTTGCTTTCCACCTGCTCAGCTTTTCTGGGGACCTTGGCAAGGGGCTGTATTTTCTTGCCAGCTCCCACGAGAACAGTTAAGAGGGAAGAGTTACAGGACCCCAGTCTACATGTGCTACATTTCATAGCGTCCAGAGGCAGGAAGACATCCCCACTTCTCCAAGTCTTCCTCTCCTCCTCGTGACCACAGTGGGTTGAGCCCATGCTAAAACACATTCAGGAGGAGCCAAGTGAGCTCAGTCCCCCTGGGAGCTCCAAGGGCTTCAGGGAGAGGCCAAAGGCACACGGTAGCTGGCTTCTCGGGCAGCCCATCACCCAGACTGCTTTTGGAGGGCCCTGCAGAGGGGTTTGTGGTATGGGCAAGAAAGATTTTGCTTGAACTGATGCTGTCTGTGAGAGACAGCAGCCCTCAGGTAGGCCTCCAAGCCTCCCTCCATCCTCTCTCCCTTGCCAGCGATGGACAAAGAAATTACTTGTTGCATTGGCACTCAGGAGAGATGATAAACACAGGCACAGCCTTTGAGGCATGGTCTCCATCCAGCATCATGGCAGAAGCCCTGGGAAAGGCAGAGGGTATTTAGTCCAGCATCCCCATCACCCAGGCACCAAGAAGAGCTAGGTACAGGGAGGAGGTAGCAAGTGACGGCTCTAAGCATGCAGGGGCAATTACAGTCCTCGCTCCAGCAACATTTTCCTTCCCTAACCACCCAGCTCTTCTCCAGCCAAACAGCGAGGCCCTATTTCCACACACATGCTCTCCATGCACACTGACTGCATCCTCAAGCACATGTGGGAAATGAGCTGAGCACCATTAGCACCAAGCCCTTTACCAGCAGCTCCCAGTCACAGCAAGGGACTCCCATCACCTCCAAAAACCCCAGTATCTCCCCGACTGATGGGCAGTTGTCTGAGCAATCAAGCCCGAGCTAATTTCATCACATGAAGGGGAAGGACAGCCAGAAAACTACTGTCCAGCCTGCTAAAACCGCTGGTCCCCTGAAGTCACAAAATCCAAGCCACTTCCACTGAGGAAGCGATAAGAGTCAGTGGGGTGCTAAGCTGTCCACTTCAGCCCAGCGTAAATCTCAGAGCTTTGCCAAAGCTCAGCACGAAAGGGAACGGTACAGCTTGCCTGAAAAGCAGCCGCTGGCTTCCTGAACAGAAACATTGCCATCTAGAGGCCCCTTGCCTTGCTTGTGGACAGGCTTGGGAAAACTTGGGAGGAATTTCCACCCTCCCCAGGCACCTGTGCAGAAGAAGAAAGCTGTTAGCAGGGCAGGGAACCTGAGGTTTAGGAGTGCAGCATGGTCAGTCTTGGCCAGACTCCAAGAAATTTCAATCAACGTTGGATAGGGAGTTTAGGGGGTGTTGCAACACTCAGGTCTTCCTTTTCTACTTGGGAGAACTTGGCCAGAGTGTAGGCAACTGTCTCTCCTGCTTCGGTGTGTTTGAAGGCTTGCCTTGCCCTCAGCAACCCACTTGGAGAGACGTGAGCTGGGGAATCTTCCCTATGCCCACGGGAAGACCATCCCAAGGCGACCGGGCTGTCCTGTGGGGAGACACCAGTGGAGCCTTACTGGGGAGTCTGTGAAATGGAGCCAGGTGTGAAAGCACTTGGCTCAGCTGTGGATCTCAAGCCTTTTCTGCACATAAGGAAGTGCCAACCACCCAGCAAAGTCCTCTGTGAACGTGGGCTCAGATCCCAGCAGACCTCACTTTGGACCAGGCCCTTGCTCCACAGCAGAGATGTTCTCCAGCAGCTTTTTTTGGCCCACACTGCTCTCCAATTTAACAGCCCCTCACACGATGCTTTGCCTCCATCACACAAGACCAGAGGCACGTCAGGCCATGCAGTGGCATATCAACCAGCACCTCCTGGTCAGCAGAGAGAGGCAGGCCCTCCGGAGAGGAGTATTGTTCAGGCAGCAAACAAGTGTCCCTTGCAGGGTTGCCCGCAGTGGACTCCAGTGGCATCTTAAGTGCTGCAGAGATCACACCTACACCAAAGCCCCTGGGAATCCCAACCCCAGGAAACCCGAGGGATAGCAGGGGAAGCTGGAAGGGGCTGAGCAAGGTCCATGGGTGCTCATGGAGGCTGTGAGAGCAAAGACCATGGAAGTAAAGAGAAAATGCTCCCTCTTGAGACCTGAAGGGAGCTGAAACAAGCATGAGGAAGAGGGAGAGCACGGCAGCCTCTCTCCTTTCCAATGACACATCAGCCAGCAGCCAAGGCCCAGCGTTGCTCCTATGGCTGAGATGGTGGCCCCAGCAGCAGGAGCAAACTGGAGATGAAGTTGGGAGTTAGGAAGGCAAGGAAAGCAGGGGCCTGGGTAGACCACAGGGGAGAGGATGCACCAGGGAATTCAGCTGAGGTCAAAGGTAACATCCTCATTTTGGGTAAACTGAGGCTGGCCCATTGAAATCAGTGGTTGTAGACTGGCTTGCACCTGCAAAGGACAGCAGCTGGAGCACGTAGCCTCCAAGCTCAAGAAACCTCTCAGCCCTGCAGAGCAGCTTGCAAGCAAGATGCAGATGTCAGCAGGCTGGCACTTTGGCTTCTAGTCTCACCCTCCAAAATACCCAGCAATAGCAAGGGCTATGCCACAACGCAGTCATTGTCATGCCCAGAAAGTGGTCTAGACACCTTTAACTCTGCCCCATGGCAAGTACACACCCTGCTGCAATCCACCGCTGCAGCGGTGGGACACATCCTGGTACTACCTCCACCTTTTCAAGCTCACCTGGGAGTGCCCTTCTCACACACCATCTGCAACTTCAAGCAAACCCTCAAATCCAGACCAGTGCTTAGTCGGGAAGCTTTTGTCAGCAAAGATTAATTTCTGCGGTTTGCAGCTTTCTACCTGAGCTACCTTGGAGCTTGAGCTGTCTGGGGAGGAAAAGATAATAAAATCCCCTGAATGCGTTGATCAGAAAGAAAGTCTGGTTGGGTGTCCCGTAGTCTTCTCACATTTTTAAACTGGTGAATCACTGGAACTACTAAAGAGTAGAAAAAAAAAACCACCCACCCTGAGCCCCGAAAATTTCATCTGGGAAGGTGGGAGACTAGAAAACCACATTTGAACAGGGGTTTTGAAAAGAAACCACTCTTCAGTCTTAATTAGGGCTGGTCCAGGCCAGGCAGCCATTAAGGTGCTTACGCAGGGAGCCGCGGTTAGTACCCACTAATGGATAAGTAAGAAGACACCCCAGGATTAAAGCTACCGGCGCCTCCGAGGACCGATGGAGGGGAAGCTTCCTGGCAGCTTTTTCTTCCTCTCCTCCATGGTCAGCAGGTTGATGATAGATGTCTGAGTCCCAGCCCTCCTCTCCTGCAGCACATTATTTGATTTGCCACAGACATAGGGCTGGAGGTCCCTGGCAGCACTCTGCGTGCCAGGAGAGGTCACCGTCTCTTTGAATAACGTCCTCTTGGAGTGCCAAGAAGTGACATCAAGCTTTGCCCCTTGCCACCCCCTTGGCATCACAAGGACGCTAGTCAGAGTAGGGGTTACAGGAGGCATGTTCTCTGCCGTCTCTGGCTGCCCATGCATGATTTATACCTGCTGTGTCAGACGGACATTTACATACATTGGCATGATTGCACATGCTGCCTCCCAGCAGCGGCGGCACAGCTTACGGAGCCGGGTAGGGAGACTGGTCTGCACCGTGCCAGCCTGCGCCCTCCTCCATCCTGCCTCTACAGAGGACAGCTAATCCCCCTTACATTAGGCTTGCCCAGGGTAGATTAACCATCTCCTGGGATGCTGCTCTGCAATGGACCATGTCAGATGGCCCAAATTGTTCAAAAGATTTGCTGCGGAGATCCTGAGCCAATGTAGGAGCCAGCAACATGTTGGCGCAAGAGGAACAGCCAGGATACAGATCACATAGAAGGCACTTGCCTCCAGACATCCCTTCCCCAAACTTCCCTCCCTGCTCCAGCACAGGCTTGCAACCCTGCCTTCTGCTCTCTGACCCCACTTTGATGGGCACAGCTGGTCCACAGAACAGCAGATCAGACAAACAAGTGACAGCACATAGCTCATGGAGCCAGGGAGGAACAGCCAAAACATAGGAGGAAGACAAAGCTGCAGGGAGAGGGCAGAGGGAGTCAGCACTGAGAAATGGGGCGGCTCTGCAGAGCAAGGACCCCCTGCCATCCCAGGTCGTGGCTGGGAAGCTCGCCTTCTCCCAGCATTTACAGTTTCAAGTTACTAAATGGTCTTACTTTAAGACAACTGGGGACATCTCATAACAGGACAAGGTCTACGGCCATGTTTTCTCCTTCTCCCCCAGTCCAAACCCCACCTTCGTCCAAACCCAACCTCACCAGCCCAGACAGGAATGCACATGAGCAGCCACCTACAAACATCACTGACCGCTCTGGAGCAAGTTAATATTTATGGTGGCACCTCTGCTTCCCTCTTTAGCTGGCAGGACCCAGGGATGACCGGGAGCTTCAGGACATCACTGTGAGGCACTCAGCCGAAATTACAAACATTGTCCCACCACTGGGTCACTCACCACAAGATCTTCCATCATCGCAGCCAGCTGGGACCCTCGGTAATTTTCAGCTGCAAAGTCAGCATTCAGACAGGGCTGGTACTGCTCTCCCAGTCACAAACTGTATATTTAAAAACCAAAGCGCAGATAGGGAAGTGCCGGGGGGGGGGGGGGGGGTGGCAAGGGGGGAGATGTTCATTTGTCCTTGGCAGAACAGCACCGTGGCACCAGCAAACACTCGGCTTTGAGGGCAGAGGAAAGCACTGGCAGCTACAAATTACTAATCAATGTCGGGTAACAACAACAGCAGCTAATAATGAAGGGCTGATCAGCTTACTATGGCAGTAATTATTCCTGACACCAGACCTCAGAAGGAGCATCCAGGCTTAGCACGCTGTCTACCATGATGATAACCCAAGATAACTAGAGAAATTTTGTGCTGGAGAAAAGGAGGGGGGAGAGAAAAAACCCTCAGCAATTAGCAAGACTTGTGGTGCTAATTACACTGTGAATGGTGTGCAGGCTTTGTCAGAGCTAACTTGAGCCTTCCCCATGACACCAGGGAGGGACTCGAAGTGCCAGCACACCTTTCACAAAGCGGCAGTGACAAACGGTTTTGGCACCTGGTTATTTTTGAGAACAACACAACTCGCTGCTGTGACACCGAACTCAGCACCAGCCCTTTGCCATCACGATTGCCTGGGGAAAAGCTTCTCATCTCAGTAGCGTAGAAACGATTGAGCTTCTCTTCACATCACCAGGTGGTACTGAGCCCACCTAATCTGGGTACAGGACCAATTCAGGATGTGAGCCTTTTGGTATGAGACACAGCCAGTGCAAGACTAGAAATCTTAATTTACCAATGTGTCTGAAGTGCGTATGTTCAAAACACCCTGCCTTCACCCACAGACGCTCAGGATCCTGCGGCAATGACGCTCTCAGTGCTGCAGCAGCCTGGACACAAAGATCCCATCACTTCCAGCCCGGACACAAAGATCCCATCACTTCCAGCACAACTACTGGTCCTCCTGCTGAAGAAAAGTTTCCATCAGCATCCATTCACCAGCAGAAGAAGAATTATTGCACCCGGCAGGGGTAGCAGCGTGAACGTGCGAACACACACGTGCTTCCCCCGTGCACTTCTTACTGCTAGAACAGGTGAGGAAAAAAAAAAATGTAACAGCCCCAAAGGCTTGTGATCACACATGCCTCCTCACTCACTTCTCTCCAAGCAGGCGTAATTAAGCGCACTGTTTTCTTGCACCCTTCATTCAGGATGCTGCCAAATTGCTCTCTCAGCAACGGTATGTATTTTATAGACATGAGCTTCACAGGAAGGCAGCTGGTTCGGGGCGTGGGTCACTGCAGTAGCCAGTGCACAGCATTGTAAGTTCTGCGAGTCCGGAGACGAATGAAGAGGTTGCAGCATTTCTCCGCGCAGATCAATGCAGTTACAGCAGCAGCAAGAGCACTCTGTAGCCGGTTCAGACCCCATCCTCCCAGGCTCTTACCTCTTCTCCAAGGCACGCAGGCTTTAGCACCTTACAGGGAATGGGGGCTTTACCTCAGCCATGGGGTCTTTGCAGAGAGCCCTGCAACCCGCCAGGAATATGAACCAGACATTTCACCAGCCTGGCAAGATCCAGCAAGAGACATCAGAGGTGCCCATCGGCCCTGTGTTCACAGCCTGCAAAACTTCCCAACATATCCCAAATGTGAGTCCTACTCCTCTCCCTCCCTGCAACAGTGCTCTGTGCTGGCCCAGCCCCTCCCAGCCCGCTTGCAATGCTGTGATACAAGCCCACAATCCTATTACAGGGCAGTGTCAGGGGGACGCGGCTACCAGCCCTTGCACAAACAAAATCCTATTACAACAGAGATCCTGATTCCAGCCTTTATTTACAGAAATTATTATTACAAGGGACCCTGAGGGAAATCATGGTTCTGGGCTTTATACACTGAATTCATCATTGCTAGGGAAGAAGCCTTGTAATGCTTTGAGACACACTGAGATGCAAACTACCTCTGAGTTGTATGTCATGGAGTGGGGAAGGGAAAAAAAAAAAAACACCAAAGACTAAGCCATTGCAGGAGGAGAGAAAGGGAACGGCATGCATATTTCTTTTGTCCAGCCCCAGGCAATTTCCATCTGCAAGGTGCACTAAATCCTTTGTACCACTCGATTAAATTACAGCTAACCTAAGCACAGATTGTTGTTCTGCCAAAAAAGAGCAGTCCAGCCTCAGCACCCTCTGCAGAACAAGTGGCCAACAACCCCATACGGGCACATGGGCAGCCCGAGGAGGGCTAGAAAGGGAAGGAGGAGGGAGATGCTGCAGGGCTGAAGCAGTTCGGAGCCACTACCATGTGTGATATTGCAAGCAGCGCCAGCACCAACACCGAATGCTGGGCTGGAATGTCTGCTTTCAGGTGACAGAATACATATGAGGAAGGGGAGCAAAGTCCCGCTGCATCCTCTTGAGATGCCACATTTGGACGTGCAGAGAAAGTCAAGGCATTGAGCGCCCTGGGGCACCCTCCCACCTGCAACTCATGCATAGCCCAGCAACACTCAAGCACCAACACAGTCCAGCGGTCAGAGCATTCCCCTGTCGCATACCTTGACTGGTTGATATGAGCAAAGAGGGAAGAATTTTGGTGTCCGATAGGGAACAGACAGGAGGTCTTCTTGGGGTAGATCAACCTGGCAGATGCACATTGTTCAGGCATACTGCAAGCAAGGAGGAGAAGGACAACAAGGAGGCATTCGACCTTATGTGAATCTACAGAGTGGCCCCTAAAATTTGTCAGTGCAAAGCAAGTGAGGCATCAGAGAAGGGGAGATGGTCTGTACAGTGAGGTCCCACAACACTGCAGCATGGGTACCCTAGAGTTATAAATCAGAGAGCTGGCACCAGTCCAACCATATGGATCGCACCAGGCACCAGCAGAGTGGCATACACTTGCTACAGAGAGACCTTCTCCAGCAGAAAGATCTCCCTCACCCTGCAGATGCTTGGAATAAACAACCTTGTACAGAGCTAGAAATTTTGACCTTAATGCCAGTTACGCAGGCCAAGGATGCTCTGACAGTGCCTGACCTGCTCGCATTTTCAACCAGAAGTTTCTTCAACCATTCCCATCCACCTGCACCTAGAGATTAGGCACTCCACTTCAAAGTATGTCCCCATGGTGAAGGGCCCAGGAAGGTGTCCAGCATGTCACAACAACATCAGAGAAAGGCAAATCCTGACAGATAATAGGAAGGTCCCACCACCTGACACCAATGGATGACCATGTCAGCTCTCCAGGAGAGAACCAGGAGAAATGGTATTGCTCAGGGACAGCCTAGGTATGACTGGCATGTCACAGAGGGGACATCAGCACAGGGTGTAATCTCAAACGCTCAACCAGACTTCCAGAAATTGAGGTTGGAACCAAACTGTTCCTCCTTTGTGTCCTCAGTCAACTCTTATCTCCTGCTGCTGTCTCCACCAGGAAGGGAGGCCGTGGTCTTCCTCACTTCTATGGACTGCAGCCAACGTAGCAGCCCTAACAAAGCAGGGTAACACAGGTGCAAGCCCCTGCAAAGCTGTTCGCCAGCGTTTCAAGGTGAATCTGACAAGGCAGCTGCTTTCCTAAGTGTTAAGAACATGCTTCACTCCAGCTTTTCATCTCAAGCAACATGCAGCGCCAAGGGCAGCTTGCCAAAAGCAAAAATCATATGCAGGACGAAAAGCATCACCCCCGGGAAATCTACATCCAAGGAAGGCTGGACACCTCCCCTCCAAAACTGACAGAAGCACAAGGTTATTCGAATCCCTCCCCCACTGAGACAGTCTCTTTCAATTTGTTCAGTGGATGCATTTCACACCTTACCTACGGAGTGACTGTTTCCTGAAGAAGGAGGAACCACGGAGAAGTTTGAGCACAGCACAAAGCCAAATCTGGATTGTGCCTCTTGGTTTTTACCGCTTCTCCCCCACTGAGGCACGTTAGGACGAAGATTTCAGAGAGACCAGCAATATTGCTAGCGTCTGAGCCACAAGACAGCAAGTGGAAGGAACAATACAGCCCTCTTCGTGAACCTGTCCTGCTTATTCTCTTTTCACAGCACAACTGGAGGCTAAACTCACACTCCAATAACAGTACTGTGGATGAGTCATCTTCGCTGCTGTTAGCTGGAATGATAAGGATGAAATTGCATCGCTTATCAGCGATGAGCCAGCAGGGAGGTGGCTGCAGGACCTGTGAGACAGGCTGAGGTTTGCATTAGGAAACTGAGCCCCAAACAGGGATGTTCTCAAAAGCCCCAACCTTTTGCCCAATTCCTATGCAAGCTCAGCATTGCTTGAAAGCCTGAAACCAAGTTAAACATCTGCTTGCAGAGACAGCAACTGCCTCTTGCACCTGCCTATGGAAGAGAAACTTTTGGGCTGCTCAGTGACAATTTTAGCACCAAAATGTGGCAAGTTCTTAATGTTTTCAAGCTGGGAGTCCTGCAGGGTCAATGGAGGTGGACTCACAGATCATAATGGTTCTGACTAATCACACCCAGCTCTTGGCTGGCTGCCTGGTTAAAGATCTGGGTAACTCCAATGGGAAGCTGACCCTGATTTAAAGTCAAGCCCACATTTTACAGCTTCACATTGCAGCTACTAGGCTCTACCTTACCTACATTCTTTTTGACATAGCTGTTTCCTGTCCCTCTTTTGGCAAGCCACCAAGAAGCAGGACCATTGGCAGGGTCTCATAATTCATAGGTCTAAGAAAGCAACTTCCAGATGGCTAACTAGTCTGATACATTAAATAGCTGAGCAACTAAAACCACTGGTTAAAATTAGTTGCAGCAGAACATAACTCCTTTGGGGTGGTCCCCCTAAGCCAGCCCACATTAGTATTTATTAATACTAATACCTAATAATACTAATATTAATACCTTTCCACTCACACACTTCACCCTCAAGATGCAAGAATAGGAAGCCCATCGCAGAGAAAGCCACCCAACATACTGGAAAAGACATTTCAAGAGCACCTCCCCAGCTCCAAAAGCAGCCCTTGATATAGCCCTTGGCCTGCAAGACAGGCGCCTGTGTTCCTGTGGCATGTTTAACCCGGAAAAGTCATGACTCACCAGTGTTTTCCTCCTGTAATTTGAAACATAACAAGCTGCGTAACGCCAGCTCAGGCTCAGTGATTCACGTTGGAGTGGGTACGCAAGAGATCACCTCTTACCCAAATATATATAATTTTGGCTGATAGCTATAATGGACATCAGAGTCTTGCTCCCCATGGGAGATTCAGCCAGAGATCACCTCCGCAGGATCAGCTATCTGACCGGAATATAAAGGCAGCCGTTGGCATTGAGACCAGTGCTTCAGGGATTGAGAGCTGAACAAGGCAGTTGCCTTCCCAAATGGCTAAGTAAAGCAGATAAAGGAGCTGTAGGTTTATTTGATGATTTAATCAATAAGATAATTATATTAATTCAATAGTTTGATACAAAGCCACTTCCTTTCTGTTTGATTTAACTGCATTTCAGAATTTTCATGGCTTAGTTGATCAAATACATAAAATAGCAAATTTGTGCTAATTAATTAATCAGATGTATTTTTCCTTAACTATGAATTGCAAGAGGCCCGGAGGCAGAGAGAGCAATCACCCAGTGACCATGTAATGATGGCCTATAGATTTGCATCTACAGTCATCACGCAACCCACTAATGGTGCCAGAATTCATCTAAAAGGCAGGACAACCATACCACGAGGGGATCTGGCAGAAAACAGAGATGCCAGTGCATCTACATCCTTTTAGTGTGTGCATCCACACTTAATACAGAGAGGTCCAAACACTTCTAGCAATGGAGTAAAGAAGGATAGTATCATGTATATAGTTGTTTTCCATTTACAGGAAGGAACAGGAGGGTGGAAGAGTCTAGGGGTCCATTTTTTAGACTTGTTTCCTAAGGAAACACCAGCTAGAGAAGCCAGTCAGCACCACCACCGTCCCTGCCCAAAGGCACAGTAACATGGTGAAACCCATCCCTAGTATTAATGCCCCAGAGAGCCACTGTAAGAGGCTGAAAAGCTGCGGTAGGAACCTCTACCTTGTTAGACTGCAAGGAATCCCTCCCCAAGGCAGGGAGCAGGTATCGGCCGCTCACCTTCTCGCAAAGGTACTCCTCATGTGGCTGGGCAGCCCTGTTTGAGAAAGCAGACTGGAGAACAGCATCCTCCCAAGCTGGGGAGACTGGTGCTGTTTGCAAAGATCCTTGGGTTTTTTGCCTTTCCCAGGAAGGACAAAAACCACACACACACCCCTGCCTGCAACTATAGCCATACAGTAATTTCCAGCGTTACCACAACCTGCTTTCAGGCTAATTCTCTCTTTTTCCCTCCCTCCTATCTCCACTTGAAAATTATCCAACCCCTGACACTGCCAGAAGAGATGCGGTAAAGGCAATCGCAGGTCAGCCTCCTTCAAACAATTCCAGGGTCTTCTTGCCAGGTTCCTCTCTGGATAATACCATCCCTCCAGCAAGAAAGAAAAGCCTCTAAATTAAAAAGACCTGGACAGCAACCCACCAGCTCCCACTCCTGCCCTGATCAATGAAGCTTGCTAATTAAAAGCAGTTGACCTGAGCAAAGAATGGCTTGGAAGAGATTAGCCCAAGGGAGACAAGATTTAAGAATTAAATTACTCGACTGGTCTGTTTCATTTTATTTTACAACCCCAGTCTTTCCTCCTCCCACACGCAGGTAAATGGTGGTTTTGAAGACTCAGTCCCAATTTGTAAGAGCAAAGGAGCAGAGAACATGGTCCTGCTGTTTAATTCACTGTCAAACACCACCATCTGAGTGCTTGGGGCTGTCAGAGCAGCTGCTCCCTCTGATCGCCAGGTGACAACTGAAAAATGGCCAGGTGGCACCTAATTTCTCCAGTTTGATTAACTAGTCCTTTGCACCCTGCCACATCAATGAGATTGTGAACAAACACACCAGCAATGCCTCAGACACTCGCTCTGACTCCACAGCAAAGGTCTCACTGATATATTTATCTCTGCCTGTAACCCCTGGGAGATTTATGCCTAGCAATCAAAGGGAGATGACCATCACCCAAAAGCAATAGTGATCAGGTCAGGTCCCCATCATCTGGCCTGATCAGTGACTCGCTGGTTTGAGTATCACACTGCACAGTGCTATAAAGCAGACAGGAGGTCCTACAGCAAGGCGGTATGTAGCAAACACGCTGGGTCTCATGTCTGGGGTCTTGCAGGATACACTGGAATAGCAAGGAAACAAATAGAGGGCTGGGCTCTTTGGAGAGCTCTCGAATCTAATTTTCAGAGTTGCTTTGCCCTGCTCATGTCAGTGGGAACTGGAGGAGCTCAGCGCCTCTAGAAACCCTGTTAATAGAAGGCAAAGGAGAGGAATGTAACGCTTCCTCGCTTCAGGAGAATTGGCTGGAAACGTGTTTTTTTTCCCCATACAATCAGAAATTCCAGTGCAAACATGAAATATGTTCTCCTTCAAACACCAGTATTTGAGGGCCTTCACCAGAAAATAACTTTAAGGGGATTTGCCCAGAGCATATACATTTGCACAGAGAAAAATAATATTCTTGGGAGAAAAGAGCAGCTTCCTAACAAAACACTTGGGATTTTGTGTACGTTCCACATACAATCTTGGCATTCATTTTCTTTTAAAAATCACTGTCTTGGAGTTGAGGGGGATAAGACCAAGAACAGGAGCCATGGCAATCTGATTTGTATAACTTATTAATCCACTGCCCTTTTCTCTCCTGCATCCCGTTTCTTTCCTCATTCAAGACCCTTCCTTGCTCAGGTACCGCAGACCCAGCCTGGCTGGTTGGGGAGCTCTCGCACTCCCAGGCCACATGCTGTCTCCCACTGCAATGGCATACATACTGCAAGTTGCTTTCACTGGGTGCTGCTCCCTCCTGTCCCAGGCAGCTGAAGGAGGCAGGAGGCTGTGCAGGCAGCCAGGAGGGGGGAGCCCCAGGCAGCTTACGCACCGTATCTCCCAGACTAGCATCCTTCCTTCAGAGATGGCACTCCTTCTCTGGTCACCATGCCTTGTTCTTACTTGTCATGGAGAACAGCTCATGCAGAAAGAGCCACGCATCTGTGAGAAGAGTTTTGCTCACACACAAGGAAAGAGAGTGGCCCTCTACAATCCCAGTCCCAGACAAAATACATGCCTAGAAAGGAGCCTGGCCATTCCTTGCACCGGCCCCTCAGCAGGCCAC
Organism: Mycteria americana; assembly: GCF_035582795.1. NCBI lineage: Eukaryota > Metazoa > Chordata > Aves > Ciconiiformes > Ciconiidae > Mycteria > Mycteria americana. The sequence continues at coordinate 38,522,193 of NC_134371.1, forward strand.
TAGGTCTCTTCTGTGCCCACGCTTCAGTAGCTGCTCCAGTGGTTTGGAGACTAGGCTCTCACTGTGATCCAAAGGCTTTCTGTGTCCAGCAAGACCTGCAGCGAGAATTAAATGGTGCAGCAGCCCTGTGGCAGTCGTCTGCCAGCCCGGGCAGCACAGCCAGCCGCAGGCGTGTATGCCCAACCCCTCATTGCATTTGTGGTCACCAGGCACAGGCACTTGCCGAGAGCTGGCAAACGGGGCTGCTTTCGTCCTCAGCCTGCTGCCGCAGCAAACCTGCTCTCCTCCAGCTTCCACCCGCTCAGGGGACTACCAGCTGAGAGCCAGTGAGGTGACCAGCTTCTTTCTTCATGCGTGAAGAGATTGCTTCTGGATAAACTGCTACAGGGATCCCTGGTGCCAAAGCAAGTGGTGGTGATGCACCTGGTCCTCTTCTCGCCCACTTCAGCTCTGGCATGGCTGCAGGGCCCAAAGGGTCCCCCCATACCCCTGGCTGTTGATACCAGATCTTCAGAGTCATCTCAGCTTTCACTCCCTCATTATTATGTTCTCTTCTTTTCACCTTCATGCAGCCTGCAGCAACTTGCTTACCATTTTCCAACCAGCATACCTTGGACACACCTGGTACTGGGCTGACCATCAGAGCAAGGCACTTTCTATTTCAGGTGCAATTCCCAAACTAAAATAATACTCTATTGCTTCCTCCAGCCCCCTTAAAAAAACTGATTGTAGGGTGAAGAAGAAGTGACTGCATAGCATCCAGCAAGAGGAGCTGGTCATGAATTAGGACCCTAGGGCACTACTACCAGAAAAAAAAAAAAAAGATGCCTCCTTGCAACTGCCAGCCAAAGGAAAAATAATTCAGCACCTGAAATCTAAGAATAGCCAAGCTGCATCTCAACAAGGCTGTAATCCGTATTGCTCTTCACCGAGGAAAGCGGCACATAAGCATGTAGCAATAGAGACGGAGTCAAACACACTCTGCAAAACCAGAGATACGCCTCAGAGGTGCCCTAGATGGCAATACAGCTTGTAGGGCTCACCGAGCCTACGGGGATGTTGTGGCTCATGCATTGTTTAAGCTGTGTAAAGGAAGATGTCTGAGATGTTATAATATACTGTTACCCAGACCTAATTCCCCAGCTGCTGTCCCTGAAGTAACCCCATCATTTTTATTACCAGGAGGGAGCCAACTCCAAACCCAACCACATTTCGTTCTGAAGGGAAGAAATTTCATCAGAGGTGCAGCAAAACATCCTCATCTGACTTGTGAAGCAAGAGATTTCTTTAAAGAAAGTTCCTCTCTCTAGCGACACCTCCCTCCTGCCCAAAGGCAAGAGAAGTACGGGAAGGCGTGAAAAGAAGCAATGCTGGATAGTCCATCAGAGGAGGGTGCTGAGATAGTCCCTTCCAGCTACCTGGCTGAAATTCAAATGCTGGATTAGTGTCTCTGGCACACTGCTAATATGAGGCAAAGCAGAGAAATGTAATGCTTCCTTCCGGCCTTTCAGATCAACAAACTTCTCCCAGGTAGCAGACAGTCTGGTCCATCAAAGGGAGACTAGAATCAGAAATGAGACTCATTTGTCATATAAAATTTCCAGGTATGAGGAACCAAGCTGAATTTGTATCAGGCAGAGATGCTGTAGTAACACAGCAGCAGCTGGGAACTCCAGACAGGTGAAGGTTAGGGCTGCTTGGCATCCGTTACAGTCATGGGCCTCCCAGAAAACGAAAAAGAGCAGAGGACGAACACTTCCCCTTGGCAAGCTCGCTCCCGTCCAGCTAGACACAATGGGCTTTGAAGGCTGGAAACTCAGCAGGGTTGGCTGCAGTGAAACAGTGAGAAAAACAGAGATCTGGAAGAAGAAAAAAAGTTAATCTTCAAAAACAAAGTGTTTTCATTCATCTTCTCTTTGGTCACCAAGGTAGCTCCAGCTGTGACTTGCATTCTGGGACTGAAAGGAAAACGCTAGCTGGAGCTCTTGGGAACTGGAGTCACTTACACATCTTCTTTGTACTGAATTACGGCTCACATAAAAATGAGGGTGGCAAACCCTGAAGGTGCCCTTTAGCCACATAAGGGGAAAAGGGCTGCAAAAGACAGACCTTGATAAAACATGATCCAAATGGGAACACATTCAGCATCCCTTGGGGTACGTGACAGCTGTGCAGACAATCATCCTGACAGCTCCAGGCAGGGTTTGGGCACTGGCTTCTGCCCAGATCCATTCAGTGGGTAAGAACATGAGAAAGCAAAGGGACTGGCATTACACTCAGATTTGGATGTCCTATTTCTCCTATCAAATCTCTGCAAAAGCAGCGGTTTTCCACCTCCTGCCTTGCACACCTACAAGGATCAGCAGCTGGAAGCCCCTTACCACTGCCAATCCCAGCACCCAAGGACCTGCCATCTGTGTTGCAGCCTGCCTTTTATACTGATTTGTTAAGTTTTTGCCCTGATTGCACGCCTCGGGCAGGCGACAGTTGCTTTGTGCAAGACTTGGAGGAGGGAAGTTTTACAGCTTGGCTGCTGCCAATGCACAGATGTTACAGGCTGGGTCACCGCAAGGTGCTAAAGGCCTTCAGAAATGTTGCAAAGCATTAATTATGTTCCCGCAGCTGTTCTTTAACCCTCCACGCATGCCTCCTTTCTTCCAGGGGCTGCCAGAATGACAACTGTGAACGGGAAATCAAAGCAGGAGGCTTTGAAAGGAAGCGAAGCAGAGACTTTAAAGGTTAAAAGAAACAGCACTCTGCAAACACAGGGTTTTTTTAAAGCTGCTTGTCCCTGCCATTTGCTTGAACGCCTCCTCTTCTCCTGCTTCATGACCTCCAACAGCACCCAAGGAGAGATGGAAGAGGTCACCCAAATCCTCATGTATCATGGAGCACATCTCAGCTGGGATGTTGATCCATGGGCTTAGAAATGCTTTGTCTCACAAGACTGGAGGGAATGGCTTGCAGGGTGGGGTTAACCAACCCTCCCATCTGTGCAGATCCAGAGATGAGATCTGAAAGGGGTTTCCCTGTTGCACCATTACATGCCAGTTAGACCAGAGCTGTATTGCGCTGGAGAGCAAACCTGTCAGACACACCACTGACCAAACTGCTCTGCTGAACCCAAGCTCAGAGCTTCTCCCATCCTTGCTACAGAGGCCGGAGAACGCCAAGCATCAAGACAGGATTCAAGCAGGCTTACGTGGAACAGCACTGGGAGACGTAGGGCCCAACATTCTCCTCAACTCACCTCATGTGCTTCAGCCCCCAGATATGCCTGGGCTGGCAACACGCCTCCTGATGTCCCCGCAGAGGCAATCTCAAGAGGACCTACACACACTTCCCTGAGCAATGGGAGCATTGGAAAACTTGTACCTACTGCCGAGAAAGCAGGTCCATCCCTACGGCACAGTGCCATTCAGAGCTGCCACTGCGGGAAAGCAGAACCACTTCGTTAAGGAGGTCTGCGTCCAGATTTCTGAGCCCTGCTGAACATCAGGACTAACAAGTGCCAATACAACACCAGGGCAGCCGTTCTGGTGCTAAAGCTGCAGCCTACCTGGGGAGGCATCTCCGCACCCTGCAAACCAGGGTTTCCCGTGGGGAAAGTCTGCCCATTGCTCATCTACAGACCAGCTGCAAATTGAAGCCCCAGCTTGAACACAGGCAGCCACTAACATATCTGTATAGGCTGGGCTGCAGCTGTGACACAGGACCACGAGTGGTCTGATAAAACCCCCCAGGCTCCTGAACAGCTTCTCCCTCCCCCATTCCCCGCACTTTAAGCTGCAGTCAAACAGAGCATAACTCCTTTTAAGACTTGCAGATGTTGTGTTTCTGAATCATCTGGCCAGGCAGCTTGCGCTGGTGAGAGGAAACAAGATTGTCTCTGGAATCCTTTGTGCTGCGGCTCTCCATGCACAATAAGCTCCCGCACACTCATGGGCTAAATAACTTCTTACGCTAGAAATGAAGTAGGGGGTGAGGAAAAAAAAAAAATACAGGCACAACAACAGCAAACAAACAAGCTGAGACGGAGATGATGGAAAAGCAGGCAGAAAAAGCTATGCTGTTGTGCCTGGACACACATCCCACACAACAGCAGCATCTTCCAGCACCTTCTACATTTAAAAAGGCAGAAAACAATAAAGAGGAAAAGCTTTGCCTGACATCTCCTGGACGTGACTTCAGCCGGGGATCATTACAACGCAGCATGCTGGCCAGGACTTGAACTTCTGCATAATGGCCCCAGACAGCTACTGATACTCTCAGCTGCTGCTGGCACAAATGTTAGCTCCATTGCAGCCTTAGGAGCTATGATAACTAAAAAACAGACCAACATACAGACCTTGAAAGGAGATCCACAATAGCATTAAGCACTCTGAGCCCCAGGGCCACCTGTAACACCAGACTGAGCTCCCCTGACAGCCAGAGGTGAAGCAGCTTTCTCCAGGCAGCTCAGGACCCTCATCCTAGGTGCCCAAAGAAGATGTGAGTCCTCCCACAACAAAGCAGCAGGTGACAGCTCTCCGCCCCTCCAAGGACACCCCACAGGGTGCCATAGGGAAGCCTGGCCCTCAGCACACAGCCATTTCAAGCGGGAATCAGGGATCAGCACAGTCACCCTAACTCAAGCGCTGGGCTTCGGCTTGCCTTCCTTGGGCAGCTGTCCTAGGGGAGCCAGGGGGGTGGGCTGACACCAGATTCCCACCAGGATGGACCAACAACAGAACAAAATCAGGGTAAAGGCTTTGTGGGAGCAGTGTTTGTGTTAGACATCTCTGGAAACCCCCATTATGCTTAAATATCAAGCAAGGAGACAATGTTTTCATCTACTTAATAGAGCTCTTCAAACCTCACGCAACCGTGTGGTCTAAGCTGGCTATTTCAAAACAACATTCAGCTGAGACTTTTGTTTCCAACAGAGTAATTTAACACCCCGCTCTCGCAGAGTACCCCCAGATATCAGAGCAGTTCAGAAAGGCTATGCCAATTTTACAAACCGGGGGGGGGGGAAAGCAGCAATATAACTGACATCACCTATGATCCCAGGAGCAGAAACTCCTGCCTGCCCAAAACTGCCCCCAGCAGGGACAGGCAGAGGCAGCTTCTTCTCCAGCAGCCTCTCCCAAACAGCAGCTTTCCTCTGATCTTTCTGCTTCTTTTTCCAGCATTTTTTTTTTTTTTTTTACTTTTTTTTTTTTTCACCGCCCAACTCCAAGTTCAAGTTACTTAAATTTCACAGAGGGGCTGGTATCTTCTGATGAAGATGATCCCATCGGTGTTATTGTCTGGCTGCCAGCTCCTGGGAAACAGGCGAGGCACGAGGGCGGTTGCTGTTTTTAACTGGAGGCCGTGTCTGACTCGAGCGTTAGGGGAGTTAATGAGCACCTTGCAGTGGGAGGGAGAGCTGGGAGAAAGCAAACAGGGAAAACTTTATTTTTATATTTCATTATTTTTATAAGAAAAATAAGCCAGGGACCTTAAGGGGGACATAAGGGGATTTTTATTTTTTTTTCTTTAAACAGCAGAATAAGAGGTTTGCAGCCAGAAAAGCCTGCCCGGATGTCCTGTGCCCAGGGGTGAATAAAAGGGAAGCGCCTGGGTCTCTGTGCAGGACATTACAGGTCACCATCCTCTTCTAAGTCTCAAGAAGGTCTGGAAGGGAGACATCCAGTGGGTCCTGTTGGGGATGCAGCTGCAACCACAGTCAGACAGGGAAAGCTTTGATGGTCTGCAGTAAGGGCCAGACATGATTGTGACATTCTCCCCAGCTGCTTAAAGTTCACTTCACAATCTAGAAATCGAGACCTGCACCAATTTGCAGGTTATGAGGAACAGACCACACTGGACATTCCTGCTGAAATGAACCCCAAGATATTCATGTACACACACACACACACACACACTCTACAACCCTAGAGAAGAATCCTCTGTGGTTCATCCCATTCACCCAATCCTGTCCCAGACACAGGGTGGGTCTGCATGATGGAGCCTCTCTTGAGGGTAACAGTCTCCAGGCTGCCCCAAGGAGTTCAGACACCCTGGGAGCTCCCTCACCAGCTCTGAAGGGGGCTCAGGCCACTCAGCGGGTGCTCAGCACCAGGCAAGGGGAAGCCAAACCCAGTCGTCTCAAGAAAAGATGGACAGGGTCAACAAATCTGATGTTATTCCCCTTAAAGCAGCAGGGAAATGGTTAAAAGATAAGATTTATGGGCATATATCTCTGCCAGAACCACCAGGTGATCATGTGTACATATTTCTCAACACTAAGACCTAATTTTCCACCATTTCCCTTGATTTGCTGCTCCTTTTCTCCCATTTCCTTGATTTAGGGCCCAATTATTTCTTGTCCTCTTGCCAGTGAAACAAAATATTTCATAAGCACTCCTGCCGCCTCTCCCCACTCCCTCCCTCCTTTGGATGCTGGTTTCAATGCCTGACTCATGCCTCATGTTCTGCAAAATTTAGAGTATTTTAGTGAACACCTAACGATGATTTTACCATTTTTCACAGTGATGCAAATGGGATTTGGCACCAAAAAGCTCGCTGTTGGAATTTAAGTGAGCCTGTGGCCCCCGCAGCTCTGGCATGTCTTTGCAAAGCAGTCCCTGGGGATTGTCACCTGGGCAGAATTTCCTTCTGATGAGACTGTGTCCTTCACTAGGGATGAGCCACATGCCCTGGGCTGGTGGTGACACTCTATGCTGGGACAGGAAGAAGAGCAGACAAGTCAACTCCATAGCTCATTTAGTTCCTGACCAATACAGATATATAAGCGATGCCCTGCAAGCCTTGTGTCAGCAAGAGCAGGACTGTGCTAACACAAGGCAACTCCCTGTCTGGACCATATCACCCCCTCGACGTAGCTGCATGCCCATGGAGGAGTTGAGGACTACCATCCCTACACAAGTATGTCTAGGGTCTGGTCCTTCTCCTTAATGATATAGACAACAAATTCTGCCCTCATTAAAAGGAATTTTAATGAGTAAGGAAAAAAAAAGAAGGACAACTGTCTCTGGTGGGTCCCCAGTCTAAACTTCTAAGCATAATCAAATCTTTCAAGTGGTTCATCACAGTTGGACCCCTGGGACCCACCCCAAAACCACAGCAAAGGACAGACTGACTTCCATCAGCACACTGAGCACCAGTCCTTGGGAATAGTTCCAGACAAACACTCTCCTCTCTCTGTGCAGCAATGGTTTTACAATACCTTTCCATCCTTCTGCCTCCCCCCTGCCTGATCACAGCATATAGCATTTCTATAGCATCCTCCTACTAGTTCCCATAATTATATCCAAACCTCTCACAATACAACCCAACCACAAAAAAGACAGTTAAAGTGCTACTTTAATATTGCCAACCTTTTTCAGGGAGATATATCCATAAAGTGAGGTGAGGAAGATTAGGGGACCGACAGCACATATCAAATCAGAGGTTACCTAGGCTGTGAGGAGGGAGAAAAAGCTAAAGTTTGCTCCGAATCAAATGGAGCAAGGACTCAAAATTGGGTCTCCTGTATTCTGAACTCATGTCTCAGACACCAGTGAATTCTAACTTCCATGATCATCAGCTGCTTACCTCTACCTGCACAACACAATTACTATAGCCTTCCCCCGCTCTGTGTCCCCCCCTCCCCCCCCCAAAAAAAAAAAACAACACCTCCTCCTCACTGGATATGAAGCCTTTACATCCAAATGTCACCTGGAAAATTTCAAACCCTTGAAAGCTGCAGCAAAATGGGGCTGTACTTGCCAGCCAGCTCTAACTTGGGTTACTCTCCAGAAGAAGGGAACAGCTGCTTGTGTCAGCAAGCTCCTGCATCACTTCACTTGTCATAATGGCAGACATGAAATACCACCTCTCTGGTTTACACTATGGCTGTACCTGGATTATAAATAGAGGGCGGTTTAGCCAGCTATGGCAGGTGAACACCACAGCTTCTCCTAAAGTCAGTGCCTCTTCTACACACATATGTCCAGCAAGGGCTATCTCCAGTGATTCTAGTCCTTCCAGTGGCTGGCAGCAACAAGGAGGAAAGATCTTGGGCATCTGGAAAAGAGGATCAGGAAGAGGGGATAGGGAGAGGTTCTCTCTCCTAGTTATTTTGAGTTATGCCCGTTCTCTTCACCCCAGCAGACGATTGCCACAGCACATGGAGAAGTGTCCAAACCTGACTCCATGGTCAGCCATCACTGATGGGGTCAAGCAGGCAAGAGAGCTGGACACAAGCTGGGAGATGCAGAGCCCTGTCAGAAACCAGGCCCTAAAGCATCTCAATGGGAAGCCCTAGGAAGGTTAAAGCAACATTCACACACCCCAAAGCAGGAAGCGGAATCTGGGCTTTGGACCCACCACCACAGCTGTTGGCCACTCGTTCACACATTTCACAGAACCTGGAGGACAAGTTGAGTCATGCAATACTGTTTAGCCACACTAGACTTCCTGCTGTTCTGTTACGGGATTGGGCAACTTCACTCCAAAAAGCTTTGCAAAATAATTGAACACCAGAGTGAGACTACTTTGGTCTTTGGTAAAACAAGAAAGAACGGAGGTTTGTCAGGGGGGTTCTTCATCTGAACTTAAGAAGCAGAAAACTAGCCCTAGCTAGAAGCAGCAAATACGAAGGGAAAAATAGATGAGAAAGAAACCTGAAAAAGGCTCTGCAGACTGCCTCGTGCAAATACATCTCCTCTTCACCGGAGGGGCTACATAAGGCAAGACCCCTCTATTTTGCCCTGGGAAAGGCTTCAGAGACCCTGCCTGCCACACTCCGTGGGGCATCAAACCTGCTCTGGGCTCCCTCTGAGGATCAGCCCAGCTGAGGGCCTCTAAAATCTACCTGCATCTTGGGGAGGTTTGGGGATTGGTACCCCCCAGAGCCCTCAGAGTTTGCTAACCAGGCTAACTTCATTCCTCTTCATAACTTGGTATGATCAGCTCCGCTAACTGTGTTGGTCTAGGGTTTGCTAGATTAATGTCACTTAATTTATCATGTGGCTGTTGCTGGCTGGAAGCATCACCTCCAGGGGAAGCTGACTTATCCTAAGCACGCTGTTTTCCATAGGCCAGCTAAGTCCTGCCCAGTAGACCAGCTTACCTTCAAGCTACCTGTCAGCCTAGCACAGGCTGGATAGTCCCCCAAAGCTAACATACCACAGTTCATATTCCTAGCAAGTACCATCACAGGGCTTAACTCCCCTGAAAAGATTTGGAAATAGTAAAAGCTGGCCATTAGGGCAGTTTTATATTGGATAGAGATATTCTATGTTGTAAAGCGTGTTTGGAAGGACCATTACGCTCCCTCCCTTGTCCTTCCTCAGAGGAAAGAAGATAAATGTCTAGCCAGTTGTTCATAGCCCAGGGCAAGGGAAATACAACATCCTCTGTAACAGCTAGCAGAAGTACCAGAGAGCAGAGACATGCAGAGACTATGCTCAGAGACTGCGCAGCTGGCTTGCCCAGCACTGCACCAGCACTAATACACTATCAAACCCAAACCACTTCCAGTAAGCCCACTCCAAGACCTTTGTACCACTCTCCCAGCAGCCTGGGTGCTGAGATGTTAGGGAAAGAGATGCTCATCAGAGAGTCTAGCCCTGACCCCGAACAAAAAGCAGTGCCTGGCACTGCTCTCAAGATAACAAGACTACAGCATGCAAGCAGCGCAGTGCCTCTGTGTGGTTACTCTGCTGCCAAAAGAAACCTCTCCCATTTGATTCGACCATTACACAAGCACAGGGAGGAACTGTGTTTGGTACCCAGAGAGCTCACTAAGCCAGCATTTCTGTAGGAAACGGGTGCCTGTGCACTAGAATCTAAATATAGCTTTAAAAAATAAAATCAGCCTCTACTCTATCTGAGCAAGAGAAAAGTCTTCAGAGGGTAAACCAAGACAGGAATGTTTGCTCAGATTTATGGGGAGGCTGAATAACAACTCGGAGAGGTCTGAACCGAATCCATCCCTTGAGTGGAAGTGGAACTACATAACTCTGAAGTCCAGCTATAGCTTCCTTTGCTGCCTGGCAAAAACCCCAAAGGAAGAGAGGAGGAAAGGGCCTTTAATGACCTTCATCAGTGACTTAGATGACACGACACAGCGCACTCACAGCAAGTTCACAGATGATACCAAACAGGGAGGAAGGGGTGATAGACCAGCTGGTTGCCACAAAGATGATTAAGGGCTTGAAGCATCCAACATACAAGGAGAGGCTGACAGAGCTGGGACTGTTTAGTCCAGAGAAGACAAGGCTCAGGGGGATCTTATCCATGTGCATAAATACCTCATAGGAGGGAGTAAAGACAACAGAACCAGGTCCTTCTCATTGGTAACAGGCATAAATTGAAATACAAGAAATTCCATTTAAGCACATGACTTTTTTTTACTGTAAGGGCAATCTAACACCTGAACAGGTTGCCCAGAGAGGCATCCATCCTTACAGGTATTCAAACGCTGACTAGATGTGGTCCTGGGCAGCCTGCTTCAGCTGACCCTGCTTTGAGCAGGAAGGTTGGACTAGACAATCTCCAGATGTCCCTCCAACCTCAGCTATTTCATGATTCTATTGGATACAGGATTCATGGTACCCTATTTTGATACTGGGAATACAAGGAATGTGGTTAGGGCCACAGCAGATCTTCTATCCCTTGTCCCACCTCATCTGATTTGTAACAAAGGTTTGGATTCAAAGAGCACATTCCCCCAAAAGAGCTGTTAAACATTTACAGGCTTCGGTCTTGGAATAGATGTCCACCAGAGATCAGTTTTCCATTCATCCATGGGATGGATCAGATCAAAAGAGCAGGGGCAACACAAACCCTAAAACATGCAGGTCCTCAAATGCTAAAACATTTCCCAGCCCTTTGCTAGATAGGAGAAAAAAAAGACAGCACAGAAGAAAGATGAAACTTGGTTTACTGGACCCTCCTAATCGAGTTCTAGTGGCTAGGATCAAAGATTAGTTGATTAAAATCCAATTTCAAAGCTTATTAACTTTTGAATGACAATGAGCTTACTCCAGCAGGCTATTTCTGGCTTGGCAGAAGTGGCTGGTACAGTGTTCTGGTTTCAGCTGGGATAGATTTAATTTTCTTCCTAGTAGCTGGTGTAGCGCTGTGTTTTGGATTTAGGATGAGAATAATGTTGATAACACACTGATGTTTTAGTTGTTGCTGAGCAGGGCTTACACTAAGTCAAGGACTATTCAGCTTCTCATACTGCCCTGCCAGCAAGGATGCTGGAGGCGCACAAGAAGCTGGGAGGGGACACAACCAGGACAGCTAACCCAAACTGGCCAAAGGGATATTCCACACCATATGACATCGTGCTGAACAAAAAACTGAGGGGACTTGGCTGGGGGGACACGGCTGCTGCTCAGGAACTGGCTGGGCATCAGTCAGCAGGTGGTGCGCAATTACATTGTGCATCACTTGTTTTGCATACTCTTTTATCATTATTATTATTATTTTCCCTTCCTTTTCTGTCCTATTAAATTGTCTTTATCTCAACCCACGAGTTTCACCTTTTTTCCTGATTCTCTCCCCCATCCCACTGGGAGAGTGAGCAAATGGCTGTGTGGTGTTTAGCTGCCTTCTGGGTTAAACCACAATATGGGGAGAAACAGCTCCTTGCTTATGAGCACCCAGCTTAAACCCAGATAAGGCAGGAGAATTTCACCTCCCCGGACCACTTTAAACAAAGGCTAAATGAACAAAGGGACTTCCCTTAAGCCAGCTATTAAAACTGGCTAGGCATTTCCCCTTCAAGCCACCGCAGCTCATTTGAAAGCCACACAGAGCCATTGTGTTGCATTTCTAAGCTACCCAACATTCGCTTCCTTGCAAGATATTCCAGTCAGGCTGCCAAGTGCCAGCTCTGTCATGAACTCTCTGGGTGTCTTCAGCCCGCGTCCTCCTTGCCCAAGCGCCACAAAGAACAGGGCTAACTCAGAAAAACGGAGGCCTCTGTCCTTACAGCAGCTGTACCACCACAAGCAGCTCTGTCCCACTGCACAAGGAGCAAGATATCCTGGCCCTGCTGGCTGAGATCTATTTGCCAAAGGGTTTTATCCCAAGGGACATAAATCCCACTCCTAACTTCAAATCCCTCCAGGCCCCCCAAGTATGTTTTAAAGCATGCAAGATATAGGGTGGGGCTGTGTTCTAGAGCTTCAGGGTTGAACACATTCCTTATCCTAAGAACAAATGGGGGGTTAAGCACTGCCCTTTGGGGAGCCAGTTCATCCCATCCCCTCCTGTTTGAGCTACACCTCACAGTACTGCTTGCAGAGTTTCCCAGCTTCTCCCCTCTTTCCCAGGCACAGCAGCCGTAAAGATGAGAAATGCAACACACAACTCCATAGCAAACTTTTTCAGGTGCTAAGGGCCTTGTTTTTCTCTCAAGTACATGGTTTTTCAGAACATCTCTCATCCAGGGAGACAGTATTTAAGGCCATCTGTGCCCAAACAATGGGCTTCACCTCTTCTGCTGCAGTACTGAGTTTATCAGCCAAGTGCAGCAGTTGTCTAGATCAGCTATTGACAGGGACTCATACGTGTGTGGCAAAGGTGGCAACGGTGGCAACTGTGAAACACCAAGGTCTGGATCTTGTCCTGCTCAAAGTAAAACACATGACATATCCTCAAAAAGCATCAGAACAAGCAAAGGTTAACACCAAAGCAGAGGGGAAAAAGGCAATCCATGCTATTGCACATTAAAGAGAGAAGGCAGCAGGTAGTCTGAGTGACCAAGTTTGCTTTGGAGAGTGGCTGGTGACAGCTACATGAAACACCTACATTGTCTCTCTGGGAAGCATCTTGGTAGCTTCTTTCCACTCTCCTGCTCTGCTCCAGTTATACAGATGGGCATGAAGCAGGCAGAAGCCATTCTAACTTCTGGAGGATGAACAGCTGTGGGCTCTGCCACCAGTTGGTGGTCTGGAGTAACCTCCCTGCACATTTATGTGAGCCCTTCAGGAGGATTCCTGCTCTATCAGATCAGGCTCAGGCTTTCAGAAGAGGGAAATCAGTTATTTTCATGCATCCCTTTCCAGTGACCAACCAGGGACCCAAGGGCTGGTTCCTGCTATGCATAGTGCCTCTGGGGAAGGAAGCAGTCTGGACAGCACAACCAAAGACCTTCCCCATCCCTGCCAAACCAGACGGAGCATGCGATGATGGGGAGAGAAAAGCAGCATACCTCACCTGTATATGGGCACTCAGCAGCAGACAGCTGGGATCCAGTCTGAGACTGAGCCCATTGAAAACTCTGAATATACAGAAGAATACTGGTACGAAAATGTAGTAGCATAATACCTCCCCGCTGGTGGTGAGGCAGCTCTTGCATTGGGGAAAGAGCATGTATTTCTCCCTCTAAGAGAGGCTGTGCACAGATTGGGATGGAAGGGCAGGAAGTTTTTTCTATGACCAAGAGGTTTGCACTTACTCAAACTACCTCTACCAGCAGAGTCTGGCTCTCCTATTACGGCAGCCTATGCAACCACACTAGCCGAAAGGGGTAAGGATCCCCACACAGCCTGGGATGGGGCGAGAAAGTCCGCATGGGTTTTGCGAGTACTACCTTTGAGCTCCAGCCACACGCTTCCAAGACCCGTAACTGTGCTCTCTCTCGCAAGCTACGCCGTGTTGCATACTCCAGCAGCAAGCTACAACCGAGCTGTGAAACAACACTCGGAAGCAAAGACAACATGAGATCACCCAGGCAAACACTGAAGAGAGGTGACAGTAACATGGAGGGTTATGTTTAGCCTCACATCTGTGCTGTTAGGAGGCTCTCTTCGGGGGGGGGGGGGGGGGAACAACATCTTAAGAATAAATCTTTTACTTGGAAAACATGCAGCCTGGGAATAAAAAAAACCAGTCTAAGAGAATAGGTAATTCAATGGGGAGAGGTTGTTGAACAGAAGAGGTCAGGGGATGCAGAGAGCACACACACAGGACCACCAGGACAGGGAAGATTTGAGGAAAGCAGCCATCTTTGGGGCAGACAGGCATGCTCCTGCTCCCCCTGCCTGGCTGTCTCTCCAGGATCACCTTGCAGAGCAAGGAACAAAGACCTGTGCTGCCTCCACTTCTCACAGCCTCCCCTCCTACGGCAGGGGGAACTAGCCCCATCTTTCCCTGAACTCTTGCATCCCAAAGCCTGGCAGAAAGCCAGATGCCAGGCAGGAACTGGGAGCTACTGGTGAAGGTAGCTCAGTCTGGAGGACATTCAAAGTCAGTGAATCTGGGTCTCAGTCTGGAAGTAGCCGCTTCATACAGTAGCCTAACATCACAGAGCCCTCCTGCACCTCCTCTGAAAAGCACCAGTACTTCTTTCTCTAGTCTCATTCAGCCCCACCACACCAGGTCTCACCACACATGGTCCTGGACCACATCCTACTGCAACAGCAAGTGCCAGCAGAGGAGTAGAAAGGCACACAATGTTTGCTCAGGACCAGCTCAAGCACACACGACTGCAAGCACATTCCCACCTAGTCTTCCAGTGTCCCAGCATCCGCCAGGAGCCAGCACAGCATAGTAGCAATAGGTTCCCTCCCTGCCCACTGCACTCCAGTCCCAAGAAAGCAGTGCCATGCTCTGTTTGACCAGTTACAACTTCACGCAAACAACCACCTAGGCCACATAACCGAAATCCAGACAGACTCACTAGGGACATTTCCCCGATACTGCTTCAGCAGCAGGTGACAGATCTGGGTCTCGCTGCATTATAAGAGGCTGCAAATCTGACCTCCTCCTCCAAAAAACTAAGCATGTTTCCATCTGCCTTGACCCCCCTGCACCCTGCCTAAGGATGGAGCGACTGGCAGTTCAAACCCCACTAAGCATTACTCCACATTCAAATTGGAAATCTAAATCTCTAATTTGCTTCATCCTGAAGTCACTTAAATGTAAGCAACACCCTGGTCCTAGTTCTGTGTTTATTTTTATGGTTGCAGGTGTTATAATTGTTGTACTAACAGCACTTTAGTTGCTATTATAAATGTACAAACTCACATGCCTATATATGTGCAGGCACGCATCCGCACATGCTCACTCTTCTACCTCTTGAGAAATGGGTCCGTTCCGCTTTCTTCTGCTACTGATAAAATATTGATTAGGGAATGTGAAAATTTGAAATGATTTAGGAGTCCCTGGATGGGAAACGTAATGTACTGTGCCGGTCGCATTATGAGCCATCCATCACCTGTCAGCAAGCAGCAAGAAAGTGACAGAATCAATACAAACGTGTCTGAAGATGGGTTTAACTCATTTCCCTTCCCCCTCAGGCAATGGCTGGAGCATCCCAGCTGGAGGAGAAGGGAGGCCTGGTAACTAACACCAGGCCAACTTCAATCCACCCAAAGTGCAAAGGGGTTAACTCCTTCCTCGGCAGTCCACCCACACCAGGGCCAAAAGCCATGCTGAGTGACCTCAGCCACACTCCCTGAGGAGCACAGCCAGGCCAGCCAGCCAGGAATTGCTAATTCAGACCCTGAGGGCTGTGTTCAGCTGCCCCGGTGTCAGCATGCAGAGCTATTTGAGATGGCCCGGGGTTTGAGAGACCTCCATGTGGGTCACAGCACCTGCATAGCTCCTACTGAGGCTGCTTCTACGGACTTGGGCAGGTTGTTATTTGTCCCTAAAGCCTCCCATGGCTGGTAAACGTTTTCCATTCCTGCCTCTCCCAGCACACTTTACCCTGTGGCATGCTCCCAGAGACTCACATAACATTCTACTTTCAGAGAGACCAGGCTGGGCAGCAGCACAGTATGAACAGCATAGTTCCCTACCCATTGCTGCCATGTACATCCTCAGCATTGACTTCCCTTCTGCATCACCCACCTTCAGTCAGCACAGCCTGATCCAGCTTCTCGTTACACCACATAGCTTGTTCCCTAAGTATTTGTTGTTGCTATTAGGTCCAAGAGTCTTTCAAAATAAAAAGAAGGGTGGGCAGAATCAATCCATAGGGTGACATATCATCCTTCCGTACTTTGCAGATGGATTCAATTGGCCTGTGATCCTATTTTGCAGATTCCTTTAGAGCACTGTAATTCATCCTGCAAGGCATTTCAAATGAGAACGGACAGAGCACCAGAGAAACGATAAGAGCAGAGTGCCCTGCCTCACTCCCCAGGAGCAGGCAGGGTGACCAGGCAGGCTATTGTTCAAGTGTTATTAATTATTCTGAGGGTACACCGCAGGAGGTGATGGCAGCACAAGGGCAGCTCAAACAAGGCCAACAGAGCAGCCTGGGCCCAGAGAGGCTGTGCCCAAAAGCTGCTCCTCAACTCAAGCCTGCCCACTGTGGGCCACGTATGGGAACAGCATTAACGCTGGCTGCAGAGCACATGGCGTGGCACAAGGCATGAAGCAGGGAAAAGGGAATGCTCCACGGTACCAGACACCTTTTGACCTGCCAGCTGTGGGGCACAAGATCTCCAAGCCTGCCCAGGTCTCACCCCTTGACTGGCTCTTCTCTGCCGTGACAGGCAAGCTGGTAGACACCATCTCTCGCTACCTTTCAAGGCTTCAGAGGGGCTGCACTGGCCAATGGATATGGGAGCAAGCACTCATCTTCTGTGCAGCTCTTTTCTCCTCTGTTCTTTCTGCAATTGTGAAGCTTCAGCCTTCAAGCAGAGTCAAGCCACCGCCTTGGCTTTAGAGGTTCAGCCCTTCTACAGGTAGCAGAAGCAGTCAGAAGGGTGCCACAGCCCGGCTCTGCCATGTCAGCTGATGGTGTGGCTGCAGGTAAAGCTTCTTGGACAAAACTCTCATTTATTTTGCTTTAAATTCCACTATTTAATAGACTGCAAAACCCTTAATGTGGGAGTCTGAACTACTGTGTCTGTGCAGTTCACTCTGGATATGTCCCTTCTACCTTACCATCCCTAATAGACTCTATAAATGGTTTCCAAATCCAGCAGAAGTGGTCTATTTGCTGCCTAGTATACCATGTAATCTTTTGCAGAGGTGGTATTGATCTTATTAAACCTGCAGCCATTGAGTCCTCAGATGCGTCTCAGCATTTGCTTTCCTATAGCAAAGCAAAGCACCTCTTCTAGCCCCACAGCAACATGCAGGTGACAGCACCAGCCTACGCTGACCCAGAGACAAGACGATCACTGCATTTCTGAGAACAATTTAATAGTCAGTAGAGCCATGGCTGTAGGCTACTTAGTCAGAAGCAATACCCCATCTCAAAGAGAAACGTCTGAGTCATTTTAACTGTAAGGGACAGAAATTAGGGACTAATTCAACCCATAACAGGTACTGAATGCTGAGCCCAGAAGCAGCTCTGCTCGTGGCTAATGGATTTTGCACAGTGAGACTGGCTCCGGGCTCTCGGCTCACCGCTCCAAGACACTCACAAGACTCATTCGCAGCAGCCTTGCCAAATTTTCCTCACCCATCCACAAAAGGAGAAACTCATGCAATTATTTGCACAGTCCTTTCCAAATAACTAACCCATCCCACAGCACATAAGCTGGCTCCAGGCAAGAGAGGAGAGACACACAGTGCTAAGGCTGCAGGAGGTCAGACAAGGGAAGAGGCATCAAGCCACAAAAGCACAAAGTTGGAGCTCTCAAAAAAAAAAAAAAAAAAAAAACCAAACCAACCAAACACCACACCAAACCAAAACCAAACCTATATGTGCAGATACATGAAGAAACTCACCTTTTTGGAGGGAAAGCAGCACGACGGTGTGCTGAGAAGGTAGAAGTGTAGAGCACAGTCTAACCAGATGCTTATCTGACAGAGCATCAACACTAGGTTATGTTCCCAGGCTGCCCTGGCAGCAGCATCCAAGGAGAGGACAGATGGCAGCTCCACAGAGCAGCATTAGGACCATGACTAGTGTCTTTCTAGATGAGGCTCTCATGCCACCAGCAGTCACTGAAGGAGGTGGTGATGAGTGGCCACCGTCTGGCCCAGAGGCGCAGGGGTGCCAAGAGGAGGGGAGATAGAGACATGGCTTCCACCCCTTCGACATTTGTGCTGACCCAGTTGTGTCAGCACCGCTTGTCAGCCCATCTGTCATGGTGCTGGTTCCTGCCAGGGCCTCAGGACCTGTGAAGGTGGCTGCACATGTTGGACTATTTATCTTCTCGGGTTGTTGGGACAAGGGGTCTGACAGCCCTATTAGTTATCCCACAAAGCAGAGCCCAAACACATCCTCAGAGAGCAGGACAGGGAATAACTCCAGGGAACAGGGGAACACCACAAGCCACATGGCTCCCAGCTCCCCAAGCCTCAGGGAAAGGCAAAGCAGCAGCACAGCCTGAGCACTGAAATCCTTGCAAGAAGTACATGGGGAAGAGCACTGGAAGCTGAAGCTTTTGCTCATCATCTGCCATCTTTCCTTAGCCAAGAGTAAGTTACCACTGTTAAAGGGCAAGGATCATCCCCACTTTTTGGGCTAGACCTTTCAAGCCCTGTCCTGGGATATGCCCAGGCTGGGTGGTGGGACAGCAACACTTTAAAACTACATACTGCAGCCCCAGAGCTCTTCCAGGAAGAAGCACAGGCCTAACACTCATTTGTGCTAGGACCAAGACAACACTGTGCCTTTGCTGGACTAGTATCATGGAGATCTCTCTCTACCCCAGAAGAACCAGGATGTATACAACAGCTCCTCAAGGTACTGAAAGAACCAGGCATAGCAGTTGGGTGACTAAGAAAAACAGTGTCCTACAAGTCCTCAGGACACATCAGTGGGAAGTGTTGATTCAGTAACATTGCAAAAGAAGTGCCCTGCTCCCAAACCTAGAGCTCCTCCAACCAGTACAAGTGTTTCCAAGTGACACACACACCCCCAGGCTGTGCATCAAGGCAGCTCCTGACTCCCCATGGCTGTGCTGGCATTTGGGTAGGGTTCTCCATATGAGTGATTATGAGCCAGCTACTCACTGTCACCCAAGGCTGTCCCATGCCCTGCCAACACCTCCAGCAGAGCAGGAACCCAGTCAGCACTAGGTCCAGAATCCACCCCAGCAGCTCAGGACACAGCCAGGAGCCAGAGAGCGAGCAAAGGCTTAGTAAAATGGAGCATGTCATAGGTGGGGAGGAGGGGGGACGGCTCTTTAAGCAAGTCATTTCAATTGCCTTGAGAAAACAGGTTGTTAAAATGATGGAAATAAATGGGTTGTTTGAGTGAGCAGTCTCAGAAATGCTTTCAGAGAAAGCTTCCAGGTAGGAATGTTGATTGCAAATACTTATTAACTGCTCCTTCATTATCAAAGAGATGTGATACATATGTTTACATATTTTGATACATTTTTCTTAATCCTGCTTACTGTTTAATTCCCTAAACCTGCCCAGAAGAACTGTCACCAGGCAACCCCCTAAACACAGCCTCAACTTCTGCACAGGCAGGCGTGGGCATTGGAGAAGTCACTCAAGCATCTGCCTGTACCAAGGAACATGCGTCACCAATGTTAGACCTGAAACGGCTCTTTTGATCACAGCTCCCAGAAAGGAGAGTCTTCCTTCAGATAATGCATGGTAGGGTCATTTACCCACCTTTGTCCACTCATGACAGCCGTCAGCCAAGAGACCCTAGGTCCCTCTAATTCAGCCTCCTGTCTCCAACAGCAACCGAGCTTGATGCTAATAGAAAGAGCTGAACAGAAGGTGGAACATGGAGGTGTTTTCCCAGGACGTTTCTCCAGCTCCTAGCAGCCTGGCACTTACAAACTCCCAAGCTGTAAATCGCTCCAGGGCTGTGTTTAGGCCCATCATCAAGAGATATCTGCCATGAAATTGCCAAATTCCTCTTTAAAGGTTCATGAAACAAGAAGTTTCCAGGGTTGAATTACTTCCCCCACACATGTAGCATGTAACGCTGTTTGGTTTAAACCTGCAGCCTGCTATTTTTGGTGGGGAGCCACGGCTTCTTGCCCTGCAGGAAACAACAAACAATTGCCTCCTAATCACCTTCTTGGGTGGTTCTATAGGACTCTCTGGAGTCCTCCTCATTCATGCCTTTTCCAAGCTGGTGAGTCCCAATCTAGGCTATCCTCAGAAGGAAGCTGCAACACCATCAAGTTACATAAAGGAGCTCCCTGCTCCAGCCAACATCAACTTCAGCAGCAACGTCAGCATGAGAAATGCACTGTGCTGGGACAAGAGTTCTCCTCTGGGGCTCCTCACTGGAGCTGTTCTTCCAATGGAGAACCTGAAGGTCTGTTTATTTTAAGCAGGGCTTGAGAGATGTACAGGCAGAGGATGGGTGAGGAGGATCCCTGCCCCTACATGATGGCACAGCCTGCCACAGGCCACTGCTTCAACAAGAGACAAGATTTTCCCCTGAGGAGGCCCATGCCAGAGGGATGCAGAGATTGTCACCTCCTGGCCACTTGGGCAGGGGTTTCTGTCCAAAGCAGAGGCATCATGCTGACAGCCAGATCCCTGCAGGCTTCTACAGCCTCCATCACCCTGCTGGAAGCAAAGGGCCCCACCAGCCCTCCTTCCAGCAATCCTGCCTGGGGACTGCAATGTTCCAGCTAGAAACTGCCCTCCAAGTATACAAGAAGCACAATGATGTCGGTATGGTCTGCAAATTCCACCTGCCACAGAGATTACAGTCAGCCCACAAATACATTTCACTTTCAAAAGGAGCAAAGTACTGCTGAAAACCGTAGTGTGCCGTCAAGTCATGGATTCTTCAGCAGCAGCACCTCACCTTAATACTGCACACAGGACAGCTGGTGTTTGCAAGAGAAAATGGGAAATATCCTCTCTCCACATATGGCCGTTACAAAACTCTTCATCAGAAGGGTAAACCCAGCAAGGCCCAAAGCAGATAGGCTCACAGGTACAAATTGGCAGGCACAGCATATCTGATGGTCTTCATTCCCTGGCAAATACCTCCTATAAGCTCAAGCACTAAAAAAAAAAAAGGCAGTTGCAGCTTTCTATATACAGGAAGGATGTTGCCTTGGCATTGCAATTTTCATATCGTTAGAGAAAAGACACTGGGTCACAGCAAACAGATGTGTTTTGGCATCCAAATGTAAGATCCACAGAGCTCTAGGCCCTCAGCATCTCTGCACAGTCCCAAAACAGAATCAAACTCTTCGGCACAAAAGCCAGTCCCCAAGTCACCTGTGGGCAAACCCCAGATTCGCCTCCCAGCCACACACCCTCTGTAGACACCTCCACCAGATGGGCCAACACATTAGTCCCAGAACACCGTACCCTGTTTAGTTCAATCCTAACCCAGTGCCTGCAAAGCCTGCTGAGAAAAAAAAGCATCTCTATAACAAAGCATCTCTTTTACCAGCATCCAAGTAGAACCCACACACCCAAAGCTTTGGGCCTGTGTAGCCCATGTGGTATTTCTGCAGAGAGAAAACAGCAGCAGGACTTTCCACACACACAGACCTTATCC
Organism: Mycteria americana; assembly: GCF_035582795.1. Classification (NCBI taxonomy): domain Eukaryota; kingdom Metazoa; phylum Chordata; class Aves; order Ciconiiformes; family Ciconiidae; genus Mycteria; species Mycteria americana. Next base: position 38,543,587 of record NC_134371.1, read on the forward strand.
CTCCCTCACTGCAACTGTGAGATCCCGGGGGCCTTAATTAATTGGCATGCCTTCTCACAGGGAGCTGCTCTATGGGAACATTTACATGTTCAACTCCTTTGGACAAGTTCAGAGGCAGGCGGCTAATCCTCTCCCAGGTCTCAATGTCATATCAATTTCCTGTTTGAAGCTGAGCTCTCTCCATCAGGGTTTTTGAACTAATGAGATGCACTGAGGCCTTCAACTCTGGGAATATCAAATGCAGTGGGATTCAATTTCACTTGATTTTCATGTGGTTTTTCCTTTGTAATTAACACCAGACAGTATGCAACTTTTCATCCTACCACTAGATACAATCTCCGCTCAAGACAAACATGTCAAGGAAGGTGATGCTTTTACTCTACACTGCCAAAGGCTTGCTAACAATTTTTTTCTGCTTTTTTCCTCTCCGTGAAAATAATCCACATCCTCGAGGTAATATTCAGAACTTTAAATCTCCAAGAGCAATGGCATAGGTCCCTCAGGGCTTGCAGGTACAGCAGTCCCTCTTGCTTCTTACTCATGTGAATTATATTCCAGACCTCTTGCTTCTTACTCATGTGGATTATATTCCAGAAACACTGGTGCATGGGCACAGGCTCAGAGAGGATTTTGTAGGTCAGTCTTTCCTACCATCATTAGGGGCTAAGGATGTCCAATGTTTCTGAGCAAAGATGAGGAGGTATGAAACCATCCTGCATCCTTCCTAAAGGCAGCCCGTTAGTCTTCCTACCATGGCAAATGTCCCTTTTCCTCTTACTTCTGCCACAACCCTCCCAGGTCATGCTACCCAAGTTGCAGAACTGATTGCTAGCTCCGCAGGCACATGATGCTCCTGCACCACCCAAGCTCTTCCACAAGTTTTTTGGGAGCAGAAGGGAAGGATCAGCCTTCTGATCTGTGCATACCTCACTTATTGTAAAAGGAAGCCAGTTTGAATGAGGTTGCGGGACACTGTGATAACAATTAACACATAGCCATCAGCTCCCACCTTTACACTTCGTCCTTGAGTGCTAAATGAAGGAGGTGAGCAACTTCACAGAATGCAGGCAGACTTTCTACGCTGCTAAGACATGACAGCCTGCAATGGCCATAGGTTGGAGACACAGACAATACCCACCATTTTTTTTTAAACTTAAATGACCTCAGCTGTGCCATACCTGGCAGGATCTGCAGGAAAGGTAATGTTCCTTTTGATCAGAGGACTTGGAACAGTCCTTCTGTGCAGCAAGACGCTGCACAGCAATATAGCATGGTGCAAAAACCTGGTCAGCAATGGGGCAATTCCTACAGGCACTGGTATACAAAGGTTTTGAGGGAGGATGTTCATTACCATAGCCAGACAGTGCCAAAATCTTAAGGCCCTGATCCAGCAGAAATCCATGCACCAGGGCCCCTGCGATCTCTCTGGCCAGGGAACACCCCAGGTTGGAGGGGAAGAAGATATTGCTCTAAGAGAAAACAGGGCAAGTCAGGTCTGCTTTACTCGAGGAGTGAAGCAGATTCTTCTGCACAGATAAGAAAATAAGAGTCACTAACCATCTACCCCACACAGCTTGACCCTGGGCTCTCAGGGTCTCTCTTTTCAGGACATACATAAGGGTTCAGAGCAAGAGACCTAAACCTGGTGTTCTCTCTCCAAGATAATCTTTTGGGGAGCAATTTTGCTGCCATTCAAACACAGATATTAAACATGCCCTGTTAAAAGGCACAGTGCACTGCCTGTGTAATATATTGCAGATTAGTACGTAGAAAGCCTCATTTTTCCAAAGACAACTGTTTTATTTACAAGACCTCAGTTGTTACCCCACCTTTTCCACACAGGGAGCAGAAGCTAGAAGGGACTTGCCTGGATTAACGCAGCAAAAGCCCAGTTCCCGCAGATTCAAAATTATGCTCTTTCCTTGTACATATGTAACAGCCATCATCCTGCTCCTTGCAGTGATTCCCAGCTGGTACCAGCAGCCAAACAGGGCCCTTTTAATAGATGTTGTGTTGCATCCACCCTTGCCCCAATCCCAGCTCAGGGCCTCAGAGGACATTAGGTTCCATTAACCAGACCGTTTGCCACCTGAAGTTGCAACCAACTAACTCCCCTGTACCTGCAGCATCCAAAGCATCCCTATGAGTCCCTCCCCTGCTAATGCTCATGCTGCTGTGCAAGAGCCTGCTTTAGAAAATGCCAAGCCAGTCTCACGCTGCTGTGCCAGGAGCCTGCAAGTTGAAAGTCCCGAGCAGCACACTGGAGCAGAGTTCACGAGGACTTTATTATCACTCCATCACGGAGTTCCCCGCACTGCCTGGCAGCTCCAAATGAGCCCTCCATGGCTGTGACAGTTAGCACCACAGGACCACCAAGGTTTCATTAATATTCATGTCCCATTGACACTCAAGCAAGCAATGAAAGCTTGCTTTCTACAGCAGATCATTAAGCAAGGGGAAATGAGTGACCTCTTAAGACCAGCTGTGTCACAGATGTCACCAGGAGCTGAAGGGACAGAGACAGGGTCATCACCCAGCACTTCTTTTAATAAATAACAGTTCTAAAGGAGCATGGCCTTGCCGTACCCAGCGGGACCCACATGAGACTGAAAGCATCTGGGAAGCAGATGCCCAAACTGCAAGCTGGGCAGGGCAGTGCCGTGCCTCCTCTCAGCAACCCTGCCTGGGAGAGGCTGGGCAGCAGGATGCTGCCATGCCGCAGGGAAGCGAGGAAACATCTCACCAGCAGATCAGGTCTGTAATTCTGAAATAAAGCATAGCGTTTTGGGCACAGTTAGCCTCAGTGGGAACACACTCACCTCCCTCTACAAGCTGGTAGCGTTTAGGAGCATCCTAGGGCTTCCTCGAAGCATCCCAGCTCAGGGTATTTAGCACAGAGCTCCCCCAGGCAGCAGTTACAACACTCCACATAGAGACTTGATCTCAGATTACAGACCCTAATTGCTGCTATCAGTCAGAGTAACAATTAGTATCAGGTTAATGCATTCCCAGTGCTCTCAGGAGAGCACTGGGAAGGAAAAGGGAGTCTTAGTCCCAGTTTACCTCAAGTTCACTGGAAGGCCACAAGAAAGCAACTCACAGGCAAACTTCCCAGGCACCCACTTTACCCAGGATATTCACCACTTCTGAAACACCCAAAGCTACACAGAAAAAATAAGCTCTTCCAGCTCCCCTAGTCCAAGCAGACAGCTGCCCGACCTCTACATTTCCATAGAAAGAAGCTAATGGAAGATCACATCTCACCGAAACCAAGCTACCCTCCCTGCTGCGAGAAGCCACCAACATCACCCACAGCCTCTCCTTTTTTTAGCTCCTTCATTGAAGCCTGACACCCAACTCATGTACATCAAGTGTGCACCAGACAAGGCACATTCAGCCTCTTAACTCTTTCATGACTCTTGATCTCCATATCCCCATGGTACTGAGACTACAAATAGTGCAACAGGCCACATGCAAGCAAGGAAACTCCTGTACCCTCAATATGCATGGCTGCGCACCGAGCTGCCTCTCCTAACGGGATTTGCAGATGCTCTACTTCAGAAAAACCTTTGCTACCTGACTCGTTGCAACCTCAGGGGAATCAAGAGTGGAGTCACAAACTAAGAGTCTGAAGAGTCATCCTAAAACTGTAAGATTTATTTCTAAAAGTATTTGCCAGACATGTAAGCTTATACAAGAAGTCCCCTGTGTTTATACTTTTCCTCCAAAAAAGAGATTACCCAAGGACCAGGACAGACCATGTTCGATGTCAGAAAAGCAGGATGCTTAAGACCCAAGGTGAGAGCTTTGCATACTGCTCAGATCATTTAAAGCAACTCAAAAGACTGGAGAACGGCAAATAACCCTTACAAAGTCAGGGAAGCAATGTATTGACCCTACAAAGGGTTGCCCCACGAGCACTGCTGCCCAAAGCATCCTGCAGATGGGACAGACAGACAGGAAGGTGCACGGACACAGGGCCACAGCACACAGAGCTGTGACGACACCCAGAAAGGCTGCAGCCCCAGTGCAGCCTGAGGATCCCTCTCCCCACACCAAGAGAGGCAGAAATATCCCAAGACTAGGAGTCCCAGCCCCAGGAAATCTGCTGGAATTGTGTGCTGCAATCAGCCAGACTCACCCCCGTGTGGCATGTCGGGCTCAGCCAGTCGCTTCCACCTATGCAGCCTTGCGAGCCAAACCCGGAGGCATCCAGCCCTGGAAGGAGGGAGAGGCTGGTGAGCAGTGCTCAGGGCTCTTGTTTACGGTGTCTGCCCAGCCAGTAAAGCAAAGCAACCCCAACACTAAGGAGGCTCGTGTTTCTGAGCATTTTAAAGTAAGTCACCTGCATTCCCCTGCACCACCAACCCCACACTGACTGCAAGTCCCCCCCACCACTACTCTCACCCATCACTTCGTGCTTATGGGACGGTGGTGGCCAGGGATAAGGGCTCCCCAGGTGCTCCTCTGCAGGGCTGTGCAGCCCCGGCCACCCCGCCCAGCTGGGTCCCAGGCCCCCCTGCCAGGCCTGAGCTCCCCCCTCGCCAAGGGCTGCAGGCTCACCCACTGCCTCGGCCCTTGCTGCACCTCCCCAGGCCTGCTCCGAGCACACGGGGCAGAGCATCCCGTCATGAGTGGGCCCCAGCCCCACAGCCTGTCACAAGCAGACAGCAGCCTGCCATGAGTGGGCTCTATGCCCCATACCCTGTCACAAGTGGGCCTCGAGCCCACAGCCTGTCACAAACGGGTCTTTGGCCCCATAGCCCGTCACGAGTGGGCCCGGGTCCCGCAGCCCTGCTAGCCCCGGCCCACTCGGCGTCGGACGGCAGGCAGACTCCGCCGCCAGGCCGCGCTTCACCTCCCACACAGGGCGGCCGCGAGGGGACACCCCCCGGCTCCGCCTCCGACGAGGGGGCGGTTCTAAATTAGCATGCGGCGCAGTGCGCGCTGGGTAGCGCCGGCTGCTCACCCTGACCGACAAGCAAAGAGAAAAGTGAGCGTATATATACAGGGGGGAAGGGACCCTTCTGCGTCCGGGGGAAGCTCACCGCCGAGGCCACCCACTGGGTGCGCGTCACCCTCGCCCCGCCTCGGGGAAGGTCTGAGGGAAGGGCCGCCCGCGGCTCCTGCAGAGCCCCGCCCGCGAGGGGCGGGTGAGCCACCAGCAAGGGGGGGCGCCGCGTATCGGGCTCGGCCTGGGCAGGAGAAACCGAGCAGGTTGCGGGGGCGGCGGGGTCAAACCTCCCCCCCACGAAACCCCGGTGGATGCTCGCGGCCCCGCGGTGCTTTGAGACAGACTCACGGCCGGCGATCGTTGAGTCCAATGGGTGAGGTGGGGCAGCGCCCTACAACCCAATTCAGACTACTCTCCCCCGGACACCCTTTTAGTCGTCCCCGCCCCGTCAATTTTATGACCTTAACCCCCCCACAAAACCGGTGGCAGAGGCCGGGCCCCTTCAAAACCCCTTCAAAATGATCACAAACACCGTTTTCGTTAAAAACGTTCTGGTCACCACTGTTGGTTTCTGCCGCCTCCCCCCCGCCTCTCCGCTCACAGCGGGTTGGGGTAGCGGCGCTGGGAAAGCAGCCTGGGTTGGTTGGGTCGAGAGGCAGCGGCGAGCTGGGAAGCAGAGAGAGGTGGTGTAAGGGAGGGTTGTACCCTAAAATGCAGACCTGCTGTCCTCAGGATGCAGCCACAAGCATCCCCCCCATTTCCCTCCTCTATCACACCCCCCACATCACTGTCCTCCCCCAATTTATTCTTATAAACACCGAACTCTTATACCCACAGCTGGTATCCCCTATATCCCTCTGCCCATAGCAGACTGCAGGCAATCTGGCATCACCCCAAAAGCCAGGAGCTGCCCCCCCCCCCCCGGCCAGGAGCCACCCCCCCCCCAGCCCTCTCCAGCAACACCCCAGGAGGATGCTCTCACCTGAGAGACCTGGAGAGGGTTGAAGAGGGGGACTGTCCCCACTGGTGGGGGAGATTCGTGGGAGCCGGTCTGGAAGGGGTGAAGGGAGAGAAACTGAACAGCCATCCCCCAATTTTGGACACTCCCCATCACACACAAATACACCTCCCTCCTCTCCTCACCTGCTCTCCTGCTGACTCCCCACCATCGGCATCCCACGAGCCTTTCATCTCAACGGACACTGGGATAACAGGAAAGGTATTTTCACCTTGCATTCCTCCTGGGGCATGCAACCAGAAAAAAAAAGAAAAAAAAAAAAAAACCACCTTACTTAAAATTAAGCTTAAAATTAAGCAAAGCAGCTTCTAAAAGGCTGACAGGGAGAGGGGCAAGGGGACCCACGCAGCATTTACCAGGGTTTCTGGGCAAAAGCTGAGCCAAAGGGCTTGTCCCAGCTGTGAGAGGAGCATCGGGTGGGGATGGCGAAATCCGTTCCTGAAACCACATTCACCTGTTTAGAGCAGAAGCTCCTTGCATGGTGAGAAGACCTCTGCACCAGATACCACACCACACTTTCGGGGTACCGCTCTGCACCCATCCTGCTGGAGAGGTACCCCAAGAGCTACCGGCACCCAAGCTAATGGGGAGTTGAGCGGTCAGGGTAAGCAACCCCTGTTACAAAGCTAAACCACCTGGAGAGCTCAAAATTAGGCAGGAGGCTGGACACCAAGCCTGTGTACAGTGTAAGGGGCCACCAGGGTCCATGGGCCCCCCTGTTCCTCATCTCTGGCTAGTTTTGGAAGAATATCCCAAAATTTCCTGCTCTGGGACTGTAGGTCATTCTCAACCAGGAGGAAACTTCCAGGGTAGGATCTTACTCCAACATCTGCCTCTAAGCCCACCATCGGCCTTCAGTCAGGGATGTGACACCCTGAGGACTCGGCCAGGACTGGGATAACCACGCATGGCTGCTTCCCCCTCTCTGCTGCTTGCCTGTCTCTGCTGCTGTCCAATTAAAGAGGTTTTTCCTTCCCTTCAGCTCCTAAAATCTGCCCGAGCAGTGCCTCTCACAGCTGCTGCTTTCCGCTCCAGTGGAGGGAAAGCAATCCCTGCAGAGTTTGCCAAGTGCTCAGAGGACCTCCTGGATCAAAGAGGCTTTATAAATTTACAATTATTATTAATCAAGGATCACTTCCAGGCTAAAAGGGCTCCCAGGTCTGCTCTATCCCCACACAGAGCAGCTACGGCCATGAAGAACTGTGCAATGGCACGGCCCAGCCACCTGCATGAGGACAGAGGGAGAAATAGTGGGTGAAGGGGGAGATATGTCACCTGTCCCCATGGCTGTAACCCTGGGTGTCACCCGGGGACAGGACAGCCTTTCATCCCCTACCTGCAGTCCTGGCGTGGGGGAGTCTGGGGCCGTCTCAGATGCAGCTTTGGGAGATGTTTCTTTGGTAGGCTTTGACCAAAACCAGCCAAACCACCTGAATCCAGAGCTCTGGGAAACGGAGGTTGTCACAGTCAACGGAAATGGGTGAGAAGGGGAAGATGCCACAGCCACCCAGATGCCCCCCACACCAGCCAGGAGCAGGCACCATTTTGCCCAGGTCAGGGCAGGCACGGCAGGCACTGGGGACAGGCAAGCTTGGAGCACAAGGCTTCACATCGGCTCTGGCATGCTCACCTTATCCTCACCCGGCTTCGCCGCCTCTGCTGGTGCTAGCTCTTCAGCAGCGTCCTCAGCTGCGCTCTCCGAGGAAGGCCGGCTGTCATCTTCCAAAGAGTTGGTAGAGCCCTCCGAGATGGTCCGAGCCCTTGCCTTTAACTCCTCCTGGCATCGGAGATCAGAGCTGCCTCTCCAGAGCCACCCCAAGCATGATCACGGTGTCCCCAGGACTCCTCCATGCCAGGCTTAACGGATAGCGTCCCCAGGGACCCCCATGTCCCTGACACAGCAGGTGGGGAGGGACAGCACCCAGAGTGGGGTGCAGTGGGCAGCCCACGGTCCCAGAGATAGGAGGCTGGGGAGGGCTACCCTAACCTGTCAGGTCCCCGAGGGGACGGCTGACACCGTGATGGGGGGTTTCCATGCGAGTTAAGTGTGTTGGAAGGATGAGCCAGCAAGTCCCAAATCCCACCGGGGCCCCCAATGAGGTGGTCTCCCTGACCCCTCTGACTCACCTGCTCTGCTGGGAGGGATGGCTGCAACCCCCCAGGGGACAGTGGAGCACCCTGGGGCTCCCCAGCTTCTCCTGTGAAGCAGAGGGAAGGACACAGTCAGGGTTTGGCCCGAGGAGCTCCTGCCATGTCTATCAGAGGTATTTTCAGTGCTTCTATCATCCCACCCTAGACCAAGACCACGTGGCCAAGATGTCCCTCAAGATGCAAAAGACCATTCTGGACCCTGTCCCTGTCTGTGCCAGCACCAGGGAGCGAGCCACAAGGCTGCATCAGTGCATCTCAAACCTGCCTTGCGCTGCTGGACATGAGGCTGGTTTCTCCATCTGGCAGGGAAGCAGCAGCACTGCCACCAACCCACGGCTGCCCTCCTCCCTTGCTGCTCCAGGCAAGGTCTTCCAAAAACGAAGACCCGCCCGCCCAGGGCGGGCAGTGCTGGTAGACACAGTTTGCATGCACGGCACTGGGGAAAGCGTGGCTCCACGTCTGGGCAAGGTTGGAGGGAAACGAGGCCCTGGGTGAAGGCAGTGCTGGCAGGGAGCAGCGTTTGAAGCGACACGCATGCCGTAGCAGATCACGCTTCCCCGAGGGACCGCTGCTACTAACTGGGGACAGGTATTTTTGCAGAGAAACAAGGCTGGAGCACTTACCTGCTGGTGGCACCACCTGTGGAGGGGGCTCAGGAAAAACCCCTCCGGGAGGGGCAGCCATCCCTGGGCCAAGCATGGGGGGCTGCAGCTCTTGCTGAACGCCAAGCAGTGGCGATGCTGCCACCTGAGCAGGTGCCGGGGGCTGGAGAGACACCTCCTCACAGGAGCTGGGTTCCTGGGGTGGCATGGGCTGGTACCACTGGTCATACTGGTAGCCTTCATTCTGTGGAAGCTCATGGCCAGGCTCTCCATCTGCAAAAAAAAAAAAAAAAGGCGCAAACCCACACCTCAGGAGTTTACTCCAGCGTTCGCAATTTCATCAGGCTGTTGCACAGAATTCTCCCCTTTTCCATTATACATCAGCAGGAGCCAGGGGAGTGAGGAGGGTCCCTGGGGACCACGTGCGGGCGAGGGAGGAGGTAGGGCATGGTGCAGCAGCAGGGACCTTTCAGAGGCTTCAGGGAAGGTGGGCTGTGAAAGATAGGGGGGATCCTCCCAGGAACGTGTCTGAGGTTGCAAACGAACTCGGCAGGGGAGTGCTATGGAAGCAAAGAGACCAAGCATGAGCAGCACGTGCCCAGCAGTTCAAAGGAGCCCAGGGCCTCCAGCCTTTTCTTCCACTCCTGCTGCACACCCCGAGCAGGAAAGAAAATTCACCAGGAAGCCGCAGCCTTCATTCCTGCTCCACAGGAGCGCCCACGGATGAGTTTCTTGCTTTAGGCAGGTTTATTAGGGTTGGGTTTTTTGTTTGAAAGGCAAGTTGAGCAAGTGGGGTTTGTTTTATTTAACACACACACACGTTGCTCTGTCTGATGTTAGACACAGTGTGGGCAGCACACTGCCGTTGGTCCCAGGTGCGTGTCCTGCTTGTTCCAGCTCTGCAGCCTCTGGCCAGAAACGTGCTGGGCACTGGGATGTTTCTCTCCCATCGCTGTGAGACACGGCCAGGCAGGACCCGGACCCCATGGGTCTGAGCCAGGGGACAGACTATGGCACCTCTTGGATGCGGTGCTACAAAACCCTTTGCTTTGCCTGACAGCATTGCCTCCAGCCCGCTCAGGGTTGGCTTCGCACCCACAAGCTGCTTCCACACGTCCTGGAGATGCTCGAGATCCACAGGGAGGAGGATGGATGCTTGACTCCATGCTGCCCCGCAAGCTCAGCCAGAAAAAGTCAGGGAGGACAGCCCAGGCTGTAAGGATGGAGAGGGAGGTTGCTGTGACCATGTGGATCCCAGCTTGGCACCTTGGTTCAGGCTTTGTCTTTCCAAGATGAATGAATTCAGCACCAAGCCAGCTTTCTCTGCATGCAGGTCCCTCAGATGGTGGGGAGAGTCCCATCAGATGGTGCAGAGTCCCATCAGACTCTGGATGGCCTTCTCAATGAAGAAAAGGGCCAAGCATCCGGAAAGCGAGCTGTGAAGACCACATGGAGCAGACCTGGCCACTCAGAGAAGCCATCGCATCATACCTGTGACTTTTTTCCAGGGAAGAATGATCATAGCCTCAGCTCTGATAGCAGCAGAAGGCAATGAGGATTGATGATCCTTTTTACTGCCTGGGAGAGCTCTTTGAAGAGAAATTTGGCAGCAGCAGGGCTAGGAAGAAACGGCTTGGAGGAATTTGTCATGTTTTATCCTGTCTGCACCAGCCTTTATTCTCCACCCATCAGTGCCGGCATTCCCAGCAGAAAGCTACATCTGAGCAGCAGTGAGGAGCAGTGGGCTGTGCCAGGGCATCCTGCTGATGGAGGTGGCTGTGAAGAAAGGCCAATGGGTCACCAGCCCCTGACTTCTCCTCAAGGGGACATCCTGATGGATACGCTGCCCAGCTAGGAAAGGAAAGCTCTCCAGCCCTCCCCTTGACAGCCACCCAGGGGAGGCTCATGTCCCTCATCATGATGTCTGTTGACCCTCTGGGTGGACTGTCGCTGGAGGGGACTCTCGGGGTCACCAAGAAGCAAAGCAAGGGGATGCAAGAGGCAGCAGGGAAGGGGAAACACTGGGGCTTCAACAGGCATGCTGCAGCCCGGCATGCAGAGGGACGAGCTCCTTCCTGAATCTTTCACTCTGCAAGTCTGAAATCTCCTTAGTTCAGCTCCAATTTGCATCCTCAGAGGAATGCCTGGGAACAGGGCCATGTCCCCCAAGGCTCGGCCAGGAGTGCTTCATCCAGTCACCCACGCCCGGCCCCCCTTCTCCCACAGCACCCCCGGGGACTCCTGAAGCTCTGGTAATTAGGCCCAATTACTCAGACTTCGTATGGAGGGCACGAGCATCAACCCCTCTGTTTGCAGCCCATCCCCGGCAGTCCCATGCCAGAGGGACGCATCCAGGCAGGACCAAAATCATGCTCAGGAGGGGGATGTAAAGAGCAAGGAAGAGCTGAGAAATGCCCTAGGGAGCTGCCTCCCAGCCCGTGGCAACACAACTCCACAGGCAGAGAAGCCTGCTGCAGCGACTGCAACCTGCTGCTTTGTTTTCTTTACCTGCCATTGATGCAGCAGCCCAGGAGAGCCCTGGCTGAGCAGGTGACACCTCTGGAGGGAGGTCATCTTCCACCTGCAAGGAGTCAGAGGGAAAATGTGATAAAACAGATGGAAAAAGGGATGGCACAGGGCAAAGACTAAGGAAACCTCAAAGCCAAGGTAAAGGAAAGCATGGTGCTCGTGGGTCTGGGACTCACAACCCACCCCAAGCTGCGGGAGCCCAGGTTACAGGTGAGACCCATACCACCACGGTCACAGCTCTTTCCCAGCAAGTGAAGAGGGCTGCAGCACTGCTGCCCTGCTGAGAAGCAGGCAGGAGGGGAAACTGGAGACAGAAAAGGGCACAAAACCGAAAGCAGACATGAAACCTGAACAACGAGCATTAATCCAAGGACCAGACCACAGTTAAGGGACCCAAGAGCACACGTCTGCAAGGTGATGCCCCGCCAGTGTCCTCTGCAATATCCTCACCACAAGATATCATCATTCACCCACCAGCCCCTGACTGTCCTCCTTGAGCCAGGACAAGGAGCATTTTGCCCCCTGGGAAGCTCTGCAGCCCTCGCTGCTCACACCCTCAGGTCTTGCAACCCCCTGCTCCTGCTGAAGCTGCAGGTCCAACAGCAGAGACCACATCTCTGAGCTCACAAGCCAAGGGGAAAGGCACCTGGGTAACAACGGCCTTCAAACCTCCATACCTGTCCCCTTAGATTCAGGGCAGAGGAGGAAGATGCTTCCACAGACAAACTACAACGCAGACCAGCTGCCCCCCAGCATCCCTGCTCCTCCTTACCTCCCACTCCCGGCAGCAGGCTCGGAGCTGTATCAGCCAGTCAGGCTCCAGCATCTGGTCCTGTTCTGGCATCTCCAGGAGCAGTGGGTCGGAGAGCTTCAGCCGCTCAGCTAGCTGCAGAGCCAGGAGGACAACAGGGCTCATCACACATCTCAGCTCCGCAGGGGAGAGACTGACCCTTGCAGCAATTGCACATGGCTGGGCACACGGGCCCTGGGAAAAATGGCACCGGAGCTGCACTTCATAATATATGGGGGTTAAAGTAACACCAGCCTCTTGTGCAAGATTTATTCCCTCTCCTGCGTTGCTGTGGAGAGGTGCTGGCCCATCCCATGGCCCGCAGAGAGCCACCCACCAGGGTGCTCTCAGCCATCTCCGCAGAGATGTTGAAGTACCAATATCAAAGATGCTCTTCACGTCAGAAAGGCAGGTAACTATTACCATCCTTTTCTTCTCCAAGGTAAATGAGCGCCTTTAATCCCACTTGAGAGCCAGCTTGGGGCACCAGTGGGTTTGCAGGACCCCCCAGCAGGAGCTCTAGGAACAGCCCAGCTCCCAGGGCTGTGCACCAGCCCCGTACCTGCCCCACAAGGATGGATAAGAGCCAGTAGCGTTTGAGCTAAGGGCTCACCCAGCCATCTCCTCACCTGGCTTTGCAACAAGCATCACCATCACTAATAACCACACAGAAAACAAATACAGGGCTGGGAGGGACCCTCTGAGGTTACCTGATCCATCTGCCAATGCTCAAGAAAATCCTGTGTGCCCACACCAGTCCATGCAGCCCATGTCTGATTTGCACTTACAAATCTCCAAGAAGATTTCACAGCCTCCCAGGCCTGTCCTGATGCTTAATGTCCTTAGAGCTAAAGAGTTTTTTCTTAATATCTACGTGAAATCTTCCCTACTGCAAATTAAGCCTCTCGATTCCTGCTCCCACAGAAGCTGTGGGGACAGTCAGGCACCATCCCCTGAAAAGCAGCCTCCAGCGCACCAGAGGGCTGTTATCTCACACCCCATAGCCCTTTGTCCCCCAGCATATCTTTCCTGGAAAAAAATAACGCCAAGGCCTTCTTCAGAGGTCATTTTCCCCTCAATCTCTTATCACCCCTGCTCTTTTTTGCACTTGCTCCAATTTGGCCCTGTCTCCGAGTGCAGCATCCCAAACAGGGCACAGTGCCCCAGCCAAGATCCCCGAGACCCAAGCACGGGGGGATTTATCACCTCCTTGTCTCACACATGCCGTTCTTGCTCTCACAGCCCAGAATAACATTATAACATTGGATTCTTTTTTTTTTTTTTGCAACAGGATCCTGTTATGTTGCTGCTTGGTATTTTTTCCATGCTCCACTATCTCCCCCAGGTCCCTCTCTGCAGTATTGCTGCTGCATGTTTAATTTCGCCTGCAAGAGAGGGGTCCATGCTGCCCTGGCTGCAGCCATCTCAATGACATGGGGCTCCAGCTACTGCCAACAGAGCAGGAGGCTCTCCTGGGGTGACCCAACCCACGGTGTGATGGAGGGCTCCCTGCAGAGCGAAATCAATCTGGACAAATTACTTAGACAACAGTCCAGTTTTAAGACAGCTGGATGAGGGGAGATGACACTCACCCAAAGCACTGCTCTTCATCCGAGCCTTTACTGAATTTTTTCTTACTGGTATTGACCCACTTCTTTGGAATTTATCAGGCTCCCTCCTGCTCATTTATCTTCCATGCTTTGCTACAAGGCTGCCTCACCAAGGGCCACCAAAAGCCATCCAGAGGTGACTTTGCAGCCCAGCCACCCTCCACAGCCACACAGGTCTCTGCTATGCCCCCCCACGCACCAGCCCACATCGGCTGTTTCTTCCTATTCCCAAAATTATTCAAAACAGTCTAAACCAGCACAAAATACACTTCCCACCTCCAGGAGGTTACAGTGAGACATGACTCACGCAGCCAGAGCTCGGCTCAGGACAGGGGCCAGCCACAACAAGCAGAGTAACCCAGCCAGGAGCTTGCACTACCAGACCCCACCATCCCACCTCTTTGCAAACACACATGTGTTCATCCTAAATCAATTGCAGGAAAGAGGAAATTATAAGCATGATTACTCCTAAACAGGGGGAATGTTTAATCGAAAAGCTAATGTGCACTTTGATCCAATATTAATGAACCAGCACCTGGTTGTATATCGTCCCCAGCTTCAAAAGAGGGGAAGTCTTAATCAAACACTAATGTGTATCATAATTTGTAACACAGTCTAAAACATCAAAGACAAGACTGTCTACAAATGCACTAGTTTTTCAGATGAAAGTGTTTTCTCCCAGGAGAAGCATTATCCCCAGCAGAACGGTAGATCTGAGAGGCTGTTAGACAGTAAATAGGTTTCGACAATGGGGTGGAGGTCTGCGCCAGCCGAGTTTTGGGCAATTTCTACAGCACCTGCTTCAGCCAGGCATCCCTGCTGCCCGTCATTTCACAGCACTGCAGCTTTTGCCCCCTTCCCGATGGAGGAAGGCTTCGTGCAGCCTCAGCGTTGCCCCAGTGGTGCGTGTGGAGTGGGCAGACCCGCTCTTCTGAGAGGCCAACCTGCTCAGGGGACCTGGGACACTTTGCTTCTCCCCTCTCTGCCCCAGCACCCCGCTCATGAAGCAGAGGAGCTGGGCTCAGAGCTACAAGCTGGGTCATGTTTCTGTTCACTGTCACCCCAAAAGAGCCCCCAGCAGGTAAATGCAACTGTGGGATGATGTGCTGGAGGGGAAATGTCAAACACACTTCAGCTTCTTAAGTCTGTTCCATTTAGAAGTTCAAAAAGCCCCTCCAGAATAGAAAACATCCTTTGCTTCCAAATAACTCTGCTGCTACTTGGCAGTCAACACAATTCCTTTGTTTTCTAACCTAAATCCGTGGGTATCGGAGACCCCGCGGAGGTGTTGGCTTTGCCATGCTCAGCACATGCCAGGCAGCAAACCCTGGGGGTGCTGCTCAGAGCTGCTAAGCACTCCTGGCCACGGGGAAACCCTGAGGATGCTTCCCAACACACCTGGGTCCTGAATGGGTACCACCCTGCCAAGGACGCAGCAGGGTACGAGACTAACCTTCATCACTTGCTGGGCCAGGATGGGGTGGCTGGCCGGATCCTGGCCCAGGAGTGCGGTGGCAATCTGCTCACAGTATTGCAGGGCCTGGGCTGGGAGCCCGTAGTCAGCCAGGCGAGAGGCGTAGATGAGCTTGTACACCTCGGGAGAGGAAAGCAAAGCAGACATAGGTGAGTGAGGAGACACTCGTGCCCATAAGTCTCCTCTGCCCTGGTGCTGGCACATCATCCCAGCGTGACTCAGAGCACCCTGGGTCATGGGTCTCATCACCCAGAGGTCACCTGCAGCTTGGTGACACCCCACCCGTCCCCATGGGGCAGCCCAGCCACGCTTCCCAAACCGTGGTGCTGTCGTGAGGCCAGCCCACCATCTTCATTTATCCATCTGATTTGTGCAGCGCCCAAGGCAGCAGCAGCCGGGAGCTTATTTGCAATATCAAAAACTTATCCATTACCCAGGGAGCAGGAGGGGAGCCAGACCTGAGCAAGCACCGAACAAACACACCGTGCCCCAAAACCTGCCCAAAGCCCTGCCCTGGAGGAGCCCCTTGGCCGGGGCAGCCTCCCCATCACTCCCAAAGCCCAGCGAGGGGACAAGCCTTGGAGAGCAGTCTGAATCCCTGGCTTCAGGGGGATGGATGCACGTTTTGGGGCAGGTCTGAGCTGCTGCACCAGATGTGCTTGTGCATTTCAGTTACCTGGAAGGGGAGCAGGAAGGATGCAGGCTGTCGTAGCTGCTGGCAGTACTCAAAGATTTCCATCCGCTGGATGACCTCCGTCCTGGCAAACTGGGCAAACATCTGACTGCAAAGGAGAGGGGTATGTTCAGCAAGCAGGAGCAGAGCTCTCTCCCCAGACAGCCCCATACACAGATTCACAGCTCCACTACTGTGCCAGCCTGCATCTGGAGACTCCCAGAGCAAAGCTCACATTAAGAGCAGTAAAAACCCACAAACAGGGATTGCTTTTGCATAGAAGTGAGATCCCAGGGATGGGGAGAAGGTGGGACACATCACTCTGGCAAGAGCATCGCCTTCTGGGCTCACTCACCGGTGGCTGCTGCCCAGCAGAGCCATGCGGTCTGCCTTTGCCCCAAAGTAACCGAAAGGAATATCTGCCATCAGGTAGCAGAAGTGAGCTGCTTCGACTGCTCCCCTGCCAGCTGGATGGGAGGAAAAAAGATAAACACTTAGTCCTGAGAGGTCACCATGTGGTCAACATTGCTTTGGAGTCCCCCAAGCACACATGAAATCCCAAACCCAACTGCCCCACTTTTCTTCCCTGTCCATGCAGACCCTGATCCCTCTCTTCTCCCTGTTTTTTTCTGTTTTCCCCAATTGCTGCTTTCTGTACCTAGGAGGGGGTTTCAGTTCAGTGGTAGGACCAGGGGAGCCTGAGCAGGGTCCAGCTCCACTTTCAGCTCTGCAGGGTGCCATTATTGACATGAAATCCTTGAAAGTCCCCGCCACTGGGAGCGAGTCTCGGTCCCTGCAGTTACATATGCCCTCCCTGGGTCCAGCCACTCCAGGTGTCTCCAAAAGAGCAGCTAATGGATGTGCCTGAGCCCGACTCATCTGCCAGCACAAAGGGCAGCGGAATCCATCAATGCCTCATCCCTGCCATTGCACAGGCACTGCAGCCCCAGGGGTACAGGCATGCACACCCCATCTCAGCACCAACGTACATCCATGCCAGCATGGACACACATGGTAGGTGACATTGCAGATGTCCACCCACTATTACAAGACAGCAGGAACATAACTGCTCACAATGGCCTCAGCTCACCCAAAGTGTCTCCCATGGTGACGATGGCTCGGTGGTTCAGCTCCATGTCTCCAACCTTGTTGGACAGCATCACGGCCAGGTGGGGCCTCCAGTCTCCCCACGTGGCATCCCCGCAGCACTGGAGGGAGACAAGAGGAGAGTGAAGGTGAGCAGAGATGGTCACCACAAGGTGGGTGTCACAGGCAGGTGACAGCACGGGGGTACACGCGCCAGGGCCAGCCTCTTGCTCACGGACCAGCGCTGCCTGAGGGATCCTTCCTGACATGAGCTGGAAGAGGGTTTGCAAGGGGTCATTGGTGGCCAGCGTGCTGGTGAACCTGTGAGGAGACAGCAGAGATAGGGCTGCCATGCCAGGACCCCAAACCCTCATTCACCTCCGAGGGCATGTCCCAAATGCCCCAGGAAAGCAGTGGGGAAAGAAGCCCCAGGAAAGAAGTGCCCTAGGCTTCCTGGAGAATGCAGAAAGGATCATCAGCCCACCAGGCTGATGATCTGCATTACCTCCACAGCAGGCAAGTCTCCAGGACAACACTGGATAAGACCTCCTGAAAAGGATTCGGGTTGCACAAGACAGAAAATTTCTGCTTAACTTGCCCAATCCAGACTAAGTATGTTAATTCCACCAGAAAACATTCATACGAGTGGGATGAACAGCTCAGACTAGGCTGGATCACAGTGAAGATGGCTCAGCTCCCCCTACCCCGATGGCTGCCTCTGCTAGGGCAGCAATGGCAAAGCCAAAGACTCGGAATAAATCCACCCCACATCTCCAGGGAATGGCTTTCCTTCTGCTTTCCAGCCCCCACTTGGTTTCTCCTGTCCATCAGGAAGCCCAAAGGACTCAGGCCTATCCAGATGGATGCCCCCCCTCTCCCCTTTGCCCCCTCTGAAAGGGTCCAGCTGAAATCAATGCTCTAAGTGCACTGGGGCTGAGGACACCCAAAGGGACAACAGGCTTGGCAAAGCCTGTCAGAGCATCGTACCTTGTTTTAGTTTCTCCAACTTACCCAGTGAGCACCCAGCTGTAGGTCCGAGGGTCCATCTTGCTGGAGAGGAAGAGGGCATGGCCCCACAGCTGGTTTCTCATGGCCCAGACCAGAGCATCCTGCAGCCAAGGTGGAAAAGAAAAAGGGGTTGCACTAACTCTGCTTCCCTGCCCTACTCTGCTGCCAGGGGACCCTCTGCTCGCCCAGCTCAGAGAAGAGCCTCGATAACTGCTCTGGCTTACTGATACCCTCAAAAAACTCTTTCATGTTCAAAGGCCCCTTTATCTTTCTACGTTGCACAATGACAAGAACTGGGACCTTCATAGCAATATCGTCTATCCTGGATTTCCAGGTCTATGCTGCCTGTTAGATCTCATTGCCACCACTGTGGGATTCTCTGCATCCAACCCTCCTCTTCCCCTGTGCCTTTGGCATCCCTTGAGATCACACAGCTGCAACTAAACCCGTGGTGCTGGTAAAAGCCTCTGCATCTTTTCTTCACTTGGGGCCCCATCCCAATTCCCAGCAGTAGGAAATCACTGCCATAAGCCCTGTGGTACAAACACAACTTGAAAGGTTGATCCCACAACCACAAGGCACCTCTTGACTTCTCTTCCCTTTAAAACCTGCCCGAAGAGGCCAAAGGGACCAAGAAAAAAATGTCAGCCCTGTGTCCTGGGTCCCACTCACCACTTACTTTCTTCCTGCCATAGTAGAGGAGCTTGGTGAACTTCTCCACTATCTGTGCCTGTGTCTCCACAACGGGAGGGACCTCCCCCGTGATGAGGTCCAGTGTCCCCGGCTGACGCGACATCCACTCATCATCCGTCAGGCCGATCAGGTTTGCCGCAGGGTTTTGCCTCTTGTACTTCTCCCGGCGCCTGCAGTCTTGCATCAGCAGCTCAGCCACATCTGAGCCCACCATGGACTGCGAAAGGGAAGGGGAGGAATGAGGCCCGTGGAGGCTGCCCCATGAGCAAAGGCTGATGGCAGTTCCAGTCTGACACCCTTACACTTGTATCCTCATCCTACCACATCGCCCCAACAAGACTAGCCTTGGCCACCAGCATGCAGTTTTGGAGGGCAAAGGATTCAGCACAACTAGCGAGACCTTCACAGCACTTGCTCTGAAGATCTTATTTATCTGCTTCCAACAAGCAGCCACAGATTAGATTGGGTGGATTTCATTGGGTTAAGGGAATAATCCCCTTTTAAGCATAAGTGTTGGCTCCTCAATGAAGGTGGCACCAGTCCCTTTCACAGCTGCTATAGCATTGGGTTGTTTGTAGTTCACAAGGATGAAAAGCAATCACAGAGAAGGGTTTGCTCCAAATATCCAGGCACTATCGAATTGATTGATAGTACTATGGGAATGGGATACTTTTAAGGTACACAACCCCTCAAAATAGCAAATGGATCAAGAGGCATGTAAGGGGCATATAACTTGTCTCACTTCTAAGATCAAAAGGGTCAGCCCTTTCCACAGGACACATACCCCATTCTGCTGGCAGAGGAGGACCAGGAGTTTCCAGAGAAGAGATGAATCTCTGCCTCTCTGTGCTGAGAGATCACAGCTCGTGGCTATCTTGTGCTGGCAAAATCTCATCACATCCACCTTGTGCAGACCTTCCCTACAGCAACAAAGAAAGGTATCAAAAGAAACCCAAGGCAAAGCAATCTAGGACATCATTTAGACTCAAAGCGTCCCCAGGTTCACTGATGGGGATGCCAAAGATTCAGAGTGAGAGATGGAGGAGAAAAGATCCCCAGTGCCAATGACCACATACCACATTGGCCACACCAAGCTAAAAAATGCTTAATTTATCATTATTATGACTCTTTGCAGATTTCTGTGTTTCAGGGATGCAGAGTGCATCTCAAACCCTCCCTCTGCCCTCCTGGTGATATTTTCATTCATCCATCCATCTGCAAAAAGCCTCAGTTTTGCTTTGCTGTGCTGCTGTTACAGCCGTGGATGTCCAAGGCTGCAGGAGCAGGCACACATACAGTATCTTTGTTTAACTGGCATAGCACAGGCAGAAAGACATGCTTGTGACCACATAAATCCTTTGGGTCTGAAACAGAAGCAGAAACCTTAACGCTATGTGCAAGCCAGGCAGAACTGCTGTCTTACAATAAAATAATCAGACAGTTGGAAAGAAAGGGTGGCTGAGACAAGATCAGCCGGGGAAGAGGGACTGGGGATGGAGGTGCTGATCCTGAC
Source organism: Mycteria americana (assembly GCF_035582795.1). Classification (NCBI taxonomy): domain Eukaryota; kingdom Metazoa; phylum Chordata; class Aves; order Ciconiiformes; family Ciconiidae; genus Mycteria; species Mycteria americana. The sequence continues at coordinate 38,563,688 of NC_134371.1, forward strand.
TCAATCACACCAACATATCATATGCAGATTCCCAAAGTCCCCTTTGGCACAAGTGGTAACCTCCAGGTCTTCTACCCAGCTTCCGGGCATACGCAGCTCTTTTGCTCAGTAAATGGTTTTCCGCAGTAAATTGTTTTGCTCCTTCTGCACACTCCTTTTCTCTCCCCACTTTGGTTACGAGTGACCAGAAGACATGCTGGTGTAACCAGTGCGATACAGAGACAACCTGATGCAATATGCCATGATTCATCCCCAGGCTCACACTGGATGAAGGTGCATACTGAGTCTGACCCTGCCACGCTCAGTCTCAGGGGACAAAAACCTTAGGAAAAGCTAAACCGCAGGTTGACTCAGGGCTTTAGACATCCAAAGAGATCTCCCAAAAATCAGTTTTCTGGGACATGAGTACAAAATAAGGTCAGACATACAAACCACACTAAACCCACTCCCTATGAATATTCAAAAACAACCATCTCCCACAATCCAAACCAACCTACACCGCAGCAAAGGGGCTGGGCTCCCAATCTGAACCTAGACTTGGCCTTTGCAGATATCTCAAAATCATGGGGACCCTAAAGTCTGCCTTGAGTTCATGTCTCTTCCCAAAGGAGGGGTGCTCCCAGGCCAGCCATACCAGCACAGCCAGGAGGACACGGCTCCTGGACCTGCCAGTGCAACATACCTGGCCAGGGGCCCCGGGAAGGCCTGTAGCTCCTCCAGCTCTTTCATGTCATGAAGGATTACCTAAAAAACAAGAGCAAATTCAGCAGCTGTACTCCAGCAATCAGGCCAGCTCCAGCTGGGCTAGCTGAAAGTCAGTGCCTTGGCCAAGGGTTCAACAGTGCTGGTGAACCCATTCTCTCTACTGTCTTAAGGTAACCCCAGAGCATAGACCCTAAACCATCACATGGACCCCAATGCTAAGGTCCAGGGAAGAAATGCCTGTTGAGATGGCAACTGTATCCTTGGGAAGCAAAATAGGAGACTGAAACACTGTGGTAGACTCAGGGGATGGATATGGCCTCTGTATTGGAGCACCTCAGAAAGGTGAGCAGAATTATCCTTCAGAGAGGTATGGACCACATCCGTCCCTATCAGAAGGGATCACTGTGAACAGGTCACAGATGACACGGGTTATGGAGCTGAAGGAGCAGGATGCGGGGCCCGAGGGCTGAAAGCAACGCCCAGGCACAGGCTGGCACGATGCAGACTCTAGAATCCACGTGGGGATAAGATGGCAGCAGGGAACGGGAAGGCTGATAAGGGGGCCGTTTGGGTGATGAACGGTGTTTGCATCCCTCAGGGCAAAAGGAGCCACTCCAGCAAGGGGACCGAAGGCAGTCTGGGGTGCCGGGCTGTGGCATACCTCCAGGCTGTGTAACTCGACTTGGGCAAGCTGCCCCTCAGCAGGGCGGTGGGGACACACCAGCACCAGCTGGCCTCCGGCTCCAAAGCACACCACCATGTGCGGCAGCGAGAACTTGAGGGGTACCACCGGGGTGGACACCAAGGGGCCCCCTGCAACGACACACAGGCCACCGTGAGTCCCCTCACCTTGACCCCACACCACACTATAGAGGACATGACCAGGTCCCAGACTGGCCCCCCAACTTAAATAACCTTCCACTGACCCCACTATGCAAGAACTGACCCCTAAGGCAGAAGGCATGCATGGCAGCTCCTGCACCTACCAGGGCAGAGCTGCCAGACCATGAACCCACCCTGCAGCCCCCCAGTCATGCCTTGCGCCTACACAACCGCCTCCAGGAAAGGACCAAGCTGCAAGACAGCAAATCTCCTAATGCCAGCCATTTATTTCCTTGCTCCCTCCCATCCTAGAGAGGGCCAGGGCCCCATCACACCTCACCTGCTTGTGCCGGGCTCCAGGTCCCTGAAAGCACGGGGTCGTAGTGGTCAGCACTGTCATGGATGTACTGGCTGAGCTCATAGCTGCTGGAGCTGAGCCCAGACTCACGGTACTGCAGGAGCAGGCTGGGCTGGCCTGAGGGCTGCAAGGAACGGAGAAAACACAACCTCGCTGAGAAACTAGGGACACCGCTGCTTTTCTGCTCCCAGGGCAGTGGGACAGGCTCTGCTGCTCTGTGAAAGTGCCCAGCATGAGAAGCACAGCACAGCTGATGCCCATCTGAGCAGCTCACACCCTTCAGCATCTTAGGTTCATCATGGCACATAACCTGGCCATACCCAATGGCTTTTAAAATAATTTATCTCAGCCACCAGTCTAGCCCAACAGCTTTGCCAGCCCTAACACAGACTCCTCAACACAGCCAGCAGATGGTGCTTAAGAACCCAAAAAAGCATTGCCCAGGAGCAAAACCACCACAGCAGCTTTGGTTTGATCTTTTGGTTTGCTCTTGGCAAAACACAGTGATCAGGACACAAGTGTGATGGAGCAGGACTGGGTGGACAGAGCTGACAATGACACACAGCTTTCGGCTACCTAGGGAGGATGCAGAAGTACATCCCACCAAGCCTAGATTTCTGTCCTGCTCTTGGCCCTGTGCAGGAGCAGTGTACAGCCCCATGCCTAGAAGAACGACAGCCCAGCAGATGGAGAGTTCATAAATACTAATAACCCACTATAATAATCCCCAGAGACTGTTAAGCACCGAGTGCAACATAGCAAAGCAGCCCTTTTCTCCTCAGCCTCCTTCCCAGCTGGAGGGGGGACACATGGATTGCTCCCAAAATCTCTGGGAGACCCCCAAGCCTTTTGTCCTCCACCCCTGCCCATCTTGAGGTTACCTCTTGGGGCTGGCCACCAGCCTCCCTCGACTCACTGCCAAGGGTTTCTCCCCCTGCCAACTCCTTCCTGGCAGCCGAGATGTCTCTCTTCTCGTAGGGGTCATAGGTCTGCATCCTGCAGATGGAAGCAAAAGAAGGCCTGAAGGTCTGAGTTTTTGGGACCAACCACAAACACACTAATTTTGCAGCAGATGGTTGCAGCAGGTAATGCCCAGACTCCCCACCCTTACCTGTCCTGCCCCGGGGCGGTCATGGCCAGGTTGGGGTGGTAACCCCTGTACTGGTGCTGGTCCCGGTAATTGGCCCTCTTGCCATAAGGCTCTCCCTGCCTCAGGTCTAAAGAGAGAATCAAGATTTAGTGTTGCCCCTCCAGAGCAACAAGCCATAATGAAGTTGCAAAAGAAAAGCCATGAGTCAGGCAATTTGCCATGCACAGTCCATTTGCTTCCAAATTAGCCTGACACATTGGAGGTATGATAAAGCCCCGTACACGTTTGCCAACACAGCACTGATGTCCTTTCATCTTTCCTGCCTCCCCTTTTCTTCAGCCCAGGAACTCCAGAAACAGCAAAAACAAGGCCCTGGCCACCCTGATCACACAGCACCATCAGCATCGAGTTCAGCCTGGAACCAGGAATGACCCAGGTTTTTAGCCATGGAGATCAAGATCAAACATTCCCTTGGGTGCACCGAGCTCCTGCTCACATTTCCCAAATGCAAACTGAGGGCAGTGCTGCATGGGGAGAACAGCACCGACGGCCCAGGAGCGTGGTGGGCACGAGAAAGCCCTGGAGATGTGCAAGCCCTGGGAGAACCACCCATCCTGGAGAAAGCATCGCCTCTTCTCCTGCAAGTTGCCTCCATCCCCAGACCCAAAGGATAAGCCCATACCTCTGTCATCCTGCCAGGCCACCGGCTGCCACTGGTGGCTTTGGTAGGTGTAGTCATCCCCATAGCTGGCTGCTGGATACTGCCAACGGGGGTCTTCATATCCTTGCCTGAAACACAATACAACATACTTAATCTGAGAAAGAAAGGGCACCGCTGCAGGTTCTGGACCACATCTAGGGTTAGACTCACACCCCACATGGGACCTCTGGAGGCAGAAAGGGTGATGGAAATAAAGCCAGGTCCCCTGCCCAGGTGCTTTGCTCAACAGGAGGGCCAGAAAATGGTCCAGCATCACTCCTGGAAGGAGCAGCAGGAGGCTTGGATACTTTCCCATCCCCATCTATGAGAAAGCTGTGCACTGCAGTTTCAGGAGATGCCCAATTTCAGCTCGATGGTCTGGCCTTGTCATGTGGAATAACTTTCACCCACATTTTAGGAGAGGTCCCCCAAAAGCACCTTCTCCACCAAGCTCTGGAGCTGCCATGTCCACCACACAGCTCAGCAGGTCTCCCCCTGTGCCAGAGCCCAGCCCCAGCCTAAGCCACCCACCCGGCACTCACGTACCTTAACCCTTCGCGATTTACACGGTGATTTGGTCAGCCCCGTGCAACACACCCCTTCCCACTGCGAGCATCGCACAACCTCAGTACAAAACCCTGCGTATCCACACCATAACTCGCAGAGGGCAATAACTCAGGCAAATCAACCCAAATTTGCTGGAGCGCTCGAAGTTCTTGGCACCGAGAACATCCTCTAGCCCACATTTTATCTTTCCACCCTCCGCTGTTTCAGCAGCTGAGCTTGCAAGCTCCCTTTGCTCCTATATTACCGTTTGTATTTTTATTGTTCACCTTGCACTTGATAAAAAAGAACTGCATTTAATCAAACCCTCAAGCAAAATGCACCTCGGGACCAAGATGAAGCCTGTAAAATGGCAACCACAGAAGTCACAGCTGTAAGGAGAAATCAGAGCCGCAACTGCTATGCAGCCTTAAATACAGAAGTCACCAGCTGCTTTAATAGCTGGACATCACCTAATCACACACGGCCTCTGAGCCTGCAGCTGGTGGCTGCCCACCACTTTGCCCGTGCTGTGACCCGTGTTGCACACCCGTGTTGCAAGCCCACGAGAGTGGTGAAGTGGTCAAATCTTATTTTAAAAGGGTTTTACAAGGAGGGGGCTCAGTGCAAGCATCGCGAAGTGAAGCAGCTCTCACCTGGAGTATGGCCCGTTGGGGTAGCTGCTTTCGTAGTACTCAGCCTGGGAAGCTGGCCTGTGGGCATCCCTCCGGGGGTGGTGGCCCTCATCCCAGGGGTGGCCGGGGAGGTGGCCCCCGTCCCAGGAGCCAGGACGAGGCGGGGGCCCTGCGCGGAGGAGCTGCCGCCTGGGCTGCGGTGGGGGGCCGCGGTGCACCTCTCCCCACCCCCCCCGGGCTGCCTGCCTCTCCAGGGGCTGGGGCGGCCGGGCAGGGGCCCAGGGGTCCATCACAAGCTTGCCAGCAAGACCCTCTCCGGTTTTGGGGTGGGAGGAGGGGTTAAGTCCCAAATGGCTTTAGTGACCTGCAAGCAATGAGACAAACCACAGTGTGTTTGACCAGCGGCTTTTCACCCCCCTCAAAGCCCTCCGTGAAGCCTGTTGCCACCTGCTCTCCACTTCTGGGAGCCTGCTGGAAACCCACTATCCTTTCCAAAATGCCCAGAGGCAAGGAAAAGCTACCTCCCCATTTGCCTAAACTTGAAGTTCCCCTTAAAACACCAGGATGAAGTGGTCCATTTTTGAAAGCAACAGGCATCCAGCTCTTCCCAGAGCAAGAGGTAGCATCCAGGTAGCATCCTCCTGCACCCCCAGCCAGCCTTGCAAAGCACCACTGCTCACAGCCTCCCCAAGCAGGTGACAAATCAGCTTTACCTCTGTGACAAGGCAGTGAAACCTCATTTGATATGTGGTAGGGGAAGGAATACTGGCAAAGCTACGAGCAGGACAAGGAGAGCTGTTCTCAAAGAAATGTGTAGGGACAGAGGCAGGGAGACATGGAGCTTTGCTCATGTGAGCTATGAGATGGGGCGGAAACAGGGCTTTCCTCCTGCCTTTCAGCTCCAGCAAGAGTACAGCAGTTCAAGTGGACACCAGATTTACTTATAACAGTCCCTCACAGAAGAGGAAACCCTAAGGAGAGCCCAGGGCAACACATGGGTGAAGCCCCAGCTGCCGGGGGGGGGGGGATATGCCACCCCCAAGCCCCCCATGTCTCCTCTTGCAGCATCAGTACCCAAACTGCCCCCACAAAGGCCCACGACCCTCCCCGACACAGGCAGATGGCCAGATGCTGTCTGAACCACTCGTCACCCCTCTCACACTCAAAGTCTAAGGCATTTTGGGGTCGTTTGGGGTGGGGGGGGGACACACACGCACGGGACACTCAGGTCTGAGCAGAGGCAGCTCAGTTTGTGCCCCTTCTAGGTGAAATCAGGGTTAAATCCTTGCCCTAAACAGACCCCAGGCACAAGCATCCAGACACCCATCATTTTGGTCCCACTGAGAGCCCCCCCAATTTTCGGCCAGGGGTTCCCACCGCCGTCCACCCCCCACGGCAGCCGCACACACCTGCTCACTGCCAGGGCCCTTCTTCCACTCCCCGGGCGCCGCTGCCAAAGTCCACTGCCACATGGGCTGCTGGTTGCCACAGGGGGCAAAGGGCAGCCTCCGCTTCTCTGCCCCGCACCGACTCCCTCGGCTGCTCGCTCTGCTCCCGGGGGGATTTGCGCTGCTGTTTGCATCCCTGAGGGTCACCTTCCCCTTCGTTTGTCCCTCTTCTCTCCCAAGAGGTGGAGCACACAGCCCTCCGAGCTCAAAAAAAGCTAGATATTTCTTCTGTGGTGGTGTGGGGTTTTTTTTTAATACCATGAGATAAGTATCCTCCTCTATACATCCTCACTCTTCCTAAATAATAGTAAATAAAACCTGCTGGCTGAGCTGTTGGTTTAATCTGAACCCAGCCACAGCTCAAGCAGGTAGCATCCATCCCACCGGCCACTGCCCAGGGCAAAATTTGGGCAGGATGGAGCCAGGGTCCACCACAGTGTTGCCTCATCTAAGTCCTTATAGTGCAATAACGGACTCACTCCATAAGCAACTGGGGATTCCTGCCTGGAGACCCTCTCCCAAACACCCCCAGGCACCTTAAAAACCAAAAAAGGAGTAAATTAAAGCAAATGGCATAATAGAAAACCACAGCAAAAGCTAGATGTAAGAGCCAGTGTCTTGCACCCAGCAGCCTAGCAACATGCCATCTTCTCCCCCTTCGCCAAGGAAAGCGCACATGGCTTCCTAACCCCCAAAGCCTCCATTTGCTAAGTACAAGCAGGCAGATTTCAGCCTGAGGGCAGCACAGAGGAACATGGAACGACTGGCAGAAAAACAGCTTTTTTTCCTTCTATTTTTCTTTTTTCACACCCTTGCAGTCCTGACTTTCCCCGAGAAATTTCCTCCAAATTACCTCCACCGTGACACCGCAACACCAATTGATTTGGAATTTGCAGGCAGGATCTTATTGTGTCGCGGTGGCACTGTCAGGCAAAACCCTATTTTAATGATGTTGGAAGACTACGTATATTATAGCTTTGAAATTTCCACCCTGCTGGGACAGTAAGAAATTTTCCCTGGTGATCCTAAGAAAAAAGTGCTAGGTCTCTGCAGAATTCAAGGTTTCAAATAAAAAAATATCCTTAGCACTCAGCCGTACCAAGAGCCGACTGGAAGAAATGCAAACCAGGGAAGCACTGTCTTTGTGCTGCCAAGCTGCTTCAGCAGAACGAAATTAAGCATCTCCTATCCCTTTCACAGCTGCCCTTCAAAACTTTGGGAGGCTTTGAACAAAGTAAAAGGTCTGTTATGGACAGGTCAGGTCTTCTGGGAAAGCTAGAAAGGATCCCTAGAGACCATGAGGATGCCACTTTTTAAATATATAAATATATATATATATATCATACTTCCACTTGGCTGCTGGCTAATAATTTTAGGTTTCTAGCCAAGAGGTGACTGCTAGATGTTTCCAACTTGTTTTCTAGCAAGCACAGAAATTTATACTGGGAACCGGCAAGGGTTCAACCAGTGCCGCATGAAGAGGCTGAGAGCAAGCCCGGCTTCTTGGGCTGCTGTTGGCAGCCAAACCAGGAGGATTTGGGTTGCGAGGAAGACTCAGGAGCTTGTCTGCATAAAAGCAGCTGCAGCTTGCGATGCTTGTGTTTGAGATGAGCAGAAACACTGTACCGGTCCGTGCTAGGGAAAGAGATGCAGGAAACACTACCAGCAACATCAAGCTTCGAGCAAAAGTGGCTTAGAATGGACAGCTGGGGAACACCAGTTTAAAGGAAAAAGCAAAAAGTGTGTCGGAAGAGGAGAGAGCCAGGGGAAGGAGCTGGGAAATGAAAAGTGAAGGAACTAAAAACAGAGATAAAAGGGCCAGATGGGCTAGAAGGAGGGAAAGAAAAGGGTAACCATTTAACTACATCGCTTCTAGCAAAGAAATTTCTATTTTAAAAGGATTCATAGCTTTCTTGGAAATTCAAGCTCTGTGCCATAGGACTGCCATTGAGTTTACAGGACTATTGAGAAGCAGGCAGCACACACTACAGATAGCATTTGTCAGACAGAGCTGAAGGGACACCACTATAGCTTTAAAAAAAATCGTATTTTTCTGCTTTGAAAGGTTTCACTGCTGTTGTCACAGTAACAAGATTAGGTGGAAAACATTTTTCTTCATGCCCTCCAGGTGTTTGCACAGTGCATTGGGGCTCGCTCACAGCCAGCCCCAGACACTCAGGCCAGTCCCCCCACGCCAAACCCAACTGGTGAGAATAATTAGCAAAGCCTCATCAGAAATCTCTGTAACCTAAGAGGAGAAATCCAGGTGGCTTCAGTACCTGAAGCTATTTTTAGGTGATTTATGTTGTTTCTAATTGGTTCCGAGATGAGATTTTTATTTTTTTTAAATGGCATCAATAGGAAGCTTTGTTCATCTGAGCTTTAGCCCCCTAGAAATGTGAGCGATATATATATACACACACTTTTTTGTGGAGATGTCTTAAGCATCATGTCACAGCACAGGGGAGTTTGAAAGGGCTGGCTACAGTCAAGGGAAAAAATTGAAATCAGCTCATCTCTCATCATATCTGCGTGGCAGAAATGCAAGTAGTAAATGAGCTACATAAAATGTGAATACTCATCTTAAATATTCTTTACAGTGAAAACATCAGCCCTGAACACGCTGCCAGCATTCAAGACATTTGACAGCATATTACATGTCACACACAGACCAAGAAAATTAAAACCACCCAGTAAACCTGGGAGCTCAGGTTCCCAGGCAGGCAGAGCACCTGCACCAGCATGGGGAGAACCCTCATCCTCAATCAGTCTCAATGGCAGCTAATTAACTAATTAGCTTGATCGCTCCTGCCAGGCTTACAGGGAAGGAGTGGTAAGAGCCCCTGCTCCAGCTGGGGCTGGCATTTGGGGCCTTCCCAGGCTGGGGACATCCCAGTGGGAGGAAGGTGGTGGCTCCCAAAACAGTCTGCTCCCACCTGCAGCCACTGCCTGAGCACCATCGCCTGGATCTGATCCGGCCAGCATGGCACCACTGCACAGCATTTCCCCATAGCCAGCTTTGTGCTTAAGTTTTCACCGAAGGTTTTGCACCTTTCTTCCCCCCATTAGGTTCTTTCCAGTTTCGAGGGACTGAGCCATCCCTCCCACCCCCACCCCCTGCACATAGTCACGTTTAGCAACATCCAGACATGCCTATTAATTTTTTGAGACTTAGGCAAGAATATTAATTGCACTCCAAAGGCATTCAGCACACAGCAAATTAAGAAAAAGCATTTTACACCCCACATCATATCCAATGAAGAAGCAGAGCTGCAAAAAGCTATCATATGTGGAAATCAAAGCACATCTGTGCAAAGCACCGTACAAGTCCCTGGTCTGGCTGCAACGGAAAGGTAACTCCAGCCTCCTGCATGAGCTCCTATTACAAAGCAAGCCCCAAAAAACTTTGAAGTCTTTGCCTTACTTCGTTCCCACTCCAGCAAAACCTCTTAACTCTTGGCTGTGAATACTAAGTCTTTGCTACTTGCATCCCCCACCCCTAAAGGAAAAGCTGTGCTGCTCCTGCATCCCATCATGGCAGGCTCTGCCACAGCGTCTCGCCCGGCTTGACCTACGGGAAGGAATTGGGATGCACAAAGGCCAACAACGGCACAACAGCTAAACCCAACTGCGCTGAGGAGGTCAGAGAGCTTTCAGTATTCAGGTCCTCTCGTTTTTCTGTGCAACACCCCTTATGTTTTCCCAGCCATAAAATTGATGTTTATCTCGCTGCTAACTGCCTTACAGAGATCATTACACATTGCAAATTCAACCATTTGCAGATAAAACGAGCACTAGCAGCCTGGAAACTGTCACACCGCCCCTGTCGCCTTGCCACATTGCAATGCGTTACAACCTTTAAGCTGAAAATTAACATATAAAACCAAGAGGCTTGGAAATATTCACTGGGCAAACGATGAAAACCAAGCAGAGGTAATTCCTCCACCCGCCCCACACCACCCCCTGCTCAACCAGGGAAAATTAATTTTTTAAGTGAGATGAATTCTGAAGCTATTCTTGTGGCATTAAGCAAAAAAACCAAGAGGATGTTATTCGTCCTTGTCTAAAACATCTTTGCTATATGAAATGTCCCTCTGGATCTGTGTCTGTTGGAAAATATGGAGGGGACAGAAGGCAAAGAGGGGAATGCAGATGCCAAAACAAACCCCAGAAGAAACATCACCAGCTACAGCTGCCGCATCTCGTGGCGTAGGTGCCATGAATGAGCAGCGGAGGGATGCTGAGCTTGTGTCTGGATCAGACCACACGTCTGGGGCTACCAGCCCTGCTTGCACTGATACCCTCAGATCTCCACCTCACCCCACGTACCTTCAGGCTCCTTTACTGGTGGCCACAGAGTGAGGGACCTGGACCCAGACTCTTTCCCAGAGTCTCCAGCAAGTGCCAGAGTGAGAAGAGCTGATAGCTTGGAAATCTTTAGCCCTGAGATATTCCAGGGTGTCCTTTTGAAAATATTGCCATCTTGTGTCTTTTCAGGCACTTGAACGTTGATTGCCTTCGTATTTGAGACCATGGGTCTCGTTCAGGAGCTTTATTACACACAATCAGGGACAATAAAGACCCTTGACAGTTACAGATGGCTTCGCTGTGTCCTGTTCTTAGTGCTACCTTGTAAAGTTGGACAGTAATGTTTCCCTCATTTTTTTTCATCTCAATTTATGACTCCTCTACCATGAAAAGCCACTTATGCCCTCCACAGTTACATACACCATATCCTTCAAGGCCAGTAAATCACAGTCTCAAGTCATGTCAAATTTTGCAAAATAAAACTAAATTGCAGTTGTCCTCTAAGGCAAGAAGCTGCAAAATTGAGAGAGAATGAGCTCTGTTTAAAGACAGAAATCTGGCCAGCAGCCTTCCATGGTGTGCAGGGGCAAGGATCACCAAAAACCTCTAAGTGAAAGAGAAAAGTCTGATACAAGGGAGCTCAGGGGACCCTCTGTGCCACCCCAACAAGCTGCCTCCGTAGGTACTTCTGGGGTCTAATGGCAAGAGTTAAAACTGTTCCAAACTCACAGGATTTCTCTACGTAAGCTGAGCCTCCAGTCCCCCACAGCCAGGATGCAGAGGGTTGGGAGCAGGACAGAGCCAGGCTCCAGCAGCATTTATTCATTGAGGCTCAGTCCCTGGGCTGGATTTGTGCTTGGAAAGAAAACTGAGGAGCTGATGGGATCATAGCTTCTTGTTTTAAGGGCTTTTTGTGCAGACAAAAGTTAGAGAAGTACTAACACAGCAGAGTTTCGCTCGGCTGAGCCCATCTGGGTTCGCTCAGTGCTGGGCACCTCACCAGGAACTGGGGAAACTGAGGACAGAGAGAGAGCACAAAAAAACCATTGACCCCAAACCCACCCTTTACATTTTTCAGGGGCACAGTGACTTGTCTTTTCCCTTCTGCAGCAGGGTTAAACTTTCATGACCGCTGAATTAACTTGGAGAAGAGCCAGCACCAGGGACAGACAGCAGCATACTAGAATAAGAGCAGGGAAGACCCATACCACTGCTGTGCTTGCTAATTCCCCTCCCTGCATCCCACACAGCTAATTTTCTGGGGGCTCAAATTGCTCCATGTGTTGCAGATTCACCATCACACCATGGCACAGCATCCAGCCTGGCGTAGACACCAGGGCAACTCTTTGACCCCATACAACCATCTCTCAGCAGAACCCTTGCAATAAGCACTGCTATTTTGGAAAGCCCTATTTAAAAGTTTGTTCCATGGTCTAAGCTCACGAGGCTTTTTCACTTCGCAAGGTGACCTCACAGCGCATCGCGTGAGCCCAGAGCATGAATAAGGTGCAAGTTCTTCATGTGGAACAACACCCTAGAAGCAGGGAAGGTCCAGCCCACAAAAAAAAAAAAAAAGGAAAATTATGAGCAGCCATGACAGAGACAAGGAAAAATGCAAAACATCTCATGCCAGATCCTTAGCTGATAAAAATCAATGTGCATAACATACAGCTTCGGGCTGGGATACACTTACCCATCTCTGAATGTTTAATGGAAGCGTACACATCAGTTAATCAGCAGCACAAGACACAAAGCATTTTGTACCTCCTCTCCACATGTTACGCAATTAAAAAGCTTCTCATTCAGGCACAGAGAGAAAAGTCAAGGGACTTCAGCTGTGAAACATCCATTATTCAAAAGTGTATCCATTATTCAAAGTTTTTCCTAAAATCCTATTGTCAGCTTGAAAGGAAAAAGAAAATGAGTTTCTGAAAGCTGTGCTCTGTTGATATTCCACTCCAATTTTTGCTGATTGTAAGTACTAAAACTCCAGACATTTTGAAGAACTGAAGAAATCCTTCACAGTTCCTGAGAAAGGCAACACCCTGTGGGTAGTTGCAATTTTTTCCCCCTCACTTAACTCTACCTAGCAGGGTTGTGATACACCCAGGCCAACAGCACGCTCCTTTCCCAAATTGCTCAGCTACCCCAGCATGAGGCTGATGAGCTTCTATTCGGGAGAAGGCAATAACAAATTACTCAGCAAGCAGTAGCAGATACCCACCGTTGCACCTGACCAGCTTATTGACACCCATAAGCTCAGCTGAATGAAGTCTGGGTGGGATGCATAACCTTCTCACAGGACCTGGGAGCTTCAGTTTGGTGTACCAGGACCAGGCTGCAGGAGGTCACATGGGACATGAGTCCCAAGGGTGCCTCCCGCCACCTAGATGTGGGCGCAAAGGGGCAGCAGGCCCCAGAGAACCAAGGCAAGGGAAAGCCCAGCACTACCACAGCTCCTGCTGCAAAGAGAAGACACGAGGACAACCAAACTGTGCTGCTGCAGGAAAGATGTCACACAGGAACCACCTGGGTGGGGGAAGATCTTCAACAAGAACAACAAACAATCAGCTGCTAATTCTAGGATTATAAAAACAAGTAGCAAAGGAGGTTTTGCCTCTCCTCTAGGAGCTGGAGGACCTAGAGGGAAGAGTGTTGAAAGCCCCCAGGTTGAGGTATCAGGCACCTCTGTAGGAATGGGATGTGCCTAAAGCCCAGCTGGCAAGTCAGTCTATAGGTCAGAATCAGGTTTATGGAAAGTACTCAGATCAAACACACTTGGCTGAGTCCAGAAGCAGCAGGATCTAAGGCCAGACTAGCTATACTGAAGTAGAGATTGATGTTCCTTAGCAACTTAGCTCAGTAAAGAAATAAAGCACCCAGGCTGAGCTTATATAGGGCCCCAGGCCCGTGGGTGGAGATGCTCAGGTGAGGCCAGTCAGGGCCACTAAAGCTTATTAAGGCACTGAGTGACCTAGCAGGGGTTTATGGAGAGGCAGAGTGGGAAAGGGTGGGTTTTTGCTGTGGGACTAGCTGATGAAGAAGGAAGAGCTAGAGCAAAACAGTTGTTGAAGCTGGGCATCAGGTTATGAAGTAGAGGCTAAAGCCTGAAACATGTTCTACAGCTGTAGATAAAAAAGATACTTACTGCTCTGTCTAAAATAACTATTTGTGAGCAAAAAGCAGAAGTCCTTGAAAGGCTTCCATATCATTGAAGAAAGAAGGCTGTGAGGTATGGAGGTCTCTGAAGGCCTGAAGACTCTTCTACTTGAGAAAAGGACGGGAGAGAAAAGATGTGGCAGAGGTAAGCAGCACTTAGTAGCAAGGGACTTATTTCTTCAGGGCTTATTGTAATAGAAATAACATAATATACTGTCAGACTTAAATCAGTTTGTTTAGGTTTTCCGTATTGATAGTGTATAAATAAATTGTGGAACCCCCTGTGGTGTGACCTGAAGATGCTAAAGATACTACTTCAGCAAAGCAAACTGATGGAAGGTTGATGACTGAAGGCTAATAAATGCAGTAACCTAGGTGTAATGCATGAGTTAAAGTCCTTAAATGCTGCTGGAAGCTCAGCGGGTGCAACAGGGTAAGGGTCCTGCTCTTCCACCATCAGACTAACTACTTTAGGTGTTGTCAATAATTTGGGAGACAGCTTGAACATATAAAATGAAACCATTGTTCAGTGGTCTTTGCTGACTGCTATCTTTAAGCAGCACATTTACCTAATGCACAATGATGCTCCAATAGTGGGTACTTGTAGAGTGCTTCCAGGACACTAAAATGAGCTGGATGTTATCTACAGGACAGCTACAGCTCACAGCTTACTTGGATAAATTCTTTGCTGCAATAGACCATTTTCTGCTATTACCAGTGAAATAAGCTAAAAAAATACCTCTTTTCTTCTGCGATGAGAAGCTGTGCATAATGTGATGAATCTGCAAAGCTTTTAAAGCATGGACGAGAGTTAAATAACTTCCTCCAGGGTCTAAGGCACTGCAAAGCAGGACTGGAGTTGCTGCCGTAATAAAGGCACGCTAAGAAAGCCAGGAGGGTTACTGTAGCAGAGGAAGCACTTTGTAATCGGAGGCAATGCTGAAGCGGCTTGTGTAGCCAGAGTCTATGCAATGCTGGAACAGCAGGGCACAGCACAGGCAAATTTAAGTATTGTCAAATGAAATGGTTTGACTATTGTGTCTCCACAGTCTATTGTAGTTCAGGTGTCTCGTTAAACTTCAAAGAGTATAGCCAGCTTGTTACCAGAGTTTCAGGTTCCTTTTGTTTGCAGTGATGCTTATGAAGGTAACGGTATCTGTAATCGCCCCTCCCGGGACCAAGCTGGACTGATACAGAGTCAAGACCACATTCCTTCTCCCCAGAGACAGAAATGACTGGGTGGGCAAGGGGGAAGGAAGGCGGGAGAGCAGTCTCCGTTCCTCGCTGGTCACTGCTGGAGGCAGGATGGGCCAGTGACTTCATTCCCTGTCCAAAACATACATGCAAACCTTTACCCCTCCACCCACGTCTTTCTCATTTTGGTCCTCATTTCAGATCAGACCTTTCTGACAAGCTGCTTATCAGATGCCCACTGGGGCACTGTTCTGATGTCCTGTGGCAGTGGCTCCCAAATGGGGATCAGGGGGACCCCAATTAGCCTCAGTTGCTCTTTGTACAGCTCAAACTATGTAAAAAGAATCTGGAGGTGAGCTACTTTTCTCTGCTCCAATAACCACAGCCAACACAGGATATTAGGCTGTTATCAATATGGGAAAAGGCCCAGAGCCTACTAATGGGGTTAGACAAGCTGTGTAAGAAGTCAGCTTATATGGACTATATATGGACTATATATATAAGTCTATATATATAGTGGACTATATATGTAAGTCTGCCACTGTGAAATGTTGTTGGGTCAGATTTTGAGTGCTGTGTGAATTTATTCAAGATTTTGGGAGGCCAGGCAACCTGGTCAAAATTACTGTTCCTGCAGCTGCGGTGATACAGGACATTCACAAGGGATCTTTGTGAATTCACGCTGAGGGATCCTCTGATTTGCCATACAACACACAGGATTACAGTCGTGCAAGAAATCCCTGACAGTACTAC
The DNA here is from genome assembly GCF_035582795.1 of Mycteria americana. Taxonomy (NCBI): domain Eukaryota; kingdom Metazoa; phylum Chordata; class Aves; order Ciconiiformes; family Ciconiidae; genus Mycteria; species Mycteria americana. The sequence continues at coordinate 38,579,403 of NC_134371.1, forward strand.
AGGGTCCCCCGGGCAGTGTGAAGGCATGAAGCAAAGCATCAGCCACACAAGTGAGCAGTGGCTGCAAAGGTTCCCCTTCTCACTTGGGCTGCAGAGCTCTGAGCCTTGGCAGGAGCCTTTCCAGCCGGTGGTTAAGCCAAGAAAGGGGACAGGCTAAAAGCACACAACCATCAACAGCTACCCCTGTTCAGCTGACGTGCAGCAACTTCTTAAGCCACCCTAACTAAGCTGTGTCCCTGACTCATTTGGCTTGTCCACTGTTGGGGTGGGAGCTTGGCGAGTCTCCTCCTCTGGCTGAGTCCTGGGGAAACAGCACACTTACTTCATGGAGTTGATGACCTTTCCTGGGACTTGCACTGGAGCACATGGTTGAAGGCTTTGTTTACCTGCAAACACAAAGCCCTGGGTATCTACAGTGATGGCCATCAGGGCAGGGCTTTGCAGGGAAGGAAGGGGCAGAACGAGGATGCATGGGAGAAGTCTGCATCTGAATCTGGGCTTTCCATCCCTGGGATCCACTGCTGGGATTGAAATAACTCAGGATCAGACCACCTCCTGGGTATTCCTGTGCCTTACATCCCTGAGTGTGCTGGATGGTGGCTACATAAATATTTCCAGGGAGCTGAGCCATTATTTAAGGATTAAAATACCATCAAATGAGGGGGAAAAAAAGTGTTTTGAACACCTTCAGAGGTGCTTGGGGGAAAAATGCAAATGAAGGCACATCAGGATCCACTAATCCACTTCTAAAATATTATCCCAGCATATTATTCTTCTTTAAAACCACAAACTGTTTGGTATGGGAGTGAGTGGTTTTATACGATTTTTGCTATTGAGCACGTTGCAATTCTGGCCTTGCAGTACCGAACCAGGAGTTAACGGCTCCCTGGCGCAAACCCAATGAAAGAAGATTAAAAAGGGTGAGGGGAAAATGGGATTTCTTGATATAATATTTTTGTTTCTTAGAGAAGCAGGACTCTGGAGGCTCTGTGCTGGGGCCCAACTGCACACAAAAACCTTTTTCTACCTACAAAAAAAGAGCTTTGCTAAAATAATCCTGAGGAATCTGCTCACTGCTTACCTCTTCTGGTTTGAAGACTGCTCCAACACAGGGATGGATAATTCCCTCCTGGCAATACTGGGGAATGGAGGAGATAGAGGAAAAAAATGGGGAAATCAACTTCCTGGTGCTGACTCCAGTACACTCCTGTGGCAGACACTCCTCAGAAGCAGTAGGTTGGTGGGAATCGATGGGATTTTTCCTCTGGTAAAGCCAATCCCCACAATCCTGCCTTCCCATGCCAACCTGCAAGGAGAGGGGAGGAAAGACGACAAATCTAGTGGAGGTCTCGCACCTCATCCTGATGCAGTACTTGCATGCTGAAGAGCTGTGGATGCTGAGCTTTCAGGTATGAAATGCTCTGGTCTGGGCTATTGGACTTTAGTGTTAGTTTTCAGAGAACATACTTAAAACCCTAAAAAAAAAAAAGCAACAAGCCAAGGGCCTGTCCCACCCACACCCCCTCTGCATGCACCAGGGGGCTTAAGCACATTGCCCCTGGGAGGTGGTCAGCTGTATCTGGACCTTAAGTAGCCTCCCTTGGCTGCATCTCTGCAAACAGAGCCCAATGCATTTGCTTAACCTTCCCCCAAAGAGCAGCAAAACCTTCAAACAGGTCAACAGCATCACCTGTGCTTGTATGGGTTTGTCATAAGGCAGGGCTTTTACTTCAGTGCAGCTTTGCAGAGCTGCCTTGAGGGTGTCCCCAGCAATGGCCTCGATGGCCATGTTGACCGCTCTGCTGCTTTTGAGCATCTTCACCTCCTCTCTGTCTGCTCCAGCTGTGGTTCATGCTGCTCTTCAGAGCCAGCTCGTATCTGGGGTCACGTCCAGCTGCCGCTATCACCTGAGACCAAAGGAAAGCCCACCACCCAGTGCAAAAGCTGCTCTGCTCAGAGAAGCACAGAGCACCTCAGGCTGGAGGTGTGTGTGTTTATTTTATTTATAGCAAATGAAGTTGGAGCCAGAGAGCCAACTCTTTCTCTGTATATATTTAAAATGTGTATATGACACAGCAGAAACATGTCATTGATTTCTGAAGGGGACAATATGTTTCAAAGCCACAAGAATCCCCCCTGCAATCAGGGATGTGCTGGCTACCACAGCCATTTGAGGGGTACCTCTCTGGAAAGGAGGTCTGTCCCCTCCCTGGGCCCAGCTGAACCCAAGGTGCTGGCTCTGCCCCAGCACAAAGCTTTGATGTTGCAAAGCAAAATGATCTGCTAAGCAAGGATGATCCACGTTTGCCAGATGACTTTACAGCCTGGAGTTAATGTACTTCTGCTTGTACAGTAAATGTCACTCCTGTACTGTTCAGACAGACACTGTAATTGCCTCTGCTGTGGGGCAGGGGGAGGAGGATTGCATGAATCAAGGTGTAGGCATGATTTCTGCAGGCTGCCCCCACCTCTGCTGTTGTCTCTCTGTACGAACATCAGGAAGTTGCTTAATCTCTATGGCTTTGTCTAGTGATGTTTCCGTATTTCAGAGGAGTGGAGAGCTCTGCATTTCAGCTGCTACTGAAAATCCAGTGAGTTACAGACATCCCCCACTACAGCTCCCTAGTGAAGGCACAGCAGTATGACCCTGCTCCTCCAAAACAGAGGTGCTGCCCTAGAGCCCCATCAGGAGAGATGCACATGGACAGCAAACTCATCTTTGAGACAGCTATGCAATGTTGCCAGCTCAGGACACTTCCCAGCAAGGGGAATGGGGAATTAATTCACCACTGTACATGGCCTGTGGTTTACAGAGCCTCTCAGTGCTGAACAGCTTCACCAGGAAGATAAAATTCTTTGTAGAAAGTTCACATTGAACAGTTTTAAAGCTTGCACAGTAGCTGTAGGTTTAGTTTATAAGAGATGCCTTTCCTGCAGGCCCTGACAATCTAATACTGTTGAAATTCAACAGGTTGGGGCTGCTGACCACATCTCTCACTGGCTGCATCCTCCCTGGATGCTCTGCAGTCCTCGCTTCCATGGGATCTGCATGCTCCCTCTGCCCGCCCCCCCGAGGGAAAATCAAGGCGCAAACCTGAAATGGTCTGCCCCAGCCTATACAGATGTGTGCAAAAGACAAGATGCCACAACATTTTTGACAGCTGAAATGCCCAGGTTTGGGGTTATGCTTCACGTGTTGCCCTCTGAGCTGCTGCTGCTGCCACTTGCCCTGGCTGAAGCCATGCCCTGTGGTCAAGACCCAGCGAGGCTGTGCCATAGGTGGTCGGCAATGTCACTGCATCCTTGTACCCAGCAAGGTGCTGTAGGTGGCTGGCAATGCCACTGCATCCTTATATGACATCTTCGGGGATCTGCCACGGCATCTGCATACAAAGGCGTGCAACACAATCCCAAGGAGGGACGGGGCTGAAGCTCTGCTGAACTGAACCCATGGCAAGGTATTGTGGGGGATTGGTACGTGAAAAGGTTTGTTTTAACAGTTTTTACATCTTTTAACAGCCTGCTGTTTGGGAAAAGCTCCCCCGAAGCATCCCACTCTGCCAGTGGTGCCAGGGGAAGGAAAAAATGTAATCAAAGGGTTGTGAGGCAGTGGCTCTGGCAGAAATAAAGCCCTGAACAAAGAGGCAAAAGTCTCTCGCAATTTTGGAAAACAAATGCTCTGTATACTTACCTTCTGATCAACAACCCACTGTTGCCATAGCTTTAGTGCCAGTCACACCAATTACTCTGTATCCCTGCCAAAAAAACCGTATTGGATGGGTGTCAGGAGAGAAATCGCGCAGTCCTGCTGTTCCCTCTGAATTAAGCATTTGATTTTCCTGCATTTTCAGGAAGAACCGTGAACAGCTCAAGCTGTGTCTAATAACAGTCCACTTAGCAATTGCATTAACTGCACATATTTACCCCCTTCATCTTTTGAATGTGATTCCTCACGCAGAGCCTATGCCTTCTCCTTCATCCAGCAGAGCGCAGCACCTCTCGCTCGCATCCACAGCCACGATGCAAAGGCTTGAAGAGGACAACCCCGTGGCACACATCTGGATCTCCACCCACAGTGACCCATGAGGGACCACGAGGCCGTTCCTAAATTCTTACATTCCTGCATTTTTCTCATCTCCTTTACCTTGCACATGGGCAGGTCCCCGGGCCAAGGGCTGGGGAAGTTTTCGGCAGCAAAGCACCGGGCGAGCAGAAGATGGCAGCATCAGCCCAGCAGACTGCAACTGCGTGCCTAACTAGATAGGGATTTATTTTACTTGGGAATACCAATATATTTTTGGAGAGGAAAGGGGACATTTTAATGTCCTTGGACTTCAGAAGTGTGACCAAGGCACAAGACACAACGCTCCTAGATGGGCAAAGCCAAAGGAGGTGGCTCAGCCTGAAGGGCTTAGTGCAAGGACCACATAAGCGTTGCCTGTGCTTGAAAGACACAGGGGCTGAGGGCTGGAGGGTTTTTTGCAAGGGGTGAGGATGTGCCTTCAGCAGGGGAACAATCCCTTGTCCGTGCTAGGCTGAAGGGTGCCAGGGTGACGTGTCTGCCCAGGGACAGCCTGGCATCCCTACGCACAATACTAGGCTGTCTCGTGAATTATTGCAGCACTGAGGAGCTCTAGGCTTAGGACAGAAAGACCCAGCCCTGCCCAAAACCTATGCTTTGGTTTTTCTTAGCTTTCAGGCAAGCTTAATATTTATTGTAGCTCTCCTCAGACTAGCATGAGTGGTCTTTGCACGCTACATTGAAAATGCAAAATATTTTACAGTGAGTATTTTCAGAGAGGATATTAAAACACAGTGGTCTTGTTGGCTACAAGAAAATGCCTTAAGTGAGCCTCTGCTTTACCTGCAGTGGCCTTTATTTCCCAGGGCTGCTCCTCTGCTCTTAACCCAATGAGAATTTAAGACTTTAGTTCATTAGTCACTCTACGCTTTCTGCACAGATCAGTCACCTTCTCACCAGGAGTGAAGGGAAGAGCATGGTTTTCCTGATACAATCCCTGGCAGGCCAAGATACCAGCAAAATTTAACCCACGCTAATGGACACCCACTGGGACCTGCAAGAGAGAAGGGGACAAACATTAACTCCTTCCCATCCCACAGCAGCAGAAGAGTTTTGGAGACACTGCCCTGTGTCTGCAGCAAAGTCTGAATAACCAAATCCTGATCTCTCCAGTTGTCACACTAACCACTGTGCTGTCCCATGTCTCAAAAGACACTGGTGCTCTCTAAAGCACAGGGTCACAGTCTCAACCCGACAAAACTGGGGACAGCAACCGGTTTTGCTGCGACTGTGTGGATTCTCTCCTGGGATGTTGTCCCATGGGACCTGGTGGAAATTGAACAGCATGCATTGAGGAGCAGCTATCATGCTGGGACAGTTTTGTGCTATGCTTCAATTTAGGATGTCTATTCTTTCAGTGTATGTTGATCATTACAGGAGACTTCTGTGGATTTTATCTTCTTGGTGCAGGTACACAAGACCCTGTGGATTTTAAGCTTGTCATCCCCTTTTCCCCAGTGCAAATAATTGTGGGGGGGACACCAACCACTTTTGCAGAGCCCTGCTCTTTCAAGGACATGGCAAATATGTACGGAACACTGCACCACCACGGTGGAGTGTATACTGGGATGGGCTGGCAGATACTGGACGTGACATGTGGAAGGGGGTGAGATCTGAACATCACATTGCCTTGCATCTTGGATTTAACCTTCCTTTTTCCTTCTATCTTCTCTACCTTTTTCAAACCTGCATGTAACCTTTGTTTGTTTGTATGCCCTCTTCTTAGGCAACTTCACTGGGATGGGACTTAGGAGATATTCCAGCGCTGCTGCTTCTCTGCTGGGAGATCTTGCACAAGTCACTTGTGTAAGTCCAGTGTCCACACTTGTAAAATGGGGGCAAAGACCCTCTTCTCCTCTGTAAAGAGCCTGGAGATATATTAGTGAGGAGAGACAGCTCTGTTCTTGCTAACGTAGTGTTAAAGGGGACAATTTGAAAGTGGGGCTTATGCTGTTGTAAGGTATTGCCCAACTAATACGAAAAGTGGCAGTCCCTTGTGTTGTGGAGAGTTTCAGGGCAAATGGACAGGGCAGAGCAAGTGGAGAGGGGGCTAGAGGTGCTGTCAAATTGCCAGAGCAGGGCTTTCTCCAGTGCATGAAGCTGTGGAGGGCTGGTGGCCCCTGCACTTGCAATGAACCCCTGGCAATGGCAGTAGTGTTTGCAGAGGGGAAAGGACAGCAGGAGAGATCCAAAGAGAAGAGGGTGCTGAAGGAGGAGATGACTGGAGCTGAAAGAGGGGAACAGAGGGACAACAGATCCTGGAGGCAGAGCAGGCAGGGCAGGTACAAGCTCCTCTGAGGAACATAACTTGATTTACTTCCCCAATATAAGGGCATTAGATTATTCTTGGCAATCCATCAAATGCCACAAGCCTTTGCAGTGATCGTATACCTGGTGGGGCTGCAGAGGAGGGGATGGGACATCCTGCAAGACCAGGGGCTTTGCCAGCTCAGGAGCCCCAAGCACCTCCCCTCCAGGAGGCTTGTCTGAGGATCCCCATCCTGAAACACAAACGCCCGCAGGAGATAAAACTGTACCATCCTCTTGCCAGGGCAGTGTTTCATAAAGCACTCCCACCTAAAGCCAAGGAGGATCTTAGGGGTGCTCCAGGAAGGTGGTGTGGGAGCAAAGATCTTCAGTGCTGGGCTTGAGGGAAGTGAAAGCAGCCCTGCTTTGGGGCTGAGCTGCAGGCAGGCCTGGGGGAGACAGCGGGTGCTGAAGAGGGAAGAGGAATGGATGGGGAAAAGGGGATGGGGGAAAAAGAAAGGGTGCCTCAGGGCCTTCCAGGCCCCCCTGTGCCCCATCCCACCATGGGGCGGCTGGGGAGGCAGCAGGGTCGCTGCAGCCCCTGGCAGTCCAGCCCCACAGTGCAGCTCTCCAGGGCACAGCTGCCCATGTTGCTGTGCATCTCCGGGGGACCAGGCATTGAACACTGACTGATGCTTTCAATATTGGGTAAATATTTAAATGCTGGGTAAATATTTAAATATCTTAGGAGATCTTTGCAGCTCTGGTGAACGGCATCAGCGGAATACTTTGCAGAGGAGCATTTTGCATCCCAAAGGCTTGATTTTTTTTTTCTTTTTTTTTGTAATGGAAGAGTGCCTTTGCCAGGCACCCATGGTGGTTCCCAGCAGCTATAAATGGCCATGTGCTGCTGTTGCAGTGTCATCACACTGGTTTTCCAGATGGGGAAACCGAACATGCATGAACCATGTAGGGGTCACAGAGTTAGTCAATGCTCACAGAGCCCCAGGGGATGAGAAACCCCGATCTGCTGAGTCCCCATCCCATGGTTTAACCACAAGCTCATGCTTTCCCCTCAGGGGATCTCCTGCTCTGAAGCTGCATTGCTGTTCGTGTATGATTTTCAGAGAAAAGTATTTTCCGAGAAAATAATGTGCTGCTTAGGCTGAAACATTTTGTAACTATCCGGAAGACAGATGGGAATGCATACGGGGGAGGGAGTAGGAGACAACAAATTTGGGTCTGGAGAAATCAGTGTGGCTTTTTGTTACTGTAATGACCGGTACATCCAGCAGTTACTGGCCCACGTAGCAGTTACCCTGTGAAGGTGCTGGGCTGTGCCACATGTACAATGTGGCTATCCAGCTCATGTCATGCCATGCGTATCCTTTGGCACAGGGTGAACTTTGCTGGCTAATCATATTGGAGGCAGCTCCTGCTTGGCACCGAGCGATCACACCACCTGAGTGTCCTTGTCTCTATCTTCAAGTGAAGCAGCATGTTCATGTGTGACCATGCTTTTGCTTGGCACTTAGGATGAGGAACAGAGTTAGTTTCTTCTAATAAAATCCTGCAAGGGCTCTAAAGACCAAAGTGTTGGTGACAGGATGGACGGATGGGATCTCTGCAGGGTGCCATGCCCTGATCTGAGATCCAGCTGATGCTGCACAACTCGGAGTGCCCCATATCTTATGTCCCTAAGCCCCCATGCTTAGGGACATGGTATAGTGGTGGTCTTGGTAGTGTTAGGTTTACAGTTGGACTCGATGATCTTAAAGGTCTTTTCCAACCTATACGATTCTGTGATTCTGTGATATCTGAATGGACATGAGATTTTCTATGCTATCCCCTTTTTCTTTCTAAGATTAGCTCCAATAAATTGTATCTTAATATCTTAAGGAGAGAGTGCCTTTCTTACCAAGGTCATGACCACTAGTCCTGGTGTGTTATGGTGACATGAAGAAGAAGGGAACAGGCTCAAGCTGAATGCTAGTACCATTTTTTAGATATGCTGGGCCGTGTTGTTACAAGATGTCATACACAACGTGGATTGGAATCCTGCAAAAGGATCGCATATCGGCTCTTCTCTGGGGCAAGTGGATTTTAAAATATCAGCTGTGGTCACAGAAGATATGGTGCTGAGACTACACTCTTCCATGGAAAACACAGAGGAGGGAGGAAAAATAGCCTATGTTTCTCCCAAATGCTCAGTATTTCTCAGGCAAAAATTTGCATTCATGCACAGGGAGCCCTAAACATTTTGGACTGTACCTGCAGAGATGACTGGGCATTGCATGTCTCAAGAGCAGAGGCTTGCAGGAGTCTTAGCTGCGGTTTGGGAGTTTAGGCTCCTGAAATTAAAGCTGTATATCTGCAGGGCAGTCACAGTGTGGGCTCTCTCCCTATATGCTGTCCTTTGCATCTGCCCTTCCCAGGCATCAGCCCCTACCTGTGAGATGAAGTGGATGATCTGAAAAGCCTTTTGCTGCAATTTGTCAAGGGGACTGTCAGCTCGTTTCATCCATCAGATAAACGTACGTCCAACAGTAATCGCTTTTTGTCTCTGCTGTATGGAGCTGGTTAAAAAACAGGGGCACAGCCATGAAGTGTTATTGTTGTAGTATTATCTGGCCAGGAAAACAATCACTGCTTCCCCACGGCTTCAAGCTTCCCTCCCATAAGCAACGGAAGGTCTCATATTAATGTTCTTGCTATAAAGGCAGATGAAATCAAATTAAATGTATGTGAATGACTGTGTCCCTGCCCAGGATGACTGACTGGGGAACGGACCAGTGTTTCTTGGCTAGCAGTGTAGGAAACAAGATGGTCAGTGCTGCATTTTCCTCCTTGAAGCAGTTCAGATGCAATTCAAGTGAATCCCTTGTGGAACCCTCCTGGCTTCTGCTGAACTATGACACAGATGGGTCTGGCTCATTGCATGCAGCAAAAGCCGCTTAATTAGAGCAGCAGCTCAATTTATTTGTTTTGGATCATCTTTATTAGCCATCACTTAAGCTTGTAATTAAGGGCAGAATAGGGACTGTAAAAATGGTACCATCCCGTGCTGCTTGCCTTCTCCGTGTGCTGCAGCTGCTGAGCATTGCTCCTGTCTGCTCAACACCTTCAGGAGTCTGTCTCCTCCTATACGGATGGCACCGCTGCCATCTGCACTCCAAATGCACGCTTTATTCCTGGAAAGGCAAAAAGGAAATGGCAGTGTTTTTATCCGGGGACACTTTTAATTGACTGAGGTAGAACATCTGATGCCCCAAATGCCACACAGGCACAGCATGAGCAGCAGGTATGACTCCTGGAGGGACGTTGCTGCCCACCTCTTAAAATAAATACCCAAGTACTAACATCCAGTGGAAGAGAGCACCAAAATCCTTGCAGAGACTCTGGCAGGCAAAACAAAGGCAGAGGGATTGAGACCTGAGGCTCACATGGTAACCAAGGAAGCCTAGACCTTCTTCTCAGGAGAGAACACTGCTCAGAAATGCAAAGCTACATCACCGCTCTGACTGTGGCTGTTATTATGGTTATGTGGTTATAACCTTGTGTTCAGTGGAGGCATTTCTGTTCAGGTGTTTCTTCTGAAGCGCCTAAGATGTTTTTATGGTTTTCAGTCTGCCTCTGTACCACTCCAACGTCCTGAATCTCCTCCTGGCAACCCTAAATCTTGGTTGCACTCTTTGGGCTGAAGGGCTGCTGTGACCAGCATCACACAGCCATTTTCCACCACAAGGCAACTCTTGCTCTGAGACTCAGTTTTCTTTTGTAGGACCCAACTCTGGGATTCCTACATTTTATTTTAAATGCAGCTTGGACCAGGACAAGCATAGGCATGCAGCTTTAATGATCTCTGCATTTTTAACAGGGACTGAGTCTGCAAGAGCTACGCTGGTATCTTATTCTGGTATCTTATTCATGTCACCATGATGCCTAGTCCTGGACCAGGACCCACCATGGCCATCAACCCTATGGGGCAGGCTCTGCTGCCAGGAGGTTCACAGGTGACAGGCAGGGATGCTTCCCCATCCCAGCATCTTTGCAGGTGCCCTCCCTGTGGGAGGCAGGGCTGGACTTGGCTTTGAGAGCTGGCAGCTACAGTCGCTGCTTCCATGTGGTCCCCAAGGAAAATCCCCAAACTGGCATCCAGCCCCTGTAAAACCACGAGCAGCTACTGTTTGTGGTGCAAGGTGATGTGTATCAACTGTCTGGGTCTGCTCACAGGACAGGGGAGAAGGCTGGACGTTGTATTTGCGTGTACGTGAGCTGTTACGAAACGGCTGCCTTGTGCTCCAGAGCGGTGTTTTTTCCTTTATTTATTCAAGCATCTGACGGAACAATAGGTTAGAGAATTGGGAGGGGAGAGGAGGAGAGCTTATGCATTTTGCTCCTCCTTTCTTCTGAAATGTCCGTGTTCTTGATCAGTTCTGCTTTGGTGGATGCTGCCACCACACTCGGCTCCAATGATAACCAATTGAAGGGCAGCGTGGGGGACCCCACAGCAGTGTTTTTAATGAAGTGCATCTCCAGGCTACACCAAACGAGGCTATTTGTGTCCTGGTACAGCCTTTGTTTGCAAACAGCCGCCTCTCTAGGTAACCACACAACAGAGCACAAGTGCCTATTTATTTGCATCTCTCCGCTCACAATAGCAAAGGAAGGGAACCCATCTGTTTGGGCAACGCAGACCAAAAATATAGCAGAGATAAGCTGGATAAATTAATAATATAGACAGCCCAGAAAAAGAAGCCCGTGTTCCTAGAGATGTAGATAAATCTAGCGATTATTCTTTTCTCAAAGTTCAAGCCAAGTCATCAAACCTGGAGTCTGACAAGAAAAATAGGGACAAATAAATCATTCATTCCTTGTTAGCCTCATTTCTTGCCCAAAGATAAAACCCAAACCTTTTTGGCTGAGTACAGTCCAGTAAATCTACCCTTTCAGTCCAGTAAATGACCCCATGTCCATCCCACAGCCTCCTCTGCACTGACTCATCACAGCGGCTGCTGTAGTCACCTCCCCAACGTCCCGGGGACCGGCTTCATCACAAAAAAAGGACCAGTTCAAAGGCTACATTCTTAAATGCCAGCCCTGCGCTCCCTGAAGATGATCCAATCCACGAAGAGAAAGCCTGCAGGTTTGTCACAGTCTTGCCTTTGCTTGTTAGAGTCAGTTGGAGAGTTTTACAGATCTGTTCTGAAGGTTGCTGGAGGCTGGTTATTTTGTTTTAAAGTAGGGGCAGCAGCAGACAGGCAGCCACTATTAAAAAGAGAAATTAAAACAAAAAAGTAAGTCATTTGTGCTTTAAAGCCAGCTGACTGCTTTTGACAAGCTGAAGTATTTTTTGTGTCTGGATATTCCTGACCTGCAAGGCAAGGGGAGGTGTTGCCAGAGCAGAGGATTTGAGCATCTCCAGCAGACAGAGAAGAACCTCCACCTTCTTTAACAGGGGCCTTGCACTGACTTGTAAGTGCCTTTGATCAGACTTCAGGTACCCTGGCAAGGCCACAATCAGCCATTCCTTGAGCTTTGTGTCCAATCCTCACACCCCAGGGCCCAAAGAAAAGATATCCAAAATCAGAACTTCATATTCCAGCACCAGCCTTTCTTCATTCCCCTCCTCCCCCAATCCCATAGGAGGGAAAAAAAGATCAGTGCTGCACATGCCTTCACATTTACTTTTCATAAAAGGGAAGGGATGAAGACAGATTTCACCGTAAGAGCATCCCATTGGCAGGATAAGGTGCTGTTATCTCAGGCTGCTCCCTTAGTCTCCTTTGCGTAGTTTTGCTCAGGGTGAGAGAACGTTTCTCAGCAATTAGACAGAAATTGGCTGGTTTGGTGCACTTCTGATATGTTTTGCAAAGGTACTCAATGTGCTGCAAAGGGACTGACTTAAATGAGGGGGGAAAAAAGAAGTTTCCCAAACAGAAGAGTCCTGGAAGTGAAGAGCTCACACGGGCTCAAATGGTCACCCCTCTACACCAAAGTGTCCACAGAATCACCAGGGTTTATGTTTGGACCATGTTCTCCCAAGACTGAGTCATATTTCCTTCCTCAAGAGTTGCTCCTGAAGGGTGGTGTTTTGGGAAGGGTGCATGTTTCTGCATGGTTCATGCAATAGGAAGGAGTGGCCCTTTCTGTTGCATTCAGGTGGACTTGGATTACCAAGTGCATATGAAAATTAGACCTGAGCTGAGTAAACAAATATTGATCTACCCAACCTCAGGTCACTGCTGAGCACAGTATTTTGAAGTAGTATATTGAAAGGGCAGGATCCCATCAGACAGTACAAACACAGGGTGAAACTCAATCTTGTTCCAGGGAGTTTGCAACCTCAGTGCAATCAATAGTAGCATCTGAAAACGTGGGTCTCATTTGGGTTACAAAAATCTGTGTCTCCGAGTGGCTCCTCCTTTCGTAGCTGTGTATCAGAAAATAATTAATAAACAGTCCAGATGTCCTGAAATGAGGAAAGGGAGTGATGCTAAAATAGCTATGTTTTGGAGGCATGCAGGGCTAGAAGTGGATCAGGATGGGAGGAAAGGAACAGCCCGTTTGAGGGAAAAACGGGGCAGTGGGGTAGACTTTCTCGAGATGATTAATGCCGACCTACACACCATCATCATTCAGGAGATGAGTGTTCATTTTATACAGCAACTTGTGCTGCTGAACGTGCGGTCTGGTAATTTTCCAGGTACTCGGCCACTTGACTTGAGGGTTTTTTAAACATGCCGAATGAGATGTGATGTCTTGCGAGCACTGGAGTGGAGGCAGCAGAGCGGATTTTTCTCACCGTGGTGAATTAAGTAGGACATGCCGCCTTCCCAGGCGGAGTCTCTGACCCTCCCGTGTCTCTGCAGGGTCACAGCTTATTTGTTAACACCTTGTAGAGAAGAGCCGGGGCCAGCCAGTCTCTTCTCAATGGTCTGAATTTTCCTCCGAAATCCACATTGTGATTTTGGAGGAAAATTCAGACTATCGAGGTCGGCTTATTCAGACCGATGAGGTTGGTTCATTGCAGGCCTGATCCCTGATCAGCAAAATCTCTGGGATTACTAAGCAGATTGCCCTTATTTTCCCAGTCAGATGGGTTTTCCCCATTTTCTCTCCACCAGGATGGAAGGACAGGAGCAACCCCGTCCATCGAGGCACATTGTCACGAGCCCAGCAGACAGCGAGCGCCAAGTGTTGAGAGGACAAGTTCTCACAAGTCCCCATTTTTAGGACCGGTTTCTGTTTCACATCGCAGCAGGCTGGCCTCGACCCACCGCCTGCCCCAACGGAGTGGGACACGGCGGCTTGAAAGGAGATGTCGAGCGAAGAACAGCTGAGAGCTACAACGATCCTGGCGTGTGTATAAATAGAGACAGAGCTGTTATCCTGATGAAACGAGACCAGATGTTTCTCCGAAATCCCTATTCGCCGCTAGTGAAAATTATAGTTTAGTTACAACAGGGCTAAGCAGGCAGCAAAATATTTTAGACCTACTAATGTTGGGAAGGCAAAGGAAACACCGGAGGAGCAAAATGCCTCACTGGGGCAGGGGGTGCCGGGGTAGCCACCCTGCGATGCTCCAGGGATGGATCAGGCACGGTCGGAGTGGGTGCGAGCTGGAGGAGCCCCTCACTGCCTTTGTTCTATTTTTCTGCTTCCTATCCCGGAATTAACGGCCTGAGTTTAAAGCCCATGCTGCGGCCGCTTTTGTGAGGTAGAAATTCAGTGTCAGCATATGTATCCTGGAGGCAGTTGGCACGAGATGAAGGAGGGACGGCAGCAGCAGTTAAAACTGGGCCTTGGCTCTTTAATATTTAACTTTCCCTAGCGCTGGGGTTTTTTTAATCAGTTTGCGCATTATCTGCCATCCCCGTTCAAAGAGGGTTTTAGCACGGAGATTTCGGCGCTTAATCCCAGGGGCAGGGAAAGCGGAAGAGTCTGAAGGTTTCAGGGCTCAATCTGGCCTCAATTACACCAGCCTAAATCAGCAGAGAGTGGCCACGATGGACTTCACTGGGACCACATCAGGCTGGAGGTAACAAAATTAGGGGCCAGTCCTGCATCTGGCCAGGAGATGCCTTTGGTCCCTAAGGCTCCATCCATAGGGACTTACCAGGAGGATATAAGCATTGCCAGGTTGGCTCAGAATAAACGTTCACCCTGGGCAATAACCAGCACCTGGCCATGGCCAGCTGCAGATGCTTAGGAAGGGATATCGGAAGAGGGAGAGTATAAAGTGATCCTTCCTCCAGCATACCCTCCCAGCTCCCGGTAATCAGCAGTTGAGACTTCCTGAGCCGGAGGTTGCATGAATTTGTCTAATCCTTGTTTTTGAATTCATTTATACTTTTGGCCTCCATGACATCCTGTGGCAATAAGTTCCACAATGTAATTATGTGTTGTGTGAAAAAGTACTTCCTTTTGTCTGCTTTAGACCCGGCTCCTGAACATTTCTCTCCATGATCCTTTGCTCTCATGTTGTGAGGAACAGGGAAAAATAATTCCAGGTCCATACCAGACCTCTCTGACCTCTTCAGGCTTCTCTGTCTTCGCTTGCCCCAAGGTTTTGTTCTTCCAGACTGGAGTCTCTTCATTTTTCTCGTCTTTCCTCCTCATACAGTATCTACCCCATCACTTCCACTGTCCTTACCGCCCTCCTCCATGTCTCTTCTCATTTTATTATCGCCTTTTTTTGAGGTAAGATCACTGAAGTGAGACTTGCTTGCTCCTGAAGATGCAAATTCGTTCTCCTGGAAGAAGGTCAGCTCAAAAGCTTTATTTTCTCAAGTCAGACTGGTGTAGTTCAATTTCTTCTACAGCACATACAGTCTTTGGCTTAATGGCAATGCATATGCAGCTCTCTTCAAACACTTTGATTTAACCTATTCTGAGTAAACATCCAGTTCTAATTTAACTCGAGCCTGTGGGTTAATGTGATGGCCACAAGTAGATCAGCTAATGGGGCTGTTTTAAATGATGGGAATTTCATGCATGTGCTTATATCACTGCTCATTTACGCCTGCACAAATCCCCTGTGCGCTACTGGAGGAGAAGACCCCCAGCCAGAACAGCTGAGCTGATGAGCATGAAACTTGGCAGTCTCTGATTTCCAGGACATCTTTATTTATAAAATATGTCTATTTTTGCTACTGTCATGCCTGCAAAACCAGCCTTCCTATTTTAGTCATCCCTGCTTTTTATTATTGTTTATATTCCACCAAACGCCACAAATAAAGGGAGGAGAATGGATTTTGTTTTCTGCTACCATGTGAATTTCAGAAACCTCACTATCCAGTCGTTCCAGACCTTGCTTGATCATACTTGCAGATACAACCGGTCCTCACTTGATGGGAACCAGTTGCTGGTGTCTTGTGCCCCTCCTGTGTAATTGTCGTCCCAGGACTATGTGGCAGCTTTTTAAAACTCCACTATTCCCCTTTTGGCAGTAGCTCAGCAGCCACATCCTTCCCTCGCAACACGCCAGCTCCTCTTCTCTTTCTCAACACAGCTTCATCCCCTATTCCCCCTGCAGCTGCTTATGCAAGCTCCCTGCAGCTGCAGCAGGTAAAGACCCCAGACTTTTGTGAGGGACGCAGAAGCCTCTGGGAGGCTGACGGCGAGAAGGGGGCTGTGGGGAGAGTAGGAAGGGAAAACCTTGAAGAGTTTATTGGATTGTGGCCACTAAATGATAAGCTTGGAGAATATGTACGTTGTTATATTAGCAGCAGCAGTGGGAATGAGCAGGGGTAGAGAGAATGTAGGAGGGAAAAATTGGTTTTCCTGCTGCTTTACAGTATTATTATGGCAATTTATGCAGATGTCTGCTCTGGAAGGAGTAGCCCGCACGCCCTCAGCTCCCAGTCCTTTGGAAACCATGACGCAGAGCGTGTTTTGGGGTGGGAAGGAACTAGGAGAGGTTACTGGGTGTCCCAGCTGTGCTGCTTCTGTGCAGAACTGCGCAGAATCGCCCCATGCCTGTGACAGTGATGGAGGGATGAGTCCTTGCCAGATTTCAGCCTGGTTTAACTCTTCTTTGTTGTAAGGGTAATTGTAAGATCTTTATTTCTCAGAGAATTGAGGCTGACACCATCAAGCTCGCAGGATCTCTCTTTTCCCCTGATCCTGTGTCTCACCTCCTGCAACCTCAAGAAGCGTTGAACTCGCTGGTCTGTTTCAAACAAAACAAACAGAGGGATAAAGGTCCAAGAGCTAATTAAATCTCTGCAGGAATCATGAAACCTGGCAGCGAGGTAAAGCGGGGCAATCCTACAAGCCTCTCCACTGAGGGTGTCCACCCTCTGCTGGATCCCAGGCGATGGGCACTGAGGCATGAATCTGTAGGAAACTGGGCTACACCAGTTCTGCCGATCACGAAGCAACCAAACATTTTGAAGAAGAATTTTTGAAGAAGAAGCAAAGAAACATTTTCTTTGCTTTCAAACTCAGCTTGGAAGTCGCAGCAGGGTGCATATTCCCACCATACAACAGAAAAACTGCAAGGCAAACTCATCCTGTTTCAGGAAACAGGGCTCCCAACCGGGTAGAGAATGACCCAATTGTAGGACAAGATTCAGGTCAAGCTCTCACTCAAGCATGAGACAGAAACCCACAGGAAATGAGGTTTCATCAATTAATCATAGGGCTGGCAGGACGTTTTTTCTCCATTGAAAAAGTTAATACATCTTCAATCGTGGACACATCTATACCAGCGTGAGGGTACTCTAATCCAGTTGGTTCAGGAGGCCATCGGTCACTGCCACTTTGCAAGTCCTCAGCTCCCAAGAGGAACTTTTGGGAACTCCTAAGACAAACCTTCAGGTTCGGGCAGCTGATCACAACCTACCAAGCTGCAGAGCTGAGGGGGTTATGGCCCTTTCAGAGGGAAGTTACCGCTCTTCAACAGAGCTGCAGTAACTCGCTGTGTGAACCCTCTTATTCTGCAGTAGTGCAAAATAAAACAAGGTGACGTAGAGCACGGTTAGAAAGGGGGGGAGCTGTATCTAGTTTAAAGCAGCTTTGTGGCAGTAGAACTGCTATAGGTCGACGCTAATTCAACAGCTATTTCAATAAAGAAAAAACTGTTAGCCCCTTTAATGCAGCAGTTGTGTACAGAGATGACCCCTTAGACACAGCCTGTGCTAAGCTTTACATTTCAGTGAGAAATGTTGAGGAGATGGCCGATTTGCTAAATCCTCTGTGCACCATGGAGATAATCACTGAATCTACGCGCTTGGATGAATTTACCCAGTTCGTATTGATGATGGACAGGCACGAACTCAGACCAAGAGATTACCAGGAAGGAACCCAAAGCAAGCTGAACCCGTTTGCACACCCTCCCTGAAAATTCAAGTTACAATACCATGATTTAAAAGTGTGGGATGTATAGCGTGCATCCCAAAATAGTGTGGGATGCACGCTATATTCACAGATGGTTTATTCTTGATTTTCAAGAACATGCACCTTAAGCAATGGAAACTTAAATGAGAAAATTAAACGCTGTGAGATGCATGCGGCATATACCCCCCAGCAGACCCCCAGCAGGCTTATCCCCCGATTTTTACTTCTTTGGGACTCTTCTACCCAGCCGCAAACTCCACTTCCAGCCGCCTTTCCCGCCTTCCCTGGCAGGCCGGCTCCTGCCGGGGAGGTGAACCCCCGCGGCGGGGAGCGCCCGCAAGGCGGGCGGGCACGGCGGCGGTGCCGGCGCTGCCGCTACCCCAGCGCCGGTGGGGACGGCCTGCGCGCGGCGGGCGGCCGGGCCTGAGGGGAAACCCCTGCGGGGCCGGGATGAACCCCCTCGGGGGCCACGACGAGAAGCCCCGCGTGGTGAAGCGGTCCTGAGCGGGAGGCGGGCGCGGGGTGGGGATGCGGGGACCGGGGGAGAGCGCTGCCCGCGCCCCCGAGGGGGAGGCAAGGCTGCGGCCATCCCGGCACGGCCCGCCATCTCCCGCCGCCCTCCTCTCCCTCGGGGAAGGGGCGGGGGGGGGGGCGTGGGGGGGGTCCCGGTTCGCTGCCTCGGCGGGCGATTACTCTGGCCTGGCCGAGCCCCGCCGTCCACCGCTTGCCCCGTCCGCGCGGGCGCTCGGCCCGCCACTGCTCTCGCCTGTTCGCCCGCGATGCCGCCGGCGCTGAGGGCGCGGCGGGGCCGCCGCCGCCGCTGCCGCCGCCGAGCGCTGGAGCGGACGGGCAGCGGCCGCCGCCTCCTCCCGCGCTGACGCAGGGGGCGGGGGGCGGCAGGGGCGGGGAAGGGAGGGGAGGGGAGGGGAGGGATGGAGCCGCGCCGCGGCGCGCACTGAGGCGAAGCGAGGCGCGGCGCGGCCGGGGCGCAGCGCGGGCGGGCGGCGGCGCCTCGTCCCCCCCCCCAGCATGGAGGCGCCCCCCGCGGCGGCGGGCGAGCCGGCGGCCTGGGCGGCAGAGGCGTTCGCGGAGCCGGAGCTGGGCTCGGAGGAGCTGGAGGCGGCGGCGGGCGGCGCGCTGGACCGCGTCCTGCTGGAGTCGGTCTGCCAGCAGCAGGGCTGGGTCCGCGTCTACGGTAAGGGGGCGCCGGGGGGGCGGGCCCGGGCCCCACGCAGGGCCGGGCCGGGGCCCGTTGCCGGCTGCGGCGGCAGGTTGGAACCGGGGAGCGGCGGAAAACTTCCCAGCCCTAACTTTTCTTTCTTCTTTTTTTTCCCCCTGCTGCCGAAGCTCCCGATTCCCCGCGTCTCCTTAGCGCCCCGCGCCCCCCGCCCCCTTTCCCGGCGACAGGAGCCCCGCGTTTAGCCGCACCCCGCGTCTGGGCAGCCCCTTTCCCGCCGGTGCCCCCCAGCTGGGATGCAGGATGCCCCGCGTTAAGCGCTGCCGGACCCAGCACCCGCGGGGGGATGCCGCGGTGTTCTCAGGCGGGGATCCGCATCTAAACCTTTTGTGTCGCCGGGGGTCAAGTACAGGATGCGAGTGCACGCAGGGCTGAGCTCTCGCCGCCTGCCAGCGCCGGCTCTGATTAGTATTAACGAGGTACTAAAGGTCTGGGAGGTACTGATACGGTGGGTCCCGTCGCCCCAGACTTAGTGGTGTGTGTTAAATTGGCACCTTTATTATTTATAAAAAGGATGTTAAAATCTTCAGCAGTCTGGCCAGCATACAGGACCCGGTGTTGTTTCCCCTTCTTTTTCAAACTCTCCCTGGTATGTAACCTTTTAAAATTTGCTTGATTTATGTGACCGGGCTCTGGTTTGTTTAGGCTCCCAACTGAAATGCAGTCAGGCTTAATCTCTCGATCAGCACCTAAATAGTGGAAATTCTGTTTTATCTTTTCCTTGTCTTTCCCTCTTGTTTGTCTTGGTAATCTAACGATAATTACTCCCATGTTTCAGAGTGAAGATCGCTGCAGACAGTATCTTGTTTTCCCTCCTGTAACAAATTTGATGGTCCATCCTTGAAAAGGCAGCAGTTGTGGTGTTTGCATGTGCAGTTACTATGTTACCGTTGCCTGATATTATGGAGAACCTCTGAAAAGACTTCCTTTTATTGGTACTTTTTTGCATCAGATCCTGTCACACTGCTGGTTGTCCCTGTCGTCGTCTTCCACTGCCCTGAATCCCAAAGAGATTCTCCAGGTTTTCCCTGGCCTGTAAAACTAGAAGCAAGTGCTCTCTGTTACCCGTATCATTGATCTGTTACTGGTTGCATTATTCCTGAAACACAAAGATGACATAAATAAGTTATCTACAAGAACTCTGCTGGATTTCTTGGCTGATGGCAGTTAATTATTGTGAGTACCACCAGCATTAGCCTCTGCACATATCAAATGAGGAAGATCAAGCTGCAGGTTTTCTGGAGAGCACGGTCTGTTCAAAGACCTTTGTGTTTATTTTGGAAGCTTGAAAAGCTGGTGCAGTGGGACGAGGTTGTCTGTCTGCTTTCTGTCTGGTGCATCAATGAGCAAAGTTATACTTAGCACAATTAATTGTAATAGAAGTTTGGGATTTTTAGTAGTTTCCACTGCGTCTACCTAGCTGCTTCTTGCATGGCTTTCTTTTGTTACTCTCAGCCTAATGCTGAGACTATAAAATGCGGCCTTCTAAAAAGATCTCTCTGCTGTTGTCAGGGGGAGCTCGGAAGAAAGCAGATTGCCTTCAGATTGTTTGTTTGTTTAGAATACTTTCCAAAGGTAAAATGAGAATGTACTTAAGAGGAGGATGTCTGGCACCAGCCTATCTGATTGTTACCCAAGGTTATATCTTGTATGAGTGGAAGCAGGAATGTGGTTTCAAAATTAGCCACAGCGAAAAACATTGCTTGTTGATAAAGTCACGTTGTATGTTGTGATGTGTTTGTAGCCTGACACTAACGTGTAGATAAATGGGAAAAAAATCCCTGTGACAGAGCAGCTAGCTCACAGGCTATAAAAATCAACGTAGACTTCAAGCATGTACACATACATCTCATAGCCCAAGGATAATAACTAATTATTCCTAGTCTGTGTTTAAAAACAACTCATTATCTCTCTCCTTCATAAAGAATCTGATGTGGTAGTGTCTTCTCTATGAAACTGCAATCGGATTAGCTAGTATTTGTTTATTTCCTCCTGCTTATTAGCCTTTTTTTCTTGCATGAACACATCTGGAGAAGTTTGTGGACAATGAATCAAGCTGAAACTGTGCCATGTTTGTGCACAACTAAATATGGGTTACAAACCTATGAGTGACAAGTGTTATTTATAGGATTTAAAGTAAAGCCTTGCACAGTTGTTTGAGGAACCACAGCAGCATAGTGAAAGAAAACAGGAGCAGAAAGCTTAGCCTTATTGTCTGTATTGTCTGATAAACAATGAGAACACTAACACTAATTATTTCACCATGAATGGCTGGGGGAGGGAAGGAATATCTAACATATGAAAAGTGGAGAAGCATTTTCTAGCATGGCAAGAAATGCAGCTTTTGATGTCATAGCATTTCTTTTCCACGTGTCTTTATGAATGTGGACTGCTGCGCTGGGGAGTTGTTCCAAATGAAAGGTGACTGTCCGAGCAGTGTCTCAAGTAGTGGAAACACTTACTTTAAAGAAAAGGAGTTCAGCAGCTGCTTAAAGACAACTGTTTATTTCTGTGCATCTCTGTTCTGCAGTGCTGTGCCATCCACTTCGTCTCCATCCAAGGAAGTAATTACTGGCATGAGGGAAGCTGGTCCAGTTGCAGAGCCTGTAAAACTTCGTCTGTAAGCATAAGAGAAAAGAATTTAGTAGTAAAGTACCATCATTACTGGTCTCTGTGGCTTGCCAGCAGTATGACAGTGATGTGAATACAGTAGGACTTCACAATGTCTGGGATGTGATTTCAGTGTGACACTGAGGTCTTGTCTGACTTCACTACGAGATCTAAATCATAGTCTGGCTATTTTTGCATTTCCTGCATTAGCTGCAGTAGTTAAAGTGTAGCTTTTTCATTCTGTCTTCTGGAGGTTCGGCAGCTTCTGGTTAAATGAATTAGCAAGGACATTATCAAACCATGGAAATACAATTTCCTTACTGAAGGACAGAGTTTGTAATGTAAGCATTTTCCTCTAACCTGATGTTTGAATAGTGAACAGGAACAGCAAATTTGCTTGTTGGAGTGGTAGGTTTAATTGCTCGTGAAACACAAATCATGTGAGTGTGGTGTTGCCAAGAACTAGTTTTGACACACAACTAATGTTTCTGTAAAATATGTATCAACATGTGTTCTGGATGATGGCTTCCTTTCAGACTCGTGGCATGTGTGTAATGTGTAAGAGAGGAGACATTGTCTTGCCTGGATTCATGCTATGATTTTTTTTTTCTTCTGTAAAAGGGATAACTGACTTTTGAAAGCATCCACCAGTGTTTCAAGGTCTTTTTCTCTGCTCTTTGAAACAGATTTTGGGGGGAAGAGGCAGGGGAATAACTGAATATACAGCATTCTCAGTGATAACTGTGAAAACAGAGCAGTTATATTGCCTGGTGTGGCTGACTGAACATCCATGGATTTTGTAGCAATGAATTATAAAGCTAGCATCGCAGCATTGGTGTTAAATGTTGCATGTGATGGGGGCAGAATTGGATTTTGCCTGACTTACAGTCTGTGTCTAACCAGGTTTTAAACTTCTGTTGTCAAATTAGTTTCTAGTGTGCCTGCTTTAAGCTCACTGCAAATACTCGTGTGTTAAAATGATTAATTTCAAAATAGGATTTTCCTGAAATATGTAGAAAATAGCATGGAGAAGAGGCTGTTCTTTCTTGAATGTTCATCCTGTGAATGGATATTGCTGCTCTGGGGCCTTATCTGGAGTAGGAAATGTCTTTCTCTTTTAGCAATGGTGCTAAAAGACGATAGTAGTTGTACAGACTCTAGCGCAGATCGGACGTGGATGTTTTCATCACCTTGTCCTCGAATCCTGCGAGCAGTCTGGTGACATTCCTCACTGCTAGAATAAGCCTCCTCACCCCTCTTCTCCTGGCAGAAAGAGAAGGCTCTTCAAAAACAGGCTTGAAGGGCTCTGTGCTTTTTCATGGATATTGATCTACAGACAGAGCTTCACTGGCTCTGACTCCAGAAAAAGCCCTAGACCCTGTGCAACCAGACAGAAACATCTCTTGGCTGCCTCAAACCTGAGTTCCAGGCTTTTAAGTATCAGCCCTCAGAAAATATTAGGCTCATGCTCAGGGCTGAAGCCATGGTAATGCACGTAGCATCATGCGGAGATTAAAAAATAGCTGTGGCTCGAGCACTGAACAGAAGCATCTCCCAATCATGTGAAATTCAGTCCAAAAGCCCAATTTCTGTGAGTTACCCATTCCAGCAATCCGTTGTCTACCTTGCTCAACTCTTACATCAATTACTCCAACTCTGTTCTCAGGGTTTTCTGGTTCTTTACAGCCTGCCTCTCTATGGCTTTGTAGGTAGCTTGATACCTACCTCTTTTTTTTTTTTCCTTCTTTTTCTCTCTCCCCCCCCCCTCTTCTTCCACTGCTTGCAGTTGTACCTAAAAATGCAAAGATTATCCATTTCCAAACCATCTCTCTTTGGATGAGCACCAACAGGCTTTGGTAATGAATAGCGTCTTGTCATTGTCAGCAAATCCTCTCCTTCCAGCCCTGCTCATGCTGCTGGCCACCTTTTCCCGAGATGTCCATGTAAGGATGGTGAGTGTGAGCCACGACCCTCCCCGGGGTCCAGCCTGCCCCCCAGCCTCCACCCAAGCCAGTGGAGATCCCACCAGGTGGCGGCATCTTCATTGCGGTGGCGCAGGAGCTGCTGAGGACGCCCAAGGCTGCCCGAAACAGGCTGGGCGATAGCGTCCTCTCCACTTCTGAACCCTATCGCTCATCTCCAGAAGCTCTATTAAAAAGTAATCTGGAGGCTGTATAACAAGGGATAGGTAGGAAGGGTGTATTTTAATACAAAACCCAAAAAACGCCTTGTAACAAATTAAAGTGGTGAGGCAATCTGATAGTTGAGGGATGGCTGTTACAGCTGTAGAGGGTTTTCTTCTGCTTCTTGAGATGTGTGCAGATAGTATAGCTGGGCTAGGTTTTGGGTACTGCTGCATTTATGAGTGTATGGAGCTGCGATTTGTTGCAGGAGATCGATTGCTGTTATGAAGGACTTAACGTATGATAAGCTGAAGGTACGGATGAGACCCTTGGAAAGCTGGAAGGGAGCTGAAGAGCTGCATGGTATGTCTGTGCAGGCGGTCTTGTGTTGGAACATAGAGAAGGTCAGTGTTCGTGAGCATTTCTTCCCCTTCTGATCAATCGGCTTATTTTTAACTCGCTTAGAAAGTTGGTGCAAAAGAAGATAAACCTTGTTGGGCCAGGAAATGTAATTTCCTGTGTATTTGGACAATGCCTACTATAGTGATATCTGACCTTATCATGGCCTTCAGGTACCGCTGCAGCATATTAGTTAAAACATTAAATAATGAAGGCATAAGGCTTTTTTTCATTTTGTTAAGATGATAAATAACAATGATTTCTAGTTGGTGCCCTATTGTAAAAGATTGAGTTTAATCAAAAACAAGGTTTTAAGTGACTGCATTCGCTACAGATTAAAAATGGACAAGTATGCTGTGGGCAGAAAGACCGCTTTCCCTTGCCAGCCAGCAGTGGGGAATATCAAAAGATGTGACTGAAGTGCTCTTACAGGTGATCTGCTCATACCTGCTGTATCACAGCTCCTCTGATAGCTCTTTTTGACTGCAGGGAATTCTTACAAGCGTGTAGGGGGTGAATTATGGGTCCTCTGTGCTACCACAGCTATTGAATCTCTGGTGACTTTCTTGTGTATTTGCAGTGGTGATTTGGAGTGCAGCTGAGGGCTGCATATAGCCTGTATTCTTCTTGGTTGCTTTACTCCCAAACTTTATTGCAGAATTAGCCCTTTGATGTTAAAACTGTTTGCCCTTCCTCATTTTAAGGAACATTGGTGTTAATTTATACATAAATTGATTTTTTTTTTTTTAAGGAGTTTTTAGCTGGGCTCTTTCAGCTGGCTGTCTTGCAAATATTGCTGAGGTTACTAATTTATTAAGTCACTTAAATATTTGGAGGCATCAACAATACTAGAGTGTGGTGGGGAAAATGAGGATGACATTATTTTATAACACCATTATAACACATTATTTTTCTGACTCCTGTATTTCAGTCACATGATTTATCTCTGGCCGAACATTTTCATGTGGTGCTGTTTCCTATTTTTAAACAATAGGAAAAAAAGGGAAGATAAGAGGAGCATAACTGTGACCCATTGACTTATTATGAGATCATGGGTTCCTTTGAAGTGATATTTATAGATTTTTATAAAAAATAGCTGAGATTTCAGCATTTTCTGGCATATAGGCCTTCTTAGCCCCAAGGTCATGAAGTTAAGTTCTCATCTTAATTCATTCAAAATCCTCTGTAAAAGCATATAGTAATCATGGAAATACAATTTGTATCTGCAAGGGAGGTAACCGAGTGAAAAGATAAATTACTGCATTTTGGTTTGCAAACTTCTCACAAAGTCCTTTGTGTGTTTTGACACCCCCCCATCTCAGAAAGCCTTCATAAAAGTGATCAGGAGAGAATCACATTTGTTAATTCTCTTTAATGGGGTTTCAAAAGGTCACAAAACTGTAGAAAGGCTCTTCTCCAAGAATTTGGGTTATTTTTAATTATAAAGCAAGTTGGAGTAGTGCGAGTAATGAGCTTGTGGAGGTGAAGGGGGTCTTTGCACTTAAGTAAATGTAAAACCAACTCCTGGGTTTAGATCCCTTATTATCTAAAGGGATTTTTTTTTTTTTTTTTTTTTCAGCTGGGAATACCCCACTAAAAATTAGGTCTTATACTGCAAGCACTGGCAGGCACTTAAACACATTAATTCTGCAAACTGTGGGAAAACGACACCCGTTTCAGCAGATGTGCAATGTGTCTGGTGTAGATTTGCATAAGAATGCATATGCTTCTCTGTTAGTTTCTGGCTTGATTAAAACTTGCAGGCACCTTTTCTCTTTCTGTAGTGCTGTGTGTGCATTCTTGGACATTAGTGGTTTAACTGAAAATGCTCAGTTTTCTTCTGTGTTAAGATAATTCATTTTATTTACACAGTACTGCACTGTAGATGTGCTTGGTGTTTTGCAGACAGAGGCTCCTTTGCTTGCTTTCTGGAATTGGTAGCCTGGACCGGAGAAGAAAGGAAATGGCAAAGATGAAAAATGGCAAATGTGTTTAGAAATGGATGGAGGATTACACGGTAGAGTATCGTGAGATTGGAGGGGATTGTGTGTATTCAGTCCTTGCTTCCAAGGAGGTATGGGAATGGAAATGAGTACTGTGATGAGAGGAAGAGAAGTGTTTAGGAACCTGTGACTAAAAATGATCACCCATCTCTTAGACTTATCCCCTCCCAATATCAGGCTTTCAGGTAACAGTCCAAAGGATTCAGCAGAACCTCTTCACCTCGGTCCCATTCCCAATCTGGATGGCATGACAAAAGCATAGAAAATTCTTTTGGGTAGACCATAGGTACTGTAGCATTAATTCTGAGAGAGCTTTCCATACTCTGGGTAGCAGGGAATTTAAGCAAGGTACTGGGAGGCAGGATATTGGAAAAGAGGGTTGAGAACTTAGATTTTTGACATGAAGTTTCTGACAAGGAGAGAGAAACTAATTAGGAAGCAACATTTTGCATAGATTTTATCCACATGTGACAGACGTTAGATGCTCCACCACCATGATCCAGGGCTTCGGGAGAATAGGTTTTGTGTCAGGACTGTTTTTAGGGGTTTTTTGGCATGAAGGAACAAAAGACAATTTAGTAGTATTCTAGACAAAGCTTAATGCTTGAGGAATGCAGGTCTGAAGCTGCACTGCCCCATCTCTTGCTGGCGATGGTTTTGCATAGGCCTGGTAGCCAGCAGAGCACTTTTGGGTTGGCCAGCACTGGAGGGAGCATTATCTCCCCAGATGAGAAGTGGTTAGTGTTGCCTGCATGCAGCACCTCTAGCTTTGTCGTTTTATCAGTTGCAAGGTATTTAGTGGTGTGGAAGTGAGAAGGAAAGGAAGGAAATGCTCTTGGTAGGCAGCAGGGGTCTGCGGGGCTGTGAGCTGTCGCTGGATGGCAGTGAGCCAACTTGCACCCTTAACAGCTTCAAGCTGTCTTGTGAGAGGACTGATGTTCCCCAACTCTAGCATAGCAGTGTTTATGTTTAGGCTGAGTAAGTTGGAAAGCCTAGAAATTTGTCATATCCATTTTTTTGGGATATCCTTCACAGAAGAACTTAAAGTGACCACACGGAATATAACAGCGTAAATGCATTTTTCCTCTTAGGAAACACATCTCCTTTTGCTAGTGAGGGTTTGGAGGAAATATGGACAGGATTGGTTCTTCTGGAGGGATTTCTTTTGCACGGTTGGTACTTGTATGGCAGATAGAGTTAAAAACCTGCTTGCTTTCTTCAGTTTCTCATTACTTGAGTCAGTGGATTGGCTTGAGATAAGTGGAGGTAATTCATGCCCTCATTTAGCTGACTCTTTAGTGTACTGATACCCATCTCAACAAGATAGGGTGCGGATGTTGCACTAGTCAGCATCATGTGTAGTATGAGGGATTTCAGGTTTGAGGAAAATGTGTGGAAAGTAGCAGTGGCTGTGAGCGCCGAACCCAGTCTTTGAATCTCTTTAAGGAATTAAATGATCACGTTGCTTCAGTTTTGTGTACCATTTTGTCATGGCAAATGGTGACCGCTTCATTAGCAGTTCCTATTGTTAATAGGTGTTGCCCATTGCAGTAAAAGAAGGAAGGGTCAGTTTCACTTACTTGGACCATTCATTGCCTTGCTATGTGAGTGCATCCAAAGCATTTGAGAGTGCTGCTGTGAGCTGGGAAGGTGAAGAAATGAGGCACAAGTAGGTCAGATAACTTGCCCAAGGACAGACAAGAAACTTGGCAACAAAAGTCAGATCTCCTGAGACCTCTACAGTGCTTTGCTTGCATACTTTGAGTTGCACTGCTTTGCATTTGGGATACCTTTAAGCCTGCTACTTTACTTGGATCCTCTTGTGACTATTAATAATCCTCTCAAATACCTTATTAGCTGTCAGAACTGTAGGTCAGCAGGGCAAGATGCTCTCAGAGGGGAAACTTTAATTCAGGTGGTTATGTCTGCTTGCTGCCCCCCCCCACCCACCAAAAAAAAGGTAAAGTTTTGTTGACCTTCAAAATGTAATAAACTTGTCTAATTACAGTGATAGCAGGCTGGACTGCAGGTATGAAGGAGTTTGGATAGCTGGCACTGATTAACTTCTCTTAATTTGTGGGCAGGGCCAGGTGTTTGACTAAATCATTATTTCTAAGTAGGTAACTCTTCACTATAGACTGGGGGAGGAAAATATATCACAGATGGAGACTGGAAAGCCATAGAGCAGTGATTAAACCACCTGAAGCTCTAACATCCTTTCCATGGCATTTGAGACCCTATGCCACTGGGTAACACTTTTATGTTTTGTTGGCTTTGCCAGGAGAGTTGACTGATCCATAGTAGTTTTCCATATTAGTTAGGTATTTAATCTTGCTGTGCGGGAGTATAGTGCAGTGCAGGCACTATGGAAGAAGAGGAGACAAAAAGCTTCCTGAAAATATGTTTGTTTATGTTATGAGGTTATACCTCAGGCTGTACAGCCAAGCTGCTGCCTTTGCTGGGTTTCCTAGCTTGCTTGAGTATACTGGAACACGTACATCACGCACCAAAAGCACAATGTGCTCATGCTTGCTGGGAAATCATTAGACTTCCTCATCAAATAATACTGAGCATTTGCTATTTTGAAGTACAGTTCTGTAATTATTTTCCACCTTTTTGTTCAGGGTGGTGGGTAGTTGATAGGTCTCTTGGAAAATAAGAAATCAGGAAAAATGGAGCGGTATCACCAAAACAGAAATAGAAAGCTATGGCAAAAGGATATGGTGTTTTAAAAAAAAAATCAACATCCTTTTAAACCTGATTTGAGAAGAATTCTCTTCTAGATGGTATAGGCTTATGGGGTCTCTTTCTCTCTCGCTCTCTGGCAGCACTTGTGTAGGATGTCAGTGAGGTGTGGGGTGATTGATTACCCCGTTGAATGGATTTCATGGGGTTCTTCCTTAACTCCTTCCATTAGCTAAGGTCTTGCTCACTGAAGTTTTCAAATAGCCTAAACTCCTTGGAGGTAATGAGTTTTATATCCCATATAGTAAGGTAGCAAAAAAGTTTTATGGTCTTGCCATAAATATTTATGTCAGTTTTCTTTCACATGCCCTTGGCTGGCGACTCCTCTGCTTAAAGAAGCCCCCATGGTTGTTCACGTCAAGATCTGTAAGTAGTGGCAGAGCAGTGTGAACCAAGGCCATTTCAAACTCAACTATCCTCATTTTGATTCCAGTGGTTGCTAATTTCTCAATTTATAAGCATTTTCAAGCATTTTCTGCTCTAACTTTTTTTTTTTTGACTTACTAATAGGGGAGTCAGGAATGTGAAGTAAATGGCCTCTGTTCGCTGAAATGATGAATGTGTAGGAGAAAGGAAGGATGATAAGAAGGAAACAAATATTTTTTTGTTCCAGCCCAGTGCTGGAAAGGGGGAGTTTGGATGCTGTAAAAATGAAAATATGTCTGAAACTTTGGTGGAAAAAAGATTTGAGAGTAATGCGGTAATAATAGTTAAACAGCTAAGTGGTATGAAAATGCATTAATCTTCCCTATACTAGCAGAACTTGCTTTCTGCTATTTCTCTGTCAGAACACATTGCTTTTTCTGTGTTAAAAAATAGAAAAGGGTGAAAATAGAAAACTGTCTGAAAAGGCAACGTGGCTATCAATGGTAAACATGTTTAGTGTAAGAGCAGTGTTCACCTGAAGCCTGGTATCTCAAAGTTATCTGGATCCTGGCTTTATTGATCTCAGGTTGTACATTTTAGGTAATTTCGGTTTAATAGTGCACCTTTAACCTGGTGCTCGGAAGGAGGAGGCAGCCAGTCATACATAATTTTTACATATATGAGCCACTAAGCAACTGTGAATTATCCATAAGCAACTAGAAAGAGGTTATCTCCTTAGTCCTATATTCTGACTTAAACATTTTTTAAAAAATATATTATAAGACCTGCCTATATGAAAAATCTGAAGTGCAATAGCTGTTATTATCAAGAGATAGTAACTGTTTTCCTTGCAATGGTCTGACTCTCTACTCAGAATGAGTTTGAAACCACATCAGCCCAGGACACAGCAGGAGCTCTAATGAGACTTAAGGTAGTTTCCCATATGAGTAGGGAGGTGTTCCTATAAACAGGTGCCAAGAATAAAATTGACCTACTTCTTCCTTGCTGAGAAAGTACTTGCTATGATTGTGGGTTACATTAGCTTTGATGTTTCACTAACATTTTAGGAAAAAAGGTGAGAGTGGACTGATGGACCCTAGTTTTCAGTATGTTCAGGCTGACAACCTTGGATAGCAGGCTCGCCAGCTCTGCAGGATTAGCTGAGGTATCCGCTAGCCCGCTGTCCAGGCCATGAGATCTCTTGGCTGACATATCCATCCAGTTGCAGAACATAAGCACCACATCTGTTTACAGATCAGTCTGTACCTAGATGGCTCTAAGATAACTTTGGGATGAATCTTAAATTAAACCTGTGGTGAGAGAGGGATGTTGGGGGGTTGATATCCAATAGCATAAATCTTTGCTGTCAAGATTGCTCTTGTTGTCAATGGAGTTTAGAAGGGTTATCGTGAGTTAAGTGTAAAAAGCATGCAATTATGTTTAAAACTATAGTAGCTTTGCAGGAGACTTACAAAGGAAAAGCTATAGCGTATCACTTACCGTGTACTTATATTTCATCCATTAAATGGCTTACCAGTCAAAATGTTCTAGCAGTAGTTTTGATATCCATTTATAATAACCACTTGATTCTACAGCTGACACAGTATCCCTCCCTGTTTTGTTTCCAGACTTTATTGATGTGGCTTCTTGGTGACCTACTTTGTCTCACTGCTTTAAGGTTGCTTTTTTTTTTTCATTCCCTTCCAAAAGGAAGTGCCTTCCATGAGAAATGTTGGAAGCTCACTAGCCAGTTTTTAACACTGGTAGATAGAAACTTGGACCTGACTGAGTGGCCTTCCACTTACACCCGGGATAGATGACACGACTAACTCTTAGGTACTTTCCTTAGTAAGCTCTGTTGCTAATCATTTTGAGACCCGGGAGCTGGGTGTTTGAATTAGGGAAGGAAATGCCTGTATTTCCTTGGAGCTCTCATTACGCATGACTGAATTGGTTAGCCCTGTGACTCTAAGGGCATTGCGTTTGCCTCTTGTCCTTGCAAGGGGCCAGCAGTATGTCATGTGCTTATTACTTAAGCAGTTGCACAGCTGGAGGAAGGAACATCCCAGATCTTACTCCTTTTACTCATTCTGGGGTATTCTTCCTTTGCGTTGCTCCTTGTGGGTTTTTTCTGTAATTTCCACTAGTGGTGATTCAGTTCGAGGTTTAGTTGTATCTCTCTTCAGTTAGTGGTGCTTTTGCTTTTTATTTGGGGCATGAGGTATGTGCTTACTTATTTGTGGGGATACTTAAAAACCAGTTAATGTGATGCAGATTTGCAGTTTTCAGCAGATTCATAGCATTTAGCTAAGTCTTATGGAGGGATTAATACCTCAAGGTATTACATATCACTGGAAAAGAATAATTCACTTCTGTAGTTTCATAAAGTGGATGTAACTTAGCAGTTTTAATCATCATCTCATAAGACTTGTTGCTTTCTCCCCCTGCTCCATTTCACTCAGGTGTTGTGTTGGTATAAACACTGGTTAACCTAATGAAAAAAATCCACACCAGTCCTTTTCCTGGAACCTTGATGGCTTTTTGGTTTCCAGCAAAGAGTAGCCAGATCTTTTTTTTGCGTGTGTGTGTTTCTGTTCTAAAATGAGCATGCTATTAATTGTAAGTGCCCAGTTTCTGCTTGCAACAGCAAAGAAAACCACGAGGAAAATAGGTTTTTTGTGTGTGTAAATGTCAAAGGAATTTCAACAAAGGTGATGTCCAGCTCCCATTAGGATCTGGAGATGAACTTGTCTTCACTCCACTGATGTTGGGGGTGCAGTGCCTCTAGCCCTCTTAGGAAAACCTTTAGCAGAAGATGAACAAAGAACTTAAACTAGTAAGAGATGTTCACCGGTGGTACAGGTAGCAAGGCATTTGAGGAGAAAGATCCTCTTGTAGCCCACTGTTATAAATAATAATCCTCACTCCCTTCCTTGTTGCCTTGTATAATGTTTAACTGGACATGGGCATGTGCGCTGGTATAAACATGAGGTGGAGGTATGCTTGTAAAAGGAGTGCTGGAAGAGTCTGAGGGGCTAAAAATATAGCTAAAAGTAGCTGCATTTGAGTTGCTTGCCTCAAAAGGCAAGCCTAAGGCATTGGACTGAGCATTACCAGGGCTCTGAGGTCAAATGAACTGCATGTGATTGGTGAGAAAATGAAGAATTCAGCAAATGTTGTGAATGCCAGCTGCAGTGTGGTGGCAAGCTGTGTTACCCAGTAGACTGCTGGATAGTCGAGCTATTTCTCCACGTTTCTTGCCAGCAGGGTATTGGGTGAAAGGGGAGTGGTACTGTTTTTGTTGGAAGCGAGCTGGGTGCAGAGGCTGCCAGTCCAGAGGCATGACATGTGAAAGATTTTAGTGGTTTGCAGTTTTTTTAGGATGTTCTTTTTCTCTGGTTGAAATATCCAGCAAGGAAGGTGAAATATTGGCACCCATGAGGGAAAGCTACTAAGTTTTATACTTTTTATACTTTTTTTTTTTTTTTTAAACCTTGCCCTTTATCAGCAGATAGGAAACAACGAATGCAAATCTATTCCCCAACACGTGCAGCTGCATTTTGTTGCTTGGAAGCTGAGCAGCTCTGATGAATTATCAGCATCCGATTCCAGAGCTCTGACAATCTGCAATCTCCTTAATATTCTGACGAGCCATCATGGGTATTATTCCTCTGCATTTTTTCCCCTTTTGTATTCTTCAAACCCGTGTTGCAATCTGAATGCTGTTGGCTCAGGATTGAAAGAGATACTTGCTGCTCTATCCTTTACTCAATTTTCCTTTGACAACAGTGGGGGGAGAGTGGATAGTATGATTCTTCTTTACCCCCCCCCCCCCCCCCATAGTACAAATGCAGCCTGAATTAGAAGCAACTTCAAAAATTGATGAGTTATCTCCTGTTCTGTTCATAATTGTGTCTGTCTAATATTAAGAGTATAAAGACATATAAATTATTCATGCCAGGAAGAAATCCTCAACTTTTCTTAAGAAATTGCAGCACTTGCAGGGGAAAAAAACTTTGCCTCTAAAGACTTTGAGCAACTCTGCTCCGGATTCTCTGGCAAGAGTATTATTCCAGTGACTGCTTATCTTTGGAAATAACTGCAGATTAATTTACATGTGTCTTTTAAAATGTAGCTTGCTTACCCAGATGGCAATTAGATTCAAGTTAATGGTAATGCAGAACAGCAGGATCTAGAGTAGCTCTCCAGCCTAAGGGCTGACCATTTTTACCATCCAGCTGTTTTCCAAATGGTTTATTTCATTTTCCCACTTGGTTTCTTTGCCTCACCCCTCAGTTTCAGTCTTGCTGCTCACAGTACAGTGTGGGTGGCAAGACAGGGGAAGAACAGCTGCACTTAGCGGCTCCAATAAATGACTTTATTAGAATTAGAATTGTGTCTGCATTACACTAATACCAAATGTCTTAGTTCATCTTGTAGCCTCTAAAACAGATTGTCATCATTTCCACCCTGCCTGCTTACAGTGGGGAAAGACAGCTCTGACTCAGCCCCCCAGATAAATGGGGATACAGTTAACTGTGTGCCGCTGCTGGGCAATTTTTTTCTAGCTTGAGGATTTAATGTGGAAATTTAGAGGAATGGTACAAATGTTATCTTAGGACACAGCAAAACCAGTGCTAACCCTCCATCTAAACCTGCAAGCTCTTTGATATTCCTTGCTGAGAGAGAAAATAAAATGCAAAAACTTGTGCTTTTCATGTTTTCCAATGAAGAACAGGCTCGTGAGTAGGGAGTTGCCTTTTATTTGTTGTGAAGTAGCTCATGTTTTGTATGGCAAGATGAAAAAAAATTTCTTGCTGCTGCTTCTAATTCTTTGAGCTTTATAGAAGTCGAGGTACCTGCTAGACCCAGGGAAGCCATACCTTCAGTGTCCTGGAGATGGAGCAGAGCAAGCCTTGGAGGCCAAACCCAACTCCAGGATCTACCTTGCTATTCCAAAGTCTATATGAAAGGTCTGGAGGAGGAGGTGGTGCTTAGTGGTGCCTGGGGAGGCCTCACCAACAGGCTTGCTTGTTCAGGAGGAGCATTCAATTTGAAACACTGCCTCTGGGCTTCACTTTGAGGCTTCTCATCTTTTCATATCTGCTGGTTAAATGTGAGCTGCTGTTTGCATTTGTCTGGTCTTTGGATCAAGAAGAGCGTTGGAAGCTCGCTGCAGAGCACTGGGGAATTGCTGCTGGAGAAGCACTGTGCCCAAGTGGCATTACTTCTGAGGATAGTAGGAAAAACCATTTCCTCTTCTGCATTTTCTAATTTCATATATATTTTATCTGTAGCTAGTTATTTTTCCAAATTAGTCTTTGTCTGAAGTACACCTGCATGGGCTCTTAAGCACAATTTCATCTGTTTTAGAAGTACAGGCCAAACAGCATATTAACATCATTCTAACTTATTTTGTGAAGGAAGGGCTAAAAAGGAATTTGTGTTAGATGTCTTGTCAACCTTATTTAACATCAGTACTTAAAGTATTTAACTGGAATATTTCCACCTTTATTGTAAGTAAATGGATGTTTTTCTGGCTGGTAGGCACAAGGTACACACTTCCATTCACACATCTTTGCTGTTGCTTTTTTGCCACCCTTCAAATACCAGTTGTTTCTTTTGAGTAGCTTGTAGTGGCAAACAGAGTGGGTAGAAGAACTGGGGTTTAGTTTCATCTTTCCTAAGGTGTGCCCCTGTCCTGAAGGAAAGAGAAGTTGGTATTTATAAGCAAAATAATGTATTTTCAAATGCAGTGTGTGGTTTTGTTTTTTTTTTTTTAACTTCTGCTTTTAACTGGAATTAACTGGAACTGAAGTGCTAGAATAAAACCCAGCAGCTGGATGCTGTACACCCACTTTAATGGTAAAGCAGGTAAAGAAAAATACCAAGAAAGCTGGGGAAATGAGCAGCAGCCCTAAAAACCTAAACTCTTCCTAATCCCTCCCTTATTCTATTGTGTTACTCCACTTTCAGGAGTTCACAGGCAGCCTGAAAGCAGAGACCGAAGTACTGCAGGGGCATTTGACAAATCCACCTGTCAGTGTCACCAGACAACTGATTTATCATCTTTGACAAGTAGAAAATTGCTTTGACTTGTCTGCAGGACAAGTAAAATTTAGTAGTAGTGATGGGGTATTTTAAAAATTGTCATGATCATGTAAATCCTGTTATCTCTGTAACCCAACGCTAGCAAGTTCTGAACTGTAAAATGACATTAACTTTCTTGGGAAAAAAAAAAAAAAAGTCTAGTATTAACAGATAACTGGACATTTTCCCCCCTCGGTTCATTTTTAAATCCTGTTTCCTTTCAAAGGCTGACACTTCTGTCTCTTAGCCCATTTCCCTGGTAACAGAATATTGAAGGAGATGTCTTTAAAGAAAAAAAAAAAATAGCATGTAGCTACATCATATCATAAAATACAAAGGAAGCAAAGTATGCTTAATCTGACAAAACATCAGTGTTTAGGCTATAAGCTCATCATAAGGCTTGTGTAGTGGGAGCTGATTTTTTTCAAATTAATTTCTATGTATTACCATAATAAACATTTTAATAATATCCTTTCCTTCCCTCATATCCTCAGCAGCTGAATATTTCAGTAAGTGATCTAGTCTTTCATAGCAGCCTTTATCCCCGTCATCCATGCATGATCCGTTTACAAGAATGCTTATAGGTATTTCCCATTTAATTTAATATTCCATATTCCAATATGCTGCTTCAGCAGTTCCTCTCTGTGCATTTATGCTAGCATTTGGGATGTTTCCACGAAATACTTGAGGAATATTGGTATGTTCTTTTTTTATTTCTAATTTTATTTGATAGTAAATGCAAAAAAAATAAATCACATCTGATTCTGTTTAAATCTTTCAAATGTCTGAAAAATAACTTGCTGTAGCTAGCATCCAACACCTCGAAAAACAAGGCTTGCACTGTGTAGGGTTTTGTTTGGTATGTTTGTTATTTGCCTGCAATAATAAGTAAAGCCTGGTGTTTTGCTGACTGCTGTACCTGAAAAGTTGGGGGAATCTAGAAAGTAGGAGTAGGACACTGTTAAAATGCAGAGGTTGATAGGGATTAGGGATCTGTGCAGAACTCAAAACTACTTCAGGCTTCTTAGAAGCTGGTAAAGTTTCAGGTTGTCACACCACAGAGATTTAGTCTTGCAGCTCACTATTGTGCTGTTGCTTTTCTTCCCTCACAGTTCACGAGCAACTCTCTAGAAATGTCCAAAAAGTATTGTACCGATCTAGGCATGGTCATAACATACGCCTGCTGGGATTCTTCATTTGCATCCCAAACCTGTCTTAGTTACTGGCTCGGTTTTCCACAACAGTCTCATGTTCAGTATGGTGTCCACAATTACCCCATCTCTTTCAACACTCCTGCTTCCTGAGTTTCTTTCCCATCAGTAGCTTTGCATATTTGTCATCTTGCCTCAAGTGTCTTTTTTGTGTCTCGCACTCTACCAGGCTAGTTGTCAGCAAGAAGAAGAGATGAGGCACTCTGGTTAGAGATCTGTGTATGGGAAGACTAGATGAGCATTTGAAATCAAATTAAAATCTCCCAGCAAAATATTAGTTTAATCATGAATTCTAGTATGTAAAACTGATATTTCTAACCTGTCTTTTCTCCACCCTCTGTTCCTCTCCACCTCACATCCTTCATTCGGCCCTTCTGTTGCCTGCTGTTTGGGCTTTGGGGGGGCACACCTTTTTTAAAATAAGATTCATTAAGTGCAGTAGCTAAATTTACTGACCTAAGAAAACTGCAGAAGAAGAATTTAATCATTGTCAAAATCTCCTATCAATACCTCTGTAATAGAAATAAAGCATGGATAAAACGTATGACATCTTTGCAGTGATTACATCTATTAGTACTGAGGATAGACAGCAAAATCTACATATGCTTTGGTGTTTGTTTTTTTTTTTTTTCCTTTTTTGAATCTTCTACTTGGCTGCTGGTAAGTGACAGTAATACTGCTATCTTCAGGCTTTTCAGTGGCAGCTTGTTAAGAAATTATGTATTCCCAGAACGGCACTATTTTAAAAATGGGGGTGTGGAGGATTGTGTGCAAATGAGGAAGTAAACAGAAAGGCTTTGGAATTCCAGTCCAATGCAAAGAGGAACAGGTTCATTGCTGCAGGAAGAAATTGTTTCTAAGTTCTAACAAACTTTTGAAAAAAATAGGAAAAAAAATTGCAACCCTTAAGCCTGTGACCTGATACACACTTTAAAAGTGTTTCAACATCAACATGGGTACAAGCAGTAAAGATGGAAGATAGGAGCTAAAAGCACCTCTAATGAAAATACTAAGACGACCAGAAGAAACAGGTTTTGCTGTAGAGATGAAATGCTTCTTTGCACTTGCATTTTAAGCAGTGTTATGTTTTTTTTAAAAAGTGTTTATGTGGAAGACAAAGATAAAGGAGTAGGAGACGTGATAATTACACAAAGAAGCTCCTTTTACTGGTTAGTTTGACATGCCAGAAGTAGAGTCAGGAGATGTGACGAAAGCAGGTTTAGAAGATTGTTTTGCTAAACTTGAGCTGTCATTGTTTTTCCATTTTATTTTAGTTGTAATTTTGTCATATAAAATCAGTGAAGGCATAAGTACATACAAATATTACAGCCTTTTAAACTTGCCCTGTTTCCTAATGACTGCTGTAGGAAGCAGCCGCTGCCTGTTGACCCTGTCCCTCTGGGTGGTGTTAAGTGCCTCAGTGGCTGTCATGTGGAGTTGAGGAATGTGCTTAAAAAGTCACTTTTTGGAATACCAATAATAATATGGGTTTTTT
Source organism: Mycteria americana (assembly GCF_035582795.1). NCBI lineage: Eukaryota > Metazoa > Chordata > Aves > Ciconiiformes > Ciconiidae > Mycteria > Mycteria americana. Next base: position 38,617,353 of record NC_134371.1, read on the forward strand.
TTTCCCAATCTCAAATATAAAGTTGTTGATTTCAGTGTTTTTGACCCTTACTTCCTGTCGGAATGAGATGTCTTCCCACCACCCCCTGATGTGGAGGAATACCAGTGGCCAATGAAGAAAAAAGCTGCTTGGATTTGAAAATTGACCATCAGGAAGCAACATTTTTTGCTTGTTTTAAGCTATGCAACACATATTCATTCCATGCTTTTTCTGTTCTCAGTTTCAACTTGCAATATCTCAGCTTCCTCCCCATTTACTCCAAATACATCCGCATACGAAAAAAAAAAAGGGTTGTCTTTCCTCTTGCAAACTATAAGCCTTTCATCATACTGATGTTATTATTATCTCCAGGCTGAAGTTTGGAGGGTGATGCTTAAGTGAGAAATAGGCAGAGTGTTAAAGGAATTACTGTTATCATGCTCAAAGCTTTTTCTCAAGTGGGAAAATAAAATGCCCTGTTAGAAGTTCAGTAAGCATCCGATCACTGATGCCTGTTTTTAAAGATACATAATTAGAGAGCAGACTGACAGTGTGATGGAAAGAAGATGCACAGCATCTGCTGCTATGCCTGAAATTGTACAGATTCTGTTCAGTAAACTTGGTTACTTGGGTTAAATTTTACCATAGTTTTACTTGTCCAGTTAAACATTTTAAGTAAGTTTTGGCAGCTGCCTTAGTTAATATACATATGATTGGTTTCTTCATGTCTTCATTCTTGCCCTGCAGCCTTGTTAATCTGATGCTTCTTTCAGATAGCATCACTAAAATACACAGACTTATTAGAAAAATGCCAGTTTTATAACATCTTCTTAATAGAGCCTGTGTGCATCTACTTTCTGTAGTAATAGTGTATGCAAGCTTGCCTTTTTTCCTTTTCTTTTTCTCCCTGCCCCACCCCCAGTATATTATCAGCTGTGGTAGATGAACCAAGAGCAGGAACCCCTCCAGTTCACTGTTGGGGCTCAAGACTTGAGTAGTGACTTGTCTGAAGCCTTGACTGAGTAATGGATCTGTCAACATTTGCTGAAGCGGATAAATTTTGCTTCCTTGGTCACAGGGTACCAGATCCACTTTTCTGTTAACACTTTTGACTCTCTGTTTGCTGGCTTAAAAAAAAAAAAGAGAAAGTCCATGTACAGTAACCTGTAGCCAAGTTAGAGACGGAGATACATGTTTTAATCCTGTCTTCATTTGAACACTCTATATGAGATGAAAACGTTTTAATTGCTCTCTGTGCTTGGTATAGGTGGATCACAAACACTCTGTATTGCTATTAATATGCAAAAGAATGATATTCTTTAACTTTAACTTGGGATACTTTTTTCCTTTCTTTGTGATCTGAGAGATTGGGGTATTTTCTCTCCCACTTTCCTCTTTCTCCCCAAACTCTCATTGTTTCTTGACACTGAGAGATAAACAAGATATGTCAAAAACTTATTTCAGGTTTGCTTGCAGTGACCTGCCAGACTCTGTGAATGGTGCTTTGTAGAATGATTACCTGGAAGTCTGTGTTGCCCTCTTTTAGGACTGACCCACTACATCCAAACTGTTCTGGCTCACTGACCTTGAATAGCATATTTATAGAGCATTTGCCTTCTTTATGAAGCAAATGCAAATCTACCAGACCCCACATTTCCCAGCAAGAGGCTTTCTGTCACTCTAATTCCCTTATCATAAACACAGCAACTTCAGTTGTCCCCGAATCCTGGCCCATCTGTCTCGGATTTACTAGAATAGTATCATGGTTTAAATAACATTCCCTCCATCTGTGGAAGCAAACATTTATTGTTTTATCTGCAGGAGGAATTGATGAATATTAGTATTTGCAGAGATAAATGACATTTTATCATGGACTTGTACCAATAGTCCACCTGGCTGCACCTGGTGTTTGAGACAAAGTGCAGGGAACAAATGAGCAAGCTGACTTACAGGCTCAGAGGAGAGCCAGCACTGCTCTATCTCGCAAAAGGACACGTTTATAAATGATTTTTTTCTTAATTTGAGGTGTCTGTTTGAATTTTGAGTTTTATTTTTGTGATCAAATGGTTATAGCAACTCCTTTTCCCCACTTTTCTCGAGCATTGTTTTTTCTCCCGTGGGGAATAAGAAATGATAATGTGATTCAGCTTGGGGACACATATTCGTTTGAATGCTGTACCATTTGATTAGGCATCCTCAATGAAACAAACTTGCTGTTTTTTTAACCTAGCTAGCATGGAGCTGACCTTTGTTTCAGCTTGGGAAAGATTAAAGAGTCCTTGGTATTTGTGCTGATTTCACAGATGATGAAACTTTATTTTCCAATTTTACAAGCCGATTTTACAAATATTAGGGGGAAAATCATCCTATTGTGTAACTAGCATGAATAAGCATGAACCCTTTTCTGTAGCTTTCCAGTATCTTTTCTGCTGGCAGTTTTTCTTGTTACAGTGATTTTTGCAATACTTTTATATCTATTTTATTTCTCGCTTGTAGCAACTGTGAGGAGTCTTTTAAATAAGGACAGTTGTTAGTGTGTGTGGGTCTGAGAAGTTATTAATTCGCAGCCACTTGTATGTGCAGGAAAAAATAGCTTGGGGTGGGGAGTGACAGTCATTTCCACGGTCATTTCATGCTGCTGGATTCCTCTGCATCCTCCAGGTACGGGCCAGCGCTGTCGTCCTGAACAGCGCAGCCTGCGTTGGGTCCTCTGGTTGGTTTGAGAAGGTTGTAGATCACCGTTGTAAGTCAGAGTTTATGCACATGCTCTGCTGCATTGGAAAGCTTAATTAATTAGAGGCTTCTCATATTTTTCTCCAGACAGCGAGACGGAGCTGTACACAGGCACGCACACGTGCATGCTGTAGGCAGCTGCCGTGAAGGGGTGCTTTCTGAGTCAGGGACTGCTCTCGCATCCCTTCTGTAACTTGCTGATCCTGGGAGGAGGTGGGTTGCCCAAAGATACCTCCCGAGGCACAGCCAGTTGTGCTAAGAGGAAAGGTACTATCCCCGGTTTTAGTGCTGGGCAAAAGGTGTTGTGAATTTTACTCCATCAATTTGCCACTCCCAAAGAAATGAGTAGTCTGCCCTTGTTGGATCACCTGTTTACTAGCCAAAGTTTAGGAATAGAAGGAAAGAGTAGTATGTTTACTGTCAAAGTAGCTGCTAACCATTTGATTATAGGGTTAGAAAGAAAATTGTAAGACAATAAAACGCAAATGCAGATTACACGGAAAAATGAGATTCTCCCTCAGCTGCTTCATATGCCAGCTGCTTTGGGAGCCTGGCAGCATGCTTTCCTGCTCCTCACAGGGCTCACTGGCTTTGGAATTTCTTCAGGTTTGTAATTTACTTGCTTCTATTGCTAAAATTGCTGTTGAGGGTAGCCTTCTTCAGCCTAAAATAAAATGGCCTAGTACCTGTCCTCTGTGTAGGCTGGGCTTTGAGAAGTCAGGCCTAAGTGTGGGAGCAGGATAGTTCTCCCGTTGCGGTCTCAGCTGAGAGAAAAAGCAGGGTGAGAAGCTTTCCTTAATTTTTCCACTTAATTTGCACATTACTCAGACTTCTGTTGGTTTCTTGCAATGTTGCAGCATTTGTGGGGCTTCAGTCTGTCTTTGACTGTTTCTCAGCGTTTGGGACTTCTGTTATCCATAGACCTTATGCGCTTCTTACCTTTCATCTCTCTGCGAGCACTGCATGAAGGCTAAGTGTGACAGACACATGACAGGTTTGCCATTCCCTGTTTTGTGTGGGTTTTTTTTTTTTTTTCCCCTCTAAGCTTCCTTCCTTTCCCACCACCTCTTTTTAGCATTTTTAGCCACTATAACGTTTCTGCTATAATTAGCTCTGAACATGACTGTTGTTATCTTTACGGAGTTTAATTTTTAAAAGACGGTCTGGAGGAAGTAATGCTCATTTGGCTGAAATCCTTTTATTGTTCTAGCTGAGTGGCCAGCTTGGTGATCATAACACACAATGGACTTTTTAAAAAGTTATCTGCTTGTCCTCTTCAGGTCCTCAGTCTAGGTAAAGGACCTGATGTACATTGTGATGTACAACTTAAAAGATATATTACACACACGCACCCCCAATGCATACACTGGTTTATTTTGATTTAGTCTGGATTTGCGTCAGTATAATTTGTCTGTCATATCTAGGTCATTGGTGAAAATAAGCTCAGGGTATTATGCCCAACAACCGTCAGAGATATGTAAAGAAAATCTGATTTTTGACTTAAAACTCTTCTTCAGTAGGGAACATGTCAATTGTAGATTTTCCAAAGATTGGGGCTCGAATGTGTGGAGGAAAGAATTTATCCTTGCTTTGAAGCTTGTGCCAATTAAGGCTGAGATGTGGGGGTGAGATGGCGTGGTGGAAGCTCTGCTGCGGTGTTTCCCTGGGCTGCCATAGCTTGTGCCCTGTTAAACTCAGAGAGTACACTCATCCCAAGGGACTCTGCTCCATCTCTTTTGCCTGCAGCTGCTCGTCACTATTCATGAGCTCAGCTATGCTCTTTTTCAGTGTTATTTTGGCTTTTAATCAGTGGCTAGTATAGGATAGGTTTTTACCCCTTTCGCACTTTTAGCACACCTTTGAGTGAATTTTGTCTCCGTGTTTACTAGTGTGAAATTAATTAAAAAAAAAAAATTAAACAGGATATGGGATCATTAACTTTGACTTCACCTTGCACCATCTTGCAAACAAATCAGTGGCTATCATAGTGCCCTTCCCAGAACTGGGTGTGGTGGTTGAAATTAAACATATCAGGAGTACAAAGAGAACAGAGTCCTATTGTTTCGGGGCAGGCAGAAGGATGACTTCTGAAGGCTAAAGTGTGGGTTTTGTTTTCTTTTTTTTTTTTTTAAAGCAGTTATTTGCGCTGTTCTTGCCACTTTTTCTCCAGTCTTATTTTGTTGATTATCTAAATAAAGTAATTCTACAGGGAGCCTTCAGGGCCAATTTCTATAATTTGAAGCTCGTTTCGAAGTATCTGCTCCGATTTAATTGAAGAATTTCAGCGAGTGGTAGCTTAGCTTTGAAGTGTTCTTCTGCACTGAGGAGGGATTTCACCAAAGCAGAAACTCCTTAGACAGTCGCATAGATATTTAGCCTCAGAGAAACGTTGGTATCGCTTTCTCTTCCTTGTCCTCATTGTTTTACACTCATGCTTACATCTATCTTGAATTTGATTTTTAGTTTTCAAGCCAGAATTTTCCTTATGCGCTTTATGAACGCAAAGCCATGCAGGATTCAGTCTTATACATTAAACCCAGTCTAGACTTAGTGCCTAAATAGCAAACAAGACAAGAAGGCCTCCTGTATACCTGATTTAGTTTACCTTGCTGAATAAAACTGTTCTTATTATCATTTCTTAACTGGCAGTAGTCCCAGAAGGTTTGTAGACTAGATGCTCATGCATGCCCATGTTTTGCTTTGTGACTTTTATCCATGTATGGGGTCTAAAGCATATCTGGTGTAAGCATGTTACATCCATTCGTCTTGGAGAGATGCCGTGTACTGAAAAAAATAGCTGGACTTGGCACAGGGATGACTAGCTGAAAGCTTGAGGATTTGTGTTATGCAGGAGAAAAGCCTTACAGACTGTAAGATAGTCCCTCGGATCTCGGAGTGTGACTCTCCCAAAGAACCCTGGGTGGTGGTGCAGTGTAACTAAAGATAAAAGGAAAATCATGCATAATAAAAGCATAATTTATGATTGTGGCTTCCTTGTGCCAAATAACTACACGTGGAGACGGTCATCCTCAATAACATAAGGAGTGGTCTTTGTGTTTACAATTTTATTTACTCAAAACACTAGTTGATACTGAGTGTGTTTGAAAGGAAGGGACTTTAGGATGGTTTTTCCCCCTGAACATACGGAGAGCGCTAGATTCTTCCTTTGCAAGCACCTACTTGCATGGTGCATTGGGGTATATGAGTACAGCCCTATGTTTGGCATTTCAGCAGATCTCTTACTGATGTCAGTTCACATAAAGTAACAATTGACAGTGTATAGCAACATTTTTCTTTTTTAAGCTTTTGGTTTTGTTTACAATCAGCATTGCTCAATGTGGGAAATGAAAAGTTTTCCCTTTAGGACTGTCGTTACTCTTTTCATATCTGATCTTTCAAATGTATTCTTGTGTGGCTTTTCTGTCTTTGTGTTTTCTTTTGGAGCAAATCTGATAAAAATGGTTGATTGGGAAAAAAAAATATTTATACTTCAAGTATCCTGCTTCACTACAAACCCAATGATAAAAATTTTAGAAAGGTAACATCTTGTCAGAGCAATCGTTTCAGGTTGTCTACCACGGTGGACTAACGTTTGATCCTTCAATCTCCTTTGGAAATATAAAAATACAAAATTTAAAAACTTCCTCTCTGTTTCAGACTGAAAGCTTAGACTGCGTAAAATATACCTACACTAGAGCAACATGTGCTACTCAAATGAGATAAATATTTTATGTCCTTCAGCTCTGGTAACAAAAGGACCATAGTCTGTGGAATCCCTAATGCCAGCTGTGTTGAAAGTTGCTGACTTGGCCTGTGGCTGTCCGCTGCTCATACAGTATTACACTTTCACAGACACAGTCCAAGCTGTGTGCAGTTTTCTTTTTTTTTAATAAAGAAAAAACAAACATATGCACAACTATAAGCAAAGAGGTACGTGAAAGATGCAAAATAAAAAGCAGGCAACAAAGCGTGTTTATTTATGAGAGTTTCTTTGTGAGTAATCTTGTTTTTGACTATTGTTTGCCACACCTTCATTTCTTTATCCCTTTTTCCTTTCGTTCATCTTCTTCGCAAGTGCTGCAGCTTTGCCTAATTCCTTGAAGAGAGGGGTAATAAAGTGATAGTCTTTCCAAGGAATGCAGCGTCACATCTCCGACTGTGCAGACTTCCATGTGTTTGCTCTTTCACTTCTTGGTCTTTGCTACATGCAAATAATCCTCCTCCTTTTTAAAGGGCTCTTCCTGTATGTTGAATTGCATGTAATATGGATACAGCAGCTCCTGATAGGTGCTTTTTTTTCTTTTTCCTGGTTGTAATGGGGAGAGGTGAGTAATGGAGAAGTGTTTCCTTTTTTCTAACCACTGTTAGAAAAACAGAGCAATCCGTAACGTGTCCGGGATGCAAGCAGGACTGCTATTGGTAAAAGATCAGTATGTTCTGCCACAGAGTGTTTAAACAGGGTGATAGCCATGCACAAATTTGACAATACCTACGTGCTGGCTACTCATAAAAATAAGAAATTGTGATATTCATTACAAAAGTTAAATATTTCCCCAAATATTTTCTGTTTTCCAGAATCATGGTCTTTAAAGTGTAGGACCAAGATAAAATTGAATTAATCTGAAGTTGTAGAAAACATGCAAATATTTTATGTGACTAATTTGGGTAAGCTTGACCTGAGAAGGTAAGTATCTGTTTCACGGTGTCATTTACACAACAAAACAGTCAGGCACATGTGTTTCTTTGAAGGATGACTCTTTAGGCTACAACAGAATTTTATTAGGGGGCTCTTGGGATTAGTTTGCTCTACAAAATGCATTGTGCTCCAGTAGTAATTCTCCCTGTGTGGAGGAGGATTGGCTGGTAGGGTTAACTGTCAAAGGGCTGTTGGTCTGAGTAATTCACTGACACTTCATCCTTACCGCAGGAGAAACTGCCTTCTGAAGTCAGAATCATTTTCACAACAATAAAACTGTTAAGAAGTGCATCACTGTGATTTTCGCTTTGCTAATGCTGTTGGGAAACCCTTCGATTTAGATGCAAGCTGAGAATTTCTATTGCTAATCTGCTGTAGAAAGGCAAATTAGAGTTAACTGATGTACTTCTAAATGTGGCCTGTGTGAAATGAAGTTCTTTGTAGTGTAATTTTTTTTTTTTAAATAGCACGATTTATTATTCCATAAGTAGGTAATTTGTTGCTGATAACCACATGGCTAGTCTTCCCTTCTACCATCTCAGTTCCCTTGCAATAGCAACATTTCCTTTCAAAATACCCTTGATTGAGTTGTAGCCCCTTGGGGGGCTGTATTTAGACTCACTGTTAATAGATCAGTTCGTTCATGTAATTACCGAGCTCTGACAGAGTAGCTTCTGTAGCTCAGTGCACATTATCGCTTTACATTTGCTCTCTGTGAATTGCAGGACAACCCTTCGTGCTTGGCAAGCAGTTTATAGCTCTAGCATACGAAGAAACTGTTTTGTAGCTCCCCACAGACCTTTTAATAAATTTTAGCAAGTTCCCTTTATCCGTGAGATAGCAGGAAAATACTTTCCTGTCCGATTCTGTGTCATGACTTCATTGGCTTGAAATTACATGTTTTGCTGTAAGCCGAAGTGCCTCTCCTGCTGGGATGCGTGTGTTGCTGGCTTTGGCACTTGGAGTAACAAGTTAACTCCTGCCTGCACTGGTTACGGGCTTCACCAAAAATCCTCGGTGAAGGATCATACATGAAGCTGTACCCAGCTTTGCAGCCACTCCGTTCACTCAACTGCAGGGAAGACTGATGGTGTTAGAGACAGGATTTTTTTTCTGAGGCTTTTTCTATGACTTTAGTTCTGTTTCAGCATTACGGAGCGGTATGAATGAGGCGGTACAGAGACCAAGAGAAAGACTTTGTGGTTTTTATTAGCAGCAACTGTGCAAGCAAACTTAATTTGGCATTCTCAAGTCTGTTGGTGTTTTTCCAACTTTACCCCTCAGCTGTTGTGAACTGCATTGCAGAGGACTGTGTAATCTAGCAATTTCTCATTGTCTCCAGTCCCTGCCATTTATAAGTGGGGATTCAGATTGCATAGCAGATTAAGTGAGCATTCCCTTTTATTTTTAATTTTAATACAAGTATTTCCTCAAGTCCTTGGAAAAATATACCTGGCACTTACTAGCCTGAGGATATGTGCTTATTAGCTGAGGTGAAAAATACCTGTATGATCTTGTCCCATATGGTTTTATAGGAAAGAAACAGTTATGGACACTTCATTTATTCCACTTCCTGTACTTCATCTTTTCTCCCAACCCCCAAAACAACCAGTCTGGCTTTATTCTTTCTTTTCTTCTTCCTCTCTCATTTCCTTCTTGTATAGTTCATGGTATATCCCATCCTGTCTGTTTTGTCTGTGTGTTTCCCTTCCTTAACACTGCCTCACGTGGAGCAGTGTGCCATCTTGCTGATTTTTATATAAAAATTCATATCCTTTTGATAGCAATGTTCTTTAGGGTGTCTTTTACCTGCACTCTTTTTCAGTCCATGGGAGAATTAGAAAGGTTTTTAGCAGCTGCCACTAAGAGGCCAAGCCTTCTCTTCTCTCTGTGCCAAGGGGACAAATCTCTACTGTCCCCTCACTCAAATTCCAAGTTTGTACTTTATTCGGGAGAATAAATGCATAAGAGGATTTGTGGGTTTCACTCACCCTGCCTCTGCTCCTTTAAAACAATCATTTTACATAAAACCATTTTGCACAAGTTGTTCTAGCTGGTTATTGACTTGTCAGTGGTGAATTAGCATTTGAAACCATGCTTTGGGGGGTCCAAAGAGCCTTTTGCCTTTTGTGAAAATGGTATCCTAGAGCTGTTTTACACTTGTGGGGAAGGCTTCTCTCTCGGTAAGTAAATTTTTGGCTGCATATTGCTTCCACTGGTTGCAGTCCAACAGCCTGTCAAATGTCTGACTTACCCCCCTCTTAGAAAAACTTGAGCAACTTCAGTATAACACTCAGCTACACCCTGAAGTTTTTCAGCCGACTGTTGACTCACAGTTACACTCACAAGAAAGCAATGAGTGGTCGAGTTAACTCTGCTTCAATAAACAGGGTAACTGTTGCTCATGCATAAAGATATTCCTAATTCCCTCAGTAAAATGAGCATCTCTTTCATAAATACTACCCCTGCTTCTTGCTTTCACCCTCTCCAGATAAACTTTTGAAGAGGAGGAAAGAGAGGAAGATTGGTGGGTTTTCTTCTTGCTAGGTAGCCGCTAATTGTAGTTCAAGCAAAAGCCCAGGACTTACAAGCACATAGGAGGGGAAAATTCACTAATTTTCATTTACTAACACAGCTGGAATCTGTGTGAAGATGTGATTTTCTTTTTTGGGCTACAATATCTTGTAGCTCTTTTTCTCTCACCTACTCTAAAATACAAGTGTCTGCCCCATGGCAGAGGCATGCGTATGCTCACGTAAAGATCTCTTCAGGAAAGCAGATGAGGAAGAGTTGTGCAAAACAACTGCCTTTCTGTTCCACTAAAGGAAAAACAATTGCTTCATTAAACTATGCATTTGGACTTTCACACAGCCAGTGTATAAATACATGATTTTTCAAACATGGCACTTTTGATTCCCATGATGACATGGGACTGAAATGCTCATTTGAGGTTTTGTGAGGAAAAATACATTCTTTTGCACGTGGATTGCCACGGGCTTTTAGGGTTATTTTGGAGAGCAAATTACAAGATTCTCACATGGTTCTGAACTCTTCTGTTTTTCTTACGAATGTGCTCAAGTTTAGGGATTAAGAGTGGGTTTCTGGCAGCTGTCTGCCAACTGCAAAAGCGCATGATCTCGTACATAGTCACAGCGATTAAAAATGTCTGGTCTAGGGTGGGGGAAGAGGGAGGTCCCAGGAGGAGAAAGGCAGAGACGGGCCAGTTTCTTCTGCTGTCCTGGAGGAGGACTCAAGCAGCCCAGCCTCTCTCACGCTACCAGATTCCTGGTGGGAGGGTCACTCCAGGCAGAGGGTGGCTCCGCACCTTCCTTTTCCACAAATGCCTGGTCCCTTTTGGGGACTACATCCTGAGCATGGTTCCGGTTATTGCGTGCTGGGGAGGTTTCATAATACACCTAAATCAGTGTCACAGCTCACTGCCACCAGAGTTCTTTCCCCTCTCTTATATTGGTTCCAGAGCTCAGTAGTCCCTTTTATTGAAGGTTTGGGGATAGAGAGTAGAGGGATGCTCCAGTACTGAGGAGCGACTTGAGTCAGCTGGTGGGGTCCATGGAGTGTAGGACTCTTTCCTTTTGGAGGAGGCAAGATGCTCGGTGGCTGTGAGCTGTCTTGAGGATGCAGTTGCCTGGAAAGGTGACAAGTGTGGGAGCTGGGGAGGCAAAAGGGCTGGTACCTTTTGCATTTTTAGAACTTAACCTTAAGACTCAGGGGAGTATCTTAATATTTGAAGAGTCAGGAGAATTATTTTGAACAGGTGAGAGGGAGACATTGTCATCTGTTGAGAAAGTGTTTTAGAAAGTGGTTGTTTTGGTTGGCTGACCTTCTTGGTAAAGAAAACCTTTATGTTAAAGATTAATGTCTGCATCCTGCTCTAAAGATAGTGACTTGTGCAATAAACCTCTTCCAGACTTCAGGAATTAGCAATAAGGCTGCAAATGAGTAGGTTTGATATCACCAAGGTGTGCCAGAGAATGAAGGAGATAGATACCTTTGAGTCTCTTCTACCTTGCAGAGTAGACAGAGCTCCAATTACTGTCCGTTACTTTCATTAACTGCATGTTTTGTTTTTTATGAAGATAAGGTAGTTTACTAACACAGTAATAGCACTGTTTTGTTATTTTAACTTGGTAATATCCTACAATAAAATAGGTGACTTATTAGCATACTAATGAACTCTGTACTCTTTAGGCACAGCACCAATAAGTAAGGTATGTGAGGAGGCACTTGGTTTTTTTGGTTTTTAGCATCCTTTGGCTGGAGATCCTCCTCTGAAACAAGGGATACAAGGTAAGGCGAGGTCTGACGCCTTTTTCTTTGCACTGGCGCTGACAACAAAATCGTTAATCTTGCCTCCCAGCAGAGCCAGTGGCAAGAACTGGGAACAGTCCTGTAGTAACAGCGATCAGAAGTGAGATGGATGTTCTGCAGGTGCAGACAGCGTTTCCTCCCTGTGCTGAACATAGAGTTATAGAAGTACACTTCTGTCTCCTATATGCACCCCACAATTATTTTTCTAGAGGGATGCCATGTCCATTTTCAGCTGATGTACATCTGTTTACACTGGGCTAAAGACTGCAGAATCCTGTGTGAGGAACAGGAAAGTACGTAAAGACAAAATCTAACTTCTCCTATTTTCTCCTCATTTAATCTGTTGTAGATACCTGATCTTTTTTTAGCTTCCCATCATCAGTCTCCCTGACTTTCCCCTTCCCTTCTTTCCTCCCTTGCTTCTTTTAAATGTGTGGTTTGATTAGGAAGCTGTAATGTCTTCATTGTTCATTTCATTTAAAAGCACCTTAACTTGCAGAATGAACCACTGACTGTTTCTCATTTGGTTTCCAATAAATTTCCTGTTTGTCTGGATTCTGGGTTATTCACTCAACAGTTAACAAAGGCAACTAGGCCGCTGAAAACTCCTTGCTGCTGAGATCTGCCAGGCTGGCGCACACGGCGGTGTGTCAGCCGCAAAGGCTTTCCCCCTTTACTGGCAATGGCATAATTTGTGCAGTTCTTGTTTCATCTATCACTTCAGATTTCCCATCTTCTGAATTTAGCTTCTTGTCTTTTTTTTTTGTTGTTGGTTTTTTTTTGGGTTGGGTTTTTTTTTTTTTTCCCAGCTCAAAAGCAATCTTTAGCATGTCTTTTGTTGCACGTTTATGCAGAATGTTGTCTGTCTCCCAGGGAAGGGAGGGCAGTGGGAGAGGAGAGAACAATCTGCAAATTATCCCTTATCAAAACCTTTCGTTGATGGAATTTAAAAACTCACTCTTCTTTATGGACTTTTTGTTTAGTGTGCCTTAAAATACTGGATAAACTCCAGCAAAGCTACTTTGTTCATCAAGGATGTTGTGCTAGAGGTGAGAAACACTTGTCACAGTGAAGCTTATATTTTTGGGGGGAATTTTTTGCCTTATCCTTGGAGGTTTTGTGTGTAGGCAGAACAGGCACTTGCACGCAGTAGCAGACTGCCTATTTTTTTTCTGACCACCTGTAGCTGCTGAGATTGCCCTGCAGGTCCCAACAACTGCTTCTCTAAGAACAGACACGAGATCCCCTCTTCTAGACTCGCTGTAGTTGACCTCCACATCCCTCTATTAGAAGACCTAGCCTCGTCTTCCTGTCTTCTTTTTTCCTTCTCCTCTTTTCTACTATGAAGTGTGCAAGCATGGGTAAGAGAAGCTGCAGGGAGAAAGGGACTTCTTCCAGAGGAGGCAGGTTGTTGGGGAAGAAAGGGAGACGTGTCTGGGGAAAGGAGCCTGAGGTTTGGGGAGGAGAGAAAAAAGAGACAAAACAGCTCTTGGAAACCTCAGTGAGGACTGTACCACACATGTTCAGACCTCCACAGCCATGGTGAACTAATTGTTCAGGGGAGGATGAACCTCAGCCCTGTACTGAGAACTTGCTGAGCTGCTGGTGGAAAGTTCAATTTTGCAGACAGTAAAATGTAGATGAAAGAATGGGCTCTATTTTAGAGAATTCATGCTGCATGCAGAAAAGGGTGACTCCATGTTTGCAACTTTTTTTACAGTGTTTTTTTGTCCTATCAAGAGTTATTAGAGACATTTGTTTTTGACATCTTGGATTCAAGAAGGCAATATGTCATTTTATCAGCATGTTTCTGGAAGTGTATATGGTTCTCCCCACCCCCATCCCACCCCTTGCTATAGATGTCTTGTAAAGCATTGTTGTTCTATCAGTCACAGCAGCATTAATAATGCCTGCGGTTACTGATAATTTCCCTGTGTTTCAAATTTTGCTAAAGCAAACCAGAGACATGGAGCTGCTATTGGCATGTAGACGTAGAAAATAAATATACTTCTGCTCCCAAATAAAGACAGTCTCTGGAGACAAATTCATAGCAATCTCCCACGTAGTCTCAGTGCTCTTTTCTTTGGCTATCTTGATTCCTAGTTAATGTGTAGAGAGACATGGTAATAAAGAGGCTTAAAAAATTGAATTTTTCAATTAAATGACTTTTTCCAGATTGGACACAATTTGCAGGGGTGGGAGGTGGGAAATTGGTGAATATCTGTAGAGATAAACATGTGAATGTGAAATTTTTTTTTTTTTTTTTTTTTTAATAATCCAGCAGGTCTTTCATCTGTTTGGGTGTTGGGGTTTTTTGTGTTGTTTTTTTTTTTGGTTGTTTTTTTTTTTTTTTTTTAAGAAAGTCTTTGCAGACTGCGTAAATACTTTGAGAATGATCAAAACTATTAATGCATCATTGATTTCTTCCATTGACTTAACTGTTAGATATTTAATCTCTTCTTTTTGAAAAGTGTGTATTTTTCTGTTTCAAAAGCAGCCTCCCACTGTCCTTTGCATAGTGGGAAGCATCTGCTGCTGGCTTTCTGTTGCTTTGCCAGCCTTGAGACTTTGCTTTCAAGGGCAGTTGAATGCTTTGGACTTTTCCTGTCCTTCTGCTGGAGCTGGGGAGCAGACTCCCCCATTGCATGCTCAGCTTCATGCCTGGCTGTGGCTATCCGAGCCAATTTAATCTGTCTTGCCTGAACAGTGCATGCTAAGATCCCATGGCTTCGTTGCCAAACCCATGGCAGGAGCTCTCTGAAAGGAATCACAGCGGTGTCCTGGATACTCCCTGTCCTGCGTGCTGTTTTCTGTACCTCCTTTCTCTTTACTTATGCCAGTTGTAATAATGTTTTTTAGATGGTCACTGGTGACGAGGTTTTTTCATAGTAACGGCTGTTATAAAGAATTGCCCAAACTGCATCTCTTTCACAGAGTTCTGTAATAATTCTGTTTTTAACAATACATTTCACTTTAAAAAAAAATTACTTAAAAATGAGAAATGATCAGCTGTTCTAGGGTCTGTACAGGGACTGTGTTTTTGAACTTCTGAAACAACTTGTTGAATGCCTGAGAAACAAAGTGTTTTGACTCACTGCTTATATTTAGTATCATTACCTACTGCATTAGGTTCTGTTTTCTTCTGAGCATTAATGTTTTTGGTCAGGAAGGTTAACAGGGAAAACGCCCAGCAGAAGGCATTTGTGTGCTTATCGGAGGGCAAATGCATGGAAAACATCAGGTCACTGTGCTGGGTGTCAACTTTTTTTTTTTTTTTAAGAGTCTGTAGAAGGAGGGGTATTCAAGGGTGGGGAGAGGATGTCCTTCCTTTTTGGTAAAGCCTGTAAAATTGGAGGTGCTAGTGGATCCTTAGTACAAATGTGACCTGAAATCACAACACCTTCTTGATGACTTGATCCAGAATTGTGTATCATAAATGTATGAGATCCCAAATGTAGAATATATCCTAGGATCCTAGCTACCTGAAGTTATAATTTCTCTGGTTTTGAGCATATTTGTAATTGAAGCAAAAATTCTAAGTACTGGTTTTACATGTAGTATTAAAAATATGATTGATCTTATATTTTTGTTAGGAACAAGCTTTCACTACATCTTTCCGTAATTCACATGGCAAACAAAGGGGAGATGTCCAGTTTTAAGGTGCTGCTTTTGAAGCTTTAGACTAAAGCATTAAACCTTTGAAGATAATTTGAAAGTCCTAGCTGCTATAAACCTGGGCAGGCTGAGCTCAGGAAACTGCATGATTCCTTGCGTTTCTGGAACCAGCTGTAATCAGCTTTCACCATAGAAGTATAAAATATACCATTAAATTTGGTGTATAACAGGTGAAAGCCCCTAATACTGGGGAAGTGGGGTTGAAAATCAAAAGGAGTGGAAGAGTTTGAGCATGGTTTTGCTGTCTGAAGCCTACATGCTGCTCTTTGTTCTCCCCATTCCTGTCTCTGTATGTTACGGTGTTGTTTATCCCAGAAAATCTCTTTGAGGGGTTAACTGACCAGACTCCTCTTTTTATGTGACCTTAAATAGATACCACATTCAATACAATTTTTTTTCTCTTTATGGGGTGTGAGAAGCAGCAGAGCTGCTATCGTATTCTTCCCTTTCTGAAAACTGAAGGCCTGTGACTCCTCAGAGTGCAGTTGGTAGAAGCAGCAATGTTTTCTTTCCCTTGCTCCCAAGCGGTCTCATCCTGGGGCTTGTTATTTTTATTTCGTGGAACCCGCTCCATAACCAGGCTAAGGAGCCTCTGCTGCCTCAAGTAATTGCTCTTTATATTAAAACAAATTTGAGGCATTGTGCAGAGTCTTGCAGCGTCTCCTGAGATTCCCTGTGATAATCGCATCATCCTGCTGAGGAACCCTGGTTAATATTCATGCGGTAATTGTTTCGGTACTTGGCAGGGACAAGGGCGTTAATGTGAAGCCTTCTTTGGCTGGCGCGTATTGAAGAAATGATTTGTGTTTTGTACTGTAGCAGTGATTTCATTACACTTGAACAATGAAATTCTGGATGTCTTCGGTAGATGTGCACATAAACACTTGTATTAAGGCAGTTAGCTGGCATATTGGACTACACGAACCTCGCGTTATCTTGTGTACAGATCAGTTTCCTAAAAGGGACTTGAATGGTGGTGGTGCTGGTCACAAGGTGAGCTTCCTGACCCCTCAAGGGCTACCCAAGAGACTGGGAATGGTCCTGCACTGTCCCTGGATGTGGTCATGTATTTGGACATATGTATCCAGGCACAGTCCTGTGGCATGGTATATGTCTATGTGGCTGGGCATTCTTATATCCAATTGATGTGGACTCACGTTTTGTTGTTGGAGACGGTTAATGGGTTTTGGGGTTTTTTTTGGTTTTTGTTTTTTTGGTTTTTTTTTTTTTTTTTTTTAATCCTCATGTTAGAGGTTGATCACAGGGCCCACTTGAAAGATTAGCAGGGAAGAGTTTGGCAGGATAACAACTTGCATGACCAATTCCCTGCCTAGTATCTCAGGAGCTATCAGGAGAGAAAACTGAGAGGTGAACCAATGTCTGGATGAAGACTTCTGGCAGGGCACGGCCAGCTGCGGCACATGGGATGGCTGCTGCTGGTCAAGCGAAGGGGCGCAAGCATGGAGGGATGCTTTCTCAGTAAACTCTTACGTGCTAGCATGTTGTTCCTGCTTAAATGTAAATGAAGGTTTGAAACTGTGTCCAGTTCTTCCGTAATGAAGTGTCGCTTTTAAGCTTGGACAGTGGAACAAGAAGCAGCAGCCTTTTGGCAGAAGACTGATGGGCTTGCACACTGCTTGTGCTGTGCTCCCCTGCTTTTCTGTATTGGACTTCTCTCTCATGTGGAGGGTTGTTGTGAAACTTGTCCCATGTACCCTGGGAACATTCATGTGACATCTCTGATTTTAAGAGCAGCTCTATCTCTTTTTTTGACCCCAGCCCCTTGATCTTGCAGTTACATGCCTTAAGGGATAGCAGCAATTTAATTTCACTTTACTTTTGTGATAATTTGGTTTGTCTTGAAGGAGAAGGTGGAAAGAGGAGGGGAAGAGGTGGACTGCGGAATCTGCTATTGTTGTATTAAGAGGATAAGAAAAAAGGGGGGATCTTTTAGAGCAAACTTGGCAAGGTGGTAATAAAAAGGACTTTTGTTGTATAGTCACAGATCTTTCAATGTTTCAGCTTAGACGTAATAAAGCTCTTTTATGAGATAAGTTGTCTTTGATAGATAAATAACATGCATCTGTCTGAAAAGGCATAAGATGGCAGCTTTTTCAGACAGGCACTTCTTATCATCTTGGGGCTAAGTATTGCCAAGCTGCCAGCTTCTCTTCACTCAGCCTTTTGTACTGGCCACTGTGTGACTTAGTTTGAGAAACCACACAGTGGTCAGGCACTATTTCATTAGTGTTATCAATAAAGATATTGGCTGCTGAAGATCCCAGACCAACAACTACTATAACTTTGGTATACTTTCAGAGACAAGGAAAAGTTTCTAGTGCTGCGAAGCCACATGCATCTTAGCCTTTCCTGCTGTAGGCAGATGGGGATAAGTCCACCAGACTTGTATTTTCCAGCAGCTGGGCTGCTGCGAGCAGAAATGCTGCTATGGTTGTGTCCTGGCCAAGGGTGAGGATGGTCACTCTTTGGCTGATCCTTGGTGGTGGACCAAAGCCACCCTGTCCATCCTCCCTTTTCTCTTCTTCTGAGGATGCTTGGATGTAGCAGGCCTCCCTGATGGCAGCAGGCTTGCAGGTTTGGAGGGCTGCTGCTGCAGCCTGTTGCAACAGGAGAGGATGGGCGGTGGTCTGTGTCTGGCTCACTCCCTCCACAGACCAGGTAGGACACTCTCCAGAGCTACCCAGCTTGGCATAGTCTGCAGCAGGACATCTGTGAGGGGAGCGGTAGGCAGAAGCGGCTGCTGCTGTCTCTCTCGTGGGCTCTGCTTGCCCTTGCTAATCCTGCCTGCCAAGCACATGGGCCTGCTGGAGATCCAGTGGAGTGGTCAAAGCAAGCATCGTCTTCCTTTGGAGCATTTTGGGTCAGGAGAGCTTGACCTGCCTGTTCTCTTATCTGTCAAGAGAGCATTTGTTGCCTGCAGTGGGGCAAATGTTAGAGCCCTCTGGGTCTGTGCAAAAGGGTTTGGTGGCATGTCTGATGCATGCTGGTGGTGTGTTCTCCAGTTTGCTCAGAGGTGGAGCTGCCACGAGTTAAATGCCTCAAAATGGTGGAGAAAACCTGTTGAAGACTAAAGGAGCCTGAAGCTATGTGGGGTGAGGCGGAGATCTCTCAAAACGGAAGTGGGCTGTTTATGAAACACTGTCGGAGAGGATGCAGTTGACCCCTGCCTAATCCCTGCATGCACGTGCGCTCCTGCCAGGCTGACCTTGTTCCCGAGAGCTGGTGGCTGGCTTGTGGGGCAGGGCTGGTAGCCCCGGCCACGTGGTCTGACCCAGACACGAGTACAGCATCCCTGCTCTGCTCATTTGTGGCACCTACACTGCAAGGTGCAGGAGTTGTAGCTGGTGATGCCTCTTCTGGGGCTTGTTTCTGCATCTGCCTTCCCCTTTGCCTTCTGTCCCTGGAGCGACATGAACGTTTCTCAAGTATTTCGTCCAGGCACTCGGAAAGCTTATGGGACGCTTCGTACTGGAAATCCAAGAGAGCTCTCCAGAGAAGGAAGCAGGGTCTCCTGTTTGTCTTGAGTTCTTCTGTCACAACAATGGCTTCAGAATTTGCCTAATTTAAAAGCTAGTTTTAATCTGATGGGAAGATGTTTGTGTATTTAAAATATTCCTTGCTGGAGCCACTCCCTTCTTTTGTCCTTCTCTGCTGGACTTTTCGGCTTTGCTTAGCTAATATGCAGTGCTTGTTTACAGCAGAGATACTGGAGCATGAAGAAGGAAGTAGGTACATTTAATACTGATTTGGTTCCAAGCTTCCTGTGCGTGTGCGTGCACGCGTGTGTGTGTGTGTGTTTTCAGCCTTGTTCATCCAGACGCTGTGCGGCTTCAGTAGAAAAAGCAAAGGGGCCAGCAGAGACACAGAGACTACATGCAGGCGTTTTTTTTTTGTTTTTGTTTTTTTTTTAACTCTTCCACGCGGTTTGGTCCTGAGCAGGTTTAGACAACGTGGGTAAAAATTCCAGTATGGCAAGCCTGGTGAGGAAGGTGCTAGTGCAGACAAAACCGTTGAGTGGTGAGTATGAGAAACATCTTGCCTGATGGGAAAGATAACTGATCAGAAAGTGTTGGTTTAGATGCCTAGGAGGAGAAATACGGTAGCGGGCAGAGAGCTGTTGGGTATTGTTGTTCTTGTTTTCATCTTCCATTTCCAGTGTGAGATGGCTACCTGGAAATGCCAAAACCTTTGTCCATGGAGAAGATGGTTATCCAGAGGAATGAGCTAGTTATGGGGCATGGTCACTTTTAAAGTCTGTTCCTTAGCCTGCCCCAGGATTTCTGCCTTAGCTTGGCTAACAGCAGCAGTCTGTATAAGGAGGATGGCTTTTAATTTGGGAGGTTTTGGGGGGAGCTTGCAGGAGACATATGATGAACTTGCATCTTGGGAGCATGTAAACTGTTCTGTCAGTTGTGACTGTACCAAAAGATGGGATTGAGAAGAAAATAATGCTAATAATCTGTAGGAGAAATGATTTTATTGCTTTAGTCTTATTCTCTTGATTTGGTGGTAAGTCAGTGGACTTCAGTAAGGTGCTCTCGTGTTGCAGTGGTTACAGAAATCGTCATCAGCAGTGTTGTATATTTTGGATTTTAAAATATTCCAGTAGCAGCACCAGCCTGTGCCTGGGGTTTTCCATTTAAATTTATGGTGTTTGTTCAGCTCTTAATTGTGCAAATTAGAATAATTATGGAGTGTGATTATATGCGTACCCGGTGAGTGTTTTTAAGAGGCTGGCTCAAATTTCAGGAATTTATTTTATTAGCCTTGTGTCTTTCTGGTGCAAGCGTCCTTTCTTCATGCTGTTGTTCTGCAAAGCAAACATCATAAACTGCCACAGCAGGAAACGATTTTTACAGTGGCATATCTCAGTGAATCAATCTTTAATAGGGCAGAAGGCTCTTCAATAACTCGGGCTAATTAGAACTGATTTAGTGAGTTATCGGAGACTGAAACAACCCTCCCCAAGCAGAGCAACTTCTCTCTGCTCCAGGGTTTGATAAGGACAGGAGGGCACAATTTTGAGCCATTTGTGGTAAGGCTTGTGCAAGTGCTAATTTTATCAATGTATAAACTTTAACGAAAGGTTGTTCTTGGAAAATAGGACTTTTGTGTCAGTTACTGTCTGCTGCTAATCTCTCCCAAGGCTGCAGCTGCACCTGTATTTGTGGAGGGGACAGTTCAGGCACAGATGTAAGCAGTGTCTCTTGCGTAGAAGTAATGGACTGGATGTGCAAAATACTGCTTTGGCCTTTGCGGGGAAAGAGATCTTTGCAAATGCTATTCCCTTCTAGCCCAAACTTACTAGTTTCTCTTTGCTCACTCAAGACTTCTCAGAAACCATGAATTTCTGCCTCTAGGAAAAATGGAGATATCACTGGAAATGGAGTAATCTCCTTGATTACTTTGTGACAGAAGTGGCGTGACAAATACAGGAAACTGAAGAGGAGATCTCCCTGATCTCTCTGTAAATAACTTGGGACTTTGGGTAAATTAACCAGTCTTTACAAAAAGAAACTGAGTGAAAATAAATAAATATATATATATTTCCTTGCTTCAGAGATAAGGAGATTGGAATGATCCCAGTTGAAATTTCACTTGAAAAAAAGGCAGTCTGAGAATTAGCATAGAGGTGTTTCTTGTAGAGAAGTCTAGCAGATATTAAATGACTAGAGCATATATTTACCTTGCATAGATTTCTTCAGAGAAGTTTTAGCCCATCAGTGTTTGAAAGCACAATTCTTTGAGGGAAACATAGCCAATAGGGAAACATGTAATAACCATCAGCTTGATAACTTTCAGCATGATTTCATAATCTCTGGAGAGGTTTTTTTTTAGACTTAAATCTCATTATTTACGCTGTGGGGATGTGTGCTAAATGCATTTTTTAAATACCTGCAGGATGTTAGCAAGTTCAGGATGCTAGGAGAATGGTACGGAATATAGCCGGTGGGAGGGTGACCCCAGAGGAGGCATATATTTGGATAGGATGTATAAATACAAGCACTCATTCTGCCCCATGGAAAGTGTGTGCTTGAAGCCAGTTTGATTTCTTCATTTGGGGAGGTTAGGTACCGAGACCTCAGTTCTATAATCCCAGCCTACTGCCCAGATCTTCATACTAGTGCGTGGATAAAAGGAACACTGCAGTGAGTGGTCAGATGGGAAAAGAAATGGCACAAGAAGGAAACATTATAAAGAAGCTTAAAGGGCACTTACAGTATTTATTTTCTGGTGTTTAAAGTATGGGGAACCGCAAGAATATAGATCTACACCTTATTCTGTGTTATCACATGTAATTCTGGCAGAAGAAAAGTCTGCAGCAAAATAGGCTGGTGAGCATTTTGTCTTTACTGTGTAAGGTCTGTGTCTGATTTACCACTCCTCTTTATTTAACTCATGCCTTTAAAAAAAAAAAAAATTCTTTCATTCTTATTTCCTAGTGCGATATTTACTTATAGGATATCTGAAAGTGATCTTGGCTTTGCATGTACCAAATTTATGCATTTGCTTATCAACCAATAACTTGCAGCAGCTTTTCAGAGATTTCGGGATTAATGAACTAAATGAAAGAACATCAGTCTTTAGAAGGGACTTCTAAATGGTGACTTCTGTATGAGAATAGAGATGGTCAGAGGCTATTTCTGTAGGAGTTACATTCCACTTTGAAACAATTTTTTTTTTTTAAATGACCCCTCTGTATAAATATGGTTAAGGTTGGTTATGGTAGAGAACTTGTGAACACTTCATGAAGTGGTGGTGAAACTGAACATCGTAAGGTTTTTATCTTTATTTAAAACAAAGTTATAAAAAGTCAAGGTCAAAGTCAGCAAATGGCATTTTGCCAGCTTAACAAATGCTGTTGTATTTACCTCTCCTCTCCTGAGATCCCTGTTACTTTTAAAGTTTTTTACAGTTTAATTTGCCTGTCTGCTGGTCTATAACTGCAGGAGAAAATGCAAATCGTTTTTTGGATTTGAGATAAACTGAAATTAGTTTGAGCCATGCCCTAGCTGAAGAGACATTTAAGTCAACTGAAATTGGCTGTTCTTTAACATCATTTGCCTTATAAAATATAAAAATACAAACTGTATGGAAAACTCAACACATTAAAGAACAGTAAAGTAGCAAAAACTTATAAAGAAGGACTTAGCTAAGCAGTATACTTTGTTTTCTAACTATTTGCTGCATTTCCTTTTAGTGAATATTTGAAATGACACCCGTTATTTCAGCTGCATCACCTCAAATGATGCTGCCATATCATCTGAAGGTTGAGCAAGATGATGCTGGATGCAAGAAGCTGTTAAATGAAAGTTAAAGTTGTCACATCAAAGCTCTCAAATAGCAAAAAAGCAACAGCTTTAATGGTTGCACCATCTTAACATTAGTTTCTTTTGGCAGGTAAATAATGGTAGTCTAACGGGAATCTTCGGTACCTCGGAGGACTTTTTTTAAGTGTGAGGAATATCTTATATCTGAGACTGCTGAGGATGATACATTGGGGACCTTTACAGTAAATGGCCATACATAAAATAGTATAGGTTTTAAAGGTAGCAGCCACTAAGCTGTCATATCAAAATGCCATGGCTAAGGGAGCTTCAGTATTAATTTAATCACCTGAGTGCAGTGACATTTATGCTGCCAGTTCAAGTGAGCATGCTGTAGAACATATTTACTAACAAAAGCATCTCGCTTAATGAAAATCTTGCAGTACAGGTGTTGGAATATTCTAAGTCTGGTTTGGATTTAGTAATGCTGGATTCTTCTGTCATGGAGCCATCAGAATCCTGTCTTCAGAAAGTCTTTTAATGTTCTTAAAAAAAAAAAAAAAAAAAAAGGAAAGAAAAAAATAATTCTGTTTAAAAATAATGTGGCATTACCTTGTGTGTTCATTGTTCTTATAAACCTTCTAGCTAAGCACAGAACGTTGTGTGTTATTTCCTCTGGAGACAGATAACTGCAGTAGGGAGAGGAAATTGAGTGGTGTAAAGTACAAAATCTTAGTGTGTGTAAGTTCCTATTTCTGTTTACTGGGAACTTAATAGATCTTTTCTTTTTAATTTTTTTGAAATAATGAAAATGTTTTAGCCTCTAAAAAGCAAAGTTGTCATTAGTAATAAATCACTTAATACTGTCTCTAAAGATACCGTATATTAAAAGTAAACTTATTGCTGTTCCTTATATCTGTGTATCTCCTCTTCACTGCAAATAACCAAGGGACTGTAACAAGGCTACTGGTATTGTTCCATAGTCACTTTTCTCTGTGGAAGGAAATTTGCAGTCTCTTTCTGACATGACAAAATAAGGTATTTCTCTATTCCTGGAGTGCAAGCGGTATTCTCTGACAGTTCTGCAGACCAGGCTTTCCTTTCTAGCTCTGCAATAGATTCGGGCTTAGATTGTCCACAAGATAATTGAGTTCTACGTTGTAGTCTTTCCAGCTTCAAAAACTGGACTAATAATACTCTTTAGTATCCTCTCTGTGTTTTTGCTTTGACAGTTCAATAGACAGAGCGCTCTGTCAAGGGTACTTCTGAGTTTTGGAGATCGGTGCATTCCCCTCCATCACACGCTGTAGATATCCTGACTATTTTGGGACAGGCTTTTTTAGTGATCGATAGAATTTTTCTGAACAATTAATTCCAAACTGAATTAAGCTGTACCAGAGGAAAGCCACTGTAATTCTGAATGCGGAAAGTTTTTTTTAAATGTTTCATTATCCATGTTATATTATCTTAAATGCTGAACATAATCCGTTTTTTGAATATCCCTGCGTTTATCCACTTAAAGTTCACAGAGGGCGGTTGTAATATCAGCTGTGACATGAAGCTATTTTGCCTTCCACTAACCAGCTCTCCACTACTACTACTATGTAAATAAACACCAATTATTGCTGATGGTGTAAACACATAAAGCATTTGGGTTCACTTGTCAGTATATTCTGCTATTATCATGTTTAAATTTGCAATCCTGAGGGTTGTTATCAGATAACAGTAAGGGAGAGAATTAGTTTTGAAAATTAGATTTCCAGTCTTAGTAGAGCCTGCGAGGAGATAACAAATTACATGATAGTTTATGTAGAAGGAAGAGTGAATTTAAACTTTGAGTTCAGTTAATACTGAAAGTTACTTTGGGGCTGAAAGTTATAATTAGGCTAGTCAGAAAAAGTACAAACATTGATTTCCTGCTTGTGTCTGTAGATTTTAAAGTTTTAAAAGTCCTTCCCTGTATGAATCTCTTGGCATCACCAGTTACTTTCTGGGGCAATGACGGGCAGTGGCTAGTTCTTTTCTGAGCTAAATTCAGCTTTTTTTCTGAGTCAGGGCTCAAAAATAACTACCCTTGCTAAATTACAGCTTTCTAGCTGTCAGATTTTAGAGCCCTTTGTCAATCGTCAAATTTGTATGGCCAGGTAATGGCAGCATCAGACCTATCTATGTCAGAAGAAGCTGCAGTGGAATTTCTTTGCTGCTCCTTTACTCCTTCTGGAATCCCTGAAGTTAAGATCTTGAGATAATAAATACGTGTTTCTTCCTTCTCTTCCCTTCGCCTTCCTCTCTATGTCATGTTTCCCCTCTTATTCCTGGCTCTAAATTTCTGAGCTTTAAATATACATTTATTTCTCCTTTGTCTTTAGTGAGAAATTGTGTTGCGTGTCGCTAATCTCTTTTGTATTGCTGCATTGGTTTTTAATTCTACTTAATTTTCCCAGTAGTGTAGTTTGTGGTGATTGGCTTCAGTTATTTTACTAGGGATCTTGGCATTTAATTATACTGCATTTAATAATAGAAAAAGAATGTGAGAGCAGTGATTCCCCCACCACCAGCTTGGATGGGATTACCCAGAAACTGACACCTTCTGGTTCATTCAGAAGGGGCACTCCCTTAATTATCTAGTACAAAATTTAGAGATCTTAATGGTAAAGGAGGTGAAGCTCTCATTTTAATATTCCTCTCATTGTCAACTTTGAAAGTGTTAAAATTTAAATTAGTGTTGGAATAGATATTTTTTGCATTGTTAAATCTATTGAACTGTGTA
The DNA here is from genome assembly GCF_035582795.1 of Mycteria americana. NCBI lineage: Eukaryota > Metazoa > Chordata > Aves > Ciconiiformes > Ciconiidae > Mycteria > Mycteria americana. The sequence goes on from NC_134371.1 coordinate 38,642,824, forward strand.
ATTCATTTGATAGGCTAGAGTTGTGATTATAAGAAGGACTTTCAGAAATGGACTGAAAGCAGAGGTGCAGGTGAACTCTCCTGTTAACTTCACTGATACTCAATCTCTTAAAATCCCTATAGATTGGAATGGAATGGATATGGACTATTCAGCTGTGAAAAATACAGTGAATACAACAGGAAAGCTTCTGTGGTTTAATCCATCTATTGGTTGTGTTTGATGGTTGTTAGGTGGGAAGAGCAGAGAGGAGATTGAGTGGAAAAAGTAACTGAAAAAACCCAGTAGGGCAGAAGAATGAAGGACAGGAATAAAACCAACCTTTTTTTCCAGTGAATGTGACAAAAAGATTCTGAATAAGGAATTGATGTGCAATCATCTCTGTAGAGATCTTGCACTATTTCTGGAAAACTTTTTGTAGACTTGAAATTCCACTGTAGAGTGATTTCAGTAACAAAGTCAGTTTAAGAGGTATTTGTCTGTGTTCTCCCACCTCTGCTACAGGTTCCTTGGATGTGTCACCTTAAACTGTGGAGTTGTAAACCACCAGTCACTGAAGTGAAAAGTTTTAAACAGCTCAGAACAACAAAATGCTCCCACAGGGTCACCTCACACCCAGAGCTTCTGCAGGGTACAACAGCCTGGTGTGAGCAATGAGTTTTGGATTTGCTTGTGTTTGCTTGTACTTCTGTGATCCAGGATGCCCAAGTAAATATCAAGTTGATTCTCTCTGGACTTGACAGTCTTAGCTTGACAGAAGGAGGATCGTTAACCATTGCAGCTTTGCAAACTCAGTCTCTGCGTACCTGAATTTCCCTCCTCTGTGTACCTGAATTTCCAAACCACTAAGACATGCTAAATTGGGTGTACGTTCTAAGATTTGAACGTGATTTAGTGGTTTGGCAGGAAATGTGAATTTTTGTTCACTTGACAAAAAACCTGCGTAATTGAGACGCTGAAGTTTGCAAAATGGTTGGGATTTGGGGGGAAAGTGGGGGAGATCTTACACCCTGTCTTGTGAGTACACAGTGAATCATGGTATCTGCTCTGGGAGCAAAGCATTCTACTTCTCAGCTGATGGGGAACATCTTTCTGTGTGTGGAACAAAGCAACTAAGAAAATACAGAAAAAAGAGCTCATGCCTTCTGCACATGGGAAATAGAGCCCATATCTAAACTTTAGTAACCCAGAAAGGAAAGACAAGGAAACTCGAAAGAGGGCTTGTTAAAATAACTTTTTATATCTAAAGGGCGTATAAGGGTTATTTTAAATATCAACAACTAAACCTGTCTTAAGTGTAAAAGCGATGGTGTATTTACTGTAGGACAGTAAATATCTATAGCACTATCAGCTCTTGTCAAGCACTTTGGTATCAAGAATTTCTTGGTGATCTGTGAGAGCCCAAGTCAAAAAGTTGGATGGCAGGATACTCAACTTCCCATGGTGACATCGCTGTGTCTGGTAGATGAATATATCGCTCTCTGCAGAAGTTCAGTGAAGTTATGTATGATACAAGCTGAGACCTGAGACTTCTTGCTAGTTTAAGAATTAACTTTCTCAATAAAGAAGTTTAGAATATTTATCTCAGTGGTTCTAGAAACTAACCTGTCTTGCACACTTTCTATTCTGGCTCCTGTGCTCATCAGTTGTGAGAAGTTCAGAAGTAGGTTTGACAGGTCAGTTTAAAACACTAATAACATGCATTGAAAAATCCCCCAAACCAAACCACAACTTACTAAACTCTTAAGGTGATTTGTTAAGACTTATCTCAAGGATTGTCTTTTTATATTTAATTGCAGCAAATTATATTCCCTGAGGGGTTTATATTTTAAGAAGATAAGCTCTGATTTATCCCCCTTGTTTATTCCAGAGTAATAATCAGTTTTCTTCTGTCAGTTCTTTAGACAGTCAAGAAGATAAAAGAAGGACTTGATACGCTCAACAGCTTTTCAGAGAGGAGAAACTTGATTTTGTTTTGGTTTCAGTTGTCCTTGTGTCCCTACATGTGTATTTATACAGGGAGGTGATTTTTGGCCTCTATTGCTGGAAATCATGACAACTGCATGATGGTAAAACCATGCGACTTCTCCCCAAGTCTCAAAATCGTGTGTTAATCCTGTGCCACCAGCACCTTTTAGTGTGAAGCTATTTGTGCCTTGCTGTGCTGTTGGGATGCAGGAGGGCACAGCCGCTCTGAAGTGGGAGCCCAAGGTACGAGTTGGAAAGGAGATTTTTAAGTGTGCTCTGCCATCTTTCCTACTTTTCCACATCTGGTGTGAGCAGGAGCAGAGCTAACTGGGTCTCTGTCCCCCTTGCCCCCCCTACAGCAGGGTTGCAAATGGGGAGAGAGTTGTTCTGAGCTTTGGGGTCTTTTCCTTCCATCTTTCCTTCACTTTTAACCATCTCTACCCCAAAATTCTTCTGGCTGGTGATGGTAAGAGGAGAGCCTCGTTGGCTTTTGCAGGAGGCCTGGCCAGTTAATCTTTGTTTTAGAGATGAGAAGTGTAGGAGGGGCTTTACTGACCCTTAAGACCTGATCTGGGTTTTCATAGTTTAAAAAATGGATGCATTAGTATGGAATAAGAAGTTGTACATTACCCAAACAAATAGTATAACCCCAAGCTTGTACAGGGTTGACCTATGAAGCTTTTTCTCTGTTTGTAGCATTCTTGTGAGATCTGACGTCAGCATTGTCCTGCTCCGTCCTCGCTTGCTGTGAAGTGAGGAGGGAACAGGAAGCAAAGGCCTGGTATTCACCTAACGAGGTGGTGTTGGGAATGCCAAATTGGGAGGATTTCCCGTCCTTTTTTGGTTTTTTTGGAAAGAAGAAAACAAAACTTTAAGACAAAAAAAAAAAGATAAATCCTTGTTCTGTCAGCCTCTTCCCTTGCCACTCCCCACCACTTCTGCCTCGTGCATCACTAGCCCAGGGAGGAATGTTTCCAGGCTCCTTTTTGAAGATATTTATAAATAAGTTGAGCTCCATATGTTTGGTTTTTTTCCCAAATGATTCCTTTACTGTAAGTCATTGTATTTCTGTATATCGATCTATGCATGGCAACTTGCATCTAGGGAGGGAAGTCACAAATGGGTTTGGCCTGTGCTGTGCAAGCATGGAGAAAGGAAATAAATAGTTTGACAATAACCCTAGCAATGACAGCTGGGGAGAGAAACTTGTTAAAAAAAATACAAGTTAGTTTTAACTTGTTTTGAAACAATAAGAAGAAATGTGCTACATAACTCTTATGAACTAAAATAGAGCAGGGAATAGTGGGGACAGATTTCTCTCCTCTAGCCTCAGCCTGCCCAGCAAAATTGAGCTTTACTTTTATAAATATCAATAGATCAAGAAGGGCAAAGGTACGTTAAGTCGTGAGTATTTTTAGCAAGAAGGAAAAGCATTTCAGTGGTGTTCCTTCCTATACATTATGGTTATAAATCACATTACCTTGGTATGCTTCAAAACAAATCAAGATTTCAGGTTCAGTGTCCTCAGTATGTAGATTTTGTTTCCCAGCACAAAAGGGGTGAATTCTGCTTGTTCCTATGTGGTTTGGGGAAAGAGGGAATGTATGGCTGGATGTATGCTGCAGTCAGAAATATCTGTGGTGGAAAAACATCAGCTACAGCAGGGTGGGGGGAGCAAATGCCCTGCTATGTCCCATGTAAGAAGATTAGGTTAATACTGCAGCATGGACTTAGCAAAAATTAGAAAGGATAATGCTGCATCATTTCACACAGGTTTAGTTTCTGTGGCATAATGACAAAACAAAACTAGTAATAGTCTAAAAATATAACCCTGAATAAAAGAACTTTCTCCTCCTCCTCCTTTTTTCCTCATTCCCCCTCCTCCCCTCATTTCCTGCTTGGGCACCCAAAGTTGGAAACTTAGAGTGTGTTTTCAATGGGATTTTTCTTTTTCCCCCTATGCCTTCATTTAAAAAAAGTCCCTGTTTCTGTAGCTGTGACTCAGTCCTGCGGTGCCTATCTGCCTTGTGTCAGGCATGGGGCTGTCTGGGGGAAGCAGAGTACGCACATACCCAAACCATGATGCAAGCTTTGAAATTGCACCAAGTGCGCTCGTAGCATCAAATGTGCCGGATCACGCTGCGTTTCCAGTAACAGCCAGAGCTCTCTTGGCTCTGAATGGGAAAGTGGTCATGCAGCCTGAAAAGGGGAGGGAGGCCAAATGGCACATGCATTTGGATAATTAGGTAAACAGTAAATATGAGAAGTCTGTCTCCTACTCAAACTCCATTGTTTTTTCCTAAAAGTCTATATTTAGATTTGGCATCCAGATTTATCACAATAATTGTTGCATTGTTTAAACAAGGTCACTGATGTGTGTGCATGTTTATCTCTGCTTAACTGGATTGCTTATTTGAAGTAGAAATACCTCCAAAAATATTATGCAGACCTCTTGAAAACTTGCATAGTCGACTCCAGGGCACATGGTCTTTATTAGCAAATAGATGCAATTATTCACGTTAGGTTTTGCAGCTTAAAGTCCTGAGGGATTTGTATGTAAAACTGTGGACATTTGATTACATCCTGATTTTATGTCTCACTGGTATGTGAGTGTTTCATATGTGTAAAAACCTTTTTATAAGGTGTAGATTATAGTAAGTCACGAAGTGAAGCCATACAAGTGCCGTCCTGTCTATTGGAATTGGAATACACGTGTTCATTAATTTAGTCTAGCTTCGGTGGTTGCTTATGTATTTATAAAACCCAAAGTGTCTTTGTGTTTTATATTTAGAGCAAATACTTCTGGACTTGTTGGCAGGCTGGTTTGAAACTTCAAGATACAATGTCAAAGTCGGACCTTATTGTTCACAGCAGTTCTGTGCTGCTTGATGAGGCTGGAGCACGGTTTACTAACAGAGCTAGTGTGGTCAAGGTAGAAATAGCAAATAACATCTCATTTTCCCTTTTACTGATGAAGTGAGTAAACATAAAGGCCTTGAAATACACTCACGGAGTAGTTTGAGGAGGAATGGTTTAATCAAGTAACTTTTTGATAACAGTTGGACGAGGGTGGGACAAAAGTATCTTTACTGAAACTGCTGCCTCCTATGACCTTGGTTGCAGCTGGGTATTGGCAGGTCATTTCACAGGGCTGGCAGTAATTTGTTTTGTGGACAATTAGTGTCTTCTTTCTGAAAGCTAGTTTCTTTGTAGGTGTGATGGCTGTGATAGTAGCACCCTAAAGAGGCTTGTACAGAACTATCTGAGAGTTTAAATAAAAAGCATTTAAGAAATATCAACTGGAGTGGATTTTGCTCTAAGGAAGAGCATTCAGTGTGAGGGTTTTTTGTTTGTGGGTTCCCCCCCCCCCCCCAGTCCTGTTAAACCTTTTGGTTAAAATTTCCATTTTTTGCAATGGAAATAATTGAGAATATTCCTTTAAAGAGCTTGGTGAACAGTGGCTATCTGCTGGAAGTGCTGCTTGTGCAGACTTACAAATGAGACTTCTCACACTCAATTTGGAAAGGATTGACCTCAGGAATAGGCAGTTTTTTCATCTGGTAATCCAGCGTTCACGCAGCATTGAAATAAAAACAAAGTAATTTTGGAACTTGAAAGAGAAGTAGTCTCTGGTACAGTAATAATGAATGAAAAGACGTAAGTGTTTGTGTCATGGGCACGGCTCGCTATTGTGTACAATTTTTTGAGGACTGGGCTTAAGCCTCGCTGCCCAGCTGACACAGACAGCAGTCCTCAGAAGGACAGTTTTAATGGTTGGGGACTCTGCCTGAGATGTAATGACTTGTGCTTTGTGCAAATCCTTTTCATGTCCAGTTCTTTTTTGTTGTTGTTGTTCTGTAGTGAGAAGGTGTGTGCATGTGTCACAAATCTGTTCTCTAAATAGTCCATGAAAGAGAAATTCTGTTCCTTCCCTCCCTCACTCCCTCTTTCCTCTCTCTTCAAAGGTTGAAATTATTCTATAACTTTCTCTTTTCGGCAGAGCCTCTTTTGTACGTGTTACCATCAGACATATTTTAATGTTAACTTTTAAGGGGTTTCATGTAAATTCTCAGTTCAGGCTCAGTGTTGAGGTGTACAGGTTCATCTCTTGGAGATCACATGGTGTTATCACAAGCAGTGTCCTGTACTGGACATCTTTAATCATTCTTTAAATCACAAACACAGACTTAAATTTAGTCGAAGAGGGTGTGCTCCTTTCTTTCCTCCAGTCTTGTGCTGTTTTGGTGCCTGCAGGTCACCTTGCTTCATCTTTTGCCTCTGCACGCTGTTGCCAATTGTGAAATCTCCTCCAGCCCTGGCGCCGGGCTCGCAGCTGGCTCGGGCTGCCTGGCAGAAGGTACATCTTTATTTCAGCACTTCATCACTGTCCCTGTCTTCTGGCTTTTGCACTGATTCAAGACTGTTCCGACAGACAACCTGTGGAGAAAGAACTCTTCTGGTTAGAAGGTCATTTAAATTTAATAACTACTCTTTTTTTTCCTCCCCCTTCTCTTTTTCCTTCCCTTTTGGTTGTTTCTTTTACTTCTTTCTCCATGCAGTGCGTAGTAGTTAGTGCTATAGCAACTGGAATTTTATACAGACCCTGGTATTAAATGTTTTAATTCCAAACTTGTGGCGTTTTGAGATACTGGCATGTTTCATCTTTCCTCCCTGTGGTCCATTTCTCCATTTAGATGAAGGTTTAATATTAAAACTCCTACATGTCACTGATTTATTGTCAATTGTTGCATTTTGATTTGCTAATATTAATGCAACATTCTGGAGGGGCTATCAGGTGGGTGTCAGGCTAGTTCTCGTATAGCACAAGGAATTTCACTGCCTAAATTCAGAGCCTAAAATAATTCTGGATTTGTGAATTGTTCCTCCTGGTTGGTTGTATACCTGGCTCCCGCTCCCCATCTCCACAGCTAACTCTAACACTGTCATGTACGCAGGTTCTCAAACCATTTCTGTTTGTAGTCTGGTCTAGCAGGCAGAAGCACCGCTGGATATAAAAGCTGTCATGAACCCCTGTGCAGGCTGGATATAAAACTAACCAGAATCTCAAGTTTGTCTTTGGTGATTTCAAAAATTAAGTTTTTTTGGTCATGTTCCTTCAGTTCACGCACAGATTCCATAGGTGTCAAACATCTTGGGTGCTAGATATAGCAGAAGTATGTTTTGGTTTGTGTGAGCTAATTGTTCAATTTCTTGTTACGGAGTGGACTTTTCAAGTCTTGCTAGTTTGGCCATGGAAACCCGCAAGCCTGCCTGTTGGCATTTTCTAGCAGTAAACCAGACTCCAGAATGGGTAAGTGCTTGGTACAGGGCACTGGAAAAACATCCCTGCTGATGTCCTGTTGCTACCCATATTTCCACCCAAGCCACCACAAAGTCCTGCTGCTTAATGCCAATGCAGGGTAGGAGCTATGACAGGAGGCAGAGTATTTCTACTAAAGATTTGTGGTGTTTATATGGTCAATGGAAGAGTTATAATTATGGATGTTGCTGAAGTTTTCTTCTTATTTATACCATAATACTACACTGATACACGATGATATTGGAGAGTATTGTCAGTTAGTTGGTGGTTATCTTTTGCTGCTAGTTGGCTTTACTGCAGGATTTCCAGTGTTTGAGAAGCTACGTTTTAAAATAGATTTACAAAACTAGTACTGCATGAAGGATTTGCTGAAATAATTTAGTTTATTCACTCTGATGCAGGAAAGAGCAGGACAAAATAAGGCCAGCAGAGTTAGAGCAATTAATTTAAAAAACAAATGTATAGAATGAAATTGTAAATCCAATTCCTAATGTCCTTGGTGAACACTAGAGTTGATAGGTCTTATTTTTGCAACAGTCTGCACTGAGGATATGGTCCTTTACAGTTACATAATAATAAAGGGTGGAAAGTTTGAATATATACACCTCCTGTTTAGGCATAGTTACCAGACCATTTTAGAGATGTTTATTCATCCGCATGCCTATATAGTATCACTATTTTTCCTCTCTTAGTAATGTTTAAGCTGCAGTTGGTTTGATGCATGCAGGGATCACATCCAGCAATACTGTCTTCTGCTGGTAAAACCCTGCTTTAAGATTGCAGGAATAATGCTTCCTCCCCGCCCCCAAAATCCAAAACACTTCAATTGGAAAAGGAGTGGGGAGATGGAAAGCAGGCACAATTACTCTGCCTGCTGAAAAACAATGTCATTAAAACCCCAAATCAGTAGTTTGTGTATGATATTTCAGACAGTACCAAGCCCAACCTGCAACCATGAAGAAATGGATGTCAGAGTGGGGATAAATGCATTTTTATTTATATAGTTGAAGGACGGTCTTGCAGAAGTTGTCAGTGAGGTAGGTCAATGCACTTGTCTGCCTTCAGGGGCTCAAGCTGGTGACCTGTGGCTCCAGAGGGTTTCCTCCCAGCTTGAGCCCCCTGTATGCGTCGGTGGCTTCACAGCTTGGCACGGTGGTAAGCCCACAGAGGAGGCAGACCTGCGGGAGAGGCTGTGTCGCAGGTCAGGGCTGAGGGCTTGCCTGCCTCACAGAAACCTGTAAATCTCTGTAATTTCTCAGGCAAGTGCTGCCACTCACTATAAACGGGCCTTTTTACTGCTACGACTTTCCATGGTACATAGTAGTTGCTAGAGTGTTTACCTTCAGGTTATACATTTGTTTATTTGCACCAGTGCATGTTGCTAAAATACTTGGCTGGCTGAGGGTGGCGTTGCTTGCAGCTGTGTGTGGGCTCACTTAGCCACTGCGTGTGCTTGGCTAGCTTCTAAACGTACGTTTTTATGGCCCTTGAAACTTGGCATGAGCTGTGTTTTGTTGTCAACAACAACAACAAAAGATGGCTAGTGAAATTAAAATCTGGCATCGCTGTTTTACAGGTTTATTCACAATGTATTGAAATGGGATTTTCTTGCTAACTTTTCTTGGCATCCATCCAAAACCCAGCTTCTCATAAATTTATATTATCTCTCTCTGCTCTGCTCAATTGACAGGGCTGTAGCAGCTTCTCATGCAGATCATGGGAACACCATGGAAAAATGAAGCCAGGAGACTTTCAAAATGGGAGTTTGTATCAGCAGAGAAATTGTAGAAGTTTTGCCATGGAATTAGAGAGCCAGAAATGTTGAAGAGTTTTTCAGTACCTGCCTTCAGAAACTAGATCACCGCAAATGCAGAGCTGAGTCAGTCTGCGTCACTGCAGCTTTGGCTATAGTGAAAGGTAAAGGGCTTGGAAATGCAGGGCAATGATGGTACAACATTTACAGCATGCTTTCGCATGGAAATTTCAGATCAGGAAAATGAGGTGCTCTCTGGCATTTAAATGTGCTGGTATTACCACTTAGCTTGTTCATAGATGCAGTTCGTTCTCAGCATAGTGATAGTGAAAATAGCATACCTTGTTGATTTATCTGGGACAGGTGAGCTTTCTGTGTGGTCACTGATGTGCTTTGCCAGCTCAAAGCTTGTGAGATAAACACATGGCAGCTTTGCTCCCAGGAACTCTAATTTGGGCTTGGTAAGTTATCTGTGTTCCAGCCATGCCGACTCCAAACTCCAGCAAACCTTGCTCCTCCAGTCACTCTAATCCCCAATGCAACACGATTTAAGGTGCTATTTCATTTGTCCTCTGCATAACTTCATGCACTAAATATTAAGCGGTCGAGTAAGTCAGGTGCACTGGTCTGCGCTGAGCCGAGGAGAAGTGATATCCACCTGCAGGAAATGTTGCAGGGGGAAACAGATGCATTTCGGTGATAGGAGATGGGAAGGGGATGTTAGGTCATTAATTACTTAGCCTTGCATAAACAAAACTTTATATTTTGAAAAGTCTCTAATTTAAAGGGAAGGAAAAATCTTTCATCTTTTATGCTATTTAGCTACATGTCAAGTTGGGTCAGTTGGAAGACTTTTGTGATGGTTTCTGCTTTATATATTGATTACTCCTCCATGAACTGTTCCAGTGTGGTGAGCATTGGACTAGTTTTGAAGGGGAAGGGAGCTAAAGGGAGCTAGACTGCAAAATCGAGGATCTCTGCCTGACTGCATCCCTTCTGGTTTGTTGCGGGAAGATGCAGGGTGCAATTTGTTTTACTTGTTTACATGTTAAAGAACTCATTTGATGGCTGGTAGATGGGGACTTAATCTGTCATCTTCTCAGAAGTGGTGTTTTCTTAACCTGCTGTCTTTATGGTTTAGAAGAGAGGACTTGGTTGAAAATCGAAGTGTGGTGAATAAATGTTCAGGGTTTGTCATGGGTTTTGGTGGTTGTGTGGGGTTTGTTGTTTTTGGTTTGTTTTTTTTTTTTTTTTTTTTTTTAAACTTTCTTCTCTTTCCCCCCTCCCCCTCCATGTCTTGGCAAATGTTTTAAAAAATGAGAAGCTGGTAAGCTTGTGCTTGGTCCAAAACTAATTTAAAATGGAGTAGTTCAGTCATGGGAGGTTTCAATTCATCTTTTTCTTAATATAAGCTATGCTAAAGATGAACTAAAATTTTACAGGTTGTAGTGCCTTTACTGAAGCACTAGACAGCTTTCAGAGAGCAAGCAAGCATTAAACATTAATTTTTATCATCAGAGACAGGTTATCCCTCCAGCTGCTTGGCAATGATGCATTTGTTTGTTTTGTGGTGTTGCTTTTTTATTTTTTTAATTGGCTGGTAGTATTTATTAAACAACAGATACTCTGAGGAATTTCTTGAAGCTTCATGCAGCAGAGCTAGGTAGGTTTTTTTGGAAAACCGAGTGGTGGAGAGCGGACTGCCCATGCAGGGGGCTGTTGCCAAAGAATTGCCTTCATATGCTCAGTGAAAATGTAATGCTGCTTGTGTACATTTTCTGTGAAATGTTGTTATAAAGTTAAGAAAGATTGTTTTCCCAATATAATCCTAAAGCTGAAATACAGTTATATTCCAACATAGTAAATCTGCATTTTGTGCATAAATTACTTAAATATCTAGGAGTAGGGAAATATATGCTGTTAAACATGTCAAATCGGATGATTAAATGACTGGATTGTTAGGAAGAAAATAGTAATTTTCTGAAAAAGCTAAATGAATGATTTGGCACAATGAACTGCAAACATTACCAGAAAAAAATTCTTCTGAGGAAAATTTGCTAGCTGAGGATCATGTTTTTATGCAGTAGGTATTAAAAACACGAGGTATAAGTGAAAATATTCCAGATTTTCTCAAGGTAATTGACAAGCTCCTTTTTTCCACTGAAATTATTTTACCTGCTGGCAGCTGAGTGGGTGGCTCTGTACGGTTAGGGATCTCGCATAACCAATGTGTTAGCAGTCACTGCTGTAAGCTGATTTCTTTGTGATAGCAAGACTGTGTAAATGCTTCCCAAGATAAACTGCTGCTCTGAAAGGACTTGAGTTTTCACATGAGTAACTAGACTGCAGATCAAGGAGAAAGTTCTGCTACGTGAATTACTTGCATCTTGTATGTACACAAGAAATGCTGGAGCCAAGTGAGACCAATTTTAACTCAGTGGCATTGGATTAGTATAGACAAAGGGTTTGTTTGGGCATTATCTCTGCTTCTGATGATGTGTATAAGGAAGAGAGAGTTCAGTTTGACTTAAAGCCCAGACTAAAATTTTTGAGCTAGGAATTTAAAGGAATTGTCTTATTTGTAGACTAAGCAAACTTGTGTATCAGTGATTTTTATGTCAATAAACATGTAAGCCTTGTATGCCTTTTTAGAAGCACTTTGAGAAAGACCGTTTTACCCTCAGTAGAGTACACTGTGAAATATCAGCTAAGTGAAGGCAGCTGGATAACTGTTTTCTTTGATCACAAAATGCATTCGTCTGAGCAGTGGTAACATGAAATCAAAAGTGAAATCAGAAGTCAAAAGTAAAGACCCTTCTTAACATTATTCAAACTTAAGCTAAACTGTGACTTTGTTCCTGGGCTTCATGTTGAGTGCTTATTGAAGCCTGTCTTTTTCTGTATTGTTAGTTCTGTACAGAACTGTGGTCCAACCCCTGGCCACACCAATAAAAATATTTTTAAGTAGAAGTTAACCCATAACTGGTTTTGCATGTTGCTTCATGCTGTAACTTGATATATGGTTAATCTTTCTGTGCGTTCCCTTGCTGAAATGGGTGGTCTGTGGAAGTCAGTGACTGATGTAATGCAAGCTGTATTGGGAAGGAGACGAAATGATCTTTCCATACAGTCAGGTGTCCACAGGATGGTGGTGAAAAAGAACTAGGATGAGACAGTCCTGGTGATCATGCAAAAGACCAGTCTTGCCTAAAGAGACAGTGGTCTTCTGCATGATCACCGCTGTCCTCATGCAAAGACCAGTGTCTCGCCTAAAGTTTCATTCTGTCCAAAGTGCCGTTGTGCTAAATCCCTGCTTCAGAATAACATTGATGCAGCTAGTGTCATATTATCTGAGTTGAAGCATTCCTGTTGGTCATACCGAGTCCTCTGATACAGCAGATAAGTGCTTTCAAAACGCTGTTTCAAAACACGTTTTCTATGAGTGCTCAGCTTGGTCGTTATGTTTCAGCAGGAGTTAGAAAGCGTGCTAGAAATCTACAGCAAGCAAATCCCAGCAGGACTTCAGCTACTGCACTGTCTGTCTCTGTCTTCTGTCCTCTCCTGCCCTTCTGTGCTCCCAAACCAAAAGTAGATGTAGATGTGCTAGCGGAAACTTGTACAAGCAAGGCTTGCAGAGCTGACCAGAAACCTACCTCACATTCTCAGTTTTCTCTGCTGATTATGGCTTGTGCCATTAGAGTGAACCACATCGTCATCTGTCATATTTATTTATACTTATTTCTGAAGTTCCATAAAGCCTACTTTACCAGACTGGCTAATTCAAAGCATTTGTTCAAAGCACTACTGCCACATTAGTAGTAAAAGGCTCAACAAGGAAAATGAGGACCTGTTGCTGAAAGGGGTGGGTGATTTAGTAACAGCAGACCCAGTTAAAGTTGGGGTCCTCAATGCTGTGTTTGCCTCAGCCTTCAGAAACAAAGACTCTCAGGCCTCTGTGCCTAGTGAAGGGGGATCAAGAAGGAAGAAAACCTACCAGCAGTGGATGAGGGTCACGTCAGGAATTAGTTATAAGAACTCAACCCTTGCAAGTCCATGGGATTAGATAGGCTGCACCAAAGGGTGATCAGCAACCCCTGCAATCAAGAAACAGAAGACAAGAGCCAGCTAACTTTTTCCTGGTGAAATATGTAATTTTCACGATGGGAGTACTTGCATCTCCGCACGTATTCACTGCTCCTTGTGCCTTCTTGAGGAGATCATTGCTCTGGATGGAAATCGTAGCAGAGTTCTTGTTTAGATATATTTTGTCATTTAAGACTCCTGTTCTGAGCACCATGACTTCCTACAAAGCATGAGAGTCAGTGTCATTATTTTTGATGCAGAATTTGCATTGCAGTGTCTGAGCTGTTCTTGCGTCTGAGGTTATTTGTTGTAACGTCCTGAACGTGGCAACTTTAGATAGTCGCTTCTGTTGCTTCTAATTGAAGAATGTAACTTGCTACTGAATAAGGAAATTATTTCTCTGCATGATGGGGATCTTTGGGTAACTCCATCCCTATTCTAAGGAGCAGTAATACCCTTTTCCATATATACACATAAGTAATGAAATTTTTGCATCTGCAACTGTCAGGAATGTGCTTTGGCTGACTAATGCAGCCTAACTTAAAAGTGAGATCCCATAGTGGGTCAGTTAAGCTTTATTGGTCTGCCAGACCAGATTATCATTTTATTTAACCAGAGAAGTAGTTTTCATTGTCACTTGATTGCCAAGGGTCTGTCAGCATTTCCATTATAAACCCCCTATTTTCAGGGATTTGAGTAGACTTGAGATTTAAGTGTTCTGGTCTAAAACTTGGCAAGCATGATCTGAGTTCACCAGTGGATATTTTCTTTATGAGATTTTAAAATAGTCAGCTGTTTCTTAAATTGTAGAGAAAGCAAGGGTTTTTTTTTTCCTCTTGGTTAAACAGATAGGACTATTTTTTCCATCTCACTTATTCCAACTAGATTTATAAAAATAAAACCCTATTCTGTTGTTTTTTTAAAAAAAAAAGAAAAAAAAGGGGGGGGGGGGGGGGAGAAAAAGGAAAATCTGCCTGCTGTCCTGTTCTGTTTGCCAGAGGATCATGCCTCAAAACCTTCCCTTTGCTTTGGTCTATGTTTGGTGAAGTCCCACCCACCCTCTCTGTCCCTTTTCTCCTCCCCTTAAGTACTTATTTTCCTTCAGTGTATTTACACTCTCACTACATTAAGTTGCAGCATTTCTCCTCCTTACTCCGTTCCTCCCCTTTGCCTTCCTCTCTGGGGCTTCCAGCGCTTGATTCTGATGAATCTGCCTATTTTACCTCTCTCTAAAAGGCAACTCTGAGGTACTCTTAAGTGATACAACGTACCTGTGGTAAATATAAACTCTAGGAATTGTCTTTATGTTGTATATTACTCTGTTTGATGTACCTTACTACCTAACTGAAGAACATAATGTGCATGACTCTCAGTTGGGTATTGCATTTTTTAATGCTTTCCCAAGACTTTGCTGTGACTCTAGTGAAGTACTTTCGCATTCTTTTTTTTTTTTTTTTTACCAAATCTTTAATGTAGACTGAAAAAAGTGAAGTGTGATTGGCGCAGAACACCACTGTGGGTTTTCATGGCTGGGCTCTTTTAGTCATTTCCTGAAAGCTTGGTGCAGAAATGTGACAGCGCAGGAAGCGGCAGCAAGCTTAGCAAGGCTTCATGTGCCATTAGAAGTCGGCTTGCTGTAGGTGAGGGCACATTCTTCTTGCTGAGATGTAGAAATACCTGGTTCTGGGACTGATGCTCAAGATCTTCAGGAAGAACCTCTGCTGTCCTCCAGTTCACAGCAGTGAGCAAAGTGACTGGGCCTTTAAAATGGTGAGCGAGGAGCTACAGCTATACGAGTATTAAGCAACAAGGAATGTAAGTTAAGAGCTGAAATTCAAGGGGTGGAAAATGAGTGCTTTCAAAAAGCACTATAGTCTCTCTCCCAGGACCTTCAGAAGATCGTTGTCGGAACAAGATGCTGGCACTGCTGCCTTGAAGGACTATCATTGGTACCACCAAATGAAAAGCAAGAAGATGAATAAACAAATGAGTTCTGACCCAGAGAAACCTTTGGGAGCATACAGGTGGCAGACACATCCTCGGCTTCCCTGGAGGATAAGCAAAAGAGAGGGCTTTTGCAGCCTGAAAGGGGAATGCAGTGATCCAAGTCTTGCTAAAAGTTCTGCAAGCATGGATGCTACCAGTGCTGATGATATCCACAAAGACCCAGCAGAGACGCTTTTCCAGGCAAGGACTAGACCGTTTCGGGTTCCCTTCAACCGCTCTCTGTCTGAACCTGTGCCACACCTTGGAAACAGGAATGCAAA
Organism: Mycteria americana; assembly: GCF_035582795.1. Taxonomy (NCBI): domain Eukaryota; kingdom Metazoa; phylum Chordata; class Aves; order Ciconiiformes; family Ciconiidae; genus Mycteria; species Mycteria americana. Next base: position 38,658,212 of record NC_134371.1, read on the forward strand.
GCCATTTCTGCAAGCCATGCATTCGGTGGACTCTGAACAGCAGGGCTATTTCATCCGTGGCATTTTCTCCTCTCTCTCAAGTGGCTTTTCAAAGATACTGAGTCGAAAAGGGGAGCCTGGCAGTGAGTCAGTAAATGAAGGGAAGACAGACAATAATCAAATTGATTTGAGTACAGGTAATGAACTCATTTTTCTTTTATTCTACTTCTTTTGTTCTACTTCTGTTCTACTGTTTGTGTAACAGGCGAGTATAGTGAGACATTCTTTGGGACATACGATAGTTGTTTAAATTGTTTTTTAAATTTAGTTTTATTAACGTGACATTGGCAACTCTCTGATATTGTATCTTAATCTAAAGAAAGCAACTGAAAAAGGGCCTTTCCTGATAAGGAAGTGGTGTGAGATGTTGTGGTGTGTGCTTGAGAACTTGGAGGTCCCTTTAAAACAAGCATCATCTGGTGGAAGCAGTAGCATTTCTCTCTCAAATGCACCCTGTGTGTGTGGTGTATGCAGTCCTGCAAGCACAGTGGCCTCTGCAGCATTGTAGTGCCCTGATTGAGATATCAAGCCTGCTACTGTAAATTAAGTACTAAGGGAGGGAGAGAAATTAAGCTGTCTTTTAAACAGTGTTCAAGGCAGTGGAACGGATCTAGTTCCTCATACCAGATTCACAGTTTTGTAATCAACCAGCTAAATTGATGTCTGCTCACTGGTAGATGTCACGGACAGCAGTGTTGCAAAGGTTTAGCCAGATGGGATTAAGGTCAGCAAGATGCCAGTCCGAGATGTCATTTAAATCTGCCCTGTTCATAACAACACTCATAAAGCAGAAAAAAAAAAAAGGAGAGGAAAAGGGGAGAAATTTGCCTTCTGTTCTCTTGGTCTCTCCTGTAACTTTCTAGTGGGCTACCCAGCCTGAACCAAGTAACTGATGAGGCTTTGAAATAAAAACAAAATTTAAATTTGTAATAAAAGCAAAATTAAACCTTCCTTCTCCCTAAAACCTCAGCATTTTCCAGAGTCCTCCAGATTATCATATTAAAAGCCTGATAACATCTGGATCCAGTTGAGGCTGCTGGACAAGTCATCAGTATTCAAAAAAACTCAGCTTAGTGAAAGAAGAATATACTCTGTCTATGGGGGTATTCAGTCTTTCAGTCACAGTGGAATGTCCCTTACAGGCTTATGTTTGCTACTGGAAGCAGTCACGTTGCTTTAAAACAAAAACAAATGGCCAAAAAGAAGAAATAACCGAGAAGGACTATATCTGTTCAAACTTACTTACGTACAGTCACTGATTTGTGTTTCTCCAAGACCTTTCTCAATTGAAAGTTGGCTTGGCGATGCTTGTTAAATTGCATGGAATACATGAAAAAAAAAGAAGTAATAGAACTACTTTTTTCTTTTCTGTTGAAGGCTTCTTGTTAAGGGGATGGTTGATTTGTTTTTTTTCTCTCCTCTCTAGTCATTCACATTAGAAACAAAGATTTCTACTGCAGGCTCCCACTGTTGTTGAGACCTCCTAGGAGACTGAATTACTGTTGCAGGCTGCCTGGGACGGTTTTTCTGCTTGGTCTTTTCTGCCCACCAATATACGTCAGCAAGCTATATTGGGAAGGTATTCTATGTGATATAAGCATTTTGGATCAAAATCTCGCAGTATATGAAGGGCAGAGTGTGCTGTAGTTCCTTTTTTTTTCCTTTGTTCTGGTGTACTTTGATACTGAATGGTTCTCTCATAATTCGTATTGTCACTCGACTAGGTTATTGGGATGCTTTGCTTTTAGTAGCGTGAAAAGTAAACAGAGGAAAAGGATTATTTGTGAGAAGCCACCACTTGTTAAATACTTTATGTCAATTATGGGACAATGATAGAGTCTTTTGGCTCTTTGGGGTAGGATAAACCTCTGTCTGAGCCTGCCAAAACTAGTTTTGCAAAGAGAGTCACATCTCAGGAACTGAGAGAAAAACAGTGGGACTCTAGATTTAAAAGTCAGACTCTCGAGAGAGAGGAAGTTGTAGCTGAGAAGGTGTTTGGGGAAACAAGGTTGATGCAGTCACCCACAAAATCTCCTGAAACAGGCAGGTCCTGCTTGAGCTGCTGTCATGGGACCACAGAGCTTTTGGTGGGATAAGACACTTCCATGGAGTTTCTTTTCAGCCTTTGCCTTCTCAAAGGTTCAGCCTCTGTTCTTCAAGCAGACAACAGCTTAGGTTTAAGAGAACTAGTTCACCCTGTAAGACATGCTGCTGTGTGGCATATATAGCCACATAACAAATAATTGCTTGTCACTGGTTTTATTTTTCCTTAAAGAAGAGCTGCTCTTGCCAGGGTTAGCTGGAGCTGCTGGGTAGAGTCTCCTGCCCCACACAGTATTGTAGGCTGAGACCTGATAAAACAGTGACAAAGCTTGTGAGCTCCTGGGGTCTGAGGGAGGTAACTTGAAGCCAAAAGGGGTAAGAGAAATATGACTAATCTGTCATGTTCTCAGCCATAGTCTAGATGCTCAGAAGTGATCAAATCTTCAGAGAGTGGATTCTGTTTTCCACTCCAAGAGAGGCAGAATTTGGGAATCCTCAGGCAATTGAAGTCTGTGGTCTGCCCAGACACATCACTGGTCAAGAGATGGTGTGAGACGTGGGGTTTCTCCAACATATGCAAACAGTTTAACTTGGAAGAGCTTGATCTAAAGTCTCCCAGGAGACATCTGTTTGGACAGAAATTCTTGTCACTATGACCTAAACCCAAGAAGACCTTTTCTGTGTTGTTAAATACACAGTGGGAGAGGCACACTTTGTAGTTCAACCAAGAGAACCTGGAGGTATGCTTTCTGTCTCTCTTCTGTCCAAGGAGCCAAGCCCTTTACTTCCACCAGCTCACTTCGTTAAAAGTATTTCCACTTTCCTCTGAAATACTTGTGGATTATCAACTTTTTAAAAGATTATCTTCCTTCTAATGCTTGCCTGGCCTCTTGTGTTTTGCTTCATCTCTGCACCAGAATTGCACAGGCTGGGTCATCTGCATGGGTTTGTGTAGCTATTGGTGGAGTTTGCTACTGATCTTTGTAAGCCTAGGGAAGAACAATTCCCTTCTTCAAGAAATGGTTACCTTCCAAAAGAGGATCGGTTGTTTTTCTGGCAACTTGAAGAGGGAAGTGGGATTTGAAAAAGAAAAGAAAAAAAAGATCTGGATAAATATTTTCCAGTTGGTCTCACAGTCTAGGAAGCATGTTCAGACACTGCTTCATCGGTTCTTGGCTGCAGAAATCCCTACTGGATGGACTCACTTATCCTCTTTGGTGATGAAAGGATGCTGAACCTCGGGAGAGTTGCCTCCTTTGGCTCTGCCCAGAGCTTTGGCAAGATGCAGAGGCTCCCCAACGCGCGTGGCATGCTTTCTGCAACACACTACAGCACAGGTTTTAGGAGGAAGAGGACAGATGGAGTGGACGGTCGGTGGGAAGAGCAGAGCTCTTTCCCAGTGTGCTGCAGTGGGTCTTCACAGGAGAAGCCTGGGCCAGGTTTGGGTGTGAATGAAGTGCTTTTGGTGCACATGTGCTGACTTCTAACACCTTCTAGAGCCAGGCATTTTGAATGGCATTTTGAAGCCAGGCAGTATTTAAATTAGCATATGCAAAGCCTGAAGGTAAAAGGATTTGCACTCATTATTAAGTTATTATTTATAACTTAAAAAACCTAAGAACATTTTAATTTCTAGTAAATGCATCAGCTTGAGGAAGGAGTCGTGTCATTCTAATAAACTTGCTGATTGTGAACATACCATGATTTCGGTAGAAACAAGATAAGGAAGGAGCTATGCAGACAAAGCCTTGGATACAAGGGTTGTAGGTGAGCCGCGGCACCTTTTTTTATTATTTCTGAGTATTACCAGTGACCCTTTAACACTGTTGAGAATGGGTTTGTGAGAGTTCTCAGGTAATGTTTAGTTCACTGGTCCTTCTTATCTGGATCTCGGAGCAGTGCAAGTTTAATTGTTGATTGATGACAAAATAATTCTTCAGTAGAATCAATTACCTATATCTTCCCTGGGTATCTCTGTTTTGGTTTGAGGGAGGGAGAGGGTAAACACTGATTTCTTCTATTTAGAGTGCCTTTAGCTTTCACAGTCGCTCTCTTGTTACAATTTTTATAAAGACACTTCTTCAGAATTATTTCCTTTTCTTTCTTCACCTGGATAAAGATATGTTTCTCCAGTCTCTTAATTCTGATTTCATGCTTTAATTCATTTTATAGAGTTTTTTGTGCCTAGAGTGAGAGAGAATATTTTATATGCTTGCTTTTCTGGAATTGATTTTAATTTTTTTATAATTCACTAAAGTTATTCAAACACTATGCTCTTTTTAATATCTTTACAGTCTAGATTAATCAAATTCTACTTCTTATATCTTTCCATATAAACTTTTTAGAGATTTGTATTTTCACATTTATAACTCAAACTAAAGCTGAGGCAGTTCCACATTCAGTTTCTTTCAGTTATTCCCAAAATACAAAACTGTTTTTTCCTGTCTGAGATAGGAATTTAATATTTGTTACTCATTGGAGCAGCTTTTCTATTTTCATGTTTTTAAAACCACTTTCTCATTTTAGAAGTCCTTCTACTGACTCATGTTCTTCCACCCCCAAATCTCTTTTGCTCTTAAGTAGTTTATTTTTGGTGGGGTTTTTATTAGGGAACTTCTACACAACTGAGCTTATTCTGTAGTTCATGTGTTCGTTTAAGTGCTGTACAAATGTCAGGTTATATGCCTTCTGCTACGATCCCCTGTTTTGTTGCAAGGTGTAGTCATAATGTTAGAACTCGTTCACTTTAATTGTCAGAACAGATTCAAGATAGCTGCTTACACCTAATCCCTACGTTGCATTAAAATGACTGTAGTTTTTTTGTAGACTTATAACTGTGAAAATAACACATCTCAGTCCAGTGTTGGTCTGTCTTTTTTTAAACTGTAGTGTGGCTTTGTGGTAGTAGATATTGTGTTACATGGTATATTGAAAACTACAGGGAGATGGGGATGCACAAGGGAGTGTTTCAGGCATTTGACAGCTTTGAGTATCACTTGAACACCCCACCATCACCACCACTTTGCACCCCGAAGTATTTCCTTTTACTGGTGAGCCATACCTGCTTCATCCCAAGCATTGTAATGTTTAATGTGGGCAATAGGCTAATACTATTCAGCTGAATATTTATGAGCACAACACAAAATAATTAGCCATAATATCTGAAGCTAATAAAATTATGCGTATCTGGTGTTAATTACACTTAATGAATGGTGTCTCTAAGCAGGTAGTTGTGCTCATTTCAGCATTGACTGTTCATTTTCATTTCTTTAATCTCCAGACCATTTTGTCTGAATCAAAAAATTAGCATTCAGTGGGATGAATGAGAACATTTATATTTGTAAGAGCTATTTTCTGACTCATGAAATCATGGCAAGTGAATGGCAGAGCCTTGCATTCCAGGTTGCTTTTTGTTGTTTTTGTGGTCCACATCTGTGGGACTGTTGGGATGTTGTACTTTATGCTGCTTGTGTAGAGGAGGCTGACAGCTGGTGCTTGCAAGAATATTATCTGTGATTACCTTGATCATGAGGAATTATTGCATGGGAATTATCTAAGGAGGGGGTAATGGTGTCCTAGAGACGGCTCGTCTCCTGTATTTTTTTGCAGGCAGGTAGGGGTTTGAAGAGATGCAGCTTTCTTAGAAGCAGCCAAAGAGTGAAACTGGGGATTAGGAGAAAGGGCTCCCAGTGAAGTAAAGGTTTGGGGTTTTGGCGTGAGCAGCTTTTCCTTTGATAACAGGCCAGACAGGGTCGAAAGGAAGTGGCTGGAGGAGGAAAAACAGTCTTTGCTTTCCAGAGGAGGAGCTATATCTGGAGCAGTTGGATTTGGAGTCTTTGGCAAAGCTTCACATTTTGACTGTGGAGTCTCCGGAAAAAGAAACTTCAGCTGTGAGACCCAATGGGGCAGGATCCCCGGGAGGGCAGCAGGAGACGCTCATGGTCTAAGGGGGTGTCTGCGGCGTGTCAGCACCTTACCCCGCAGCCCAGGAGGGCAGCTAGTCCTTGCTGTTTCCCTTGAGGGGCAAGTGAGCCCAGGCTTAGGAAGTAGGAAAGAAACTGCGTTAGACTTTGAGAAAAGTTATGCATTCTTCTAAAGATAGACCTAAAACACAGCTGTTGGAGCATGCAGAAAGGGGAACTGTACCCAGTGGTTCAGCTATCCTGGAAGACACAGTCCCTCCTAAGCTTATTTGACACTGGAAATGGGAACCTTAACTCTCGTAGGCGTGTACATTTAAAGCCTGTAGCGAGAGGGTAAGTTCTGCCGTGGTAAAAACTTTCTTCAGGCAAAGCTCCCTGGTTTGCATTTCCACAAATGCTGCCTGTAATGGAACTTGGCACGAGATGAAGATTGCCTGCATGCTTACACAACGAGTGCTTCCTAGGCACGTTGACCCTTTTTGCCTTAAAATAACAAACCCAAAGGAAAGTATTTGGTTTTTAGGTCTTTGGTTTTTTTCCAAATAATGAATGGTGTAGATTTGTAATGCTAACAGTATGTGATTTAGGACTCAAAGCAGTGGCATTTTAGAAGTAAACAAACATGTACCAGATTATCTCAGTGTCCTTATTTATAGCATTGCTCTACTGTAGAGTTACTGGATCGCTTGCTTTAACTAATTAACTTGTATTATCATTTAGCCTTATGCTTTCGCTGTGGTGATGCTTCCTCTGTGGTAGTTACTCGAGAGACTCTAGCCTCTTCTGAAACAAATACTTCATGATCCTGTAAAACATCACTTGTTTAAAGGAAGCTGTTGATGTAAACAACAGGCTAATGCATGAAACTCTTGACATGTTAGCATTGAAACCAACTGTCCCCTGCGTGGTTTTGTTCTTACTATGAGGAAAGCTGAAGCTAGACATCTGGTCTTCTGTGGGCGAGAGAGCTTTTTACAAGTTACGGGACCGCTTGTTCAAGTGAAGTTAAAAAATATTTTGAACAGAGAAGGTGAAAAAAATTTACTGAAATAGCTAGTTTCTCGAAGCAGCTTATGTTTTAGAGTGCAGGCGGTCTCTGTCTTTATTCTTTATGGGGAATATGCTGGTCATTTTAATGTGTGCATTTGGTATAGGAGCATCCTTTTCAAAAACCACTTGTCTGAAAACTGTTGCAGAGAGGAGCCAGATTATTGACAGTGGTGTGTGAGAACAGGTAGTGAGCAAACACACTTTTCCAGCTCAGAGGCATGTATTTCTGTCAGCTATCACCACACATCACTATTGATGCTGTCTATAGGTTTGAGACCTAGGGGATCAGAGTTATGTGTTGGTTTAATAGTTTCTTGTCTTTGTATGAGGTTTGAATTCTAGTTCTGGATATTTGTTTATTTTGCAAAGCTCTCTGATTCTCCTCATCCTCAGTCTTCCCTCATTACAGACAAATCTCTCTTTCTAAAAAGTGAAATGCAAAGAAGTACACTGCCAAGTCCAATGGCAAGTTGTAAGCAGACCTGCTTTTATTCATTTTATGTCTGACTTCAGCTGGTTTTGCATGTTTTATAGGAACAGAAGCATTTTCCTGCATCCCATACTCGAAATATTCCCAACTAAAACCTTAAAATATTCAGAGATTATTGCATACTTCTGTGATGATACGATTGTACTTCTAGCTGCATCTCACTTGTCCTCAGCTAAGATGCTGTATATTTTCTTCTACTTATACCTATGGGTTTACAGTGCATTTTCATAGAAAAAATAAAAGCCCTTTTAATGTAGTCACTTTTAAGAGCAATTTTCCTCTAACAGTCATTAAGTGACACAGATGCTTTGGCAAGCGTTTTTGATAAATTTCTACAGAAAAATCTGCCAAACTTTAAATTCTTGCAGTGTGTCTCCATCTACCTTGTAACTCCTATTAGTTCTGGCTGTACTTGTACATGAGAAGAGGCTTTGTTAGTGACTACTCTCCAGGTAGTGCCTCTGAATGAGCTGCATGTGAAAGGAAGAAGGTAAATACACAGATCTGAATAGCTCCCAGTTGCCTACAGTCATCTCCACTCAAGCAATGCTCTTTTTACATTACTGATCAAGTATATTGGCTGCATCCTGTATAAATAGACTTAGTAACCAGTTCCTCTGCAAGCTTTATTAAGCGATGAAGATTTACATGCTTAATATACTAAGATGCTGGCGTTTTCAGGCTGGGGTTGCTGAGTGCATGGTGCTTAGCAAGGGCAGGCTCTGGCTGTAGTGTGGTTGGTGGTTAGGTTTCCTGCCAGCCCTCCTGTAGCTTGGTAAAATTAGTATGATTCAAGCCACCGATGTCTTGAAACGACAGTCCTTTCCTTTATTGAGGTAGTATGAAATGATACTGAGACTTACTCTTCTAGAAAATAGGATGAAGTTTTGAAAAGGAATAGGAGAGGAACAGATAATCATTTCGAGTCTGCTGTGACGGAGCTGAATCATTTATCTCGGCATTGGTTTTCATGGTTCGTGACAGTGACTTCCACCACCACTTGCATGTGTCACTGTCACGTGAAGATTTGACTCTTATTTACTATGTCTCAATGTTAGAGATGACCTGTGTCAGTAAAAGCCTTTTAATCCAGAAGACTTGTAGAAAGCATAAGGCACCTAGGGAAGCGTTGAATACTCTGCCAGAGCGGATTAGGGTGGGAGGTGAGGCCCTTGTGACTTTGTGGAGTTAGGCATTAAAAGGTTTACATATCTCTTAATACGTAGTCTCAAGGAAATGGCTGAGCTAGGCACCCTGGTACTTAGAAAAGCAGTGTGTATAATTAATGAGGCAAGAGCAAACCGACATGTGTCGGTAAAAGATGGTGCAAATTTTCCTCTATCTTGGTCATGCAGAGACAAATCTTGTACATGTCCAAAATCAGGCTGGTGCCCTCCTATGTGCTTGTTAGGTGCTGGTGAGCACAAGTCAGGGTTGGGCAGCTGGGGGGAAGCTGAGACAGGCAGCCCTGTACTGCCGATAACCAGGCATCTCTGCTCGGGCACTGCCCCATGCTGCTTCTAGGCTGGGCCAGCTCTTAGGTCTACCCATATCCAATACAGCACTGCTAATGACTTTTTTCCCCCTCCTCATACAGATCGGTGACTCCTGCAGCCACTATTTTAGCTGTGCTAACAAGGTAGTTTTTAGCTGGCTTATCCGCAGCAGCAGGGAACTCAGTGCTGGTTTCCACAAAACCTGCCTGAGTAGCTCGTTATAATGACAGGTCATTAGCTCTTGCTTAGATATACTCTAATAGCTGCAAAAGGGGACAACTTCTTTCCAGGAAATAAATGTATTTTCTTCTTCATTGTGGAGTTTCTTCTGAGCTTTCTGTGAATGCTCCATGTCTAATAAACAGAAGTGAAGGCCCCTAAGTATAATTGTAAAATGCCATTGGGTTTGTCTGGGGGCAATTACATGTGTAGTTGCAGGAGTGTTGAGTTACTTTAACAAAAGACATGAGTGGCTCAAATGTACTGAGAAATTTGTGTTTGCGCAGGAATCAAAACAATTTATTGTGTGCATATGTAGCATCTTGAATTTGGTGGATGCTAGCTCTTCAACAGCCTAGCTGCACTGTGCAGCATATGTGCCCAGACTTCTGACACCTTCCTACTGTTACTGTGGAAACTCTAATTTCTAAGTCCAGACTTCTGTGTCCCTGAAACGATTTTTTTTTTTTTCTTTTCTGCTGAGGCAAAAGGGCACAAAGTCTGCAGATAAGAAAGAAATACTCCTGTGCAGTATGAACCCAGCTGGTGCACTGACTGGTGCACTGGTGCACTGGTGCACTGATTTATGTGGTTGTGCTTGATGGGGAATCACATGTTCAAACGGGTGTAGATGCATTTATTTTAATGGTGAAACTCCAGGTAGGCATGCTATATACGAACTTAGACATATGAACCTATCCTGAGAAATGGAAACTGTAGAATGCAAGGGGAAGAAAAGTATCCTTCCCGAGTCATATGTTTCTGAATCGTCAAGTACGTGGAGGGGGAAAAAAGCCTCATCAGACTCCCTCCCTGCCCCCAACAGGCCCAGGCTGAATTGAAAACACATACAGCAATCTCTGCTCTGAATAACTTCTGCTTGGCTATATAATTTCAAAGAGAAATGCTTTCAGGGTGATGATAGGTTTTGTCTACATCTGTAATGTCTCATTTGTCTTTGGATACCCAACAGTCTTTGCTTTGTTTACTCAGAGATGAGCAAATATGAAGCTGAATGTACTTTTCAATGATCAATGTAAATCAATGTGAAGAATGGAGATGGTTATAAAATATATACACGTACATATATTTAGCAAGGTTTTCTAGATTGATTGCTCCTAAACTTAGAGCTTGACTCCTCTTATGTGCAGAGAATTCACAAAGAGACAGTCATAGCCCAGGGACAGTGAAGTGTGGTCACTGATGGATAAAATAAAATTCAAGCCTGTTTGCATTTTAATGGATTTTAATCACATGAGAGTTTGGGAAAGAAAAAATAGATTCCTCCCCCTTTCTTTTCATCACTGCATCTGACTGCTTCAGGGCTAGCAAAACTGGTCCCAGGTACCAAGATACCATTGTCAGTTCTCATCCTGTTGTTAAAAGAGACTTTTACAAAGGCAAGGGATGTGCATGATCATCATTAGTCACTGAGAGCAAAACAAATAGTACTGGTCTGTAGATGTGGCAAGGAAAGCAGAGCTTAAAGTTTTTGGCAAACTAAGTAGTAAGGAGGAAATGAACAAGATGCCATGCATGGTTTTTATCGCCAGAGATTTACAAAAATAAGTTTGACATCCGTCAGGAGTTGGGAGGTAGGATACCATTCTGCTCTAATGGTGTGGAAGCAGCACAAACTAACAAACTAAAACTCTTGAATAAAAGGGAGTTGTTCCTTAAGCTTTCACTCTTTGGTGCTGCCTCTCATCTGTTTATCGCTTCTGCTGTCTGTGACAAGATCTTCATATGTATTTTAAATGTTCTTGCTTTGTAGTGCTAGCGTGGACCAGCTCTGCGTGATGCACCACTCCCTCTTGCTGTCTCTGCTGCTGCAGCCTCGTTCATGCTTATCGGCTGCTGCTTGTGTCATCTGAAACTCGATTCCCTGTGTGATAATATTGGGTGGAATTTATCCCTCAACCCCCAGAAATAATTTTTGTTCAAGAACACCACTGCAAAGACAGCTAAGCAGGGTATTTTGTGATAATACTGTCATCTAAAAAAAAGGGGGGGGGAGGGTGGAGCAGAGGATGTTTAAAATGCCAAGGTATTTTATAACGGGCAGAAAATAGAGAAGCTCAAGTTTTTGCCCTGTATTTTCTTTTGTTATATCACTAAGTGGATGTTTGTGTCTGTTTATACTCTGATTTCGTGTGTGTTTTGAAATCTCATTGTACTCAGTGGTGGAAAATTGGCTGCTTAAGTAAAGGCATGTTAAGGACAGCTATCTACAGTAGCTGGAAGGAAATGCTTCTCAAATGTATTGTCCAAGTTGGTTCTAGTTAATAGTCTCTTGGGTATGTGAACTTTCCTTACCTTCTCCACCCATCTTCTGGCAGCAAACGGAATTCTTAGTATTTCCATTTAAAAATAAATTAATAAAAATTGGTGCTGCCACTGTAAATTGTTTCCCAATAGGAGTGAAATGAATTTCAGTAATAACTCATAAAATCACTTGTGGGGGTTGATTATTCCCACTGGGGGGGGAACCCCACAAAACAGTAACATTCAAACTGGATGAAAATTATTGTATTCATATAAAGATTCTAGTCTTCCTTTCCTCCTGGTCTGGTTGGATTTACTGTTACAAAATGCAGTTGCGCAGCGGGACTGCTAATTAGATGTTATCAGGCCTGTTTCTGCAAGGTTGTGACCTATAAATTTCTGTTTAGCATTGCTGTAGGAAAGACATTTTCTCTCCACAGGTTATTTATCCTTACAGGGTTAATTTGTTCTTCTAGGATTTTGGAGATGAGCACCTGTGGCTTTACCCTTCTTATAGAACGGGGTTTGGATTCGCTGTGGGGGCTTCATGATGTTAGTTTGCAAAACATATGGCAGGGAAAATATTTGGGAACAAGTGCATGTTTGCACTTAGGGGTTTTGTGGCATTAACACTAAGCATCAGATAAATCAGATAAAAAGCAGCGTAGTGAATAATGAAAGGTCTGGTCCTCACAAGCTTTATATTTTGCATATTTTGGGGAACGTAGCAGGAGGAAGGAGGAAAAACTAAGTTGGCGTGGGCTCTAGGGTGGAGGGTGTTTGGGGTGAGGATGTGGGGTTGCCTTTATTCTTCATAGCCTAGCCTACTGGAGAGAGAAGGAAATGTGTTAAGTAGAGGGAAAACCCAGCTGAATAATACCTGAAATACTGCACCCCAGCTACAGATCCTTTTAATTAGCTAGCCCATCATCAAAGTATACATTAATCATGCTTATTTAGATTTGCCAAAAGCATAGTGAACCTGCTCCACTTGTTTTGGTGGTATCTCGGGAGCCTTGATCTCAGCATGGCTAAGGTGTCCAAACCGAGCTGGCCTACAAGAATGAATTTCCCCTGACACAGTGTTAGCTCAGCACTTGCAACTTCTCTGCCCTGGCACTGTTATTTCTTCCCATGTTGCCTCTTTCTTTCACAGTTAGTTTCCCTCAACATCATATAGAGTAGGCAAGAAGAAAGAAATCATCCGCTATATTCTGCAATTTCGGAACAAAATTGAGCTTTGATTTGCAAATATTGACATCATGTGGCAATAAGGAGACCAAAGCGCTCTGAGTCAGAAAGCTCCTGAGCCTTCATCTGAGCCAGGAGCTCAGTGTCCTGCCTTGACCGAATTGGTGGTGACCTCCTTATGCTTAACCGAAGTGGATTTTTTTTCCCAAAGCCAGCTTTCCCTCCCTAAAAACAGGTACAATATCTGGGTTAAATTACAAAGGGAAACTAACCTCATAGAACCTTTAACTAAAGGTTAAAGAGTAGAGCTGATAAAAGAGGTATTACAGGTTCTTACCTCGCTGTACTGGATTAAATGTGGGATTCAGATTATTTGCAGTAAGACATCTCTTTGCATAAATCTAAATATGGCTCAGAATCCCCATTGCATTCATGTAAGATCTGGTCTCCTTCCTCTAAAGTTTTGTGTCTGAACCGTCTTTAAAGGATGAAAAACGTCCAGTCCTTTGTATATTAGCATTGAATTACTGAAATGCAATGTTAGGGAGAAAAATGGAATGAGGAACGTTCTGGTGCTTTTGTATGGGCTTTTGTTTTTAAGTAGGTCAAATCAACTAACTGGTGTGTAATAGCTGGTTCCAGGTTTGTCTGAAAACATTTTGAAGATGCCAGAAGGAAGGAGAGTGGGTCTTTTTAAATAGCATGGGGAGTACTGGAGGGCTTCTTTTACATTGTATTTGAATCCCTTGAGGTGGTCCCTTACTAAGTCATTTAAGTGGTTAAAATAAGAAAGCTAAGTTTAGCCTATATGCCTGAATGACCTGGATAATATGCAAAAAACCTGCACATCTTTGTAGTAGATTTTAGTGTCCTGTGAACTCTGCCTTCAACAAGGGAAATAAACTTGTCTGTCTGAGACATCAGCAGTGGTCAGAACTCCTATATTCTCTTTTCCCAAAAGTCTGTTGAGGAAAAAAAAAAACCAAACCAAAAGAAGCCCCTAATCACTCATGTATACCCAGGCTTCAAGAAGTGTTCAGGTTGAAAATAGCTAAAAGAGTACAGCAGCAGCAGCAGGCTGTGCAGTGATGGCAGGGTGACTGAGCATTTAAAACTCCTGGGTATGGGAGAACATCACTTCGAGAGCTTTGTATTTATTTTATTCTTTATTTTTCCTTTATTCTTCTCTCTCATCATGAAAACCACCACACACGGGTAGGGTTGTTTTTCAAACCACAGAGGCTGTGTTTCTGTAGAGGTAGGTTTAAGGGGAGGGGAATTCAGCAATCCTGCCATTGCTCTGAGAAATTAAGATTATGGGCTGAGATTGTTCAGATTAGTGACAATGAATATATTGGTTTTCTTGAAGGAAAGCCAAAGATGAAAGCTTCTAAAAGAAATAGCCTGCATGGTGTAATTCAAACTGCATGTGAAAGCCTGAAAGATGGTGTGTTTGTTTTTCAGTTTTCATCTTGAACTTCTTGTGGTCACTATCTCATCACCTTGTCTGTTCTTGTGGCTAGTCCTTGTCTCCACAGAATTGCTTCTCTACCTTTGCTCTTCCCATACCTCTCTCCCTTTACCTGGCAGAAGGCAAAAGGGTCTTGCTCTCTTGAAACTGGTCTGTGACAGATGAATGTCAGCTGGTTGATGCCTTGTTGGCAAGGGGGTGGGGGTACAGCTGTCTGTGGGGGCAGAACCTTTGGTAATGGTGCTTTTGCCAAGATCTGTGCACTGCTTGTGGTACATGTATGTTTAGCTTTGACCACAAGTACACTAGTGCATTTTTTTGTGCACCCAAAAAATGTGCAAGAACCGAGCAGCGTTTGCTTTTAAATTGTTTTTGTTTGGTTGTTTTGGTTTTTTTTTTCCACAGCTGCCTTGGGCCAAGGTCCTTTTTAAGTTCAGGATGCTTTTCCTCTAGTCTTCTTCCTGCACTGCTGCAAAGAATAAAGAATTAAAGCCCAGCCTGGATGCTCGGTGCTGAAGAGGCTATAAGATGGAGATTAGGGATCGATGAGAGCAAGCATTACAGAGAAAAGAACAGGGGGAAGCGTATAGAGCTGGGTAAGAAAAGGCTCATGCATAAATTAGGAGGAAAAACTGCGGATTTTTTTCACCCACGGATAATTAACTTTTCTGCTATTCTCCATTTTCCGCTTCCTAAACCTCTCACGAAAGCCTCTCCTTGCTTTGGGGAGAAGTGTCACTTGAGAATCTTCTCAGAACTTGGCAGCTATGTAGTAGGGGCATGTAATCTTTTATAATCCTCTCTACAGGTTTGTAATAACCATCTCTGTTTTCAGATTCCAAAACGTTTTGTAGGCCAAGTGGGAATTTAACTGTGAGAGAAAAATGTGTTTAATATTCAGGAGCAAAGATGAGTGGTCCTGGGCAGGGAATGAGAACTGAATGAGAAGGAAGGAAAACCTGCTTAGTATTGTAGGAAGGGTCACAGCAATGGCTTTAAGCAACTGCTGGTTCTTTGAAATCCTAGGTATCCTGGGAACCAAATTGGTTTTTACACAGATAGCAGCTTCTGTTCTGGTGATGTCATGAGACTTACAAGGCTGCACAATGAGCTGCTTGTTTGCAGGCGGGCATGGGAGGCTGGGCTGAGCATGAAGTGCACCTGCATGTTTTGTAAGGTCCCCACCTTGACTGGGTTGTGTTTTCTGGTTCCACTTGTTGAGCTAAGAATTGCGCAGATAATTGCATGATTTGAGGTTGCTGGCACTGATCCATTCAAGAAGGTGCTGATGTCTCCCGATAGACGCATCTTTCACGCTGTCTCTCATGAACCTGGCTGGGTACAGACCATGAGAACAGGGATGGTGAGAGAGGCGCAGCCGAGGGAAGCGAAGATCGGTTACCCTTTGTAAGTTTAGCAATCGGCTATGCAGCACGTAAGAAGCTTAGAGGAGCTCAGCAGTGTTCAAGCTAATTGGCAGCTTTAAACTGCTATTAAGAGCTCCCACACCTTTTTCTCAAAGAAGCTGCACGGTGACAGCGAGCTGGTGCAACTTTCTGCTTTCTAATCAGAATTACCCTGCCAGGTCAATTTTAGCTTTATGCCTAATTTTTGCTTCTGCTGCTAGCTCCTTAGCTCTCGTTTTTTAGGACTTTGCAAGAAAGCTCGAGACTGTTGGCACACTCAGCATCTGCTCGCTAAACTACTCGTAAGATTTTAAGACTTGCGGTTTCTTTTTTGGAACGACTCCATGATTTTCCCTTTTGAAAAGAAAATCGCGGTGAAGCTGCTCGCATGGTTGTGGCCTAACTGAATTTGTGCTCTTGAGCTTCTGCAGAGCGCTTGGGTACTGGGGAACACTGAGCCCTTTTAGCAAATATTGGGGTCTGAGGGTGGTAAATAAGTTAGCGTAGGTCTTGCAAAAGGTTTGGTTTTTGAATTGCATGTGTTATGGGGAAACGAGAGGGGAAATCTTGGCTGATCTCTACTCTAGTCTCAGCCTTGGTGTGAAAACTACTAAGCTTTTGATAGGCAAAGTGGTGACGTTGCAAGTATAGGGCAGATGTACTGACTCGGGACCAAGTTAAATTGGCAGAGCTGTCTGGGAGCTCAGCTGGGGGAGTGAGCCTGCTGCACCTTGCTCACTGCTGGCTGTCTCTTGTACAAACAAGTCAAATCTCTCCTAGGGAAGGAATGAGGGGGTGGGAATGATGTCAGCACCAGAGAGGAGAGGCAGCAAGAGCTCATCCTTCTGGGAGATGCCAGGTTTGTTGAACAGTAGCATTCTGTATTTTGTCTCCTTCTGGTTGCAAAGGAGACAGCCCTTGGCTGGCTGTTAGGTATTCACTCATCTGATGGCTTAGCCCTTCCCACATGAGAAAATCGTTCCTTACACTTTTTAGGCAGTTAACCTTTAGGAAATTCAAGAATCCGACTGGTCGCTCTGGGCCTAGTGGACAAAACATTGATACCCTCTGTTCTGACTTTAAAGGTTAGTCTTGCTTTCTCTGTGGTGAGGCGAGACAGCTGCATGTGAAAAATTCAGAGCAGAAAGGTGACTCTTCCCCCCTCCCCCATCTCAGATCTCATCAAAGCCTTCCAGCAACTGGTGGAAAAAAGTTGTCCCCTTATCTGTTTGCAGAAGACATGCACAATCTTCATTCAGAGGAGGGAAAAAAACCCTCAAAACCTTATCCATAAGCAGTGAGCAGCAGATACCTTCAGACTTCTCATCTCTAAATTTTAAGAGATTCCTTCACCCAGAGTTGGCATACCGATGGTAGGGAAATCGAAGCACACACAGTAAGAATAAAAATTACCATGGTGATATTTCTATGAGAGTACAGGGCATGAAAACTGTACTTGACTGAACAGTTTTTACATGAATCTGTCTGTGGCTGATGAGGTTCTCCACTGGGGTACTGGAAAACCAGTTTTTAGACTGTGCCTGATCACTGCCGCTCAATAAAAGAGTAGTGGAAAGTTAATAGGTTAGATTGGCAAGATTGGCCTATACTAGAAAAAATTAAAGATCTTGTGAAGAATTTGTGTTGCAGTGCCAAATGCGTTGGAATCTGAGAAAGTCATGACGCTGGTCATGGCCTCTGCCAGCTTCTGAAGTACCATTTTCACGTACTTAAACCTTTTATGGCTTTATTCTGTGCAGAATGGATTTTCCAGGTAGCTTTTTGACTGTAACCAGTTGATGTGAGAGCTTTTGAGATCGCTGAAATCTGGTGGTTTGACTAAGCTTTCTTTACCTCCTACCCACACTATTAAGTTTCCCTCCAAGAATTTGGTTATCATTGCATGCAGTTGCCGGAGGAGAGCAACTGGATTCAGCTGAATTGAGGGGTAGTCGTTGCATGTGTCATGACGTTTGTTGAGTGTGGATATTAAATCTAACAGAAATAATTCAGACTAGATACTTACCTCTGTAATAACATCCTACATAAATAGCGTGCTCTCATCCCAAAGGATCTGCTCATGCTTTTTACACTTAAAATAACACCTACTTCACCAGAGAGATCTGTTGCTGACCATGAAAATGTAGGTACCTCTTAACTGAAATGGAGCTGTGCCACACTGATTTAGAAGGGTGAGTGAGCAGTACTGTGTCTCACAGTAGCTACAAGAAGCTTCCCGGAAAAACCTGCAGTCATTGCCCTTGTGATCTGAAATTAAATGGCAGGATTAATGGTTTTATTTCTGTAATGTGTACTGGTCAGATCTCTGAAGTGTGTTGTGATTCAGAGAAGAATTAATCAACCATAAGAGCATCATGTTTTCTCTGTAGCATGTGAGTCTCAGAGTTAGCACACATAGTATGTGCTGAATCTTCCTTATAATATTATACGATAAGTCATGAGCGTTGTATGTTCTGTGTCAAGACATTGTGGTGATTGTCCATACAAACTTGGACGATGAGTGTCCCCTCCTTCTCCCCAGTGAGCTTGTGCATCGTGATGGGTTTTCTTTGAACAGTTGTTTCTGATAGTGCCTTTCTGCAGTCCTGGTTGGATCAGAAGCCATTGCATATGGCTGGGAGTTGGTTTGAGAAATAAGAAATGTAAACAAAAGCTATATATATCAGTATGAGAGAAAGTGGAAGTCATCTTGATTGTGCTTTTCCTAGCAGACCCTTAGTAACTGACCTGTGTCATCATTTGCTCTGTATAAATGTTGAGAGATTGTCCCTCTCTTAGCTGAGCCAGGGTTGCTCTGACGCCTGTGCCTGCGCTCAGGACAGCGGTGCTTGGATTCTCTTCTGTTTTAAATGCAGATCCTGCAGATCTTCATCTGAACATCACACAGCTGTCTGAAATAGTTACATATACACACAGCACTGTATGTTGCACAAGTGTGCTATTGCTGTTTATTTTCACTCGCATTAGTGACTTCTTTTGCAGAAGTCCTGCCTTATTACAAGATGCATGCTCAGGGGAATGAAACGTGTTGAGACACGGTGTATTTCCCTTTCTGCCATATCTTTCCCTTGAATCATGAGCTTCATCAGCTTTTAGAGATGGTATATGTTTATTGAAGGACTTTTAATCGCCGTTTGTCTTTGAAACTTCATGTCAATAGTAAGGCTTGAAGTTTCAGCTTCTGTTCAACGGCTCAATAAAGGTTCAAACTGATGATTAATCAAACCGGACTGCATACTCATGCACAGCTGGGTAGGTCGGGGTACTGACAAGCTCTCAGATGACAGCGCTTACCTAAAGTTCTCTGAGTCCTGTCTCTATGGTAAGTACATAAAACACCGTGGAAACATAGACATTGGGCAAGTAGACCTGTTGTCAAAAGGTGTTAGGGCTCCTACTAATCTCTCTTCAGGGGGAAGAAAAAATCCTCCCTGCATACAAACTTGGCCACTACATTAGTTACTCAGCTGCTTGGCAGCTCCTTATTGGAAATACTGGGAACGGAATACGGACCCTAATAAAGTCGACGAAAATTTGGCAAGTACTTCAGTAAGCCCTTGATTTCACCATAGGAAGAGTGTGGTTCAGAAAAGGAGCTTTGACACATGCCAGGGGTGCTCTTGTCATCACTGGATGGAGGTTTATTTTTGTGTTTTTTATTGATGGTAGGTAGAGAGTGCTTTTTGGCAAAGAGACTGAAAGCATGAATTTACCTTTAATGGCAGTTTTCTTGGCCCGATTTCTGCTAATTCTGTCCTTTTCAGTAGCTCTGAAGAGGAGAGAAGATGCTGCTTTTCTGGTTGTAGAAGAGCTGTTGGGGACTAAATGACACTGCAATGCCCGTCATCTCTTGGAAATAATTTTCTGATTCTGCCCATTGCTTGCTTTTTGGAAAGTATTCTCCACTTGCGAATGCATTTGGAATTTAAAAAAAAGAATTGTTGCATACTTGCAATGGAAGATTCAGAAATGTTCCCATCTGATATCACTAGTACTACTCCCTAAATACTACTAAACTGCCGTCAGTTTTCATAAAATGTCTTACCTTTTCTGTGGGGATCAACTTGGCACTGGCTGCTTCTTTCCTTGTTCCCTTGCCCTGCACCAGTCAACACTTTTTTTTTCTGTTGTTATGTGGTTATGGCATAACTGTTCCTTCCCCCCCCCCCCCCCCCTTTTTTCTTAAATAAGCTCTGTAGTTAAAGAATAATAAGGTACAAGTTGTCATTCAGCTGAGAGAAAGGGATCTTTGTGGATATTTATAACACGCCTAATGGCATTTCAGAGCCCCGAGGAAAAACAACGCAGCTTCAAATCTTCAGCTATGTTGGATGTGGCAGGCGGGCAGCAATGCTCTTCTCGGTTCAGCAGGGGGAGGATGTACAGAGAAGGGGATTTTTTCCAAGCTGTTACTTAACTGATATTAGCATTTGAAGGCACATAAGGCATGACCTTTAATCCTGTGTGTAGACTAACTGATCTGCTTGCTTGAATGCCTCATTGTAATGATGCAGAATAGAAAGGATTGCATCAGACCAGAGAAAGAAATCTCCTGTCACCAGAACTTGCAGATTTAGGTGTGTGGCTGCATGAGCCCATCCAGCATGTAACATCTGCAAACCCAGAGCTTTCAGATGCACCTCCCTGATCTCTCCTCCAACTCCTGTCCGAAATTGCATTCATCAGTGAGTTACCCTCCAAAGCACAAGCCTTCCTGTATGAGCAGATAGATAGTAGCCCCAAGGGAGAAAGGACAGCCCTGACTTTTGGTCTTTCCCAAAAGTGTAAGTGGTCCTAGTTACGCATGGACTTTTTGCCATTCACTTCCATAGCGATTCAAACAGTGGTGGTAAATTAGTTTTATGGGGTATTAGTGGAAGAGATTGGTGGGTTTTATTACATTCATGTGAAAAGTTGGAGCCAAGAATGTAAAATGAAAACTGAAGATGAAGAGTACCGGAAAGCAGAACAGGGTTTGTGAAGCGAACGAGTGTATATGTGATATTGTGTAAAGTCCCAAAGAGTCTTCGGTCTAAACTGGTAACATACTTCAGAGTAAGTTTTGAAGTTACAGCTGTTGCGGGAGGCTCCAAAGAGGTCAACCACGCAGGAAGGCTAGCTGAGAAATAATTTAAATAGGGCAGAGAAGTTGCTAGGTACAAACATGCCAAAGCTATGCTGCGATTTTTGTTGCAGCAGGTTTTCTTGCAATGTGTATTCAGCTTCCGTCTGGTTCGCGAGATGGGCTTGCAGCGTCAGCCTTGGGGAGAGGACTGAAGTTATGGCATCTGATACATTGGAAAACCAGCTTGCAACCGCTCCTCTTTGTTGAAGAGAGCACTTGGTCAGCCCGCAGGGGTGGTGGGGCTGTGTCCTGACACGCGTTCAAAAGGATACCTGTACAAACACAAAATATTAATGCTGTGGTGTTCTCTAGTGGTGATTGACAGCTCCAGACACTGAGATGGCATGTTACTCTGCCAGCAGCCTGTGGAAAGCTGTTCTGACATAGCCAACCCGCTTGGCAGCAGAGCCGTGGCTGGCCCGCAGTGCCTGATGACTCAGTTAAGTCCTGGAGTTGTTATTGCAGTGGAAGAAGTCGTTCTGTTCTTTAATTCCTTTGTGCAGCCCATAGATCAGTTGGATGGTATCCTGCCAAGGCCTGTAGTTAGTAGAAATTATAATGCAAAAATCTTTTGGGGCTGGGCGAGTCGTGACTGTAGATTCTGCGTTGGAGCTAATAGTCCAGAATAGTTTTCTTTTGCCACGAGGAAGTCTACTGGCACTCCAAAACATAGTTTACTTGGTTATCACTCGGCATAGCAGCTGGAGGCCCTCTCTTGCTGGTAGCCCACCCATGTGAGCAGGACGGGGCACACCTTCATCCTTTTTTCCCCTTGGTGATATATCACGTGCTTTCATTATGCAAGAGACAAGATACCCAGAGCTCTGGTCTTCACACTTCTGTTGCACACTCATGGAAGGGGCCTGTGGCTTCATCCTCCTCGCTAGTCTTCCCTCTGACAGCCCGTTGCTCACAGATTTGTCTTGCTTAGGCACGGATAGGGTTCATGTGCTGCTGTTTGGGAAACCAAGGTCTAAGCAGGAGCAACAGTGGTTTTATTTTGCATCTGGTTAGGTTTTTGGTTGGGCGCTCTGATAGATGTGAGTTGAAGTTGTGCTAAAAATCTACCTGGAGGGTAATGTCTGTAAGATGGGCAAATACGTAACTTGTGAGAGAGTCCGTTGTGCTCCAGGAGTTTGCACAAATGCACTTTTGCTTCACAGATTGTGGTGGTTTCCCTTAATTATGCGTATCCCTAGGTAGAGTTTTGGGCAATGTTGAGGTACACAGTGTTGCTTGCCACTATTGGAAACTGAGCTTTGTTAGGAGAGGTAACAGCGTGGAGCCTGATTCTGAATCTCAGCTCCTTCCCTGAATTATTTCATCTGAAATTAAGGGAGCAAAAGTGCATTTCTTCATTATTCAGAGCAGTAGGAGCCATGCAGTCCTCTTCTTTTTCTTGCTTAAAGGTATCAGATTGCCTGTTACAAGCATTCTTCTGAATGATCACAAAAGTCCTAACGCAACATGAGGTTGAACTAGGTACTGAAAGCAGTCTTTCAGGTTAATTCTCCGGCTTTAAGAAGTTGACACATTCCTTTCAATGCGGAGGCAAAGTCGCTATTATATGCAGGAAAAGAGCATGAAGATGTTGCAGCTTTGGTAATAATTAGGTGAGATTTGGCATACACAGGGTCTGCAAGGAGTGAAGTCAGTCGGAGGGGTTTATTAACTCAACTTAATGCTTGTGTTTGGACTTACACTCTTCCTTGCAGTTGGGAAAGTGCTGTGTGTTTGAGGATTCGCTGGCCTCTAGTGGCGAAGCTGGGTAGAAGCTACAAGAAGCATCTGTGCTTAGCTCTGTGCAAGCGCTGGGTTAGTATGTGTACTAAAAGGCAGCTAACGTTACAAAACACTTTGGTTTTGAGCAGTCATTTTGCCTAATGGGCTCCTGAAATAGTTGAAGGAGGTCCTGGACTGCTACACAGCAAGCCCCTGACAATGTCGTGATTTTTGCAGTGTCTGTTTTAAGACCCCTTGGAGGTAGTTCGGGGCCTTCAGGAATCTACAGCATATACATTGAGAATGGCTGATTTTTAGGTCAGTGCAAGTAAAGTTGTATAAAACTATAGTGCAAGATAAAACTGAAACTTAATGTTACAAAGCAACCAGAACTTAATCTCAAAACTTTAGAAAGAGATGACTTGAAACTGTTTTCTAAATTTGTATAAATGGTGCTACCCATGGCTCTGTTGCATACATTCCTTTATCTATTATTCATATAGCATTTATGTTTCCTGTAAAGAGTTTTTTATAAGTTGACTGCACACTTGAATTCCTAGGGCGGCCGCCTTTGCACCCAGTCTCCTGGCAGCACTGACAGCACACCTTGCTGCTCAACAGCTTTCTTTGCTTTTGGGCTTGGCTGCTTGGCAGTGAAGTCTGTCTGCCTGCTGTGCTTGTTCATGTGCTTTCCTTTCCCAGTCTTGGAGAAAACTTCTTAGTAGTGAGATGCACAATGTGATATGTAGCTCAAGCCTTGAGAGACTTAAGGGAAATTGATTTAAAAATCCATTTTAAAAGATCAGCACTGGGAGCCAAACAAGTTGGATGTTGTTTTGTTTTGGGGTTTTTTGTTGGTTTTGTTTGTTTGTTTGAGTTTTTGTCACTATAGTGGCTGTGGCTAAATGAAAATGCTGGAAGACTCCTATTTGTCACAATTTAATCAAACAGCTTCCCTACCAAAAGATGCTAGTAAGCCCTTCTCAATTAAATGCCCATTCCTTTGAATTTCTCCCTCTCTTCTTCAAGCCTGCCTTCCGTGATCCCCATCTTCCTTCCTATGTCTCTCTATCCTTAGTCTCAAATAATCTAGTTTATTAATATTTAGAGTATATTCAGGGCCCTAGCCATTTAACCACGTCTTTGAGAGGGGAGGGGAGTGGAGGGAAGATGAAGTTTGCGTGAGAGCTCTTGGTCTTCTCTTTTGATTACATTTCAGTCTTTGTCAAAGACATTTATATTCATCTCGGGTATTGCCATTTTTGTAAGTCATGCTATAGATAAATAAGTATTCATAGTGTAACTTACGTAGCTTTCCACATGGGTGCCTCCCAGGATTAGCGTTTTGTCTTTTAATATGCTGAAACAGGCACTGCTAAATACAGATTGCAGTTTTGGTTCGCATCTAACTGCAGAACCACAAAAGCAAAGAAGGTGGTCAATGACACATGCTAATGATTCTGGCGTCGCGGTTTTCTGTTCGCAGATGTGAAAGGACCACCTACACACAGACTGTCCTGCGGCCAGTCCCCCTACACTGAAACAACAACATGGGAGAGGAAATACTGCATCCTGACGGACAGCCAGCTAGTGCTGCTCAACAGGGAGAAAGAGGTGAGAGAAACTCACGTTGGCTACTCAGGATTTACCTTTTGGCCTTTATTGGCAAGACAGGAAGGCAGCTTTTTTTCATCTCCCCTTTATTTTGTTCACAAGTTTAGTGAAAGGGTGTAAAAGGGGAGCTAACCTGTTCTGCGTATGGATGGCATGGCGTGCACGGTTATAATCCAGCTGGCCCAGATGCCAGTTGCATGGAAGAGGTGACAGCAAACTGTGTGCATCCAAAACTCCTTTCCTGGAGTTTTACAGCATGTGTTTAAGTCTACCACTACATCTTCCTATGTTATTGCTGCCTTTAACGGTAGTTAAAGCCACCACAGCTATGTAAACCTAGCTCCCCACGTCAGTGCAGACATAAAGGTAGGGAAAAGTGCGGTAATGGTAGGGAAAAAAGGGTTTGTTTGTGTCTGTGTTGGAGTGCTGGGCAGAGAAGGTGTGTGCAACCTTCACACTGTACAGTCATCCTTGCTGTAGTCACAAGGTAAATTGATTGAGGCAAAGGTTTGCCCTCTGTCTTGCTAAATGCAGCAAGGAAGATTGGGTGCCCCTTGGCATGGATACTCAAAGCTATTGCAACCATCTCTGCTTTAATTATAAAATTACTCCGTGTGTGGTGTGTGCATGTGTATATATAGCATGTAGTACATATAGCATGTAGTACTTGGCATTCTGTGCCTTGCAATGAAGGTAATGTCAGTATGGTTAAAGAATGTTTTAGTTGATTGAAACACTGAACAAACAAATGCTGGTAAGTCCCTTCTAGACTACGCCATGATAGGTTTTTTCTTGTGGTATTTGATGTCTACAGACTCTCATGAATACATGAGCTTTAGAAGCATTTGATAATGTTCCTGGGTTTGATTAATTATTCTGATATAGATTTACTCTGTCTAAAAGTAAATATTTCAGGAGGAGCTATAAAATAGGAACATTTTCAAATTACTGAGATAGATTTTATTACATATAAATGGCCATGAATTTGAGTCTAATACCATGGTTTCCTTCATTTGGAGATGACCTGAATTTTTTGGGTGGTTTTTCTGGATTCTTTTGAAGCTTCTGTGTATGGCTGTGTACAGGCTGAGCGTGAGACCTGTTTCTGATGTATCACTAAATATTATTCATCTTCAGCTATGTTCAGGTTTATTTACAAGGGCTGAAATATTTCCTTGTGTAGGGAGAGTAAGAGGAAATGGTTTAGAGAAGGACTTGAGTTTATTAGAAGGGTACAACATCAATGCTAATGCGTAGGAGAGGTGATCAAACGTAGGGAAAATGGAAGGCCCATATAATGATGTTTGTTTACTATGTAATTCTTTTTCTAGTGTGACAGGACTGTCACCTAAGGAATTAAAGTATATGCTGAAGAAACTTAAGGACATGTGAGAATTATTCCTAAAACTGTACTGTACCAACACAGCTGGGCGAAAAGGATGTATCTCATTAAAGAAATATAATTGAAAACAACACCAGGTCATATCATAAATAATTATCTGAAGGTGGTTATCATGCACTTAGGAGTTCTTAATTTCTCCTACCACATACAGTTAAAGGCATTTTGCTGGGAGTAAGATGAGTCTTTTGCTTAGATCCTAAGGAGTAAATATGGGAAGTCTGATGTATCACTGGTGTATTAAGTCATCATATACTATGTTTAAATACACTCTGTTTTTTTGTGAGGAGCTGGAGAAATTCAATATCAGGCTATACAGAGCCTGGGTTTTAAGTAAAGCAGTTACCCCCAAAAATCAAGCAATAGAGTAAATATTTGCAGCATGCTCTTAAAGGAGCCTGCCCACACTATGACAATGAAAAATAACTTGTTTTGGGAAATGCTGCATGCAGGTGGGCCAAGCAGACATGCCTTTGGTGCAGGTGTGACTCCACATGCTGATAATGCAATTTGTTTCAGAAGCTAGTAGCTGGAGTCAGATTTGCCATTCTGATTTTAAAGTAATTTGGGACTACTGTAAGTGAAAGGGAAAAGGGAACTCCTTGCAGAGTCATGAGTACCCTGTAGGAAAATAAAAGGTTGTTTTAATCTAGCTTCTGCATCTGTACACATGGCAGTGTACATACGAGCCCTTAAAGAAACACAAAACATATAGGAGTAGAACTGCTAGTTAAGAGAGAGGCACAGAGCCGATACTCTGGATTTGCACCTTCTTCTAATTTTTCTGAAATAGAAGTATCCCTTGTAGCTTTCATGAGAAAGAGAAGGGGAGGCAACTTGGTTAAATTTGACTTGGCAAGTCATTCAGAGTTGAAAGAGGCTCTGTGAAATGTGATCTACAAGTAAGAGTGAAGAAAGGCCTAAGGCAGCAATGGGGAGAGATGCTTGGGAAGAGCATAATGATTGAAAAGTGTGTAGGAGGGAAATAAAAAAAAAAAAGCCCATGGGTGGGACCACAGGTACAGGGAGCCTAAGCAAAAGACCAGGTGAATGAGGAAGAGGGAGGTTACTTAAAGAAGAAAATTGAAGATTATATTTAGAGTAAAATTATTGGAACGGTGATGCTGGAGAAGGTTTTTTGTTAACCCAAAATGAGGTGAGATAGGCAACGGGAAGCTGAAGATGGAGAGGTTCCTACTGTGAACATGGAAATTGCTGATAGAGTGGGTAGGTCAGAATTTCTTTGGACTGCTGAAGAGGATCTTAGAAACAATGTGAGGGACAGAATGATACCCATCATGGGTGGGGAGGGGTGGGTGTGGGGGAAGAAGGAAGAGATGTTAACAGCAGGGTGCCCTTGCAGCTGAAAGGGAGCACTTGCATCATCACAAGGCTGGTATAATTTGAAAACTGTAAGTCTGAAGCATCTCATTTTATTCTCTGTGCATCTGCTTTGTTACTTCATGGAATAAAAATCCAAGAAACATAGCCCATGTGAAATTGAAAGGGAACAGAAATGTTTGATGTTTATAATGCCTTGTAAAATCATTATGCAAGTATGTATGCCAAAACCAAAAAGTAGGAAAACATACACAGAATGCAAACAGGTAAATGAAAGATGTCTTAATTGTTTCAGGTATAATGCTAAGTTTGTTTTCTTTTAGTTAATGCTGTTAAAATACAGCACAGATTTTTAAGACTGAGGGAACAGTACAGAAGTAAACAGGGTAGTAAGAAAACTCTTTTCTTACAACATCCCACCACTATGGATTTATTGTCAAGGCAGTTTGGATAGCATATATGCAAGAGAGATTTTGTCCTGTGCAAGCACAAGAGTCGGTTGGCAATCAGAGAAATTTTGAGGTACAACTTGATCCAAAAATATCTGTAATTACTTAGACAAATATAGTCTGACAGTATCACCTTGTGCAGTGTAGAAAAATATTAATTACTTGTCAACTTTATAAAATGAAAATAGGTGAGACTGAAGAATTAAGATTATTAATGAAGGGAAGAGATTGATGCCCAAAAAGCAAGTAGAAAGAAAATGAATCCCTGTAGGGACATGAGAGACGACTTAACAAATAAGGAGTCATGAGTGACAGGAGATGTGCCATTACTGCAACATATCATGGTGTGGTAATATCAGCAGCATCTTCCAAGACTAGGAGAACAGGTCTAGATTGATTCACTTACAAATCAGGTATTTTTTTCTACAAGGAAGACCATTTCCTACTGTCAGGAAGGTGTAGATATTTTCATTGTTTGTGAAACCTGTTCCATTGAGTAAGAGCTGTGAGGGCACAGTAAAAGTGTCTGCAAAATCAGTGCCTTTTAAACAGGGAAAGGGAATGAGTTAGTGTTTATGAAGAGCAGTTTCAGATAGTTAATCTATCGCACAGCACTTTCATGAGGGATGTGACAAATGGCTGCATCTGGTTTTGGGCTGCTTTTTAGTTAGTCTTTAACTTGGCTACTGTCCTGCAGAATATTTTAATTTTGTGTTCAGTTGGAAATTAAGATGAAGAACACTTTTCACTGTGTTAGACTCTTCCTTTTTTCTCCCTGCACCCAAAACCTCATCTTTCTTCTTGGATTTAGAGGTGTTTTTAATCAAGGGCAAAGGATAGTAAAGACCTACATTCACTGCGGCTCGATCTACTACTTATTGGTGCTGGTGACAGAGGCCAGCAGCAGGACATCTCTGATGTATTTTTGTACTCTTCTGTCTCCTGTGAGTGACACCAGTAGTGGAGCGACAGCAATACTCCCAAGGGAAAACAGCAAATTGGTACCTTACAGCAAATATGTTTTACCTGTAAATAGGAGTTTGTCAAAGCTGAACCCAGTCATAAGAAAAGATTTGCTTAATTCCCAAATGAATTTAATTATTTATTTTCCAAAAGCCCAAAGGAATGTTTATTGTCGACATTTTTAAAGTGGATTTTTGTGTCAAAATTTTAGCCAGCTTCTAACTTTCTTGAGGAAGGTAAAAATTAAAATGAAGTATTTAACTGTTTTTTTTACATGATTCCAAACTTCCTGACTATTAGTTCAGAAGAGGCTGCAAGTTCTCAAGTTTTTTATCATGAATCAGTCTCTCCAGTCTCAAAAAATCTTATCTGCAATGAAGAAACTTTTTTCCTACTTCTTTTTTTTTTTTTAAAGAGCCTAGCTCAGTTTGCCTTTAAGAGGCATTAAATGCTTGTAAAGCTCTTAATCCTATTTCTTCTGAAATCTCTTCATCACCAAACTACTAGAAATCCCAAATATAGGCTTTTTATACTTAAAAAACATGTTCAGTGGCAGGTGAGCTGTGATGCTGTTCAAGAGTTTAGAGTTAGAGCTCTGAACCCGTCCTCATTAAATTGTGAAATTTGCCTTTGAAACATGGCCTATGATCAAAATTGTCAAGATTGCCAAAATTATCAGCATTTGGACTGTCCCTACATACCTTCTTGTCCCAGAGTTACACTGCTCAGGGTCCGGCCCTGAACCAGCAGCTTCAGCATGTCATCTCAGGGTCAGATGATTCCCAGGTTGGTGAAGTCTCAGCAGGGCAAAGAACAGGATAACAAAGCTGAATGGAGGAAAAAAAAAAAAAAAAGGAGCTGAAAGCCTAAATTGCCATTCGAGTCCTGATTCCACAAGACTTTGTCATTCTCTTCAATCCTTTGCTGAACTGCTTGCTGGAATGGCAGGGGCTGAAGGAGGGTCGGGAAGATTGCAGATGTCTGGCTTGGTGTTTACATGGTATTTAGTTGTGCACTTGCTTGTGTTTCAGCACCACCTGCTCTGTGAATCTGTTTGACCTACCACAGAGCAATTTATATACCTGTTTAAAAACATGTCCAGCCCCAAGAAATGCAGAGCTGTTGACCAAGCTCATTTTGCATGTTCATGAAGCTGTATTTTTAAGAGCAGGCTGATCTTATGCTAAGCAATAAATATGGGTCTTGCAGTCTTGGAGTTAGTTCTTTTTTGTCAATATAGACTGAGACTATGGTTTTGGATGAGTGTTACTTAAAATAACACAGCACCTTTCAGTCAGACTTAAGGGGTGATCTTTTTCACCTACTTTGCTGCTTTAATCTTGTCCATGAAATTGTGGGATGTTTGTATATTCTCTGGTGTAGATCAAGCTATGTAGCATTAAAATGTTGTTCCTTATACAATTTATAGAATTATTGAGTGAAATAAACAGTATCAGTTTTTTCTTAAGCAACTATAAATACACTAACAAAAGCAGCCTTTTGCTGGTGTGGACTGTACTGCACTAGATGAACGTAGCTACACCAATGAACCTTTTTTTTAGTGTGCAGCCTAACCATGTTTTCCTAGTCTGGGCAAATGTTAAGTACAAAAGGCTAAGTGACCCAGAATTAGGACCTGAGCTCTCAGACAGTGTTCCTGTGAATGGCTCAGTTCCTCTTTGAAGATAAATCCTATCTCTGGTATGCAGAAGTAAATTTGTTTTTGACACCAACTCCGGTGTGCTGCAGCCTGTTTGCTGTTCTCAAGGACACAAGGGACAGCATGGCCTCAATCGCCATTCTCTTCCTCACCCTCAGCAGCAAGTCAGTACATCCATAGCGTCCTCTTGACTATCGTCGCCGTTCTTATATACGCTGTTATCAGGGTGCTAGTAGTGCGTTTTTTCATGTCAGTGGATTAAAAGAATGTTTCTGTCATCCCATGTCCAAAAGCGCACTCAGATACTGAAGAGGTGTACTTGAAAGAAAAGGGACTGTATTAATTTCTCAGTTAAAAAAATCTAACAGTGGAGAAAACTACCCTGCAGGAGCTGTATTGATATAGAGCTAGCAGTTAGGTGTAGGTGCAACAAGTTCACTGAGAAAGGAGATTCACAGGGTGGTAGCTTGATGCTTTTAAGGTGCGCGGAAGCAGGTGTGTGGTGTGACTCGTAAAAGCTGTTCTGGAAATACAGCTTGCAGCATCCCACCAAAAATTCTCTGAAGGAAATCAAGAGAGGCAGAAGAGGTGGTGGAGCAGAAGAACATTAAGAAGGGAGTAAGACTAAATGGAGCCTCCAGACGAAAACTGAAAATCTAATATGTGATCTTGATTGAATGAATGTGGCATAAACTAACAAAATTAGTCTCTGCTTAACTTCCTAATGTGCTTTTGCACGGAGATCGTTCAGCAAAGGAGCTGCTGTAAAAATCGGCCAGCAAAAGAAAGTAGCTTTAACAGAATAACCACTAGGGATTTGGGAAACTTGTTTTGAAAAATGAGCACTGTTTGAAGGAGACAAATAGACTAGCATAGTAATAAATAGCATTAAAAAATGACCTTAAGAGAATGCTAAGTGCTTAAAAGTCAGGAAATGCCAGAATTAGTTTGTGAGAGCCATTGTAGTGCAGTCTGTTTCTAAAATAGTACAGTATCTTGTACATCTTTTACAACCTTCAGTACAAATGAATAATATCTTTTTGTTTGCTATTAATACTTGGTTTTCAGAGTTGATTGAAGATATGAAAGGATAAGCAACACAGGAAATATGACAGGGGCTTCTATTCCTTTAGCTGCAAGCTGTCTTTTACACCTATATGAAAATAAATTGCCATATTCCATGTATCGCAGTTGTACTGTTGAAGCCAATGTTCTCATCAAAAGTATGCTGACATGTTTTGGGCTCTGAGGGGCTGTGCCTGCCTCCAGCCCCTGGATGCTGCATCTCTCCCTCATCCCCAGAGTTTCTTCCAACTGTTGAATATAAGGGCTTAAGGAGGCCCCACCAAGTTACAGGTTCTAGATATGGTAACAGACACCAGACCAACAGCTTCAGGGATAAACAATTTATCTTTAAATAATGTTGCGGTAACAAATACAGATCAGGAGTACGATTATCTGGGCTGTTACAACAGGAAATGCAGTAACTCAGTAGCACAGTTACCCAGGTCGAAATGACATCAAATCCTGTAATTCACCAATACTGAGCTAAACTTAATATCTGAGCATGCAAAGACCTACAAAACCATGGTCATAACCATTATTATCAGGCAGGCCAGCAGGAAGCAGGGCATGGCTTCCTCGGACACGCAACTCGGACCCGCCAGCCAACTCGGGGAATTCCCAGTTCCCTGACTGGCGTGCCCTCTTGTTGAGACATGGAAGCACTATCTGGACTTGTTAATCAACCATCACATCCCACCTCTGGCCCCCCTCTGTGCCAGTTCTTTGGGGCGCATGAGGCCCAGAAATACTGTATAAGGCAGTACTGGTCCCAGGTGCCCACCCCGTGGTAGTGAATCAATCGAGGAAACAATGGTTACCATGGGCCAAGAAAGACCCTGTTTCGCTTGGTTCCAGAGATATGTTTTTCCCATGCAGTCTCCATCTTTGGTGACCAGCCTTTCACCAGCTTGAAGGATCTTTGCTGTCTTTTGTCTTTTGAACCTCTTCAGAACAATGTTCTTCAGAAACGTAGAGTGAAGGAAGTTTTCCTCCTGCTGGAAGCAATGTCTTCCTCCTGCTGGAAGTATATCTTCTGCGGGCTGGGGCAGTATGGATTTACCTGTGGCGAGGAGGTAGCTGTCTGAAGTTTTTGTCTGTCTGCTGTTCTATATGCAAAGTAACTGATGCTTGAATTAACCCGTGCTGATCATGTAAACACAATGAGGATGCACAAAGTTGTGCGTATAAATTCATAAAGCAGTTGAGTTCTCTGCCTTATCTTCCAAATCCCTTTGTACGTTGTTTTTGGAATTGGCTCTGGGGTACATCAGGCTCGTTTCTTGTTCCCAGACATACATGCTGTTGGACAAAGAGACTGTACCACTTTGGCTCTTTTAGAGCTCTTGGGCGTTGTCTAAATGTCCTGCAGCTGTAGTGGTAGGTAGCACAATTTACCACTTTTTTTTCCAGCATAAGCACCTCTCTAGCAAAATGTAGTCATCCAGGCAGGTGTTTAAAGGCAAGGTTAGGGGGGAGCAAACCCTGAGGGGTCAAGTTCTGTCAAAATTTCAGACAAGAAACAAGACCTTTATACATTCAGTACTTTTGAAGAGAATTAGCATACAGAATTTTATTACTGTGAAATAGTGAGGACCCCAAGCCTTTCTTAAAGCCTTCTGAGGTCCCACTTTTAGGATGAGTTTGACTTAAGCACAGAAGGTATCTCCTTTCTCCATGTGCCCAATACAACCAGCCAGATGTCCATTTTTCTGACATGCTGTAGCTGATCTCTGAATATGTGCTGAGACTGCAAAAATGCTTTTGTAATCTCAGAGTTTCACATGTAGCCATCTGACCAGCAGCCTCTGCCTGACTCTCCCAGCATGGAAGCAGGCAAGGCTGGATGGCAATGGGTCCGGCACTGGAGAACCGGTTTCAGAAGGCAGGACTGCCTTGTTAGTCAGATGGGTCAGCTGTGTTGTGACTTGATACCTCTGGAGCACAGGTTGCTGCACACCTACGTGCAGCCCTCTCCAGGCTGTGCGCCCGTCTGCGTGCGCTAACGCTCCTCACCGCTGCAGTGCCTTCCCGGTGAGCCTCAGGAATTTCGTGGTAAGGCCGGGCATGCCGAACTGCGTCTGAAAGTTATTACGAGATGAGTAGGAAATTAAGTTCTTATGAAGATGGCATATTAATAACGTGACCCAGTGCCAAATTAACAGTTTTGGGCATCCTTTTTATCCAGGTGCCCATCGATGGGGTCCAGGAGCCGCAGGATGCTACCAAAGGGCGCTGCCTGCGCCGGACGGTGAGCGTCCCCTCCGAGGGCCAATTCCCCGAGTACCCACCAGAGGGGGCCGCCAAACTAGGTAAGTCAAAACCTTGGCCGCAACAAATTGATTTTAATTTATGGCTGCAAGCTGTATCAGAGGGCACTGCTTCCCGGGCAGCATCCTTGCAAAGGAGCTTGCTGAGGTGGGTAGCGTCACAGCTAGGTGGTGGTGGAGGTTGTGCAACCGTGGTGTTGTTTGTAAATGTCTGCCAGCAAAATGACTTCCAAGCACCAGGATTTATGTAAACATTAGTGAGGTTATTATGGGGTACCAGAGAAGCTGGGCTGTTGCTGCACACAGAAGGTTTGTAGCTGTGTTTGTAAGATTATTAGACAGCCCTGGGATTTACAACTGAGAGCTGCTGAACGCAGGTCAATAGGAATGCAGCTTTTGCAGATAGCTGTAAGTGGTTCCCGCTGGTTTCTAGAACTGTTAGGTGGTTATGCTTTACCCACTTTGAGTCTCCCTGGAATTTCCTTTGCTTCATATTTTCATAACAAGTACTGGATAACAGGTTTTTCTATGACTTACCTCATGCCTGTTCAGGGTGCAGTTCCTAAAAGAACCAGCCAATTGCCTGCTGCTGTTGGCTGTAATTATACGTGTTGAAATCTAGGGAAAGCAAAAGAAAGCACAGGTATTAAAAATGACAGACAAAAGCTCTGTTGCAGTAGTTTCCTAAGTTCAGATTTGGCCCAGTTCCCCCTCTTTATTCCACCACACCTGTGGTTGCATAAAGAGCATCATTCTAACTCCTTGCAGAAGAAAGGAAGAGTGAAGGGAGGCAGCAGCCACACACACGTGAACTCTTCTTTCTATTCCCAACCTAAGCAAGAAGCTTTCCTCGGCATAGGCTGATAGGATCTAGGAGCAATTCTTCCTTAGTTCAGCTGTAAAAAATATCAATTCTGGGAGAGAGTGAGGGAAAAAAGGAACATGCATCTCTAAACAGTAAAACAGCCTTGATAACATTGTTATCAAAGGTGAAGAGCAAGTAAGGTATTTTTCATTTCACAGGCTCAGCTGTTTTTTATGCCAAAGAATTTTATTCTGTGAGTATATTGCACACAAGTCATTAAAATCCTAGTCTTCTAGTTAATTAACACATTGCAACTGTAGTACTTACTTATTTGTACTTGCCAATAGCACTACTTAACTCTTCCTTATTTGAGGAAGGCAGATAAGGTTCTTTTTTTGAATTTGTTTGATTCTTGGATTAGAAGTCTGAAAAGAAACAAGGCAGGTTCGGGATTTAGGAGGGAAAACTGCAAAATACTTGGGGATGAGTGACATAAACAGAACCCCTATTGGATTTTTTTGTGGCATTTCAAACGCAGCTCTAAATGATCATCTTGTTTTGCCAGATGAAGAAATATTCATTCTTGTTCAGAACTAAAACCAATGTTAAACATGTTTACACAGTGTTATAGGCAAAGTACTTCAGGTGTGCGGCTAGTGAGATGAATGAAGAATCATATTGCAGCCAGTCTGCGCTAGGCAATGAATATTATTTGCAGCTTTGCAAGCTAGAAAGACCTTTAAAATCTAGGATTTAGATGCCTTCTTTTTCTATACCATGTGCAAAAAATGTGTAGAAGAATTTCTAGACTTTACTGAGCATCTGAATAGCTGGAAATCCCAGTGTTACAATTTTCAATTTAGATTGTAAACCTTGTAACCTTCAGGTTTTTTAAATTACCATACAGAATGGATGACTGCGTTCTTCGGGTATATGCATTAATATGTATTTTGCTACAATTTTAGATGCATGTGGCATCTTGTAGTGTGCTACTTGATGTACTTTTAATATATTCTTGTCAGGCATACAAGAGAAACTTATATCTACATGGTCCTCTCCATTTGAGAGCTGCAACTGTAGTGAATATAGACGTCACAAAGTGTGTAACTAAAGGAAGGGGGCACGCAGTGGGAGGGGAAGAAGAAAGGCATGAGCTGGAGAAAACTTGAGCAATGCCCGTACTGTGAGGAAGGATGAGGGTAGGTTATATATAATCTCTGATTGCAGTGCCCTAGGTAGTTCCCTTGTTTTCACATCCTGGTTGGAAATGTCTATTATCATCATTACAGAATTCCTGCTAATGGGAAAAAGTGGGTTGATAGAGAGCAGTGGGAATAGCTTTGTGTCAAGATGTTGAGCTAGAGGACAAACCAGTGAAGGAAACCATTGAACATCTTTATAAAGAGAAAGAAACGGATGGTGGCAGCCAGAATGTATCACCAGCAGTACAGATAACAACTGGACTAAAATAGCTTTGGAATGGACACCAAAAGCTGAAAAGCATGGCAGAGACAGCTAAAATATCTAGTAGAGAAATTGCTGTGCAGAGCTGATAAGGATATCTAGCTTGTCCGAGGGAATCATGTGCATAGCATGGCAACAGCAGGCGTTGCATCTTATGATGATATCTGAAATTACTGCTTGCAGGTGAGCTCCAGATGAGCTGGCTCTTGTGTAGAGGTTAAGGCATAGCAGTGGCATTTGCTTTTTTCCCTAAGGTTGCCATACCTCTCTTATGATTGATTGATTTAAAAAAAAAAATCGGGTTATGGAACTCTTTTTCATCTGTAGCACTACAGTTACACCTTGTATGAAATGTCAAGAGTATCGTTATGAGGTCAATGTTTTTGTTAATGGAGCAACTGGAACAGTGCGTGTTCTTCAGGGGCTCTGCATAATCAGCAGTAGTACCCATTCTGCAAATTTTTGTGGCATTCTCTATAGCATTGTGCATGCATCCTTGTGGCACCATTCCTAGGAAGTGTGTGGGAGACAAGCTACCCACGTTACAGCTGAGAAGTTGAAGCAAGAGATGTGTAACTCACCAAAGGTCAACATTAAGTTGAGTGTGCTTTACCGAAGGGCTGTTGTAGTAATTCTTGCCGTCTCTTTCATTTTTACCCTTGCTGAGGGCTCAGCTGTTTGTGAGGCAGCTGCTGAACCACCGTGGTTTACAGTCCTATGTACTAAGATAGACACAGATTTCCACATACTTCGGTACAGTAAGCTGTAATTTGTGATGGTTCAGCAGCTGCTAGGAGAGCAGCTGAGCCATCCCTTCTGTGCAGGCAGAAACCACTGTAGTCACCCTCAAAAGAGAGCTGGAGGGGCGTACACAAAGATAAAACACAAGATATAAAGTGACTTGTTTAAACAGTGAAAACTAGTAAGATCATTTAAATTCTGTAACTCTAGAGGACACTCACCATCTCCTGCTAGCTTAGGAGCTTGCCCTCTGCTTGCAGACAGTGAAGAGGTTGTTTCTAGTGTTGAAATTCTTAATTCCTATCTGGAAGGTACACTGTACACAGAGTTATGTCAGCAAGCCATCTGTTAAATATATGCCACAAAATTTCCTTGGTACATAATCTGTATCATTGTAGTAATATCTCTCTGGGAGTGAATAGGCACTAAAGTGAATAGGCTCTAAATATGTCATTTACTTGCTAGGATTTCATCTTGGCAGCACTTATTAAGAGGTGCCTCCATTCAGGGAAGCTAAAAATGTAGCTGTAATTTCTCCCTGACTCTAGCTTGACAGCCTCTTTCCTCCTTCTTTCAAGCGTTACTTTCAATGGACTAATTCTGTTATGAAGTGTGATATAGGCCCTGGAGACCAGCACCTAAATGTTATAGGAAGAGGTAAGATGAATAAAACTCAAGCTGGTCCATCTCTTGTACTTGCCTCCATTTCTGCTTCAGATCCTGCTCTTTTTTGAACAGGTGTATTTTTTCCTGTTAGGGAGGTGGATCATTGTTTATAATAGCATATTGGAATTAACCATTCACACAGTAAAAGCATGATTCAGATTTCCACCATTCATACTGTTTGACAGACTAGTAACAGTTATTGCTTCCTTTCCCAAAATAATCCTCTTCTTTCTTACTTTGCTTCCTTCTCACCACCTGCTTACACTAAATGAGAGCTGTTAAGGAGAATATGTAGTGAAAGTTTTGATTCTGGCATCTGGGTGCATCTTTGTGGCATTAATAAGAGATTTTTTTGCCTGTATATGGGAAAATATTAGGAGGGATTGAAAGTGAGGAATGGTTGCATTTTGGTTTTTTGTTTGTGGTTTTTTGGGGTTGTTTTTTTTTTTTTTTTAAATTTATTTTTTAATTATTAGGAAAGAGCATCATCAGGGAGAGAGTTTTTTGGGATTCTCTGATGCTTAGAAAGACTAGTGTTGATGAAAATAGATTTTCTTTTTATATTTGGAGATTAAGTCATCTGAGAAGAAAATGAAGACTGTTTCACTTGTTGAAACAAGTTAACCCTGTTTTTTCTCATTCACATCTATGAGTGCTGAATATGAAGGCTCTTGAGAAAAGATTGCTGAAAGCAGGTCAGAGGTGAAGATGCTCTTTGCAGTTTTGGTTTTGTCCTCATCTTGAGTCACTAGCATTGAGAAATTTTGTTTTGTATCCAGTCACTTGGTCTAATCAATGGGAAAACATAGTTTGTACCTTCTACCCACACTAAATGCTAGCGTGCTTGCTGGTTGTTGCCTTCACTGATCTAATTGTTCTAAAAAATATTAACATGGCATGTAGATGAGGAGCTCTGGTAGAATGGTTCTGCAATACAAACAAGCAGCCAAAGGTGAGAGGATAGGAGGCCGGGACTCCTTAAACTACCTTTGTTGCTGACAAAAGTGTCTGGAACCATACAATTAAAGCAGCTGCTTTTTTCTCTTCTCTTTTCTTTCATTTTTTTTCTTCCTTTGCCACCCCCCCACCCCCCCGCCCCGAAAATATATTCCAGTTTCTTGGCTGGAGAGAGAATAGAGAATAGCCACCAAGATTGAGGACAATCTGGGTAAGTAAGCCTTACACCATTTAGGAGCTTCTACACAGTCAGCTCTGCATATACAGTGTCTACTCCATGTCAGTGTCTATTCACCCTTGCATAGCTCTCTAGCTCATCTTCCAAACCTTTGTACTGGAGTCATCTTCACTTCATCAGAGAACCAACTGGCCTTAGTGCCTTAGCTCTCTCTGTAGAGCATTAATAGCTGTTACTCAGCTGCTGACCCCATCTCAGCTTCTCCCCGTCCTTTGGTACAGTTGCATCCACGCAACCTACTGTTATCATCTATTATTCCTCCTTGGGAGGAACCTCCCGTGCCTTGGTGAGCTGCCATTCTCTGAGTGTCTCTGTAAAGATTGCCTTTGCGACCACTAACATGGCAATGGAAGAGCAGTCATGCTGATGCCCTGTACTCAGCGCTGCTGACATACTGGGAATACTGGGTCCAGTGTTGGGCCCACCACTTGAAGAAGGATGTTAAGAATCTGGAGATGGTCCAGCAGAGATCTGCCAAGGTCATTTTGTTCGGGAATATGTGACCCATGAAAAGGGGCTGAGAGAGCTGGGCTTGTTTAAGCTGGCAAAAAAAGAGGCTAAGAGGTTGATCTGATAGCCTATGGCTACTTGAGAGTTAGCAGTAATGGAGCCAAACCCTTCTCAATAGTGGTAGGTGATAAAACAAGGGGCAATGGCCACAAGTTGCACTTTGGGAGATTCAGATTGAGAGATTAAGAGAAAGTTTGGCACCAGGAGGGTAGTGCAGCACTAAACCATGTTGCCCAGCAAGGTTGTAGAAAGTTCGTCCTTCAAGGCTTTCATGGCTCAGCTGGACAAAGCCACAGCTGACCTTATCGGGTGTTGGCAAGGCCCTGCTCTGGGTGGAACATAGGACTAGATAACCTCCAGGGGTTCCTTACAACCAGTGTTTCACTGGTTCTCGGTTTTACTCTCTATCCCTTTTTGACTTTTTCTTCCTAGCATGTGTGTATCTGCCTGTTGTCATAAAGCAACTGTAACTTGTCTTAATGCAGAGACTTATCTGATTGTTTTCAGCCTGTTATTTGAATGAAGTAAAACTGATGCTGTATCTGTCTCCCCCCTTTCTCCAATAATTTGTGTCTCCCAGCCAACAAATACTGAATCTGAGAGAGAGATAAAGGTCTCAGAGGTACTAAGTTCCTACAACTTTCATAAAAATACGTGGCCTAGTGATCATATGGGAAGGAGACTGGACAACTTCTGATGAGGACAGTATTGCAATGTGTGCTCCGGTTGGGAGATAAGCACTATAATGCAAGTAGATAGGAAACTAAGCACCCTTGCTTTCCTGATCACACAACTGTTATATAGTGGGTACCTGATGTGGAATTCTAGCTTGGTGGTAGATCACCCAAGGTGGATTTTTTGAAACATGAATTTCCTCAAATTAAGTATGTAAGTGAGAGGGCTGACTTTCAAAGCAACTGCAGCTGTCACTTCCTTTTTCAGAAAGACTGAGGCTGCTAAAATTGATTTTAGATCTCTAAACAACTTCAGGAGTATGCTTTAGAGCTAATAAATAAAATACATCTTCTGTACTGCGGTGAACTACATGTACAATTTTGAAATTTGGTGAAGATGGAATTTCAAACTTCAAACGTTACTTTTAACTTCCTGATCCTCTGGCTTAGTTGTGGAGTTGATAGATTTTCATCTTAGTGATCACCCCCTTTGCATTCCCTCAAGCTCAGTTTTTCAGTAAAAATTCCACTGAATTCAGAAAATTCTCTGATCACGTAAACAAGGGAAGAAGTGATAAAAATGAAGCACCAATCTGTTTTGGTGCCAGATCCATACTGCATTGCTATCAGGTGACCAGTTAGCTGTGCAGAAATCCTGCCTCCGTACTGTTTTAAAAGGTTATGTCCAGAGGCTTGGAAATGGAGTGAGCAACAGAAGATTAGTTAAGTGACGACTGGTTTCGTTGCTGCCTGATATGTACCTCTTACAACAGTTCCTGCAAGCTGCTGCCGAGCCCTCCTACGTGGGGATGTTTACACCAAGAAAATACACAGCCCGTGCTCTTCCTTCAGGTAAAAACTTGGCAGGAGAGAACAGGCATTAGCTAAAAAGATTTCTAGGGTTATTTCAGTAACTGCTGTTTCTAAGACAAGGTTGTTTGCAACTAAAACAATCAAAGCTGAGCCTTGTTTTCTGTATATTCCAGTTGGAACGAGTACTTTGTTATGAAAGAATGAATAGATTTACTCTGTGCTCGCCACAGAATTACGATCCTTGTGCACTAAGGTTTAGGATAAATACCTGAAAAGGGTTACTACTTTAGAGGGCAGGGGGGAGAGGGAGAAAGTCTGTTTTGGAAGAAGAGAGATTGATTGTGACCTGGTCAATGAAAGAATCTGCAATGCACCAATCTTTACATATTCAGTAAAGATTTACTTAGGAAAGATGCAGGAATTTGAAATAATGGACTTCCTGGAACTTCTAACAGAATTGTGTGCTGAAAAGAGGGCTGCCCCTTCACCTTCCACCACTCAACTTTTGCCTATGAAGAATACCATCTATTAGAAAGTGAGGATGAAAAAATGCAGTTTACAGCTCCCTGTGTCTCAGCTGTAGGGATTTATGATGTGTCTTGATGAAATAATTTTCCCAATAGCACTGTCTGCTTTTTCACCATGTTGCTATGTGCAAAATATCCATCTCCTGTCAACTATTATGCATGGCAGGGATGCAAAATAGGGCTCTGGGTTTAGCCCTCAACTTGAGGAGTGTGTTGTATAGCAGTATCTCTGGCAGGAAGATGGATTCAGATGTGCTGACTTGACTCATTTGCAGCTCTGAGTTTGCCCGATTTGGGCTTGCACAAGTGTGTTTGTATATGCATGCACAATATACAGGTGAGAGATTCACATCCTCCCCTCTGCAGACCCAGGAGTCCAAAGGATCAGATGCATTACTGTCTGTTGCCTTTATGGTTTAATTTAGCAACCCCCAATGAGTGGTTTGGGTTGTTTTTTACTTTTTGACCTGTAAGTGCTTTGTACCAAAAATCTAAATTGGAAGGTCCCCAACAGCTGAAAGGTGATACTCTAATGAGATCAGTGCAGAAAGCACTGTTCTGCACTTGCATGATTTGATGCTGCTCAGTGGTGGCTGAAGAACTGGCTGTGTTTCTGTGCACTGCAGGTGGGTACTGTGCACAATTAGCACACGGCTCTGTTCTTCACTGCACTTCAGCCCTGACCTGGCAGTGTTGCCAGAACCCATGTGTGGGAGCCTTTTGTGAGCTGAGATCGGAAGCCTTTGGCTCACGTAATAGCACAAGTGAGGGTTTGCTAAAGACTTCATGCTTTGCCTTCTTCACTGTCTAGTGCATTGGGTCACAGACTCTTAGAGCTGTGACTGTTGGGGATGATTAGTAGGGATTATAGCTATGCTGAGATCTAATTGAAATTCTAAAACTTTAACTGTCTTTAGATGACATTGTTTACCCATCATGTTCTATCCCAAAATGCAAATACGTGCGAACTGAGTTGCATTTTTAAAAATCTCCTGTGAAATACAGCTGGTTTTGGGCATCGTTAAAGAACCAATGGGCTACACAGGGAGACATCTACTGTGTGAAAAGTGTCCTGCTATCTCTTCTGCATCCACAAAAGAGGTTAGGAAACTTTGAGAAAAGCCCTGAAGTAGTCTGAAATTTGGACTATGTACAGTGCAATTTGCTTGCCTTGGAAGGATGAAGAATTTAGACAACTCTGCTCAAAATTAAAACTGACTCCAGGGAGGCTAGATGTAACAAACAGGATGGCTGGATCTCAGTGACATTCCCCCTGGGCAATTGGAGTTATTTGTATACAGAAAATTGCCAAGCTGCTATCTTTTTCTTCTTCTATAACACAAGCGAAGCCAAAGGATTTTGTTTTGTTCTGAATGCTGCTGAAACTTTATTCCCTTGGACATGGATCATCTGTGCTGAAAGCCAAGTTTCATCATGAAGCAAATTTTATCTGTTTAGATCTTAAACCTTTTTAGAGTAGAGATTAACAGGGTTATGAACACATAATCTTAACTTTCTAGTATTGACACATAATCCATTAGGGTGTTTTTTTCCCCTTGGAAATGTATTATTACATCCCTGCCCACTACTTCCAGCACACACAAAAAATCGCTTTAGAGATTTTAAAATTTTGTTATGTGAGCATAAAGAACACTTTATAAGTAGAGCATGTTGTGCAATGTGGTAATTGCTAAGAACTGGTAGCTCTTGGACCATCTGGGGCAGATTTGTTGACTGTGTTCTAACCAAA
The DNA here is from genome assembly GCF_035582795.1 of Mycteria americana. Classification (NCBI taxonomy): domain Eukaryota; kingdom Metazoa; phylum Chordata; class Aves; order Ciconiiformes; family Ciconiidae; genus Mycteria; species Mycteria americana. The sequence goes on from NC_134371.1 coordinate 38,700,576, forward strand.
CCTCAGTTTACTATGAAGAAAGCTATCATTTTCCTTAGTTTTCTCAACAACAGCAAGTTAAATAACAGCAGTTATTTATTTAATTCTTTAGAGAAATCTACCTTAAATCATGCGTGCACTTACTGTGGATTGTTAAATTTTGTAGGTTCTCTTTTGTAGTTGTTTGATCTTGTGGCAAAAAGTAATTACACTTCACCCAGCCATGTATACTTGCCTTTTTTCCTTCAGTAACAACCAGCTTAACACTTAATGGAAAATTAACCTTCCTTCCTACAGCCTGAATTTCCTTATCTTAAGTCTTGTCTAGAGTTAATTTGAACTGTTGAACTAAATTTAAAACTGTTGATGTAATTAAATCTGGTTCAGACTTCAGTATCAGTTACAGAATTAGTTGCTGATCAGTTTATTGCTTTAGCATAAATTGGTATTCGACAGTGCAAATATTTTGAAATTGGATTAAGTGCATCTAGTTTGAAGTTTGTATGAAATGAAATATACAAAGTTCTCTCCACTGCGCAGGGGTGTGCACACTTGTCTCCCTGTTTTACCACCCTCCTTGGTGCCAGTTCTATCACATGCTTGCCAGGTGAATCGATTCGACTTCACGCAGCGAAATCATGTTCACATACGTGTTGTGTTCATGGGTTAGCTTTGAATCTGATCTGGTAGATGTCCCAAATAACCCTGCAGCCATGTGGTGGCTCCAGCACAAAGGAGATGGTGGGAGCGTGTTGCTTAAGGACAGTAGGAGAGCCAAATTGTTTCCACTTCTGTGCTCACCCTTAGTAGCAGCCTGGAGCTATTGTGGCTTGGGTGTAATATGAAGCTGCCCTCTGTGTTAGCTTTGATATAGCCAGTGCACTTACAGTAAGAGCAGAGCCAAGGCAGCAGAGATTTGAACAAGGGCTATGCAAGATTTTCAGAAGAGCTTGTATTACTACCCACTTCTGCCACCACTGAAGTCTGTGCTCTCACATTCTTACAGCTACTGTTACTTGAACTACTTCTGGTATGTCTTTGTGCATTGCAGTTAGGGCTCATGCCTCGCTTCTGAAAACTATTTCATTAGGGTTGCACATTTTTCTGTCCTAGGCACAGCCTTAAGTTCCCTATCTCATGCTAGCTATGCATGCATTGTGTTACAAGTTCATCCACTTCTGTAGCGTTCATGTGCTTCTGTAATCTTTTTATAGTCCAAACTTCAAGAAAAATACACACACAATATTTAATGGACAAGCCTGTACAAACAGTGGGAAAAACGTGGAGTCCTTCTGGAGGACCATTCAAGTCATGCTTCCAGGAACTTTAAAGAAATAGATTTGTTTTAAATAAGTGCACTATGCTGAGTAGTAAAACCATCACATTTTTTTATTTTAATGAAGCTCGAGATTGTCACTTCTGCTCCCCCCCCACCCCCCCCCTTGGTTTTGTGTTGTTTCTAGGAGGTTTGAACCAGTCTTTTCTTCTCTCATACCTCCCCCTTTCCTCAGCATACTTTCTCCATGCCATGGTATGTTGGACATTCTCATAACAAGCGAATATGGACAAGCAGGGTTGGCTGGTATTGTACCATAATAATAGGTGAGCTGCCCTGTATCTTACCTCTAGAGTGCTGAAAACCTGTGAATCCTTGTATTTTTGTTTTGGCATTATGCATTATTGTTGTGCCCTTTGGCAAGTTTCCATCTGTGCATCTGAGCTGCCCATACTGAAATGTCTCTGAAGGTACTCAGTGAAAGGCTTTCATAGATCTGCATAAAAAGTGCTGAAGAACTTTTTGTCATTGCTGCCTTAGGATTCAAAGTTTTGGGGGATTTTCTTCCTTATAATTAGTTCTGGTTGAGGGTGACAGCAGTTGCCAAGAAAGCTATAATGGGGCAAGAAATCCTTTGTCAGTTATATATTGGGTTTTTCCATGCAAGACCTCAGGAGATTTGTTTTCCATCAGGCAGTAATATTCTTACATCTTCAAAATAGTCTACAAACATGAGCTAATTAGTCTCCACGATACCTCTGGGATGTAGACAAGTAGAGTTTTTAAAAAATAAATAAAAGAAGCAGAGTTTTCAGTATTTCCTCTGCTATCTTGTGATATTTACACTTCACTGGGGCAGTGACACACCTCCTGTGGGTGAACTACTTTTTGTCAATGCATAAATAAAAAGGTTCATAATATATGAAGTGGCTTAGGTATTAAATTAGACTTATTCAAGCATGTACTGGATATTTTCCTAACCTGCTACCCCTTTTGTAAAGTGATCACTCTTTCATAGCACAAGGGGAGGAAGGAATTATAACTGTGATTTTTATCTGCAAAACAGACAAAAATGTTTCGGCAGCACAGCAGAGACGTAATTTACTTAAAAGTAAAATAATAAAGCCACAGAGGAAAAGTGGGCTATTGAACTCCACTGGAGTTCATCAGAAAGTCTTCTAACAGGCACCTCTGTGTCGCAAGCAAATCCCCGATTCCCAAAAGAAGCCTTGGAGATGGCGAGGACTATATGTTCTAGCAGTGATTAGTGTCCATTAAGATTCAACTCAGTGTCCAGTAAAGTGCTTTTGGCTACAAGCTAATAATTCTTGATGCATATTTGAGATTGCTTTATGTTGTGCATTACCCAGTGAAGAACTGAAGGTTTTTCTGCTTTTTTTTAATCTCTGATGGAACTGCAAATATTTGCTTGACTAGCAACCTTATTTTCAGCAAGTTGGATGTAGTTTAGGTGAGAATCTGACCATTGAAAACTCCGGTCATCTCACTTGTTCCTCACCAATGGTCTTTTCCCACTGTTATGTGGCATGTATAGCCTAAAAAACGGTAGCAGGAAAGTCTAGAGCACCAACCTTGCTGACCCAAAGATAACACTGTCATGCAAATAACAAATGCTTTGCTTTTGCAGTCAACTTCATTACCTTTTGGCTGCAGGTGATGTTGGGGATTGCTGGTCTAAAGGCTGGGAAACCCTAATGGAGCCTCCAGGGCCTGGTTGCTTTTGATCATTGTTGGATTAGTGCTCTGGTCTTGCATTGACAGTGAGGGTAAGGTGTTGACTGTTCCACCCAGGAGCAAACAGGAAGGATTTAAGGAATGGGTTTTTTTGTTGGATTTTAGAGACTCTGAATTTTGGAAGAGATATTTTATTCCTGCTCCTGGTAAAGCATATGGTGGTGGGTTGACCTTGCCAGCTGCTGGCTGCCCACCCAGCCGCTCTCACCCCCCTCCACAAGGATAGGGGGAGAAAATAAGATGAATAAGCTCGTGGGTTGAGAGAACGACAGCGAAACCACTTACCAATCACCGTCACGGGCAAACCAGGCTTGACTTGGGGAAAATTGATTTAATTTATTGCCAATTCAAATAAGTTTGGAGGAACAAAACTTAAAACACCACCTTCCCCCCCGCCCCCTTTTCAAACTTCACGCCTTCATTCCTGACCCCTCGACCATGCCGTGCCAGGGTCTGTTGGCACCGCCTGGAACCGGCGCGGGGCAGCTGTGACCTCTCCTCACAGAGAGCCTGCAGCTGCCAGGGGCTCTCTGTGCCGTTTTTGGGTACGTGGGCACCTAAGGAAAGTGCCACATTCCTCCATGCTGCCGTTGGTCCCGATATTTGTGGGGAAAAAGAGGATCCGCACTGAAATACCATCCTCGTGTCACGTCGCTTCTCCCTCACGCTTTTGGTGGCAACGTGATCAATACAGGCGTGTGAGCTGAATTCAGTACTTTTTCCTGATAAAGCACGTACTACAATAATATAAATTTATTTAGATTATCAGTGCTCTAAGAGGTTAGAAAACCCAATGATGTTGCTTAGTTTTTAAATTATTTTCTGAGTCCTTTGCATAAGACTAAGTAATGGAAACTTTGCTGAATAGAGACAACTGGTTTTTTAGATAAATTACTCTGGAATATGCTGGATATATGAAGAGAATGTTTATTAAATCATTTTTCTAGTAGCTTCTGTCCCTGCATAATTTGGCATTTTAAAAACCTTCTGCTAGCTGAGCATTCCCATACGTATTTCTAATTTTAAGTAGTTCAGATAGATCATAGGAAGATAGGCCTTAAGTCGACATCTCGCCTTTAGTGGTAAATGATTTATACTAAAAAAAATGGATTTACATTTAAAATTTAAAGATTTAAAAATTAAGATTTTAAAAAAAAATGCAACTCTTAGTTATTTTCTTTTTATCTATTCTGCTTTAGTGCTTCTGCTCTGCTAATAGGTTTCTTCAGCAGCCGCCTCCAGAGACAGAAGCTGTAAACGTGCCAGGTCTGAACAGAGCTGGCCAGGAACTAGTTAATTCATTGCACTGACATTTTTCTTGAGCTATTGGGTGGCAACCTCCTGTTCTTCCAATTCAACAGGCCTTTTTTTAATGAGAATTAGAATCTTACATTTGTCAGAAGATTGGTTATTTGAACAAAAGTCGCGTGGTGAGGCACAGGTAGTATCAGGGGGGTTTTGATAATCTTTACTCAGTGTCACAGTCTTTTGGAAACAACTTTTATTCTTAGACTTTGCAAATTGCATTTCGAATTCGTGCAACTGGGTAGATTTCTAGAATACTACAAAGTACTGGTATGGTTTGCCCTTCCCCCCCACCCCCCCGATATATATATATATTTTTTTTTAATATCTTCCTAATTCACTGTCTCTTCCTAAATCTTCGGCAGGTGTATTTGCTTGAGTTGGACAGCTCCTTCAGAAATCTTATTTTGAGGTTGGTACAGCAAGTTTTAGGGTTGACAAAAGTAAATACCAGGACTGAACCTTCCCAAGTCACTAAAAATGGTTTCTTTGGAAGAAACAGGCAGATTATGGCCTTATTTCAAAGCTGGATCTGAAGTTTTAACCCTTCTGTTTGAACCTGATTTAAAAACAGAGGATTCCTAAATGATGTGAAATTAAAAAGCAAAACATGGAAACAAAAACCAGAAATGTAATCAGACAAACTTTAAAAAAAAAAATAAAAGGGCAAGAAAAAAGCCAGGATTTGCCCATAAAAGCATTAGAACTCTTTAACTCTTTTAGAACTCTTTGAAGAGATGTACAGGCTAACTTTAATGTCCCAGTCCTTACTTTTTCCATCTTTTCTATCATGCCGTGTGGTATACATGAATTGTCTGATGTTGCTCCACCCTTGAGGGAGATGCTTTTCTGTGGTGCTGCAAATGTAGTTGGTACAGTGCTCTGGAATTAAGTGTTCTATATAATTACCATAGTATTTGGGTTTTTTGCGGAGCAAGGGTGGTGAGAGAGAGGAGATTGCGATTGCTTGTAAGCTGTTACTGCTTTTTTGCAGAATGTGGCTCAACTGAGATCATGAGACCGTTTTGCCCTACTGTTTCCGGTAATTAGGCACTTCTAAGCAGCAGGTCAAACCAATTTGTCTTTTAGAGGGACTGTTTATTTTGTTATACTGCTGTTAGTGACAGGGGGTTTTGGAGGGTGTCTGTTTTTTGAGCTGCTGTTCTGTTCCAGTGCTAATCTTGGTGCCAGATCCCTTGGTGTAGTTTAGTGATTTGCTTTAGAGGGCAAGGGATCAATTATAATTTTCTATTATTTATTTTGCAGTCAGTATTGTTTAAGCACACATTCAACAAGTTTCTTTCCCAAGGGCTATGCTGCGCTTTTCACGCAGGTTTCTCATGTGAGCCTTGGCAGGGGGTAGGGTGACCAAAGCTACTGTTTCTTCCAGGGGAAACACGGTGAGGGTGTGCAAGGTTGTTGCCTAAGAGAAAGTACAGAAGCTCATCTTAAGTAACCTAGCGAGAAAAAAGGAGATGCGTAGCATTAGAGGAAAAAAGGGCTGAATCAGAGGGGAATACTGTGTTGCAAACAAGTGGCAAAATTAGAGTAAAAATGGGTATGCTCACCCATACACACACACGCACACGCTCTCTCTCAAGGACTGCAGAAGGTAGGAGAGAGCATGCAGCCTCGTAGCTCTTTGTGAGCAATTTTAGCCTGTTTAGCAACAGGCTGAACAACTTTGCATTCCTCTTGTGTGCTTGTCTGCTCTGGTCCCTGACTGGCAGGTGGGATCTGCTGGGAATCAAACCATCAGCTTTTAAACTGATCCAACTTGACACGCTATTCTCAGCAGGGGCATTATAATGTATAAGGAACATTATGATGGCAGCAGTAACCAAACTCTGTAAGTTTTTGCTTCTGTGCCTTACAGTAGCTTTTGTCTTTTTATTTTAGAGCAGTGCTATACCTGGAAGTTCAGCTCTCAGCACTTCTAAAATAAAAAAGAACAGAACTCAGGAAAAGGCTTTTGATATCAGACTTTACCATTTCGCTTTCAAAGCCATAGATCTTAGATTGAATTTAAAGGGAAAAAAAAAAAGGCAGTGCAGGAAACAAAGGGGGGAAAAAAGTTCATTGTTTGTTTAAGTGACTCTCCAGGGCTTTTTTGGTACTGTGTATTTCCTAAGCTGTAGAAGCATTTGAAATGGGGAAACGTCTTCAAATAAAGTGCAGTTTTGTCAGACACATTCAGACGTAGTTCCTTGTTCAGCTGACAAAACCATGTTTTCATCTTGACTGGCTTCTTGTAGTCTGGACAGTGTATGCAGTGATATCAGCCTCTTAAGTTTCCCTGTAGCTGACTTTAAATTTGGAGTCAGCTGCTTGAAATCCCTGAATTTTCCCAGCATCGGACATGTTTTTGCTTAACAGGAGTCTCCTCCTGCCCACACCCCCTTTCACCCCACCCTGAGTGCTTGCGCTGTCTCTCAGCTCCCCCACCCTCCCTTGGGACAGGAAAAATGAAGTATCTACCCATCCCGGGTAGATTATGTCGCCGTTTGCAGGGAGGATGGCGTGCATCCCATACGCTGAGAGGGAAGGCGAGTGACCGAAGGGCGGCTATTGTTCAACTCGAGCCAAGGAGCTGAATAGAGAAGCTTGCGCTTGACGGGCTTCGGCTCTGGCTTTTCTGCATTCCAAACCGTCTGAGGCAGACAAAACAGAGCGCGGGAGAGAAGTGTGCAGAGGCTCCGCTGACTTTCTGGTTGGCATGGTGGCAGGACCATGGTAGAGGTATTAGGATTCCCGCAGAATGCAGTTCACAGGTGAGAGAGATCCCTCCTGACACAGTCCATGCAAAGAGGGGACTGTATTGCTGCAATATTTCCAGTGAGGTGGGATTGGGTAGGAGGCACGTAGGTATTTTGCTGGAAATTTAAAGCGACTAGACTTAAAGCAACTAGAAACTTTCAGGGTTTTTTTCCATGTTGCATGTATATATCAACTCTTCATTACTTCAGTTTTATACACAGGTTTTTAAAGAGGTATTTACATGGATTTAATGTGATGAATGGAAAAGTGGATTATTGGTACTTTTCTGCTCACTGGTACAGAAATTACTTGTCAGTATTCAAACATCATGTAGATGCAAAGATGAGAAACAAGGTTTTGTAATGGCTTTCAAAGTTAAAAATCTAGTTTATTGCTACTTAAATGATTAGGATTACTTTTCTCCCTCTCCCCGAAAGCCTTTACTTACCTAACATAAGTGAGTACATTTTTATATGACATTGGATTTCTGGACAAGGCCAGACATCATTCTTCAAGGGCACGCTGTGGGAATATTTTTCAGTGTTTACTTGTGGCTGGCATTGCGTGATGTTTTCAGCATATGATATTGCCAACCTTGCTTCCTGTCCTCCAGCAAGCGATGGTAAATTAAAGCAGTTCAGGGAATCCTACAGGTTGCTCATAAAAACAAGAAGATTTGTTTTCTTTTCAGTATAAAGGGCACTGCCTTAGTAAGGCTGCTTGCTTTTCTAGCAGCTTTTGTCTTAAAATGTATTGTTAAGTGATAGCAAACTGGAAAGCATTTAAATTTCATGCCTTTTGACGTATTCTGTAGCTACGAAAGCAATAAATGTTGTCTAAGGAAAGTGGGAACGGCAACTCCTGAGTTAAATTTTTTCTACCTTGGAAACACCCTTTAATAGGTACTGATTATGAAGTCCTTCTTAGTCATTTTCCTCCTCATCTGTGGACCAGGGAGAATACTAATTTGCTAACTTGGAGAGACTGTTTTTGTTAGCCTGAACCAATGAGGTTGTTCTGCAGCTGCTTTTGAATTACAGGATCAGAAAATGAAAACCTTCTGCCTTATATTTTTTTGGACAAACATGTGTTTCTTTCAAAAACAAGCAAACTTTTGGCAAACTAATCAGAAAAGCTCAAGGCAACACAATCCTGGTCCCTTCCAAGTTTCATTTAGGTGATTTTGGGGTGGTTACCAGGAGGTACCCTTTAGAATTTCCTGTCTCTTTTTGGGGCTCTTTCATACGATTAACATGTTAATAGGGTAGTGAATTAAAAATACAATACTGGGGAGTTCTGGAAGGCAGACGTGAGCAGCAGCTTACATTCCTGCAAATTCCTCATGTTGTGCCTAGCTTTATGTGATACTCAGTGGGTGCTCTCGCTCTTTCTCTCTCTAAAATCTGTGGAGAGGGGAAAATGGTGTAATTGTAACGAATACTTGAGGTGACTTCTGTCAGAAAGATCTGTCATGGCTCTTTAAAGCTCATGGGAACAAATCAACCTCATTTGTATATAAGCAGGAGGAAGGGGCGTTCTGGTATACTGAGGCTTGACCTGTTCCTTGCCATTTTCTGATATATGGGAGTAAATATTGCACCAGCTATGTAATATTGGAAGTCGGAGAATTCTGTGATGCAGCAAAATACAGGGTATGGACAGCATTTGTAAATGGCTCGTTGGCATCAAGAGACAGATTCATTTTCCAGCCTGTAGAGGTACGTACCTTTTCAAAGCTTTAATTCTCCACAAAGGGAATACTTCCTTTTATCTAGATTTCTTGGCTAATTGGCATCAGACAGCACAAATGTTTTTTAGGAGAGCTAATAATGGTGGGATTTGAAACTGGGCCAATGGCAGAAGGGAGACCTAATGATCCTCTTCCATTTAATTTTCTACATATATGGATGACTGCTTCTAGTAAGGCAGAGGGAAATTTGCACAAGAAGTCAGCAAGCAAATGATGCAACTACAGTCAGTGCTTACAATTTCAACAGTATCATCTCCACATGTTAAATGGTCAACGGACTTCGACTGATACATGTTATGGATTTAATGGGAAATGGTGCCAAAATTGTCGTGGTAAACATAACTGCAGAAATTGGGTTGCGAAGTTGTGTAATAGCTGGTTATCTGAGCAGATGATGGCAGCTACGAATAGCTACAGTGAGTCTGTACAGAGTTTCCTTCCGTAGCTGAACAGTGCTGCTCCTTAGTCAGGCAGTGGATCTGCTGTGATGACACACAACATTGCATTTTTCTTCTCTTGCACCTGCAGCATGCTCGGCAGGGTCTTTAGGAGGGCAATGTTGTGATGTGGATGCCTGCCAGAGAAGTGAAACAGCTCTGCTGATGCGTTTGCTTAGAGTAGGCCTCTGGGCAACCTTCAAAAGCGACGCCAACCACAAGCATTCAAAAATGCAAGTCTGGCTTAGAAAAGAGGAGATTGAAAATATTTGGGTTTTACATTCATTTTCCTGCTTGTTTTGATACTTTTTGGAGTAGGCTTCAGTCAGATTTTCAAGCTCAGTCACACTCAAACTGTGAAGGCCAGATCCTTTTTCTAGAATAGAGGCTGTAACTGTCTCCACATTTGTTTGATTCCAGGAGTAATGGCTACAGGAAAAATAACAAATGTGCAAAATACAGCGTAATTCTAATGCCAGCTTTCATAGCATTCATGCTTTTAAAGCCCTGTCCTGGTATGTCCTAAGGTCACTCTAAAATGTCGGCTATATTCTCCAGGGGAACTCTTGCCAGAGCGTCCAAGAAGAATTTTAAGATATTGCGTCAGTCAGAAATTAAGCCCATGTCCACAAGATGGAGGACTTGGTATGTCCTTGTAAATATTCCCTATACTATACAGTCTCTTACCTTGCTGTGTTTCCTTGCTTCACCACTAAATTTGGTCCCTAATTTGGGAACAGATTTAAGAAACCCTCCATGTACTGCCTTTCTTGTACTGATCTCTGTAGTGTTTGGAAGGGCCTTGGGCTTTAGCAGTTGCCTTATTTTGATGCTTACATAGAGATTAACATAGTATTCCTATAAACACAGGTGGAACTGGGCAGTAAGAGGGAGGGAGACCACATGATTCATAGGCAGGGGTAGGAAATCATATTGCTGGTCATAACCACTCGCTCTCCAGAATGCTCCTGCTTCTCTGCTGCATACCTGGTAAGTGCAAGCTGCATGCTTTCGGGCTGCTAGACACTAACATTTTTTTGTTGGTGGTTCTCTGTCTTGTTATGTGGTGTTAGAGGTGCAGGTTATTGTGAATTAGTCGGGGGGGGGGGGAGGGGGGGCTGTGCCAATCAAGGAGAGTTCAACTCCCACCTGATGATGTCAGCAAAGCTGCGCCTTCTTGACCCGTAAAGGGAGCAAGCGGTGACCTCAGGGTGGAGTAAAGCTCCCTATTGGCTTAGCACCCTCAACCCTGCTCTGCAAGAATCGCTGGTATTTAGCTTGTGCTGAAAACAAGCAAGTTGAACTCATCGTGGGAGTGCTACATAAAGCTGCTACCTTGTACTAAACCTTGTAGGAAGAGGGTAAATAATTTGATGGGATGGTGTGGCAATTCCTAGGTGATCTGACCAGAAGCTTAAGAAATCATGTGGTCAGTAGAATATCATATATTGATCATGTTGAATCACTTCCCAAAATACTTTGAAGCCATCTGTGTGGGTCTTACACCTTCTGATGGCACCAGAATGTTGCAGACTGGATGATAAGACGTTTAGTTCTCTCTCATCTGAAACTGTTTTTCTCAAAATTGCAGTTCTCTATTATCTATGTGATCATGTCTAGTCATAGAAGGCAAAAAAACCCAAACCCAATTGCTCCAGTTGAGAGTATAGGCCCAAGGAAAAACAGTAGGTGAGAAAGTAACAGTAGATACCAACATGAACGATGGTAGTATTCCAACAAAACTGCCTTAATCAGTTATTTTCACTTGCATTTTTTTCTGAATTTGGGCAAAATTCAGCACTTCTGAAGACATGAGTTGTGCAAACTACGTGGCCTGCAGGATGAGCAAGAAAAAATGTTTTCTTTTTCCATGCCTGACTGCAGCATTCATGGGGACGTGCTTTGCTGTCCCAGTAGCAAACTTGGAGGACAGCTTAGTGCAAGGTGTCCTCTTTCCCCAAAAACCTGCTTGCTTGTTTTCTCTTTCTGACAATTCATAGCATGTCAGCATCTTGAAGTGCAAAGGGCTGAGCAGTTGAGTCCTCGAGGATAGTAATAACCTGTCAGATTGCCGACCCTTTGTACTGTACCTGTCCCTATTAGTTACCTTACAAGCACTGGGAAGAATTATTTAAAAGATACTTTTTCCATGGTGTTCCAATACGATTTCTGATAAATCCAGCATATGTTAAGTGCTTCTCCTTGTCTGTCTTTCTAATAAAGCACCTTTATAATGATTTAGAACAGACAAAATCTGAAGGGCCTTTAAGGTTGTCCATAAAATAGCAGTGGTGCTGTACCTGAACTGCTTAAGCAAGACTTGTGCCTTTACAGACAGGAGACAGGGCAGGGAGGAGTGGGTGCTTCAGCTTACTGCCTGCCTGCGGTGTGGTTTCTGGGCAGTTACTTTTTTCTTCTTCTTCTTAATACCTTGTAGATTTGGAAGTACAGCCAGCAAAGCTTCCTTGCTTGGAAAGGTTGATTTTTCTAGGACTACTAGTAGGTGACGCAGGTCTGGGGGGTAGAAGGAAGGAAGTTGTGCTCCTTTTTTTCTTTTTTCCCTTTTTTTTTTGTCAGCAAATATTTTTATTTGGTTTTTTTTTCTATTTTCCTTCCAGTAGCTCTCCACTATTTTCCTTCCAGTAGCTCTACAAAAGTAGTTCTTTCTTGTTAATTTTTGTCTTGGTTGTGTGTAAGCTGTACTTATATTTGAAGTTTGCATTTCTTGGAAATTCTTGTTCAGAAAAACAGTGTAATGCCAATACCACTTGAGACACTGGTGATTTCAGTCCTCACAGTTCCGAAGTTCAAAAAACCACTCCCCATTCCTCTTTTATACTACTTTAAAAGATGGAAGAGCTCTTGGATTTCTAGGCTGGGTCTTCAGATGTGTGAAGTGGGTGATATAACTGGGCTTGGTGGGCGGGGATCAGACCCTGAATGTTGATCTTTTTCATGTTCTTCATCCATTCTTGAAGGTTTGGCACCTCTCAGGGCTTCTTAATTTTTCTTTCAGTCTTAGCATTAAAGTAACATTTCTAATGCTAAATAACTTTAGGACTAACATAACTTTTCTAGCAAAGATGCTAGCTCAGAAATCCATTTTTAAATTGAAGTGCTTGAGACTCTATTCATTTCAAGCTGTCACTTTCACAGTGTTACTGAGCAAGGGCTTCCATATCAATCTTTGTGCTTGGCAAATCAGGGAAAGTGTGGGGTTTGTTTTGTTTTTGCAGCTCTGTGTTTTCAGGACATTTTCAGTCTGCTCTTTGTTTTGAACACCCAATGCTTTTGGTCGAAGGGAAAGAATATAGAAGGTATTCTTCATGAACACATTCTTGGGGAAAAAAGTCATCGCCTGAATACCAGCATCAGAAATTAAGTAGTCTTTACATACTGCTCGTTAAATATATAGCTAGATGTATTCATACTTTAATGCAAGATGTCTGTTTACATGAGGCATATGGCTCTCTGTTTGGAAAGGCACTCCAGAGTGGATGACTCTGTAAATAATGTCTTGGCCCTAATTTGGAATTAAATTAGCTTAATGTTTTTAGAGTAGTCATTAATAGATACTTACAAACTACTATACTGCTAGCAGCATAACTTAGCCGAATCCCTTGGCTATGCTGAGGATACCTGAAGTTGGATTGAATACAAAAATGTAATTAAGTTGGTGTGAAAATGAGGAAAAAACCCCATGGTTGCTTCATCAGTGAAGTTCTGAAAATCTAGCAGTTCTCCCCAGCAGAAATACTTGTGTTGGAGCTCTTAGTGCTTCTGGTTAGGTCACTGTTTTGTAACATTGGCGAAGTGTTTTTCCATGGGAAAGTGGACAACTATAACAGGACAGTTTGACTTATAGTAGTAAAACTTTCCTATTGCTAGTTCTTCTGATTTTTGGAACTGGCTTACTTAGGGTTAACATGCCCAAGAACCAAAATCACAGTAATTTGCCTATTCTTCAATTACAGTAATTTTTTAAAGATAATTTCAGACTGTATCTTTCTTGTTGTACATGAGCAGCATGATGGTTTGTTCTGTGCTTACCTCTTAGGCCTCTAGATAGAGCCAAGTTTCTTTCCTTATACAATGCTGGACATTCTCTGTGGTGTGGGTGCAGGTACATGTCTCACTCACTCTGTTGATCTTCAACTGATGGTTTGACTCCCAGTCTTCCTGCTCTCCTCAAGCATCTATTTATTAATATATCCTGGAGGAAAAAAGCATAGGGGTGTATGGACTCAGCAAAACTTAATTTTGTGGGCAGGTACAGTCAGCAGCATGAAGGATTCATCTCCAGCCCCTACAGCATTACAGTCTTGCATCAGCTTTGCCAGGAAAACACAATACTGGGATCTAGAGAGTGAACTGGGGCAGACATCCTTCTAAAAAAAGCCACCTTGTTTATGTTGTGTTAGAATGTTCAGGAGGAAAATATTATGGAAAAATTGAAGACGTGTTTTAAAAGTAGTTTAAAATTCAGCTCCTTAGCAAGCAGCTTCATAGGCTTCTGACAGCTTTTTTTCTTTAACCTGAAAAGCATGTCTGTAATTCTAAGATCTTGTGTATACTCAAAATAGTTCATATGCACCAAGAAAACAATGTAATGGGAGGTCTCTTAAGACATAGCTTGCTATTATGGGAAAGATTTTGAAGCATTAATTAGATTCATATAGGCAGTTAGATGTATCTTTATATTGCAAGGGAAGTATAAGACACTTACCAGCACAGAAGCTGGCGTTCTTTGTGTCCAAGTAAACTGACTTAAGTGAATTTTGTCTGCGAGGCCCATGACTAGGCTTACATATTTAGCCATTTTTGAAGTGTTTGTATTAGGGTCTTGCTGCTCTGTTTCCATAAAGCTGAAGTATGAATAGCCAGCCAAGAGGCCAGATGATTTTGCTAGGGAGGCTCAGTGGGCATGGAAGAGCTTCATAAAGGCTAGCCACTTCGGGTTTAGTTTAAATTTTCATTTCAGTTGCTGACCTGTTTGTCTCCAATGCCTTGTCAAAACTAAGTGTGGAAATAGCTTCCTGACATTATTTAAAATGTCACTTGTACAAGGGATCTCTTGCCTGTATTTTTATACACTAGAGAACTTCAAGGTTTGTGGTTTTTCTCACCTTCATTTTGAGCCTTTCTGTCCCTATTTATCTTTACAGGCTGTCAGCAGGCACAGCTTTCGCTGCCCCTGGATTCCTCACTGCTCCAGCAATTGTTATTTAGGAAATTCTGTGCTCTGCCTCCCTCCTGAGTAACCACTAGGTTAACGTCTCTGATCTCAGCTGGGTTTGGAAGGATAGTGGTGTTCATTCTGGAAACTAAGGGGAACTATTACCCTGGTAAAAAATAATATTGCATCAGTGCTGTGGCACGTAGAAGTTGTCATCTTCAGCTGGATGAGAGCTGTTGAGAGTGAGTGCTAAAGATCACTGACTGTGCTAAAATCACTTCATTAAGCAATCTGAAAGGATAAAATACTAGACAATAATGCCTATGTGTGGGCTGGTACTTCATCAGCGCGGTTTCACTTTCCACAACAGAATGGACTGGCTTAAAGAGAGACTTGGGTGTCCATCAAGTTTTTTTCTGTGTACTTTTCCATGCTCCAACAGGGCTATCCACATCTTCTCATGTCTGACGTAAATCTGTTATTGACTTATATTGCAATAGAATCATTCTGTTCAGCTGCTCATAGCTTGTTCGCAAGATTGTGTCACGTTATTACATGCTGATTTTGCTTATGTAGCTTAAGCCAAAAAGTTATTCATGTCACAAAATAATTGTGAATCCTTCCACCATTATTCCATAATAAACAATGAGTTACTTGGCCTTGTCCATCAGGATGCTCTTGAACTAGATTATAGTGTGATTAGAAGGCTGTTATATTGTAATACTGCTTCTCCAAGAAAATTACTTTCATTATAGATAGGCATTTAAAATGATTTCATGCAGGAAACAGAGCCTTTTGCATATAGAGTTGACATTTTTAGATGTCTGGAAAAGTTATTTTCAAGCTAGCTTGCTTGTTCTGTGCTGTGGTATTGAATGGGATTGGAAAGTTATTACTGCTTGGCATTTTTCTGGGGCAAAATGACTCAACTTTTCCTATTTCCTAATGGACAAGTGTAAAGGTGAGTAGTGTTGTCTGGTATACATGACATTGATCCAGAAGTTGGAGAAGCGGATGTTTATTGTTTCTTGTGGATTAACTAGTGCTGCAACCTTAGCAAGCTGTTTTATATGTCTCAGCCTGCCTGCTTTTTGTGAAAAAAGTTTGCTCTCTCCCTACCCACTGTGCCCCTGTTCTGAAGGGAGCATTTTATTTTTCAAGTGTGCAAATATCCTGTCTTTATTCACTCCTAAATTAATTGTAAAACATTTTAATAAGAATGACTTGGGTGTACAATGTCTGATATATATTGCTGTGAAGACATCATCTACTGACTACAGCAATATCCATCAATCAGTCCGTCAGAGTCTGTCCCTGGTGCAAGATCCATTTTTCCTCTTCTTAAAAGTGCCCTCATGCAGAGAGCATTAATACTTTATGATTTATAATAGTACTGTGACTTTGTGCTTACAAAGCATCTGCATCAGAAGGCATCTGTGCTCTATTATTTGCATATATTATGAATTATCATTTACTAAAACTCCTGTAGAAAAATCTGAGCACTCATGCTTCTGTGTAGTTTCACTTATCAAGAATTCTAATTTTTAAATCCATGGGATGGCAAAGCTGCTTAGCTTCTTAAGTTTCAAAATCATAACTGTAGGAGGGTGACATTTCTGACAACTGCAGAAAGGAGCAGAAGCTCATTCGCTGGTGGTAATGCAAAGAATTACCAGTTGGGGTTGTATACAAGTTTTAAATGATTCATTTATAGAAGAGGTTCCAAAACATAAGGGCTTGGTTTAATTTTCAGCCTTGTGGACTCGTCTGCTTTTGGAACTCAGGGGTGAGGGAGATGAACCCAAACACTTTGAAGGAGTTTTCTCGTGTTTTCACCTGCTGTTCTGCGCAGCTACTGGTGCTAATTTTGGAAAACAGCAGTCTCTCAAGGCAGAGATTAGCTGCTTCTTAGTCCTGATTTTGGGGGTTTTTTATTACTACTTTGCTGATCTTTCCTACCTTTCTATATTTTCACACTTTGCATACTTCCACTCTGGTTGACAGAGCAATTTGTATCTATATTTGCATTGGTTCAACAAACTTTTTTCTAGTGTAGGTAGGTCTCACAGCATGAAAACAAGTTAGTCATGTTTTGAATATTCCTCTCGTGTATTTGCATCTCAAAAACTGGCTGTCCTGGAAAATTTGGACAAGACTTTGGTAAGCTCTAGAGCACAAGACCTGCTTTAAGATGAAGACAAATTTAAGAAGCTATTCACAGTGTTTCTTCTGCCTGTGGCAAGCTTTAGTGGGAGACTAGCACTACATCCCTCCCTGCAGTTGTGGAGCAAGTTTAGTCTCTGGCTTCCTTGCACAGCAAAAGGTTTAAAAATTAAAATCAATGCTACAGAGGAGTTTCAAGATATTTTTGAAGTGATTGTTTGAAACTAGGTAGTCAAAGGATGTAAGCAGGGAGGACATTTCTGATACCAGAGCTTGATAACGGAGAGTATCAAAGCATACAAATGTCAACCAGCGCCCAGTGGTTGGGAGATGAGGCTTGATAAATTCATTCTTGAACTAAGGAGCAAATTGCTAAGCATGAGTGGAGTTAACCATTGGAACGGCTTACCAAGGGGAACAGACTGGCTCTCTATGTCTTTGCAGTGTCTGTTTACAATCAGATGTCCTTTTTTCTGGAAGACGTGTCTTTGTTCAACTAGAAAAAATGCAATGAATGGATGAGAGTCACTGGGTGATGTTCTAAAGGTGTTTCAAGTCAGGTTAGATGATTGTAATCATTATTTCTACTTTTAAATTCAACGGATTTGGTGTTTCTAAATGTCAGTGGTTCTTCTACATCTATCTATCACTTTAAATTTCCTGCATTTCTAATGGTGTGTTTGTGACTGACTTTCTTACAAGGACTTTTCAATTCATGCTTTTGTTCTGATGCATATCTCTACCTTCTGACAGTCTATTGCAGACAAGCTTCCTGCATGATATTGTGTCCTGTTAAACCACACAAAAAGGAGATAAGTAGTAGGGAAGTATTTATGCAGGTTTTTTCCCTCTCTGTGTGTTGCCCCAGGAATGTTAATGCACAAGAGTGGTCTGCATATGAAAAACTTTGCCATTTCAGTTCCTTTGCCATTTCAGTTCATCTTCCTGACTGAAGCCGTTGCCAGTTCTGCCTCCATTGTTTACAAATTTTTAATGTTGCCATGTTTTAAAATACTCCAATGAGCCAGTTTCATATTTGATATTTAATATACTTCTGTTTTCATGAACATTATAATACCTTGAATGGGATAAATAAAGCTAAATTATGATACAAGATGAGGTAGCTAGGGAGGAAAACAGGATCTGTACACAATCAGTACTCCTAGAAAGGATGCAAAATCGGTAAGCATTCATGGGAAATCAATACTCTTAACTTTGTTTTCTCTAGAACCTATTATTTATGGAGTTGATAGTTAATATTGCACATTAAACCAGTTTTTAATGGAAGGATAGTCAGGTGGTTTTGGGCACCGTATTTGTTTCACAGAAAACTAAAAGGAAGGAGGTGAAATTTTTGTTTCATATTAACCAACCAGATAGAAGAAAATAGCTATCTAATCCTTTCTTTAAAAGTACTTTAATTCCATTCTCATTGTAAGTAGATTTACGTCATCAGTTTGCACAGTCTTAACTCAAAAGATTCTACTTGTAGAAGTTGGACAAAATGTGATCCTCCCACACACACAGCAAAATTTGTTGGAAAAGCTCATTTTGCCTAAAAAATCAGCTATTTTTTGCATAGATGGGAAAAGTATCTGATGTCTTTCTATCGTTGGATTTTATATTATGTAGGAAATGTTTCTGGTTTTTTATCCCTCTGTTCATACTGGGGGTGGAGGCATGAACTTTTTCAGTGTGAACAGGAGGACTGCTTGGCTAAGTCTTCCATGCTGCTGTGGTATCTCACTCCTGAACTGTCTGTCCCATGTTCCCTCATTAATTGTGAATTCTGTATAGCATCTGCCCTGCTTGGCAGGTGTTTTATGAAAATATCTGTCCTGCACAAACAATACTTGCTACAGTTTGTCTTAGTAATTGGAATTTTCTTCCCCACTGGGACTTGATAGCTCTTTTTTTCTTCATTTGTTGGTTGGTATCTAATTCTTCGCTTTGCTGATCTAATGGCTTTTTGTTGTTGCTGTTTTGGCTTGGGTTTTAGTCAGTGGTCAGCAAGTGTCCTAGTTTGTAATAGGGATTGGCAACTGTATAAATTATTTAAAATAAAGACAGGTTCAGAAAATGGTGAACAAAAGGTGGCTGTCTCTTTAAAGAGTGCAGTTTGATCAGAGCATCAGCTCCATCCCCTGAGGACAAAGGCAATTTTGATTTGTGGGGCCCAGGAGTCCCTCACTTACCGGGATTCGTCTCTGCTCGTGCATGTGTAAACCTGTAAAATGCTCTTTTGTGTAGAATAAATCATATGCTATAAATCCTGCACAATTAAATGTGACCCTTCATAAAGTCACAATGACAAGTCTTCATTGCAAAGCTGTGCAGAGCAAGCTCACTGTCTAGACAGAGCAGAATTATTTCCTTTTTCTTTTTTTTAAATAAATAACCGACCGTTAGCGTTGATGACTTCTTTGAACCCCCAAGAACGCTGCTCTCTCCTTACCTCTTTCTCATTTGCGCTGTTGCAGTTGAGGCTGAAGCCCAGCGGGGCTGTGACCGCTGCTTCGCGCTGATGAAGAGGAGCAGTTCCCCTCTCTCTAATGCTGCTGTTGGCAGTCAGAAGCAGATTCCATTATTGCCGATCAATGCTGCCGCCATGCAGGAGGAGGGGAGAGGGAGGGGTGGGAGCTTCCTATTCACAGATTGATCAACCTGCCATTGCATGAACAAATTCATTGTAAGAAAGGCTGGGATGCTGTTATAATAGCTGGAGCGGGAAGGGGCTTGTAAACAGGGGAATGCAGGCTCTTCAGTAATGGGGAGGGTATTTAAATTGCCTCTAAGCTTGCTGTTTTTTCTTTTAGCATAAAGCATAATACCTGAGCCTACAAACAAAGCCAACACTATAAGGAATGATAGAGATATATTACACTTAGCTGATGAGCTATTGTGCTGACTTATTTGAGCTTCTTCAGCACTGAGACCTATTTCTTCTTTCTACTTAAACTGATTCCATCATAACCTGCTGCCTCTTTTGGATTTTAAAACCTCGGTTTCCCCTGCTCCCCTTTTTTTGCCTTCTTTCTGTTCCTGCTTGGACTGAAACCTGACACAAAGGGACAACAAGTACAGATCCCACTTACTGCTCCCACCCATGCCTGCTTTGTCACTACGGGCTGTCAGATGTAGGGTTGAGAGAACAGGGCAGGATCACAATCTCATGTTGTCAGTGTAGACAATAACTGGAGTACTGGAATCCCAAGACCATCAGCTCCTCCCCACCCTTCCTACCCTGCTTCGTTCACTTATTGTTTTCTGTATGGAAAAGTTTTCTGGCTGGAGAATGAGTCTTCTTTCTCCTGGTGATGTGGCCGAATGGCTGGATAGCAGCACAGAAGATGAGAAAAGCCTTCTCTCGTTTCTTGGTACGGTAGGGTACTAACTGTATTTTTTTTTTTTTTAACACTTTACTGGGAAGCCTTTACTACTTGGCGCTTAATTTCTTCAGTCCTTCAGTTACCTGACCTTATTTCTTTTTAAAAGCTTTTAAGTGGTATGCAATTGTTAATTAAACTCAGTTACAATCTGTTTAAAATAGTTGCAAACACATTGGGCAAAGGTCAAGGTATAAATGGGCATGTGCCATGCAGAAAATCATTTCTGGACTAAACAATATGACTTACTGGTCTGTTTTTCTTCTCTGTGTGCCATTTGACCAGCTGATCGCTGTGTTCAGTCTGCTTCCACTCATATGTGCCAGCTTGCCTACAACTTAACTTCTCAACTGTGTGATGGTAGTAAGATAAATCAGAGGAGACTGCTGAAAGTTTTTCTTCTTAAGAGAAATGTTTAGATGCGTTTAGAATAAAAATTTCAGCCACAGGATCAGATACTTCTCTAGCCTAGAAATTAAATCTAGGAAGCACAATCAAACAATCTTGTGCTCTGTTTCTGGATACTTACACATTAGTTTAACTGCATTCAGGTAGAAAATTGAAACTATTCTTTCATTTATAGTCCGGAGTAAATACTAGTAAGAGGTTGAAAATGTTTTAAACAGAATTCACACATAGAAGCTGATTATTGTTTCATCTTTCCCTTCAAGCTGTTGCTATGTCAAACTGTTATTTGTTTTTGTTCTTTTAATCCCATCTCCACAAATCATTCCATCTCACTCATTAATGGTTTCTGTTGTTCTCAGGGTGCAATCTGTTTTCTTTATATTTTGATAATTTCCAGGTACTGAGTTGCTTGGACAGGCTGCTTGATATGTGTGCCCCTTTTTCTTCCCATGGACTATTTAAAAAATGTTTGTTATAATATCTGCTGTAATATCTTTTTTTCCCTCATCCCCCCCACCAAGATACAGTAGTCACTATTATGGTTCTTTGTCTGTCAGTCAAGTAGGTGACAGCTAATCCAGATGCTATTTTCCCCCCAGTTTTGTTGTCCTCCTTCCAGACCACAAGCAGGTACCTGGTGTGGCTGTGCTCTTTTCAGTAGATAGAGTTTACACTAGTCTCTCTATGGTAAGCAGTTCTCTTACTTAGCAGGTCCAGAACAGTACAGAATGTGGGAGGAAAATAAGGGACTCCCACAGAGTCTATTTCGATTTGCTAACATTTCATCGCTATGTGCTGTGGCCTTCTTTGGGAATATCACACCAGCTGTGAACAGGGACAAGAGTATACATGGGCTGGCCACCAGTGCTGCTCTTCAAGAGACTGCCATTTCCCCCCCTTACACATATGCCTGCATTCACATTTTGTTCCAAACCAAGAGATCCTCAAGATGTCTCCTAAGTCTCACCCCAGAAACACCAGGAAGTATTTATTCAGCCTGGAGTCTGAAGGGTGTCACAAAGCTGAGCTATTTAAGGTAGCATTTTTTGTCTCCAAGTACTTAAATTATCTTTTTTTCTTTGATCTTAAAGAGATACCAATTCCCAAATGGTGTCTTAACTCTGGGGCCATATTTAAGGTTCAGTGACATCCCTCGGATGTCTACAGTACCTTGGGATTTTTTCTTTTTGTCTGTCCATAACAATAATTCTTATTGCTCAGGGGCAAAATCCTGCTATAGTGAGCAAGAGGTACTGAAGCTTAGAGCAGCCTTCTGGCCCATTGAGAGGAATGGGGAAGAGCTGTTGAGCTTTGATGCGTCCAAGAGCCAGTCACTTGTGATAATATCCCAATAACCAGAGCAAAGGATCGCTTTTTAGAGAATGCCTTGATTCACAGCCCTTTCGCAGAGAGTAAAAAGGTTGGTTTTGAAAGCCATGGCTCAAGGCTGTTGTTTAATAATGAGGATAATAAATATTGATATCATAGTAATGTGTGTCTAAGTCATAAGCCTCTAAACAAATTACATTGCGGGAACAAGTTACCATGCATCAGCTGATCTGCGTTAATTGTCTATGTGCAATCTCTCTGCAGCAAACACAAGGTAATTTGAATTATCAGGGGCAGTCCAAGATCATTAGGAACTAACGAGGACATCAGCATCTCCGGGTCACGTGCAGTAGCTCCTTGTGTCTGCTTTTGTGTTGGCACAGTTGTCCAGGCAATTTATATTGCTGTGCATAGAGTCAACCATTAAAGGAGGCCTTAGAGGCTGATGCATGAGGAGGTTAAAAAGGGGCAACTATTCCAAATTTTGTATGGCCACGCACATCATGCAGAGGATATGTTGAACAGTTTAGGGACGTACATCTGTTTCATTTCTGACTCACGTTTGCAGAGCTGGAGGATTCGTTCCTCCGCCTGAAAGCAAATGCATCAGTCTAATAACAGCTGATGTTGTATTCACTAAATGCCATGTACAGTTTCCTCAGAACATTCTGCAAAAAGAAATTGAGAATCAGTACTTGAAAGCCAAAAATTATCTCCTATGATATTCTTGCCCTTTCTTCCAGCCTTCTCTGTGTATTCATCTGCTTTGCATGTTAGGTCTTGTCTTTCAGACTGTAAAGTCCTTTAGGAATCAATGACTTAAATGTCTTTTAAGTGACTTAAACTGTCATTTAGGTTGCTTGCTATGCACCTTCTGAACTGGGCACTAATTCGGTTACACTTTTTCTATATGCCAGCACAATGCAAGTGTCTAACACCAACAGAATGACCTGTCTGTAAATCTTTGGTATTTACCTGGATCATCTTGCAAGACTTGTCTGATCAACTCAATCCCTAGTAAAGCACAGTATCTTCTTTTAAAATCCCTGCTAATGGACTGGGAGAGTTTTTGATCATAATTGGTATCTAGAGGTTGTTTGATGATGGAGTTCTATAGCAAGTGAGCTTTGCAGAGTTTCCTTTGTATTTCCCTTTCCAGGCTTCGTAGTTTTTGTGCAATTTAGTATATTATGACTTGGTTGCCTTCCTCTGATGTTTCTTGTGGCTTTTTCCCCCTGCCTAGTTGTCTTGATAAATGTGGAAAAGCTGTCACTGCAAATCTCAATTTTCCCCTATAAGTTATACCTTGTAGAATTTGCGTAATGTATTTTAGTCAGAACACAAACTTGGACTTTGGGAGTTAAAACAGATGGGGGGGTTGAGTTTGCCTTTACCCTAAGCTTCTTACACAGGCATTTAGTTAAATTTTTATGACAGTCTGTGAATAGGGCCCAAATCTGAAGCCTCCCCAAGTGAGCAAAATGAGAGAGAATGCTTACTCCAAGACAAAACATTAACATTTTTATTTCTTTTTATATGAGGCTTCCTATTTCATTAGGTAATACTCATCTGAAAGATACTGTTCAGACGTTTCTTCTTCTTCTTGTTCCTTCTTATATATCTCCTAATGCTTTCTATCTTTCTGCTTTTTATTACTGTCTCTAATTTTGTCAGCTGGTATGTATTTTCACTAGGGTAGAAGAAACCATAAGTAAATACTGACTGCATCCAGCAAGATCTCTTTCTCGTTAGTGCTGTCACATGAGCACTCTGAAACAACCCTAAGGAGACAATGAGACAAAAATAGTCTCTTCTGTCTTAATGAAGTTGTGAATGCCATAATGTTACTGAATGTATATGCTGTACTGATACATCATAAACTGCCTTGGAGCATGTTGAATTTTTTTACTTGTTGAAACACCTGTTTATTTTTAAAAGGCTCTAAAAGTGAATTAGATACTCCATTTTTAATAGGGTCAACACAGTAGTTTATTTGGAATGAAAGTACTAGAATTAGCAGCCCAGCTGAATATTCCCACTTGATGAACATTCATTGATGCATATAAAACTTTTTTTTTAATGACATATATATATATATGGTTTTGGTTTGGTGGTTTTTGTTTTGTTTTTTTAATACACACATACAGGAGGAGACCAAACCATCAGGGTCAAACAAGCACCTTTGTTATTCATGTGCTGTGGTAGGTGATCAGGAACTTGCAATGAAAATAGTGAATAAAAATGTGGCAGAGTAGAAAGGCAGTATCTCTGTTTTGGTTTGTTTTCCTGCCCTACAAGCTAAAAGTTTCAGTGTACTGTCTTTGTAAAGTAAGAAACAAGCTCTGTAGTTCTTGTTGTCTGTGAAACAAATATTGAATCTCTGTTTGTTAGTCTCTGTAGTAAACCACTCAACTGGTGGTTACATCTATGAATAACATCTTCAAAACCTAGCTGCCGACAGCAACCCTGTAAGTGCTCCAACGCTTCCAAGCTTAGATTTGAGGCCATTATTTCTTTAAGTGTGTTTGTAAAAGAAATACTACGTCACAAAAAGTCAAGTGCTGCAGGTTTTTAGTCTGTATTTTTTTTTTAGTTAAGGCCAATTAGCCTTACAGATTTTGACAGAGTAAAAATAACGCTCAAGGAGGCCTTGAAATCCTTTAGTCCTTCCTAGCCCGTTGCCACATCCACAGTAGGGTCTCTTCTGTCTGTCATCTTTGAGAGAAACACTTGTCTATCCCGTTCTTACAAATCTTCAATAACAAAGATTATTTTTTTTTTCCAAATCCTTTCTAGATACTCTTTTATTTTCACCTCCTAGGATTTGGTTATTTATCTGGGGGTAATGACTTTAGTATAAGTTTATTTTAAAAATAAATAATTACTCAGAGGCCCATAAAGGGTAACTTACTTAATTTGCATGTCTTATTTTCTTAATGTACTTCTTCCCTCCTGCCTCCCATGTAGGGTTTATCATACTCTAGTAGTGCCTTGTTTCAAGTTAAGACTGTAAACTCTTTGGGGCAGAAATGGTGCCTGTTCAGTACTTAGTCTAGCCATGCTGCATCCTGGTAAGAGGCCTCTAGGCATTACCATATTTGAAATGTATAATAACATGTCCAGGCAGATGAATTTCTAAAATGGCATAGATAAAAAGTAAACATTTAGGTTGTTTTTCCACTGTGGTAACTATTGCTGCATGAGTGCTACAACATTTAAAACAATGACAAATTTTGCTTTAAAAAGGGGTATAGTATGTGTAGCTTATTGATCCTTCCTTCAGACAAGAAGCTAATTGCAGGACTGTTTGATTGTTCAGCTAATGCTCTGACTGGCAGCAATTACCATTTTCTCATGGGAAGTGCCAAGGTAGTGATATAAAGGGGGTGAAAATATTTGGGTGGGGTTTTGTTTTGTTTCAGCTGGGGATATTTTAACAGAAGTGCACCTGAGAGGCAGTCTTTGGGAACGCTTGGTTCAGGATAGGTAATTGTGCTTATTGAACTGGTTTTGTATTTTTCAAATGCCTGTAATTAAGCTAGACTTGAGAGGCAGAATGAGTTGATTCTTTTTATGAGTCATATTCTCTATCCCCTCTAGTCGCAGACCAAGGTGCCATCATATCAGGATGTGTGCAGGCAAAATAAAAGGAAGTCCCAGTCCCTGAAATTTTATTATGTCTTTCTTTTATTTTCCTAACCAGTAGATAACATACACCACCAGTCTGCGCCCTTCCTAGTAAAGACAACACAAAGATATCAAATAAAGGTATTTGGAGAATGAATTTGAGGATGGATTTTTTTTTTTTTATTTTTTTTTTTTACTCAACAGAATCTATGTCTTGGGAAAGAAATATTAATTTTTTGTCAGTAGTACAATGTATTTTTTCAGTGGATGGTAAATGTAGCCTTTCACAAATCCAGATTTTTCTTGCACATCAGAGCGAAGGATGTTGTAGCAGATAATTGGTCAGTGCTAAGCCATGTGTTATTATGAACTGCTAAAAGTCACAACTGATAAAATTGTGATTTTGATTATTGATTGTTAGTTTTGATTCATTGATTATTATGAACTGCTAAAAGTCACAGCTGATAAAAGGCTGGTGTGCAGAACGTGATGAAGCTGAGGACTTTATGGAAATGTAGGACCTGCCAGCCTGGAGTAGATGGTCTGATCTGTTGTTCGCTGTGACAGAGACCAGTACCAGCCCCTTATGAGTAATGACAGACAAGAGTTATGCCTGCCAGCATTGCTTACCCCTTTTTTGCATCTCCAGGTAGGTCTCTGGGACTGCTTTAGAGTCACCTCCTGGACTTTATAAGCAGGAACTCAGATCTGGAGATGTTCTTGCCAGTCCTAGGAGCACACAAGCCCAGTCTGGAAGGTGCCGCAGTCTTGACGCAAGTTCCACTGAGGCTGTACAGTAGTTTCATTGCATTGCTCGTTGCAAAATCATGGACACCCCTGTAATCTTTGTTTCTGTGACCTTATTTGCAAGTTCAGTAACTTAATTCTTCTCACTCTAACCCCTGAGGATGTTTCTTTGTTCCTGATTGTTTTTCCTACCCTTCTCCAGTCCGCTTCTGATTCAGAAAAATGGAGACAGAGTAGCAAGCCCTGTCCTGCAAAGCTAGGAGGTTTGTTTCATCTCTACTTCTCCCACCCTGAGAAAAAGCTCTTTACAGTAGAATACAAATTCACACAAGAGCAAGGTTTTGGATTTCAAGTGGCCAGAGCACCCAGCAATAGGAAATTCAGATCAAGTCTGAGAGCTGCATCCAGACTCGAGGTCATTGAGGCTACGCCAATGTGGCCAAGACGATTGCCTTCAAAGGAGGTCAATCATCACCACTACTCATAGTAGTAAGTGGCACCTGTCTTATACAAACCTGCCTTCTGGCCAGCAAAACAAGCTTTGGTGTTGCAGAGGGTAGAGAGTGGCGCAATATGGAGATGTGAGAAGAGACCTACCTTCATTGTATCCTTGGGCAGTTCCCTCTTCAGAGGCATCTGCCATTGCTGAGTAATTGGCTCAGCTAATTTGTAACTGACTGTTTCTATGTAGTGTGTAAATATTTATTTGCATAAATATTTATTTACATAAATATTACTGCATATCACCAATCTATGAGGTGATATATTAGAAGTGTCCCATAGGAATGTTTACAACTCTTTTGATGGATTTTTTTTTTTTTTTTTAAGGTTGAAAAGGGGAAGATCTGTCTAATTTTTTTTCTTTTTTCTTTTCTTGCCAGAAGTTGAGAGTGGATGAAAAGGGTTTCAGATTGTTTATCCATAGAAACAATGTGATTTATATGTAGTCTTGGTCCCTGAGAGTGAGCAATGCAGAAAGCAGTTGTAATTTAATACTAAGCCGATGAGAGGTGCATTGATTTTTACAGCAGGTGAAGATTATGCAGGAGTAGCCTCTAGCATTACTTCTGGAGCAGGGGAGGGAACTGTCTAATTTTTTGCCTGGTGATGACAGTATAGATTTTTTTTACACAACTCAGCAAAAATACTGTTCTACAGGCATCATAGCAGGTTGCTTTAGCTTTTGATTTCCAGTTAACATGTCTCGACAATTTTGCTATATTTAGGTCGTCTTTTTCCTGGGGACTGAGCATGTTGTTTATTTGCTCTTGGTTTTTGGAAGGAGAAGAGAGGGAAAGGTAGTTTTATTTTTAGTTCATTGTGGGCACCTTGTGAATATTTCATTTTCCATTCCTCATTTGGTACACTTCTGTGATGGTCTGAGAACGGAAGAAACTCATTTTACCGATGGAATGTCAGTGTTTTATTTGCAGAGAACTTGAATTACTGCTGGGTGGATGTGGGGGGACGATGGAAGGTGTCGTGGTTTAACCCCAGCCAGCAACTAAGCACTGTACAGCCGCTCGCTCACTCCCCCCCCCCCCCCCCCCGTGGGATCGGGGAGAGAATCGGAAGGATAAAAGTGAGAAAACTCGCGGGCTGAGATAAAGACAGTTTAATAGGTAAAGCAAAACAAGGAATTCATTCACTTCTTCCCATCGGCCGGCAGGTGTTCAGCCATCTCCAGGAAAGCAGGGCTCCGTCACGCGTAACAATTACTTGGGAAGACAAACGCCATCACTCCGAACGTCCCCCCCTTCCTTCTTCTTCCCCCAGCTTTATATGCTGAGCATGACATTATATGGTATGGAATAGCCCTCTGGTCAGTTGGGGTCAGCTGTCCCAGCCGTGTCCCCTCCCAACCTCTTGTGCACCCCCAGCCTGCTCAATGGTGGGGTGGGGTGAGAAGCAGAAGAGGCCTTGACTCTGTGTAAGCACTGCTCAGCAGTAACTAAAACATCCTTGTGTTATCAACGCTGTTTTCAGCACAGATCCAAAACATAGTCTCGTACTAGCTACTGTGAAGAAAATTAACTCTATCCCGGCCAAAACCAGCACCAGAGGGCAAGGAGAGCCAGGCATGTTCCTTGTTGTAGCTCTTCAACTCCATTTGGTTTAAACTTAAACTTTTTGCTAAACTGCCCTTCCTGCGGAACCTATTGTTGAAAATAGTGGGGAATTCAGGCTCCTGTTTTCATTTATGACTCAGCAAAGTTAACAGACTGTGCTAAATTACTGAAGCAGCTTTGATGTGATTTCCTGTGTGTGAGAAGTGGAGAAAGCCAAACCTATTGCGCGACGCATTACTATTTGATGTAAAATAAAAGGTGCTCGCTTTAGTCCCCAGTTCCAAGTGAATATATCACTCCCATTTGCTTTCATTACATTTACAGTGAGAACAGCAGAAGCAATCATTTAAATCCTACGTAATACAACTCTCTTTGGGAGAGCAGTACTTACAGGTGCTGCAGAAAATAAGTTTCCCTTTGTAGAGGTGGGGGGGGGAGGCTGGCAGTATAGAAAAGCGCATCTTCAGATAAAACTAGCAACCTCTGCAAAGGCTCCTGAGATGGTGGGACTGACCGTTATTCAAAAACCTTGGTGTAGCGCTGGCCCTGCTCCAAGCGCTTTGTTCTCTAAAGGTGCCCTGACAGGGACTTACCCTCCAGCACTGGAACAGGCGACGCCTCCTTAGCTGTAAGAGAAAGTGCCCAATGCTGCTCATCAGCCAAAGGAAAAAATCCCCCCGAAAGTGGTATTGCGCTATTAGAGTTATTGCGAGCTTTGACAGACTGTGATTTACTTGGTCGGTGCGAGCAGGGCTTGTGCGTCGTCCTCATGGTCCCTGCCCATTTTCCAGTGGTAGCTACATTGTGTGCTAGACTTTGTTTGCCCGGTTCAGGAGGCTGTTCTCCCTCTTAGCAGTTTTTTTCCCATCGATGGTTACCAGCAGATTGAGAGGCTGAATGTTAGCGGTTTGGGTTTTTAAAAGATAAATATCTACAGTGTGAGACACTAATACTGCAGGGTCCAGATTTCTTAGCCTCTCGTTCAGTATGCTCCATTTTGTCGTTCTTCAAGCATCCATGGGAGATACGTATTATAACCAGTGAAATCAAAATCCGATATGCAAAGACAGCACAAGTAATGTTATCCCTGAAGGAGGCTTTTCTCATTTTTTCTTCAGTTATTTTGAGGAAAACACTGCTCTCGTGGCACCAGCTGGCTACCTATCTCTGTAAGCCTTTTTTGCTGCTGTGAATCAGGATATACAGTGAAATTTTCTGTAGCGGAGGGAAGCTGGCAGTCGCGTGTCTGTTAATAGCCTGAAAGTAACTAATGAGGATGTGCAGTCGGAGCGATTGATTGAATAGCTGCAGTCCTGTGTGTTTCTTTTTCACTTGCTCGCTCGCTTGCTCCCTGCAAGCTGTGGGAAGGGAGGGGGAACGGAGAGACCCAGCATTCTCTTAAGTGGAAGTAGCACGGATCCCCAGGGCCAGGCGGACAGAAATGGAAGTTTAAGCTGCATCTGTCTCTTGAAAGGAAAACGGCAGGAGTCAAAATGTCACTGTCTGGAGTCACGGCTTACTCCTTTTCTTTAAGATTCAGAAGATAACAATGGACTTTCTGCTAGGAAGTGATTTTTTCCCTCCCTGTGTTGGGGGATGTTTTGTGAAGCTGGATTCCTTTAAGTCTGGCAATTGAGCTGGAGATGGGCAGCAGTTGTGATAAAGGTATCTGTATGTATATGTATGTGTATCTAGATATATATAAAAATGCATATATGTACAGTATATGTGTGTTTGTGTAGAGATTTTTAATGGTGTGTATACTTTATTATGCTATTATTCTAGTATTTATACTAGAAAAAGATAAGTGCATCTTTTATGAATATTTGTGCTCATCAGATCAGCCTGCATGGATTTAAGATGCCAAAGTCGTATCTTAGTAAGGTCATATTGCCAGAATGAGGAGAAGTTGACCTATTTTTTTTATCTGCAGAGATATATATGTCATATTACCCGGGCAGTTAGGAGTCGTCTGCTGGTTGCATGGTTTGAGCAAGTAGTGTGATCATGTAAGACCGAACTTTGACCTTTGTCAAATTGTGTTCAGCTGTGACTAAAACTGAGCTTCCCTGTGTCTTGATTTTAGCTACCTGTTAATTACTGCATTGCTTATGTGAGGGGAAAAAAAAAAATATTAAAGTTCTCTGAATACTATCTCACAAACAGTAATAGAATACTAAATATGTTTGGGTATTGATCTTTACCAGCATTTTTTATTTTAATTGCCTATCACCTACAATCAAGTCAGATTCACAACCTTGAATCTGTCAGTGGAAATGCCATTGTAATTTAGTAAGTAAATAAGATAGAGAAAAACAGGTGAGCGTAATTCAGCAGTTTAGTAATGCACTTGAAACTTTGCTGAGGCGTCTGTCCTATAGAGCATAAAACCTGACTCTTCCCCACCCCCCGGCACCCATTCACCTTCTTTTTCTTCTCTTCCTTAGAGGTCCCAGCAGAGAGATCTCCTCGCAGACGGAGCATCTCCGGGACCAGCACCTCTGAGAAAACCAACTCCATGGATGCTTCGAATACTTCTCCTTTCAAAGTGCCAGTAAGTGTGCCTTTCCTTGCAAAGGCAGAATTTTTCTCATTGAACAGGAGGAGGAGATTAAAATATCACAGTGTATAACTAAGCTCTGGAAAAAAAAAAAGACTATTCAGTTAATGTTTCCATTTGACCAAGAGGTATTGCTCTCGACTGTCATTATTATCAATGAGATTTCTGGTAGATCCATAACTTGCTTATTTTCATTGGATTGATCTAAGTTGCAAATAGTGAAACATCAGTGTTAATGTGGGCAGCGACCTATATAAATACTTTTGAAGTCGCTGCCATGGATTGCATTACCTATTCAATTTTGACTAGGAAAAAAGTTATGTTAGGTTGGTGATAGCATGTTATTTTTCCTTCGTGCCAATGAAGTACATAGAAAATTGAAATGGCTTTACAGTTTACTTAGAAGCTGATGAAATTTCTGCAGGTGTGTTAATTGCTCTTTAGCTCTTCAGTTTTTGTTTTGAGTTCGGTTGGCTGTGAGTCTGCATGAGACTTTTTCAGCTAGTGTCCGGATTTTCTTGTTTGTGTCAGTCTTTGGTCAGTGTATCCAAGAGCACAAAGGCCTTTCTATTATTAGACTGAGGGCAAATGCTTCAAGTTAAAATGAGGTGCTCAGTAATTTTTTAACAATATTTGTTTGTGGTTTAAAATATCTAACTTGAATATCGCAAATATTTTCATACCTCTCTTTATTTTTGGCAAGTAATCTGCCGCCTTTAAAACCTGAGGAAAAACAGGAGAAGAATTATCTAGTGAACTTTTTTTTTAATATTCTCTATGGACATGAGTACCGTTTCTGTACCTTAGCGTATATGTTCTTGCTTTCCTTTACATAGCACTCATCCCTTTTAAGCACACTTCCTAGCTCACTTTAGATCCAAAAATGTGTGTGAAACTTGGGTTTTGATTAAATCCTACATTGTGTCATTTTAAAAATAAAATAAAAAAACAGCCAAGGATATAATGAGAGCTATTTAATTATAAAAGGATTAAGGTCAGTCAGAGCGTGTAGAATATATGGTATTTAAAGCAACCTGTAAACTTGTGAT
This sequence comes from Mycteria americana, assembly GCF_035582795.1. NCBI lineage: Eukaryota > Metazoa > Chordata > Aves > Ciconiiformes > Ciconiidae > Mycteria > Mycteria americana. Next base: position 38,732,349 of record NC_134371.1, read on the forward strand.
TTATTGGAATTGAAAAAGGGACCAAGGAAGCAGTAAATATACTGGGTATCTATACTTGGTCCCTTTTCAGAGTCAGAGAATAATATAGATGGGAAGGGACCTCCAGAAGTCTCTGATCTATTCCCCCCCACACTCCCCCCTCAAAGCTGGACCAACTTATATCAGGTTGCTCAGGGCATTCTCCAGTCAGGGGTTGAAAGCCTCCAAGGATGCAGGTTGCACGATTGCACAGCCTTGCTGGACAACCTGATCTGATGTTTGACTATCCTCATTGTGAAGAATTTTCTTTTGTAAAGGCTTTCTTGTCAGAACAAAACTTGGAACTTCTAATGTCTATTGAAAGACCATGAATCACATTTTCCTCTAGTTCAAAAAGTATCTGAAGTAGCAGTTAAAGCAGAATATATTGCTTAGCCTTGAGAACCGAGAGCTCAGAGGGAAATCTTAGCAATGTGTATAAATACCTGATGGAATGGAATAAAGAGGATAGAGCCAGGCTCTTTGGACAAGAGGCAGTGAGCACAAATTGAAAATATAAGGAATTCCATTTAAACATAAGAAAAACCTTTTTTCACTGTGAGGGTGATCAAACACTGGAACACGTTGCCTGGAGAGGTAGCGGAGTCTCCATCCTTGGAGATATATTCAAAAGCAGACTAGACACACAGTCCTAAGTATCTTGCTCTAGTTTACCCTGCTTTGAGCAGGGGGGTTGGACTAGACAATCTCCAGAGGTGCCTTCCCACTTCAGCTATTCTGTGATTCTGTGAACTATCCTCTATCACTTCAATGACCTGTTTTCTGGATGGTACTTGAGGAGAAAAGGGTCTTGATCTAGTTGTATGTGAAGTCATAAGAATATTCTGTTATGTAAAGTTCTAAGATTTTTATGCTGAGGCCATGGTCCACACAGTTCCAGGAGGATTTCTGAACTCTGAGAGCCTTCAAAAGTCCTAGCTATTCTTATCTTATAAGAAATTCTCTGTCTTCTTTGTCTTCATCTATAAGTAACTGTCCTAGCCTTTAGATGTATAGATGCATTGTCATAGTCTTTGTCTAACACCTGCAAGCTACATATCAGAAGTGTTTGATTAATATCTGTATTGTTTATTTTATATGCCTCCTTTTTTCTTTGTTCCTCATTTTTGTACAATTTTTTTACTCTTGATCCTATCTTGTAAGTAATTTTTAATGTTTATCTAATTCTTCTGTAATAGTTCTCTAATAATTCTTAGCTCCTGCTCCCTTTCAAAACAAGAACCTTGCAGAATGTTTCTCATTTCCCCTGGCAGTGTATTGGGCTTTTAGGACTCTGGCAAATAGGCTCAGGAAGCAGTACATGGCTGCCTTTCTTGGGCATAAACCAGCAAAAAAACTAGAAGCTATTTGTGCCATGTGTAGTTGGTATTATGCTTCTTTGTCTGTCTGGCCACCTGTATACCCAGGAGCATAATGCACCCTCCTGTATTTCTCATAGGGACAAGGCTTCTGGCTTTGTAGGTTTTGCTCTGAATAACCCATTTATATGCTGTTACTCCTTAGCAGGTTGTGGTGCAGGTGGGGGCTGAGATCACCCTGTTTTAAAACATGCCAGCTTCTGATCTGTTTAAAAGAGCAAGCTGCAATTAGAAGTCAGATTGCTTAAGAATACAGATGAGCTCAAGCCAAAACTACTTAAATAAAATACCCCGTTAACTTTGTAGATTGGCACATCTAATAGGTGGATGATAAGATGGGGAGGAATCATGTTTCTTCCTTTGATTTCTATTAAGAATTTTGCAGCTCTCAGAAGTAGGTAAGATGACTTGGGCGCCTCATGGAAGTCTCAGATCAGTGGTCTGCGAAGAGCTTCAAGTGAAAGATGTAAGAGGTGCCTGTAATGGCTTAAAATTTGTGGGTTTGTGTGAGGTCATCTTTATTTGACAGGGATTTATTATACATATAAAGGAGATTAATAATAAGAGGACTTGCGTTTTTGTTTTTTCCAAACATTGACACCTACAGTATAGGTTGGAGGGCTATAGGCAGCTGCAGTGTAGTGCTGTCTCAGTTATTCTTTCCGTGGACCTGACTCTGTGCCATACCTCTTCTAGTCACTGCTTGGATTTCTAACAGAAAGCAGCTTAAGGCAGGGGACAGCTTAACCTTCTTCCATACTGATGGAAAATTATGCTGAGACTTTCATAATAAGTTGCTTTTACAGCTTTTTAAGTTTGCCTCTCAGAAAAGCTATTTAAAAGCTGTCTTCTCAATAGGACAGTGGCTTCCAGCATGTTCTATGCAGTTTTTTTTCCTTTCAAACACCAGGCAGTGGTACTCACTCAGAACAAGGCATCTGTTTTTTTAATACTGCTAATTGGCATTTGTTTAGCATCTGGAATTTTGATTCATAACAGCATAATGGCCCTTAAGCGAACATTTCCTTGACGAGACATTTTTTAAGTAGTCTTTTCAGTGGCAGTGGTCAATGAAGGATTTATTTTAAGGGGCTGACGTGTAAACTTCAGGAAATTTGCCTTCCTACCTCCTGCATGTGCACTGGAGGAAAAGACATATGTTTAAATTTACTATTGTGTGAAAAGTAGAATTTCAGCAGTTATAAACATACTCTTTCTCGGGACTAACCAGTACATGGACCAGTATGTGCAATGCGTTTGTTCTGGTTATCTCCCACCAAGGGGAATAAAGTGGATTCTGCTAATGCTGACATTGTACAGCACAAGGCATACGTACAGAGATAAGAGCTCTTAGTGCTTGTCCTTTCTTTTTCTTCCCCATTTCTCCAAATACTGTTGTCTGCAGTTAAAACATTAGTCTCCATCTAGGTTCAGTTGTGTTAATTGCCATTTGACAATTTCCAAGCTTATCTGGGAGGAATATTGAGAGAGAATGGAAGGGCACTAAAGGTAGGAAAATTGAGATGAAGAAATGTGTAAGTATGTCTTCTCATATATGGACAGATGTGTGTTGTTTATAGATACGCATATATAGGAAAAGTCATATTTTTAATAATGAATATTATTTGACTGAACAAATAGGAACGCAGACGGAACTGGCTAGAAGTAGGCATCATGACGCATAGGTGGGCGAGAAACCAGCTTTTCCCTTCCCACACACGCTATGTCCTGGCAGAGTGTCTCAATCTCAGTGCATCCCGTTCCCTACTGTTGCACTGTTGAGCCCTGGTAGCACTGCGGCAGCCTACCATATTCTCTCATTGCTCTGCCATTGGAATTGAGGGACCAGGGTAAATATGAGATTATCAAAATCTTCAAACCTCCTGCAGTGGCAGGGTAGAGAGAAATTGCTAAACCACTCTTCAGATTCGCGTTGTGCTCTCCAATTTTTGCTTCTTTGGGGTAGGGTTGTTAGTGAGTTGTTATTACAAATAATGTATGATTCATCCATGTCTGCTAGCTATTAGGAAAAAAAAATGAGAAAGAGGCAAAGAAACAAGTGCAAATGAGGTAGGAAAGCCAGAACACAATCTCTGAAGTAAATAAAATTATTTTTGTAGGAACCCTGTGTGAATATGATGGGAAGACTGATACTTACAGATTGCCTTCCTTGGTTTGTTTCTAGTCAAGAGTATAATTGGATCTATAGAAATACTGTCTGCCTCTTTGCTCTTTAAGAGTACTGCTAAATGGAACAGAAGACAATGCAGCCAGCCTAAGTGAAGGTCAAAGCTTGATGAGATCTCGTGGCTGCCCAGCCTCATCTTTTATGCAGTCAGCAAGATTGTTGCTTCTCCAGAGCACTGCTCCGCTACCATCATGCTGCCAGGTTAGGACAAGTCTGATCTCTTCTGGCCATGTGACCTGACGGCATACAAGTATATATTTTTAATTCTGCGTCAGCGCCAGTGCAGAGATGGAATTGTTGATTTACATCGGTGTGAGGCATCACCGCCTCCTTCATGAAAAACTGGCTGTGCTCAAATCTGTCCTCCCTATTGTAAAATTAACATTTTCCCTTCCACTTTCCACTCTGTTATTACTGTAACATGTTTGTTTGAACCTGCTTTAATTTTTTATCATTTGCCTGTGATGTGATGGCTTAGGTATGCTGGCTATTATTCCGTGGATTTTGTGTCAGAAGGCATAAATGGGTGATTGGCTAGCTCCAGGATGCTCACCAATTTCTCATCTGTATCTTTATTCTGGGGTAATACTGTTCATAGGCTCTATAACCTTCACGATATCTTTCTGACAAAGTGGATTTGTTCATTACATCAAATTTTAGCGTTGAGTCAGATGATGGGTATATTCACCGTCTGGTGGACCTCAAAAGCAGGAACATTTTTCTCATATTTGGTGTAAACTTGACTTTATCTAATTCCTCTGCAATTAATGTAGGGGAACTATGGAAGTAGATAGCTTTAAACACTGGTCACATTCCAGTCATCCTTGGTTTACTAGTATTTAAATGTGTACCGACTCATTCTATTCTTCACCTCCAAATCATGGCTTAGTCAAGTGGTGCAGAGTTTAATTAATGCATCCTCTGCAAATCAGTCCTTCTGGCCCTTTTATCACTTTTCTTGCTCTTCTGTTTTTAATTCCCTTCAATTGATTCTCCAAGTTCTAGTACTAAAGTTCACAGGAATGTGTGTTATCAGTTTCTAATTGCTCACAACCCTTTGTGTTATTTCTCTGTCCTCCCTGGCCCTCGCTTCACCTCCTAATTTAATATAGCTCAGTGTAATTAATGTGCTGTTTAACTTTTCTTCCAGATCATTAACAAAGATGTTACACAGAAGCAGTCATGTCACTATCCCCACCACATCCCATTGGACCCTTTCTTCTACCTTGATAACTTATCACTTGTCGTAATTACTCTTTTTAGATATTCCTGCAGCCAGGTCTCAGGTTTGTGTTACTAGCTTTGACAAAGTTCATTTCCATTAATTTTTCTAATTAGTATGTATGTTGTATTATCAAACGGTATTCTGAAGTGTTGGGCTGCTTGCTGGCTGTGTGCCAGGGGACTAAAGAGCCAGGGTCATGAAAATTATTGCCTCCTTCCTGACATGAGGGAAAGACAAAAATGCAGCCACTTGAATCGTAGTGAGGTAGGCTCGAGGCCATCGCTTCTCCAGGTACTTCACTGGCTGCAGCTGATGTGTTGACAAACTGTTGTTTGTTTAAACACTCTGATAGACTTAGGTGACCTGTTTCTTATAATATGTATTGTTTATCACCATTGTTTTGTTGTTCTCTAGACAGACTTCTGACCTTTATTCCTTAATTCCTGGATACGGGCTTTTAAGGATGCTCTTTTCTTATGCTAGTGCCTGATGTGGACAGCTCCCATGAAGACAGCCAGGCTCTGCTCCCAGTCGCGTCCATGCCAAACACCTTGCTGAACTGGGATCTGAAAAGCTGATGTAGCTCTCCCCAGCTATCTGGTAGTTCTTGTTTCTTCATGAATTTTTTAGGATGATTCCCAGTGACTTGGAAATTTGATTCCTTTAGTACTTTTGACTGCATATCACGTGGAGTATGTGCAATCTTATGATACTTTTTATTAATAGATGTATTATCAAATGTATCCCTGTTGTGGTATCCTCTCCATTTCCTTGATTTTCTTATTACTGTTCTTAAACTTGTTCATCCTATTCTGCATCCCTCCTGTGGCTGTAGACAATTTTTCATTGGAAAGTTGAAATTGTTATCTGGCCAAATCTGCAGTGCTGTCCCATCAGGGGAAAAATATCTTCCTGATCCTTGCTGTTGATCAGCTTGTGTCCTGAAGCATGATAATTGCTCACTCTTGTTATTTTTAAACCTGACTAATGCCGCTACATATGTTATTCTTCCTTATATAAACACATAATCCTTTTTTAATCTTGCTGAAAAAATTTGTCTGTATAATATCTTGTGGTAGAGAATTCTATGGGCTGATTTACGGATAGCATTAGAAGAGGTCTCCTGACAATCAGTTAAATGTGCTGCCTCTCATGTTAAATTGCCCCTTGGTTTTCTTATGTAACAGGGTGCATGAAGAGTTTAGTTAATTTCCATTCTATTTGTTTTATACATCTATAATCCCTTCTTGCTTTTGTTTCTAAAATAAATAGTCAGTCTTTAAAACATATCATTTGTAAATCCCCCTCTTGTATGCCTTTAATCAGTTTATACTTCGGGAGTTTAGTTTTGTTCTAGTTTTCTTGCTGAGATGAGAAGATCAGAAGAGTGGTGCATTAGTGTGAAAGCTATGGCAGATTTACATAATACCACTTTACTTTTATTGTGCTTTATCCTTTGTTTATACATTCAAACATGTTTTTTATTGTTCTCTGCCTGTGCACAAAGCACCTCTTCAGTGACATAGTGCCAGGCTTTTTGGATGAGTTGATGGTGGAATTTGACTGTTGTAAGTCACTGTCCTGTTCTTTATATTACCACCAAGGTATATGTATAGTTGTTTTCATCTGCTTTTCTACTGTGTGAGTGGCTGAGAGCCTTTTCAAAGATAGTCACTGCTAATATTTTAATAATGAGTGTTACTGGGCTCATAAGCAAACTTCACCTCCTTGCTAGTTATATTGGGATTTTATTGTTCTACAGGGGATAGTAAACTTCACCATGTTTGCTCCTAATCCCTGGAATATCCTGCTAGTTGTATCTTTCCATTTTATGACCTGGCTATCTTTCCCTGCTTCTTTGCTTCCCACAGCTTTACAACATTACTGGCACAGGAGAGCATTTTCACTTGGCGACGATTTTTTTTTTTCTTGATAGCTGCTTGTGAGCAACTTAAGAAATAAAATGCTTCATGTACTAACAATGCACAGTAGTTGGGAGGCAGTTCTGCTGTCGTCCATAGTCACTTGAGTGTTATCTTTGTACCCATCCAGTCCTTCCCCTCAGAGAGAACAAGTCTCATCGCTCTGTAAATGAAGTTACCCACCTGCTGTTATTAATAATGCATTAGTGCTCCTCATCGAGAATTATAGATGTTAAAGATGCGTTGCAAGCCTCCAGAAGGCAATGTGTTTGTCCCCAGAAATACCTAATGTAGGTAGCGGTGCTGCAAACCACAGCACTGTATATAAGATGAACCTTTATTGTCGCCCATTTTACCATGGGTTTTGTGCTTTGAAACTTCCACTAATACTGTTGTGTTTTATTGATGGATGATTTGTGTTATATATAGTTTTATTAGTTCACGGCTGAATTAACCTTTCACTTTCAAAACAACAAATACAATCATTATTTATTATGCATGGGCTGTTCTCTCCAAAGTGAAGAATCGGTGCGTCTGTAGGGAGCAATAGTCAAAGACTTGAGCAGTTCATACTTGGGCTGTCTTTAAATTTGTTGGGCAGTTCATGTGCTGCTCTACTGAGATTAAGGACGGACAGACAGTTGTCATATTTGGCATGGAGTGAGCGTTTCCTAAAGCCAAAGCTGCCCTGAAAAACAACCATCCCTGAGTTTAAAATACTTGGGGGTCAGAGTTTCTATACCTTCCCTGTGCAGCTATGGAGGGAAGTTACAAAAGCCTGCTGAATTTATCACTTCTCCTGTGGCGATTTCTTCTTGGCAGAGTGAGAGAGATGAGTTGCTTAACTTCCAAATGAGATGAATAGAATTCTCAGTGGGATTGAATTATTTTTAGATGTTCTGTCATTGGGGTTTCTTACCCCAGTGTTTGATGCTTTTGGCTGAGATGATGAACCTGCTCTGAACCTATTCCACATGCCTGATTGAGTGTGTGCTTGCGTGCTCTCGCTCACTCTCTCCCCGTCTCTCTTTTCCATCCCTGTTCCCCTAAACCTGTGGTTCTGAGGGGAATTTGTACTGAGCTTTGTTCCATTAGGTGTGGACCATCAAACCTGTCTCTTGAGGGGTTAAGGCACAGTTCTTCTACAGTTATTCTCTCACTGGACTCCTTAAAATATTGTGTTTACACAGTACTGATCTTTTCAAATTGCATCCTAGCTAATTTATCCTACAAAATATTTTGTACTTTTTTTATTAAGAACATAGTCTCATAATGTCTGGCAGTTTGGTTAATAAGTTTACATCTTTTTGTCTGAGGGTGTTTGTTTAAGCAGTAGCATTCCCACTGTTTTTAAAAATGTTCCATGATGATTCTTAAAGCTCAGACACTTCGTTACATTTAGGTATAAGAATCAAACAGCAGTGTATTTTGTGTTGAAATAAGTGTTTCAGAGAAATACCTAGACAATAAGAAAAGAAAGGGGGGGGGGTGTCTTTTTAATGGTACAAGCTACAGTTATTAGCCTTGGCAGGGATTTCTTCTTTAAAGAAGGAAAAGGAAAAAAAAAAAAGTTTCAGTTAGATAGTATTGTTGCAGATAGAAGTTTATTTTTCATCACTACATCTTTTTTATATCTGCATTCAGTATTTAAAAGTATTTCCTTTGGCAAATGGAAGTCGAAAAGCTCTGCTCAGTTCTGGCACGTGTGAATTTTTCATGCTGCTCCCAGGTTGTCCATCTGTAAGCACTGGCCCTGCATGAACTGCCAGCAAGGTGCAGAGAGCAAATATTGCAAATGTTTTCAAGTCTTTTGAGGATAACCAATAAGTACACTCTTTGTTTGAATTGTTTTTATCCTTAAGTATGTTCTTACCCTAATATTATTAATTTTTTTTGTATAGTCAACTCTGGATAGCCTTATTCAACCCCAGATAGCATATTTATTTCATTAGGGAATAAATTATGTTCAATTAAACCAAGAACATGTTTCACTAATGTTAAAGCAATGACAATTTAAAATTGTGAATGCACACAAAAATGAATATTTACGGTCCCCCTCTGAGTGGGATTTGGAGTGATTCAATATAAATACTTTTGGACCCCTGCTGAACTGGGTCAGCTTTGTCTTATCTGCCCTTAAGGGGAGAATAACATGTTATTTCGTGTTTGCAATTTGAGTAGCCTGAGAGGTGCTGGAATGAAGCCAGGGTCCACCAGATCTGAATCCCTGTAGTTGGGTTTGTTACCTTTTATGCTGAGAGGTCAGAATATATGAAAGTGCCTTTGAAAGTGCTATACATCCTCTACTTGAATTCCAGCAATAGCCCCAAGAGAAGCCCAAGAGCATATATTGATTACAGGGTTTTTTCAAAGGCACTTTTTCAATACGAGGACCAAGAAAAGTGCAGGAACATGGGTAGAGTTTGAGTGGCACACACAGCTAAAAACACTTCTTCCCTTTTGACAGTACCTTTTCCCCCAGCACGCTATGTGGATTTGTGGGGGTTTTTTGCAGTATCTAGATATCAGACCTTTTCTTTTCCGCTTTATTTCCTATTTCAGGAGAATATAGCAACTTTCACCCCTAAGGAACCTGCTGGCTGGCAAGCCTCAGAAATTGAAGGGCAGCCTTAAGTGTAGCACTCCCTTCAGACGCAGAAAACAGATTCCTTCTTCCTTTGTCCCCTGCAGCACCATCCCACAGGGCATCCCAGTTTCTCTGTGCTGCCTGTGGACAAGTGCATGACAGGCTCTGATGTGTGCGAGCAGGTTGTTTCCTACACAAGTATTTGGGAGAGGATGATCTGCTTGTGCTGGAAAGATCCTACAGCCAGCATCAGGTATGGATAGGCTTTCAGCAATATGTTACCATCCAAGTCTCAATGGAAGAGAGGAGACAGGCCATCTTGCTGTATTTGCTGAAGATGTCATGGGTGTGGGCATGAGGAACTGTCGATTTGGTGGGAATATTTTTTTTTTTTTTTTTTTTACACTTGACAACTGAGCAGGACTGACTTGGTCGTTCATCGAAAGAAGCAGAGTGAGAACGAGTGTGAGGAGAGAGAGAACCCACCTACCAGGTGTACGGAGAAGGGAATTGTGCAGTTTCGAGAAAGGTTAGGATACAGGAGTGAATTGTGTATTCAAGAGGGACCAACTGAAGGGACCAACGAAGAAGAGGGACCAACTGAATGTAAAGGGACCAAGAATAACAGAATGAGGAAAGGTAGAGGGGGTTGAAGGGTGTGCTTGTTTAAAGGGAAGAGGATACATTTTGTTTCAAAAGGAACACTGAAAGTATGGGAAGATAAAGGCAAATATGAGACTGGAAAATTGGTTTAGAGATGCTTGTAGTGTATGTCTTGAACCTGACCAAATGCAGGCTTTGCTGTTTGGAAACAATTTCTTTTCCAACAATTAACCTGGCATCCACTGATGAGGAGAGGGTGATAGCCCTTTCCTTTGAATACTGTAGAATCATAGAGCAGCCCAGGTTGGAAGGGACCTCGAAAGATCACCTGGTCCAACCTTTTGTGGGAAAGGGAGCCTACATGAAATTATGTAGCACCCTGTCCAATCATAGATAAACCTCATTTTCTTCCTGAAGAGGTGAAAGAGATGTGAGCTTTTTCAGACTAAAAGATTACAGATAAAGTATTCTTTTGTTGTGATGGCCTAATTCTTATGAGTCTGAGAGATGAACAAGTCACATACTTCAGCCTGGCTGAGTCACCTGGAGCCAATAAAACACTCTTGCTTTGTCGGTGTTCTGCTTAGGAAAGAACAGGAGACCTTGTTTGTCTCCAATTTGCTGATTTCTGTATTGCAGGAGGCAGCTGCGGGCAACATCTGTCACCTGTCCCAAATGCAGCTTGTGGAGGCTTGCCTTGCAAATGTGTTCAAAATTAGCTGTACTCGACTTCTAGCAAAACACAGATGATGGGAGAGAGGGCTGGCCCTAGCTGGCTATCGCTGTCACTAGACCTTTACTAAAGTAAGGCTGTAGATCTGCTGGCTCAATCCACACCAAAAGAACATTCACTTTGAGCAAATTCTACCAACCTATAACCAGTCTATAATATTCCTAACAAACGTGGTTTCACTCACATGTGTTTGGTAAATCTCCTGATGGCAGTGCACAGGGTACAGTGTCTCTGTACAGCTGTTCTGTGAAGGAACAGAACAGATTTGGCCAGTAAAATTTTGCTTAATCCTATTGGATTAAGAACCTCTGTATTTGCTTTGACCATGCCAAAGAATGTATGTGCATGTATGTTTGCAAGCCCTGGAAATATTTTGACACAACATGGTTTATTTAAAATGCATATTATGCTCAAAGTAATTTAAAGGGCTATAGGAGAAAATCAAATGTGCAGGTGTTGAAATATTTCTGTGATTTCCCCACACATACAGATGCATACACTCCTTTGTATATCAGTGGTCAGATGTACTCACGTTACACTACTGGTAATACAGCAGTAGCTCTTGGTGATATCTACAAGGAGAGAACTATGAGGAGAGGCTGAGGGATTGTTTATCTGGGAAAGAAAAGGCTAAGGGGTGATATAAGGCAGCCTACTGCAATGGAGAAGGGAATTAGATGACGGAGCCAAACTTTTCCCCATAGTGGCAGATGCTATAATGAGGCAGCAGCTGCAGATTGCTGCTTGGGAGGTTTTTGTTGAACATAAGGAAAAATTTTCTCACTGGAAGGGTGATGCAGCACTGGACTGAGTTGCCCAGAGAGGTGGTAAAATCTCCTTCACCAGAGGTTTTCAAGACTTAGCTAGATAAAGTCAGAGTTAGGCTGACCTAGTGTTGGCAGTACACCCACATTGAGCAGGAGGCAGGCTACATGATCCCCAGAGGCTCCCTCCAGTTGGACCAAAAACACGTCTTTGGTCTGCGATCGTTTGGTGAACAATTGTAGTTCAGGGTATCACTGTCACTAGACCTTTACTAAACAGATTACTTGAAGATTTAGTATTTTTAGATCACAGGTAGATTTCTGAGTTGAGTTTTGCTTCAAAGCAATACCAGGACTGGTATCTGAAGTCACTAGTATGTGAAATCTTTTGAAATTTTCCATTCTGGCTAGTGAGAGTATTGAAATTACAAATTATTGTAAGATTTACCTGCTATATCTAAATTTAAAAGGACAACCTGGGTGCAACTGTGGGTGCAATAGAAGCTCATAATAACAGACATCTTGTACTTTTATTCTGACTAAGACTTAGAAACATGGCGTGTAAAGGGGAGGTAGGAACAAATACTGATATCCAAGACTACTCCTTATTAAATGATAATTGTGGGGTTTTGGGTCTCTTGTATTATAGTTGGAATTCATTGAAGTGCGCCTGTAATGTGAGTAGTGCTAATTATTGCAATTTGAAGCTATCACATACTGGAACTGTCATTGACAATCTAGTCCTGCCTTTCTTCCTCAGAGGAATCCCAATACGGCATGTTCTGTAATCGTTGTCAGCGGGAATCACTGCTGAGTTTGGACTCAGTGACAGTGCACTGATTGATTTATTACTGGCATCAATTTCCCTGTTTCACTTCGGCAACTTCTCATTTTAGGGCTTCTTCAGTAAACGTCTGAAAGGGTCCATCAAGAGGACAAAGAGTCAGTCAAAGCTGGACAGGAACACAAGTTTCCGTCTCCCATCTCTCCGCAATGCTGATGACAGGTAAGGTTCAATGCATCTCCCAAAACAACCTCTCCTTGTCCAGAGGCACTTCACAAAATCTACATGCAGCATGCATATGCACTCACAGAACGAGAGCAAGGAAGAGGATTTATTGTTAAACTGGCAGATGGGTGGTTTTTGGGCTGACTCTAGTATGTTAGAAGTTATTTAGTATACAATGTACTGCTGACACAGGACTGAAAACTTTTTCTGCTCTTAACAGCTGATGAAAAGTTCAGATTAAGCATATGGACTCAAATACCTTTTTCTGCATCTGTTTCAAATAAGCTGCAGACTTTAAATTTCATGATACAAAACCATTGAATTGATCAGCTTTAGAGAAACTTGCCTTGATGCATGCAATACTTATCCACAGATCAGTGCCGTGGCCAATATGACGGATTATGCTGGTGCAAGCAGATCGGTTCAGCTAGCACTGGCAAAGCACAGAGACGTACTTGCTAATGTTGGTCGATTGTATAGTTGCTGCAGTGTTACTACAATGAACAGACGGTCTGTTTTTCAGAAAACTGGAAAACTCAGTAACTTCTGACCATCTTAGTGCTCCATTTGGTATATTCTTGCTTGTTTAGTTTCTGGCTGGCAATTCAGGCTGGGAACGGATTGTATACGAGGCCAGCAAAAGCTCATACACACAGTTTTTCGTAACTATTTGTAAAGTCTTTTGATTGTTTTCATTAAACATTACTCTGTGTTACATTCCACAGTAGCCCAGCAGGAGAACTAGACTGAGTGAAAAATAGGTTGCCCTGTACTTAAGGCCACGGCAGGCTTCTGTGATTTTACATTGTTTAGTGCATTTTCCCTTCTCCTTTAGCTGAGTTGAATTCATTAGTTGTATCTGTCATGCTGTGCTGCTTCAATCAATGGTGCTATCTTCTCCATCTGAAAAGCAGCGTCATAAAATCATGGAGCTAGCAAGGCTTCAGATGTTAGAGGTCTTCAGGAGTCACAGAAAAGACCATTGCTTACCAAATATGACTAACAATGTGGATGATGTTGCTCCTATAGTCATAGTAATGTCCACCCAGTCTGTTTTGAGTCAAATTTTGTTATAAATCCCTATTTTCAGGGAGTTGCAACATGGCTATAAAAAGCAACTTGGTGAGCCTAAGCATGTTAAATAATGCCACCATGTGATAAAGTACCTGTTATTTTTACTGTTGTTTGTAACCAGATTTGCTTGAGTTTTGTAATGCAAAAATCTCTTCTCTGTAAATAATGTATTTGTCTTTCCTTAACTTGGTACTCATGGTGATGTGCACTGATGATACTTCCTTTTGCAGTGTAAGGGAAATGTTGTTCTGGGAAAGCCAATAAATTTAGCTATAATTAATCCCTACAACTTTGGTTTAAGACACGGTATTATACACAGCAAAACTGCCTTCTCTTTAAATCTGGATCCTGCTCTACTCCCTGCCAGTGTGGGCATGAATTGTCAACTAGACCTGAATGAAACATGGATTTTCTCTAATTGCTTGCAAAGCATAATATCCAGTGCATGCGGTGATGGCACTAAGCATAGCTGGTCTGTTCTGTCAGTCCCCTCAAGTCTCCTTCGCATGGATTTAAAAAGGAGGATCCAGGAGCAAATGAACTGAGAAGTTCCAGTGGCAGAGTCCACATAGACGTTTGGGGGACGGAGCCCTGGCAAGCCAACGATGTGCAGGATCTTAGACAGGGACAAGCTGGTGGTTGCTCTTTAGTTTTGATCCTGTCACCCTCCTCCTTTGGCCTGCTACACTAAGCCTTATAGCAATGCATCTTGCATCTGTAGGGCAGGAGATGGGACAGTGTTTTGGGGGTTTTGTGACTTGATATGGTTGCTTGCTACTAATGGAACGAAGTATTTTTGATAACCAGTCCATGTGATCTTCCTCCTTTCAGAGGTATGTGTGCTGAAGTAAACAGAGGGCACAGTTTGGAGGCAAGGGAGATCATTTGAGAGTAGCCAAGCTATGTGGAAAGCAAGCTGAGCTGAAGTTTATTTGGAGATAAATCTTTGCACAAATGAGTATTGTTGTTGAAAAGCATGAGCCTCACCTCAAGCTGGTTGAAGCCTCGTGCTGCAGGTGAGGGTCACAAATTGCTGATATGTTTTCTTTCCAAAAAGAATTTAGCAGCACTACTCAGCCTTCTAGTTACCTTTTGTTGGAAAGATTGAAGGTTTAATGGAGTTCTCTTTGCATTTGTGGTCTAATCAGACAGTGCACCAATTGAATATACCAACTTTTGAAGTTTATGGTTAGAGATATTACTTTTCCAATTGTATTTTATAAATAAAACTGTAAAGGAAATTCAGTTCCACTGTAAAGTGAAACTTGCCAATAATTTCTCCCTTCCCTCCCATATGTTTCACTCTGTATCTAAGGGTGCCTGAAAAATGCATTTGGTGGGTAGAATAGCAGGAAAAACAACTTGGAAACCATGTGGGAATGAAGCACTGAAGATGAGGAACAGATTAGTATACTGGGAGGAGATGGGCTGGAGGAAAGAGGAGGCTAAAAAGATTGATTTGTGTTTAAAATTATGCTGTTGTTTGGGATTATTTCCAATGGGACAAATCAGGGACAACTGTTTCTGTGTGAAAGAAGATAACACATAGCAGCTGACTCTTAATTCATGAGAGGGAATTGCCATTCTCTCACCTTCTGCTCTCCCTGCTTTCTGGATGAGTCTCGATCTGTTGCAGTAAAAACTTTCCTGTCCTGCCCCAGTGAGTCAGCCCTTTGCCAATTTAAGCAGGCGATGCTAGGTGATGTCATGGTGTTATACAGGTTTTCAGCGCCAGGTTTGCTGATAGCATCTACCTTTTCTTGCTCTGACAAATACAAGAGCCCTGCCTTCAAAGAAAGTATCATATAGCCTTATAAATTAAAATCCTGCAAGGATTAGAAGGAAATAGAGGCTGCTGTCATGTTGCTTTTCTCATGCTTTTGAGGTGTTTCGGTCCTGTTAAGAAACAGGAGAAGTTTATAGATAAATACCTATAAAATTCTGAGTAAGGAAGATTAGTTATCCTGGTGCATATCAAGATTTGGGATACTGTAACACTGCATGCCATTCCAGATGGTGACAGAGGATGAATGCTGTCTGTTCAGAGTTAATTTAAAATAGAAAGGATTCAGGAATGCTGTAGGAAGGAGTGATGGAGATAAGTTGCAGATTTTTTCATAATGAGATTTTCTGTTTCAGCAGAAAGCAATTGGCCACAACCTACTTTTTCTGGCTTTTAAACTTCATTTCAGTCTGGGTTAGTGGATGGGGAGAGGAGAGAGCTGCGGTGCCCCTCGAGAAACGAGCCCACTGTGTGTCAGCATCCAGGTGTCCTGTATGAATCCACAACCTCTCAGTCTGTATCACCTCTGTTACTCCAGGTTCAGGTTGTTTGCTGGGCAGTTTGTTTTACTTGAAAACTCATGGTTTGTCTTCACAAGGCACTAACATGAGAACGCTTAGACTCTGCTCGGTTGTGACCCATGACAGATGTGAATGAAGCTCTTCAGACGTGTGGCCAGTACGTCATCTCACCAGGTTACCAACAGCTCTCACCATGAGGCTATCTGGCACTGTGTTACCATATCATCTTTCACAGCTTTTCTAGCCTGTTTCCCACTGCATTCTTTGAGCTCTTCAACCCACATGTTTGTCTCTAACATTTTCTCAGTGTCAGTAATATATAAAACATGTAAAAAAGCATGAGAAAAGACTTAAGGAAAATTACATTTGAAAGGACAGACCAAACTAATATTTTCAGTTTGCAGCCAGGAATTTGAGAGTATTTCCAAGTGGACCAACAGTTCTCGCCTCAGTTCTGTTTATGGTGAGGGAGCAAAGATGGTTGAGACTGGCTGCATATGGTCTCAGCGACTGCAATAAAGCTCTGCGGACAGCTGGGAGGGTTTTGCCCTGTTGGGATTTACTGCCACGTGGGAATCCTCCTGCTTTACTAAAAGTCATTTTATGGTATTATCAGACAGTCGTAGTTGAGCACAGGATCCATTGTGTGCTTGCTCAGAATGGGCTCCGGCAGGTTGCAGGGAAGCGGGTAGCCATGGCTCTGGGGTTCATGGTGAAACGGTATCGCTGCTCAAACGACAGCTTTTTCTACTTTCGGTAAGTTCTCGCTCCTCCCTCCTGGTTTCTTTACAGTATGAAAATAGCACAGATAGTATAAATAATAGAAGCAGGTCTTGCTGTGTTTTTTGTATTCATTCGTTCTAATTTAATCACAGTTTTCAAAAAAAGGTGGGTGACTTTTATCCTGATTTAGATGTAAGGATAAAATCTGTGTTACACAATGTGTTATTAAGGTTTGACTCACTCAGAGCTTATATTCGTTCAGCCTATCTGTTTCTATCTGCATACTGGAGTATGGGGAAAGGGGAGGAGTGGTTTGTTTCTGGAGAGACATCTCACTCCTGGTCCAGTGAACATACTTCTTTCAAGCAGTTTTTTCGATCCTCATGCAGTTGTTTTGTTTTTCAGTAAAAACTGAACAAGATCTCAACGTTAAGCCTATTGTCACAAACCTTCACTTTTGGGCTAGACTACTCTGTCCTGTCTGCAGGCTCACTTGACCCCTTTATAAAAACATTCTTCTTAATGGCTGATGCTTTTCTGCAAACCCCAGGCTCCTCCACATAGCATTCACCTATAAATCGCTTAGCAGCAAAATGAAACTGAATTGGTTAAGCATCTCTGGTCCAGCAAAACAAAATAATTTGAAACGTTAATAGCAGAGACCACAGTTACAGTAGAGTGAAGAGAACACTACCACTGTGAAATTCAGCAGCCTGTTCAGCTGTACCGTATGAGGTGTCTGTTAGACAAGCTGTGATCTGTAGGGAGAGCAGGCAGGCAGGCAAGGAAGGGCTTTGCAAATCTAGGATTCAAACAATGAGGCTTTGGGTAGGGCCTTGCAAGAAAAGACCAGAATCTCAATGGAAGGCTGAAGCAATATGCTCAGAAAAAGCCAGTGTTTAATTGCAGCTGAGTAGAACTTGCATGTAAACAAGTTACCCTAAGTTTCTGGTTTTAAAAAAATACTAATAATGAAACTGGTTAGACTTGTAGAATTGTTGACCGAGTAATAGGATGTTCTGCTAATTGGCAGTTGGAAAATGAAGCGGGGTGTGGTGCCTACAAAATGAACACTTGCACGGGGAAACCTGATGCTGCAGCACTGGTAGAGCGCACCTGTATCGCAGATGATGTTGCGGACATTAGGGTCCAGTTCAGCAGGGCTGGGATTTTGAATAGCAGCATTGAGCAGAAAGTTCACTGCATTACAGTTCAAGCTCTCTCCTGTGACTTTGCGAGTGGCTAAGTATTGAATTCAACTTTCTGATCTTGGGGAGTGTCTCTAAACACACGGGTATTGTGCTGGAATTATTTGAAGCATGCAGACATACAGTTTCGTGTAAGACCAGTGGAGACATGGCTTTAGCTGGGAGCTTGGGCTGAACAAAATCTCTTTTCAGAGTTCTTTGCCTTCACACCAGTTTGGTAAAGGAAAAAGATTATGGGATTCTGTTCCTTGGTAGTTCATTTCTATACATTTATTTTTTATCTTTTGGGTTATTGATGTCCACAGGCTTGTTTTCCAGGCAATATAGTGCTCTGCCTGGTAAGATCAGTAATTGAAAGTCTTTTGTGCTTTGTAGTTGGCTTCTAAATAGGTCAAAATCAGCAGGAGAGCTTCATAACCAGAGCTATTAGATTTTAACCCTTTATGCTACATGCCTTATAGACAGTAGAATATAATAGAAGTTGACTAATAGGTTGCTGTGTGCCATGGGCAGCCACTGAAAGCCAGAGGTTTCTAGTTCCTGGCTTACAACTGAGATCTTCCTGTAGTGGAAAATTAGCGAATTATGGTGTGCAAGAAGAGAGGGTCAGCTTGGGGTTGGGCCAGCAAGATGGTGTTGTTGAAAAGATCTTTTTCAGTAGCAGTCGCATGCTGCTGCCAGGTCAGTGGTTTCGGGCACTGGCTGGGCTCTGATTTAGAAGGAAATTATGCAGCTCTGAAGACCAGTACTCCAAAGCATGTGAAAAGAGGTGAGAAGTTTAAAATGTTCCCTGACGTGCTCCCCCTCCACCTGCTTTTCCTATTGGAAAGAAATTATGGAGAATACCTATGTAAGAATCGTTGGGTGCTGTTGGTAACTATTTGCTCTGAACTCATGTGTCGTTCCTTTGCAATCCTTTTGTTGTGTGCGGTAGTAGATAGAAAAAGCAGCAGGAAAAAAGTTGATCGTTGGAGGCTAATTGTAATTTAAAACAGGATTTGTGTTGTTAATGGAGCTGTTTAACAGAAACAGATTTGTACAAACAACCCTTCCCCCACCATTTGCATGTGCGATCTTCCTGTTTACAGTAATCTGCTTCTCTGGGATTACCTCTCTCTTAACAGATACTCATTTTACCAGTCGCTTCCTACCTAATACAGGAAAGACCCTGTTAATCCAGCCCCTTTGCTGGACACCGGGAAGTAAGTTAGTGGCATCTATGCCAAAGGGAAGCCAGCAAGCAATTTTCTTTCATTGTTACTTACAGCTTCAGAATATCAGATGAGGCTTTAAAGCAGCAGAGAACTATTATTGGAACTATTGCCTATATTGATTGGGATGCTGCTGACTGAGGCACAAGTCAATGATTTGCTTTGCAGATCTATCAATAGGTGAAATATATACCATGGTGCTTACAAACGCATGTACTTGTGTTTGTAAATGCATGTGGTTGCAGCTAACCAACAACTTTACGACATTGCTGTGGTGTTTATGGAAGGTAAAGTGCCAATTCTAAGCCACTTAATCAGTTTCTTGAGCTGGTTTAAATATGGTAACTTCAAGGGATTGCTCAAACAGATAGACTTTCCTCTGCCCCAGGAAGGACCCTGAGTCAACAAAACTAACCATGCTGCAGATGATCTGCAACAAAACAAAATGTTCAAAGCTAACTAGTTAGAAGAGCAATGAAGCAAATAGACACTAATAAAAGATTTAACTTGCAAGATGGTATGTGGAGGCATGGAGTACAATTGCTGTGTGTACCTGCCTTTGCCTTCACCCTGTCCCCAAAGGCTGTTGGGAGGCATTCTTGGAAGATGCCTCGCTCTCTCCTGCTGTCTTTAACTGTCCAGGTCTCATTAAACTCGTTGTAGGAAAAGAAGCAGAGGGACTTCTTTCCTTCTGGACAGGTCACCTTTGCCACGTCTGCGGAGCTGCCTCTCCCAGCTGCCGGCCCCCCCTAATCTGCTTACAGGAGGCTGCACCATGGCAACACGCACCCGGGAGCCTCTTCGTGTCACCCATGGGGCTGGGTGGGAGCACAGCCTACGAGGAGAGGGATTTCTTTACCGGTGCGGCTGTGACTTTTCTTCTTGCCCCAGCGTATCTGCCTGGCATGATGCTCGTCTGAAATTTGTAACCTAAGGCTTGAGGAAGAACTCCTCCTGGATTTTTCTGCCTTTCTTCCTCTCCCGGCAGGATTTGTTGTCTGAGAGTTTGTAGCCCAGAGAACGAAGTTTGAAAGGAAGGGCTGTGACATGTGGCACCGCTATGATTTGGGGATGCACTGCTAAGTGGCTGTACAATTGTTTCATGTAGGTGTGCTTGATTTGTCTTATTCCAAGTGCAGCCTCCGCTTAACTGGGATTTGTAAAATCTCCTTTTCTTTCTCCTTTATTTGGTAATTATTTTTCTTTCCCTTCTCTTCCCCCTCTTTGTGACCACTCCATGCTTTCCTTCTCAGACAAGGAGCTAAGGCGGGAGTTGGCTGCAGGCTCTCAGCCACCTCCCCTGCATCATGCACCCAAGTACTTTGTTAGGACTGGAATTGCTGGGAGTTTGGGATAGGGACAGAAGCCAAGTGACCTCAGCAGTGCTTTCTTGAGAGGAGAAATTAGAGAGCATTTTGCAGAGATGGTATTAAAGTGGTGTATTGTGGTGTGTTTATTTTAGACTTGCCCTACCTTAACTGCAACAAGTGTTCAATTATACATGGCTGAGGTTTTAGGTTTGCGTTGGTACAGCTGTTGCTGTAACCAGTTATAACAAAGCATGCACAGTGCAGCCAGTGCATTTGTACCAGTGCTGCTGTTTTGCATTTGAAATTGGTATCTTTGTAATATCCTTCTGATGAAAGGTTTTTGCTGCCTGCACTTAGGTCATTCAATATATTAAATGGGAACAAAGTTCTCCTTTACTGTTTAATAAATCTTATCGTACATGAATCTACTAGAATACCTTCAGCGTTTCATTTTGTACAAAAGAGCAGTCAGATGAACTCTGCTTGTAGCCTTACATGTATCCTTCATGATACCCAGGTTTTTGTTAGGCAGCCTTAGAAGGACTAAAGACGCCTTTTCCAAACGTGTGTTTTTTCCTTTCTGTTTTCCCATAGGATTGCTCAAGGGTAGGAGAGATTTGATTTTGCTAAGGTTACAAAATATGAGGATTTTTTTCTATAAGATCTGTGAGGGAAGTATATAAAAACTACTTATTTTTCAAAATTAAGGAAGCTGTTAGAGGTAGCTGTGCTTTTCACTTCTCCATAAATACATTCTTTAAACATTTTCCATTTGATGCTGAGCCTTGATACTGGGAATCGAATACAAGAGGAAATACTGTGAGGACAAACACAGGTGAGAAAGCATCATTTCAGAGCATTGCTTTTCTCTGCATAATGTATAGACAACTGATGCCTTTCTACTTTCACATCTGTTCTTTGTGCTCAGTCACACTTGCTGGATGTGCAGCCATATTTATGGACACACTTTCATGGATCACTGAACAGGCATAGGGACCAGCACAAGCTTCAATAGCTTAACAAAATCTAGATCTGCCAGGTAAACAGCTCCTTTTCTGCTGAGCTGGGACTCTGTGCTGCTGCTCTTGTTGGTTGTCTGTGAAGGCTTTGACGGAGTTCCAGCTAGAGGAAAAATAAGATGTGTGTGCAGATAGTGTTTACTTTTTGAAGTAGAAATGCTAGTTGTGCCTAAAGTATCATATGACTTTATTGCAGAAGCTTGTAGTCCAGGTGTCAGTTTGGAGTTAGAAGGAGCACAGGTGAAGCCACTGTCACCTATAAATTGAGCGCATTTTACAGTGCTGTTTGACAGCAGAGCTCCCTGCTATGCATGGATGTTGCATTAAGTCAAGTTGGGAGAATACAGAATACATTTTATAATGTTGCTGTTGGTTGCAAAAAGCTATGGCATAGTGGAGGGAGGGATATGTCTTTGAGAAGTATTCAAGAACTGGTGGGGGCAAAGAGAAGACTGCCTTCATAAAAAGGTACTGTGAATTTGGGAGATGCCAGCTCTGGTAGAGCTCAGGGATTTACAGGACAGTCAACTGAAAAAGAGAAGCAGTATGTGTTGTTGAGGGGAAGTTAAAAGAGAATGAAGGTATCAAAAAAAAAAAAAAGTGGAAACTGTTAAAACTGGAAGAAGCAGCTGAAGAAGAAAATGCAAAATTTAAATGTAGGTTACTGATTTGAGCATTGTGAAGTGGGAAATAATTTGCATATTTGACTTAGTGTAAAGGCTTTGTATGTTAAGAAAAATGACGTGTATTGGGAGGGGATCGTCTGCTCTAATGAGAGTAGCATTCTGTGTTGGTTTAGAGATTTAGAGATTGGTGTGCTTTTTGCTGTTAATACACAACATTTATCTAGTAATCTAGATAGCAGAAAATATTTTCAGTAATATATCCAAGTCTATCTGTGGGGTTTCTTTAAATTTCAGCACTTAAGTTCTGAACTTTTTGTTTCGCTGTTGTTTTTTCACTGATAGCTCAGCACCTACAATTTCTAGGTCAGTGGGAATGGACTTCTGGGCTTGTGTAGGTGGATGTTTCCTTAGGAGTCTGGGATTACTGGCCTCATGTTATTTTCATAAGGTTTACAGACTAATTGTAGAAGTTGTTCTGAATAAACACCAACAAGTTGCAGCTTTCTCTGGGATCTTGCCAACTGTTTTGGTAATTGTGAGAAAAAAAATAATGTTTCCTTTCCCCCTTCTTCTACAGATCACGTGGATTGCCAAAGCTGAAAGAGTCCCGTTCCCATGAGTCTTTACTGAGCCCAGGCAGCGCCGTGGAGGCCCTGGATCTTGGATCAGAAGAAAAAGTCTTTGTCAAACCACTTCACAGCAGTATCCTTGGACAAGACTTCTGCTTTGAGGTAAAGAATGCTCTCCAAATACGCAGCCGATTATATGCTGTCAGTTGGTCTGAACCCTTGCAGTATGTTGTTCTGTGACTTTGTAATTGGAGAACAGATAGCAGCCGCTGCTGTCCTGAGGTTTGGGTGGGGGCTGTCTAACAAGCATGCGATTTTTAAAGTCCTGGAGGCTAATGGCATCAATCACTCAATGGAGAGAAATCTTTTTCAATTACTGCGTCTTCTAATTGAAAAATCTCTTTAATTTGATAAATATCTAAGCATTTGTAGTTTGCATGCAAATGTATGGTTGAAACATACTGTTGTTCATAAGCTGTGGATTCATCCTCTCCAAATTCACCTAAAATTAAATTTAGAAAATATACCGTAACTGAGAAATGTGATTTCCAGTCAGAGCCCCCTTCCATTAGCTCAGCCCGTTTGCTGATTGCTAAAGGAGAAGCTTCACTAACTGCAGACGTGTTCGTTGCACCATGGAGCAGCATGCAAAGAGCCTCTTGCTGTTTCCACACAGGCTGCAGCGTAGCACCACGTAGCTCCTAGCTTTGCTCCGGACACAGGCTGTTTGTGTGAACACAGTCCTTACCTTGCAGGACCAACAGCGTTTTTGTGTGTGCTATTTGGATGCGTCTTAAGGCCATCGTAATATGTTGTGGCAGGGGCAGGTGACAGTCTGCCTTCAGCAGGATTAGTCAGATGTGTCTAAACTTCTGGAACAAAGATCTGTTTACAACCTGGAAAACTGCTCTGGCCAAAAACCAGTATATCAGGCCCTTCTCCCTCGGGATGTATCTAGGAACTGTTCCTGTTCGCTTCAGTCTCATTCTTCTGGTTGGAAGCACTTTCCAGCTTGCTTAGGTTTAGGGAGTTGAGTGAAAAAACTGGCAACAAATTGGCTCTGAGGCTGTTGCCTCAAACTGCTTTTTAATTGTGTGCACAAATGAATGGAAAGAGTAAATGAAGCTTGTCAGGCCACGTAGAAGTGAAAGAAACGAAGGTGGTTGCCTCCTGTGTGAAAGCAGAGTTGTGCATGACATCGAGTGTTGGGGCCAGATCACCGCGCAACTCCTTTGGTTTGTTTTAGACTGTTGCTGTAAGGACCCTTGGCAATATTTTGTATTTACTGAAGACACCATTTCCAGTGTGGTTTGCCTTATATTAGTACATTGTTAGTTCTGTCTGTCTTTATGCTGTTAGTAACCAAATCGTCTGCCTCTGGGACTTAACAGGGAAAACTGCAAGCATTTAATAGCTATGGATCAATTAACAAGTGTTTAAAAAAAAAAATTAACTGGTTGATTAAAGCCTTCTTTAGAAGTCTTTAAGAGGAGCCTCTGGTGCTCCTTATATGTTTCTTTAGTTTTATATTAATTTGGACTGACTTTTTTTTTTTCCCCCTCTCTACATTTTGTGGGCCTTTTAACCTCTTTGCCTTCTAGGTTCCCATATTGTTTTCCTGCTTTTTTCACATTTACTTTGGTGCTCAAGCATTGCTTATCTTCTTCCTTGTTTTTTGTAGCCTCTTACATGTCTCCTAGGCTTGCCTGAACTCAGCCTGTCATTTATATGTTCCAGGTAACCTACTCCAGTGGCAGTAAATGCTTCAGCTGTTCCTCTGCAGCAGAGAGGGACAAGTGGATGGAAAACCTACGCAGAACAGTGCAGCCGAATAAGGTAATAGAAACTGCGGAAATAAGATTACTGGGGGAATGGAGGTGGTATGATTGGATTTTAGTCCCGTGTACCAGGGCTTCCCACAGATGCAGGCGCAATTAATTTAGTCTGGGGAGAAGTCCACTCATCAGTGTATCAAAAGCCGCTGTGTACTATTCTAGTGAGTGCAGTAGGTCAAACCTTTAATGAATAAATAAATGTCAGCGTGCTTCCTGATCCCTGCCCCAGTGCCTGCTTATGATGTTTCAGACTGGATTTCTGATACTATGCACCTCAGAAGGATGGGACATGGCTTCACAGGTTTCATCTTTTACTGTGGGGGCACAGTTTGGGGGGAAAAAAAACTAAAGGAGTTTGAGCCGGAGTGAGAAGGGGGGTCAAGTTATTGATCAGCTGGAAATATCTGATAAGTCACCTCCATAGTTGGCATACCACCTTTGAGGGACAGGCTAATGGTGCTCTGGGAGTTACTCACAAGAGTAAACAATGCAGTGTGCCATGCCAGCCTAGGAGCTTTTGAGGGCTTTTGTGCAGAGTGTTTGTTTTCTAAACCATTTCAAATACAGCTTTTTGAGAAGAAAAATGTTCTAGTCGCCACCTTTGACATACAAAAGACCGATTTTCTAGAGATTCTGATTCTGTCCCTGCCTTGGACACAAAAGGCTGCCCTTTGCTGCTGTTTTAGAAGACAAAATGTTCAGTTTTTAGGGATTCTGAATCAAAGCTGAGGTCTTTCTTTTGCACAGGACAACTGCCGTCGAGCTGAAAATGTGCTTCGTCTCTGGATCATTGAGGCAAAGGACCTGGCCCCCAAGAAGAAATACTTCTGTGAGCTGTGCCTTGATGACACTCTGTTTGCCCGCACCACCAGCAAAACAAAAGCGGACAACATTTTCTGGGGAGAGCATTTTGAGTTCTATGGTCTCCCACCTCTTCACAGTATCACAGTTCACATCTACAAGGATGTGGAGAAGAAGAAGAAAAAGGACAAGAACAATTACGTAGGCCTGGTCAACATTCCCATGGCCAGTGTAACTGGGCGCCAGTTTGTGGAAAAATGGTACCCAGTCAGCACACCTACGCCCAACAAAGGGAAATCAGGGGGACCTTCCATTCGGATAAAGTCCCGTTATCAGACCATCACCATCTTGCCCATGGAGCAATACAAAGAATTTGCAGAGTTTGTTACCAGCAACTACACTATGCTGTGCTCTGTGCTGGAACCTGTGATCAGTGTAAGGAATAAGGAAGAGATGGCTTGTGCTTTGGTGCACATTCTTCAGAGCACTGGGAGAGCTAAGGTAAGAACAGGCGCCTCCTGTCAAAACAACTCCCTCTCGCTGCTTATAGGTGGTATCTTGTCAGCTAGAAAGTAGGAAGCCTGGGCTGGCATGACCATAAGCAACAGCAGAAGGTGCCTGACTGGGTAAGGCTGAGAAAAGGGTCTCAAAAGTATTTGAAAAGACTTGGGCAATTGCATCTACCAGAAAGGCATGTAGATAGGCATGATACCAACAATGATTAAGAGTTGATACAAAGATTAAAGGTGCTGCGTACAAAGTATAAGTGGGAGGACTATATAACTTCCTGTTATTCTGAAAAGTTAGGGCCTGCACTTGAGTGTTCAGGAACCTTTTCTGTATTTCTAAAATCATGATACAGGATAAGTAAGCAAGAGATTAGTAAACTGGAGAATTACTTTTATAAATAAGTCCTTGATACAAGGAGCAGCAGGGTGCCATTGTTCATTCAGTGCTAAGTCAGCTAATCAATGCTAACATTGATTTGGTCAGCGTTTGAACACCCATTTGGAGAATCTATACTCGGTTAATGGTGATCCCACCTGCCTCAAGGATGTTATTTGGACTTCTGGGTGCACACTGATGGTTCTCTGTGAGGCAGCAATTGGAGTGAGTCTCAGTTTCTTCAAATAGATTGTGGGAAAATACCCTGTAGGTCTCGGGAAATTCTGAGAAGCATTAACAAGCATTGATTTATCTGGATCCTGCCTGCCAAGTGGGTGTGTGAGTAGTACCAAGCTGTAGCCAGCTTCTTCCAATAATGCCACGTAGAGCAAGTTAAGCACGACCAAACACAAGTTAGAGGGTTGGAGCAACATCCAAGGGACAGCCTAATTTAACTGCTCTGAAAAGGTCCTTTTATGTTTGCATAATCGTATGCCAGTCTCTACTGTTCTCCCCTTGATGCATGTCTCTGAAAGGCTGGTGCTCTGTGACAGTGTGTGCTAGGAACTTGTTCCTTACCACGTTGTTCATCTGATCAAGAGAAGCTGGTAGCTGGGATAGCTCCTGTAGGGTTGTGTTGAAATCCTGCTGGAAAGCAGGCTCTGGATTCCTGCAGTGCTAGCTGCAGCAGGTATATAAATTAGTGTTATAACTTTGCCTTCCTAGTGCCTGAACGTTTGAACCTCTGTTTACTGGAAGCATTGAGCAGCTTACGTTGCCGTAACCTAAAGCTGCAAAGAGGGTATGTTTCCAGGTCACACTGTGTTGGTGGTGATGCAGCTGTATGTTCCCAGTTTGCGCCAGGTGAAAATAACTCTCTCAGATTTTGCTGAAAAGAAATGGTGATAATGGATTGAAAACCAAGAGTACTAAATGTATTTTTGATCTATATTTATCACATATGATTTGTTCTGCATATTTTACACTCTTATGCTAGCAGTGCATTTTGGCTTCTGTAGTTAATGGGGTTATGAAACCTTACTACAGCACTCTGAACTGTTTGGAGGATGTTGCTGTTTGCAACCAGCAAGTCAAAGTTATCACTCAGCCCTAATGCAGGGTGGTGTTTTGTTTTTGGTTTTTGGGGTGGTTTTTTGTTTTGTTTTTGGGCTGGGTTGGGGGTTTTTTTGTCTTTGTTTTTTTAACAGTTTAAAAAAAAGTGGGGGGAGGGGGAGAAATATGCTTCCTCTCCTGGAGAACTTTACAGTGGCTGAAATTAGATCTTGCAAAATACTGAGTATTTCTTGTGAAATGCTGAGTGTCCTTGACTCACATAAAGTTATCACTTCAGGAAATAAGCAAGACTGTAGAATTAGACCCTATATCAAGAGGTTATTCACTGTATCAAGACTTGCTGATAGTTCCTGTCTGGGAGTTTGAATACAGTTCAAGTTAAGCCATATAGATCCACAGCAAGTATGTTAACTTTTTTCCCAAACCCTGAACCACTTTTGGTTTGTGAATTTAATTGATATAAGCCATTCTTCCTATTTAAATTTCATCAAGCTGTAAGAACTTGTGCCTAACTTTCGTCTTGGATTTTTAAATCGAAGTTTTTATGTAATATTCAGTATTAAAAGATAAAGGTAATACCACCGTTTCTTTCAGCAGACAAACCCACTGATAAACAAACTGGTGAGGGTTTCTGTTCAGGTTCTGAACTGAAATACAAGCTTGGCTGTAAAGGTTTTATTTTAGAGACTTTTGTTCCTCCCTTTATAATTTGTGATCTATAACATTTATAAATTTAATAAACCCTAGAGGAGCCCTCGCTATTTCCTTGGCCCATACTACATGTGGCATCTGCACTCCTTGTCCCAAGCTGGGCAATTATTTCAGTAATCCTCTGGCTCCTCTGTTTAGCCTTCCTTCTTGGCTTCTGCTGTTAGCCTGCCATGACTGAGTCCGGTTAAAATAACCTCTTGCCATTTGACCTTCTTCTTCAGGACTTCTTGACGGATTTGGTGATGTCTGAGGTAGATCGTTGTGGGGAGCATGATGTCTTGATCTTCAGGGAGAACACACTTGCTACCAAAGCTATTGAGGAATACCTAAAGTTGGTAGGGCAGAAGTATCTTCACGATGCACTAGGTAAGAAAGTACCTGTCACCTGTTTGCATTGCAAGGGCTAACCCTGAACTGTCTGCAACGTGACTGAAGCCTCGTGTGCCTAGGAATGTGGGATGGGAAGGAACTGCTTCAGCACTGAGCCCAGGTGTCTAGTATCCAGATAGCAAAATATACGCTGTCTTACTCTTGATGCCCTTCCTCCACACAGAGGAAGATGCTCTTTGGTGCCTGCAGTAGCAGCACCCAAGGAAAGGTAAATTTGATTTGATGTAGCTGAGTCCCTCTTAAAGTTCGTATCACCACATTATGATTTTCTGGGTAACCTCCTTTTGTGTCTCTAGTTGTGGTGAAGAGGTATAATACTGCAGATGATTTGTGGGCAGTGGTGATTGTTCCATCTGATATACGAACAGGTTTAAAAAAGGGATTTTGACACAAAGTTTAACAGAGGAAATTGAGACCAATACCTTATGTTGGGGTGTCAGGAGTGAATCTGGTACCATGTGTGATACAATTAGGTGGAGATTTCAGAAAGGGTTATGAATGTGAAGCATATATTTCACTCATCTCCCTTTATGTTAAAGAAGCTCCTGCAATCACTTTAGGCCAAAGTGCCACTACCTAGGGGGCTAGATATACTCAGGGGTATCTGGTTGACGACCCAAGTTCTCATCCACAACTACATATTGCTGGGGCATCCCCACTCAGTGTCTTTCCCTTGCTGTTGTAGTTAACAGCAAATGTTAGCTATGGTGTTAACAAGTGTTAAGTGTGAGATGCCCACCCTAGCACTTCTGTTGAATGCAGGTAGTACAAGAAAACTAATTTCCAGATGCTTCAGCTGCAACTATTGGTAATGCTGGCATGTTCCAGAGTGACCCTTGGACTTGCTCAGCCTTCACCTTTGCCACGGAGCAATTAATTCATAAACGTTTATGTTAACCTTTTAAACTGGTACCTTGCCCCAACAAAAACCCTTAGATAAACATGGCTGGAGGGAGTGGGGCTGCAGGGCTACTGAGCAGCACAGGGCAGGAGATCAAGATGTAGACTGTCTAGGGAGCCTTCTGCCTGTGTTTATCCAAAGTGCTCTTTATTCACTGCCTCATTAAAACTGCCTGGCCAACCTGTGATGCCCTACTCCTTTCACCTGGCGGGGTCTTAATGCCCATGGTTACATGCCAGGGTGGATTCTGATAACTGTTATTGTCCCCTCTCCACCAAAAGGTTCTGCTCTAGTCATAAGCCACTGCCTTGGCAGTTACTGTCCACACAAATAATATTGCAATAAAGAGGACCAGAATGTGAATGCTCTCTTCCAGAGAAACTCACAGGCTTGCCACAGTTAGCTTTTACCAACTCCACACAATCCTTCTTACCCAAGATTGCACAATGAGCCACCCATCCCCCTGTTGTTTCTTGGATGAAGAAAGCTTTGGAAATTGATATGAGAGAAATAAGATCAGGCCAAAGCCAAGTCCCATGCCACATCCTTTCACAAAAAAAAAAAAAAAAAGGGCAGCTTGCTTTCCCAGCAGTCTCACTTGTCCTCAGCAATCCCAGACGCTGGCAAGTCATCAAGGAGATAGTTGGCTAAATTACTGCTCCAAGGGTCAGTATAGTAAGGTCTGTGATTATATGCATTTTGGCCATTTCTTAAGTGTAATGAGCCTGTTCTGGTAGTCTTATTCTCATGGGTGGAACCACTGAGCATAAGTCACAGTCCTAGGCTCTCGCCTGGTATGGAGAAATGAGCAGCGTACTACTTTGTGCTATGCTTTTCAGCAGACTGAACGATCAGCTGTGGGACCAGTATATTACATTTGACTGCAAGCCCCTTAATGTGCAGTAATTACATAAAAATATTGTAAAATTAATGACTTTTAATACATCATTTAGAGCATTGGTGCTGAGTGATAAGATTGTAAATCATAGACATGAGAGATGGAAAATCCCCCTAAGGTCATCCAGCTTGTCTGTAGCTCAGGGCAAGGTTGCTCATGACAATATACCCATGTAATTCTTTGTCAAGTTTTAAATGTCATTTTGCTCAGATGCCATGTTCTTTGAAAGGATTAACAACATTACACTTGGTGTTAGCTATTCAATACATCTGTAGGAGTATCTTAATATATGATTAAGGCAGGGTCTTGTGGACCACAAAGAGTAAGTTTCAAATGTGTTTAAGGAAAAAAAATATTATCCAGTAAACAACAGTTAAAACAGAATTGGCTCAACAGAAGTGATGCCGATACTTTTGCAAGTAAGTTATCTAGATGCCCTCAGCAGGGCAAAAAAAAAAAAAGCTTAAGAAAATGTTCTGCCTGCTTTGCTTACAAGAACACTGCCGACTTGAGATTCAGAGAGCGGGGTTGGGAGTTGTTTAAGGGTTTTTATGAAAACAAAGACAAAAAACCAAAACCCTTTTGCACAAACAAGCCTCGTGGTGTTAGCTCAGAGTCAGCAAGATCATCTGAGGAGATGAACTTAAGAGACATTGAATCATTAAATGAATGAATAAAGAGTTTTTCCTAGTGAACAACAACAGTTTAAAAATCACTTGGTGTACTAGCATATATAGGAGGAAAACTAGTAAGTAGTTCACTCCAATATGCCGAACAAATGAAACTTTGTCTGGTTTTGTATGTGTCCAGTTTCTGTTGTGATGCTGTAAGAGAAGGATGACAGAAATGCAAAGAATTTTGAAAGAGGCAGGCTATAAAAATGTCATAAGGTGTTGATAAGAGGTTGAGAAAATTAGCAGTCTCTAGCTAGCACTCGGGCATTACTCTTATTCAAGAGCAAGGTGACACTTTTTAAAATTTTTAAAAAATGGTAAATTTAGAAATAATAAAAATAAATAGCATTGTCAAGTGCATTTCCTGGGGAAATTGTGAAGACAAATAGCACAACTTCATTTCTAAGACTGTGGATAATTTTATAGTCGATAATACAATTTGAATACAGAGTCAAATCCTATTCTTTAGGCTATAAGTGAAGTGTCTGCAGGGTTTATAAGCAAAGCCATCCTGTTACTGCAACTGTATTTGGGGGCAGTGAGGGCACAGGAGGCTGAAGCATCAGAGCACCAGCCGTCTGATCTGGTATGGCAAGTGCTCTGTTCTGAAAGAGCTGGGAGGAGTCGCGTCCCCAACATCTGGTGTCTGGAGGCTGTATTGCAGACGCAGGGAGCAGAAGAGGCAGTTGCCAAGGAAAGGCACAAGCAGCATTTAAAGGTGTGTCAAGGAGGCTTTTCATGTAACTACCCTGGTTTGTCATCCTCTTGCCTTTGTCCAGGGGAGTTTATCAAGGCTTTGTATGAGTCAGATGAAAACTGTGAAGTGGATCCCAGCAAATGTTCATCCAGTGAATTAACAGATCATCAGAGCAACCTGAAAATGTGTTGTGAGCTGGCCTTCTGCAAGATTATCAATTCTTACTGGTGAGGCATCTCCCCTCCCCTTCTCCCCCATTAGATTATTTGCTTAGAGGGTGCCCATTCCTCCTCTGAAGATGAGAAAACAGCAGTTGTACAAGGAAGTAGCATAGACCCATCTATCTACTGAGACTGCCTTCATTTCCTTTCCTCACTAACTTCCTATGTGTGACACCATATTGCAGGTGGAACTTGTGCCCAAACTGAGGGGTTCCAGGCCCACGCACTGTACCTGACAGGAGCTTCTGCTGAAATACTTTGCCAAGGGAACACATACTGAGCTGAGGCTGAATAAGGAGGGAATAAAGTGAGAAGATAACAGCTTAGCTTGAACTTGGAATAAAAAGCTGAAAGTTTTGATGTGTATAGAAAACTTTCAGACCCTGTAGATCTGTAGAATTGAACAGGAAATCACAGGGAGGAAACACTGGCAGAGAGATTTCTATTAATCTCTGAGTAGCAGTGAAAGAAGAAGGGCCTTTCTGCTTCAGGACAAAGCACATGTGAAATATTGAGAGAGCTTAACAAGCAAAATAAGAATTTCAGTTATGGAGATGAGTTCAGCTTGGTTCAGTTTGTTTTTAATATTCTGATGCCCTGTTTGCTCCAGGGTAGTGATGGATAAGTAGTTCTTAGCTTGCAAATCAGTGTGTCTGAAAATGGCTTCACTTAACATATATGAACAAGGGATGCTTTAAAGACTACTTAACTATCACCAGATTAAATGGGGATCTAAGAATAGATGCCTAATGACATTTCCTAGCCTAGAGAGAGAAAAGGGAAAAACAAAAAAGAGCCGATGATGTTTTCTCACAGATAATTATTTTAGGTGATTAGTCACCAGTTCCACTTGTTGCATCTCATTGCCCATGCGATTTTATTTCCTGGTTTATTGTTTTTCAGTGTGTTCCCTCGTGAGCTGAAGGAGGTATTTGCATCTTGGAAGCAGCAGTGCCTGAGCAGGGGCAAACAGGACATCAGTGAACGCCTGATCAGTGCCTCCCTCTTCCTCCGCTTCCTGTGCCCTGCTATCATGTCCCCCAGCCTCTTTAGCCTCATGCAGGAGTATCCTGACGACCGGACATCTCGCACACTCACACTTATTGCTAAAGTCATTCAGAATCTCGCCAATTTTGCTAAGTAGGTGGTGACAATAAAACTGAAATCTGTGCCTCTAGGCGTGCAAGTCACTGCAGGTTACTATGGAGCAAGGAGAGCCCTGCTTGGTAGTCATGTTTGCAGGCAGTTGATTCTCTGTCAAATTGAAGTCAGCTTTAGAAAAGGAGGAAACTTCTCACTTATATGTGGACACTGTTCCCCTTGAGACACCTCAGCGCTGAGCTAGATAAATTCTCCTTTTCACATGCAGATTTGGGCTGCGTTGAATTCAGTAGAGGGGGGACAGTATAAAACCAAGAAGAGCCGTGCATTAGCATGTCAGTGCGTATGCTATTTCAAAAGAAAAAAAGCCTGTTCCCACCAAGGATCATGATTTTCCTCCTTTCTTCCTCCAAAATTCCCATCTGAATGATACAAAGGGCATGGCATGTCTGTTACAGGGGAGGGGATGCAGAGAAAGGGGGTAGAGAAAGGGTGTCTGTGGGAGGGAGGGGGGAGAGATGTGTTGAGCCCTTGATCATAATATGAACAGTGAATTACTAGTATTTAAATAAGTCCAAGAAAGCAGTGAATCTCTTAAATTGCCCGTTTTTTTTTTCTCCCAGACCGAATCTTCAGAAAGACAGGTCTCAAGTTAAGCATTTAAGTAATTGTCTGTAAGCACTTGTACTCTGTGTTTTGTGTGGAGGTTATTGACTGGATTTCCCCCCCTCCCCTTTCTTGCAGGTTTGGTAATAAGGAAGAGTATATGGCCTTCATGAATGATTTTTTGGAACACGAGTGGGGAGGAATGAAGCGTTTTCTCCTGGAGATCTCTAATCCAGATACCATCTCAAACATGCCTGGATTTGAGGGCTACATCGACCTGGGCAGAGAGCTCTCAGTTTTGCATTCCCTCTTATGGGAGGTTGTGTCCCAACTTGATAAGGTAAAGCAGGCTGGAAGCCCGGGAGGGTGAACCTGGCAATTGTATCGTAGCAGCAGTAAACACTAGGAAACATCAAGGGAGCAGCTGAAGCCTGCTTTGGGGAGAACTTATTCAACAGCTTTTGGGAGGAATGTTTGATAGTGGTATTTCACAATTGTTCTTTCCGTGATTTCAGATAAGGGGCTAAAGCAGGGCATGTGAAGTGGCTGGTCTTCAGCAGTAGTGCAAACACTTTGCAGAGCCTTAAGTAAGGATGGGTGTTAAATGGTGGAGGGGGCAGCGCTTAAAAGTAGACCTGGAATTCCCAGAGCAGACGGTCCTTTCTCATAAGCGAGCTGGAAAAAAGGGAGGGTGTTTGGACAGAAAATGAAAATGTTGCAGTGCCCTTTTTGATGCTAATGGAGGTGCTTTGCTACACACCCGGCCCTGCCCTGCCCAGCTCTGATGGAGTAACGTGCTGGGCAGGCAGAACTGTTCTCATTAAAGACCTGATCCAAAGCCTGTTGGGATGTCCTCATTTCTGTAGTCTTTGGATTAGTTTTTAGTATACAAGAGCATGGCATGTAAAAACCTGGTTCCACTCTCAGTTTTATCCTGTAAAAAAAGCAAGATGCTCTCTGCTATGTATTGTGCTGTGGTCATATGCGTTGTTCAGATTCTGTTCTGCTGATCGCAATAGACATCGCCAACAATAAGCATTGCTTCCATTTAGCTATAGAAGGAGAAAAGACAGTAGTTCATTCTTCCTTAGCTATGTGGCTCTGCAGGATCCAAAATCGTTAAAACCTTGATAGCAAAGGTAGTTGATAAGACCTAGCAAAGCTGAGCTGTGAGTCGGTTTTTGGGGGGTTTTTTTGTCGGGGTTTTGTTTTTTTTTTTTTTTTTTGCAAGTGCTTGGAAGTGTTCCATTTTTCAACTTTTAGAGGTGCATTATTTTGTCCATATTCCATTTATATTATTCTTTCTTTTGAAACTGGAGAGGTGAGGTGAATTGCAATGCACTCTTAATATTTGTATTCCATTAAGGTTTGCCAAAATAGTTATTTGTTGGGTATCTATTTTCTCACAGTACATTATTTAAAACAGAAACCAAAAAACAGGGCTTGTTGCATCAGAGTAAATTGCAATGTCCTTGACTCAAAAAGGCAATATATATTAATCTTAGTTAATCATAGTTTGATAACAATTTATGGTCTTGTTTTTCCATTTCCCTCATACATGCACACAGTGTATGTCCAAAATGTCACAGGCAGCAAAGTCAGCTATAAAGATGGTTCAGCAGCCTCAGGAGAACAGGCAAAGTGAGCACTCAAAAGACCGGATCCTCCATTTCTACAAGTTGGGGTAAACCCACCAGTGCAGGGAATGCTGCCATCTCCCTCCAGCTGGTCAGGTGGTAGGTCAAGAGAAACCCAGCTCCAGTCTTTAGAACTGCAAATGGATCTTTGGACTTGGTGTTAGTTACTTGCTGTGAGCTGTTCTCTGAATGCAAGGGTCGTAAATGTCTTGGGCAGCGAGGAAAGGGAGGAGCCAGACCTGGATAAACCGTCAAAGCAGATCTGCTTTGCCCTTTCTGTAGGTTAGACGCATAGATCTACCCTAACAGGCCCTTGGGAGATGGTGTAGTGGTTTGCTAAAAAGAATTAAGGGGTAAAGTTACATTGCTTTACTGTAGGTAATGACTGGGAAATGATGAGAGAAGTCACCTCAGAGATTTTAATAGACACAGAAGAAGTGCTATATGAAAGTGTTTGTAAAGAGACCTTTCTCTGGAGCCAAACTGACTGAATACCTGCTTACAGGAAAAATAAGGATATCTTTGAAAAGAACATTATCTTTGCAGCAGAGTTTTACTTTATAATAAACCTCCAGCACTTTCACCTCCTTCCTGCACTCCCAAGAGGCTGAAGATGCCCTGTAGATGATATAACCAGCAGGGACCCAAAGAGGGGAGAAGGATAAAGAGCCTGAACGAGCAGCCTTCCTTGCTGGAAGGTCAGCTGCTCTTACCCTAGGCCTGGGCAACGCTGAGCTAACACGTAATTGAACAAACAGCTACACATTTAATCCCAGGCTGATGTGATAATGTTGGGATCATTGGTGTTTTCATGAGTTATTTTTCACTCTTAAGTAGGGAAGAATGCCGTAGATTTTGATAACAGGGTGCTACAGAAGATGGCATCAGTGTAGGACGCCAAAAGCAAAAGGCTTACGAAATGAAAACCTTCCTTTCCCCATCTCCCTCAACCCTTGTGATTCTCTCATGATCCCCCTGAATGCCGCATCCCCTTGTCTGTTGGCATGCATTTCCTTTACCACATGACACCCTTTGCCTGGAAAGTTCCCCCCACTAGCTGAATCTGTAGTCTTTGAATGCCCTTTAATGAGTAGATACCGTAGTTTTCACTTTGACCTCACCCACCCTGGACTTAGTTTGCTTTGCATGATAGTTTTGCATTGGAATGGCAATAGTTTTGTTTTATTGAGCATGATTTTTATTTTTGGGGGTCAATCCTAATTTCTTTTCTATTTCCTTTTCTTTCCTCAATGTCTGCTGCACCCCGTTTCGTCTCCTCCATCCATCTCGTCGCCGTGGTTACGCTGCTCCGTAACACTGCATTACGGTCCTGGCACACCCGCACACAACCACCCACCCTCCTTCCTTCCACCTCCACCCCTCCGCCTCTGTGCATCGTTATCAAAAAAAACTGGCGGATGTCGCGGTGCTTGTTGTCCAATTAGGGTGAAAATTCCTTCCTACAGGCGACCGTGGCAAAACTGGGACCTCTTCCTCGTATTCTTGCTGATATCACCAAATCAATGACCAACCCTACACCAATACAGCAGCAGCTGAGGCGTTTCACTGAGCACAGCTCTAGTCCAAACGTCAGTGGCAGTCTCTCCTCAGGGCTTCAGAAGATATTTGAGGACCCCACTGATGGGTATGTAACAGCCAGAGCTCAAGGGAAGATGTGGGTAAGGGGGCTGTTAAGCCTGTTAAGAGTTGAGTGCTTCATCACCGGAACTGTCTGCCCAGGCCAGCTGTAGGAGCGGGGAGCTTGGGCCTCTGTCACGGAGAATACACAGTCCCAGTAAGAGGGTGCACAAGGTGGCACTGGAGACCTGAAGCTTTTGACTTACCCGGGACTCAAACATGTCTCTAGGAGTCAATGACTTCAGCTGCTAAAAAACAGTTTTGCAATTTACTGCCAGTCTGAGTGACCAGATGCATAGTCAGCCATAATGTTTCCTTCTGGTGAGCAGGCTGCTTGTTTACTACTAATGGAAAAACTGGGCTGTAGGTGGAACTTGCTACCGGTGGAATAGCAAAAATAGCCCTTCCTCTGTTTAGTGCAGCATTTCTCACACTGTAATCGCTGTTAGTCTGAAGCAGAAAGCTGTGACATGGCAGAACTGCCAAAGAGCGTGGATACTGTGGTCTCAGAGTAGTTTCTGTGCTGTCAGGTATGAGGGCCAGTTTTGTCACGTGGAAGTGTCTGCCCTCCGAGCTTACATTTAGATCTGCAGGAGTCCTCGCACAACTTTGGGAATGGTTTGCATTTCACCTGTGAAAAAAATAAAGATGAAGCACTTCCTGAATCAAATATAATTCTCAAAGATAAGTGGTAATTAAGGAAGAGTGTGTTCCGACTTGAACACAAAGAGCTCATAAAAGGAAATACAGTTCCTTGAAGCTTTCGTATGAGGGGAGGAGGTTAAATGAGGTAGAAGGACTTCTCTGGAACAGATCTCTCAGGGTCTTGGCTGCTTAAAAATTAACCAAATTGCTTTCCACTCCACAGTGACTTGCATAAGATGAAGTCTCCAACCCAGGAAAATGTAGATGGATATTTTAGGGGCAAGACCTTACTATTGGTTCAGCAGGCATCCACCCAGAGCATGACTTACTCAGATAAGGATGAAAGGGAAAGCATCTTGCCCAATGGACGTAGCATCTCTCTCATGGACCTCCAGGATCCTCACACGGCTCACAGTGACCACGCTTCTATTATGCACGATGTGCCTTTGCGCTTGGCCGGCAGCCAGCTCTCTATCACACAGGTGGCAAACATCAAACAGCTGTGGGAAACTCAGAGCACACCCCAGAGTGCTCCCCAGGTGAGAAGGCCTCTGCACCCGGCTTTGAACCAACAGGGCAGCCTCCAGCCTCTGTCATTCCAGAACCCGGTTTACCATCTCAACAACCCAACTCCGCCGATGCCGAAGGCCTCTGTGGACTCCAGCCTGGAGAACCTGAGCACTGCCAGCTCCCGGAGCCGAAGCAACAGCGAAGACTTCAAACTTAGCGGACCCAGCAACAGCAGCATGGAGGACTTCACCAAGCGCAGCACACAGAGCGAGGACTTCTCCCGGCGCCAGACGGTCCCAGACAAGCACGTCCCCATTGCGCTGCCCCGCCAGAACAGCAGCAGCCAAGCACAGATCCGCAAAATGGACCAAGCTGGGCTGGGTGCCAGGGCCAAAGCACCGCAGTCCTTGCCACACAGTGCTTCCTTGCGGAGCACGGGCAGCATGTCGGGAGTGTCGGGGGCCATGGTGACTGAACCCATTCAGAATGGGAGCCGGTCCCGGCAGCAGTCCTCATCCTCTAGAGAGAGCCCTGTCCCAAAGGTGAGGGCAATTCAGAGGCAACAAACGCAGCAGGTAAGGAAAGCCTTTTTCCAGGCGCTTTCTGCTTTGATGTTTAGCTGATTGCTGCATTGACCTTCAAAGCCTTTTGACCTTTGAGTTGAATTGAGTTGAATCAAGAGTACTGGCACTTAAGCAAGTGGCCAGTAGCAAATGTAAGGAATAGTTGTGCTCGTTACCCTTACAAGCTTGGCAAGCCTAGCTTACCTATTATTTTTTGATGCTTTCGTACTAAATTTAAAAAAAAGTGTTTTGCATTTACTAAGGTAGCAGCAAGCCTGCGGAAAAAAAACAAAACTTGAAATTTCCCTGAATAAAAAAAATAGAAGAAGCTTTGCTCCACATTGTAATTAAGATTGCCACGTGAGAATGCATTTGCCCTGCGGTGCTAATTTAAAAGCATAGCTACCTAAAAACAGAGAAATAAACAAAGATAAAATATCATAGAATAAACTGCTGCCAAAATAATAAGTAAGTACAGTTGTCCTAAGTGTGGAGAAATCTTTATTTCACCACGATGCAACAATCTATTGCTGGTCCCCAAATAAATACTGCTTTTTCATTAATCATCCCAAACTATGAATAATACAAACACTTTCTGGAAAGGAGTGCTTATATGTACCAACTCCTAATGCACTTTATCAGTTGTTCATAGGCAACTGTAAATCAAGATTTTCCTGTCAAAAAGCCAGCATTCCTTTACCTTAAAAAAAAAAAAAAAAAAAAAAAAGGTAGAAAATTCCTGTTGTGATTTGCTGTGTATTAAAATCTTTTCCTAAATTAGTTTAATGTTAAAGAGAAAATGAGTTTTTAAATGCTTGGCACTACAGCAAAGGTAGAAAATGTCTCGATCTGCAGGTCAGAGGGAAGGTGGTGGTTTTTCAAAATGTAATATTAGTGCATACAGACTTATCAGCTGGGCAGGGTGAGGCTCTTGAGAGCAACACCTGCGCTATTCCTTGGGGTTAAGTGTTTTCTTCTGTGGTCACTGTGAGGGTAAACATGGTCATGTTTGATTTACCTTACCTAGTATTGAAGGAAATTTTTTAAGCTCCTGCTTTCCACAAGACCTTCTAGAAAGGATGCTGCTTTGCACACATGCACAAGTGAGGACTTCCACTCCAGAAAGTTGCAGCCCCTGAGGTTGAGACTGCACCAAGCTGCTGGTGAAGCTACATCCACAAGGAGCAGGAGGTTACGGTCCTCCTTGCTGACGTAGCCCTGTTGGCAAAAGCGCTGGTGAAGACATGGTTATGCAGGGGGAAGGCTTTTGGCTTGTAAGGTAAAGCTGGCAGAAGAATTTAGTTGCTACTGTGAGCTCCTGCTCTGCCAAAGGTTTTACTGGTATCCCTGTTGGTGTAGCTTTCTTGGCAAACTCCTGAATGCTACAGTTAAAAGGAGGAAAATCTGGATGATGCCTGGGAACCCAGGAGCAATCAGGGCTTCAAAACTACTTTGATACCTCCAGTTCATTAAAGTACAAGGAGATCAGAAACACTGAATCACACAGCAAAGGCTATTATGCCAAGTTAGTAATACCAAAAAAAGTAATTGCATATTATTTGAAGTGCATATGTTTGTGTCCTCCTTTGGAGTGTGTGTTTTAGGAAATTTTTAGGCCAGTAACAAGGATAAATTTGAAGGATAAACTCCCTTTGCAGTCCTCAGGTGTCCAGTGTGAACCTGTATTGTATGATCTACTGGGTTTTATTGTATGGTTCTGTGCAGTGTCCTAGCCAAAATCCCTGGGGAGCTGGTGCCCTTCCTTAGGGCTTGTTACGGGAAGTGCCTACACAAATACACAAAGAAGGCTTTACTTTGAAGGTGTTAGAATAAGGAGGAGAAAGTACAGGTGTTGCAT
Source organism: Mycteria americana (assembly GCF_035582795.1). Taxonomy (NCBI): domain Eukaryota; kingdom Metazoa; phylum Chordata; class Aves; order Ciconiiformes; family Ciconiidae; genus Mycteria; species Mycteria americana. The sequence continues at coordinate 38,772,466 of NC_134371.1, forward strand.
CTCCAGTCTTTGTGAGTACACCTTACACGGGTGGCTTCTGCCCTACGTGTATTTACAAGAAACATTCAGTTAGCTGTTTGCAAACCCCTGGCTCTTCTTATCTTAAATTGCTGATTACTCGACTGTCCCCAAGTAAATCAGTTACCTTTGCTTGTTCAGCATCAAAATGACATCTCGGACTTCCCTCTTCTCCAGTTACTTTTACATTCAGCTTCATAGATGCCTGCGACTATGACTGGCTTCAGGGCAGTCTCCTTCCCCCCTCTTGTAGGCGATGTGCATCTACTTATTTTTCCACTCTACTTTTCATACTAATTGTTTTCACTGGATTCATTAGAGTACTTGCTCATACTTTATTCAGAGAAATCAATTTGTTCTTTCCTTCCTCACACCCTTGAGAAATGTCTTGAAGTGTGCCAAATCAAGTGGCCAAAATTTTTTTGAGGCAAATTCCATTGCGTCCTTTTAATTGCAAATCGTGTTGTGGAATTCTGTTCTTATTTTAAAAAGAAAAAGAGAAAAGAGAAATAGGGCATGTTCTTTCTGGGCATGCTTTGTGGGCGTTATAATTATTAGACTCTGTTCTCTACAAGTCCCATTTGTTTCTGAATATAGAGCTAGGCCCTTTGTTTGCTGGGAGAGGTCAGTTTTTGCCTTCCATTTCCATTTAGTAGGTAGGTGGGAACAGAAATGTCAGTCTGTTCCTCTGGAAGAGAGGCAAAGAGGGGAATTAATACACGTTCCTAGCAGGCTTTTCTTTTTTCTCTTTATTATTAGAGTATAACTCATAACCCATTAGCATGTGAAGTGCTTGCCATCCACTTGGTCTTTGTAGGCTTTCTGAGCTTGGCTGCTGAAAATATTCTGTCCTACAGCTTGCAAGGTTGTTTGGCAAGGTTTGCTGGTGATCAGCAGTCTGTTACAAGGCTGGTGATGTAGTTTATAGTCACCCTTCTGCTATCTTAGTCCTCCATAACTCCAGTGAACAGTGACACTGTTCATCCATAGCTGTTCCTAATTCCTCCAGCAATTCCTAGAGCCAAAGTATTTGCCTCCAAGAAGAGCCTGTTGGTGGCAGAGCCACACACAGTTCATAGTCTCCCTTGCTATGGCTGCCTCACAGCAAATACCGCCAAAAAAATCTAGCTAAGGAGCTTTGCCAGGCTGTTACACTGCACTTGAAAGGGGCTATTAGCCTTTCTGCTGTGAAGACTTCCTTCTAGCGAAAAGACCTCTGCCTAAATCTAGGGATTTTTGCCTAATTCCTACTCCTTTCCTTTGCCTTTATACCCATCTTTCCTGAGGCTTATTCCAGTGCTGGAGTCTTCGTCGCTGCTCAGGACAGCTGAGCTGTTGCAGGCAGATCCTCTGGCCAGAGCTGGCATAGGATGTACGGAGCATTCGCCAGCCCTGTCCTCATGAACAAGAGAAATAGAAATGGAGGTTGACATGATCCCTCACCTGACTCATGTAGAGAAGCTGTTACTCTCCCATAAAGAACTCCTCGCTGAAACTCAGACTTCAAAATCCCCCTGCCATGGAGCACATTTCACTTTGGTACAATACTGAAATGAGGCAGTGAGCTGAAGAGCTGCTTGAGCACAAAAAGAAGCTACAGGGCTGGGGGGGGAGGCGGGGGGCAAAGTTGCTCTTCCGCATTTCTCAAAAAGTTAAGACAGTGTTGCTCTTTCAGGGGTAATTATGCTAATTCCTGTGCTTATAAACTTGTCTTTGTCCTTGAAAATTGCTTGGAATTTGTAGCAAGCCATATTTTCCCCAGACGGGTGGAGAGTTTCTTGTTTCTTTTCTTGGCTTGCTTTTTGGATTCCCTTAAAGAGGATAGCCTCTGATGATGTTTTACAGTTCTAGTAAACGCTGCTGGCCCTGACTTACTTTCACAGCCTTGTCTGGGTGTATATGCTACAATAGACCATCTAAATCTGATAGGCACTACAGTGATAATGTTACAACTCTTTGCCACTTTTAAGTACTGCTGTGCTGTTTCGTATCCAAGCCATGCAGCCCCATCCTCTCTCGCAGTCTGTCTCCAGCCTGGCTGAGAAAGCTGCTCCCAAGTCAAGCTCCTCAGTACTCCAAAGAAACTAAGGTGTCTTACCTGAACAGGCTGCAAGCAAAGCTTTGTCGCTCTGGTTTTTTTGTGAGAGAAATCACAGGTTGAGAAAGCCTTACTGAAAATCTGGCAAAGGGGAAAGGTGGAAGTGAACAGGATTTGGAAACAAGAACTTTTCCAGAGCAAAGCTCACTTAGCGAGGAAGAAAAATTTCTCAAGTACATTGGTTTTAGAGGGACTCAAGTAAGTGGGTCCAAAGTCAAGGGAGGATGAAGAGAGATTTTGGGGATCCTTCGAGACTGTCAGATTCATGGTCACTTTTCTCCTCCAAATAAACTGGATTTTAGAGCTGATTTGTCTGTAGTTTCTCTGAAAAATGCTTACAGGTATCTCTGCTCTAGGTTCAGTCACCTGTGGACTCTGCCACAATGTCACCAGTGGAAAGGACAGCTGCATGGGTTCTCAATAATGGACAGTATGAAGAAGTAGAGGAGGACGCCGAGCAGAATCCAGATGAAGTCAAGCATGCTGAGAAGGTAGATTTTATTCTGTATGCAGCCAACTCAAGGGCCAACAGTGAGTCCTGTCCACTCCACAGCCGAGTTCAGAACAGCTTTCAGGCACTGCTTTGACAGAGTCATGCTTTCAAACACAGGTTGTATTGGCATAACTTCCTGCTGTACATGCTGTCACACATTTCTGTAGTATGGTATCCCATACTATAAATTAACCCACACACAGGCTGTAGCATGTCAAATGGGTGCAAACTGACATAGCTGAGAGTTTGTACGTTACAGGCTGGTATTTGGCACTATGTGCATCATGAGTCACACTGCCTAACTGTATTAGATCCTGCTCAAGTAATTATTTTTTATGACAACACTATAGCTACAGCATACTGCCATTTTTCTATGCTTGCAAAACTTTTTAGTGATCATTAAACTCCATTAAAAAAAAAAGTCACAATTATTAACCCGACTGAGTATAGCTTAGGATATGTAAGTGATTGTACAAGACTCTGTAAATGCAATTCAGTCTTTATCAGTAGTTGCATTCAAATTTTGTCTTGGGCTTCACCTGAGGCAAATGCCTGTCATCGAGGTAGTACAGTGTTTCTGGGCTGCACAGAAACGTCCATGATCTTTTTTTTTTTTTAAAGCGTATTTATTTTCAGGAGTAGATACCACTTTTCCAAATACAGTTACATCCATATGCTGTTATGGTGAAGTAGTTTAGTAAGAGGTTTGGCATTTTGAGAAGGCAGGGAGAAAGGAGGAGAACATTTGGTGGACAAGAAGCAGGAGCATAGGATTATTAGGAAAAGTGAATGAACCCAAACAAAGTGGAATATGTTGAGATTCATTGCACTATTGCAGAAGTGATTTTGTCCACAGAGACAGTAAGTCGAACAACAAAACCTCAGCCAAGTAAACTTACAGGCTCGGTTCTGTAGTGAATAATTTGCTCTGTCTTCACACGTGGTTTCATGCCTTGATTAGGCCCTGTAGAATGACTTGTTTGGGTCCCATACTGGTCCATTTTGTAAGTTTGGTCACCCCAGGACATTTTTACAGTTGAGCACTATTAGCAGCTTCTGTCCGGGAACTGCTTGAGTCTGGAGTAACTGGGGATGTTTTTGGTCAGGGCTGAGGAGCCATGTCAGAGCCCTCTGTTTAAATTATGCTACAGAGTGACATCCTACAGTGTGGGAATAGCTTAATGCTCGATGGGAGCCTACGTGCTCCTTGTCTGTGGTTGCCTACAGTTGTTTGCTTGTCATTTCCTTTACTTCTGTAAATTTATTTTTCATGAAAAAAACAATATCCTTCTCTGAACAGCAGCAGAAGATTATAACAATCCGATCTCTTCCTTTTTGCTTTGCATCTGATTCTTTCTGTCTTTCCTTCCACCTGCAGTATGAACAAGAGATAGCAAAGCTGAAGGAGCGCCTGAAGGTATCAAGTCGCCGGCTGGAGGAGTATGAGCGGCGGCTCCTGGTGCAAGAGCAGCAAATGCAGAAGCTGCTGATGGAGTACAAGTCTAGGCTGGAAGACAGTGAGGAGAGACTGCGCAGGCAACAGGAGGAGAAGGACAGCCAGATGAAAAGTATCATCAGCAGGTGAGGCTTTGGAAAGTTTGGGACTGTGTAGGACAAGCAGCTCCCCTGTGTCATGTGTTGTCTTTGACACTGAAGAAGGTAGTTGCATCGGCTTCTTGACATCTCTGGACTGATACCATCCTGCCTTAGAGATGAAGAAACAGGGATGCAGGTGTGGAAACTTGCCTCAGATTGCCGGGAGAGTGAAGGAAAAGACTTAGAAATTTTTAACCCTGATCTCTGTCAAAAAGACCCTGGTCTTTTTGCTTTGTTTGGAATCTGTACTCAAGGCAGTAGTTTCTCAGAGCAGTTGCATTTTTGGCAATGTCCATTTTGAGAATAACAAGGTTAGGCAATTGGGAGTGTTGGATGGATAGATAAGCTTTTCCGAGTGCAGCAGAATTCTTCTCTTGCAGAGCCAGGACAATCAGGGAAATCAAACCAATAGGCCAGAGTACCTGAAACACACTGGAATAGTATTAAACTGTCCTAATTTGTACCTCTTTTTGCTCATCAGACTCATGGCAGTTGAAGAGGAGCTGAAGAAGGATCATGCAGAGATGCAAGCTGTCATCGATGCAAAGCAGAAAATAATTGACGCACAGGTAAGGAGCTCAGGATCTCCAAGAACCAAGTGTTCTGTGCATAGAACCCGTTATTTTCCCCTATCCTCCCCCCCCCAGCATTGTTATTTAGCTCCCAAGCCAGTGTTGGCCCATGGTGTTGCACATGTGACTTACGGCCTTCTAGGAGAGAATTGGGTTTTTTAATTAATAAAGACTGTACTGTCTGACACTAGGATTTGAGAAAGCCTGACAACAAATCACAGGACTGATCACTTCTCCAAAACCTTTTCCACTTTGTGAGATCCCAAGGGGGTAAAGGAATAGCAGTGCATTTTGTAGACATTGTTCCAAGTGTGGGCCTGGGAGCTCTGGAAAAGCTGTGCCTCATACCAGTATAGTTTAATTGCCATGTGCATGCATCTCAGCTATGCAAGCTAAAAGCATGGCTTTGAACGTTCGAGTCAAGAAAAGAGAATGCTTGCAATGGAGCATTGCCCTGTATAATGTCATATGTGGCATTTCACCCCATCTGACTGTCCACGTCAGCCCTGGAGAAATGCCCGGTTTGCCACAAACCTGCAGTGCTTGCCTCAGTCAACACAAGTTAACTGTGGAAAGTGGGACCCCAGTGGGCAATGCATGTGGGTGTATTGTGTGGGATCGTTTCAGCTTTTCTTCTGTGTCTGTGCTGATCCCAGAAAGCAAAGCTTGTACAACAGAACCTGAGACTGGCCTGATAGCTGCCTGCCATGTTATGTTTGTGATATTTGCATTTGGAGGACATCTTTCCTGCTTCTGGGCTTTTCAGTAGTTCCAACTGTAAACTTTCCTTAATAGATAATCTCAAGAAGACTACCTGTTTCAGGAATAACCCAAGTTATTTCAGAAAGTTGTTTCCCTACACAAAGGGGGGGGGAGCCCTCAGTTGAACGTTGTTAAAGATGGTATGGGTGTATTAGAATATAGGCATAAGTGAGCACAAAAGGGCATACGCTGGCCATTTTTTTCCTGTTGAATGGCCAGCAATAATAGAAATGTTTGAGCTCACATGGAACTGTAGGAAAAATATAAAGTAGAAACAAAGCTGTGTTTTTAAAAACCCAGTAACACTAGGAGCATATTTATAGCAGGTTTATTTTTGATAATTTGATAAGTTCTGTTTTTCCTGCTGCCTCTGCCCGTTTTCCCATAGTTCTTCAGAAAGACTGTTCTTGAAAGCTGGATTTTTGGATCCATGCCATCTAATCTGAATAAATCATTTGTGTACAATAACATGGCACTTCTGTTACCTAGCCTTGCAGAATAAAAAGAAAATCCTACAGGAATTACACCATATGTAGGTCCTAGTTACTGTGCAAGGTGCTCTACATGGAGACACCAGTGTAGTCACCCTTTCTAGATGCAGCTCAAGATTAAATCCTTTCTGTGAGGACTTGCACTCAAAATGCGAAGTGGGAGAGTGCAGTGCTGGAGAATGAACAGGAATGTAGTCAGTCACTGTATTTTTTTATTTTCTTTGTGGTGGGGGAACAGTACAGCAGCCTCTAATCTGATCAAGAAGTATCGCAAGTGGAAGCTGGAGTAGAAGTTGAACGTGCTGGGCCATTTTTTGGAGATAGGCACCGTCAGGGCATCTTGCTGTTACATGCTGATGGAATGGCAGCTCATCCAAACAGCAGCTTGCTTTTTGAAGGAGGTGATGCCTTTTTCATCTGCCTCAGGAAGGTGAAAGGGGCACTGAGCAAACTCATAAAAAGTGATTTTTGGAGGGGAGGATTTGAGAGATTGTGACTGAATAAGAAACTTGCCCTTCCCTTTGTTACCTGTCTATGCTAGCAGGCTCTCAGCCTCGGTGTGAGGTTATGGACCAGCAAGGGAGAGAGTGGACCAGTCTGATCCCTCAGTGTCACCAGCTGGCAGAGGGGACTACTGCTGACTTGTGAAAGCTTCAAACCCTCAGGGCTGGAAAGGTGTGGTCCTTGATCACACTTGATCAAATGATGCATCATTTATCACCTGCAGTGGAAATTGTTGAAAAAAACCAGTAGCAAAACAGTAACATTAATGATTCCTCTTTTAATCTGACACTTTTTCTCCTGAAGTGCTGCTGTTAGCCACTTGGGCAAGCAAGGCCCTCAGCAAACCTTAGCTGCTTCAGTATCAACCAGTTCATGGGGGAAGCTTTGTTGTCATTGCCGTTTCATGGGTACCTGAGCAGAAGAGGAAACTGATGAAAGACTCAGAACAGACACACCAGAGGAGCCCAAGTGTTTGCTGGGTTCTGTAGCAATCCCTCTTAAGTTGTGCTTGCAAGATTTTTCTTAGTCTGTGGTTCATTTGGCAAAGGGATATAGCAGCGGCTAGGAAAGAAAAGGTCTTTTTTATGTGAGATTTATGGAGTGGAGTTGGAACCTGGCTTATTATACCTGTTTAAAGAGTTAAATGGCTGCTAGGAAACAGCATTAACCCGGGCTTCTTGTGCTTAGTTACATCACCACAAGATGCTTTTCAGGATTTGCTCTTTTGCCTTGTGGTCAGGTACAGCACCCAATACTGCACTGATGCACAAGGACAGCCTTGTTCTCAGTGTACGTGCTGATCGCACTGGCTCTGGGCAGCGCCTCGTGTGCGCTGTGGTTCCAGAGGCTGTCTCTGGACCTCCCTGACTGAGCAGGGGCTAGGTCTGGCTAAAACCTCTCCTTGGAGCAGCGGAGCTGCAAAGAGTACTAGCCCAGTTGCTATTGCAAGTGACGTCTCCGCTGTGTTAAATTACAGGTCATAAATGGGGATGAGATAATTCAAACAGGCAAGTAAACCCAATCAGTTCTCTAGCTGAGCAGTACCCAGTCCTGGCCCAGTGCACTGACCTCCTACCCATTCCAGCTCCTCCCACTCCCTGTGCCCAACTCATCTGTGTTAGAGACATGTTTGTTAGGTTGAATTTTCCTTTGAGTGAGAAGATGCCTCTGCTCACCAAGCTCATGCTTTTAAGATTGATTTTCCAAGTGTAGATTTCCAGCTGTTTTGCAAACCAGCATAGTGAGCACTTATCAGTGCCAGAAAATAACCAGCCTTTCATTTTTAACTATTTGGAAAGCTATATTCTTTGGAAATAAATTTTAATTTTAAATTATATATTCCAGGTGAAATTTAGTCCAAGGAGGAGGAGCTTTAACTTGCTGAAGAACACATTTCTGCTAAGGCAGTTGTGTTTTGCAGGATTTATTTCAGCACGGGAGGAAAAGCTAAGGCCCTTAACTCCTCCATTGTCTGTTCTCCTTGCTTACATTGACTGGATCAGAGCAAGTGCTAGGGCAGGCTATAGCCTGCCTTGCTGTTTGTTGATTTCTCGTGCCTCCTCCTCCATTTGCTCTGCTATACAGAGCTGGGTCTCTCCAGGGCTGTAATGCAAGCAGTACTTAAATTCGGCTTTGTTTTTGCACCCTAACACTTACCCCTGTGGGGAAGCCCAGTGAGAAAAGCAAACATTACTTGATTACTGATGTACCACACAGCTGATGTGCTGGGATCAGAATCTCAAGGGGCTGTTGTAGCACTTAGGTCTCCTGAGCATTATGTCTGAACTATCCCTTAATGTTTGTGCCTCTGTGCATCGTTTTTCCTTCCATTTTGTTTCTCAATGGGCTGGACTGAGAAGAGTTCCTGCATGCAGCTTTTTTCATTCAAGTAATTTAGACATTTTTCCTCCTCAAAGAAAAAAAGCCGATCAGCTGGTAGCATGGAAGAGCATATTTACCTTTTGCTCTCTCTACTGCTTTGTGTGGCTGCTTTTTTTTTTTTTTTGAGGGAAGATGAAAAGTGTCATTTCTAATTGTGCCACCAACTCTTTGGTTTGACCCTCCAGTGCGTTATCCCACTGCAGATAATCTAGCTGTTAGTAGGCTGGGTTTTGTTGATGGGTTTTTTATTTTTTATAAATTTAGTACACATCCTTTAGCTTTCTGCTAAAAGTGGAGGCTAGCACTTTCTGTGCCAGTAGAATCAAAACTGGGATGTGGGAACCCTGGATTCGGCGGAGCCCGGGAGCCTCTCTGAGCTGGAATGGGTCTAGGAGCAGTGTGTTCAGTGTTTGTTCTTTGTGTTCTGTCGATGGCATCTCCCCCTCCACCCACACTGCCCTCTTCCCCTTCACCTCAAATAACCCCTTAGTTTTAGCTTCTGGCTGCTTCTTCTCTGTGTTGCTGTTGCACCCTCACTCCTGCTGGTGACTGCAGGCTGCCATTATCTGCTTTTTTTTTTTTTTTATTTCAAGCGTACCATGAGTTTATTCTGAGCACACTTCATCCAAAATACAGAGACAATGGCCGTTAGATACCACTTGCACTTTTCTCTGCCAGATGAAACCTCCACCACGTTTATTTTCTGCTGCCTGTTTCTGTTTTTCTAACATAATTTTTTTAAAAAAAATTAAATTGGCTATTGTTGTTACTAACACCAACACCCTTCCCTCCCCTGCCCCATGGCAAAATACTGCATTTCCATCTGCCTCGGTTGGAGGCTGTCTGGATAAAGCCACTGTGACTGGATCAATTCACCAGTGTAACTTTGACTCGCTGTCACCTTCCATCGTGCAAAAAGGCCGGGAGGGCCAGACCGGCCTGTGAAAAGCCTGTGGCATGCAGGGGCTGTGTTACCCCAAGAAAACAGAAAGAGGCAGGCATCCCATCTTACCAGAGAATGTTAGCCAAGCTGCCTCTGCCTAGAAATCATCTGAAGACACTGTCACAGCCCCGGGTCCTGGAAGGTGCCCGTAAAAGCAGGCTTGTGGGGCAAAGGCGTTTCATTTGTGAAGGCGCTCTGACTTTGTGGGGTGTTTGTTGCAGGAGAAGCGGATCGTGTCCCTGGACTCTGCCAACACACGGCTGATGAGTGCCCTGACGCAGGTGAAAGAGCGCTACAGCATGCAAGTCCGCAATGGCATCTCCCCCACCAATCCCACCAAGCTTTCCATCACGGAGAATGGTGAATTCAAAAACAGCAGCTGCTAACTGGGCAGATGCTGCCAGCCATCTTCCCAGGAGAAGGGCAAGAGGGAGCAGACTCAAGAAACCTTCAAAATAGCCCCCCCTTCCCCTTACAGGTTTACATAATGCTGCTAATAAATGGAAAAGAGAAAGAAGAACTCTGAAAGGTGGGCTTTAATTCCCCACTCAATGCCAGGAGAACCGGGCTCCCAAGAACAAGTCCTTCCATGTCACTGTGTAAATAGAGGGAGCTCTTGGGTCATGTACAGAAAATGCCGATGTAATATACCAAAAGGAAGTGAAGACTGTAGATTTTTTTAATTATTGCTATTTTTATTATTATTATTTTTCTCTTGTTGAAAGCACTGCAGTCCTTGGAGGAAGAAGAGGGGAGTGTGAGTGCATGCGTGTTGTGGGTGAGAGAGAGAGAGATGAGCAGTGAGTTACATTAGACAGCAGCTGTATATATCAGGCTGACTGATACAAGTACATGAGTGGAGTGAAATAGTAGTGAAATGAATTCTGTAAGAAAACTCATCTGCTGGTTTTATTCCCCTCTTCTCTAGCTGTTCTTTAACTGAATGCAAGCTCGATAGCAAACATTTTAGCAAGAAAATTGTCTCTTGCTGGATCCTGTACCTACTTTCAGTAGGACTCCAGCAAAAAATTTTCAGTCTTTTTGAACAAGGTAAAAACTTGGAGCAGCAAGCTTGTTTCCTTGCATTTGCACACAGTCAGGCGTCCTATCAAACAGACAGAGGGAATCTGCAGTTTTTCAAGGTAGGATTCTTTCTTTTTTACCCCGGTTCTAATGCAGTTTTATATTTTCTGTTTTGAGAATTTACAGACCTGTAAATACTTTTTTTTTTTTAAATTTCTATCCCATCCCCACTTTACGCAGCATGCAGTGGCACCCTGGATTCATTCTCTGCACTCCATCAGGAACAGTCAGGTTAATGCTCTGAGGAAAGGGCTAACCGAAGGGTGCCCATGCCCAGAAAGTAGACTTCCATACACAAAATTTCCTTTTTCCTAGAGAATTTCTATATTTTAACTCTCATTCAATTTCACTATTTCAGCCACTACTTTAGCCAGTCTAGTTCCAATGACAGATGCTTTCTGCACGTTTGTGTTAAAAGATCTTCCATTTCCACTGAAATTTGCCTTTCTCTGGATACTTTAAAGGGGTTTTTTTTGAAGTTCTGTACACACCAGTTTTTTCTTAAGGAGTTTTGACTAAGCTTTCATCTCCAGTTACTTTCAGTTGCATTTCATAGAAGCATACTTACAGGCTGTATGTGAATGTGTATATAATTACAAAGTGACCTTCTCGTGGAAGATAATGACATTCACAAACTGTAAAAGATTAACAATAAATGACACAGTGTTATCAATTCTCATTATTTCATCAAATGCCACAATATTTAGTCTGAGAGTTTTTTTAAAGCCCCAGATTCTAGAGTCAAGTAATAGTGTGTGAATCTTCACTTTTGCTTTTTGGTATACATTTCTAGCCCCCACCCTCTAAAAGTAAATAAAATTATTGCAACAGCAATTGAAATTTTGAATTACAGAAGTATACTAATAACAGTGAGTGTGATTAACCATTCAAACTAGTTATGGAAATTGGGAATTGGAAGAGTTGACTTCAAAACGAGACAAACCCTCAAGAGGGTGCCTCGGTGTGGGATGTGTTTAGCAAGCAGTTCAGGCTGCAACTAGGAACAAGTTAATGAGGTGGCTCTGGGCATACCTGGCTGAAGTTGTACAGCCTGTGATACGGAGAAGGTCAGAGCTGATAATCTGATTATCCTTTCTGGCCTTAGTTTCTGAATCTCTGAAATTGTAAATTTTCAGAGATTAATTAAAAATGTAGGTGTTTCTAAGCCAATTTCTTGACTTCCTGAAAGTGACCCAAGTTGCCTTGAACATGAAGGATTGGCAATACTGAGGACCCAAATTCCGTGTCTGTGGTCAAGTTTGTTTGTTCTTTGGAAGTGAATTACTCTCACCTCTGTGGGCAAATGCAGCTTGTGACAGAGTGCAGTATGTTAACTGTTCTCCTTGGTTATTGTGTTACGATACTTCAGTTAAGCGTCATCACACAAGTATGTTACATTACTAACTATGCATAAATACAGAGACCACATCTCCTGCACTGTAGGATGGATAAGAAAAATGTGTATGAACGTCTCTTAGCAAGTCCTTGGCTGTTAGTTTCATCTAGAGGAGACCTGTCTGCAGCGAGTTGGGATTTCTATTTAATGCTTAGTTCTTTCAGATCAAAGCTTCTCTGGCTGTTTGAATGTGACTTGGTACTACAGGCCAAGGAGCATCCCTGTCTTGTTCTTGGTGTATCATAGCCAAGTCAGCACGGTCTGGCGCACCTGGGGTTGTGCTCTGCATTTGCTCAGTAGTGATTTCTTTTCAATACTTTCCAAACCGTCTTCCGGCTCTGGGTCATTGCTGACCTCTGATATTTTCTTCCTCAAACTGTGCCTTTAAGTTCCTCCTTCTTTCCTTCCTCCTTCATGCATCACAGCTGTAGGCAGTCTCCTGAGTTTGTATTAATCTGTCTTGTGAGTAGCTCTCTTTTACAAGAAACCTGTACAAACCCCTTTGTTGAGTATTTTTGTGTGATCTGCATCTCCCCTTTGCTATGTACTGTAATTACACAGCTGCATCGTGGGAAATTTGTTCCCAAAAGTAGCCTTTTCCGATGGGCGTGTGTATTGCTCACTTACTACACAGTGCAAATAGTATGGTGTTCTGTGACTGAGATGTGAGAGCAAGTGGTCGTAGGAATACATCGATTAGAACAAGGCAGAAGCAGATATGTCATTCTGGTAACACTTAGTCTAGCATTAATTTGGGAAACACATTTCACTAGAGCTCCCCCTTTCTGATAATCTATCAAAGATCACTGGCTGAGCTGTGTGGTTCGATGCTGAAGACTCCGAGGCATCCACTTTGGTTTCTGCAGAGAAATGCAACAGGGGCAACATTTCAGCCCTGATTTTTAGAGGGGAAATAATAGCTGCCCCAAGATTGATACATTTTGGTGATGTATCATTATAATAATGTACCTTCTCCTATGTATTTCTTAAGCTTGTAGACTAGGAAAGTTGCTATTCTAAAAGAGTCTGACCCATCAGTATCATCCTCACAGCTTGTTGCTAGGCTGGTCATCTCTCTTCTATTTCAATTTCTACCCTAAAGTGCAAAGTGTACTCCTCTAACTCCCACTGTAGAGGAGAAGCTGCCTGTTGACCCGAAAGGGGGTGAAGGATGCAGACTCACAATGCTGCAAGACTAAAATTGATTAGCTGCAGAACAAAACGTTATGCTCCTGAGTTCTGCAGGCAGCTGGCTTTCCTAGTTTGTTACCAGGCAGCCTTCTAGAGAAATTTTAAGCTACTTCAAGCCGACAATATGTGAAAATGCCAGCTTCTATTTTGTCCAGTCTGATAAAACTCAAGTGGCACTAAACCACGTGGCAGCCAAAAGGTCTATCTGTTTTGGAGTGAGCCTTAACTGGGCCTGATGACGTTTGCTTTAAGACTAGTAGCCAGTGGGTTTCTGCAGCAATGAGAGAAGTAGTAAATAGTGCAAAGTCTGATGATGACCATTATAGACATTAGGTTTCAGTTAATACTTTCAGCAAATGCATCAGGCTGTGTCCAGCACTGTTGCAAGCAACTGCTGCTCTCATTTGGAAACAGCTGAAGTAGCACAGGAAAATTTCAATAGCCTGTAGGAGTAATACTCATGTGTTCCTAAGACTGACACAGAAAAGGTGCCCCATCCTGGCATCTCAGTCCTTGCTGGCCACGTTCCTCAGTACTGTTCTAGGATGATTCTCCCAAACCACAGAGCCACCTGGGCTTCCGAGTTCTCAGTAAAAGCTCACGGCCAGCATGGCGGGGCAGGGAAATGGAGCAGTGTTGTGTAGCACTGTGGCCTTTTGCCATGTTGTGTGTGGCGTCTGCAGAGTGTGTGAAGAACAGAGGTGACCAGAATGACATGGGATAGGCATTAATGGAGAAGAGAGGGAGCACGGCCTAGGAGTGGCATCCTGTAAATGCCCATTCTTTGCAACTGTAGGAATCAGACCTTTTTTTTAGGGAAATAGACCGATTTCACATCCAGGAATTACCAACTGTTACTTTCCTGGTGTATTAGAAATGGGCAGCTATGCGTAAAAGCACAGATTCATGCAGCTACACATTTTGCAACATTCCTCTCCAGTGGAATAACTAAGCAGGGGATCCAGAGGAGCGTGGAAAGGGATGTGTATGTTTTCTAGTTAGAGAATATGAGGTGTATCCAGTAATAAATTCTGTATCCATCTAATAAGTCGTCCAAGAAATGTGTTTTGTTTTATGTTCTTGCAATTGCTTTTGGTTGGCTTAGGCTTTTTATTTTTACATGGTCTATTAATTTCATGGTTTAATGCTTGCTTAAACCAACCAGCTTTTAACTTCATCTGAAAACTCAATGATTGAAGTCTGTCAATTTTACAGCAGTTCCCATGGAATGTGTCAGCAGCAATACTTATCTGCTAAGGTCACCCTGTATGTATGAATTCTGTTTGTGTTCTGCAAAAATACCTGTGTCATTCCTGGAGAACAGTTCCTGTCCGAGTTGAACCATTAAATGTATTTACATCAGCGATTAGCATGGTCAGCCGCAGGTATCCAGCCAAGTGTGACAGAGCAAAAAGGGTTAAATTTGGGCTGATGCTTTTAGGTATTTCCTTCTCCACAGTAAGTTAACTCCCATGAGAGCGAGCATGTCATTACAGATCATGCCTGCCAGGAATCCTACCTGTAAAAATAGATTTTCTGTCTCAAGGGCCTTAATAAGAGTGTTACTACATGGAACTGTTTTACAATGATAGCTCTAAATAATTTATTTTTTATTTCAACAAAGTACACCTTAAAAAGTAATAAACTTGTTTTTCAAGCCGTATTTTTATGCTAGTAGCACTGGACTGTTTGGTCTCTGAGATCCATTTCTGCATTTCATTGCCTGGGTTTGTTCTAAAGAAGATTTATTTTTGTTCTGTGAATAATTTTTGAAGGTTCTTGTAATATGTACAGATATAGATACATTTGAGGTCTTTTATTGATATTCCTACAAAGAATACAAATAAACTTTAACTTTAAACAGTTTGGACTCAGTAAACCTACACCGATTTAAAATTCTGCTCTTCCTGCTCTCAGGTTGTACTTGCGTTTTGTGTAACTTCAGAGGGTGGAGGGAAACTCAGGCCGTGTAACTTCATCTTTGGGACGAGTAGCTCCCATTTGACACCTGGAGCTACCTGGGTGATCCGAGGGGGTCCGTGGTGGATCACAGCAGCAGAATTAATTCCTTTCTCGTGTTTCTGTGGCTGGGTGTGTTGCTGGGGTGTCCAGCACCGGGCCCAGGGCTGCGTCCGGCAGCTCTGCCTCCCGGTGCCGGTAATCTCTCGCGCTTTCTGAACCTGTCGGCTTACTGGCAAATATCTGGCATTGTGGAGTGAGAGAGCGACAAGCTGTGGAGACACAGAGAATTGCTCTCTGCTTAGGCATGGGATTTTTTGGATAATAGTAACATCTTAAGTGGTGAAAAGAGACTTACCTTGTATTAATTAATGTGTTTATTCCTCTCATGCTGGACCAGCGAATGTGATCAGCCCGGTTTTGCTGTTCAGTCAATTCCTAGTTTACAGGTTCTCATGCACCAGTCCAAAGCTGCAGTGTGTGAGGCATGGGATATACAGAGGAATATTTATTCACAGGTTCACATAAAATGCTGGATTCTAAGCAATTTATATTTATGCTTTGTATGTGTATGAAATCTTGTATATAATGAGTGGGAAAACCTTTCATATTGAACTTATTGAACACGAGATCTATACTTGAGGGGATGTTTTGCTGAAAGTCTTTTTATTTTCATTTCACATGATATTTTTTTCCGTAGCTTTGAAGCCTGCAAAATACACACAGCAAACGTTTAGTTGTTACTGCGTGCTTCCACCCTGGCCCTACGCTTTGTTCTGTTCCAGTCCCCTGCGTGTTCTGCCTTGTTCTTGCTTAGGCTGTAAGTTTTTCGTGCCAAGAGTTGTCTTCCTGCATGTTCGTACGAACCCAAAGCAGCGGGTGCCTGATGCTTCTGGGCACGAGGGCAGCACAAACAGCGTCTCTGAAGGAGGTGGATCTGTAAATTCCCACACCCGTGCCCTGTCCGTTCTCAGCGCGCGGGGGCAGGTGAGCAGAGGGATAGGACGGGATGTAGACCTAGGGAGCAGAGGGATCGCAGTATCATGCAGTATCATGTTTGCTGTCGTGGTTTTGGGAAGGCGGGGGGAATCTAGATGGGAGAGGAATGGGTAGGGGAAAGCAGGGTTGGGGGGAAGGAGGAGAGAGCTGGAGGGTGTGCCGAGCGAAGCAGCGGGAGGAAAGTGAGGTAGAGCAGGAGCATTGCACAAATGCCAGTGAGGATGGCACTGGGATAATACAGTGAAAACTGGGGGAAGTCTGGCCTTTTCTGTGACTGTCCCAAAGCAACTGATACTCCACTGCTCTATCCTGCTGAGGATGTTAAATTCCACTTTACCTTGGATGAGCTCCTTACTTCCACTGTGTACAACCCCTGTATGTGAATGTGCAAATTCTTCTCCCGTTCTAGCCCTTCTGGACAAAACGCACAGGGCTCTGGAGCCTGTCCTCATGGCTCTTGCAGTTCTGCCACTCCAACTGGGAAATTCCTTTCGAGAAGCTCCCCTCCAAGAGTCCTCCTGCCCAAAGGATGCAAGTGTAAAATCTTCAATGATTTCCTATGTGCAAGAATGTGTGCTGCTGCTTTAAGTAAGCAGCAGCTGCTGCTTAAATCCATTAGCAGGTAGAATACCAATTTGCTTACGCTGAGATACAAGTCTCACAAGAAGAGAGTCCTTGCTCTTACTAGTACCCATCTCGCATCGCTGTCCTTCACCTTTCTCCGAGTCCCACAAGTTAAATGTCCTCATGTCTCCAGAAGGTGTATTAAATTCCTGCTTTTTGCTGTGAGAGGTAGATCAAATATCTTGGTTGTAGGCATGAAACCTGGCTATCCCTCGGTTCTTCCTGCAGCGAGTGTGAATACCTTGTCCTTACTCAGCTCCACGGGAACCTGTAATCCTGCTGATGCGACTGGAAACGTGAGTTCTGTGGACCTGAACCCACTTTTCAGTAGACCCGCTTAGCCCAGCTCAGTAGCAGAGCAGGCTTGACTGGAATAGAGAGAAATTATTACCAATGTTGCAGACCAGGGTAGCTGCCAGGAGCAGGGCACTCAGAATTGGACCTTCCCTGCACCCTCCAGGTTCTTGCAGCTTTCAGGCTATACTATGACCCAAAGGGCAGCCATGCTGCTATTGGGGAGAGGGGGATCGTGAGGGACAAATACCTAGTGTTGACACAAGGAGTGCAGGATGATGCAGTGATGATAGAAACGAATGCGGAATGAAATGTGGTCTGCACAGAGGTGATGACATCTCACTCCCTTTGCTCTGCTGTCAGGCTTCTATCTGCAGCAGGATACAGATGTCGAGAGCAGTTCCTACTGTGCTTGGCAAGGAGGAAGTCCTGCATGCAGTGAAGAAGGAAGAGCTACAGCTAAGTTGCAGGCTGCATTTATTCACCCCTATCCTTTGTCGCTGCCCTCCCTTCATTTAGCTCACTTAAGTCGGACAATATGCAGGTGCCATGCTGGACCCTACCTGAAACTATCAATCCATGAGTTACTACTGTAGCAGCTGTTCTCTCGATGGGAGCTACATCTTGCCTCTCTCAAAGTTAACTACTGTTTTATATTCTCCTGGTCTTCAGAGCCACATGAGAGAAAATCCATTTTCAGAATTACGGGCCCAGGATATTTACAAGCAAATAATACTAATGAACGTGATCAAACAAATGCAGAGTACCACACAGCATGTGGTGTCTTGCAGGGACAGTCCCTTCTGTGAGTACAGGCAACGCCAGCGTGTAACTTGTTCATCACTGGAAGGCTCACAGAGGTGGCCGTCTGTGCAAAAGCCTTGGCTTTGCATTTATAGGTGCAAACTAAACTTGTTGGGGAAGAAAGCTGAACCCAGTAAAGCTGTGGTAAGTACCTGCCTGGGAGGTGGTTGCCTTGAAACAGCCTACCGCCTGTGCAAACTCCTGGCTGGAGGCTCAGCACCAGTACTGCTTCTGATGTTACACCCCTTCTGTGTCTCGGCTGAGGCAGAAGGAAAGGTTCATCTCTTCGGGAGATGTACAAAAGAGGAGGTTGAACAAGACCCCGTATACCAAAGCACGGTTTGGATAATGGGGTGGCTGGAGCTCGTTAAAGGTTAAGACGCTTTATGAGCCCTGTGCAAGATGGAGGAGAACAACTTACTGTTCCCTGCCCAGGGAGCAGCATCCGCAGAAGCAGTTTCCATCCGGAGAAGCTGGTTTTGTCTCCGTGAAAAGGTCTGTGTGGAAGTAGCATGGCTGGGCATTTGGGTCAGCCTCTCCTGATCTGGGGCCTGGCATTTGGAAGGAGGGAAGAGAGATTCGCTGGCTGCCGTTTTCCCCTTTCTTCCTTCGAGGGCAAGCCTTCCCTGACAGAGCCGCAGGCGCCGTTCCCCTGCTCTGGCAGGCCGCCTGACTGTGGCACCCTGGGCGCATTCGGCAGCTGACTTCTGTGCAGAAAATCGTTTTGCAGAGCCAGCATTGTCTCTGTAAGGAGGAATTGTCTGTACCAGGGACACTAACTAGGAATGTCCAGTAATAAACGACTTTGTAAAGGCCTTGAAAAGGTGCTGGGTGGATTTCAGTTCTCATCACAGAGAATTTACTTCAGCCTCCAAAGTAGTTGAAAGTCATGGGAGCATACATCCCCTTTGGACGCAGGGCTTTGCCCTTAAGCTCATACCTAGAATGTGTGTCCCTTTTTCCCTTTACGTCGGGTGTGGTTACATAGTCTGTGCTTCACTGTTCAAAGCTTTGCTCTCCAGTAATATCTCTGTGTGTGTTAGTTCCTTCAGCACTTTCAAAGGACTCTCTTCAGGACTCGGGACTTCCCTGGTGGGAAGGCAATGAAAGAGGAGGACTGACTTCCCTTTCCCTGTTGGTACCAGAAGCCACTGCAAAATTTTATTTTATATTGTTGGATGGTTTTTAGGACCAGGAATCACTGAAGAACTTGGACCTGATCAAGACTCTCATAATTAGGATTAAGTGGAGCACTGCCTTTCAGATTTTTCTCCAGCACTGGGGAACTGTGAATGGTAGCTCCCTGCCAGGCCAGGATCTGTGCTCTACTGGGGTGCATTGAGAAAGTCATTGCCACAGCAATCAATAAGGCTAAAAAAGCTGATAAAATACATAGCATCTCCTCTGCGGCTGACTGAAGGGCAGAGAGATTGCTACTCCCTCAGTAACTCTTTTTTGTCATGGGGGTTTTTTGGGTGGGGTTTTGGTTTTGGTTTTTTTTTTTTCTTGAAAGAAATACATTCCCTGCGGGCAGATTCCAGATTGTGGCTTTGGCAAAATAGGGAGCTTAAAACGGAAAGTCCGTCTGCCCCAACTGCTGACTTGACAACTGTGATGCTGGAATAAGCTGTGTGCCTAAAAGGGGAAGACGGAAAGACCTAGGAGGCAGCGTACTTGTCCCTCTCGCAGTTCACGATTGCGTGCACAGTAATGCTCTGTTCAATCACGGCTGACGTGTTTTTATGAGACGTCTGCCAATGCGTTGGTGGTCTAACAGCTGCTAGGAAATTTTCCTGAAGGGCTAGACTGGGTTTTTTTGCTGTAATGGTTGTCCTCTAGAGAGTTAGCATAATATCACAGGCGTTAATGCTCCCACCTGTATGCAAAGCATTTCCTGTTCTGGTTAAGGACAGAAGCTGAGTGTTAGCTGGAACGCCTGTGTTAGCTCCTAAAATGTATCAGCACCAGAGGAGTCTATGAAAAGTGAGCATCAGTTATCTCGGAGATCAGAAATCCTGGGTAAAAGGAGCCATTTATGGTTATAGTGCCGATAGCGGCTTTTCAAGTGCCATTCAAAACTACTGGAATTATCTCATTAGCCACTAACTGCTGGGACCCTGAATGCAGATTGCAGCCATTCCTAAAAGAAGCTCGGTGGCAGTCCCAGACCTGTCTTACCTAGATGTTTGTGTGGTGTCACCCAGCTTCAGTGGCTAGCACAGCTGCTGGTCCGCCGGCTCAGCCCAGGAGAGGAGTGGCTGCAACGCTGCGGGTTGGGAATGAGCCGCATTGGCAGAGCGGGGTGGAAGGCAGCTGCCTCCCCCCCAGACGCCGTGCCCTTCAGCTGCTTGCGTCTGCCGCAAGAAGCTGCAGTCAGTCACAGAGATGCTGAGAGGAGGAGTAAAGGAGCTGGGTGAAGAAGCACGAGCAGTTTGTGGCTGCCTAGAATAGAAACGAGCTGACGGGAACACGTATGCCCCATCACCTGGGGACCCTCATGCCGCCTGCACCAGCAGCTCCGGGCAGGCCCCTCACGCTGAGGGCATCTGCTTGCCCCAGGTAGCAGCTCTTGTTTTCAAAGGCAAAAGGTCAGAAATGAGACTGTGCCCACAGGACCGCTGGGATTTGTGCTACTGAGGAGCTTGCATGGTCCGTGGTTCAAAAATACTGAGGCATCTGATTTCAGATGGATTTAAGTATCCTGAGGATCTGAGTGTTTGGCTGTTTTAAATCTCACTGTTCTGGAGACTAAGATTTGGCTGGATGTTTCCCTGGTGATTTTGCTCTGTGCAGCTTTCCTGTATTCACACCTTTCCCTGCAATTCACCCAGATGCAGGACTATGCTGATACAGCTTTATTCTCTCTAACTGGGACAGGCCTGCGGTATATATGTCATGCTCATGCTCCCCAACAATACATGCCCTTCCAGGCTGGGGAAATAAATGCTAACCTAGCCTCTTCCTGATCCTAAACAATAAAAGCAGCTTTTGCTCCAGATACGTTCGTTACACCGTTTGGCATAAAGGTAAGAGGGCTTATTGTCCCACAGCCTTTGGGACATCAGCAAATCAGTACTTTGGGTGCTGATTCCACAGACACAAAGCAGGATGCAATTTAATAGTTTGAAAATTTATATTGACAATGAAGTTTTTATACCTTCCAGTGCAACATTTGCAGTTGACTTTGGTCAAAGATGGGATGTGCTTCATCATGAAGAGCCCATTCTGGTGGGCTCATCAGAATGGCAGCCTAAAGGTCTTGCATCAGCTGATTATGAACACGGAGAAGTCCAACGGCGTGGAATCTGCTTAACTTTCAACTGGCCCCAGCCCAGTTTGTGGCAAGCTGGCTGCCTTCCCCATGGGAACGGTCACCCCAGCAGTTGGAGGGAGAAAATTTGGTGAGTCAGGAGTTGTGCAGTTATTATTTCAACCTAACTGTAGTTCCTCCGTGTGAGGATTGGCATTTTCCTTGTCAAGACTTCACAGGTAACTTGCAAGTTTTTAATTTCATTTTAGTCTCTTTAATACATGTGTAAGTGGCTGTCTGGGAACATACCACACTGGTTCCAGGCTGTATGGCCATTCTTTTCTCATTTCTCCAGGTTCCATTGCATTTTTTGACTTATAAGGGCCACAGCTATCAGCAGTGCCTCTACTGGAGTGAGTCTGGAATGAATTTGATAAACGAATCCTACGCATGCATGACACAAAGACGCTCATTGCCACAAGTGTTTCTTTAACCACTGCTCCCTTATCAGCATGAAAAACAAGTATGTTGCGTATCTTGGGCAAATACGCCTGTGCAGATGCTACTAGAGCTACAAGCGTTATCGGCAAACTGGTTCAGGGTTGACATTTGCAATTCACTATGCTTAAGATTGCTGTCAGTAAAATGCTCATCTTTCTGGAAAGCCTTAGGCCATCCCTGCTAACTCCATCCCATCCTTTCTGAGACCACATCGAGATCTGTCACTGTGACAAAGTCCACGTAGACTTCCCACACACACTGCCCTCTAATTTATGTCCTACCAAAGTACTAGGAACATAAAAAGGAAGATAAAGCAGATGCTGACTAGCTAAATAACAAATCTCTCCTTTCCACCCGCAGACTGGTCTGAAATATTTCTCTCTTACAGCAGTGGTATTTGTTAGGAAAAATCGGCTAATGATTTTTAATCAGCTGTGCAATAATGCACTGTTGTAAATAAATAGCTTAAGATGAGGAGTGCACACACAGCAATAATAACAGGCTTTCCTTATACCAGTGTGGATGAGTTGGACAAACAATGCTGAGAATTAAAGGACGTTTCAATCCTTGCTCTGGCAGAGAGCAAAATAGCCCATAGCAGCAGCAGGCCTTTGAGTAGGGGAAGTCCACCTAGCAGGAACTGTGGTGAAGGATTGCTCTTGGGCTGTCAAACAACGACCATATAATGCTGTGGTTTCCAGTCACTCTGAACTTGGACTGTTTAGGAGTCAATAAATACCCGATATCTAAGTTGACCTCCCTTTTCCCATGCCTTTCCTCCCACTTGACTTCTACTCCCCAGCTCTTTTGTGATGTTTGAGGAGATCTCCTAGGAATACGGACAAACGGAAAAACGTGAACAGGACCTGTATGAACCCGTTAGGGCAAAAGATCCAAAGGAACAGAGCTTCCCAGCGGTGCATCTGCACAAAGAACAAACTTGTTACCAGATCTCCTAGAAAACTGCGCAGAGAGTGGGTACATTGGGAAGAAAGATTTTCTTGCTGTTGGGAGATGAGGGAAAGCGATGCTTGCAGAAGATCTTCCCAATCCCAAAGTCCACAATCCAAGTGCAATAAAACACTGTACCACTGCAGGCCGCAGGGAAAGCAGCAGCAATCTTTAATCTCTGCTTCATATTACTGGGGAGGAATTTTGAGTGGGCTTGAAAATTTCTGTTTAGACAGTCTCCTGGATGATCCAACGCCTCCCAGGCATGCTTGCTGGGCTGGAGAGCTGACCCACGAGTGTAACAGCATTTGTCCCAGGGACGCAGCACGTTTACCCTGGCTGCTTTGTATACTCCTTTCTTGCTGACATTGCAGAAGTTGTGCTGTCCTCCCAGGGTGTATGCCTAGATCCCGCTGTAATCCTAGGGGTTTGGTAAGTGGCTACTGCTGCCTTCCACACAGAAGCATGTTGTTGTTGTGCAATGCAGGCAACTGCTTTGCCTGGCCCTCTCCACTTCATCCCTCCCACCCCCACACAGCTGTAATAAAAACCATTAGGGTTTGCTGTTCAGTGCACACGAGTAGCAAGTAGCGTTGCACTTCTATAATGCTTTGTAAATACTGGGCTATACATTTGGTTGTTTGTGGTTCTTTTATTAACTTTTGGCCTACATTGACTTCTCTTGCTTTGATTGACTCTAAATCAAGACTGCAGATCTGAGCAACTGAGATAATAACGTGAAGGATCCACATCAATAGACTAGTGATAAATCCAAATCCTCTTTTGCTTTGAGAAAGCCTGCCTTGTCTACTGGGCCCTTAGGGCCATCACTCTGGAACTCGGGGAAAATTTTCAAGAATTGAGAGGTAGAAGAGGTGATAGTATTTGTGTCTATAGCCTCCACGCACCATATTTCTGAAGGCTCTTCACCATGTAACCTACTTTCCTATGACAAATTTCCAACCCAACAAACAAGATCAAACGTTGAGACTATGAGTAAAGAACCATGTGTTTCTGTGAACGACGGGCGGTAATATCTCTTGTTCGGAAGTTGGGGGATTTCCCCATAAGGCATATGCAGTAGATGTAGCTACTTGAGCTTTGGACAAATACTGGATAACACATGGAAAGTTGTTGCTTAAAATGGAGATCAGAAGATTACTACCAGACTGGAAGGTGAGTAAGAATCTGTCTGAAAAAGAGGGTAGAAAATTGTGCTGAAACATGAACTGCAGTTCGAGATCTTGTTTATCGTTTATTTTGACCTCAGGATGAACAGCATGAATGTGCTAACAAAACTGCGTAGGATGCAAATTTGGGAGCCATCTTCAAACGTGGGAGGACCAGAATATCTTGCAAAATTAACGACATGGCCTTACGGGCTGGGATAAAAACAGGAGTTTGGGTGGGGAAAAGGAAGGAAACTATTGAAAGTAGATGCGGTAAGACAACTGTGATGTTCCAGTTTGGATGTTATAATTAATGATTCACTGTGTAGAAATGCACGATGGAATCCCACCTGGCCTATCAGCCAGCCAAACGGTAGGTACAGCAAGGCTGTTCTGCATGCAACCATGCAACCATACTGGAGCCACGGGAACACGATGCAATTTGCCTCTCCTTTGCAGGGATGGAAATAATTTGTTACCCCTATTGGGTATTTTAATTTCTTCCATGTGCTCCAAATCAACAGCAATCCTGAGGAGAATGAACTATGCAGTCACATGGGCTGGATTATTTGCTCACTGGAAACAAGTCTGAAAAGGGACTCGGCTTTTGTGCCACCTCAGGCACCGTTTTTGGAGGGTGCTAATTGCTCTGGGAACGTCACCTGCACATTTCAGTGCGTAATTCAAAGAGGGCAGCATCCTGTGAAGATTGGCCTTTGCAGCTCAGTCCAAAACGTGTGCCAGGCAAGCAGGTCAGATCCAGCCCTGAAGGAAGGAAGTTTATCTGTGTGTAAGTGTGTGTTCCCAGCAGAGGTTATGTGGGGCTTACCTTTACTTTATGCTTAGCTACAACGCAATGACATCCACTTGGGAACTTGGTATGTTCGCTCTCTCCCTCCTCAGGCACCCAGTTTGCCAGGAACAGAAAATCAACGCAGAAGCAAAACTTTTGTTCATTATTGTATGCTGCAAACTGTGGAGGTGAGAAATTAGGTAAGACACGCACCTTCCTGAGTCACAGCCTTTCCTGCTGGTGCCTCTCTTGTCAAGCACAGATCTCTGGAGCCAGAAGAGCCCCCTGCAGAGTTGAAGGCAGACAAGAATAGTGCTATAAAATCCCCTGAGCTCAGCTCTGACTGAAGCATTAGTGGTTTTAAAGCACAAATTTATCGTAGTCATCACAGCATGTGGATTCCTGAGGTGATACGCGCAAATCCAAAGTGATACTACACTATCTTTGCAAGCCTTGAACACACAGCTTTGGCTGTCACGAGCAGAAATCCTTTATATTTAGTTCAGTGGAGTATTGGAGAAAGCCGTTTTTGTAACGTTACCTCTAAAACACTAAAAGCAGTTCTGTGTGCTCACGTAGTCTTCCTGCTTCCAGAGCTGTACGTTCACCAGGTAATCTGGGAGGGAGCTTTAGCAAGCTGCATTGCTTCTGTTTTACAGTGGGAGAAACCAAGTCAAGGAGGGAACAAGACCTGCTCAAGATTGCACAGCAAGTCAGTATTTCCCGACACTTTTATTTGTCCGGTGCTGCATCCGTGTCCTCAGACGTCCCAGCTACAAGCTGAAGTCCCTCTGTGTCAGACCCTGTGGCCTGGCCCAAGGCTTATTTTCAGAGGTGGTGGTGCTCTGGTGTCTCCCAGCTCTCCTTGCTCTGTATGAAGTGCAGTGATGTTATGGCCTGGCCCTCCAGGCGTGTTTCCACTTTGGGGCAGTAAGGACTGTGCAGAGAGCAGCAACTTCCAAACGGGACGGTGGGACTGCTGCCAGTTGGGAGGGAAGGCTCAGCCCACGCTGCATCTTTCCTTATAGCAGATTAGAAATCATCAGCATTGGTTAAATTAATGCTTCTTCCCTTCCTGTGTTTAAAAGCAATCAAACAGTAGGAGAAGCTGGGGAAGTAATGATGCACCATAAGTTGTGATTTTTCACTAATAAGATTTAGGAACCCAATTTTCGAATAGATTGTGCTCTTAAGTAGCATGGGCCAGGGCCCTTAATCCCTGACACACACCCCAAAATTTATCCCAGGTAGAGAAAGGTTGGAAGGCCAAGAAGAGCTCTGGTGGAAATCGCTGCAGTTCAGAACTTGTTCTGTACCATTTCACTGTCTGATACCTGCCAACGCTGGGATCTTCCAGATCAGTTGCTTCTGCAAATCACACCCCGAACAGACCTGGCTCCCTTCCACCTCTCTCGTATTTGCATTCCCTGAAATGTGAGCTTTAACAATTCCATCTTGTATTTTTGCATGCACCTTCTGGACACTTTTGAGCTGATAGAGTCATTTTAAAGGTCAGGCTGAGTAGTGAAGTGCAGGGACTTTAAATAGGTATCTCTACCCCGGACACTTGAAGAAGGAGAAATCACTTTGGGCTAGGTATTGACCTGATACACATCTAAGTATACCAGCATCGTGAAGGGTATCACACTGGCTAATGCAGTGGTCCAGAAATCAGAGCCACCCAAAGCTGATTTTTAGCTTCCATTGTCCTGTCTTGTCCTCCCCATGTCGTATTTTCAGAAGAAACAGTCTCTGTCGCTGTATTTTACAGATACCAGATAATACAGGCAGGAGATAGGGAGCATATAACCACACAAGATTTTGGATGCTTATCTCTTGTCTCTTCCTTAACTTGTGGATCTGCAAAATAGGGTTGGAAATCTTGCAAAGACTGAGACATCTGCTCCTTTTATCTCAGATCTCAAGGTAGAATGTAGATGTTTAACTGTTCAGAGTAAATCTAGCTTAATTATGTTTTTCAGATATTAAAATGGTTTCAACATTACAAGATCTTATCGGGAACAGCATTGGTTTCACGCTCCCCCATCCAGCTTATTATGCTTCAGTAGTGTCTGTTTTCAAAGATTACTGTTCATGCAATGTCAAACAAGTCACCATCACCTCTGCTGGTATGTGGAAAGTGGCAAAAATCTCCTGTCAGTAACAGCACTTCCATCCCCTAAAGCTACGCTTTTTATGCGCTGACCTGTATCCCATTATCTCTGCGCAGACATTGCTTTTGTTTACCTGCCACGTTCTTGCCCTGCAGGCCAGTTTTACAGCAATTCTCCCCAACAGTGCAGCCTTCAGGTGCAATCTCAGTGCCTGTAGTAATTATCTTTGAAGGTTAATGTTTCATGAAAATATCAAAGCATTTCTGCCCCTCAGCTTTCCTGCCGACTTTGGTAAAAGCCGGAGGTTTTTTTTTTTCCTTGTTTGTTTGTTGTGGTCTAATAGTAATCTGCTTGGCAGCTTGATGCTTGTTTCTATCCAGAGTTTAATCTACCTGATAGAACTTAAGTTAAATATGAACTGTGGTTTTGGTCATCTTTGGAAGGTGAGGGGCTCTGAATGTCTTTTTCTTCCTGAAAATTCTCCTGAGCGTGAAAGGAATATTTGGAGCTGTGTCATCAGGCTGTATTTGGCCAAAGATTTAATCAAAAGCCAGAAACAAGGTGCTTGTGCTAGCGACAGAAGGGCAAAAACCAACATATTTATCTTCTGGCTTTGCTACGTGACATAGAAAAGCGAAGACTGAAGTAACAACCGTTCTGGCTGTAAAGAGAATCCTTTTTCTTAGAAATTTTCCTGCCATATTTCTTACAGGTTTTGTTTTCCCTACAGAATGTGGGGGGAAAAAACCTTCCATAAAAATAAAATTCCTGATTATAAAAATACTCTAAATTGACAAGAATCTCCTAAACCACCAATAGCACTGTTCAAAAGGCAGGGAGATGGGCACAAACTGAGGGAGAAGAGGGTTACATTTCATCAGGGATGCTGCTGGCTTTGCTCACGGTATACTCAAAGCATCTCATTAACATGCAGAAAGTGATCTTGTTTTTTCTTTATCCCTAAACTGATGGCAACTGATTGTATCTGCAGAGAAAGGTTAGGGTTAGGGATCCTGCCTCTCAATTATGCAGAAGAAGGGAGAGATCAGTGAGAAGGCACACATTCAATTCCCCCGAGCAATGTTCTAGCAGCCACTTGCCCGGCTACCGAGTTTGGTCGGGTGTTGGGAGTCACGCCCAAGCAGCTGGCTATTGGATTCAGCCGGGGCAGAGGTTCAAAAGAAGATGTACCGAATTGCCCAGGAGAGGTACGCCTAAACTAACTCTCTTGTCTTTATTGCATGCGTGAATGTAGCTGTGAGAAGTGAAAGCAGCTTGCCTGGCAATGTGTCCTCGCTACGCAAGGGTGGAAGGCACGATGGACAGCATGGCTCCGCGTAGCAGGGCCTCAGAGTGCAAGTGTAAGAGCTGAAGAAGTCGGGCTGCTTGGGCAAAGAAAAGGGATTTCTTTGACAATTGAGTGTTATTTCGAAGTGCAGCGTTCCCAAACTTCTTTGGCATTACAGGCTAGCAAGGGGTCAAATTTTGAGTTAGTTTGATGATAAAATGCCCGCTGAATTCAAATCAAGGCAGTTCTGCCTCTTCCCCGTGGTGTTCCTGGGAGCAGAAGCAACGTGGGGATGGGGGGGCACGGCTGCAGCCAGAGCACAACCCTCTCTTTTAGGTTCCCTCAGGAAGGCTCATTTCGCCTGTCCTGCACAACCCACCTTTTCTCCACCTTCCTGCCACTTCACAGACTGACATCAGTACGTGTGTGCTAGAGCCTGCCTGAATTGGCTACTTCCCTTTCTCCTGTAAGTAAAACCATAATCGTGCTTTACTCAATGCATTGTACAAATTGCTATGGCATATGAAACTAGCTTTATCTGGTTTTGTCACTGATGAGCTGAAAAATTAAACAGCTGCTATAAAATGTTGTGAAATACTGGTTTTACAAGTTAGATTTTGCGTGGGAGAAGAAAGGCTGGCTGAATTTTTTTTCATATTCTTTGTGTATCATTTTGCAAACCTTAACTGATGAATGTGATATAGTTCGATAGTTAAAAATATCATACCAGTTTTGTGGTGAAAAGTGTTATTAAAATGAAAATAAGTATGGGCCTCTACGTAGGTGAGAGAGAAAGCACACAAGGGAGTGCTTGAAGTGAATAGGTTTGGAAGCTTTTCAGTCAGGAAAAAAAACCCAGTTTTGCTTACATGCAGCACACATTGGTTTAAAACATATTTTAGACTTTGCATATGTTTTGGACTATTTAGCTGAAAATGAGGCACTGCATCTAATTATAATCTCAAAACTCATGGACAAATGCTACAGGCTGAACACTTTGAAATGTAAATATAACCACAGTAATGATACTCACACGGGGGGTAATAAAGAGGTAAAAATGAGGCACGCCTTCCAAGAAGTTCAGAAGGAGCACCTGGGGCAGGTAGGAAGGACAGGAACAGTGATGAGAAATAGAATAAAGGTTTCTAACATTTTACAGTTACGCACAGGACTTGAGTCCATCTAATCCAGAACCTGCTCCCCAGAGAGTCACGGAGTGGTGTTTCAGTGCTACCCAGGAAGCACAATGCATCTGGCTGAGGGTGATATGAGGGGTTTTTGGGGTGGGTGAAGTGATGGTATCTGCCTGACCCTCCCTTGTCACAAATTTATGCTTCAGAGCCCGAGAGTTGCTGATGTGTAATGGAGCATTAATTAGGTCAGGTGTTAACTATTTAATTATTGGCCAACCAACAGAGCTGGAGCTGGCTTTAAGTTTCCCAAGGTCCCTGTCATTCAAACTGTAAAGCTCATTTAAAGAGCCGTTCTGTTCTTGAAAACTTGGACAAGAAAAACCTTCCTTAAAAGCATCCCCAATTTTAAAAGGAGCTTCAAGACTTATATTAGAAAGTGGTGCCTCATCAGAGAAATTAAAAAATGGTTAAAAGGCAAGTATAGGAGATAGAAGTTTTACACCTTGATCACTCCCAAAGTCACTGCAGAGAGAAGAGGTCATGGTGCTATGCCCAGCCAGCTGGTTAGTTGGAAGACGGTTAGTGAAATGTGCAAAATTTGCAAATACCAAAGAGGAGAGCGATGGCTGATGTGTATAACCTCAGACTAACGATTAATTCCCAGCTTTTGAAGGCACAGGCTACTAAGGAAACCGCGCTGTTCAGACCTGTAACAGCTCAAGCTGTAACACAGCAGTGCCCAAGCAGAGGTCTCCAGTGCCTCAGCTTAAAAATATCGTGTTGTGTCCCTGCCTGGTACTGGGTACCCGGAGCACGGGCAGAGGAATGGTTTGGAAATCTTTTGATTACCACTGGGTGGAGCTGAAGCCCTTTTTGTTCAAACTGCTCCTTTCGTAACTTCTCTTTCGTAGAGAAAAATTGTGAATCAGGCTGTTTACAGATCGATTTGGAGAGCTCATTATACTCATGACCTCGTTCTTCTGGAAGGGGAGGCCAGTGAATGTGTTTCATGGGGGTGGGGGTTGTCCAACAGTATGCAGTTGTTTGGACCTAAATGTCAGACGCAGCCAGGACTCGTGATGAATTTGTAACGCAGTTAGACAGTCATATAAAATCATTATTGTCTTTAAATGCCTGTAATAAACCAGCCAGAAGACTCCGACCTGAATAAGTGAAGGGCAAATACAGCTGAAAGAAACTTACCAGGGTGAAGAATGTGTGTGTTAAGTTTTGTTTCTCAATTCTGCTTTTCTGCTCTAAATGATTTTGAGTGACAGCATCGGATCCATAAAGGACAAGAAGGGAGCTTGGATCAGGACAGACATAAGGAAAATGGGACTTGTTTTGAAAGCAAATTCCAAGCAGATGGGCAGGGCAGCGGGAGGGCGAAAGCAGTTGTCCAGATCACTTGGTGCTCGTTACTTGTTCTTTGTCCCGTCCCGCTTAGTGGGGCTCCAGTTCCCTGTTTTCCACCTGCAACCAGACTCCCCTTATCTCATTCTGATTTCTCTTCTCGGTGTTTTGTTAACTGCCCTGTTTTCCACAGGTGGCTCAGACCAGAGCCCGGTCTCTTGACGTCTGGCCGTTTGTGTAATGGTCATTTAAGAACTTTCTGTCCTCACTGCCCCTCTCCTGGAAGGGTGGCTGATGCACAGCAAAGGCAGCACGGTGGGCTGTGTCTCTGTTCTGCGCACGCCACAGATCGCCAACTAGACAAGCAGCTTACAGCGCTAGCAAGCTGAGCTTCCTGAGAGGTGAATCCCGGTGGTCAGCAGCTCCATTTAATGGTCCCTGTTGGATTTAGCTATGGTGGCTGAACGTCTCCATGCCTCACAGCTCTGAGAGCCGAACCATCTTCAGCGGGTACAGCTATATCCAGCAGGGACTGTGGCTTCACACTCTAGTACTGTGAAGGTCTGCTGACATAGCTGTGCTAGAAAAAGCGATAGATGTAGATGTACCAGCACGTGCTTTTGTTACCTTGATTCATGTTGTTCAGCCCATGAAGAGACATTCCCATTGCAAACAGCTGTGACCGTGGAAGACCCTGCTCTCCTCTTGTGGCTCGTCATCGCTCTTCTCCCAAAGGCTGCAGCCTCCTTTATGTGCAGGCAGAAGAGATTGTGCCCTAGCCCACGTCAGGCAAGGTCCATGGAGTGATTTAAAGTGCTGATTAAAGTGGTTAGTGCTAACTCATCCAGCTTTGTCCAAAGCGTGAGAGAATGCTCAAAGGATTTCTTTTGTGGGCCCAGCTTGTGGAGTGGTAACTCCCAGCTGGCAGATGCTGATGGACAACTGTGAAACCAGAACATCCTCAGTCAGCTCAGCCAGAAGGATGTCTGTCATTGGCACTGGGAGATGGGACAGCTGATTTGGCAGAAAAGCTCTTCCTCTTGGCCACCTTGCTAATAGGAAGCCCTACTGACACAGCTTTGCTGGTACAGGTACAGCTGTGAAGATACTGTGGCATGGAAATATCCCTTGTTTTTACTTTTGAAGTAATTCTGAACATTTTCAAGATGTCTGAAGTTTTCCTGTTACTCTAGTCCTCTGACACACCCCATCACCAGCCTCACCTCCTCTCTGCTCCTCTCATTTCTTCTCTTCTTCGTAAACCCGTGCCAGAATCAGCGCACACAGTGCACCCCAACCACTGAAGGCTTCTGGCTCCACCTGGCACCACTCCTGAATACACTACACAAGCCAGACATCCCTGATTTTGGTCCATATTGCCTCTGTACTTTTTCTGCTCTACCCTGGGTCACTGCTGATATAATTAGAGTAGACCAGCATATATTAGACCATGACATAAAAAGCATGTTGTAATACAGCTTATTGATTGAAACTGGTAGAGGGATCTTCTGATACCGTAAACACGCTCGAATATGAGGGTGGTGATGTGATTGTAATCTTTGCATCTATTCCCTGTTCCATGTGACGATGAAAAGAGATAATTATTACACTCGTTAATAATTTAGGAAGCTAAGCAACAGCACCTGGAAATTAGGTGTCAATTTTGCGAGATTTCCACAGAATGAATAAGGACGAAAAATAGGTCAGGCAAAGTTATACTTTTGTCATTTTAGAGAGGGGAGGGAAGTATTTTTAGCAAGAAGAAAATGCTTTTTCTGCCTAGCTATGCAACACAAGTAGGTACCCGTAACAGATGAGCTTTATTACACATGATTGCTTCAGGCCTGACAGATCACTGATGCTTTCCACAAACATTCTGCAGAAGTGTCAGTTGGTCTGCGAGTACCTGTGCTGGCAGTCTATCTGCGGTGATTTGAAGGGTCATCTTTATTTTCTCCTCTTGGCTGAGAGGTATTGTAATTCCACAGGGTTGTGTTCTGGCATGGATTTGTTTAGTTTCTAACAAATCAAGTAATTTTCCAGAGCAAGCATCCTAAAACAGTGTTTTTCAAAATTTATTTTTCTGTGCTTTCAGTACTGAAGGAAAAGAAAATATGCGAGACACATGCTCATGCGCTGTGAGACAACAAGGGCGTGTTAGCACTACAGAAAGTTTGTGCTGATATACAAGTGATGAATAGGCTATGACAGACATAGCTCTAAAAAGAGTTAAGAGAGCTGCACTCTGTGCTGTCTGTTCTGCTGTAGCTTTTATTACTGGAATATTTGTCTCTCTCAGTTTTTAATTCCCCCATCTCCCTTTAGGCTGACAATGTGGATCATGGGTCTTTAAAATTGCTTTCAACAGAGTATTATTATTGTTTATATTTAAGAATACTATTTAAAATTTGAAGCCAAGTTGAAAAGAAGAGTTGCGACATAGGGTGTGTATGTTTTGCATCTCTCAACAGTAATAATGTTAAAAGCAAAACTTCTGTTTGTAAAAGTATGTCATTACAATTCTAGCCAAGGAAAGACAGCTTTTAAAATTAAACACCTATGTTCTTAAATCAAACTGCTCAATTACTTCTCAGTATACAGCAGAACAATACATATACAGCAGCCAATTAATTGCTCTGCCTTATGTCAGATTTTTTTTCCTGGATAGCTCGAGGACCTTTCCAACTGTTCCTTTCGAGCTTTGTGGTGAGTGGGGCTGTTGTGGTCTGAAAAATAAGCCGTCAAACCACGTATTACCAAACCACCTATTACCAAAAGAGAAGCCGCATGCCTTCCTCACTCTGCGTTCATCACTACGACAAGAGCAGCGTGTCTCTCTCTGGAAAAGTGGTCGGGAGGACCTTACAGGACATAGTAGACTCATCTCTGATCGGCTGCATTAGTTTTTATGGACATCAGGGGTTGGCGAGTCACACTTTTTTTTCATCCCAAAGCATCCCAGCAATGTGAAGTTTGTATGTATTTAAGTGCATGCAGGGTGAATATTTAGCCAAACAAAGGCTGGTGTTGGGAGTGGTACCAGTGTAGTGAGTTTTTATTCTTTAAATAAAAAGAGGATGGCACAATGACTGTAACTAGAGATCTCAAATGCAAATAGAGTGCGGAGACAGACCAAGTTAAGAAGGTAGGCCAACTCCTATCATCTTTCCCTCACAGGGGAGGGGACATTTTTCCTGGGGTAAAAAAGCGCATCATGGAGGCTTTTCCCTCTACCCCATCACCTAAAACAGTGCAATCCGTAACTGCATCAGGAGTTATTTTCCCAGGCTCTGAGTCATTTTATATTGCATATTTGAGTTTGTCACATCACTTTGTGTTCCGGAAAGATATAATAGTATTGAGTCATATTTCTAAAATAACATATTTTCCTGCAGCTTTTGGATTTTACTATAGGGAAGTATAAGGCATTAGAAGCTCCTGTATTTTACAGCTGACATATGCTTTTACGGCCTCAGTTCTTCTGAACAGTAGGAAGTGTTCTTCTACATTATAGAAACCTCAGTTTTACATAGACGCTGGTGGGCAGGAATCCTGTTGGTTCCCAACACGTGTGTGTTTACACTGATAGAGACCTTAGGGTCGTTTTTATTTTTTAAACCATACCATTATTTCAGTATTATTGTATGCAATTTATGATTCTGAGAAGCCTTTTTTAAGTTTCTAGAAAGGGAGTTGTAAGTGCAACTTTTATAGCTTCTCTGTCAAGAAGGATGTACCAGAATGACTCTTTATCTAGAAAGACCAGTATTCTCAATTGGCCCCAAGAAGGAGCACTCAGTACTGGCTGGTTTTATTGTAGTGGAACTATGAACATTTTTTTACACATTTTATTACAGGAACCAAACAGTTAATTCATCCAGTCAATGTCAATATTGTCTCAATAAAGTCTCATTTCAGCGTTTGGTCAAACTCAGTCCTTAGGTTAACTTTCTGTGCCAACAGGGTTTACATAATACATAAATACACTGGTACCTGTAATAAAGTAGCGTATTACTTCCTGAATGCATTATAGGCTCTTTAGCACCTAATCAAATTCCTTAGGATTATCTTCTGCATCCTCTTCTGTAGGCAGGTTTGTATAGCAGCTTGATCGTTTTTATGTGGGGAGTGCTTTTTAACCTGAGCACATATAGGACGTTTTGTTCTGCTGTTACAAATCCTGTGGAGGTACGTCTGCTCTTAGGAGTGCAGCTTGCCACATCCTCACATTTGAAAGAGTAGTACGGCTTCTTTTGTTTTAAAGTAGGCCCCCCAGCAATATTTTTACACACTTGATATAACTACTCTGCATACCGTTACGGTAGCTGTATTTCAGTTCATTCCTGTTCATTTATTTACATGGTTATAAAGCTTTTTTTTTTTTTTTACTCTTCTACTTTGTAAACATTTTACGATACCCAATAAAAAATTCTGTCGACCATAAATAGAGCATTTTCTGACTGTATGTTCATGCACTTGTTTTGGTCTTAAATTCCTTTCGAATTTGCAGTGAGTGCAATGAATTACTGCAAATTGCTTGCTTTTGACAGGCGTGACACTGAACCCTTGTACTGATCCCTTTCCATGTGTTATGATTTTTTCTTACCTCCATTGCAAATAAAACTTTTTCCCTCTGTTTAGCTACCCTAACATTCTGTTTTCATACTTTGGAATGTGTTTTTAACCAGAAACGCTGTAATTCTCTTAGTTCTCGTTAAATACTTCTGTATGAATTGCTGCGGCCACAAAATGTGCTCTGTTGTTAGCCATGTCCAGCTTGCAGTCGCAGTAACGGTTTGTCCTTATGTCTGTACGTGGCAGGATCTCTGTCAACAGGAAATGTGGCATTGTACGTAGTACTTTAAACATCCCTGGCAACTTCAACCCTTTTTATCAGGAAAGGTGAAAAAGTGAGTAGTTGTAAGATATGACTGTATGCGGAACATAAATGTATGCTTTTAAAATTGCACAATAGCTTCTATAAATGAGAAAATTGTACTGAGGTATTATCCGTCTTAAGTCTCATTACTTCTAGATAACCCATCTTATCAAATTCTTCTTTCGTCTCTCCTGTGACATTTTCCTGGTGTCAGACTTCTCTCTGTCACATAAAGGGCATGCAGCCAGCAGTTTAGACTCTTATATCGAGGAGGTGACTGCTGGCCTTACCTCAGATTGGATAAACAAGTGCACTCTGTTCACATGTTTTAAAATTGAAAAAATCCAACAAATAATTAATGACAAATTGTTAATTTCACTTCACATTAGTGAACCGATAATTCCTCTATACAAGCACGGGCCTTTTTGGGGTTATGCAAGTTTTATCTGAAATTATTTTTATCTCCTGTAAGCAATGGGCCCAGATCAGAGTGCGTGGCCAAACAAATATCCATTTTTGCGAATCAAAAATCCAGTTTGTTCCTTGAGCATCAGCACATCTTCTACAGCTATTTGTAATTGCAGCTGCATAGCAGAGTTAAGAAGGGGCTAATACGATACAGCTGGGCTAAAGCCCTTTTATTACTACACAGCTTTAAGATCATCTGAAGGCCTAATCTTGCTGTGTTATGATTCTGTATTTCCTTCTTCATTGCTTTGTTTCATCTAACTTTTGTTTAAAAGATTTATAGTTTATTTTTCAAAAAAGATTTAGGCAATTGAGAAATCCTTGTGCTTCTAAGAGTTAGAGATTAGCCACTGTCAGAAGCCATCAGATCCACCACCTGTCATGACTTTGAGCCAAGAGGTCATGGACAAAACTCCAGGGAAGACCACTTCTGGATCAGGTTTAGAGATGCTTTGACATTTTTCTGTTTTTATAGATTCCAGCTATTTGAATCTGAACTTTGTGAAGCTTTTATTTTGATTTAAAAATACAGGAGAAATTAGATAAAGGAACTTTTTCTTACTATTATTCATGATTGCACTTACTTCTCTCTATAATAAGCAAGCAATCATTGAAATCGGGGTTAATCCAAACTGGAAAACTCACAGGAGTGACCCACATAGTATAAAATCCACTCTGTACCCTTCCCTGTAAGTTAACCATGGTATAGTCCCAATTGTGTGGATTCTTCAAGAACTGAAAGGATCCTGGGAAATCTTTGAGTCAATTATCTCTGAAATCTGAGCTAGATGAAGCGTAGTAACCTCTGTGAGGACTTAGACTGGAAGATAAAACCAGTAGGAAATGCCTTCCAAATTTGAACTGTTAGCTGTGTTAGCAATTGGACTAGGCAAGGGCACTAGACTTCAAATGTGAGATTACTTGGTAAAACTGCAAGAAGGATGGGTCCGTACTGTTGCACGACTTAAGGATATTCATATTCCTTTTTCCTCATACCATTTTGTGGAAATCTTGGAAAAATTTATAGCTTCACAAAACAAAAGCTGCAAAAGATGTCAAAGACATGTACTGCCTCCTTTCTCGTAACACTAAAATAGGAAGCCAGAGGTTACGAGATATGTTTACAGTCTGTTTTTTTGTAGCCTTAACGGCCACGTCGTGACCCTGCTGAAGTCACATAGCTGGGTTTACACGCTGCCAAGCACAGGTCTGGGCCTGCATTTAAGCCCAGACTCGCCCCCAAAGCTTGGTGTTTACACATTAGCTTTTGCTCAGGAATAAAGCTTTGTCTGATCTCTTACACACCGGCACAGCGTTTTAGCGCAGGCCTGGGCTGTCATTCCCGTGTCAGGCATAAGTAGAGTCACGTTGCTGTTCAGACCACAGCAGATATCCCAGCCTTGATTCTTTGTCAGCATGCGTAGATGTTTTCCATTTCCACTTCAGCCAGGCTAGCAGCTAGCCACATGCAAAGACGGGATGTGGGAAGTAGAACTCAGCAGGGGGTAATCCTGCCCTGAGACCCTCTGGTATTACAGGGCAAAGCTAAGCAGTCCCAAAGCTGTTCGGCTGTAGAAGGATTTCCCAGGTGTCAGGAGAGCCCTGGAAGGGGTACAGCTATGTAGACAGCTGGGAATTACCCTCATTTCTCCTCCGACACAGGAAAGGGCAGGCAGCGAAGAGGCCGTGGCTGGAGCACTGCTGCATTCTGCAGATCCCCTGGGGCCACTGCAGCTAAAACAACTTTAATTTGCTGCTTGGGTCCCATCTGCTGTCTGGGACACAAAGAAGCAAGTAATTGCTGAGAGGCCTATCTGCCCTCTGTGGGGATAGACTGGGCAGCATGGTAGGTTCTGGGTGATGAGCCTGGGGTGTCTAGACAAGCACGCTGAGCAGCCGCTGGACTTTGCTGTGCTCTGACTTTGCTCAGCAGCAAGGCACTGTGATGCCAAAGGGTTCTGAGGCGGAAAATTCTTCCTCAATGCCCAGCCCGCTCCTCTGAGCAGAGAGGAGAGGGAGACTGAAGGGACAGCATGATGGGCTGCCCACTGAAATGCAGTTGCGGGGTCAGATTTGAGACGTACCAACTCTGATGGCCCCTTTAACTAACACACTCGAAAAACATCAACTTTTATGGGATTGGAAAATTAACTAGGTCAGCACAATGATGAACGATCTGTGAGCCAGTTTTGTTGTTTAGAGTCCAAGTACCATCCACATTTATTTTTTGGCAAATGATTATACATTTTCATGGATAATTCTTCAGCCTTTATTTGAGTGTTTCAAGTATGTCTGCCTCCCTTACTTGTACCACCGAATCCCTAGTTGCAAATAAAGCTGATAAAAAATAACACGTTGGTGATGGCTTAGAGACCGAACTGCAAATAGTGATGTGTGTGTCCACATGTGTCTTCCAGAAGTGCCACAATACATACCATACAACTGCCATTTATAGGAACGTACTTATAACGTATTGAGAGAAAGATGTTAGTTTCTGTCTAGAACTAGAAGTATTGTAATAAAAAAAACAGGTAACTGAAGTATTAAATGTAGCACACTCCAAAGACTAAAAAACATGCACTACTACATTTAGTATGTAGTTAAGCATAACAATCACACTTATTGTAATAATTTCCTGCATCCCTTCAAATGCCTTTAATATAACCTGGGATAAGGAGGCTTCAGGAAAGTGATGCAGAAGTTAGTTTACAGAGATGCTAATGTGCCAAGTACATCAAATGCTGTAAGTATGCACTTCTGTCAGTGTTTTGGTTCTTACTGAAACCTTTCTGAAGCAAATGAAGGGTCCTACTGAGAAAAATAGCATCATAGCAAGTTTCTTCTCGGTTTAAAAATGAAAATTCTTACATAATTTGGCTTTATTTTTTGATCAGAAGGTATTTATGTATATTTTCTAACGGAATTAGGGTATTGATTTCCAGAGTAATACTCACAAGGGTCCTGTTAGTATTTTTTTAAACTGTTACCATAGCCTCAGCTGAGACATGATAATTAGCAAAGTGCACGCACTTGCCTTGTTACAAACTTAAAGGAAATGGATTAGATTAAACCACCTTCACTGACTAACTTGTTTTACTGTACTGATTAATACAAAAGTTATAATTATCACTTATTATAATAATAAGTGATATTGCTGGGGTGAATTGTATGAGGTTTAACAAGGCCAAGTGCAAGGTCCTGCACTTGGGCCACAGCAACCCCATGCAACGCTACAGGCTTGGGGAAGAGTGGCTGGAAAGCTGCCTGGCAGAGAAGGACCTGGGGGTGTTGGTTGACAGCCGCCTGAATATGAGCCAGCAGTGTGCCCAGGCGGCCAAGAAAGCCAATGGCATCCTGGCTTGTATCAGAAATAGCGTGGCCAGCAGGACTAGGGAAGTGATCGTGCCCCTGTACTCGGCACTGGTGAGGCCGCACCTCGAATACTGTGTTCAGTTTTGGGCCCCTCACTACAAGAGGGATATTGAGGTGCTGGAGCGTGTCCAGAGAAGGGCAACGAAGCTGGTGAAGGGTCTGGAGCAGAAGTCTTATGAGGAGCGGCTGAGGGAGCTGGGGTTGTTTAACCTGGAGAAAAGGAGGCTGAGGGGAGACCTTATTGCTCTCTTCAACTCCCTGAAAGGAGGTTGTAGAGAGGTGGGGGTCGGTCTCTTCTCCCAGGTAACAAGTGATAGGAGGAGAGGAAATGGCCTCAAGTTGCGCCAGGGGAGGTTTAGACTGGATATTAGGAAATTTTACTTCACTGAAAGGGTTATCAAGCATTGGAACAGGCTGCCCAGGGAAGTGGTTGAGTCGCCATCCCTGGAGGTATTTAAAGGACGTTTGGATGAGGTGCTTAGGGACATGGTGTAGTGGTGGTTTTGGCAGTGTTAGGTTTATGGTTGGACTCGGTGATCTTAAAGGTCTTTTCCAACCTATATGATTCTGTGATTCTGTGATCAATAACATACTTTTCACATGGAAAATCTATTTGTGCACATGGCATTCATCAGAATAATTGTATTGAAGACAGCTCATTGAGAAAATAAATAAGAATCTATGCACATATTTGGGTAATTCCAAAAGAATTAATGGGGAGGAAGATTCCTTCTGACTGAGATTCTTTAGATTTTGGCTTCCTAAAAATTTATCTAGCTTTCCATGTCCCTCTGCAGTATACAGTATGTTAGCTACAGTGGAGGAACATATTTCAGACAGTCTTCTGCTCTGATGCACAAGGTTTGTCTCTTGGTCTGGGGTACTTTATGTCCTAATCACTACCAATACTGTTCCTGATGCACAAACTAGCAGAAAATTCACTGAGAATTATTTAATGTGTTCTTTGGGAGGAGTTTTAATTTTTTATTGATGAAAAGTTATTGATCACATCTGAGGGTCCTGTATAGAACTTTGCGGGCGTTAACTAAATCAGTTTGCCTCTTCATTCAATTGTCTAGTACGTATATGGAGCCAGTTGTGCAGCAAAACCTCTGTGCTTGTGACTGAGGTGAACAGCAGAGAAGTTTCAGGGATTGCTAGGTTGTTCTGCTCTGAATGGACGTACCTCCTGCCTGTCAGGACTACTCTACCCCCATAATCATTTATCATTTTTAATCCTCTGTGATGCTTTTTCTTCCATCAGACTCATTTAACTGGAGATTTCATTTTCCATTTTTTGTATGCAATACCACCCCTAGCTACGGCCTGCATTAAGACTTGCATTTTTGAAAGGTTCTGTATTTTTGTCTGTTTCCCATACAGTTGTATAGAAATGTGTAGTCAATTGAAAACGTACGTGCACTGAGACAATTTCAAGTTGTATACATACATCAAATCCACAAGCTTAGAGTATATTTCTTGATTTTCATGTTTAGTGAAAGAGGCAATTGAGAAAAGACCTCTATTTCACTTAGTAAGCTTTTTACTGAAGTAATCTCTTCAGTATTATATTAAAGCCTGCAGTT
This sequence comes from Mycteria americana, assembly GCF_035582795.1. NCBI lineage: Eukaryota > Metazoa > Chordata > Aves > Ciconiiformes > Ciconiidae > Mycteria > Mycteria americana. Next base: position 38,813,031 of record NC_134371.1, read on the forward strand.
CAAAACTCTTGACCTAAGTAAAAAAGCATTAGCTGTTTGTCACAGTTACAAATCTCACTGAGATGCTTGTATTCGGGGAATAAAAGGCCCTAACACAGCTGTGTTGAAAACAGCACAGTGGGTTTTTCAAAGACCTTCACCTGCAAAATCGGCATTCTCATGACCTCTGAGATCTGGTTGTTATTTACTGAGTTGAAGTCAAGGTTTTCTTACATGTTCTTAAAGGTTTTTAATAATACAGGATTCTGATCCTCAGTTTTGTTCCTCCTATTCTACCATATTACAACAGAAGTTCTGGAGAACTGAATGCCCTGGGAGGGAGAAGCCATGACATGCAAGATGACAATCAATAGCATCTGACAGTCATTTGAGGCCCCAAATCCCCTATGTGACTTGCTGTCACTGATGAGGCTGGCACCTCAGATTTCCTACCTGGGAGCTCTTGAGTCTAAATGTTACTCACCTCATTTAAACACCAAATCACACTACCAAGCTGCTGCTGTGTGGGTAAAGCAAAAGTTATTTATTTATATGCTTGGGTTTTTTTCCTAGTTGAAAGCCTATAGCTTCCTTTCACAACTAACTGGTTTTGAGAAGTAAGTTTTAAAATGCCTACTGACACTTCAAGGAGCCTGATGTTTATGCTACACCCATGCTGAGTTTCTACTTAACATAAAATCTTGTGTAAATACACTGACTTCTGTAGAACAGTAAATCTGCTACTAGATAAACTATTATATTGCTTTTCCTATTGGTGTCATTAGGTGAGCTCACTGGGCCAGATGAGACAGAAGGGCAGCTCGGTATTTCCCAAGTGAGGAACCTGATGTAACGTGCTGTTAGCAAGTGAGACGGTGTCAAGGCAAGTATTAGGCAATGAGACGTGACAGTGTCTGTAATGCCAGGTTATCACTACACAGTGTGAGTGAGTTGCTAGGCAGTGAGCTGACAGCCCGCTATCGCAAGCACCTGACAAATGGTATGTTTCTCGACGTGCTTTCTTAGGATGCAAAAAAAAGCTTCAGTGTAAATAGACAGGGGCAGAGCTTTTTCCAAAAGTTAGTCTCCCAAATCTGATTCAATTTTGATGATTTTTTTTTTCCTAACTTCCCTCACTCTCCAGTAAATCCCAGGGTTGATTTTTCTTTTGACCAAACAGAATAGACAAGAGAGCAAAAATAATAATTAAAAATCCTGTGGAAAATACCTTGAGATTGTAAGTGGAGAGGAAAGGCGATGGCAAGCTGTCTCCTAATTCTAAGACTCCCCCAAAAAGTCTTTCTTTGCAAATTCAGGATACTTGGGAGCTCTGCAGATATTGCAAGGAATGGGGAGGAAAGCGGTAATGCTGTTTACCACGATTCTTTTGCACCTTTTAATTGCCAGACATAATCTGGATAGCAGACACTGCTGCTCAGTGAAGCATTTCTTCCACATCTATAGTCTCTCCCCTCTGTGCATGAACGTGTGTGGGAGGGGGGGATTAGTGCATAGCCATATGGGAGGGAGCTAACAGCAGAACAGTTTCTTAGTGAGCTGTGCTGCTGGAGTGGTAAGGAGACAGCAAAGGGAGCAGGAAATGATGGAGGATGGGAGAGGACTCCAATGGCACTTAATGGCAGTGATGCAGAATTCCCCCGAGGACCCAAGGGGCTGAGGACATGAAGGCTATGACCTTTCCACATGCCTTGCAGACCCCAACTGGAGAGGCACTCTAAGTAATTTATCAATGCAAACTCCAGAATGTTTTTTCCTAATTTGTGGGATTTTCCACTGGACAAGAAGGAGAAGGATGTGCATTACTTAATGGGAAACTGAAAAGAAGGTTTTTTGATATTTCTTCTGTAAATCAGCAGGCTGGATCATAGCTTTATGTTCATAACATATTAAAGCAAGGGATCAACTACTTTTAAGGACATCGTTCCTCCTCCCTGGCTACCAAGAGCCTGGAAACTCCTAAAATGAAAGACAGGGGAGAGGTAAGTGGTAGGGGAGGGAGGGGGTTGTGTGGGAGCAAGTCAGGACTTTATACTGTCCCTGTTTCCTTTTTCCAAGATCAAATCCTCTTCTACAATATTTCTGAGGCAGCTGCAGACTTAATGACCTAGCATTCAATCAGTGACCCCTCAGTACTTCTCAGTTTAAGAAAGCTGTCATTATATCAGCATTCATCTTGCTGCCCGGAACTTCCACAGTGTGTAAAAACCCTGACACCCAAATCAGCACCTGCTTTTCATGTATAGAAGGAAACCTCTGGGACAGAATTCTTCAGATCATCTCAGATCAACAAGAAAGAGATGTCCCACTGAAATCTGGCATATCCTCTGGGATCTGTGGGAGTCAAGGACAGTTTTCCCGAGGCAGGCAGCTTTTTCCAGCCAGCTCCTTAGCTGCACGGTCTTTTTCCGAGACACTACATGGGAACTATGCAGAAGAGATAATACAGTCCTCTGCCAATTAATTTTTCCTGGCGTATTTCCATGGGCCTGAAGAGCAGAAAACATGTGAAGAAGTAGGAGGCAAGATCTGGCCCTGTGTATCTTCCTGAAAAAAAGCTAGCTCTATTCCACACAGCTGCTGGTGGTTCTCTGCCTTTATATTTTTCCTAATAAAAACAGAAGTATAAAGTTAATTATTTTTTTCCTAAGGATGTTTCTTGAGCTATTAGGCATATTCTGTTATTGTTTTGCAAGTGTAGCCTGCTTTATCACACACTGGCATTTTTATTCCCTTTATTCTTACAGGTCAGTAGACCAGCTAGTAAGTCTAATTGCCCTCATTCTGTTCTGCTGCTTTCGACAGATAAGAGCTGTAAACTGGGTAATATCTTGTCAGTATACTTCAAACCTCCTGCCTTATAAGCATCCATCCAACCTGCTGCCTTTTCGCATGGCTTATTGTGCAGCAATTGGTTTAAATACCTGTCTGCAGTTACTTAACAGAAAGAAAACAACAGAAGAAATTGATTAAATTGAAATGGAAAAGTCTTGAAAGATGTTTCCTACCTGTATGAATCCAAACAATAAGCACTTAACTCAAATGGGATTAGAGGATACAAGGGAGAAACAGAAGACCTTTTTCTTAAGATCCTTTCTTAATGTTCTTTTTTAAATACAGTGACATAAATTTCACATATGCAGATGCTTGTTCCCTGTGCCTCAAAACAAAATTGGTACAGTCTGACTTTTTAATAATATATTATAAATAACTGGTAATTAAAAAAGCAAAGAATAGAACAAAGGCCTGTTAGTCTTGAGGATCTTCTCTACCTCCAACAGTAGCCTGTATTAAATACTACAGCAGAAGGCATAATGTACCTGAACTTTATGCAAAAGAGATAAAGGAGAGAAATTTCTCCAGTCAGTGATCAGTTTATGCTGTGAAGCATCACCGACACTAATGTTTGCAGTTGTTCTCCCTGTCAGCATGTTGCTATTATACATGTACATGTCTAATCCTTAAAAAAATCTTCGAAGCTATGTTTCATTTGCTGTAACTATTTGTTCTCTAGCACACAGTTCCAGAGCCAAAGTAGTACATCGCATTAATATGCATCTAAGAGAGTTAATGCAAACTTCTGTTGTCTCTTCATTTGACAAGGTGTTTTCTCTTTCTCATAGTGTGTGACAGGGTGTAAGATGTGTTTCATTTGTTTCCCAGCTTCTGCTAAGCCTCCCTGCTGTGTAGAGAGGTTTCCTTAGGACTCGGACTGCCTGGCCCCTCTCTTCCCATGAGGCAGAACAGAAGTCTTCACCCAGCTGTTGGTCTCAGCCTCAGTCAAGCTGGGAAGCTTCCACAGAAGCAGAAGTTGTGCCAGGAGCTATGCTCCCATGCTTACCTGCAGAGAGCAGAGCAAAGCTGGAGCCGGGACAATATAGCCCTGACTAGGGAATTGTGATGGTGTGCCAGGCTGGGGAGTAAATTCTGCCTTGAAAGGCCTTGGTGCCCCCTCTTCCCTCAGCAAGCCCACTATGCTGCTACAGGAGATCTGTAATATTGTATGCTGTTGAAAACATTGTGCACTTTTTCATCTTTGGAGTAGAAACTGTCACTGTCTATACCTTTGTGTACCCACAAGTGCATCAGCCTACTGGTTTCACTGGATGATGATGATAATGCAGATAAGAAATTTGTCTCCAATTCTCATCTGTAGATCAAAGCACTTAAACACACTATTTTTAGTTTCTCTTGTTTTACAGTCTTGTGATTCTTTTAGGTTCTTCTTCCTAATCCTCTTTCAATACATTTTTTAAAGCCAGAAAACAAAATGCAAAATAGTATTTAAGCTAAGGATCTATTGCTGAAAATACTATCATATGTTCTATGTTTTCCATATGCTTTGTTTAGTTATGTAGCACTAGTATCCTATTCCACTTTTATTGGAATATGCCTGTAATTGAGGTCCACTATGTGCTTAATTTTAAGTCCATCTTCAAAAATCCTCCTCCACCCCGATTCTGCATTTCATCATGTTTCTCTGATCTCCATAAAACCCACCCAAGCTGCTGTTTATTTAGACAGAGGTTCCCAAATTCAGTTTGCTTGGATAGTATGTAGAAGTCATGATTGCCCTGGTAGGAGTAACTGTGGTAGTTTCCATGCAGGCAAAGGCATCTCCCGTTCCTTCATCTTTATTCCCCTGTTGTTATACAAACACACTCACCAAAGTAGAATCCCTGTCTTGGCTCTTGCGCTGTTCTCTGGAACCTCTTCTTGTCCTCAACATCATGCCTTGACCTGGATGGACAGTCCCAAACCTCATCCCTTTACCTAGCTATTTCTAGCCCCATTGGCTAATTGGTATCCAAATGCTGTCCAGGGTTCACAAATTATCTTATGTGTGTAACTACTTGGGAATCCCAAGTAAAACATGCATTCAATGCTGGCAGCCTTATTCCTGAAAGGGAGATTTGAATCTTATCTTGTAAATTATTAGGCTGAGAGAAGGGGGACTGTTACTTATGACAAGCGACATTGTAATGAATAGTGGCTCTTAAATGCCAACTATTTAAAACAAAAGATACGACAAGGGCAACGTAAGAAATGAGGAGCACATCAAACTTTCTCTGCATTGCCTTTCTGCAGAGTATTACATCATGTTCAAAGCATTAGTCCTTAGCTGAGGTTACTCAGTAATCTAAGCTCAGTATTTCTATATGAGAACTGCAGTCCTGGAAGCAAAATGTACCACACTCATTACACACAAAGGAGCTTTCTGCTGTATAGGTACATTTCATCTACACAGGGGACAGACGTGGCCAGGGTGAGACCTTAGAAAGAATCCGTCTAAGAATTAAAGACCATTGGGAAATTCTCTAATTTCTGACTCAAGTTCAATATGTATCTCTTCGATTTTATCTTCTCTAGTGAAAACTAGAAGTATCTGTAGATATATCTAAAACATAAAGTGTAGCAAAACAATGTAGCTTATTTACACTTCTCCTCCAGGGAGAGAACAAGACAATAAATCTGTCCAATTTTAGTTGCTGTTCGTAATGTGCTGAGAAGTGTTCAGATAGTGTGTTGGCAAAAGCGATGTCATAAACTGTAGTATAGGATAAAATACTCCAATTCTACATTATGTTAGAATAATATAAATTCTAAGTATTTTCAAATGCAACTCTCAAAGGATAAGTTATAATGGATGTGTAATTTTTCAAGGTGTAATACTCCTCTGAGTCTCAGGTGTGTGTTTCTTCTGATATTATGTGGCATATAGCAGTAGCTGGAGAGGACACTGTAAAGCGACAAACTTTTAGATTTTAGCAGTGTTGAATGTTTACTTATAATGTCTTTACCTTTTTAGAATTTACCACTACATATTTATAGAAAGTATTAACCACAAACTTCATCCTAAGAGTCAGAAGCTCTCTTTATAGATTAGTATCATGGGTGGGTTTCCTTGTCCTCATGATACACGGTTCCTTTTTTGAAAAATAAAACTCTGGAAACAGAGATTTCATCCTCTCACATATTTAGCATGTATCTGGTTTAGATTTGTAAGACTCAGATTTCAATCTTTAAATGACAACTTCCCAAGCATATCAGTGGGAAAGGATGATATGCAAATGAAAATTAGCTTATAGATGTCAGTTTTGGCCACAGAATGAATAAGACTGCAGTAAAAGTTTAGGTGAACACTGGCTAAAATACACCCATTGTATTTTCTGGAATTTGCTTGCTGAGTGTACTTTGAAGCCTTTCCAGAGTATACAGGAAAAATCTCTTCAAAGTTTCAAAAGTTCATCAGCTGTCTCCAGCTGAGCCACAGTTATAAACAGTAGACCTTCCAGTCCAAGTGCTCCATGTCAGATGATTTTTCTCAAGAAACAGGCCTTGCCTCCACACAGACTGACTTCTTATTTACTTTAAAAATATACTTACTGAGGTTTCTTTTCTTTTTTTCTGATGAAAGCTAAAGTGATTTTTCAGCATGGATATTATAAGGCTGTGAAAATGTCACCATTATCTTTTCTACTTAAAATGAAAATTTGAAAAGTTTCTACATTCCCCATAATATTTATATTGGTATGGAAACTGTCTCACAGCTTAAGAGAGAGTTTGGATCTAGAAACCTGGATTAAGTTCATACATGGGTTTCTCAGTTCTAGTAGAGACTATTGAAACCTTATGTAGATGTTTTTCTAAATGTTGTTTTGTCTTTTTCTTTTAATGTAAATGATCTTGAATAGTGTTTGCTAAGTCCTAACATTCAACATTTTTTAGCTGTCCTGTCTCTATAACTGAACTCGATCATCCTGATAATGCTTGAGATACACAGGAAAAAATGCAGTACTTGGAGAACTTGGAGTGCCTGAGACATTATCTCTACCTTTTTTGTTCACTTGAAAATTAGTAACTACAACTATATTATAACTTGGCTTCCTAATTTTCAGTTAAGCAGGTATGGAGCATAACATCAGAGTACTTATTCTGTCTAACTCCAGCTCCTGACAAGCCACTTTACATACAGTAGCATGATACCGAAGAGATTATCAGCAGATAAGACTTACAGAGCAAGACATATAGACTACAACAGATGATGGCTTGCAGCTCTGCTTATCCCTAAAGTATTCCCAAGAGATTTATGTAAATGATTCTGAAAATAGTGGCTATAAAACTATCTATTTTATCCATTTCAGTAATTTAAGCAATGGTATTTATTATATCTAAAGCTGAACTGGCTGACTGTGCACATCCTTCATAGCAAAGCTCTTCAGTAATGGATGGCAAGGCCTTCAATGCAGCTGCAGCTATTTATACTAGTAGACGTTATACCCTTATATTTTCAGACAAGGATTATTAGTTGTGGATAAACCAGGACATAGTAGATTTGCTTTGTTGTGCATTATTTCTGAAAATACTTCACGGTGTTTTACAAATAGTGCAAAAAATTCTGTTTTCCCATCTTTGCAAGCAGTAGCACTTACAATGGCAGGGGAAAGCAGAAGCATAGTAAACCAGCCAAAAGAGCAAAGGCTAAAAAGCATAGGTACCAACTCCAGTTACTTCCTATGAAGCTCAGGGGAATGATGAGATGAAATCCATGATTTATTCTACATAGGAGGAAGAAACAGTCAAAAAAAAAAAAAAGATTTTGAGGAAACTTCTAGAGAAAGGATGAGGTAAATGTTTAGTATGTTTATGACAGCATTATCATTGCATTGTACCTCTACCCTAACAAGTAACAAAATGCTCAGTACGTCTCTAATACCTTTCAAGGATTTCCAGGCTCCTAATAAGCACTAAGGCATGGATCGTGACTGACCATTCTGTGACTACAGTGGATGATGGATGCAGAGTAAAGAGCTTCCCTCATTTATGTGACCCACATGAGGACCAGGCAGGCTGTAGTCTTGCCCAGAAGGCAGGAGCACGGGATCTGCTGAATTGCTCTTCTTTGCTTCTCCTCATTCAGACAAGAGAGCAAGCTATGGACATGGAGAGGTAAGTACACAGCACATCTCAAAGAAGCATAACTGGCTAAGCTTCCCACTGCGCAACTAAAGAATTCTAGGAAGTTTCCTTCGTTTTAAAGCAGACTGCATCCTGATTTGCCCATATAACATTACCTCTCAATGACAATTTGACTGATTAACTAAATGGCATTAGCTTAATCTGCTCCTAATTTATTACTCTCTATAATGAAACTATATTGAACCTGTGTGTGCAGTGTTTCCTGTTGTACGGTCAAATGTAAAGATTCCAGGAAACTTAAGTTGAGCATTTCACTAATAACATTTCATATCACAGAAACAATGGAGAGCCAAGGGGGGTGTGGTTTTGGTTTTTTAGCTTTTTTTCAGTTGTTAAATATTTTGCTCAAAACTGAAAAATACTTTTTTTCTTCTCCAAATAGCTGTTTAATCACTGCTTGAGGTTGAAAAAAGTGTGTTGGAGCAGATGGCAAGAACATAGGATTTAAGCAGGGGACAGATGTAACCATATTAGGGAGCCTGGAAGATAAATCTCTTCAAGTCTTGTGGCAGACGTGATCATTACTTTGTTTACATAGATGAAATATTATTAGTTTCAGTTAAGTTGCTGTTGTCCATATTTGGGATCTTTCCCCTTTCGATGGTCATTAAAACCTGTTGTAAATCATCATGTTTGTGCTACTTCCATACTGTGCATAAATCATGTAGGCATACCAGCATCTCCATTCTTTATGGAAAATGTGTAGATAGATATTTATAGAGCATAAAAAATGGTGTTTGCTTTCTATTAAGCAGTTTACAAGTACTGTCTCTAATGACGTACTGTCTCCTGTGATGTACAGGGGTACTAGGAAAGCAGAAAAAGAAGGACATCTGTATTCAGCCTCTGTGCAGCCAGTCTGTTCTTTGCCTCTAGCTCCCTCCCTGGTACTATCACCATTGTTCCTGTCGCAAACGGCTCCTCTTAGGGCTCTAACATAAAGCATGTTTCTGCCTTTCGTACATCTGGAGCGTAGGAAGGCAACACAGTAAAGAACAGTACTCTCTTCCTGTGGAAAAATCCGTAGGTTGCGCGAGAGATAGTGAGGAAATAACATGCTATCTGTGTGCAGCTTCCTCGCTGCTGAGACATGTGGAAGAACCTTTGTTGACCTTGGGAAAACAATGCTTTGCAGATGTAAAGAGGAAGTCCTCTTAAAGTGTGTGTGTGTGTGTGTGTGTGTCTGTACATACACACACACTTTATTTACATCTATATATTTGTATGGATGTTTGGGTGAATTCAGAAGCTGCTGCTTGAATACACTCCTTACAAAGTTGTGATCTTAGAAATACTAAGAAAAACTCAGAACCAGTTCAGACTGCTATTATGTTGTTATAATTCCAACTCATTCCTTCATTATTGCTGGAACTGAGAAACAAGTAGACATGTATACCTAAGGAGGTGTTCTAGCATTAATCACAATACCTTTAGGAGCAAATATTAGCACATCAGTTGAACATATTGAATTAGAGCAGCTGTGAAGCACACATCCTCTCTTCAGTACAGCATTCTTTGTAACGTTTTCTTCCTCCAACTGTAAACTCTAAACATATAGGATGTCTAGTGTCTACTTGAGCCAGATTTCTCTGGTACGGACATTTTTATCCATTTGAGTATTTTTTATGCTTAGTTTCAAGTTCAACTGAACCAACTGAAAATTCCATTTTGTTATGATTGAAGCAGGAAGCTTGTCCTCCTTGTTAAAGGGTAAAAGATAGTATGTGTATATCACGCATTAAGCATAAACGTCCTCCAAAAGGAAAGAGGAAGATGGTGATAGTTACAGCAATGTTATATTTATCTGGTTCTGACTCCTATTCTACCTATAACGAAGGCAAAGATACCAGAGAAAATCACCGATCAAAAAAGTAGGAATATGTACGAGTAAATGTCACAGACGACTTACCTTACTAGAACCTGGATACTAATTGCACAATGTAAAGAACTGCATTTATAAACTCAGACTTGTATAGGTAAGCACTCCAAAATCGGGAAATAACAAAATTAAGGTGGCATGTACCGCAACTGTGCTTCAGCATTGTGATGCAGTCTTGAGATATGATTACACAGTTTCAAAAAAAAATTGTACAATTTTATTCTCATAAATTGACAAGTAAATTCAGCAATATTTTACATTCCTTTAGTGTCTCTCACCCTGACGTACTGTGTGAATTAAGTGCAGCAAGACTCATGGAATGACTTAGTCAAAGAATAAGAGTAGCGAATAGCACTTACAAGTTATATAAATAAAATATTTTCTACTATATTCTCATTCCTTAGGGAACTATCTGTTTTAGTAGTTATCCAGTTGGGACATCTCATATCAAACGGATTTTCACTAAAGACTTTTTATGATAATAATTGTTTCTAGATTCAGGCAATGTTAGAAGAACTTTGCTTAGAGTCAAGTAATTAGTAATTAATGAAGTGCTAACTAGGTGACAAAATGTAAGCTATACTCTTTCAGATCATTAGTTACCAAAACAAGATTAAGTAGTATCTTTTCTGCAGTACTCAGGAAGCTTGGCTGAAAGGCAACAAAATTAATTTGATTTTATATTAATGTATAGTTTTAATCCCAGGGCTTTGTATGCAGCATGATACGATCACTCATAATCAAACACTATTTCTCTTTTTTCCTTAAAATTTTTAGAATAATTTGTATTGTAATCTATACAAGGAAAGCTGATTACATTAAAGTAACTTACATTATAAATTTTTTAATCTAAAATGCTTATGCTATCCTCTGTTAATGAAAGTATAATAAACAATGACTATGCTGGCATTTTTATAGACTTAGATTTTACAATGGCAAGTGCTTTGGATTGCAGTCTCAACATTTCATTACAGCTGCTCCTGCAAACATACTACATTTTGTGTATGGAAGCGTACACATTTTGTGTTGCCTAATGGAAAAATGGTTTTGATCTGTGAAATTAGACATATATGGAGAAATTTCCATTCTCTCAGTTGGTAGATAATGTTGAAGATGCAAGCTGTTGCTTGCAAAAGGAAATGTTATATCTTATATAGTTTGAGGGGTTTCTACGTACGGTGAAGCTAGTTACATTCCTGCAGAGAAATGTAGCTTCTTTGTTGGGCAGTGGATTATAGAAATAATTGTTGCTAATAAAATTTGGGACAAGTATGTCTGAAAATCAACTTCTGAGATCCATAGCAAGTAATTATTCAGAAGAGTACTTATCTGCAGGATGGCTAGACAAATACCATGTCTAAATTTGTTCTCTCAGGTGAAAGCGGTGACGGCAAGTGTGATGTCCTGTGAGCTGTAAGATTTTCAGCCACATTCATTTGGAATGATTCACGTAACTACATTTGTTTAGGTTTGGCCTCTGCACCCTCGCAGTCTGCCAGTCTCAAGTGACAGTGGTTTCCTGTTACTTTTGACACCAGCTTTCTTCATTATAACCAACTGTTTTGCCACATATTTTCATCTAGTCATTTCCTCTCTTTTTGATGCTTCCTGTGGTTTGAATATTTAACAGCACAGCTGCAATATTCAACTAATAATGAATTTTAAATGCAATACTTAGTATAATGGGGAAAATCTGTACCTATAAAATAATAAGGAACATCAGCTATGTGTATAGAATGGGCAGCTGAATATTGGAAGGTGGTATCTTGCAAAAGATTTTGGAATCATAGGGGAAAAGCAACTAAACATGGGGCTCTAGTGTAAAACTGTGGCATTTCAGCACTTAAGTGGAATTGGGCATTTAAAACTCTTTTTGAGATTAAATGATAGCAAGACATCCAACATTTTCTGGTTTTCTCCATTTTATAACTTGACATGTTGCGTGCATGACTGTGTTCATATACTGAGGGGAGATTTCTACTGAACTATTGCCTAGGATGCCTGCGTATTTCTAAACCTTTGTTTCAGACCCCTCTGCAATGTATAACCACGCTTCTTTCCTCCTGTATATACGGCATTGTATTGATAACTATTTATCAATATTGAATTTGTCGCTATATTGTCTTCCTACAGAGTTAGGTCACTCTGAGTATCTTCACAATCTGCCCCACAATTGTGAGTGAGTAATTTTGTGTCTTCTACAAATGTTGTCTCCGTCTGTACAGCCCTTTTTCTAGATTATTTTTAAGGGTATTTACCACACATGTCCTATCACAAAATCTTAAAAACACCTGACTCTCTTGGCTTTTCACCATGATTATGAATGACCATGTGTTTTCCTGTTTCATCTCTCTTAGTTTTTGGTCCGTGACATTGCTTCTTCCTCACAACCCACTACGTAGTTTTTCTGGAAGCATTTATTTAATGATAGAATGGTAAAATGTCTTTCAAAATTTGTCCCCTAACCCCTATATCCACCACTTAATTGATGCGGAGAAGCTTGTTTTATGAGACAAAGTAGTTTGTCTCCTGCTTTAGTGAAGGAGAATAGCTTACAAAAAATTTACCTTTGCTTCCCACTTCTGAGGTGTCTTTACTTCCTCTTTTTAAAATCTTCTTCCTATAATCTTTTCTTATTTCTGTGTAAAAAGTTGTTGTGGTCCCAAAACTGGTAAAACATTTTTTCCTTTCACTGACCCACCTGCTGACAACCTTGCAGAAGGATGGCATTTGGCATTTTATTTTCCTTTCATTTATCTTGGTTCAGAATGAGTTTGACACTATGCCAGATTACCGTTGTAAAAAAACAAGAAGAAAGAATGTTCTCTTTCTAGGCACAAAGCTTTATTAAAATTGGGAAAATGCCATTGTACCTAAAGGTAATGCCTTTCTCCTTTACTGTCAGACTTGGGCTTAGTTTCTCAAATCCTTCCTGCCTTATTTTCCTGTCACAGTTTTAAAAGCTGGTGCCATCTTTCCAGCCTGCTGTACTCATTTAATCTGGGCCTCTCAAATATGCTCTGGATCCTGGTACCTATATTCTCACCAGCCTGCAACTCTATTAAAAAACAGGCACTATGCATAGCAGGTGGCTATATATTGGATGGCAGCAATGGGTTATCCAGTACATGAACACATTACTGACTCCTTCTCCCAAGGATGTGAAGGAAGCACTAACTATCTTAATTCCACGACAGGATGAAAACAAGTCCGTTCACAAGTTAATGAGATTAGATATTGCTTGTGAAGCATTCTGAATATGTATAAATGCTAGCTATTAATTATTGTAATAACTCACTCGGGCTGCAGCCTCCCTGGCAGGGGGTGTAAATGGAAAAGTGGGCGATGCCAAGTCCTGTCTCCATGACAGCAGCATTGCCAACTCTTGCGACTTAATGGCAATTCTTGCAAAATCTGGTGGTTTTCTGAGAGCTTTCACTCCTGAAATGATGCAAACACCTTGAAGGCCCTGCTTTCCTCTTGTAAGCTAATCATTTCCCAACGACGGTGGGAGCAGAGAAAAATCTAGAAAGTCCTTGCACCGCGCTCCTTCTAAATGAATGGATTTCTTAGCAATGTAATGATTTTTTTTTGAACCAGTCCATTTCCTTGCCCCAGTTGTCCTTCCTAAGAACGGGAGCGGGGCCTCCCGGAGAGCTGTTCGTCTTTCCGTGCCTCCGATTCCCCCTCGTTTTCACCGGCAGCGGGAGCGTATGGGTGCCATCCGCACCCAGCGCTTGCGACAGCCGTCGGCAAGGGGAAGAGACGGGGGGCGGTGAGCCGGCACGACGAGGGCGCAGCGGGGCCCCGCGAGGGGGCAGAACCCGGGACCGCTGCTCGCTGAGGCGCCAACGCCGTCCCCTGGCGCCGGGCTGAGGGGAGGGAGGGAGGGACACTGCTCAGAGCGAGGCCGCCCACCCTCGTCGCTACGGCAACCCGCGCGGGCGTGGGGCACGCCCCCTCCGCAGCGCGCGCCTCGGCGGCCGTTGGACCGCTGGGCGCTGTTGCGCGGCGGCGGGTGAGGGGGAGGCGCGCGCCCGGCCCAGCACACCGGTCAGGCGGCGCTTGCGCAGTCCGCGCCCAGCGCTGGCGCTCCGCCACACTGGAGGAGGCGGGCCAAGGGGGCTCGGTGCGCATGCGCGGGTGGCGGCGGGTGCTCCCCCCCTCCCCCCCCCGCGTGTATGTGTGTGTGAGTGAGAGTGAGTGAGTGTGTGTGTGTGTGTGTATATGTGTGCGTGTGGCGGCGCTGCCGGCTCCCCCGCACCAGCGCAGCCCGGAGGCGGTGAGCGGCGCTGAGCGACCGCGGGCGGAGGGGGAGCCCGGCAGCCCCTCCAGCAGCCGGAGCGGCTTCCCCGTCCTCGCCCGCCCCCGCTCATCCATCCCCCCGTCTCGCAGGTGAGCCGGGCTGTCGCGGGGAGGAGGAGGAGGAGGGAGCCGCGCGGCCGGCACCCGCCTCCGCGGGGAGCCGCGGCGGGGCTTATTGTCCGGCTCCTCGGAGGAGGAGGAGAGAAAGGAGGCTTCACCCCGGTTCGCACGCCGGGCCCAGAGGGCTGCCGGCCGGGGATTGGAGGCGCGCGGTCCCCTCCCAGATCCGGGGAGGGTCCCGGCCCCCACCCGTCACCCCGTCGCGGGCCGGCTCCTCACGGAGCCGCGCGCTCCGCCGCCCACCTGTCGCCCGCCTCCTCACACGGGCGCCGCGGGGGGTGGCGGCGGGGAACGGGGCGCTGTCCCCCGCAGGCCGACAGCGGGGCCGGGCCGGCGGCTCGGCAGCGCCCTCTCCCCCGTCAGTGTGCGCGGGGTGCGTGTGTGTGTGTGGGGCGACGGCGTTGCCCGGGGCCCCTCTGGCCTTGCTGCAAAATGGAGGGATGCGTGGCTGTGGAGCGAGGCCGGAGCGCGCCTCTAGTCATTTATTTTCTCCCCGCCGCTACCTGCGTGAGGGGCCGGAGAGCAGGTTGTGGCCTGGATGGGGGGGAAGCTGCCCCCCTTTGGTGTCTAGAGAGGCCCCGGGGAGTAGCCGCAGACCGGGCGAGGGGGTTGTTTGTGCGTGTGTGGATGGGCAGAGCCGTGTTCCCGCGTGGGTCACAGGGCTCTGCGCCGCCGTGGGGCCTGAGGGAGGCCAGGGCGGAGGGGGGTGGCGCGGTGGCTGTTGCTGTGAGATACTGCTATCCAGTCAGCCCTTCCCCGGGGGGGGCTGGGGCACCTTCACGTTGAGTGGGGCCAAGTTGCCGTGACATGCACGACCCCGGGCTGGGTCAGAGCACACCGGCGGGGGTGGGAGGGGTATTCGGGGTGTCAAGCCGATATAGCGTTTCTTTTATATAAAATGGGGTATGTTCACCAAGAGTGCGTTGCCTTGCAGTAGACAGGGATCTGCTTTAGAGGGTCGACAAATAGATGCTGTTTATTTGGCATCAGGAGTGTTTGGTATGTTTATTTCCTGGCAGCAGATGCTGGAAAAGCAATTATCTAGATATAGTTTAAACCAAGATGAGTAGTGATGATAGGTAATAGTTTGAAGTAACTTGTCCCTGCGTGTTTAAATAGTAGTTACTGGCCTGGTGGAATTCTGTGGATATATTTATCTATTGGAGAGATCCCTGTGCTGACAAAAGGTGCCTTTGCACAGGTCTTATTCCTGCCTTCCCCTCCCCCCCACTTCTGTTCCTATGCTAAACTAAGGGGCTTTGCTACCACAGATAGCTAGAAGAGATGGAGATTATTTCTTTTCAAATAGGATGGGTGGGTAAGCAGGCAATCAAATGTTTTGCAGGCCTATGGCTTTTAAGCTTCTCTCAAGACTGGAAAATGTCATAGGATGCTCAATGATTTTTTCTTTTTTCTTATCACTGCCTGCCTCTGCAGCTGACTTGGTTTTAGTAGTATTGTGGTGGTGTTTTGTTTCTAAGCAAAATGGGTTTAACTTTCTATTCACATCAAACAATGGTTTGCAGCCTTTTTTGATATATAGACCTATTGTGTGTTTTAGTGGTTGTGCACACTTTTGTTTAATGAACTTCAACTCACCAGGGTTTTGTTGTTGTTTTTGGGGGTTTTTTTCATTTTTATTAGGTCTTAGCAGGTCATTAGAAATAATACATGGACCAAAGGTTGAAAACTACTGGCACTGCTGATACTTTTGTATTATCTTCATGTAAATAATTTAATTTTTGACCCTCTTAAAACAACATCAAATATGTAAAAGTGAGGAGTAGAAAAATATATTGTTTCCCAGAGCTTTCTCTTGAGAACATAGATGCATTTTTTTTATGTATTATTGTAAGGTTTAGTATCTATGATAACATAGCCAGAAGACTTCCGTAGGCACCTCTTACATGAGCTGTACTGGCTTGGGCCTTGCTTCTGTAAATTGATATGATCCACAGAGGTGCCAAAACTGCTTGAGTGAATTGGTACCATCCAGTACCACAGTATAACATAGTACAGAAGTTGATAATTGCCTGTGATCTTTACTAGCAATGCCTCTGGTTACTCTGAAAAATATTTCACATTTCTGGGATAAATAATTAAATTTCACTTATGTTTGGTAGTCTTGTTGTTGGGGGATTTTTTTTGTCTTTTTGTTTGTTTGATTTTTGGGGGGAGAAATCCCTTGCAGAAGCAAAACTGTTACTGCTTTGTACAGCCTCTGTGCATCCCTGCATGTGGGTTGTCTGCAGTCTTGCTTGGAAGTTTGCTGAAGCTAGGTCACTTGAACTGAGAGAGTGCCCTCTGGTGACATCTGTATTTAGAGTTTGGACTGTATGTAAAGAAGCACTCCTGCTAGTCTGAAATTAAATATTCCTCCCAACAAGGCTGGAGATGTATTCTGCACTGAAATGCTAGTGTGGCATGGCTAAGATGGGGGACGAGCAGTCACTTGCAAATACATGTGGAAGATGTACAGCAGTTACTTGGAGTCTGTTAGCCCCCTTGTGAAATATTCTACCTTGTAATTTATTTTGCTGTATTTTGATGAGAAATGTTTGATTCGTCAGTCTAATGGAGAAAAATAAACCCTCTTCATGAGGTTATCCTGTTTACTGTCAGTTTTTTTTTTTTTTTTTCCTCTGAAACCTGCCTTTCCCTTCCACACTTGTATCTTGCTGGTGACTGTGTAGATTGAAAATCCCAATGTTGAGATATTTTATTGATCTTGATGATGCTCAGCACCAGTGAACAAGAATGAAGATACAGGGCTCTTTAACTTCAGTTACTTGTGTAAACTTTGATTTTAAAATTGGCTGTGTTTGTAATGAATGTGTTTAAGACTTCAGAAAGCTAATGAAGTCTTCGTGTGCTAATATTCTGCTTGACATGTCTTTGAATATTAAAAGATTTGAATTGATAAGGACACACCTCCATCATAAACAGTTTCTTCCCCTATTTTTTTAATTGAGATTAGAGATTAATCTGTTCCTTTATATTTGCTTGGAGCTGAGTCATGTGGGCTCCTCCTTTCATTCAGTAAATAAAGCTGAGTTGAAAACTTCCTTTGAGGTGGGAAGTGTGATTGGTTGCATTTTATTGAAATATAAGACATCAAAGGCATGGTATAGTTCTGATTTGAGTGTTGTTTTACAGCCCTTGTTAGAAAAGATACTTAAAAATGCATTTTCAAAATAATGAGAAAACATTTCTGTTAATAACCTTTATATTTAAATACCTGGAACTGCTGCAGTAGAAGTCATCTTTTAATATTCGTGTGTGCACAGTATTTATTGCATGAACAGAAGCTTTGTGGGCTTCGTGTTTTGTCTATTTATGAACTAATCACCTTAAAAGACTGCTGAAGCAAGAGAGTTGTAGTGTTGCAGTTGAGTGTTTTCAGATGCTCTGTATGCTTAGTCCCCTTGAATGTGCAATGTGTGACTGCAATTCTTTTTTCTTCACAAAGATCCTTAAAGGCCTGGTAGGATTCTAGGGGAAATGGCATTGGAATCCTTCTTGTGGGCAAGCTGGTACCACCTGGTATTCTGCTGAGCAGAAAGGGGACATCTGAAATCAGAGCTGGAGCAAGGCAGTTGTGGGGTGTCAGACCGAGTGCTTGCAACTCTTGCTGCTGCAGTAGCAGTCCAGTCACTGGGCTAAGCTGGTGGCAGCAACTCTGTGCGGTCAGGAGGAGCTGTGTAGAGCAGAGAAGGTAGGGGGAAAAAGGAGGTGATGGCCCAAAGTCACAGAAGGGGAGGGCATATTCAGCAGCATGGTATGTTCTGAACATTGGAGCTTCTTGCTATGACTTTCAAAAGTTAGCATGGTGTAAATTATGGTCTTTGAACCTGCTTGCTGGCTGAGGAAGAGGGAGACTGTTTTCTGTGTTTGAGTTTATAGGAGAGTTTGTCTAGAAAAACTGGCCTGTTCACTGAATCTTATAGTATAACAAAATAAGATACTGGGAAATCTAGTGGGCCAGTACTAAGTATTTTAAAATACAGTGTTCCTGACATGCATAAAAGGTTAATATTTGTTCTCTTGGGCTTACCGTTCTGAGGTGTGCCACGCTCAAGTATATGCACAGCAGGTCTTTTCAAAAGTCCTTACAGGCTTCCAGATGGGTTGTAGACTGTCATATGGCGCAATTGGCATCTTCCTTGAACTCATGGAGATGCCTTGAGAATTCTCTCAGAATCCTTGCTATCCCAGCTTTATTGTCAGTGTAACTTTCTCCATGGCTGTAACTTCAGTGCAGAGAAGTGACAGCCTCCATACTTACTGTGTGCCTTTCTGTAAGTAAGGATAGGATTCCCTTTTCCTTTCCCCGCCTGTGTTGTCTTACAGTCCTGACTACAAGAACAACAGTTTAGCTAGAACTGCAGGGCAATAATGCTGGGGAAAAAAGAAGCTGTGTACCTTGCAGGTCCCAGAAGCTTTGCCCTCATTTCTGTAGGGTTGCACCGGTGTCAGGCTGTGTTTTGGCTCTTTGTGACTGTATTGGGTGCATCAACAAGTCAAGGTTTTCCGCCTCCGAAGATCTCTGGGTGTGCTGCAGTGCACCTCTCTGCCTGACACTGAGAGCTCAAGAGCTGCTTGGTCAGAATATCAAGAAACGCTCTTGTCAGCCCCTTGTATGCATCATATTTGTGGTTTAAAAACCTGCTTACTTCCCAGTGGTAAAGAGCAGCCTCCTTTGTTAAAGATTAAGCATGTAACATGGCAGTTGATTTGATGCCAAATTTGAGAGAGCAGTGCATCTGTTGCCGCTTGATGGTTAAATTGAAGCCCCCCTCCTTTTTTCCTTTGGAGGCAGATATTGCTTGCAGCCCCCCACAGTAGGATTTATCTTGGTGCAAACTCTTGAGAATAGTTATTTATTCTGTTTCTTTGAGGTGTCGGACTTGTGACCTATTCTCCATGCCTGTTTCAGAATTTCATTTATGTGTATATGTACGAATATGTTTCATAGGCAATGTCAGCTTTAGATTGCAAGCGAAGTGGGAGAGGCATGTGCCTGTCCTATTTTGTCTGGTCTATCTGGGGAGACTGTAGGACTCCCCCGTATATTGCAAGTGTGACCACAACAGCTAATGTAGCTCAGTGCCTCATCAGCATGTAGTTGAGATTTGAACACAGATTAGAACAAGCTGTCTGAAGTTCAATCCAGATAAAATATACATGATGATGCAGATGTAATTATCAGCTTTCCTAACTGAAGGAGTGCATTTGCCATTAGGCAGAAGTGTTAGTGCCCTCTGGTGACTCTAGTTTATTAGTTGCTGTTCTCAGCAATCATATTGAAGCAGTAAAATCAGGTTTCTAAATCTTTGACTAGAAGATTGAGATGTCCTAACCTGATTAGAGCTGACTAGAATTTGGCTGGTAGTCGCCTCTGCCCCTCCTCCCATTGGTTTTAGATCGTTATAGCAGTTCCTAGTGCAAGTAAGGAAATATAACTTGCGGAGAGCCTGGGTCAGTTAAGGAAGAAAGAACAGCATGCCCAGGAATAAGCAGAAATGGCAGAGAGGGAGGCTGATTGTTACGCTTGCAATGGGGTCCTCTGCCAAAAAGTGGTTGGCCTGATGTAGTAATTTCTTGGAGCTTGTGAATCTTTTCACATATACTGCTTGTACTGTATGTCCGTAGGCTGTCTGAGGGCTGAAGTGCTCAGAGTGGCAGAGAAGAAAGGCATAAGGGGGGTTGCAGAGGAGAAGTTTGAGATATGCTGGCTTTCATGCTGTAACTCCATTTTAAAGTGGTTTGGAGGCAAAATGTGGTGCAGAAGGTTTTGCTGGCTTTGGAGACATGTCAGTGGGAGTCAATGGCACTGATGCTTTGGGATATGTGTGTGTTACTACTTCTTCTGCTAATGGAGCTGTGGTATTGGCAGCAATCAATTAAGTCTGAAGTGACCTAGGACTGGCTATCAACTCTCTGACTATTGTTGTAATAGTGTGGCATTAAAAGCCGTTTGATTTGTGCCTCCCTCATTCATTGAGGGACAGCTTTGAGACTACGGAATTTGCTCTCCTCATTGAGACCAGCTCAGATTGATCGTGGTGGGGAAGAAGAATATTGATCTTTTTTAAAAGTTGAAGGCATATTTTTTAGATAATAGTAGCTAGATAGAACTGGCAGAGATCCTGAAAAAGTGATCTTAATGCAGTTTGTAAATTGGATTGCTTTTATCACCTTATTAAGGTGCCCGGGGTTTGGGATAATTGTCTAAACTATAGTACTATATTTTCATTTAGATTTAGAATAAGTGGTATAATGTCACAGAGTGACTGGAATTAGACCAATAAGTGAATAAACAGGGCTAGTACAAAGCACATTTTCTGCTGTGATACAACCTTTTCAGATTAATGTATAGGCAGGCAGAAGCCTCCAATTAAAAGCTGAATGTCTCCGTTTATGAAGTTTTTCTTTGTAAGCTTCATGTCTGAATTTGTATCTGAAGAGGCATGTAAGCACAGGTGGACTTGAGACTTGTTAGTTCCATGTAAAACTCAAATTTATAAACTCTTTAAAAGCTTGTGTTTCTAGTCCAGTTGTTTTACTGCCAAGTTATTAGTTTGATCTTCTACTTGCTGTTAAGTTCTGTTATTTGCTTGATAACATTGGGGTCCTCCACAGTTGTAACTAATTTAAATTGGTTTGTAATTGAATGAGGTTGTGACCCCCCATGCGGTGGGGCAGCTTATTTGTTGACTGTTCACTTCTCACACTGTTTTGGCAGAAATACTAGTAGAGTGAACTGCATGAGGGAACTTACACAGCTAAGAAATTTAGCGTGCCACCCCCCCCACCCCCCCACCTTATTTTTCAGTTTGGTAGTTCCCTCAAACCGTTTATTCTTCAGCAATATAAAATCTTGCACTGATATCATGGCAGAGAAAGGAATGGAAAAAAGCAATTGGTGGTGGAGATGACTGGCAAGTACAAAATGGGAGTTCCCATAAACCAGCTGAAATGAATTAAGTGGATCAGTTGTCCCTTTGGTTATAGCTGAGCTTGTAAAGTGCTGATTTCTGGTATTAGAGCACAAGCTCAGCTCTATCTTGAATCCCTAGCTGGGTTTGCAAGTCTGGCAACTTGGGAAAAACATCTTAGTTTCAGATTTCATGCAGAAATATTTGAAGTATTATAGGATCCTTGTGACACTTCTGAAAATTCCTTTTGCATAGGGCTAAACTTAACAGTCGTTGCATCTTAGGCTGATGGAATGAGTTGGGAATGATGATGGTGTTACTGGAAACTTGGTAATACATCCATTTGTCTGATCAAGCAAAAACTAATCCAGAAGCCTGTAAAATATTTTGGGGATTCCAAAAGCATGTGCAATCAACTTACTTGTGTGATGTGTTAGAATGCTGGTAGCATCACATAGTTTCTTAGGTGTACATTTTGGATTTCAAAATGCACATAAATTGTTTGAAGTGCTAAATCAATAAAAGAAAAAATGACCCAAAGATTTGGACTACTCCATCTTCCCTTAATGCGTTATTTTTTGTGCTGTCACTAATTAGGAACTCTAATATCATGAGGTGTATTGATAAAGCATATGGTTAAGTGGATGACTTATAATAATTGTATTTCCTCTCCTACTCTGTCACATAATTAACTTTCTCTGTGTGGTTAGAAAACTTGCTAGCCGTTGCTAGCGAGTCCAGATCACTCTGCCAACAGCCTTGTCTTTGATTGCCAGCCAGTTTTCCCATGTGCTTTATTGGTAAGTATACCTGAGTAGTGGCAGCTATCTCATTTGTTTTTAGAATAATAGTCACGTATTCTTAGACTGACCAATTTGTTTGGGTGTTAGTTGTCAGGCTTGTCTGGTAAGTACCTTTAAATAATTGTGATATTCTTATTGATCCAACTTTTATGGAAATATACCAACAGACGTTTTGGAAAGGCATAATGTGTAAGAAGAGTAGAATCTATTGAGTTCAGTCCTTCCATGTAGTTGACGTGATCTTCAAGTATCTTCTGGAGCTCAGAGTGCAAAATTACTAAAGGCTTGGCAAGACTTCTTAGCTACACACTAACCGTGTGCTTCTGAGAACTGTGAATGTGGTGGACAGTGAGCAGCCTGAAACTTGAGATGTTTGTGAGGGCAGATAAAACCTGGGCCTTGCAGGTCTGCCTTAAGATAGGATGAGGATAAACATTACTCGGGTATAAGGCTTTATTATTATTACTTTTTAATGTGCCATGCATGGATGTTGTCAGGTGTGCAGTTTCTAATGAAACTGTTTTCCATTTTATTTATATTATAATAGCAAATGTCCCTCTGTAGTAGAAATGTTTTTGATACTTCCTGTTTGAAAAGTGCTTGGCTAGCCACCCTGTGCTGGTTGATTGCCCTATTGATGATACATAATTTCTTATAATCCGCTCCCCCCGCGCCCCCCCCCGCGCCTCCACCCCTGGCAGTCTGGACCCATTTTGGATTTATTTTGAACAGATTTTGCCAGATAACTCTTTGATAATATATTTTGGTATTACTAGTGATATGCCTTGCTAAAAGTGCTTTTCTCCTTACTAGTGGACAATAACTTTCTTTCTTTCTGATCCGGTCTAGTGTACGGCATTTCCAGTCATGGTAATAATTTTTAATGATACTTTGAACAAGTATGTATTGTGTTATGTTGGTCAAGGTCTTAATTACAAATGTACCAAATGTAGTAGTACCAAATCTAATTGCAGTATGAAACTGATTCTTTGGTTATTTTTTTATACTGCATAAAGCCCTTGTGTAGATCTAGCTATGGTGGCAGAAAGTTATTTTATTGGTGGAAGTTGTTTAGCTATACTGGCAATACCTATTAAAGTGTTCAAAGTGTCCACCCAGAATACTTCTAAAGCAATTTGGAGAGGAAAATGATGTTGACCAAATTGTAGTCAGGAGATCAAACAAAAAGGCAAGCTTGATACTGTTTTCACTTGAGGTTGGTGCCAGATGTACAGTATTTTATAAAGTTGGAGGCATATTGAAGAAGTGGAAAAACTACTTTTGAGGTACAGTATTTTTTTACCTCTGAAGAATAGCAGCTTTTCATAAGCAGATAGTGTGCATTAGGAGCTGCTTGCAGATAATGCTTCCTCAGTGTCTGCATGTAATGGCTTGCCCTTGTACTTATTTAACTTGTTGACACTTTTTTGTTTTTTAATGTGGATAGGGTCTGTGATGACTGAACTGAAACTGTATTTCATGCTGTGACTTGTGTTTAATACTTCTGAAAAGTCAATCTTGACTCTTCTGAAGCTGTCTTAGTGGTGGAAAGGCTTCTTCATTAGGACTTAGTTCATGTTTTAGATAAGGTAATTAACTTCTCTTAAAAGAAGTATTCATACAAATCTGTGTATAAGCTAGCATTCAGGGACTTTCGTTTGTTGAAGAGGTATTTCTAAAAATTCTGTTAGATACCAGCAATCAGAACTGCTTTAGTTTCTGTTCTTTTTGGTAACGAATGCCCTATGACTAGGAGAGGGAAAAGAAATATCCATGTATTTGTTGTTACATGATCCCAAATTATTTTTTTGTATGTACAATGAAAAGTTTTAAACTATTTAAGGTGATGTTATGCTAGGGCATCTAGAGAAACTTACCAAAAATCTTGGGTTTTTTTGTCCTGTGAAATTGTGTGTCTTCCCTGTTCAGTTTGATAAGCTTATGGGAGAAAACTGAAATGCCCACAGATGTGGAAGCAGAGTTGTATACTTAAAGCATGTGCTTGTTATAAGCCCAAAGTGAATATATGCAAAATGGGTATGAATTCTTAAACAAATTTAGACTTACGGTAACAAAGGTATATATAGGCTGGTGATTTGAGGCTGACAGTTTTGTTGAGGAGTAATTCTTGATCTGAATTTTATAGCTTAGTTATAAGGCAATAAAGACATTAATTGAAACGGTATTGCTGAAGCCAAAAAGCCTTTTATAAAGGATAGCTTGGGAAAATGTGAAGTCTGTTGTGCAGATATACATAGTAATATGATAATTCAGAGGTGTGTCATGTTTATGTTAGATAGACATAGAAGTCTATTTAGCCGATGTTAAGTGATACTGCTAAAAAGGGAAGCTTGCTTGATAAATAATGCAAGTAGCTAACATGAAAGACATCTTGCTAAGCTATTGCACCCATGAAACTTTTGTTAAATCCCTCATTTATTTGTAAACAAAGGTATATTGTAGAAAGGTTGAGGGTTTTAAGTAATTATTTCTCCTGTACCTATTTTTTTTTTTAAAAGCTAACTTATTTTCATGACTTAGAAAAAATCCATGGTTTTACATACTTTTTCTTCTCTCTCTATGAAGTGATATTCTTAAGTGGAAAACAGAATCAGGCAGTAATGGAGCTAAAGGAGATGGACATAAGTGAGATCTCTCCAGGGAACAGGAAAAAAGACAGACTTCCCTTGCTGTTTTGGGATGTGCTGGAGTTTCTGTGTTGCTTTTAGGTGTCAGATTTCTGTGTGGACTGGTACTGAATGTCATGGATATCTTCTTGATTACTTGTTGGAGTGAGGGAAGGAAGATGAGGAGAAGTTATGGGCTTCAGCAGCTGAAGTTTTTGTTGCTGATCTCTTTCTCTGGTGTCATGTTTCCCTATTACGTTCCAGGTCATCAATGGAATTGGATATCTTTTTTTCCCTAGGGCAATAGGGCGTGTTTCTGTGATCTTATCATTAGACTAGCTGATTGCTATTTCTTTGTGGCTTTTTCTGTATTTATGATTCTCCTAATGTGGGTAGAAGTTCTTTGCTTACAGGAAGAAAATTGTAATCTTTTGGAATTCATAATTGGCATCTTCTCTAATGCAGAGGAAGCCGTTTTTTAACATAACAATCCTCAAAATAAGAAAACACATCTTGAAAGTGAAAGAGATGTCTTGCCTAGGTTGGAGATGCCATTTGCAAATTGTGTTCTTTTTTGGGGATGGGGCTCGGTTGAGCATGCAGTTGGGTCACAGAGTGAATTGATGTTGAGTTTGCTTCGTTCCTCGGTGAGGGAGCTGGCTTACCACAGTCTCTATGGCGGGGCAGCTCCACTGCCTGCTATTTGATAGCTTTGTCAGTTTTACAGTGTTCATTAACCACACGCAACTCAGCTGGAAAACCCTACTCTGTTGTTTGTGAAAAAACTAGATTCTTAGATCGGAAAGATCCTGTAAATCACTATATGAATGTTGCATTTAAGTTCATAGCTCTGTTTGCTGTTTTTGCTGAGGTTGTTTTTCTCTGTTGTCTTGGGGGTAGTGCAAGATAAGTTTGTGTAGCTTATTAAAATCCCTTAGCTTTTAAGTGATAAAGCTGTTTTGAAAGTATACCACCTGCCAAAAACACGCTAACCATGTTGTGGCTAGTGACTTCAGTGATATTTCAACAGTAAGGTACCAGTACTCTATGATGTGGCTGACTCTCCTTTATGTTTAAATAACATTCATCACCAAAATGGACCTCCCCAATTGGCAAGCTGAATATGAAACTAAAAAATTAAAGTATTTTCAAAGTGCAGCCGATGCTTTTTTGGCCATTCTTTTAGCAGCTAAGAGGCAACTCGCTTCCTGGTAGCATAGAACAGGGAAATGAATTACTAATTTGTGTGGTGTTGGGTTTTTTAATTTAAATTGTTCACTAATATGGATGATCTTGGCTTTGAGACAACACTGAAACATCTGAATTTATTTAGTTAAAATACATATTTTTTTTTAACTGTAGAAAACCTTATCCATGCATTTATTTCTTTCACCAAATTATTCGTAGTTCAGATTTTCCAAATTCTCATGGGTAGTATCAGTTGAATCTCTTATGGTGGTGACACCAGGAAGTGTTGCAGTATCACCAAGTATCGAAACACAATGAAACCTTTTGTCAAAGACGTAGCAGGGCTAGGAGAAGTGGGTGTGGATAGGGCTTGCACGTTCTCTCTCTTTGCTTCTGCCTCTCCATGATACCTGGCTGATTTGCTGTTACTTGCTTATTGGACTCTATCTCACAACATGAGAGGTCACAGCTTTTCTTTCCTATTCCTGAATTATGGCCTTCCATCACCAGTACACTTCATTTCTCATTCTGGGGTCCATGGGCTTTCTCACCTCTGAACCTGTGTATGCATGTTTGGCAGTCTTGCTTTTCTCTGATGGTTTTTCAGGAAGGACGAAATGAACTGTGATCTACCTCTGGTGCTTGTTAATGTTGGAGGGGAGAGGCTACATGAATAACATCTTCGTCTGAGCTATCTGAGTATCCATCACAGTGCTGCTTTTCCTAGCCAGGAGAACATACCCGTGCCACAAGTTGATTGCTTGAAGTGATGCATTTAAAAATAGCTTTCTGTGACTATTCTGCAGGATCTTCTTTGTATTTATTATGAAGTAGAATGGCTTCAAGCCTCTAACAAAAACAAATTTTACCAAATCTTGCTAGAATGAAATAAAAGGAGATGCAAACATGTTCAAAGAGATCTCAAGCTTTTTTTATAATGTTTATCCACTCTTTTTGGAATCTAAAAAATTTACATAAAATTCACATCATCCAGAGAGAAAGAAATGAAGCAGATTGTGTAGTTTGATTCTGCTTGATCAGTATATTTGGATATACTTCTTTTTCTCTGAACCTAACACACTGTTTTAATTAGATCGTTAATGCCTTTTGTGTTTTCTTTAAACTATAGAATCAGAATACTTCAGGAGGGACACCTGGAGGTCATCTAGCCCACACAGTTGTTCAGGGCATGGCAAAGACAGCTTATTAGTGGAACTGTTTGAAAATACTGCAATGTAAAGTATTTTGATGTACCTTGTATGTCATCAAAGAATACCTTCTGGAATTGCAAATTTACACAATTTCTGAACCAGGAATCAAATTCACTCCTTGCAACAATATTGCAGCGATAAGGTAACTTGTCTTAAACTCACAATAATCAGGCATTAAAAATGTTTAAATGGTGCAGAATTTAAAAGCATATGATTTTGCACAACAGGGTTCTCCAGCTGGCAGCCTATGGGCTGTGATCTGCCTCTGCAGGGCAGCAAAATGTCCTGCTGGCAACTGGGTTCCCTGTCCAACTATCCCAGCTCAGTTTGTTTCCCAGCACAGCTTTCTCTTCACTGGGGCTTTTTTGTTGCTTCAAGCAAGGCTACTCCCTGTTTGGTGTGTAGTGTCCACTGATACTTCTTATGGTGACAGATTTCCTTGTACCTCCAGGACAAGGATGGTTTAATGTCAGTAATGATGAAGTGATGTCAAATCCTTGTCCAAATTGTAACTTAAGCGACTGGTTCCAAATATTTAAAAACTGTTCCTCAGACCCTTTCAGTTCTCTGTATCAGTCATGGCCTTTTTTTCATGTTTTTCCTCCTATTCAAGGTGAATCTTGCATGACATAAAAAATGCTCGTCTTGTCCAAGCTGTGTGTGTATTTGGGTGGCTGAAATACCTTTTTTTTTTTTTTTTTAACTGAAACTCCTAAGGCAGCAATACAGGGCATGACAGGGTCTCAAAGAAGTGTTTGTATTTTCATTTAGATGAGGTGAAGAATTATCTTTCTTTGGTTTGTCCAGAATGGCTAATCTCTGTTGCTTAAGAGTAAACCAGTGCTATTGATTGGCCTGGGCCAGAAGATCCCCTCTCTGTAGAAAGGGGGGGGGAAAAAGACTTTTGTGCAAAATTTAGGGCAGAAGTCCTGCAAGGTTTCCTGCCAGAAGTTGCCAGAGAACAGAAAACTTATACGGTAGGGGTTTTAGGATCTGAGGATAATTGCTTTTGTTCTAATTGTGATTTCCCCAAGATTTGCACTACTCCTTTATTTTAGCACTGTAATGGTTTTGGTGATCCTAGAAAGGAAAGCAAAGCATTTTCTAATCAGTGTGCTAAGATTAGAGATTTCAGCTGTCAGTACTAACTGAAGTAGCAGTTTATAGTAGATTTTCTTGGAAGATGCCAGTCTGTGAGCTTTTTCAAGATGCAGTTAACATGGTCACATAATAATGGTTTTTGTATTCCTAATTGTGATACCCTGCTATCTCATAGTGTGGACTTTCTTGCATTATAGCATTCTAGATTTACTTTTTATCAGTTAAAAGATTAACACAAAGATGAATGTAATTTTCTTTTTAGTTAAATGAACTGTTAAACAGCATGGTTTCCTTAAGAAGAAATAGCATTATCTGCTGTAAAACAGTAGGTTTACATTTAAAACACCATTCTCTTCCAAATCTCTATCGAAACTGTGTACAGGCTATCTCTCTGTCATTGCTCTTGGACCCAAGTTTTCAGCTTGCACATATCTGCACTTAAATCAATTTTTAATGCATGCATCCATTGATTTGGCAGAAATGGACACAGCTGCATTTCATAAGCTGAAGGATATTTTTAAGTAATAATTATCCAGTCATCCACTGAATATCTCAAATATCCAAGTAGAATTTGGATAGGATATCACTTGTGAATTTAACTGTGCTGAGTTCATGGTGCTGGAATAATCTTAAAAATCCTGCTCAACAGACTGTATCGCAAGCATACTGGAATCTTTGTGGGGGGGGTAAATGAGCTGGACTTGACTCATAAATTCAGAAAAGACCAGCAAATGCTGTTACTCTCTCAGCAGTTGCCATGCTCTTAGAGGCATATAAAAATCGCAGGATTCCCCATGCTTTCTGTGAGATCTGGAAGAAAATGCTTGTCCCTGCTTTGAACATGCTTAGCTGTTCTCACTTGGCTTAAGTGTCTACAGCCTTTCTGTGCCTGTCAAACCATGCAAGCCAATCAGCATTGTGTGTACATGTGCATCTTGTGCCTTTACTTCTTTAATGCCAGTAAACTGTGTCCAGGTTTGTGTTCTCCTTTCCTGGCTTGTTGATCATATTGCCACTAAATCCAGTGTACAGTAAAAGGATATATGCACCTTTTTAGTGGTTAATGATTTTTGCATTCTTCATTTGAAGCATGGCTCAAAAACAAAATAGCATGCCTCTACCTCCTTAGGAAGTAATTTGAGAAATTATTTTATTTCCTTGGTCCCTGGTTAGTTTAAAGTTGTCATGTGTGCTATAAAGAACTTTATCATTAATATTCCTCCTGCAGTTTGTCTTTTCCCCTGTTTTGCAGCAAGAATTTGAGCCTTGCCTTTACTACCATTAGAGGTATGCAAATGTTTTTGCATAGCTGGTTCTTGTGCTTTGCCAGCTATGCTCTTCAAATTAATGCTTGTGCTACATCTCAGTGTCTTTTTTATGTCTTATGGAAAACATTGTATTCTATATCAGTTATACAAGTTCTACAAACTTTGTAGATATTTATTATGTCATTCCTTCTTTAGAGCAGGTCCTTTCATCAATAATGTAGATAGATGGCTTAGAAATAGCTCCAGCAGGGCTCTCACTTATACTGTCCATTTACGTGAAATCGCATCTACTTTTTCTGGTGATTGAACTGTTGTTGTTAGTGAACAAGAAGTAAGATGGGTGTACCAGAATTTCAGGTCTTAAAATAAATTCCTGTCTGCCTTGAGTATCTAAAGAGACAAGATTTCCCTGCAATCTACTGTAAGTTTCTGTTTTGATAACAAGAAAAAAGTCTGATACCATCTTAATATACTATCCTCCTTCATGAAAATGTTCACTCTGTATTATTTCAGTTGAAGCGAACATATGCTTGGTCTCCAATTTCAGGCGCTTTGAGTAGGTCATTGACATCTGGTTGGGCCAGCTGACAAATCCTCCGTGGATTTATCTGGTCGTTCTTGAACCTTTAAAACAAGGTTCCAACATCCATTTGGTTTGTTGAAGTCCTGGATTTGTGTGAATTAACTTGGATTTGCTCAGTTTCTGTATCATGTTTTATTAGGCAGATGCTTTGATGGTCAGCAGTTACTGACTGGTCTTGGATGAAGAAAAGTATTTAATATTAAACTATTGGTATTTTGGTCTTTACCTGCTCTCTCATTAGTTGCCTGATTTACTGAGGTTCTTCCAAAGGGAGTTAGAGATATGGGAAAGATGTGGATGCTTGGATGGATAAATAACTGGTTTGTGTATTGTTTGCTTGTAGAAGTTGGATACTCAGAGCTTGACACACTTTCATAAACAAATGCAGGGGGTAGTGGCACAGGCAGAAAATCCAGCTCTCTTCCCCAAATGTCTGTCGTAGTTCCACATCATACCAAATACAGGCAATTCATATGCTGTTAGATTTTTTTTTCCTGTTAGCACCATTTCTATAGCAACGATGCAAATTTCCATATCGATGCATGATGTTAAAAAAAGAATAATTACAGAGAACATCGTCAAAATGTTGTCATCACAGGTGTTATTGATGAAGACTATACTCATCTCTCTGAAAGTTGAATTTTAAAACAGACTAAGATATTGTGTCTTGTTCAAGAAAGATCCTGATTGTCTATTAATGGCTTTACAAAAAATATGGTGAAATGTTCTCTCAACAGTATTATCTTCTTCCTGAATGAGAAAGTCAGGCATTCAATGTGGGAGGAGTTTTGCATTCTTTTTGCTAAATGTAAATCTTTTTTGTCTTACTGTACAAAGAAAGTGTGCAGTTGAGGCAGGTGTATGCACTGAGTCTTTAATTCTGTGGATTTGGAGGCTGTTACTCGGCAAGAGTTGATACTTTGTCATCTCTCGCTTATTAAAAATCTGTCCTAGGACGGTTTGATCATCTTGGTTTTCATTTGGCTGTTCACAGTTTTGACTATAGCACTTAATGCCTACAGAATATTATTCGATGAGTTCAATAGATATTTGAGTTTTCTTTACCTCCACATGTGATGTGTAGTTTTACATGGAATATTCAGTCTAGATACTCAGTCACAGTTTTCATCACTAGTTTTTCTTATATTTGCTTTTGGGGCGCGAGTTGCAGTGATTGTTGGTGACAGAGTTCCTGTAGCCTATTGACAGTAACAAAGCTCATGCTGTCAGTTGTTGTCTCTGTGTGCAGTTGCACATAAAATTTGGGAAAAATATTTAAATAAAATCTTTTTCCTTTGAAATACTTTTTCTGTTCTGAGAGAAGATATGCCACCCACGTGGGTCCATTTGTAGATTGCTATAATGATTTTCAAGTTTGTCTTCTGCTGGAATTTTTAGCGTTGCCTTATTTAAAATAAAAAATTTCAAAAATTTAAAACTAAGAATATAAAAGGCAGCTTCTGGAGACTTTTCACAGGGAGCGTGTTGTGATATTTTTGCTGATGCACAGTCTGTAGTAATTCTTCCCTATTCATGTGTTGTTTGTATTATCTGGAAACAAAGCAAAACTGTGGATCTGAGTACCTCTGAAAAGAATACTTGGATCCTGAAGTTCATGCTAGCAGCATTCAGCGCTCCACAGTTGCATGCTCTTAAGTATGACATCTCTGTTCAGAATGTTGTCCACGGAATGTTGTCCAAAGGATGTATTCTTCCTTTGTTAGTTCCACTGATACCATGCCTGCACATCTAACCCATATCAAAAATATTTTGCAAACTGAGCATCAGTTAATCAACGTGACATTAATCATTTACTATTCTTCTTGTTTGCAAACAAAACTGATAGCTACGTGGCCATGTGGTGGGGGTTTTGGAGAAGCCAATTGTGGAAAGGTTATCATCTTACAGAACTGCTTAATTAATTAAAAATATCTGCTTCTAGTTTAAATAATTCCTATTAATTTTCTTTGCCCTCCTTTTACTTCTTATTCATGTAAATAAATATCAGTAGTTCCTATCTTTCAAAAATGTCTCTAGGTTATGATTTCTCCTGTTCTGTGTGTTTGGGGTGAGGATGGATCCTCCTCTGGTTCCTGACTGAGCAAGCCTGGCTTTCTTCTTTGGATATTTGAAGAAATGTTGCTCAAACAGGCTAAACTGTCAGTAGGCTTCAGTTCTGGAGAGGGAGACTGAGGAGGGCAAAACCTTATTATACTTGATGTACTTTCTCTGCTAAAATAATTTGGGTCCCTAATGCTTACCCTTTTGGCGTATGGGAGGAAAAACAAACCATGCATCATAACTTCAGATGTTCAGTCTGTTCTGACAACAACTGTAAAATAATAGCCAGATCCAAAGGAATAAAATGTTCTTCTGTGCAATATCCTTTCTAAAGAACTACAAAACGGACTAGAGGCTTGTAGGTGATCTCTGAAGAAAGAAGCTCTGGGAACCTGGTAATTTGTAAGCAGTTTGTGAGCAGAAACTTCTTCAGTACTTGTGCAGTTATTTACTTAGTGAACCTACATTTTGTCTTTTAACGCTCAAACTCTGCTGGAGAGACCTTTTGTTAGAAGAAAGCAAACCTCTTACAACCCCAGGCTAAACTTAAATAGCATGTACACATGTTCACATTTTTGGCTCACTCCATTTGTTGCCTGCAATAATTCTTTCCTTCCGCTTGATTCGTGCCTGCATTGTGTGAGGGCTAGGATCTGCTACTGCTTGCAGCTGTGTACTAATGCTAGTGCTAAAATCTGTTGCCTTGTGCTGTGGTATCTACCAGTTAACTCTTGGCTATGAGTCAGTCCACTGAGTATAGCTGGCTTTTGAATGGTGGAAGTCAGAATGATAAAGATCTCCTTCGCATTTGTGTGTAACTAATTTCAAAAACCTTCCATTTTAAGCTGAACTTCTTTGTTGTTGTTGCAAGTTGATTACAAACTGGGCTAATAGTTTGATTTTTGCAATAGGATTTGATAAACAATAGCTTGTGCCCTGGAGAAGGATATTCTATTGGATTTTTGAGGTTTTTTTCTTTATCTCATCTGAGGAAATGGAAGCTACAAGTTGTACCAGGTCTTGAGATTAAAGAGGAGAGCACTGGGTACTGGAGAACCATGAAGAAGGGATCTTGATAGCTGGAAACTGAGTAAGATATGAATGAGACAGAGCATTACTATGTATTACCTTAATGTTACCCTTCTCTCTCTCTTTTCTCTCTCCACCCCCCCACCACTCCCGAACTCACAGAATGAGGTATATAAAAGCGGCGATAAGGTACATAAAAGTGGCGATAAGATGATTTTTGTTGTCCAGAACGTGAGTGCACACATGATAGTGAAAGTGCTCTTCTGTGGGTAGTGTTGTCTTAAAAAAGAATAATAATTTCACTTAATTGTTTGTCCAGGTATAGCCTTTTCTAGGGTAAGAGAAGAGAATCTAAATTAAGGACTGTATTTAAATGAAGCTGCTTTTTTTAAATTTAAAACTTCATTGTCAAACCTAATAAACCAATTTTTTTTTGTGCTATTTGTTGCTATTCTGTGCATTCTAATTTCATCTGTCTTGGAGCTTTGAGCAGCTGATACTCCTGTGACTGTTGTGCAACAGATGCTTAGGGAAAGAGTGGATGTGTGACATAACTTTGAGTGGTTGAGTTCTATGAGTATAGAAGTGCTTTGAGTTTGCAGCAGGACTAATCAAACCAATGAAAAAAGGAGTCTGTGTTCCTGGGTTAGCTATATTGCTGATGCAGGCACCATATGACACAATTTCTTTCAGGAAGGAGTCTAGTATCAACTTAAGCAGCTATGTGTTTTTGCTTTTAGTACTGTTTTCTGGAAATTGTTCAAGAACCTGATTGCTGTATTCTGATTTTGAGCATAAATTTACATTTTATTCATACTCTGGGTTTGTCCTCCTGATACTTGAACACCGCAAGTGTATCCTCATGCAGATTTCAGTTGGTTAGCATAAGCAAGCTGAGGTCTCCTGGTTTGCACTTCTGCAGTGGAGTCTTCAGTGAACCTGGAAGCCCTTCTCTGCATACATTTTGTTCAAAAATCTTTTGGAAGCCAGGTGACCAGAATGCATTGAGTACAGGATCAAGGTCTCTTGTGAAATGTTTTAGAGGTAGTATTTGTCCATAACTAATGCAAACATCTTGATCTCATCTGGCTACTTCATGCTTGCAACATTGGTGGCAGTCATTTCCAACTGATATGCTGAAATTCATAGCCAAAACTTTACAGGGATCAACCCAAATAATCCTGTAATGATTGACTTTCATTTTTCATTCTTCTGTCCATCAGATAGTTTTATTTGTCCTGTATTATGTTGCTTTCCTTTATCTCCAAATGATTTATCCTTCTAACATTTGTACTGGTGTTGCGTATTTCATAACTGTTAGTAATCTTTTCCTACTCTACTGTTGTGCTCCTCTGTCTCTGTTTTCATCATGTCTCTACCCCATGCATGTCTTCTACTAGCGTCTCTTATCTCAGTCTTCACTAGTGGCAGCTTATCAAATGCTTTGACAAGATTCATGTGTCTGACCGGAGATTTCGTAGTATATGAAATTTTAGGTCTGGTATTTTATTATCTTCGATGATAAATTTCCTGCAGGAGGATGGGGTTATATTAAGTTGCTTGAGCTTTTATTTCATCTCTATTGTGGAATTTTCTTTTTTTTATCAGTTTTGCTATCTTATATTACCTCAATATTTTCATGCTTACTGAAAACTGAATTAAAGGATGTGTTTAGGTGGCTTTCATTTTTCTTTTTTAATGCTGTATACATACTATCTTTATTCTTACAGTGCAGTAACCTAGTTGGGGGTTCTTTGTTTTGGTGGGTTGAGTGCAAAACTGAAGAATATAGTTTGGAAGGTGCAATTTGATTTGACTTGAGAAAATCTTCTTTCATAGTTGGATGAACATTCTTTGTCCTGTCGCCTATTCCTTGCTGACTTTCTGCTTAATTGTGGGGCTTTTGTGCATGTTGGTTTTTGTTTTGGTGTGGGGTGTGTGTTTGGTATTTTTTTTTAATGTTTTGTTCTGTAGGGGTTTTTTGGTTTGGTTTTGTTAGCAGTTATCTCTGCTTTTGCCTTTTAGACGATAAGCTTTCTTCCCATCTTTAGACATGTTTCTAGCTTTACCTATCTGTACGTAGCTCCTATGGACTTTGAGAGGTTCTAATGGGAAGTAATTAATAAAGAACAGTGGCTTCTGGGGCAAGAGAAGGCGGCCATGCATTTCTCTTTGTCAGGAGCATTAAAAGCCTGGTGGTCTGCTCAGACTACCTTGGATTTTTTTCATGCTGCAGTACCTATAATGGACTCTTGTTATCACAGTGCAGCTTTGTGCTACTTCCCAAATCTTTCCTGTTGCAGAACAGACAGCATGCAGCCTGGCAAACAAGTCTTTTTTTTTTTTTTTTTTTTAAGTATTAGGTAGTATGTTCCTTTGCTAACACAGTCCTTATGTACACAGGTCTTCCAGACCTTTTGAGGTGCGCGTGCACCAAACTGCAGGGAAGGCCTGTCAGTGTGATCAGCCCTTGCCCAGATGGCAGATGGCATGAGTATTGTATATGGTGGTGGCTGTGGTGCCTGCATGCTAGGACACTTTGTCTTCCTTACTTAACCTTCCTTGGCGCCTGTGTGCCCCTAGGGCACCTTGAACCACTTCCAGTCACCTTGGGTGTGTGGCAGCTTGTATGCAGCTAGGGTCACACAGCACCGCTGTACAGCAGAATGTCCAGAGCTTCCACTTGCCAACTTGATACAGACTAACGAGAGGTGCGCGAGGCATCCGTGCTAGGGGTTGGGTCAGCAGGATTTTCTGTATCCCCAGTTGCTCAAGGTGCAACACGTTTCCAAAGTGAGCCTCACAACATCTATATAGTGATCTTATGGGAAGTATAATCCATATTCTATTCATCTAAAAAACCAAAAAACCTAAAAATCAGACTAAAAGGTATTCCATAACTGTATGCCTTGTAAAGGTTAAGGAAGAAGTACCTGGAGAGTGCATTAAAGTGGCAGCATCTTAACATTGCCATGGTTTTAGTACTGTTGGATTTATTTTAGCCATATTGTTGTGAATTTTTAGCAGAGAGGTTTTACCTCAAACCACTGAGGGGGGGAAGTGCATAGGAACCCAACACCCAAACCCACAAGCATTTCTGGGTGTTCTTCATGTAAGGTAGGAATTACAGTGTGCAAAATGAGTAATTGTAATAGAGGCTCTTTCATGTAGCCATGTATGGTAAGGAACTATAGATTAATTGGCCCATTTTGTATTTAACAAGTTCTGATCAAAAGGGCAGCGAGGCATCCAAGATACTGATGTGGTTCCACAAAGTACTTCCAGACAGCAGGATCTGACTTGGTGCATATTAGGCAAATGTGACAGTTGCTTGAAGAACTTGAATTTCTGTTTCACTGAACCTTCTACCTTGTGTTCAGTGGTTAGAAGCAATGTTAATTTAGACAGTGCCAAGCAGTGCTGGAAAAAATACACTTCTAACTAAGAATCAAAGGTCTCAGATC
Organism: Mycteria americana; assembly: GCF_035582795.1. Classification (NCBI taxonomy): domain Eukaryota; kingdom Metazoa; phylum Chordata; class Aves; order Ciconiiformes; family Ciconiidae; genus Mycteria; species Mycteria americana. The sequence goes on from NC_134371.1 coordinate 38,849,585, forward strand.
GAGAATTAGAATTCAGAATTGGCTGCAAGATTTTGCTGAAGTGTCTTGAGGTCCTGGTGTGGAATAGTTGAATCTAGCTAGGCTGTATTATGTGTGGGGAAGTGAAGATTCAGTGAAGCCCAATATGCTTCTGTTCCTTGTTTAGAAAGAAATAGCTTTTTCTCTGCTGTTTGTCAAAATACCAATGAGAGTTTCCGCAAGATCCGGAGCTCAGGTTGATTGAGTCTGCAACTGGTCTTTTGGTTCTTACAGTGCTTTGGTCCCCAAAGTCTTTGGTAGTGGCTTTGCATTCATAGTTGATGATTAATCCATGCAGGGCACTTCTGTTTTCTTCGTGGGGATCTGTGATCAAAACAAATGACGTTTTGCACTGACATTGTGAATACGAACAAAGAGGATCTTGGTCATCATGACTCTTGGGCCATTCATAAAATTGTACTGTGACTATGTTTCCTCAAAGCTTTTGTGCTGTTCTGGACAGAAGTTTTAAATGTAATTTTAGGGTCATCTTTTAAAATGCTGTTTGTACAGTATATTTTTGGGATAGTGTTTGACCCAAACTGGGACAAGAATATACCTGGATTTTTCTGTGAAAGGGATTCAGGCTTAGGTGAGTCAAATACTCTCTGTCCAGGTTCTTTTAGATTTTCCACCCATGGAGGGTGTAATGTTCAATATTAAATTTACTTATCTGAAGTTAGTTGATGTTACACAGGATTTCTGATTTAGCAGAGTGATACAAAATATACTGAAATCACAATACAAACTCAAGTTACGCTTGGCAAAATATAGCAGTTGCAATATAAAGTTCAAACACAATACCAATGTGATCCCCGTTACTGGTCTCTAGAATATGCTTACTATCGTGATGTTGGGTGTTTCCAGTCACCAGGAAGGAATATGTGGGTTGAAGCCAGCTCAAGCCTGTTCTCTTTGAAATTCCCTTGTTGGTTGTTTAGTTTTTGTACTCTGTATTGGGCTGAGCCATGTACTCACTCCCCCCATGCTGGTCTAGCTAACTCAGGGAGACAGTCACTTTTTTTTTTTTAATGAACTCAGGGAGAAACATTTACACCACTAGTTGATTCACTCAACTGTAATATAGTCAGATGATCTGCTCAACTGACATAGCTGTTTATCTAAAACAAAGGCCACCCTCTGGTCCCCTTTGTGCTGAGATAAAGTCAGCTTCTTTGCAACAGCTGTGGTTAGTCACACCCTGCATTATTCCGAGCTTCATGGGCACGTTGCCCTTCACCTTTGTCTTCACCGAGCTGCCTTCCATTTTGGGGGTTTATAGGTCAGTCACTGTAATGGAATGATCATCAGATACAGCCTTGGGTGAATTTGCAGAAAAACTCGGACTCGTTGAAGACAGCAGACCCTGCTTATGCTAGACATTTTCATTCTTTGGGTATGATGAATCTTTTTATCAGTATTTTTAGTTTGCTTTTTACTGTATAGTATGCATGTCATGAAGAGGTAGGAGGATACCACATAGTGTGTCCAGGTTGGCATAAATGCATGCTTAAGTATTTTATGCATTGTATAAAACACTTTCAATTCCACATTTAATGCATTTCTGAGCACAAAGGCATTTATTAAATAGAAGAGGAGAAACAGACTGGAATTTCAAATTGCTCAATGTAATTCGGTTTTTGTAATTGGATATACAGGGTATGCAATGAAAACGGTGTGATTCACTATTGCAGCATGGCAACAGTCATTTCACATATCCAGCTATGTTGCTCTGAACAGCTCTGGTGTTGATCACTTTCTGATATTGCTGTTTACTACTTATTTTGGTGTTGAGCGGAAGGGTAGTATAGCAAGCAAATTATTTAATTATTCCAGTGTCAGGATTTTTTCAATATTTGTCTTAAATGATACACTGGCCAAAATTGTTGCTGTGGCTTTTCATTGTTATGGGAGCGGTGATATTCTGACATCTAATGCAGCTTTCAAAAGTACATTTTAAATGTTGCAAATTCTGGAACTTTAAAGTTGATAAATGCTAGTTTATAGCAGTTCAGTACTAATTCTGCCCCTTACTGTATCTCCAGGAAGTGGGAAAAAGTATAAGTGTATTCAAACATACTATTGTAATGCAGCAATGGGTGCAAAATTAACATTGTGTGGACACCTCTGTTATGATACAGCCTCACTGGCAGATGTTGTTTTGTAATCTCTGTTTCCTTTGCATGCAGGGTTTTTCTAAGTGATTTCCTACTTATTTAGGAAAAAAAAAATCCACCTTTTACTTTGTGCCTTGTAGGAGTCTCTTCTCAGCATGGTGGCCAATTTCAACCATACTTGACTAAGGGACAGAGTTCTCACAGTTCTCATCACAGTCAGTAACCGGGTAGAAAAGGAAAACCTGGATCAGTGTGCACCACGACTGTACCTATAAGGTGGAAAGTCTATCACATAGTTGCCAGGCTCACCGATCCCATTTAGCCTGATGTTAGGTGAATGAGCATGTGCTGTGTTCAGACAGCATGGGAGTCAGTGCCTGTCTGTCTGGCACTCAGAATGGGTGGGCAGATGCAAACAAAACTCATAATAGTGTAGGAAACAGCACATTGGAGCTGTTATGTTAAGGGGCCAAGGGTAAGGCTTGAGATAGTGCAGCATGGGGAAATATGGGGGGGGGGGGGGAGGGGGAAGTTGCTAGGGCCTGACTGGGTGCCTATGGGTTATGTGAGACTAATCATTAGGAAACTGGGCTTTAACCCTGTTGCTTATAGAGGAATTAGCTTGCTCTTGCTTATCTGAGCCTATGGAGCTGGCAGAGCAGCCTTCTATGATATGCGTAATTTCTTCCAAATAGTACCATCCAAATTCCTGCACAAAAGAAGTCAGTTTTCACTTTTTCTTGGTCAGAAACACTTCTTCCCGAATTCTCCCCCTTGTTGCCCGTCCCCCCCTCCCCCCATTAGTATGGGGAAGGGGAACAACTGAAGTATATGTGAGTCAAGGGTCAAATATATAACCTTTAGTTTAAGCCTGGCTTTGTATGATACAGTTATGGGCCATATAGTATGATGAAATTGTGCAAAGTGTCAATTTTCTTTATAATTACAGTGGTTAAAAAAAACCCTGAATTTTTAAAGGGTAGGTTTTTTCAGCAGAGAAGAAGATTAAATTGGGACAAGTGTACCATTTCAAACATCTGGAGGGCCTGAAACTGGTTTTGGAGATGTGATACCTCTGTCCTCTACTGTCACTACATAAATGAAAATTATGACACATCAGTTAGTTTTATTTCCTTGATTTTCAGCTCGGTAAATGAAAAGGCTATAGGAAAGAGGCATTGGGGAGCTGAGCATTTGGAAATACTCCATGAGACAATCTGAAGGGTAATTGAGATAGGAAAGGACAGGACAGCAGTGACACTCACAAGCCAAAGATGAGGTATTTTTTTGCCTTCATATGGTCTGTTAGTATAATACCAGCTAAAATTTAAGTGCAGTTAAGTGTATTTTTAGTGGAGGAACCACAATCTCAATTATAGCCTATGGGCTGGGATTGTAATGTTAAAGTGAAATGTAACATCTTCTGTCCTGTGAATGAGACAGTCCCATCAGTTTTTAAAAAAAAAAACAAAACAAGAAAAGGTAGAATGTGTATGGCTGTTCTGAACTGCAGAAGTACAGCTCAACATAGTTCAGATGGGGACTATTAATACCCAAAAATACCTAGAAGCTATAGTGTTTGATTGAAATTTGCAATGTGGCGCTCTTTCATTTGCCCTCCTTTCTGTATTGCATTCCTACAATGAGACTTTGAAGTTACTGCTTTTTTTGAGGATATTTTATTATTTAAATATTGCAGTTTCCTGTCTTCCAGGCTTGTTTATCTGACATACCTGGTTTAGGTCACTTGGAGATAGAGCTTTTTGGAGTACTTTATTTTGTTTATTTTATTACATAGAGGTCTTAAGTATGAGGTGCTGTAATACTATTTTGTTATGTGGTATTATTCAGTTACCCGTCACTTACCTTCTCCATTTATTTGCAGACCATGTGATAGTTCTGAGTTAAACTACAAACCTAAAGTGAATTTCATAAATAATAGCAACTTCGGAAACAGTCACACTTGTTACAAACATAGACCTATGAAAACTGATTTACACTCGTTTTCACACTAGAGGGCACTAACATCTCATGAAATTTAAGCCCAAACCAATTTTTACTCTCTCTATAACACTTAGGTACTGGGTAGTCTTACTGTTTTTGTAGTGGATGCCAAAGGTTTCAATTTCTTTGCAGCCTTTTCTCTGTAGAAGTGAAAAGTAATAGCATTCTTGCAAGGATGCATTAAAAGTTAGTGTGTGGAGTTTTCCTTTGTGGTCCCCCCCCGGCCCCCCCAAACAATAATTTGGGTAATTTGTGGAGAAAAGTGTAAATTCCACTTGTACTCTTAAATTGCTTTTAATGTGGTAATTTTCACTTGAAGCTGGTGAATAGGCATATAAGATAGGAAATTATTGGATAACTTCTTATAGAAGTTATCTAATAGGGTTAACATCTGGATTATACTTCTTAAAGTTGGTAATCAAAGGAAAAGAATCATACATGAACTGGTGTTGCAGGCCAAACTTTAAGTTAGGGTTAATGCATACATTTACATATTGATACCTGGTATGTAGCAAATAGTGTGGAAAGGAATACGAAAGTCTATACTGCCAGTAAGTAATGAATCACAACGGAACCTTCAGTTGTTCGTGTTGTTTTTAAGTAGGTAAATTTAGAATGTGTGTTTCAATCTGAAGTTTGGACCTCAAAGTGGTGTAGCAATTTTGGAAGTACTTTATTTTTGTTATGGATTTTAGATACTGAATTTTGTTTAAAACATGTGAATAAAATGGTTTCTGATTACTTTTTGCTCTTTGTAGGAATGGTTATTCAGTTGCCTTGGAGATGATCCTGCTGCTGTAAATGTAGGGCCGAAGATTAATGGTGTGGGCAGTATGGACCTAATGAACGGACAGTCAAGCAGTGTTAATATTGCGGCTACTGCTTCAGAGGTAAGGATTACAAAACTCAGTTATTGGATACTTAAGACTGTAAGTACTCAATTTTTTTTAAATGCACCAAGATGTAAGTTTTTCTTTTAACAGATCTGGTGCAGCAGAGTCTTGTTTTGTGTGTTGGTTTCATATGCCCCAGTTTAGATGCGAATAACTTAAAAGTTCTGACCTTTGTAGACCAAAATAAAGCATGAGCTAGCATTTACAGCCTTGCCATAGCCAGAGCTGCCTTTTTTAATGTTCTCTTCCATCACATCTAGGCAAGGAAGCTTTTCTTTTCAAGTCTTAGCAATAATAGATGCTCTTAGCGCAATAAACTGGGCTGGCAAGGCCTGTGGGAAATGTTCTCCTCTTTGATAGGTACTTGTGTGTGTGTGTCAAGGGGTGGTCTGACACAGTAGCACGGGAATAAGGTTGTTCCCTTTGTCTCACGGACTATATTCAGGCATTGGTATGGGTCCCCTCCTGCCCACCGAGGTTTCTGCCCTCTAGAAGTGAACAGCTCATGAGTTGAGTGTGTGTGTCAGCCAAGCAATGCAGATTGGCCTCCTGTGCTGATGCCGCTTATTTTGAAGTTAATATAGTTTTCCTTTGGCATCTACTTATTAAGGAAAAGAAGGGGTGGGGTGAAATTAGTACTAGAATTTTTTGAGTTCTTTTTGCTAGGATCATGTGAGGAGCTGTTGAGAGTTGTGTCTGATTCCTAAATTCTTAGCAATGTTGGAGGGTTTGCAAGACCTGGTTGGTTTTGGCTTTTTTGTTGTTGTTGTTTTGTTTGTTTGTTTCCAAAACTCTTGCAAATCACTCCCTGTTCAAGCTTTTGTTGGGTCTTTTTGTTAATGCCTTGCAGTACTGGGATGAAAGGAACTGAAAATCTGCCTTCAGTGTATATTGAGTGATCTTTCCAGGTGCATTGTTTGCCTGTCCTCTTCAGGGAGACTGAATATATATGCTTTGGCTTGTACACATGTACAATACTAACCTAAGCTTTCTGCTCAGGGGAGGCAGTTACTTTATTGCTGATGCATATTATTTTTATTGCTTTTGTCACAGTGTGAAACATGTTTTTACCATAGTGGATTTCAGTTTGCCTTTTTTTTTTTTTTCATTCTTCATTTGTCCTTTGTTTAAAAGACAAGGTATTCAAGAACACTATGAAGTCAGTAGTGATGAGAGCCACAAATTCCTGAAAACAGTTGCTTCCTTGAATGAATCTTTGGACCTTACCAAAGATGTTTGTTTTATTTATATATTTACGCATGTGTTTTGATAGCAGAGTTGCATGTGTGCTATGCACTTGTGTGTATATAGAAATAGAAGGTACCAAAAACAAGGTGAAGGGAAAATTGGAGTGTTGTGTTATCAAAAGGATCAAATAATCTCCAGCACAATTTCACAGTATTGTCAAGTATTGTCGAGATTTAAACAAGAAAGCTGGCATCGATCTCCAAGGCCATTGTTTGTTTTTATACAGATTCTTGTACTTCCCTTATCATTGTATTATGAATCATTGATTGACCATTTGTTGGTATGCAACTGAAAAATTTTCTTGGAGGAAAGCTCTCTTCTTACTCAACAAGATAGTCTTGAATGTTTACATGATGTCTGATAAAATTGAGTAAAATATATTTTGGCAAAGTTACATGAATCTGCTTTCAGCAAGTGGCATATTTTTCCTATCTTGACTAACGGGGAGGAGGGAGGACTTGTAACTGAAATGTTTCTGTAAGTATGTTGGTTACTGAAAATGCCTGTCCGGTTTGGAGTTTTTGGTAGTGTTTGGAGTTTTTGGTGATGTTTTCGAAGGCAGGTTTTTCAGAGGGATGGTACTGTTAGAAGAACCTAGCTAAAAACAGACATGATTATTAAATGAGTGTGTATTTTCTTTCTATGTCCTTATAACAAAAGTGCTTAAAAATGGACAAGGGTTTACTTCAGCTGGCTGAATTCTCGAGGAGTTCACATGTTCCTGCTTCTGTGAGTGGGAAGCCAAAGTCAAAAAATATCGTGCAGCCCTAAAATACTGCCTTGTTAGTTTTTCAGGAGAAGATATTAGCACAGTGGAACTATTTACCAGCATCAGTGACCACGTGCTATCTTCCCTCCTGCCTTGGTATCAGCAGACATGATGCACGTGTTACTGAAAGTAATGTAACAGTGCTGAAATTTGGCTTCTACCAGAATGATCTGGTGAAGTGGTTGTTCATGTGCGTGTTGTGTATATGACCCATATCCATGGTCTTGAAAACTTTCAACACTAGCAGTAAAATGACGCAGACTGTCAGTGCCTTCATGATGTGGGCCAAAGTCTAATCTTTTCAGCTTTCTAGGAGGTATCCCCCTGTGATGGTGGTTAGGATAGAGTGCTTAAGGATATATCAGTCTCCAACATAAGACTAGGCAGGTCTTGGTTTGTGCTCAGTGTGTTTTGCGACAGCTGAGCTGGAGCTCCCACCGATGGTGAGAATAAGCTCTGTGCACCAATACTAGTTTTCTTTCTCTTGAATCTCTCCGAAGTATTAGCAAAACTGCTGTGGGAGCTCTGTTAGCGCTTATGTCAAGGCTATGCTATTGCTGAAGCATGCAGGTGCCATACTTCAGGCAGGCGTACTGTTTGCTGAAGAAGGGTTAAATTTGATACAGTTATTGACTGTAGTAATTGTGGTCCTTCAAGATGGTTTTGTCCACGTGTCTCATCTTATTTCTTACTTTTTAGTCGAGAGTTTGCTTTCCGACAGGTTTCTGAAGTGGGAAGAAACTAAGAAGCAAGAAACATGCATAGCCTTTCAGGTCTTCAGAGCAGAGTGTGGGGCAGCAAAGCAATTGCATGCTGTATGCATATTTCTGAAAGAAGTATGCCTGGGGTTCAGATGTGAAGCGTACATCTGGAGGTGACATCTCAATCTCCATGCGATAAAACCCTTCTTTCTTGTAATGACTGAACAGAATCTAGGTTTGCATCTATGTACTAGAGGAAGTGATTACTCATAACACAGGTGTATTGTTTTCATATGAAACATATGAAACCAATGTGAAGTGTTAATTTCATACAAAGTGTTAATTTTTTGAACCATATTTGTATTTTGCAGGGAAGCTAAATCTTTATGTTGTAGATAAAGATTCATAGAATAATATTCTAGGATCTGATATTTTTTGCAAATGTGAATTACTAGCATTTAAAAAAAAACCCTAAAATTGTTTACGCTAAGTGTCTTCAACAGGAACACATATGTAGCTCACAATGTAATTTTTCTAAGTTTTAGTGCTTCTAAAAGAAAAAGGAAGAGATTGATACTGTTCTTTGATGTTAACTATTCCTTTGCGGCAAACCTTGTCTTTTTCCTCACCATAGTGGTATTTTTTCTGTTTTCAGAAAAAAATTCAGTGTGACTGTATTGTTGTTATTTTTATTACTGACTTTTCTGTCAACAAAATTGGAATTTAATTATGCATTGAAATGTAACTGTTGTGTTTTGAGGAACACCTTTGAAATCCATTGAAGTCAGTTTGAGAGTCTCCGATTTTAGTGGTCTTTGTCAGGAGAAAGTGTATCCTGTGACTGACTTCTAATTGATAATTTGCCCAATAGAAAAATTCTGTGAACAGTGATGTTTGAACAGCAATTTTGCTTTTGGGAGTGTAAAAACAAAAAAGGAGAGGAGAGAACCAAAAATATTATCACTGGTTTTGTTTGTTTCCACAGAAGAGTAGCAGCTCTGAATCCTTGAGTGACAAAGGTTCAGCTGAACTGAAGAAGAGCTTTGATGCAGTGGTATTTGATGTTCTAAAGGTTACACCAGAAGAATATGCGGTAAGTAATTCAAGTAATTTTTGTTAATTTGTGTGTGAATCTTCTTGGCAGCTTTTCCTCTGCTTCTCCATTTCTATATGTTTTTTGCATAACTTCTGTCATCCATGAGTTTCAAAAATGGATCCCACATTATAGTTCTTCATTGTCTATATTCTGTTTAACGTTAAGTGGTCTTTTCAGGCTACGCTGTCCAGGCATTTTTCACACTCTTATATGTAACATAGACCAAAGATTCTTAAATCTATATGATGCAGCTTAATTCTGATGTGCATATTTTAGTTGCAAGAATATACTCAATTTGTACTTGTTTTTTCTGGAGGTGTTTTAATTTCTAACTGTGTTAATTCTTACATCGAGGGAGTGTTTTCTTCTTTCGGGTGCAATGGTACAGAATAGTGAGTTGAATAGCCTGCAGAACCAAGAACAAATGAGTAAAAATATTTAACCAAAACCCTGGGTGACTTTTTTTTTTTACCCTACTTGTAGAGGTTAAGATGCCAGATGGTCCCTCTAAGTGATTCATGTATTTTACTAGAAAGATTGCTAACAAGCTATTGCTCTTACTGCATTTATAATTCAAGTGATGAGATTCATGATGAGTTGTCCTGGGGAGATTATTGGTAAATGGTAGTATGTATCACAAAATATTCCCATTAAGTTTGTTCTATTTTTTTTAATTGTTAATAACTATTTCAGTTAATTATTAATGGCTAAATTGATTTCAATGAGCACACTGAAAACTTAAAGCATCTGGATTATGAAGTGGTACTTACACATAAAATTCTTCTTGGATAGTTAATGGGATTTATTCCTGACTGAGGTTCCAGTCATGTGGTTCGGGCCTCTTCCTTGCTCTGTTGTCAGGAACAGCTGGACAATGAATCACCTACTTTTCATGGGAAGATGTTTTTGGGGCTGGCTATCCTTTCAGTTTTATCTTACGATTTCTCTACATAAACGAAATCTAAGTACTTAGGGAATTTGGGGCTAGGGGCATGAATTCAAGTGGAATTATGCATTCAGGCCAGAATAGCTACAGGTTCCTTTGAATGGCTCTGCTACTTAGCCAGTGGTGGATGCTGTTGAGCAGCAGCGTAGATCACTTAGTCTCTGTGGAGTTGCTGTCACTCACTTGGACAGCAAAATATACAAAGGTGCTTTGTCTTGTATCGCATTTCATAATCCTTTTGCTCTACTGTCCTCTACTGTCTAATTTTTCATCTCTCATGTGCAGAAACCTTTTACTTTCATGGGTGTTCTAAATGTTACCTACTTAGTAAATCTTGGTTAGATAAAAATCTTTATTAAAATCCAGTGTTTTTAGTGTTTTCATGTTATGTGTCAAACTGAGTAGAGTTCCACTCACAAACAGGAATCTTTTAATTAAGCATTTCACATTACGATTACGAACCTGTGGTTGTATTTTTGGTTTATACTACCTGGTATAATTTTGCTGTTTTCTCAATTCCCCAAAAGAAAACATCTTTACTCTTAGCCTTCTCCTTTTAAAGTATCTAGTTTTTCATATCAGGTTTCACTTACTGTAAATGGATCTGAAATGTCTTATAGATAGAATTCTGAACAATTGAGCAAAATTGCCAGTAGTCAGTGTTCAGCCCTTTGGCAAGTTTATAATTAATTTCATTTCTTTTTCAATGTTTCTGTACACAGCTGCACTTCTTCATTACTATTTGTTTCCCTAGGCAAGTTTATCTGCTTTTCCAGTAGGGCTTGCTTGCTTTGAATGCTGTCTTTTTCTGATCATTCTTGCAGAAGGTTGTAGAAATAAGTAAATTTGCCAAAAACTTAGGTACCTTGGAGGAAAAGTACATTTGACCCTTATGCTTGTTTTTATTTTATTGGCCATTTCCTTATTCTTCCTGTTTTCAGTCCTACCATAACAGAGAAGTATAAAATCTTCATCTGGATTTCAGTGTTAATGTGAAGACTACCAGAGTGATGCAGTATGGTCAAGCTCTTGAGGATACCAGCACTGATGAGAATGCAAAACTGTGTTAGTAAGGTTGTCATTATAATAGTGGGTATGTACCTCTCAGATTGGACATGGATGTGCTACCAATTGCTTTTTCAAAGTATGAGAAAACTTCTAGTTTAGCGATAGCTCTTGTAAAATGGATGCAGTGCAGACTGCTGTCATCTGTGACTTAGTGAAGGGTGAATTCTATTACCAACTGCAGAATGAATACTGTTTTAAAAAAAAAAATTTTTTTTTTGAAGTGGTAAACTGAGGAAATAATTTGTGGGCTGTGTATAAGTACCTTATTCATGGAGAGAAAAGGTAATGTGCTAAAGCCAGTAAAACAGCAATGAAAGCAAGTTGCTGCCCAAGAGCTAGTTAGACAGCTGTCTAATTAATGGTTAGGAAACCTTGGCTTGAATGAAAAATAATTCCGGTGTATAGGTAGCATAAAGATGAGAGTTAACTGATAAAGTCAACATCAGCACTGGGAAGTCTCATCCTGTACCTTATATGATATATTTCATTTTGATCAAAATGGGTCACTCTGTACAGATGGGACAGTTACAATCATGCTGGAGACAGAAGAGCAAAAATCTGACAGATCAGTAAGTTTGAGACATACTGGAAATAAAATTCATGCTAGTGGTTTCAGTACCAATATGAGACACACAGATGTCTTTTCAGTTCTCACTGTGTTAGAGATATCATTGTTACTTCAAAACTCGATCTGTTTAGTTAGTGGGTAAGAGACAAGTTGGACTACAAAAGCTATTGCTTGTAATCCTGTATTTTCAAGAAGCTGCTCACCAAGCCAAAGAGAAGCCCAAGTGTAAATATTTTTGGTGATTTTTATTTCCATATTCTTCCCTTTGGCAGTCATCTAACACTATCCTGAATGCACAGTTGGTGTGCCGTTTCATGTAATGTTCCTTTGTTCAGTCTTGAGCTAACTTTCGGGCAAAAGTATGCCAGCCCTTCAAGGGGTCTAGTTTGAACAGTAACGGAAATTATTATTGTAATATATATGTAATAGTCCAGTTGTACTGTTGTTACCAACTGGGTGGTTTAAGTTCTTTGTAGGGTTGAAGGCCGCTTTAGAAAGGGCTAAGTTACAGCTGAAACAGGTGAGATACTCAGGGGTAGCTGCTGCTTTTGCAAATTTATAGTTTGCTTTATCCCCCTGCAGCTTACAAAAACAGTTTCCAGGGGATGTATTGAATGCCTGCGTGTTTCATAAGTTTTGGGGAAAAAGAATCCCATTCAATGAGTATGAAGTAGGACACGTTTGTTTTCTGCTAAGAATTCTACAGACAGCTTTCTAGCTGTAACTAATAAGGAGACTGTCTCTGTTTTAAATACCTGCTTTTAGGCTGATCACTGCTCACTTCTTTATTAAACGGCTAAAAGCCACAAAACAAGTTGGTGCCAGGATTACCCACTGGTGTCTGGCCCTGCTGATGGAGCCGTTGTGTGTGTACAGGGTAGACACAGTTGCAGTGAATGCTGTCCATTTTTGTTGAAGGTAGGAGTGTGGTTTCAAGCGTACAGGGCACAATTTGTGGGGGAGGGATATGTTAATAGTGCAGTGGCAGTAGAAAGGGGGGGCTGGTGAGACTGAAAGAAAAAAGGAAAATGCTTGGGGACATGAGCTCCAAATTAAGATGCTGGCGAACCTCAGGTTGAAGAAATATTTATTTTTTGCTTTACAGTAAATTCTTATTCCTTAGACTGCTACTGTTTAATTATTTGACTGTTTATTACTTTTTGACTTGCTTTTCCATTTTATACTTCAACTTAGCCACGGTGGTGTAAATATTTGAGGTAGAATTAAGGGAAGCGCAGCTGTATAAATCCATTGCTTTTTTTTCCACCTAGTTATCTAAGAAGGTTTCTTTATTCTTTGCCCTAGTCTCTGAAAGCGCTACAAAGTAAGCTCACACTAAGATGTATGTGTATTTCTTTCTTTTTGTTTCCAGTTAAGCTTTGTCAAATGGGTGATGGAAAAAAGAATATTGCTTATTTTGGAAACAATACACAAAGTTTATTTAAAAAAATGTTTAGACAAAACAAGGAATTTTTCTCAGAGGTGTTCTTACCACAGTTAAATATCAAGTTATGTATATCTGAAGAAAGAGCACGAGAGCATGTTTTGTAAAGGAAGCAGGTCCCAAGAGTTCTGGAATGGCATTGTGTGTGTAATAAAAGTGCAGAAATAGGTTTTGAGGTGTGGAGGGTGCAACAAACTAATTTTTTTGCCCCTTCAAACAGAACAAAAATAATTTAAAGTGGCCCAAGGTTCCCCCCAGGAGAACTTTCTGTCTTGTGCGGGACTCTGGCAGATTCACAGTCCCCTCTGCAAGTTCCTGCGCAGCGCTACTGGTGTGAGTTGTGCTGCGCGGTTCCTGGCAGTAATGTTGGTTTTGGCCTCTCCTGAGGCTGGTTGTCGGTGGATTAGGGAGTTTGAGGCAAGTCTGTCTGCTGCATCTGAGAGCAGTTTGAATAAAGTGAAGCACTGGGCCCTAGGAGCTTTTGATGAAAAAGGATGTCTGCTTGTATGTGTTCCTGTTAGCTTTATTTTACAGAAGAATATTAAAGAATAAGTATGTCCCCAATGAGGGCAGAAGAAGCAACTTTATTATAGCATGTGGAGGAACTATTAATGATAAAAGTTTTGGAGTGGACTTTGTGAGAAAACAAGTAGAGTTTCAACACAGGAACTTTAATCCCCCAGCGTTCATTTTGGACAGCAGAATTATTCTCCTACTGATGCAGTGCTTAACAGAGGCTTAGCTATTTTTTCAGTGAGGAAAAGTATTCTGGCAGCCCGGAGAGACAGTGCTAAGCCAAGTTGGAAGGCTTAAATATAATTCCTTCTAAAAATTCAGATTAAGGAACAATTTATGAAGTGCTGCTTGAACCAATATGGCTTCAAGGAAAATCAGATTATGGCGGTATTCTTGAATAACCAAAATGTAGACATTTGATTTTTTTCATCTCAGACAGAAACTTAGTTTTTCTTTTCACACTGAGGGTCTCTGTCCAGGAGCTCTATGGGAAGTGCACTGTCCTTATGGTAGGTACATGGCAGGAAAACTTGTAGTACAGCAAGTAGCCTGATAGGAGTTCATGCTTGAGAAGGTCTAGGGACTAGAAAGGTGGAATTATAGCCCAGATCAAATGGGAACTTTCATAGAGGAGCGTGGAGAGGAGCTCAATGCAGTGGTGTTAACGGCAACTAGACGTTCTTAAGTTACAGGTTCCTATGGAAGGAGGGTAATCCATATGTATTCACAGAAAAGAGAAAGAATTGGGGAATATTTTAAAATTTCATTTCATTGAGCTTCTTCATATTCCTCAAAGAAGCAGCATACTGAAATGAAGTTCTTAATCGTCTGGATGTAAAACTTGTGGCCTGACAGACCTGCCTGAGAGAAGGGTAAATCTCTTTATATGTATATGAAGCTGTGTGGTAATAATTTTAGTATTTTGAAGTACTTAATTGTTAACAAGTCCAACATCTCAACACCCAGGAGCGCTAAAATATTTTTAAACTTGGCTGTTGGGAATTGTCCCTAGGCAAGGTCTTTCTACTACATGCAAAAGCTCCCATGGCTGTGCAGGGAGGGAAAAATGATCTTCGAACTACCATTGGAATTACCAGTGTGCTAATTGCAAGATGATCATTGACTGTTTTTAAAAGATGGTTTTCTCTTGTAGTGTTCTTCAAGTGGTTGAGAATTGGGAAATATATTAGTAGTACATTAAAAACGTACCTCTTCCAATCATATTCTAGAATTGTTATCTAGGATCTAGGGCAAACATAAACACAAAACTTCCATTCAGCTCTTTCATTGCCTGAGCAATGAAGAAGTACTTTTAATGTATAAATAAACTTGATAGACATATCCCTTCTGGAAAGGCAGAAAATATCAAGTTTCCCTATCTTCGTGTAATCAGAATGCTTATTTAAATGATAAGTAAGAATAAGTTCACAGTTTTGTATTGCACACCTAGTTCTTTTTTTTTTTTTTAAATCCATGCAGCTGACAACTCAAAAACCAGAGAGGTTATGGTTGGCTTGCTTCATGTAACAAATTGATGTGAACACTTACAATTTTTGGTTTGAATATTAAAACATTAAACCACATTTAGGAGGGGGAGCTATCCAGGAATTTGTATTGGCTGGGTTAAGGAGCTGGAATGAGAAAAGTTAGTGCATTGTATCTCTTTCACTGCAGAAACCAAACTAGTGGCTTTGTTTATTGGGGTTTAAATTCCCCTTGATTTGGTCATGGTAGAAGTTTGTTGTTGTTAGAGCTGAGCAATGGCATCTAACATATATATAATAAATTATTTTTGAAATTTTGTCATTTCAAGTGCTATTAATTAGAATGCCAGCCTTTCAGTTTGCTTTATTTTTGACTTAGCAGTGAGCAAGCACCTTTAAAAGGATAAAAATTCAGTTAAGCGTTAGACTTATAAATATGAATAAGTTAATGTTTAAAAAAAAATCTGTTTTGTCAAAGATATTTTTAAACTCCTATGTGAGGTACACTGTCATGTCTACAAACTCAAATGGCTTCTTATCCATCAGCTTAGGTATTCAACTATCAGTCGCTTGCCTCTTTTGAATTGTGAACAGTTTTTTAAGTGCTTTGAACTCTTAATGGGTATTGCAAGCTCTGTAAGAAAGGGCCCTCAATAAGGGATGTTTCTTGAACAAGTGGTAATGTGATACAGTGTTACTGAAGATTGATACTACTTTTAGTGAAAGCAGCAAGACGTGTAAACCGAACAAGCAAAAAAAAAAAATCAGCCTAATATCAGTGTGATATTAGAAGAAAGAAGTTCCTCTGTTAAAACTTACTGAGTATTTTTAGTTCTCAGACTTGCTTTTTTTGATATTGTAATGTACTTAATAACAATTTCAAATCTTTTTAGTAATGAACGTTAATCTTGACCTTTGGCATTTGTGTGGTTTTTCAATGTTAATATACCCATTTAATATCCCTATTTAAAATGTATGCGTTTACTTTGATATGTGAATTCTGGTGTGAAGTTATAATAACAGTCTTTGTTTCATAAATATTGTGTATTGGAGTCACTACTGAAGCAAGTAATAGTCTAATTCAGCTAAGGCAGTTCAGGTTGATTAAGAGGACAAATTCTGGAGGGCTGGGAAGAAAGACAACATTTATTTTTAAGCATTCTCTCTTCTATGTGAACAATGAATCAGTTTCCTGGCTCACTTTTATTGTACTGTTGTTGTAATCTTGTTTTAGTGAGGAGGATTTGCAGTGAAATGTTAATAATCATTGAAATGACTGTCTTTTGTAAGGATGTTTTAATATACCCTATATTCAAATTTTATTGAAGTGCTCATTCTTTTGGTTTCACCTTCCCCACCCCAACCAATTTTCTAATTCATTTCCTTTATTGAGAAGCGTAGCGATACATTCAATCAGCCACATGTTTACCTAAAATAATACATTTCTGAGAAAGCTTGGTATACTTTAGCGGACAAATGGGAGACTAGAGATTGAGTTCTATGGCTGGTGTTTCAGGACTGGGTTCTTCACCTTGGAAATCAAAAGGAAGAGTTAACTCTTGCTGTAATGTGTGGCTGCTCTATGGTCAGGATTGGATCAAGTGAGAGGAATGAATCCATGCTTTCCTTCTGTCCCTCTGTCTCTTGAGTGTTCTCTGCAGGTAAGAAAGTGTAATTCCTTTGGCTGTGCAGGCACAAGCACTTGGATACATGGTTAGATGATTCACAGAACTGGGATAGGTTTGCTCTTTCCTAGTGAGTGGGAAGTTTAGAAATAACACGTACCCCCAAATATCAGGCACGTTTGTCCTACACAGTGGTACAGACTTTCTGTGGAGTATTTAGATAAGTGCTGCTCTCATAGGGAAGCCCTTTTCTTAGGCATTCTCAATTTGTCATCTTAAACTTTTAAGTAAGATTTAGAAATAAATACATAAGCTTGTGCCTCAGCTCCTTTTAGGATAAGTGTTGTCTGAACACATCTTGATTATTAGCTTCAAATCCATTTTAACTCTAGAAATTAGCTAGCCACATTTTCCCTGCCCCCTTCTTAAATATCATGCTTGTGGAGAAAAATTTTGTTCTCCCTACTTGTCGGATGTCTTTCCCTGCCCCAGTAAAGACATGCCTTGCCTGTTTGTTTCCTCAAAAGAGCCTTATATGTAGATATCTCAAATAAGAGGGCATACTATTAAATTGTCAAGATGAAGCGGTATTTGCTTACCCAGGTGCAGTGTAACATAACCCAGAATGACATCTATGACATGTTTAGAAGTTTCTAAAGCTCTTCTGTGTGTAATGTAAAGATCCAGCTGTACCCTTCACCTATAGCAAAGCATTGTCCAGCATGTTGTGGCTTTTGGCAAGGTGGTACTCCTGTCACTGTCCAAGGGTCCTAGTCTTTTCCCAGATAACCTGCTCAGGTTAGGAAAAGGTGGGAAAGAGCAGGAAAAATTACCAGCATTGTCTGTGCACGCGTTCAAAATCCTTCAAAAGCAAAGTTTTATTAACCACCGTTGGAGTAGTTTATGTTGTCCGGGCACACTTTCACAAATTTGTCTGCTTCCCTCAGCAGGAATGACTTGTTGCTGTCAGTACTTTTGGTGGCAAGATAAAACTACTCCACTTGAAAAAAAGGCTTCGTGTGAAGATTTCTGTATTTCTGACCTTGATGGTCTAAAAAACAATACTGAAAAAGTCTTTCATCTTAGGAAAAGAAACCATTTTTATTCCTTCAAGAATAAGTCACTTTTTCATAGGCCTCAAAATGAAAGAATAGAATGGTTTCAGTTGGCAAGGTTGCTTTCAGTTTGAAAGGTATCTTCTGTTTTTGGCAAAAGTTTATTATATATTTTTACTGTAGTTGCTGTGGGTGTAAGGGAATAGAAAAGTTATGTTGAAGGCAAAGAGTATTTTGGCCTACTATATTCCTAAATTTCCATTCTTACTGATCACTGCTGCTTAAAACAAACTTTGGTAGGTATGTCTGTCTGATATCCTTGCCTTCATCTAAACTTTTAAGGTACAGTATGATTTGTGCTGCCAAGACAGATGCCGCAACTGATCAGTTGATTGTTAAACCACATTTAAAAATGGTAGTTTGGGGATTCATTTTTAAACTGGCATTTAAATAGTTTATGGATATTAATGAATGGTAGGTACAAATCGTATGCCTCATACCACATGCGAGTGTGTTTATGTTACAGGACCAAGGATGTCTTGTTTACGTTAAAGTTTGTACAGGATTTACTGCTACAAAGGTGTTCAGACATGCACGTTTGTGAGTGTATACAGTCTTGTTTGTAGTTGAGTCAGTGGATTCAGTCAAATTGGTCCGATTTAATCTCACTTTAGCCCAAGACTAGAAAAATCTAATACAGCTTTAAAATGTCATTGTTTGAAAGAAGGAGCAGCCAACTAAAGCAGAACCCAGGAAAGAAAGTTTGTAAAAAGCAGACTCATGAAGTGCTTGTTACTTTATGGTGTTGTACTGCAAAATACCAGATGATTGTGTACAGTGTGTTGGTTACAGAAACTGGGACTGATTTATATAATTTTATGGTTATGTTTTATTGCTAGAATTCATACCTAAAAATAGATTTAGAGGTCAAGGAGATCTGCCACAAAATGTAGATTTGGTCGTCTTTGGCAAAACACATCACTTCTTGTCTCATTAGAGCAGGTGCATCTCGTTGCACCTGCTTTCTTTCAACTAGACTATCCTAGTTAAAATTTTTCTGCAAGGTTGACTTTATCTGAGAAGCTATTTTGCTATCCAACAATGGCATTCAATGGAAGTTGCAATTTGTGAGGGTCACAAAGCTGTCAGTGTGTACCATAGAGTGTATAAATGGGGGAACCGCCGTTGTCAGGGAAATGGGAATAAAGCTATGCAGCTCACATCTGAGGAAACCAAACAAGGTCTCTGAATTCACCGTTAAAAAGGTATTTGTGATGTCGAACTCAGATAGCACTGGTATTTCTGGGCTACTTATATACTCATTGAAAGAGATGGTCTCTTTCTTCTGTATACATAGGCAGACAGCAATCCTAAGTTGTATGCTTAAAATAAGGCTCTGTGAATATGTTTCAAAATGCAAAACCTGGTCTTTGTGAGTTCTCCTTTACCCTTTTCAAAGCTAAACAGACATCCCAGAATGAAAATGTACTGATTGGTTCTGACTTGCTGGAGGTGAAATGGCTGTATTTAATTTTAACTCTTGCTGTGCAACTGAACAGTTACTTAGCTTAGCTATTCAAATATGCTTCAAGTATTGATTTGAAAGATTTTAGGGATGTTTCAATAGAGTTGTGTAACACCTAGACCGAGATTCAGAGTTTGAAGAGAAACTGCCCTTGAGCAACTAAAGTTAGTTCCTTGTATTCTTGGGTAGATTGTTATATAGCGTTTCTAAGTTCAAGCTCTGACTTGCATGTGTAACTGCAGGATTATGCTCCTGAGAATAATTTCTCATAATTTGTTTATTTTATTAAATGTAAAGTTTAGAGCATTTTATTCTCTCATTTTGCAGGACAGCTCTGTGGTAGGAGCAGAAACCTCTGAAATTAGCTACAAAATGAAAGTTAAATAATACAGGGAAACAGAACAAATACAGTTCTCATGCAGCACAGCAACTTAATCAAATGCAAGGTTAATTTTGATCTTAACTTATAATATATATTTTTTTTTAAATTTCAGGGTCAGATAACACTAATGGATGTCCCTGTATTTAAAGCAATTCAGCCAGAGGTAAGTAGTTAATTGGTTTTGTTTTGAAATTTAAATGAAAAAAAGTTATGCCAGTGTATAAATTCTGGAATTACAAAGTGTATATATGTCAATAAAACTTAATTTTTGTCCCAGTTCATATAGCTCTGAGGCAGATGGATTTATAACACAAAAATATCTGGAACTAATA
This sequence comes from Mycteria americana, assembly GCF_035582795.1. Classification (NCBI taxonomy): domain Eukaryota; kingdom Metazoa; phylum Chordata; class Aves; order Ciconiiformes; family Ciconiidae; genus Mycteria; species Mycteria americana. Next base: position 38,869,376 of record NC_134371.1, read on the forward strand.
GTTTGGGGAATTAAGTATTGGCATTTAAATATGTTCAGCTAGTGCTAGAGATGAAGTATCTGGGTTTTAATATTTCTGAATTATAAACATCTTGATTTGGCTATTCTGATCATAATGTTTTAGGTTTCAGCTCCTGATACCTCATCCTGTCCGGTGTTTCCCTAACTGGTTCATATCTTTTTTTGGCAAAAGAAAAATGGCTGTAACGGCATCTTCTATTCAAGATGGGTGTGATCTGTGGATATATTGGGATAATATATTGATCATTTGTGTTCTCTGTTTTGTTTTTATATAATGCCATATTCCTTTCTGATTGCAGCCTGACTTGAATTGATGTTTTCAGAATCTTCACAGTGACTATAATAAATGATGAATTTGTTTATCCTTATTTCTGTATGATTAGCATTTTCATGAGGGTATTGTTTTGCACTTTTGACTGTTTTTCAGTTTATTGTCCACTTTATCGGTAGTGTGGAAGTCTTTTCAGCTTGTCAGTCACCTTTAGACTATCATAAGCTATTTTATTGGTGGCAGGCTTTTGTCATGTCACTCTTGGGGCACACTGAAGAATATTTTGCTTCAAGTGGAGAAACCTGATGAATTTCTTGGTTGTGATTGTTGATTTCATCATTTGTGTACCCACGGATTTTTTGAAGGCCTCCTTTTGATCTGTACTTGAAAATGTTGTTATGATTTAGGTTTCATGATTTCAGCAAGCTATTTCCCAACCCATGCAGATTTGTGTGAGTGTTTTGGTTGGGTTTTTTTGGTTGTGCCTTTTTTTCTTTTAAATCCTTCAAAGAGCCTCCCATTTGATCTCTGGCTTTTTTTTTTTCCTGAGCATACCCTTAGAGTCTTTTTGATTGGCAGAATATGTTTATCCTGATCATTTAATAAGATATCTCTTTTTTTAAGCTCTTTTCCAAAACTTTAAAGCATTTTACCCTTTTATCTGATTCTTTTAAATATTTTACTGATATGTGTGATTGTGTACTACTTTTGCTAATGTTAAGCATTACTGCTATGTAGTGTTGCCCTCACCCATGAGTGGTGAAGTTGAATAAGCTCTGGGTGCTTTTATGTAGTACCTCATCTCTAGTTACACTGAGCTTCATAGTACTGGATATCAAAAAATCAAAACACCAGTTTAACTAGTTAGGACTTTTCCTAATGATCTGCTGATAAAGAAATTCCACTGCTTGATCTTGATGGTAGTTTATTCTTTGCAATCTGCTTCCAGCACCGCACAGGATGAGCGGTCAGCTGTGTAACAACCACAAGGAAGGAAGCAAGCAAGTTACATATAGTGGCAGTGATCCAGTACTCCATACCTCATAATTTGTTGCTTTTTTAAGGCTACCTCTTTTATCTCAGATTATGTTGTGTGAGCAGACCTACAGAAAGTCTCTGGGGGAAATGTCGAGAAAGTACATTTAATTTTGTTGCCTATTCTAACTTGTTACTGTAAACCATAAAAGGGAAAAACAGAATAAAATAAACTTATCTAAAAGAAAAACTGTGAAAGAGTAGGGGACTGTATCTAGAAAGTAATTCCTTTCAAAAAATCTGTATGTACTGCATAAGAAAAATTCACCTGATGCCTTCACTGGAAAATATCCATATGAAGAAGGGTAGCTGTTTTTACACTTCTCAAGTGTTTGCACAAAAGCAGTTGAAGGCACTGACAGTGTGCAAGTATTATCAGTCCATCAGTGTTCCTTCACAGGTAGACAGAGGTCTGTCGTCTTATATCTGATGTGCCTCTACATTGTGTTAATTCCCTACAGAAAAGGGGCATACAGATTAACTCTGAGGTCAGAAGAAGCTAGACACAATTCAAATGCTTTTCTCGTGTTTTGCAGAAGGGGTAAACAGACATGGAACACTTAGTTTGCCTAAAGGTGTCTTAACAGCAGATTAATGAAGTGTTGCAGGTTTCTGAGTTTCTTTGAAGTATCTACCAGACTGTGTGCCATATTCATATCTTGATTCAATTTTTAAATCTTTACACATACCTTGACGTGTGCACTCAAATATTGCTGAATTTGTAATTAGAAAACAAAACAATGTTGAGCTGATTTCACCTGTATAAAAGGGCTTGTAAACGGAGGCTTTAATGAGTGACAAAAAGGCATTGATAAAATTTGGGTTTTTTATATCAGTGCTAGTAGATACTCTATTTGGAATCCAATTTCACAGGTCTCATCTGCATGCATGGTGGGAGATGATGAGCAACATCTTTCCCAGTGTGCCAAGATTTAAAAACTGGGTGTTTGTTATAGATTGTTGTAATTCACCAACAAATCTTTGTTATACAGGCTGTGAATCCCATCTGCTTCCCAAACTCTGTAGAATGGTATATGAATGAATATTTTTAGCCTTTAATGTGTTTTCATTTGTTTTCCCAAATAAGAGTTCTGAAAGGTGTATTCCAAGATGCTTAATTTTTAAAATAACTGGAGATGAATTTTCACCATCTTTAGGGTGTTAGCAGTATTCTTTAAATATCATAGTTTTTCTTGACTATCTAAATTATCGTGTTGCATCTTCTTCATTATGTTAAAATATTTTTGTAAAGTATTGTTGGTTTGTGTTTTTTTAAAAAGCAACATCAGAATTTCATCTTGGTTATCTTAACAAAAACCAGAGCTGAATAACACTTTTTACAGCAATATATAGTAATTTTTCTTTTGGCATCAAAATCAATGAATGTACTTATAGTACACACTTATACACTTTTACAGCCTTTTGCCTTTATCTGTAGCAAATAAATATAATTATTCTGCCTATATTTCCTACATCTCCTACAGATATCATGGGTTCGTGTGTGTGCTAGAGTTTCTACACATCACCCACTACAACTTCCTGTTTCATGCTCTTAGGAAAAAACTCTCAGGGAGCTTAGTGTAGCCCACATAACTCAGGATTAAGGTACCATGGATCACTTTGCATTTAGGGTGAGCCAGAAGCGTGGACTTGAACAGTTAACCATGGCTTAGTATATAGTGACATGAGCTGCTGCCTGAGCTTTAAGCAGACTGTATCACTCCAAGTGATACTGGAAACCACCTTTCTTCATCATTAAAAATGCCTGCAAGTTGCTTTTGAGAAAAGAAAGTAGAAGAAATTACTGTTTCTTTGTTAATTAATAATTAGTGGGCTGCAGTATAAGAAATGAAGATAATAAAGAACACTCTGCTACATAAACTTCTGTCTGTATGAAAGCAGCTGATTTGCATTTTCATTTTCGGGAAACAAAAAAAGATGGAGTTCTCCAAGTCAATCATATGATTTCCATCTGTTCCCATGCATGACAAGTGGTGTGTTGGTTTTTGTTTTCTTTTTCTTGTAGTGGTTGTGGCTTTCTAGAGAGTAGTGACTATAAAGCAAAATGGTAGTCATAGACTTGCTCAGTTGTGCTGCTGGTAGCGATGTTAATATTAACTAAATGCCAGATGTCCCCTTGCAGAACACTTTAACTTGCTTTTATTGGAAAATCTGATTACTTATTTTACATATTTTAATACATTCTCCAAAATTATTTACCCATATGTACTCACTTTGAAAATCTTTACTGGGTTATTGTCTTTAACTTCTTTATCCCGTCTGCTTCACTAGGCTAGGCAGTGGAAAAAAAAAAGTTCGCTTACTGAATATTCATCTTTACTTGCTCTGAAGTTGTATAATGGTTCCACTGTTAATCCTTGCTTTTTCTCTCCTCCTATTTTTGAAACTTTCACTTTGACCCGTATATAAAGATATTAATGAGAAGCACAGTTTCTCTGTCTGCCGTGTAGTACCGGTTATAATTTAAGTGTTCCTGTAGTATTTTGCTAAGGAAAGTAAAATTCTATAGATTCAAAACGGAATGAAAACCAAAATGAGTTATGAAAAAAGTTCAGCTTTTGTATTCTTGATCCTAAATCTTTCAGTCTTGCACCTCATTTTAAATAAATTCCACAAAATAAGAAATGGGCAGTTGTAGTGATGTCACTCCTGTGCTTGAGTTGACTGGCAGACTAAGGAAATAATCCTTGTGAATACTTTAGGTTTGAAACTTGTGGTGGAAAAAGTGCAACTCTAGAGGAAGATCAAAGAAGCATGCCTGAACTAGAGTAATGGAATAGGCAGCACAGTCTTAGAGTGAAGAAATTAGTATTTTTATAGAAGTGTAAGAATGGTTTCTGAATTCCAGTTCAGCAAATTAGTGTGCTTTATTGCAATAGTGTGTGCAGAGTCAGGTCCATGCTCGTTAGGACTGTATCATACTTCTCCCGGACCGAATGCATTGAAGGCAAAAACCTTGGTGGCTTCCCTTCTGTTGATGGCATCATCAGGTGGTGGGATGAGCAGTGTCAAGGGCAATGAGTTTAGGTAAGTGGGTTCTAGTGAGGGGGAAGAGGGCTGTGAATGACAGTTTCCCCTGAAGCAGAGTGATCAGGTAATAATGCTGAGAAACTGTGGACAGGCAGCAAGGGAAACTACTTTTAGTTTAGTTTATAGTCAAGAGAAAAAGCTGGCTGTACAGGGGAGAGAGGTCTTGCAAGTGAGATGGAGAAGCATTTCTTACAGTAACTAAAGGGAGGAGAAAAAAGGCTTTTAGAACTCTCAAAAGTCTGTGCCTCTCCTGTGCCTGTCCCTAAACAGCAGTGTAGATGTTGGCTTAAGTTGTTGAAGAATCTGAACTGACAGCACAGGTCCTGGGGGCCTGCGTAACTGTGTCTTGGCACCTCTGCAAAAGGATTTTGATGTGTACCTTTCCAGTCAGAAGTAGGATCTTTTTCTTTGCATCATCCAGTGCTACGTGCTTTCATTCAAGAACGTTGATAGAGCCAGAGGATTCTTAAATTTATTGCCACTAGCAGTTACCAGGACGGCTTTGTCTATTACTTCTGCTTCTGTGCTGAGCTTCAAGCATGTATAGGAGAGGATGTGCCTTTGGCTCTGTCATTTTAGTTGGGACCCCATATACTCTGGAACTCTCTCAGTCCCATACCTATCTTCTCTCCACCATACCCATGTGTTTTCAAATTATCTTAACCCTAAGTCTGTTACAATGTAGTTTTCCTACTCTGTCTCCAGTTGACAACAACTTCTGCCTCCTACCTCCTGTAGTCTGAGTTCATAATCTTTTTCCCCCCTCAAATCTAGGAGTGCAAATCTGCCTGTAACTCTCCCATCTCATTGTATACCTCAACCCCGTGCCTCTGTGTCCTGTTGTACACTCCACAAATGACTGTTTCAGCTTGTGATCTTAGTACAGAGTTCAAAGGTTTTGGGGGAGGAAGAGGAAGGAGAGTTAGTAGAAGAGTGGTTGAGGCAAGTGCTCCATGCAGGTGAAGCTGGGAGCTGCTGTGCCTTTAAAGGGTTCATGTAGACCAGTAGCGTGTGTAACACTGTTTAGGAGTTACTGGGTTGGGGCAAAACATGGTGAGTTTGTAATACTCTTTGAGTGCAAGATCACAGAACGTTGCCTTTATACAACATTTCATCTGTTTAGCTTTAATGGTGGGGAAAATGTTAAAAACCTGCAGTAATGTTGAAGAATATTTTTTGTCTTTTTTTAACTTGGAAGACTTCTCATTTCAGTCAGCGCTGGTGGGTTTTTCTGTATTCTTGGCTGAACTAGAATTTCAGGGTTTTAAACAGTACATGATATGGTCAATAATGTACAATGATGTCTTTACCTTTTTGTGAGACTGCATGAAAACCTATTTCATTCCAAGGTAAGAATGGTAATGTAGAACTCTATGTACAACCTTACAGCCAGCCTCAGGCCCCGGAATACAGAAACAGTCTTAGTCAGGAGAATCTGCTAGGAATGTGTTCCAGGAGCTATTTCTGCTGCCTCATTGTTTAGATTTCCATCTTATTTACCAAAACATTTATTCTCTGCCAGTCGTTGCTTTCTCTTTCCAATCAGATAGGGAAAATCTCAACAAGATTTTTCTGGAGCAGAGGCTTCAGTTGTCTGTCTTATGTCAAAACAGGGAGGCCTCTTCTTTGAAATAATAACAATAAATATATATACACATATATATGGTTCACAGTCTGAGGGATCTTGCATCTGTGCCCAACTGATATTAGACCTCTAATTTTGAGTGTATAAATATAAATTTGACCTTATCATTAATACTGTTACTTAAGTACTGTCTAGAGATTCTTGGTAATGTTTTCTACTTAAAAATTACATTTCTGTTGCTAATCACATCAGTGCCACAAACCTCAGTGCTAGCTAAGCCAGGTCCCCTTCTGATGTTTGTACCATCTAAGCCCTTAGATGTACAGTGCCAGGGCAATGGGTAACTTCTGCCCAGAATCATCATTGGTTTTTTACTCTGTGATGAGAACTGAAATAGTACAAGTACATGCCCTGAATTATTAAGAAATTACCATGCTTTCTCTAAACCTGAGATGGCAACTAATTTTCTTCTGCTGTTAAGGAAGTGTAATCATCAGGTGCCAGTAAGGATGAATCACCTTGTATTCTCCCAAGTGCAGAGCTGTGATTGTTATTCCAATGGAAACTGCAGCAGTGGGAGATGCTGAGGGATAGAGAATGTAAACAAGAGTCTCTTGGATGGCTTCCTTCTCCAATAGCCCGCTCTCCTTTGCAACAGGAGCAACTCAGGGCTGCATGGTTGTCTTGTGCATAGTCATTGAAGTGCAGATAGAAGGAGATGGACGTGTGCGTTCCTATGCTGAACATGCTGGCATTTTCCAGGATAGGTTTTGGTGGCAGAACTTCCTAGTGAATTTTGAAGGAATGGCCCTAAATACAAAGCTGGAGATTGCGTTCTTCCCAGTGCCTGTGGACAGGAGCATCTCGGACTCTTCTCTAACAAATACCAGCACACCACAAACTTCAACAAGTGGAAGAATTCAAGGTCTCTCTTAACTGGCATGAGACTCTTTAGTAGTGTGGGGACATTGGTTGAAAAGACATTAAGAAGTTCCTGATTAAAAAAACCAACCAAACAAACAAAAACCCAAACAAAAACCTTTAGAGCTTAGAATATCCAGATACCAAATTCTTTTAAACTATGGCTGTCTTAAATGGCACAATTATTGGTTACACGTTGAGTCTTTTACCTACGTTATATGGTAGCTGGATGTATAATGTGATTCTGGTTTCAGTAAGTAGTTTTCAATGTGGTGATAAAACTGAGAGTGCTTCAGAGTGGAAGATGTGGAAAGAAAGCATGAATAAATAAAAATGAAAGGCTGTACTTAGCTCTTATGCCACTTCAGTAATTAAGCTGTCTCTGTATTGATTATTTTTCTTGGTAGCACTGTGGAATAGGTTGTGTGCCGTATGCTGTATACATTTGCATCTATTCTGTATGCTATTGTATACGAATAGAAGAGCTCATTTTGGTACATTTAGTTTTTTATTATTTTAATTAGAACTGCTTTATTGAAGTTAAGTGGTAGTAAATAACAAGGAAGATGATGTAGTTGCCCAACTGCTGACTAAGTTTTACAGACAAGTAAGAGGCATTGTAACTTTGTTATAAAGTAATGCTTTTTCAGGCTTTACAAGTAGTTTGTTAGACTGTTGAGGCCTACAGTTTTTAGGGTGACTTAAGTACAGGAACAATGTGATTTATTTTTTTTTATCTTTTAAGCAGGTCCCCTTGCTCCCTGTTACTCCACAAAACTGTTTAAGTGCTGAGTGTTGTTCAACTTCGAATAAAATCAGCTCCTTTGGAAGGAAAAACTGGAAATAATGTTTCTTTTCCTGTTGCTGCAAAAGATTACAATTTTGGTATTTCTTTAACGCAACATGCCAAGTTAAAATAATGGGACATGTCTGGGTTGAGTTAACGAGGTGTATCTTCTCATAGACTTTAAGTATCTTCAGAAAGCAATTAAAAACAAAAGAACATGCTGCTCTCCCTAGCTCAGATCGACATTTAAAGCAGGATTTTCTGTGCTAACAAAACAGATCTTGAATTATTTCACTGGTTTCTAATAAGAACTGAATTAAAAAAAAAAAAGTCCCTAATTCAACAGAAGATGAATTGTAAAAGTCTAATAATTCAAAACAATTCAGAAATGACACTTGTGGAATCTCAGTTTACAGAAGAAATCAGAAAAAGTGTAACTATATATTTATTACTTCAATGTATTATTGCTCTGTTAAGTTATTTTGAAACTCTTAAGATTTGTGTCTCTATATGCTCTTGGCTGTGAACACGTGTTATGCACTGATTTAAAAAAAATGAATTTTCATCCTTGTTCTCCCAGGAGCTGGCAAGCTGTGGCTGGAATAAAAGAGAGAAATACAGTTCTGCACCAAATGCTGTTGCTTTCACCAGAAGATTCAATCACGTGAGTTATTTTTTTTCCAGTGTCCGTTACATGCACATGTTTAAAAAGTCTGGGGAATTAAGTGTTCTGGCACATGACTTCTATTACTGATCACAGCTTATTACTTGAAAACTTAAAGTATCTGCTATAAGGAGTTCTTTATCTTCAGGATATACAGAAAGACCAAAACAATACTGAAGAAATAGCTGTGTTTTTGTTTTAAATAGCAGTTATTGATGAAACAGGAAAGTATTAAGTGGTTTTCTTTCCCCTAAATGCTGGCTGTCCTTTATGTAAAGACAGAATCATAATTACAGGTTAAAGGCTTACCATACAGGATTTCTGGAGTAGTAATTAGATGTAATTTCTTTCTGTGTTAGTTGAGTGCCTTTTGCTCCACATAGATGTTTTTGTTCCTAGAAATATAAGCCTTTTGTCAGTATGGTTACCTTTTTAAGGTGATTCTGGGCAAACTTTAAACATTCCAAACAATTTTACTGTGCAAAACTTGTTCTTTAACTCTGTATTTGGCATAATTTTTCAGGTAGTGTATTTGAGATTTATGGCTTTCTTAAAAATTTCTCTGTGTAATATCAACTTTTAAAATAAGATCAGAATTTTAGCTTTCTCCACAATTAAAACTGTAGGACTCCAGCTATCTAGTTAGTCAACCAAGTCTCAAAACTGTAGTGCTTTTTTTATGTAATGCTGTATTTTGTATTTCAGATTAAGTAATTCTATTACCCTCATCTCTCCTCTTGTAAATGTTTAATAATGTCTCCAACGTACAAGTTCTATTCCAGCCCTGTCTTCTGTACCCAGTCTCAGATCTACAGACATCTTTGTTAATCATCTAAAACTCAGACCAAACCTCTAACCTTTTCAGTTTTGGGGGGTTTTTTTGTTTGGTTGGGTTTTTTGTTTTGTTTTTAATCAATTGTTGTGTACTTTCTCACTTTTTCACTATTGCTCACATTCAGGATATAACCAAATCCTATTCTCATCAACAACACTTAGAATATTTCTTAACCTTCTAATGACTGAAATGCCTGGGCATGGGATTTGGACACCTGCCTGATTCTCCTCTTGACTGAAGAGAAAATGTTAAGCTGCAAACTTCTTGTGACCATACCACCTATTGAAATCTGGGAGTTTGGGGCTTTGGTTTTTTTGTTTGGGTTGTGTGGGGTGTTTTTTTGTTTGGGTTTTGGTTTGGGGGGGTTTTTCTGTTGTTGTTGTTGCATTTATTTAAAATTTTTCTGATCTAGCTTTTGAAGTTGCTCCTTTATTGGACTATATATCCGGCCTGAGGCTACTTTTACACTGATACTTTTTACACTAATATCACAGATATGCCAGTGATTCTTCCAACATTTGCTGTCTTAGAATAGAATAGAATATCTCAGCTGGAAGGGACCTACAACGATCATCTAGTCCAATTGCCTGACTGATTCAGGGCTGACCAAAAGTTAAAGCATGTTGTTAAGGGCATTATCCAAATGCCTCTTTTAAACACTGACAGGCTTGGGGCATCAACCACCTTTCTAGGAAACCTGTTCCTATCTTGTTTATTCATGTAAGTTATCTCTTCAAAGAAACATTTTCTTTTGCTGACTATTCTGAAATGCTCTTGTAGTAAGGTCCATGTTAGGCAGTGTACCTCATCAAGGACCGCACTTCTCATTTGTTATTGTGTAATGTACTAAAGAACTGTGGGAATTGGCTAAACAGAAAGTCAACTTCAGATATATTAAAGAATTGGTAAAATATGCTTAGTAGCAAGAAGGAAGGAGGGGAAACCTTATCATGGGAATAAGCAATCAGCTGTCTGCAAAGTGACTGTGATTACAGAACCACTGTTTTAACATATCTAACCTGTAAAATATGTTAAGGACAGAGAGGAGGAAGGTTTGCCTTGTACAGCTGACCAGAACCAGGAGGAGATACCTGTACTTTAAAAGTAGCTGTTAAAGACCTTAAATGTTGCTAAAATGCTAACTTTATTGTTAAATAGTATTTAGAAAACTTCTGAATACAGTGTTTTTAGATTAACATATAGGAATTTCATCATGCGAACAAAATCCCATTAGTTTATTGTTGTAATCCTATCTTAAGTCTCCCCTTCTTATTCATTCTAATGACTTTTTGGTTTTGTGACCATTTTAGATTTTAATTTTTTTAAAGGATGTTTCTATATTTTACTCTGTGGAACATTTATCAAATCTGCCCACTGGATTATTAATTGATGGGTGATATTCTTGTTTTTGTCCAGTCTTAGTTTTTATAAAAATCCATACAAAACTGGCTATATGCATACAACAAAGGCAATAAGGAGAATAAGATGTTAGAAATACCTGCCTTTTAGTAATACATTTCTTCATAATAGGTGGTAGTCCTGTTTCCCTGGCAAGCATTGCTAGCTGCTAAAGGGAGCCTTACATATTTTCATTACCCCAGAGTGCATGTTAGATAGTTGTTGATAGTCACTGGCTATTAAATCTGTCTTCATTTCCTTTTTCTACTGTGCTTCATTTGTTTCAAGGAACTATTATTTTTGATTGAAAGAGAGGTCAGTCTGAAAGAAATTATAAAACTAGGTGACTCTCAAAGGTCTGTAGTGTCCTTGAGTTTGTTTGATATGTTTCAATGGGCTAAAAGACCTATGTCAGTGTTTAAATTTTTTTAATATGGTAAAGGAGAGCCTTGAATAAAATGCAGCACTCTGGCTGGCTTTCAGCAGTTGTGTATAAAATTTCTTGTACTGTTTCTCTCCCCTCTCTCTTCCCTTTGGCTTTGCATCTGAAGGCCTTGCTAGAAATGATGCAGTTGGAAAGGGACTAAGACTTATTTATGAACTCTGCCTTTCTGTAGCTTATTTTTGGTGAACACCAGAGGAGCAATAAACATACAAACAGAATATATTAGCTTTAAGATTGATGCCGTAGCAGGCAGTCTGTGATTCTCTTTGGATGTCATTGTATAGACATTTCATATAGTGGTATGTACACAACTAAAGCTGCGGATTTTCTTGTCATAAGGTTTAGGTTTGTCATTAAGTCCATTTGTGTGCTTTCTCTGCAGCCATAGAAGTTGGATGTGCCCCTCTGTCAGCTGACAGGTTCCTTCCCTGAGAATATCTTTGCTAATGATTTCTTAAGAGCCTTCCTAGTATCTTGAAGATTTTGTTTTCTGTTGTCTTTAAGCTCCAGTGAAGACCTGTCCATCTGACAGGATCTGTCCCTGGCTTTCATTTCCCTACTGGGTTTCAGGCATTGCATTGGCTGCTACAGAAGATTCCCTTTCTTAGATGCCTGTTCTTGCTGGTTTTGATGTCTAAAAGAAATACATTGCCAGTAATCTGGATTGTCCTTGGGACACCCCTGAAACAAGAACAGTGGCGAAATCTAGAGCGTGTCTTTGCTGTGTCAGTGAGTTTTGTGGAGTCACCAGTGTAATCAAGACAGGCCAGTTTGAGGCTCTTTTCCATTGATTATCTCCGAAGAAATGAAAAAAGGTCTTTTTTTTTTAACAGGCAGCCAGTAAGTACTTGAAGCCATTGCAATTCACCATTAAATCACCTGGAACAGGACAAATAGCTTCTCTTTCTGATTTTTCACATTGTCAGCACCACTACATTGGGATGTTGCAGTGCTTAGGCTGTCTCTTGGACTGTATTTAAAGCCAAAAGATTTGAAGGCATTTCTAGGTGGTCTTTCCTATTTCTTTTTTCTTGTTTGTTTCTCCTCTCTTTAAGGTGTCATTTGAAAAACATTGATCTAGGAGTCCTAATAGCCTGTAAGAGAAACTGGCTTGAAGAGTCAAAGAATAGGTAATAAAGAAGAAACCAGTCCAGCTATTTAACGTATGCTCAGATGCTGGGTTACTTTGCCTCTAACCAATTTTTTAGGAAAACTGCTGCATGCAGCTTTGGTGGCTGACGGACATACCATTTGCAAGAAGTTCTTCCAAGAAGTTTGCATCAGCCTTTATTCTGGGACCAAGGAAAGTCATCAGTCTTACCCTCAAAGTATAGTGGGACTGGAGAGGGGAGGGAAAAGGGGCAAGTATTGTTTCAGTCGCAGGTTCCTATTATTCATGTTAGTACCTCAACTTTTGACTTACTGAGACAGTACTTTGGATAACTTTTGATGTGGTGTGGGCCTATGGTTCCAAATGTGTAATTGTGGAGGACTCATTCATTCCAATAGTAATGTTTAGATTCACCATCCTTTTGAGAGCAGTGAAACCCAAGAACTCCTATGGGAGGCAGTGGCAGCTGGGAATAAGAAGGCACGGTGGAGTAAGCAATTTTCATCTTCCTTGCCTGGTTTGCCTTCTCAGTGTTCAGTTCTTACCCCAGGTGCTTGCTCAGCAGTGTGTAGTTCCTGTTGGGCACCTGCCCCACTTACCTGGGGGTTTCTAGTGCTTAGACCTAAAATAAGTAATCAGGAAAATCATTGCAACTTTTGGCTTTATCAGGCACGAATACTTTTCATCAAACTTCTGTTAATCTTTGAAATTTCACTGGGTTTAAATTATGCATTATGCATCTGTCTCTCTCCTTTTTCCCCCAACTTGCCAAGAGAAAACCATGAACAGCTCTCACTTTGTAAGTAAAGAGAATATTAAATCACTAACAGCTGCTTCACAGCAAATTGATCTGCTGATAGCATTTTGGAAACAGTAATGATTATGTGCAGTTGATTGCAGTCCACTGAGAATGAAGTAGTGTATTTCCAGCATTAGTTATGTGATAATTATATGTGGTGCCTGTAAAAACAGATCGAGTTCAGGGAAGAGAAATCAATTGACTCATTCCATGCCAGGATTCTTTTATTCTTGAAGAATATATTGCTACATGGTGCTCCATAGATCTACACATCTACTATTAAGTATTGGGTTTAAATATGTAATTTCTTTTACATAATTTTTTTTAAAACTCTGATCTCTGCCTTTTCAGCTTTCTTCTGAAAGTTAGTTGTATACTTGCATACTACCATTGTAACTGGTAAATTTGTCAGAGTGCAAAATTGTCAAGTTACTAAACCATTGTTCTTTACCTTTTGAAAATTAAGTGTTTATCACAAATTTCAAACAAACAAGAGGTGTGTAGTTCTTGAAGATTGCTGTTAGGCATTGATATGAAAACATTTCATAGTTTATGTAAAGGTAACACTTGCTCTCCTGGTTATAAGATTATCTGTATTAAAAACCTCTTTCTTCAGTTTTTTTATCTAAATGGGCGTAGAACTGTGCTGCCACAGAGCTTAAAATATTAGAGAAACTTGTCAACTAGATTCAATACCTTGGAACAATTTTAAAGCAAAAGATCCCACTTGAAAGGCAAAGTTTATGTTTTACTAACTGTGAAACTGTGTTTGGGTTGGGTGTTTTGGTGTGTTGTGTTGGGTTTTTTTGTTTGTTTAACCAAATGCAAACATTATATAGGAGAGGAAGTCTGTCTTGAATATTGTAGTGTTGCTGAGTTGCAGTAAAGTGTGATAGTCACATTTTACTAGGATTATCAAATTAAAAAAATGGGGTGGGGAAGAGGTTAGTGTGCTTCCTTTGGAAACAAAACAAAAAAAGACAGGGATTCTACCTTAACTGTAATGATGCAAGGTCAGTACTGTCTGTTTTACATTTGCTTTTTGTGTAGCATATCAGAACGTTTTTAACAGATATTTGGAAGAACGATCCAAAAACTCCATTAAAGAGAGAGTCTTGATTTTGCCTATCTACTAATTAGCACAGAAAGCACAATTAGTTTTGGAACCAACAACTGTGAACTTAAAAGCACCAATATAACAAAATTAGTATTTCAGATAAGGTAAACACGGGATCATTTAAAAAGCGTAAGCTGTGATACAAGAAAAGATACGTTCAAAAGTTAAGCATGTTTTTCTAGGTTGATGTTAATAGGGAAGAATATAAATACACAAATACATGTCAAGGGTTAAATGCTGTCTTGAACTGGTATCAAAGGCATTGATGCCCAAAGGCTGTGGGTCATCTAACAGATTGATATTGGTGGGACAGTGTGAGAAATAATAACCACATTTAAATGCAGTGAGAAAGGACTGGAAGCAAAATAACCACAAAATGTGTAGGAACAAATATGTATGATTTATGTGAAGAACAAACCTGGATAAAACAAAAAAGTGGCCTATTGAAACAAAAAGGGTTACTTAAATTGTTTCTTTTTCAATATTTGGAATACCTTAGATTGTGGTGCTGTCTAAAGATACCAGTGAATGGAGTAGAGCAGCCAAAAATGAATGTTAATGCCAGTAAAAACACATCAGAGAAGAGTGGAGGCGGTTGGATTGAAATGGTTAAGTGTGTTTTTAATTCTTTATCGTCTGCTTACTCTGTCACTGAATGGACTGGATTGCTCTATGCTTCGAAGAAAGTTTTCCGTTTTGTTTTGGTTTGTTTTTCCTGTAAGAGCTTGGAAGTGTTCAGACTGTCTAGCTGGGACTGGGATGGAAACCAGGCTTCCTTGAGTAAACAAGAGTACTTGTGTGACACAGTGCTTGTGTCACTGTGATACTAATAAACTTTCCTTCAAGTCAGGGCCAACATAGTAAGTTGTTTGTTGTTTCATCCTTATGAAAATGATTGATCATTGCTCTGTATTTTGAGCAAATGTTGCATAGTCTGGCCTACCACAAGTGGTCTCCTATTTCATTGATGCTCTGTTAACTTGAGACCAAAGAGATTTGGGATTTTAATGCACAGCAATTATGTGTGTTGCCCCTACCTGATTCTTTATGATACAAAAATCTATGTTAAAATTTAAAATTTCCTTGATCTTCAAAGGGAAGGCATCTCCTTAGAAACTTGCTCATCAGTCAAGGGAAAAGTTTTTTTCTCTCAAGCTGTGTAACTACAGCAGAACATCAAACTGAGGTTTAACTTTTTTTAACAACATTTTGAAGTACTGTCAAATACTTTAGAATTTATGTGTTCAGTACTTATGTATTTTATAGTAATGCTGTTTGCACAGAACCATTTTTTGTATTTGTCAGGGTAACACAGTTTATCTGGAGATACTTTGCTTAAAGAAAAAAACCCAAACAACCCCAAACAATAAAACAGAAAGGAAAAAGAAAACTAAGCTCCATGGCTAATTCTTTCCTGGCTAACACAGCCTTACACAAACAGATCAAAGGAAAGCAGTTGTTATGCAAGATGTTTGTGGGGTTTTTTCATGGCTTTTTTGTAATTTTTCCATTTTCCGGTTCCAAACAGCTGTTGTGTTTTGACATCCCAGTTCTCATCAGATCACTGTAACTTCACTGAAAATGTAATCATTTTGGAGGTGTGGATCTTCTCATGCTATGCTGTATAAAGACCTGTCATACTGTACAAAGTGAAACAGGATAAACAGGATATTTCATTTTAATTGAAATTTTGGGCAGGAACGTGGACACGTATGCAATGTTAGTTTATGAGAAGTAGTTTAGCATCACTCAAAAAAAATCAAAGCAGCATGACAGGTTGAAAGATGTTTGTGTATGAGAGCATACATTTCTTCATACATTTCTTTCAGTAGTTTTGTAAATAGCAGTCACTCTGTATCTTGCTAATCATTCATTTTTTCATAACTTATAGTGAATACATGAATAAAAGCTGCAGTATTTGTTACCATTTGCTAATTCTTTGCTACTGTTTTATTACAGTTATGAAGGTAACTTCATTTATTTTCTATCATTCTTATTTGTGCTAAAGTGTATGAGGGCAGAGGGCATGGGAGGAGCAGAGGAGAGAAAAGATTAGAATTTAGACATGTTAACAAAACATTTTCAAAGCATAGCTTTTATGGTCATTCATGTAACTACGAAATGCAGCAACCATCCTTCATACCATACTGAATATAACAGTGATTTTTATACAACAGTGAACTTAGTCCTACAAAACTTAACAAATGAGTATGGTAGTGTGCTGTATATTAGCAGGTAACTGGTGTAGCCAGCAATAAGAGTACAAAATATAAACTCTAGGTTATAGCAGAGGCTTCCTACCTTATGTTCCAATTTTGTTCAGACGGTATTTTTCTGATTATTATTTTTATTCTGAGGTGTTGAGAATTTGGAAATGTCAGTGAACTGTAGTTGAAGCTGTTCAGCTCGCTTGAGAATTGGGTAGCGCAGCTTTGAAGCTGTGGAGAAGTAAAACCAAAGGATATAACTCAATTTTAGTTTTTGTATTCCTTAATTTTGTAGACTCTTGTAATAAAATTTCATCATGATTTTATTTTCTTGGGAGAACTTTGTTTCAAGTTTGAGAGTTTTGCCATTTGCTTTGTGTCTGTGAGATCTCATCCTCAAACTTAGCCTGAAAACGAGTGTCTCTGCATAGATTGCACGTAACTGATTGTGCTGAGTTTTGTTGAGATGTGCTGGCGGCAGAAGGGTTTTCCACATTAGAAAAACAGATCTCAATGTCTTTGTACGCAACTAACTGATGTGACAGATTTTACAAAGACAAATTCTAGCCACCCACACACTTACTGAGAAAAGCAGGCACCAGAACGTGCGCTCCCCAACAAAATACTGGAGTGCATGGTTACCGGTTATGAAATGGGGAAGGTGACAAGAGTAACAAGATAAAAGATTCAATTCTAAATATAAGTTGGATTTATAAATTTGATTTAAGCAACTGCTTGACCATGTAATGGTGGAAGGTATCTTGGGTAAGAATGAGCAGAATAACAGAGCAAAACACTTTGAAGAAAGTTTTTTATTAGTATCTGGGTTATATTCATTGGGTTTTTATAGTAGAAGCATTTGCATCTTCTAGTATGTATTCAACTTTATAGATGGAAGTTGAATACTGTGAAACTTTTAATGTATTACTCATGAAATAAAAATATTAAAAGTGTAATGTTGAAGCCGTGTACTTTAAAAAGGCAAATTTTCTTCTTTTTAGGTAAGCTTCTGGGTGGTTAGAGAGATTCTGCATGCACAAACTTTAAAAATAAGAGCTGAGGTTTTGAGCCACTATATTAAAACTGCGAAGGTAAGAATTTGGACTGGGGCAGGGGGGTTGTGGGATTCACCATGATGAAAGTTCTTATACTTAAGTTGGCCAGTTCAAAAATACACATGGGTAAATATTTATCTGATACCTGATTTAGCTGTGGTTGTATCTGTTGACATGAATAGCTGTTTGGTTTCTGCATATAACAAAGTTGTCAGAAATAGTGCCAGACCAAAGTCCTGAAATGGCAGCCTTTGTTTACAAAAAAAAATAGCTTAACTAAAAAAATGCAAATATGCCTTATTTCAAATATTGTTTATTAGATAATATAATTTACTGGATGTGTTTTCTAATGTTGGTTAAACCAAAATGCTGTGTGTAGAATCAGTTCAAACAGCATCAGTCAGAACAGAAATTGTTTGCTTTTACTATTGGAAGAAAAGGATCTGTTGTCTCTTATTCCAATTGTGGCATGAATAACATCAACTTAATAAATATTGTTTCAAAAACATACCTGAACTCAAAAAACATTTTAGAGCTCTCATCCTGTGATATCTTCCTGAAAGCCTTTTGGACTGACATTCATAAGAAAAGGGTCAACATTATGTGTAGATGAACCAGAGTCCTGGCCTTTCAAACAGGATGAAACTGCTTCATTGTAGTGTGAAGAGAGGGATGTTTTTTCACGTTTTTGCTGTCAGATGGTGGCTGATTGTTACTACAGCTAACTTCTGTGGCCACCTCAGGTTACCTGCAAAAAAAGTTGTAAAATTTTTGTTAATTACCTTGGTATTCATTTTGCAAATGCATTCTTTGTTTTGATATGCACATTTTTAATGAAGTAATATTTTACTTTTACGGGATTTGACTATAAATTTTGGGCAAAGCAAGCTAATTTTGTAAGATTCCACAGGCTTTGCTCAACAATCATGCTGTAGTCATAAACTGTTAAGAATCTCTCTTAAATATCCTTTGATATCTGGTGAGTTAATGTATCTTCATCTCATGTATTTTTAAAAATCAGTTCTTGTTTTTTTTGTTTGAAATACAAACATACAAAAATTTGCCTCATGATCCATGTCGCTCCATAGAAGGGGGAAGGTTCACCTGCATGGTCATAATGCAGAACCAATCTTGGAAGCTAATTGGGGTCAGGTTTGGTTAGTACTTGGAGGGGACTTGGCCAGTGCTGGGTGCTGTAGGCTCTGCTTTGGGCCCAGCACCCTGCCTGATCTCATCAGTGGACTGCAGACAGCGGCATCTATTGAAGTGCTGCTGGTTTTGAGACAGTTATGTGCTCTGACAGTTAGCTGAGCTTTGCTTACCTATGAGTTGTAAAAATCACAATTACAGAAAGCCAGAAACTATATATGGGGCTTTCTTTATATCTGTTAATTTACTTACTGTATCTCTTACCTTGGCTTTGCTTACATGTGGCTGCTAACATGAAGTTACTGCAGTAGGATTTGAAGGATTTTCTGTTTACACCAAAGCTATTATCAAAGCAGCTTGGTGCCAGAGGTCATGCTAATTAACTTTTCTTCAGATAAGCTTTAAATCCACTCTACAGTGAATTCTTTGTGCTGACAACTACCTATCTATTGTATAGGTAGCAGTACTTTAATGGTATGTCATGCTATATTGCTTTATGCATGAACTAATTGGACTTAAAAGTTGCGTTCCCCTGAAGTTCCCAGACTATCCTGATTGGCTATGACTTCTGTTTCCATCCTGGCAGCAGCTAGGAAAGCCCTTTTTTTTTTCATTTTTAATCAGCTACACTGTCCTTTGGGAAAGTGAACTTTACCACCTTGTTTGGGGATGCATGGGGAGTGGGGAAGGGTTATTGTGTAAGTGCAGGGACAAACACCAGCAGTACTATTTGGAATTATAGTAGGACTATGGTATATGACAAATATCCACCCCTCACACCACAAAATATTGATTGCCTGTTACACACAGTTACTGAAGAATCCTCCCAAAAGAGGATTAGAAGAGCGAAACACTTCTTCAGTAAGTGTGGAATGACTCTCATTTGTCAGTAGACATGCTGGAACTGTAGGGTTCTGGGCACCCAGACTGAAATTGCTACTAGGGTGACCTGACAGTAAGCATTAAATGTGGCATTTCTGAGTAATACCTCTGAGGACTTCATTCTATGAAAGGCTGTTAGTTTTCTGGCAGTGTGTTAAGTGGAGAGAGAATCATTTGTCCTGCTCCAAAACTATTAGCTGGAAAACCATCCTTGCAGTGTCACTTTCATCCTTCCAGATATAAGGTCTCCTCTGATATTTAGCATTTATTCAGAATAAAGTTAGTCTAACTTGTTTGTCCTGTTGTCTCATGAAAGGTGTCCTAATCAAGGAAACTTGGGTAAGCTGAGTTTCAAGGAGGAAAGACGACTTCTACTATTTCTTGAATAGCAAGGGTTCCTTATATTATTGTATTATGTTTCTGGCTGGAACCCTAACCTACCTTGGTGAATTTTCCAAATGGGCTAAACAGGATTTGCAGTACTGTGATGATTTGCAGTACTGTGATTGAGTATCCGTTTCTCTTTATCAAAGTCTTTTTGTTAGGGGTAAAACCTCAGTTTTTGTGCACTCCACCAAAAATTCCTGAATGTAGTTCAGATCTCTGGGTGCTCATAGCTATCAGAATAATTGATATTGCAGAAGAGCTTAAAGAATAGCACTTTCTTATGGATCATTTTTAAGCTTTCATGACAGTAGTACCAGTAGTTAATTGGCCAAGGCAGATTGATGGTTTTGGAGACAGAGGGAAAGAAAAAAAAGAGGGGGGGGAAATTCCAAATATGTAAGAAAATGCACTTATGTGCAGTGTTTTGTAGAGAGTTTTTAAGAAAATTCTTTTACCCTTATGTTCTGTGTTCAATTTTGATTTCATTGTTCCGTTCCACTAGTTAGTTTTAGTTGTCATACCCCAGAAATTGTCTTTCCGTGAGAGAAGTACTCCAGGTATGTGGCTTTTGAAATTTACCTGCTTGATTTCATCTTGCAACAATATTTTTTGGATGCTTCGGTGCAACCTTGGTAGCTACATAAACCTGCGGTGTGAAATGCATTTACAATATTAAATACTGCCATGATTACATCATTCACAACTGGGTTATCCTTTTTGGCACGTTATGTTTCAAAATTCTGTTGAATGCTATGAAAGGAATTTGTTGGGTTTGAATGTCAGAAAATTTCTGGCACTTCTGTTATATGTCCCAAGATGTATGCATATATAGATTTTTTTTTTTTAAGGGCACTCTCTAGACTATGAAACAGCTAGTATAGTCTAATCCAAAACTGTATAGATGCAGTAATGAAAAATTAGGAGTTGCCGTAAAAGTGGTCTGGGTGCGCAGCAGTTCACTGTAATAAACTCTTCATTTTAGAACATGCAAGATTTCTTCATTTTAGATTGTTACTTATTCTATATTCATTATTGACAGCACTTGGAATGTTGTTTATTGTTATTGTATATATTTTTGTCCTCAGAAACTGTATGAGCTGAATAATCTACATGCTCTTATGGCAGTTGTGTCAGGCCTACAGAGTGCTCCAATCTTCAGGCTGACTAAAACGTGGGCGGTAAGTGAGCAGCAGGGCAATGGGGGGATTTTAATTCATTCTTAGGAGAATACAACATTCTGTAGCTTGTTTTCAAGGATGCAATAATTATTAGAGTTACTTTTAATCTTCTTGTACCAGGTACATAATGTTTCTAGTGCCTCTTAAGTCTATGGTTTCCTGTTGAGGTTTTTTTCCATTCTGGCATAGAAATGTTTTCCTTTGAAAAATAGTTCCCTGCAGATTCTGCTAAATGCAGAGGCTTCTAATTTGACCAGAAGCTATTTTGTATTTAGTTGCTGGAAAATTATGAATGCCAAAGTGGGTCATACTTCAATCGTTTAGGGGTTTTAACTGTTGGAATTTTTTTTGCTATGGAGAGCAGATGTCAAGAAACTCTTGATTCAGTTTCCATAAAGAGATTTGTAGTTTCTCTGACTGATAACTACATCTAGCATTTTTCTCTGAGTTCTCAGAATTATTTTCATAGTTATAACAACTGCATTACACAGTATATTTGTAGGTCTGCTTTTGTGCAGTTATGAAAGAATGGCTTTCTTTGCAAACATTTTTATTTCACATCTGTTTTCTGACTGGAATTAATATTGTTTTTGTGTAGTTATATCCTTGATCAGAAGAACATTAGGAATGACTTTTACTCATTGATACCTCAGAGCTGAGAAAACACTGTGCTTAATTCAGCCATCCATTGTGTAGTTATCCAGCTGTGTAAAAAGATGAACTGTGACATTTTCAAGTGTGATAGAAATTATCAGGTGACTGAAATACTCCTGCATGAGAGATCCATATAAATAGATCATTAAAAAGAGCTAAAAACTTTCACTGAAGACATGTCAACACATCCTCGCATGTTACGAAAAGTTTTTCTTTGTCTGATAACTGAATGATAATGTTCAGTTGATAAATGTTACCAAAATTGAATAGAATTCACTCCTGCCGAGATACTAGTCTAGAATTCTGGGCACATCTTGCAAATGCACAATTAAGGAAGACCTTGTTGCAAAATACCAAAGATCTGTCTAAGGAAATCTTAATGATGTTAACATTTCAAAGTGATCTCAAGAATTTCTGGTTTTCTGCTTTTGTCATGTTGATGAATTGATGCCTCAACAGTTTTACATAACTGTGATGCCAAATTGATTTTTTTTTTTGCACATGACTCAAATTTCAATTATAACCATATATTAATATAACCATATTTTAATATAACCATATTAGTTACTACCATAATTATGCCATTCAGAACTGGGAGTCCCCAGTTTCTTTTCCTGCTTAGTCAACCAGAAGTCCTAGTTTGCACTTATGAGGATTATTTGTGTGCTGTTGGCTTATGTATCAGTTTTTAAAGTTTTGCCCCCCTTCCAGCCTCTGAAATGCTAGGTAACTTCTCCCACATTTCTGCAGGTGTTTAATTTCTCATACAATCCCAAGCGAGTCTATGCTTTTCATCAGCTTATATAAGCCTTTGCAAATTCAAGTTGCAGGATAGCTCCTAGCAATGTGCACTGCAAACTGATTTAGATGTCTTTAGCTTGGAAGTTCAGTTTATAAAATCTTGAAGTAATTCTAAGCCTTTGGCTTTCTGTATCTTAAAAGTGAGGAAAGGCATGTGAAAAGGCACACCAAGCCATTATTTGAGTCACCAAGTCATTTGAGTAAGTTATACAGTAACCTTCCAAAATCTTCAGTAAGGAAGGATTTCTTCTCCATTTCTGAGATGGTTTGTAGCAACCCGCGATCAACCTGACTTATAAAGTCAAGAAAATAGCCGCAAGTATATTCACTCCCTTAAAAAAAAAAAATAGTCGCCTTATATGGTTGGAATCTAGAGTTGAAAGGAGCCATTAAATATTTGCTTGGTAATCTAATGTTCCTAAAAAAGATGGAATTCATGTCTCCTGATGGTATGTCTGAATATGTCTGAAATTTGTCTCACTCATTGCCTGCCCACTCTCTGAACTGTGGAGAATAATAAATGCTTCTACTGTGTGATTTGCCCCGTTCAAAACTTTAAAAGAATTATGAACCTTTCCAAGAAAGTACTTGAAAAGAATAGAATTTTCTACTTCTCTCCATTTAATGTAAAGGAATCTAGATGACCAGCTAGGGCTTGGCAATGTAAGCAAAAAATCATTAGACATCTGAAGTTCTGTCTTCTGTATCTGTTAGTCTTGTCTTACCTTCCAGTCTGCAAAACTATAGAAGTCTTCCAGACAACAAATGGTGGCAGAATGTTTTAGAATATTATTAAAGGCAAGCTAATCTAGGTTGATTAAACTTGAACCAACTTTGAGGAGATAAACTTCAAAAGATACATGTCATGTTCCGGTGGTTGGAAAGAAGTCATGCCTGTCTACTGTTTCTTTATCCTGGAATTGGCAGATGTCTGCAGTTTTAATGAACATGAGATGCTGTTCATCTGAATATTGGAACCAAAGCTAAAAATGTAAAGGAATTGCTGGAATGTCAGAGATCAGTATGTCTTCGGAAACAATTGACTTTTAAAAAGTGACTTTCTTCTGAAAGCCAGTGTTCAGTTTGGTGGTGTGTTAGCTATCCTAATGAAGACTAGAATATAGGAAATGTAAGTAAAAAGAGCAGTTGTTATAGTGAATTTACAGAAGGGACATTTCATTTCAGTCATGTTCACATAGGTTGGTCTTTAACTGAAAGAGAAAAAGGAATATGCATAAAAATTTAGCTATCTGACCCTTATAATTTTTGCACTATTGAGTATCTTATAGGCAAAAATTGTGACTGGGACTAGAACATAGATTCTTCTGCCAAAATGTTCAGTGGGAACTTCTTATGCCCTTCTTTATATTCTGGCTCTGAATTGAAATTAAGCCTTTAATGTGGTTTTGCAGCGGTAGTTCAGCTAGATGTTTTAAAAATATCTTAACTTACTTTCCCAATCTTACAAAGAAGGCCTAGTTGCTGTTAATTCGGGGGGGGGGGGGGGGGGGGGGGGAGGGGGGGCATGGACAATGAAGGAGATGCATGACTTTTAAGTTTTGTATTCAAAGTGGTCATTCCTGTAATATTAAGAGCCAGTAAAATTGCTAGTTGGCAGAACAATATACACAGCCTGTATTCAGGTTCATAATGCCTTCTGTAGACAAAAATGGATGAAATCCTTATTCTTTTCCAGACCTTCAAGTACGTGGATATGTGTATAACTGCATTCATTGTTTTTAAAATTGTAGTTTAGTTAAAGATATTTGTCAGATATTAATGGTATTGTTTTAGTCTTTGGAAAAGAATTTGTTAGGATAGCTCTCAATTCAAGAATCAGAACATATTTTGGAAATTGGGTTTTTGTGAAGCTGGATTAGTATAAAATTTCTCAGTATATCTGACAAAGAAATGTTAAATTATGAATAATTAGAGTGAATAAACTACTGTTTTGAAATGCTGTAGAAGTGGACAGCATGTGAAAGTGTGATGTGTTTTAGCTAGATTAGTCTTTTGAAGACTTGGATTATTTCAGAAGGACCCTCCAGACACCAAAGTGGCTAATTTTTTAAAAGGATAGTTTAAATTTAACAGCCAAAATAGCTAATTTTCTTTGTAAACTCTCCAAGTACTCATCCTTAAGGAGTAAATGCTGTAATTTTGAAGCAGTTGTATTTGAAAACAAACCAACAACAACAGAAATGGGGGGGGCGGGGGGGGAGGGTGGAAATTCACATTTTTAAAGGGTAAAAGAGAAATCATAATGATCAAACTTAACGCTCATCTGGTTTTGGCGCCTTTTTTTTTTTCTAGTTACTGAGTCGGAAAGATAAAGCCACCTTTGAAAAGCTGGAGTATGTTATGAGTAAAGAAGATAATTACAAAAGGCTTAGAGACTATATCAGCAGCTTGAAGATGACTCCTTGTATTCCCTATTTAGGTAAGCTAAAGTGTTTCTTGTGGGAAACACTAATGACAAACATACTTCTCCAGTAACTACACAAACTAAACACCATCTTTTAAGAAGTCATGAAACTGTTTGAATACTTCAGTAAAGAATCTATAACCACTTGTTGATTCTGGATACTCTGTATATGGCAAGAAATAACTTCACTAGCTTCAGAAAGAAAATACCTATTAAACCTCACAAACACTTCAGGTCTTACATACAGCATCAGTTTTCTAGGAAATTATTTTCCCATATGTTGTATAGATACACTGATTGACTTCTGGAGAAGTATTTAAGCTGTTATGCCTGCTAGCACTCTTAGAGCTAAATACTTGACTGTTACAGTAATGATGGCTTTTAATTTATGAGAGGGTATAAATCACCAACCTCTGTGATAAATAAATGTAGATCTTAGGGTTTGGAACATGCTAAAATCTGGATATATTGTTGCATTTAATTATACTACAGTGACAAGAGAAACTGTGTTGTTATGACTGACTCAGCTTTATGAAATAATTATGAGAAAATGATATTCCTGTGTATTTGAAAACTAGATAAATGTATTTAATATGTATTGTTTTTGTGGCCAAGCTAATCTAGTGTTACCTAATGTCTCATTTAGCTTGTTTAAAGTGATCAGTGTGCTTTTTTTTAAATGTAGCTTTTCTTTGATAGCATAAGATGTTGGTAGTCACATAAAATTAAGGAAGCGTTTACCCAATTTTTTCCTTTTCCGGAAAAAGTAGTTCACATTTTTGCAGATACAAGTTGCTCTTACACCTAAATTCAAGATGACCTCCTGTGGTCACTAAGGCTCATTAAACTGTAATGTCTTTGTTCCTGAAGTTTGATACTTCCTTTATTCAACCGGACTATTAACTTTGTCAAGATTAATAACTTGACAGTCATTTTTACAGTGTGATCTGTGTGTCCATCATGATACTATTTCAGTTGCTTCATAGCTTGATATGAGCGACAATACTATCTTTCATGTTAGAATCTAGAATGATGTCTCTAAAATGCATATATTCAGGTTATGTGAAATTGGTTGAATTTAAATTCTTTATACTTAAATCGAAAAAAAATACTTTATTGTGGAGAAACAATAATAATTTTAATAAGTAGGCATATAGAGTTCCTCATTCTGTCTTCATTTTTTACTACCCTGTTACATCCCTCCCAGAAACATCCATCAGTTCCAGCATGATCTTAACAGCTGTTAATTTCCTGTATTTGCAAGTATTCAGATGTTAGTGACTGTGCGTAGAATGGAAGAATCAGCATGAGCGTATTTTGTCTGAAGTGCAAGTGTGAAAATTTCTGGTGTGGCATACTATGACATGCTACCCTGTTTGTTGACATAGCTATTAAAACTAGGCCTGAATTAAAAGAGGCGAAGAAGCCAAGAATAATGTAATGTGATGTGATTAAACATGTAATTTTGTAGCTTTCCTATCATGTGTATGCATGTAGTGTATATGGACTGTATATGGTTCTGAAATGCAGTTTCTAGCTTTCGAGATGCTTTTTAGCTCTATGCCATGATTTATGAAACATGAAGCCAGGCTCAAATTGTTTTCTTGCTGACCATAGAAGTCCCAAGCCGACCTGCTGTCAGATTTTTTTAAAATCTCATGATACTCTGACCCTTGCCATTATGGTCTTCTAATACTTACTGCTGTACAGAGAAATACTTGTGCTTTGGTGTATTTGTCTGACACTTTAAAAATACTGCCTTACTATGTGCAAGTGTATCTTTAAAAAAAAGGGGGGGGGGGATGTTGGAAAACAATGTTTTAAATTTTGTTCAGTTACAGATGTTTTCCTGAATACATTAGCAACCTCTTGTCTAATTTTTGCATTAGAGTAAGCTTTGGGCTTGACTTGATAGTTTCTGGAAGTGAAATGTATATTTCTTTTCTGCTTAGAAAGAAAGAAATGCTCTTTGCTGTGACCTGCTATAGTTAAAGAATGTGTTGTGACCTGAAGAATGTCCTCAAGCCTTTTTTAATTCTCCAAAGGAATAGCAAATGCCCACTGGTGCATTCCCTCTAAAATTAATTTTATAAGGTTTAAATATATGGCAAAAAGAACAAAATTGGCTTGAAACTACAGTCATGATAACGCTGGATCTATCTTGGAAAATTGGCCGTTGTGCCCAATTTTTCTCATTTGATCAAAGCTTTAATCTCCAGTAAGATTTGCAGGAGTATTACTTCTAAAATTTCCTTCCCAAGGCATTTTTACTGATGTAAGAGTGATATGGAACAGAAGTAACTTAAGTTGCTTGTTTTTACTTACTGTTTTAAGCTTACCAGCTATAGGTTATAATTCCTGAAAGGATCTCTTTCTGCTGTTACTTCTGGTATAAAATCATGTACAGGAGTAGTGCTGCTCCTGGTTTAAAATGTGTACAAAAGTCTACCTAGAAGTCTGCTGTTTGAAATTGTGATCGTGGCGTGTACTGGGGAGGGGGATTAATCATAAGGTCAGTTTCCTCTTACGGAAAAAGTTGTGAGGTGGGGCTCTCTTCACTGTTGGTGCAAAGATCCTGCAGTTGCTGTGCTCCCCTAAAATGTTCTGTGGAAGAGTGCATAGAATCAAGGCTGCCACACAGTTACATTTGCCATTGCAAATCCCCTCCAGAGAAATATTGTCAGTGGTTGTGAAGGACCCTGTTTGGAAGGTCGTAGGGAAAGTGTGCATATAAAGGAATTTCAGCTGCGATTTCAAGAATCAATGTTTTACCCTTCAGAGGTTACTAGGTTTACCCTTATGCAACCAAATGTCGAATGTGGGTGTGGAGTTTTTTTCGTGATCGTCTTAGCTTTATAAGATAAAGCTTAAATACTTTTTTTGTGTAGTCTTTGCAATGGGAATGGAGCCACAGAAGTACGGATTGTTTTCTTATTACCACAGCTCACTCACTGTGGACAAGAGAAAGATGTCCTTTTACATTTATCTAGGGGGAGGAAATAACAATATTTTTCATTTCCTTGCAGCAATAAGTGTGGTGTGATTCTAGAGTTCTAGAAATGCAAATGAGAGCAGCACATCATCAGTGTGGACTCACAAACTTAAATGTGAGTGCTAAGAGCCATGCAACACCAATAAAAATGTTCAGCATTAGGTCCTCATTACATGATGTGGGATATGTCATCACTGTTACATCACCCGGCCAACTAAAGTAGCCAAAACAAATGGGAGCTGTATATGTGATGTTATATTTCACCTTAGTATAAAAACCCATTCTCAGGGGGAGTCTTATCATGGAGTTCTGATTAATTTGAGATTGCACAATGAAACAATTGAGCCATATCTTGAGAAGTAAGATTTTTATTTAACTAAGCAGTACTATCTTGTGAAATATTTTCTTATAGCTGTCTTTCAGGAATTATATCCAGAAACAGAAAAGCTGTAAACAGGTTATTGAAGTATTCATCTGATGAATATTCAGCTACTTCAGTGACAATGCTTGCAATAGACTTTGGAAATATATATGAAAACCGTGTTCGTGTTTAGTACAGGATAAACTTTTTCAAGGTCTGCTTGGTTAAATTTGAACTGGTAGTACAGGAATGGTGAAAGCTATATCCTTCACAGACATACTGCTTCTGAATGTCCAGTGCAGTAAGTTTGAGGGATGCTACAGCCTCTTTTGAAAAACTTTTCCAAAAAAAAGTGTAAGAAGACATTGAACTTTTAAAGTCATTTACTCTGCTTAGAAAATCCAACCCAAAAGCTAAGAACTGGTAAGAGTTACAAGCATTTGAAAGTAGTAAATTATTGTATGAACCATTATTATTAGTATTATATGAAATTATTATGAACCAACCTGAAAAAGAGACGCTATGCTTTCCCTCCTCATAATCTTAAATAGGCAACTTAAAATTCAGTCTTTCCTTTTAGAGCACGGCATTTGTACTGTCTGAGCTTTCTGGGTAATAAAGTTTAGTTAACGTCATCCTGCAGCTTTAAATTGGGGAAGAATCACTTTTTTGATGTCTAATATATAAGATTTAATTTAAAGGCTGAGTGCAAGCTAATTTTACTTAGGGGTTTCTGCAAAGTACACCTTTCACTGACTGCACTGAATAAACAAACACTGTTTTTGTAGCAGGCAAGAGATTCTTGTGGTAAAATAAGATCTCTTCCGAGGAGAGGAAATCTGTTGGTTGAATGAAGTAAAGCTGTCAGAAGTGTTCATTAAAGGAACGTTTTGGAGGGTGTTTTTAGCTTTTAAATTTACCTGAACTGCTCTTCTATCCAGCTACCACAGAAAAAAAACCAGACTGTAGATAGTTTGAATTTTAAGTGTTTGCAATTAAAAAGCATTTTATAGAACACTCAGTCAATGAGGTCTGTACGATATTTGTAACAAACAAATATTCCTTATATGAAGAATAATTTCAGAATTGTATTCTTAAACATTTGTGTCAGTTAAAATTCTTGGAATTTGGGAATAGAATATGCTGGAACTGATTCCCCACCCATCCCCTACCGCCACCAACCCCAATTAAATATTATTGAAACTTGTTGTCTTTGATGTCTGACCAAAGATTTAACTACAACCCTTGCAGCCATATATTATCAATGAAGCTTGTATCTACTCCAGAGAATGTGTTTTGAAATCAGAATGCTATTTTCTCTCCTCTGAACTACAAATGAGGTTTTGCATAGCAATTGGTATCAACTAATTTAACATAACAATAATATTAGATTATTCTTTTAGCTATTAGGATTTCTTATGCTAAATGGGGGCAAAGTTCCTTAAAATCTTGAAGGGACATATGAGGTGCCAAATACATTGGTTACAGTTCAGAACAGCATATTTAGTTTTTGTGTAATATCAAATTAAATTAGGTTACCTGTGTGGCTAAGTACAATTATTAAATAATTTTATATACTAAGAGGAAAGCTTTAGTTTCGGAGACTCTGGTACCTAAAGTAAACATTTTGTTGTTTCCGATTTTGGAAGGATCTTTTTTTGATGTATTATGGTTTATGGCATTTGTTAAAGGTTGGAAAAGTATTTTCTAATTAATTTCTTAAATTACATATTAATTCCAGGGGAAGTCAGATATCCAGAAGGTAAAAAAATTAATATAGGCAATATCAGAGTTGTACACATGTAGGGGAAGGGAAATGTGTATGTCATAAGAGCAGTCCAAGTTTGGGGTGGCAGGAAGCATACACTTAGAGCTGATTTCTAATCTTGGGTTTACTATGTCAGCAGAAAGCTGTGTTGGAGGAAAACTTAAAATATTCAGAGACTTGGTCCTTCTCTACATTAGTACATGTGAACACTTGTTCAGACCTCATCACTCCTAGTTGGAGCGGGGGGGGGTGTGTGGGGTGTCTCCAAGTGTCAAGTCATGATTTTAATATCAGGACTTTTTGTTTTGTCAATAAGTTCAAAGTATGAAGAAATATTTTTGTTTAATTAGGATGTTTGAATATGGAGGTAGAAAGTAAAAAAAAAAAAAAAAAGTACTGAGCAATTTGATTGTCTTGAGTTTATCAGTCACTTCATACAATTATTTTTCTTATGTTAGGAACATTTTGCCTAAGTGTTTTTACAGAAGGTAGGATATGCAGATCTTAAGGAATTCTCTACACCACTAAGAAATTTTGTATTTTATGTTTAATTCACCACTTCATTTTGAAATAATTATTTGTTGCAAAAATCTCTCTCTACTGGCAAAGCTAGAATGTCTTCAATTTTTTTGAGTAGCTTCTTGGAGTAAATCTTAAACAGTAATGTGAAGTCAGATTTTCATTGAAAGTAATACCAACATTTTTAAATAAATTGTTAAATAACTAATCAATTTTCACATTAAAGCAAGACAATGTCATTTCACATATTTACATTTAAGGGTTGAGCTAACCTGAAAAAGCATAAGCTTTTTAAGTGAAAAAGCTTATATCTTGTCGTATATCTGGAATTTTTCACCAGCTTTAATGACTGTTTACATAAAGTATGTTGGACTTGAACAAAGATAAATATGCTTTGCAAGCACAAACATCTGCTTTTCTGAATGTGTGTTTAAAAAAACCACTGTCTGTCACAGTAGAAAAGGTTTCTGAAAAAAAGGAGGAGGGAACACAACAGGGGGAAAAAAAAGGACAGGAAAACTGTAGACCTGCTTTTTGCAGGGGCAGATTGTGCAAAATAATGATTAAAAAGTAATATTTTATTTTTCTGGAACTCAAGCACTGAGAAGTTTATACGTGATCACTCGAGCGCTGTGGGATTTTCCTCCTCAGTCTATGGGTCTGATCATCATTTGAACTGCTTTCAAGGAGTAGGAACCTCCCCGGTACTCAGCCCAAAATATTCCATCCTGATACTTGCTCCTGTAGTGGCCTCCTCTGTACCACACCCCGTTAAGGTTAGAATGGGCACACGCGTTGTACCACCAGCCGCCTTTGTGAAAGTGAGCACAGTTTCCTGTGGAACAGACAGAAATAGGTGAACTTCAACATTAAAGAGGAGAAATGGAGATTAGCAAATGCTTTCATATTCTGGCTTATTCTTAGAGGGAACTTTGAAGTACTTCATAGCCTATCGTGGTCATATCAATTGCTGCTTCTGCCTAAATTATAAATTCTGTTGTAACAGCAACCATTGCCTGAAGGGGTGATGATTTAACACGGCATTTAATGTGGCAGCTGAAAACTGGGGAGATCAACTCTTCTCAGACTACCAGCAGTGCTTGTCCGTGAGCTAACATTCAAGGAACTCAGATTATGTACTGTTTAGAAATACTTCAATGGAAGCAATGTGAGTTGAAACAGTCCCGAGCAGCACGCAGGGCCACAGTTCCACAAAGAGTTGCTTGTAACTTGTGTATTTACTGTTACAGGCTTGTTTAAGAGTTTGCAAGATTTGTCCAGCTTTATAGTTATTGACAGCTGAGAAAAAGCAGTTGAAGTATTACCTTTCCCAACCTTTCTTTTACTGCAAGGCTTTAAGGGGAAAGCTGGAGGAAGAGCATGGAAATAAACAAAAAAGTGTCCTTTAAGGAGAACGAAACAAAGTGATCTGCCCGTTTCTCAAGTATTGGTACACAACTAAGCCTGTGCACAGTTGCAGTTCCTTTCATGCCTTTAGTTCATGGTGATTATTGTTATGTAGCCACAGCACTACTCTGAGATATCACCTGGACAGGTATTCTGACTGCAGAGAGTCACATGCAAGTGATAAGGAGATGCAAGTCATTGAGCTAAATATAAAGCTTGCTCAAGAGTGCCTGCAATGAGGGTAACAGAATTTGAATTTCTGAATGGTGCAGGGCCTTGAAGGGGGCCCTGTCAACATGATTTTTATCATTATTGATTTGAAGCATCTTTTAATAGAGTTGTTTTATCAGAATTTACATACTTTTTTGTACTATATGCTGTTTTTTAAAGGTGGTATCACTAATGGAATCTACTGTATTAACTTTTCACATACATACGAGTTTCCTTACCTGAATACATATCCCTGTCTCTGTCCAGTGTTGTGAATTGCTTTCCATTATGCCATATCATGGAATCGCCTGCGTTTCCTTGGTATGTTCCTAAGCGTAGCCTGTAGAATTCGCTTTCAGGCTCCAGACGGAAACTGCTGTATTCTGCATAGACTTTCTTATTGCTCCAGTCCTCTAACTCAATCAGTAGTCTGTAATTATCCTGATTGGTAAGCATGTAAATATTTTCTAGTCCCAGCCAGTACTCTCCATCAATGTTTCCAAATCCTTTCTGTACAAAAGAAGATCAGAAGGGGATGTTAGCTTCATTTTTCTTGTTTGTCAAAACGCTCATCAGCAGGAGTATTACAAAACAGTGGAACTTGGGTACTGAAAGCCTTTAAGCTTCTGAAAGACTGCTCAACCCAAGTATTTAAATGTTTTATTTTGCTGCACTTGGCCATTTACTCAGTTGGACTGCTCTCCGCATGAGGTACTACCAGAATCAGTAAAGGTGGCAAAACTGTTTTCTGTGATGTTCTCTTCTTTTTAAGATAAAGGGAGAGACAATAGGGAAACTGAAACAATATATTTCTTGACAAAGCTAAGGGGATCTGTAAGACTGTATGAATAATGAAATTTAAGGGGGTATATTTCCAGGTTGGAAAAGGTATTTATGGATCAGCAGTCTCAGTGTTCAAGGTAAATGACTTTTTGTTGCCTTTTTAATGCAATTAGTGTTATTTTTTTACTGTAAACTTAATCACATAATTCATCTGTGCTCTTTACTAGATTTATTAGAAATGAAATATAAAGACATCTTCCCTTTCAAATCACAGACTACCAGTACGGTAGCTGCCTGGTGATATTTCATATCTGCTGTCTCCTGCCCCTGAGTAAACCAGTGTTGTTAATGTTTGGTGTTGCAGCTAAGGTAAGTACGTTGTCCACCATAGCTATCTGTTAAGCTTTCTAGTTTCTGAGGTCTTCCTACCCTCCTTCTCAGTCCATTGATTATGTAGGACCTACAGCTGATTTCCTGCTTCAAATCACTTTGTGTGGAAGTCTCTCTCTCTCTCCAGTAGATAAACAGTCTAGGCTCCTAACTCAGGCTGCAGTTTCACAAGTGGATAAAGTTGATCTAGGATCATGCTGCTGCCAAAAATGGTAGCGGTGCTTTTCTCCTGGCTCATGGCCACATTTGCAATACTTCCCTTGTGTCAACATTGTAGCTGTGCAGCCACACAGAGATTGGGAAAGAAGTAGAAATGTGGGCATGGGAGACACCTCTGTTGTCAGTGGTGCAGCCTTTAGTTTAAAGCTAGTCACAGAGGTGCATCTTCAAGTACTTGAAGTTAGGTAATAAGAATACCATCTGCAGCCACTGCAATTTCATGAGAAATCTCTCGGGGGGCAAAGTCTTGCCCAAGATTGAGCCATTATTAAACACCATTTATATACTCTTCTATATTTTCTTTATGTTATGTTCAAAATGTTTATGGTTACTATACAAGACACTCCATAACTACCTTATATTAAAAAACAAACAAACAAAACCCAACAAAAGATCCAAAACCAAAAACACGAACCAAAAAAACGACCCAGTTTTCTGAGAAGTAAAGACTTTGAATAATGGTTACTAAGGGATGATTAACATTTGAATTATTAAATTCCAAGAATGCAGAAAGTGAAAATCCTCATAGTAATCTTTTGTCATTTCCTTTGTATATATGGTATTATTTTTAGATTACTAATCCAGTTAAATGTGGCTCAGTTATCTATTCAGATACAATGTACATGGCAATTGTAAACCTGTGTCCTATATGTATGAAGTCAGCACATGATTATTATTTAAGAAACCCAACGAATGGATTTTCTAATTTCCTGTCTAGTGGATAATTAATCCAAAGCAGCATGGGTTTGTCATCCTACATATTATGCCTGCTAGTGCATAATATCACAATAACACACCAGAATGTGCTTTTCTTCACCAGCCCTACATCTTCAGATTTCTAACCTAATTTTAAAGGTAGAAATTATTTCCTTTAATTCATTATTAGGAATGTTTTTAAGTTGAGGCCCTGATCCTGCAAATCTATTAATGTGCTTAAATGAATAATTCCACTGGCTGAGATTGCTTATTCATAAGGGAGACAATTAAGCTTTTCAAGTACTTACTGTAGTTCTCAGTGTGTTAATGGAAATCATGTGTTTAGTTAGCTCTTTGTAATAAATGACTTCCCAGTCACTGTCTAGAATAACATGTGTCTCCCCATTTGTGTTGTGCATTACAATTGCAGGCTATTTCAGACAATAAGTTAGTTCATACAAAGTTAAGTAATGCATTGAGTGAAATAGGACATTCCCACTGAAATATGTTTGCCTCTGAGGGATTACCATTCTTTTCAATTATTTTTGTTTGTAAAATTTATTTCACTGTCTAACTTCAGCAGCTATCTGTTTCCAGTTGCTCAGTGTTTATCACTCAGTACAACCGTTTGCAATGAAGAATTGCATTGGAAATGTTCGCACCATCTTGATTGCGACAGATAATGTCACTGCTGCACTGAAATGAAGCAGCTGATTTTCTGCATTCCAGAATTTACCTTGTAACTGTCCCAGTTCCTGAAAAAGTTGACAGATCCATCTGTCCTCTTCTGAATAACTGCCCATCCTCCAGGGTCCAGGCTGTTCTCACACCATAGTTGCATTGGCTCATTACTGTTTTCAGGTTTGATCATATAAATCCCGCTGTTGGAATGTCCAGCTTCCTTGGCTTGTTGGCAGTCTTTGAATGGACCTTTTTGAAAAGAAATACTGTACATTCAAGCTTGGCTATGCAGTGCACATTGTTCAAGAAGTTTTGTAATGGTAATGGAAAGTCAGTAATTCAATTAAGGTAAAACTACCAAATTCAATTAAGGTAAAACTACCATGGAAAACAGTGTGAAAAGTTCCTGTCTTAGATTAATTGTATCTATATAAATAAATGTCTATCCTACATATATTTTTTCAACAAAAACTTCATTTTGCTAAACAGATAATAGACTTTGATTACCAACACCCAATTTTTAACTTTGCTTGTTGTGTCAAAGATTTATACTCTGACTCTTGATATTCAAGAATTGCATTATGATTTTCATTAACGATTTTCTCCTGTACCTCTTTTGTAAAAGGTAGATGTCAGTTTACTTCATTGTCCTAGTGCACCGAGTTGAAACTGGTGGAGGTCTAAACCAAACCAAAACAAACCCAAGATACCCAAACAACCTCCCCACACACCTGAATACATAAATAGTTTGAGAGCTGCTGTAAGAAGTATTTACTGCCAAAGCCTACAGACACGGAATTTAGTGAAAGAGTATTCTTATACTGCTTAACTTTTTTGCCTTTATGTACTTACCCAGTTCTAGGATCAGCCTGTTAACTGTGGATAAGAATCTTTTTAGGTTTCATGTGTCATCCTGGTGTGATACATGTGGATGGATATGGATGAAGAAAATATGCAAGCAGTGGAGAGGGACTTTTGAGCATCTAAAAGGGCTCATGTTCTTGTTTTCAGGGCTGTGATTCTACAAAAATGCTGTTCCTGTTGACAGTGCTGCTTGAAAGCTCTATTTTAGACCATGTGAATAGTGGTTTTACAAATACTACTTGCAGAAGAGCATCTAGTTATTCTGTAAGAAGCATGCAGCTTACATTTCTCTGAAAACTTTTCCTAGTTTGCCTTTCAATTTTTGGTAATATTTTTATCTTCTACTTTTAAGACAAGGATTTGTGTTCATGTATCATTACTTCAGTTGATTTAAAGAGAGACTGGTTATTTATTAATGAAAAGCAGGATATGTTCTGATGGCTAGTTAGTGGTGGATGCCCTAAATGTATTTGAAAACTCATACTCAGTAAATCTGAAAATAAATTACCTACAGCTTTCCTCTCATTTTAGAAGGCTCATTTTCTCAAATCTGCTTGAAAGTTCAGAGAAAACTCATCAGTCACAGGAGAAGCTAATGTGCAAAGAAGCGTAAAAGACAGTTGAGGTTATTCTTTAATCAACAGTAGAGGTCGAGTGAAAGAGACCTTTGTTGCAGATTAAGGTTGTGTGACAAAAGCAAATTGAAAGTTGCTCTTTTTTTAGATCTTAAAGTAGTAGTTGCCAGTTGGATAAGCATGTAATTAGCAAGAAATCCATAAAGCATTTCATTAGAGTGCAAAAAGCTTGTGTATCTAATGAAGGTGACTACTTGGAGCTTCTGGCTGTGACAGCGCTACCAAGGATGCTACAGACATTGAGCCATCGTTGTAAGTGCTGCTGCATACCCTACTGTCAGTGTTTGATGATGTTTTTGTCATTCTTGCAGTGCGTGCAGTAGTAGCTTAAGAAAGAAATACTGTAGCTTTGGTATATGAGTGCTTTTTCTCTTGTTCACAATTAAAATTTCCACGTAGATGGTGCACATTGCAAAGTTTGTCCAGTGGATAGATAATTTCCTGGGCTAAGTTGGATCTCATTTCCTTTCCATGAACTGTCTGAAGTAAATTTGGGCGCTGTATAATTGAACAGGGAGGTTAGTTTAGAAGTCTAGAAGTATTATTGTAAAGCAATTATTGCATTAGAAAAAGTGTAAACAGACAAGTAGTATTATTTGTAATGTTAGTTGAATATTAAGAATAGCTCAGATCTGCTGTGTATTATTTCACGTGATTTCTACTGGAGGAGGAACTGAGGACTCATTTTTCCATAAGAGACCCAAGCAGATGTTTGGAGTGATTTTTAAGTAGCTTTTAAGGCAGACAGAATTGTGCTACTCTGTTTATATAATACACTTTGAACACTTCTGAAATTCAGCTGACATTAAGGTCACAGGATGCAACTCGTCTGCTCTGATGCTCAGATTTGTCTATGTGCTTATCATAAGTTAATGTTTTAGTAAAAGTAACAGACTTCTGCTTTTAGTGTAAGGAAATCCAACAAATCCCATAACTTTTGGTGTATAGCCTTGAATCTTTTTTGAGAAGTAAATTCTTTATTATATGTAACTATTTTAAGTTCACACATAAGAACGGATCCATTTCTTGTTTAGCAGAAATGCTGATATTTGTGAAACAGTGTTAAGACTCTCCACAGTGCTAGTGTGAGTGGAGGCTCTCTGGCTAATGAAAAAAATATAATCTGTTTAAAATTTTGTTATCTATATAAGGAATAAATATCTCATGCATATCTAGTCTTTTGTAACAGTCTGTGTACGCTACTAAGTTGCTGAGTCAATTAGTTATGTTAGAAATACTCTGAGAATATGATCTGTTAAATATTTCACTTCTAAAATTGTTTGACGTATGATTTAATACAGATCATATTCTATTCTAAATTAGATCTAGTAGAGAAGGAAAGTGATGAAATACCTTAAGTTGGAAGCTTAATAAAACAATGGCTGAATCCTATTTTAAGATGCCAAATGTTATCTTGAGCGGGTGATATAGAAGCTGTGCTTGTGTGAGCTTCATATAGAGGATTTTTTGGGCAATAGTAGGGGGAAATTCCAAAATAAAATTGGGCATATATTTAAAAAAAAAAAGTTACATTTTTAACTGAGAGGTACTAGCAGCAGAGTGGGTTGTCTGTGTAATTTTCAAGTAGTCTTTCTACTTGAAGTTACTTTTTGCAACATAGTGGCAGTAAAATTTGGGGACACCAGTTATTATTCCAAGGATTAAGATAATTGTGAAAACTATAATTCACAGGAACATTATTCCTTCTCAATTTTTAGAGCAATTTGAATGCAAACTAACTAAAATACTCTTCAGAAAATAAGATCTCATCCTTCTGTTCCCCATATATTTTGAATTTTACTCTCCACCCGCAGTATTAAGATGCACATTAACCCTTCTGTAAACTTTTGCTGCGTGCAAGTATTTGTTAGGTACAACTTCTTCAGATACAGTAGGAGAAAGCTCTTACTTGTTTGTCCAGTTGTTTGTTCTGTCATAACCAAATCTTTGACGGGCCTATTTCTAAATGGGACTGGTTTTCATTGGTCTTTTTTGGCATCTTTATACATTACAAATAGTCATCATCTTTTAACTGGAAAGTTCATTTTTCTATGACACAGACAATTTTGGGTTTGTGCACCATTAAATATGCTTACCTTAATTTAAAAAATCAGAGATAATAACTGGGCATTGTGTTGCAATTTAGAAGTTTTGGTTTTGATGATTGATGCTCTATTAGCTGTAGATTCTCAGCCCTCATTTTCCCAAGGCACTGCAAGAAACACTTAAACTTGAAACTCAAGACTTTAGTATTAAATAAAGGAAGTTTGAATAATGTTAAAATAAATTTCCTAAGATTTCTTTGTGTTCCCTTGCAAAAATGGTTTCACACTCTGGCTTTTAGGGGTAAAGGGGTTAGTGAAAACCTTGGTAGATAATTTAGAGGAAAATATTTAGTGCTGTTGCTTCATTTTGTATGTACAGCAGGCATATATTGAGAGAGAAAAAGGTGCATTTATAACAAAAGCTTGAAGCATGGGTTTTCTGGGAAACAGGAACTCGCCTTTTTTTAGAATTATACTTTTGCTGTCTGACCAGACATTAATGTAATGCTTTTATATTGGCTGTTTCCTTTGTGTCAGGATGTGCGATTTAAATTCTCATGACATCTGGCATTTTACTTGGGCTTGTGCCTGAATTTTCTGCAGACCCTGAATAAAAATAGTTGTTCTTTACATCACCAGCTAGTTGTTTGTAATGCTGTGGAACAGTTACAAATAAATGTTTGTCATCTTCTTAGGAACCAAGTTGAACTTCCAGCTGTGACTAAAGGCAATTTGAAAGAAAAAAAAACCAACCAAACAAAACCAAAACAAAAACAACCCAAACACAAAAAAAAATCCCAAAAAAATCCCAACCAAACCCTTTTGCTGTGCAAACTAACAGAAGCCAAGAGCAAGCGCTTGAATGGATGTCTGAGAAAAACTTGTTTTTCTGAATCCTTAATTTTTTTTATCACAATTCTGTCAAAATTTTAATAAAGTGAGAATCATGATAGAATTCAGAGCAGCTCAGAGGTAGTTAATTTTCTTGTCACTAGTTTTGTTGCTAGTGATAAATGAATTTATCTAATGACCTGAAGGATGTAACACATGAAGATGTAATACAGTCTCCTGAATGTATTTTCATAATATTTATGGTATTAGTTTAACTTGCCATTCCCTGCTGACATCAAATTACTGGGAATGTAGTTACTCATTTTAAATTTTCAAAGCTGAGTGCACCTAATTGGATCCAACCTTGATTCAATTATCCTTTCAAACTTATTTTACTCTCTTGAATACTTCAACCAAACACTTAGACTTATTGCACGACTGTGTTGGTGGATTTAGATGTTCATTTTAAAGCAGCTCAGAATAAAAGGAGTAAAAATCTTCTAGCAGGATTAACTTCTGGCAAATGCATATGTGTAAGTATAAAGGACAACTACTTAAAATTACTTCATTTATTTAAGATTAATTAGCTCCTCTTATTTACCATTGCTGGTTACTGTAACATGTAGCTAGTAGGCATCTTCAACGAACCAGGGCCAAATACTAGAAAGTATATGCTAATAATGAATTTTCATTCCCATAACTCAAACCCAGCTGGAGGCAGAAACCCCAATACTTTGACTCAAAGGCGTAAATTCTTCAGATGGAATTCCTGAGTATGAGCTAATTCAAAAAATTCATTTTATGCAGCTGTAGCTTAAGAACTAGATTATTTGGCAAACTAAAGCTTTCCTGGGAGATGGGGAGGGGAGATCAGAATGGGGAGCAAGGCCTAGCTGTACCAGATACTTTAAATTCTTCATTGTATTTCTATAGCCAGGACAACTTCCCTCTGAAATAGAGAAATCTCAGGTTAGATAAATAGTGATAGGTAACTCACCCTCATTAATTAAAGCCAGTGGTGGTACTCTGAAAGGACTCTTTGTAGGAGAAGTTGCTGGATCAGGTGGTGGCCTTACATCTCTGTCTCTGGGGTAACCTGGGTCTCGCTGTATCTCGTTACCTCCCAGAAGAACGGGAGTGTATGGCTGGCTGTTAGGAATGTGCTGTGGCACGACTTGAACGAGAGGTGGAGACCCATGGGTGTCCTGTCGTGAGAAGATTCTCAAGCACTGCTCTTCCAGCAGCGAGATAGTCACAGACTGATTATTTACAAGATCAGTTAGTGCTGCATATTTTACTTCAAGCTCCTTGTATTTTGTTGCCATCTTCAACATTTCTGTTGTAACATTAAGGACTTTGTTTTCCAGTTGGGAAAGCTCAAGTGAGTTATCACGCTTTCGAATTATCTCATGCAAGAGTTGCATATAGAGTTGGGTGACCCGAGAGTTCATGTTACGGCTTTCTTTCCTCAGTAATTTTACTTCATTCACAATGTTTCCATCCACGTCCACTACCAATTGCAAAATGTCAATCTCCCGCTTTTGCTTGGAGAGGACATCCTTCAAGTTCTCTATGTCCATTCTTGTGACTTCATCTTTTCTATTACCAGTACCTGGTCCATTAGTATTTACGCAAATTGGCCCTGTGATTTTTTGTTCTGGGACCAAGAATGTGTAACCACACTTCTTCCCTTCCTCTCCACCATCTGCTGAACGAGGGTGCCTCCGTTGGGATGTTTTATTAGGCGTAGATTCTTCTGTACAGCGCCCGATAGACAACAGTAGGAACAATAGTACACCCAAAGTCCATTTAAATATCTTCATTTTGAAGCAAGTATGTTGACTGTCAGGCTATTGAACAGATAGAAGATAATTAAATTAGAACCATAACTTAAACTACCTAAAATGATGGGTTTGCCATGCTACTTGGATGCCTTTTGAGGTGAACATTTAAAATTGTTGTCACACTATTTTTGTATCTTTGAGAACATTTTTATCCAAATAACACTGAAGTATCAGGTGTGTTATCAATATAAATACCATACTGAAGTGTTTCATTCACCTTTTAAAGAAAATAATATATTTCTTTTAACTTTGTGTAAAGAATTAAAATGCAGTGATAAAGATCCAAGAATGTTTTTAGAGACACCTGTTTTTTAACTTTATTTTTTAAGCATGTGACATGATAAACAAAGGTAGCACTTAAATCAGGGGAAAAAACCCTCATTTTTCATGTTTTATTTGCCTTGTCAAGCAGATCACTCTTCCTTTTTATCTCAGCTGTTGTTCTGGTTTTCCTTTCCAGACTACTGTTAGTGGTTGTACAAGGCCTTGTACAGCGGCCTTTGTATAGTTAGGAAGAGAAAGGAAGTAAAACTGGAGAAAGTTAATAATTTTCATTCTGTTCCTGCCAAGTACAAGTTTAAGTGTATTTGGTAATCCTGAAACAGTCACCCTGAAGGAGAAGCAGACCAGCGCTGCTTCCTTTGCATTCACATTTACAAATGATAAGGTGACTTTTGTGGCAGGTCACTTCTCCCAGTTCTGTTATTGGCGTTAATATTATTGGTGCAAATGATGTCTGCTCAACCTCAGAGTAAACATATCAAGTCTTTATTTTTTGGCTTCATTAAGAGTAGTGGTTACAAACCTCAAACCATGGTGTGCATGCAGTCAGGAATTGTATCAAGGAATCTTGATCAAATGTTCCTCTGTTGCCTAAAAAAATAATTTTTTGTTTGGCTGACACTTGTATTGCAAGCCCTGCTTCTGGGAGGGGAAGAAAACACTTGCTTTTTAACACATACTGAAAATCATTTCTTACCCTACATAAATGGAAGGAATACATAGAAGTTTGTTTATATTTCAAAACTTATTTCTGTATGTTTCACTGTTAGTATGTAGTAATAAGTATTTTGGTGTCCACTAGTAAATACTTTTTTTTTCTTTTTTTTTTTTTTTTTCAGAAACAGAACTTGGTTAAAAGTTTTGTTAATATTTTTCTGCTGAAGGTGTAACTTCGTTGGGGTTTGTTGTTTTTTTTTTAATTAGGAAAAAGTATCACTTTTCTCCAGACCTAATTGTATATTTTTCTTTGGTAATTTCAGACATTTAAAATATTAATCACTTGAACAATGCAGTTGGAAGTTCATTAGGTTAAATTTTCACATAAATCACGGTAAACACATGGGAAACAGGTCTGTGTGTGGTTTCTAACTTGTCAAGGATGAGCTGAACTAATTGTCTGAAGCTTGAAACCTCTTCACATCTCCTAAACTATTTTTCAATACTTTATATTCAGTGTTTGCAGATGCAGGGAAAGTGACTTCATGGCACATGGTTAAGGATGAAGCCATAGTATGAGTCCAGTATTTTACTATTTTCACAGTATATAATAGTTACTTCATAGTCCAAAAAAGTGAATAATACTTTAGTTCTTGGTAGTTTTTAAAGACCCTATACAGTTACTTAAATAATAAGTGGCTGGGGGTTTTCCCCACAGCAGCACATTTTTCCCCTGAAATACATTAAAACTTAAATGAATCTTTCAAAACTAAACATTTTGCAATGCAGCCCACTTTCTGACCATGTATTGTGCTGCAGTCTGCTTTCCACATTTCTTATAATATTATATTTGTTCATTTTGAACATTTATGCTTATGTGTTAAAGTTAGAAGTTCTGTGTCTATGTGCTGTCACACCATAAAATGAATTAAATGATCTAATATAGTGTAACAAAATGCAACAGCTGCATAAGATTATGCCCTGGAACTTTGAAATAATTCAAATGTCTTATATAAAACTGAGACATTCAGATAAGCATGGATCAGTTCCTTCTGAGAATCTACCTGGTAGGGAACATATGTGCTTCCATGGATATTTTGATGTTGAAAAAATTGAACATCTTACAATGTTGCTTGGCATGTTTGAGCAGCTTAATGCCTAACTTATTATACAAGAATAGGTTCCGAGTAAGATATTCACCTGGAGCTTTAATCAGCTTAGAAGGAAATGCAAATACTGTTTCAGAAATTTCCTGATGTTCTGGGCAAGCAGCTTAAAAAAATATAAACTGTTTATCCAAAATATCACATAATGATGGCCTAATATGTAAGACTTAAAAATGACAAATACTAGAGTTGGGAAATCGTTTTAGGGTTTTTTTAATCAGACACATAATGTCACAGATTCCCAGGTTTAGATGTCTAGGTAGTACCGTAACCGCTATGAGATAAAGCGGTTGAGGCTCAGGAATCAGTTTAGACAGAACCACAGTCTTAAACCCTTCCTGCAAGTCTAGAGTTGCTTGTAGTGAGTGGGGCTGCTGAGATACCTGAATGCAGACCTTGGAAAATAAGTGAGGAAGATCGTGATTACAGACACTATTGCTTTAAAATATGTTATTTAACTCTTTAGGAACTGTCGTGGTTTTTAA
This sequence comes from Mycteria americana, assembly GCF_035582795.1. NCBI lineage: Eukaryota > Metazoa > Chordata > Aves > Ciconiiformes > Ciconiidae > Mycteria > Mycteria americana. The sequence goes on from NC_134371.1 coordinate 38,912,988, forward strand.
AATTAGAATATACTGTCACTTCACTTGGTTGTGTCGTGTTTCTGTGTCACCCACTTTTGGGTCTCAGATTTCTGTAGAAGTGGTGTTACGTATGTTCTGGCATTGCTTCTGCAGGAGAAAATGTGCAACTGTTCATAGCAACACAAACTCCATCACCATCTTGTCAGAAATACTCAGAGCTGTGGATAGGGCTTCAATACCATTTTACATTTAATGCTATTCCTTTTCTTCTGGTTTCTTTCTTTTTCCAGACTGATCCCCATGAAAAAAAAAATTGTTTCCAAAATTAGTCTTTGATTTATTACTTTTAAAAGTGTTTAAAGGAGCAAAATTCCAATTTAAAAGAGCAAATAAACCAGTAACTAGTATTTTTAACTTTCACTGAGAAACTACTATAACATGGGCTGTGTTACCCAAAAAAATATTGTATCACTTACAAATATTAGAGTTGCAGGGGTGAGGAAGTGTGGAAGCTAGTATATATTTGGCATTTTTTAACTTTCTACACAGCAAACTATTTGTTCTTTGTTGTACTGCTGTGACTCTCACGTTCAGCAGGATGTAGAATTTGGAGACCCACAACACAAATTAGAATCTGTTCTTTCAGAGCTGACGAAGACTGCTTCTCCCTGGGCAGTGTAGGTTGTTATGACTGAATGTAAAGGAAGTGTTGCAGGTAAATGTGAATATAAGATTCCCTTTGTATGGAAAGTGCAGTATCAGTACATATCTTTATTCAGAATATTTATTAAAAGAATATGGTCAAATGAGAAATATCAATGGTGCCCTCTTATAAACCTCCATTTATAAACATGTAAAACAGGAAAAGAGACAGACAGGGTTTTTTTGAGAAAGTAAATGATAATACTGAGAATAAAGATCCTCTGAACATGATACCAGTTAATCTGAAGTCTCTATTATTGATGTTACGCATACTTTATTTTCTGTTAAGCTTTGTCTAAGCAGCTAAAATCAATAAAACCATCTATATTCTCTTATCTCAGAATAAATGCAGATTTTTGTAGGTTATTTTTTTAGCTTAAAACTGGATCTGTAACATTAGAAGTAATACTGCTGTGAGGAAAACACTCTTATTATAGGAGAAATGTTCACATGGATTTTTGATGTATCTGTGTACTTCTGTAAGTTACTTTACCCTATAGAAACAAGTGCTTTTCCGGTAAGTCACTCTGCCTTTGCTGAAATAACAGGATTACTTTCAATTGTGTTGACTGGGATCCAGGAATAATACGTTCTTGGTTTTTGTTAGTCAGGTACATGATGTATGGATTCACAGAATTCTACTTCTCTGAGATTAATGGGACTCTGATTCCTTTTAGAAAAGGCAATCTAATAATCTTCAGGGGGTTTTGAAGTAGTCACTGAAAATGTGTCACTTCTAAAAATGATAGATTCTTGGAAATTCTCTGCAGAAGAGATTTATAAATATTGTCATACTAGATATTCTGAAAACACGGCAAAATATCATAACATTTCCAGATTTTTTTGGTGAAGTTTGTTTTTGTGAGGGTTCCTTTACATTTGTTTGCAGCCATTGTGTTTATCTGCACCATTTTAACAGGCAGGTACAATGGAGTGGTACATTTTGTGTTTGGAAATGTGTTATTTAGGGGGTCCAGAATGCTCTGTAAAACAGATACTGAAGACATAGCAAACATCGCTAGATGCTTCATAGGAAGTTTTATTTCATTGATTGGTGTATAAATTTTAAGGACTAGGCTAATAGGGCATGTTACTAACAACAAACTAAGCCCAGTAAAACTATAATGAAAACCTGATAAAGCTATGTATATACTGGCAGAAGTTTAAAGATTCAGAATTTCCACTCTTTGAAGTGAATTCCTGTAAAATTTTAAATGGCGTATTTTTCCATCGTACATCAGATCATTCTTGTGGCACCAGCATAATATTAGTAGTACATTATTTGTTTAAAATAAGCATTTCAAAATTTGAGCTCTAAAGTTGGAAGACAGCAAAAAAGAGAGAGTTAAAACCTTGCATATAGCCACTTTATTGCTTTAAAACTATTGACTCAGCTGTTTTCATTTGTGAAAGATTTAGGAATTGTTCTAAGTAGCCATAAATCAAAACCTTGGCTAATCATGAATGAATGGAGACTGGTGTCCAAAGCACACAATGTAGGCTTCAAATGGGTTTTTTTGTTGTTGTTTAGATTGTTCTCTTTAATATGTAAAGAAGCACAAAAGGATAGTAAGAAAAAGGGCTCAAGAACTTGGAAAGGATCCATCTTTCTTTTTTGTCAAGACTGCTTCAGACTTTTTTTCCTCCCATGGCTGCTAAACTTTAATTAAGTTTGCTTTCTGTAACACTTTGTCTCTTCTTTTAGCATCACCCCCTTCATTCCCTCTTCACGTGTCAGACATTTCTGAGAGTTTGTTAATACTAATACGTAACTTAAATTCTTTTCCATTGTTCTGTATTATTTACTGTATTTTAATTTCCAAGTCAGCATGAAGAAAGGCAAACAGTAGAAAATTATGTATTAGCAACTCTTTTTTGGTTTTTATCTGTACTTTCATCTTCTGTTTGTAAACAGCTTTCTTGTTTTAATCCTTGACTTGCAGCTGCATCCTTCCCCCTCCCTCCCCCTGAAGAAGAACTGTAACAAACCCTTCTATTTTCCTCTTAATATAGTGTTGCCTTGTATGTTGCATTTCATGTTTATGAAATAAATCTTTATTTAGAAACAAAATGCTGCTCAGTTGAGGTGCAATTAACTTCCCAATCGTTCCACAAACTGTTAAAGGAAGGGATTAGTGCCTGTTGCAGCAGTGTCTTTGGATTTTCAGCTGCCCCATTGTTTGTGCTACAAACTTGATTATATTCTGAATCAACATATGACTTGGGTTTCTTGGTTGGTTGTACAACTCTGACTACTTCTACTGCTCAGAAGTACCATAAATAAAAATTTAGTTGAAACAATATACAATGGTTGCTACTTAGAGATGTGCATTGATTTACTTGGGATTTTTTACAGTGGTTTTATTGAGGTATCCATTTTCTAGTTCTAGTAATGCTAGGTCTATGCTCTGGTGTTGGGTGACATCCAGCTTTCCTGAAGTCGATAGGATTTTTGGCTTTTGCTTTTTGGTAGGATCAGAATTTCCCATTAATATGTTCACAATACTCAAATTACATGCTTAGCAAAGGATCTGGTAGTACTAATTTTCTGTAACTGTATATAACAAAATCTACAGAAGATTTACAGCTAAACAACTGAAACTTGTTCATCCTTACAATTGGAATGAGTTAGTGTCTGCTCTAGTGCAGAGTCCTTTTTAATTCTTTCCAAGTTTCCAAAGTCTACCAAATGCCACAAAAGTGAGTTTTATATTTTAGTTGTCAAACTTTTCTCAGGCTGAGAGAGATTTGTCTTTTCACAATTGTATGTGGATGGTAGATGTATGTAGAATTCACAAATAGCTCAAAATTAGACTTGCAAGTAAGAATAACTTTAAAACTTACCAAGAAAAAAAAATCTTCCAGCTGCTTTGCTTCTGTGGTAGATGGAAAATCCAGAGGCCAAGTTGCTCTTTCTTCCTATATTACCCGATGTTGTGGATTGTTAATCTGCAGCTGGAGTTGAAAACTGCTTTTGTCTTTCTCTGTTAGATCCAAGCTGTACTGAGGAATTGGGTTTCTCCATACGATAACCAAGCTAACTAGTCATTAAAAAAAAAAGAAAAAAATAATGTTCCAGTATGTTTTATTCCAGAAGAGAGAAAGAAATGTTTTTTGAAACAGCAGTGTTTTACTCTCACATGCAGAAGTGCACTAAACAGCTACAGCTGACCCAGATTCCATATACATCACTTTCGGACAGTTTTTTTTTTTTTTTTTTTTTAAACAAACACACACTCGACTTAGATGTTCAGCCCACCTATGATGTCACCGTGAACACACTGAGAGCAGAAGAAACTCCTCCTTCGGATTTCCTATCCATACCCTCCAGAAAAGGAGGGGGTAGGGAGGCCGAGAAGTTATGAACAAGGAAAGATTGTTTGCCAGTAGAAGGGAGGGTACCATATGGCAACAGACTGTGCAAGAGTTCAGCAGGCAATTACAAATCAAACATTTTTACTATGCTGCCTAAAGATGCCTTTCAAGTTATTACAGTACTGGGCTTCATTTAGAAGAAAGATTCTTTGAGGCTGATAAAACTCGATTTGTGTTGCTGGAAATAAAAGGGGCAGCCTGGCTGGATACAACAGGAAAAATGAACCATTTATAGTCTAGAAGAATGTTCAACAGAATGTCACATTCAATTCTTGACGTTCACTTAATAAGAAACAGTTCCAGTTGTTAAACGCACGAAGTCTCTGATACATGTGGAAAATGTTAAAACTGTGTGTGTGATGGTTTTGGGTAGGTATCAGAATATTTGATAACATCTGACTGGTGTTAGAAGTAGCAAAAGCCATAGAGATTATGCGTTGTGAGGAATGCAGAATACTGGTTTTAGTTCTGTCAGTAGTCAGCCAGCACTTAAGTTCATTCAATTTGCTTTCATTGATCTTTTTGGTTTCTTCACAAAGGACATGTCAGTTACATCTGAAAGAGAATTACCCTAGTATGCTTTCAAAATTATTTTAGACTTCATAGAAATGCATTGAATAAGCCTAGAGAACAGCTCTCTACAGAAGAGGTCTTGATTTAGCTAAAAGAAAAAAAAAATCAGTGCTTAACTGAGCAAGTCATTCAGAAAGATAATCCTACAAATACTTTGGTTTATAAAATCATGCATAATATTGCAGGTGCCTGTTCATAGTGAATTTCCTTAATTATAATCAGTAAGCATGATTTACTTCTGTCTGTGGAAGACTGAGCAGGTTTGGATTTTTAAGGTCTGTTTGGACATTGCTTAGCAAAGTTAGGTTCGGGATATCTTATGCGGTCTAGATAGTCATATTTATATTACTGTGCTATCTGATGTTTCCAATTATCCTTTCTGGTTTTTAATAAACTGATTCTAGCAGAATAGAAAATTGAGAAATTTAGTAGTATATCAGGTCATGTGTAATACCTTTTTATTCAGTTTTTTATATGTCACCTTTCAACCACAAGTATTTTAATTTGTTTCTGTGTGTGTGCACACACGCGTGTGTATGTGTTGATTTTGGAGTAATGCCCAGAGTTTCCCAACTCACATTTGAGGACTGTACTGGTTAGGTGCTATGCAAACACAACTGCTGTTCTTGTGAGGTTGTATTAATAGTCTTCCACCTGTAAAGTCAAACTTCTTGTTATGATTCTGGTTATACAAGGCTGAGAGTGAAGCAAAATATAATTTCAGAAATTCCCTGTTACTGAAATAAGTTTCTTAAAAATATTTAAGTTTGTATCTTTTTTTTTTAATTTGGATATCTTGTGGAAGATGTAGGGGATGAAAAGAAATTCCTTTTAATAGCAGAGTTGGTCAGGATATGTTTCATTTAGTTGAGACAAAAATGATGAATCTTTGGGTGAAGTTCAAGAAATTGAATTGAATTTAAAATTAACGTAAGCGGTTTATCTACAGCATTAGTATGTAAGGAGGAGGATTTTCCTCTCTCGATGATCAAGGGAATGAAAGACTAGTAAGGTTACAATGGTGGTGGGGAAGAAAGCAGGTAGAAGAGTTGGAGAGACTTATTTATAGGACTGTTGGATCTTTGGAGTTTTGATTAATATGAACTGCAGGATTTGTACCGCATTTCAATCTGAGTGCACTTTTTGCCTAGTTAACTTTTCCCATGTTGCTGCAAGTTGAGTTTTAGTTTCTATTCAGCTTGAAGAGTTATAGATAATATGATTTTTCCTTCTGTTACTTTTTTAATTGCTGAATTGGATGAATGAAGTAGTAGACTTCCTAAAATCATTAGTAATTTTGATCATGTATTTTAGCATTGTGTATTTGTCAAGGGAATAATTAATTGGTGATAGGGCAGAAGATTATGTTCATGACTAGTGGTGCATGTCCTTGTAATTACTTTTTAGATTTAGAAATAATGATGCTGTTAAAGACAAAGTCAGCTAGTACATGCCTGGTATGATGCAGGGGGAAAGGATCCTCTCTGCCTCCCGCTGGGATTTGTTGTACAGAGAACGAAAGCCTGCACACAGAAACCTAGCTGTACTCGTACCCTCAGCATCTGTTAATACAGCTGAGATGAGGCTGACAAAACTAAGGATTAAGTGATTGAGGAGAGTGCAGATTCAATCCCAGACAAGGGTGGCATGGTGATGTACTTTCGTGTAAGTTCAAGCATTGTTACTGTTTTACTCTGAGGTCTGAAGGCTCTCAGAGATCTTGTCAAAATGATTTCTCAGGTAAATCCAAAATAATATTCTGAGGCAATGCTGTTGTCAACCTGCATGCATGTCACGTTAATCAATGAAAGCAAAAATGCTTCAAAATACTGTCTGTGAGTTTTTTCTGCTAAATGGGAGACACTAAATAAAGAAACTTTTCATTCTAATCTTATTCAGGTATTTATCTGTCAGACCTGACGTATATTGACTCTGCCTACCCATCAACAGGAAGCATTCTGGAAAGCGAGCAAAGAACAAATTTAATGAACAACATTCTTCGAATTATCTCAGATTTACAGCAGTCGTGTGAATATGGTAAGCTAGTGTACAAATATTGCAGTATTAAAGAGAACAACTTCAAAAGCTTTAATATTCGTCTTCAGTAATGCAATATAAGTAAGGCCCAACCCATTTGAATGCCATTAGTACTGTCCTTCATCCTCTCAGTCCAAAAGTCCAAGTTTATTCTGGTATGGTTGGTTATGACAGAGTGTCAGCATGAGGAGACAGAATAAAATTGCCCTTTTCTTACATCACGCACTTTTTTGTGGTACATATTTTCTGATGAAAAATGTGGAATACATTGTACTTAACAGTAGTTTTACTAGTATGTTATAAACTTGTATCCCTGTGTTTCATAACTTTATGAATTCTAAAAATAGTAGGATTGCTTTTGGAGTAGTACTTTTGCTGGAGCTAATAAAATACGTTCAGCTTGTCTTTTGGACATTTATAGTTCTGTTCGTAGATCAGATAATGTATTTTTTCTTCAAAGGTCATCTCCCTCACAGTCCTCTTCAAGTTCTAGTAAAGTTGTAAGGCTGCATTTGTGATGGTGGAATGTGAATTAGCACAGGATTGTGGCTTCACTGAAACTCAATATAATAAGAATGTAGGCTGTGAAGGAGTCTCAGATACAACTGTCCGGGTTCCAGCTTTGCGACTTCGGTTTGACCAGGGGTGCTGTCTCACTTTTCCCAGATAGGTGCTCTGATAAGCAGAGCATATCTAGAGGGATACATACCTGGCTTTATGGATGTGGGGAATGTCAGCTCAATGCATGGGAATTGCTATGAAGGACAAAAATTTCAACATCAGTAGGGACTGTAGTTTTTACCTTCATCTCACATAAAAAGGCAAGAGATCTGATTTGGTTTAAATAGTTTCTGGAAAATAACTTTGCTTACCAATGAATGGTACAGTGATAATGATATGTCATCTGTTCTCCAGATATTCCTCTGTTGCCTCATGTCCAAAAATATCTGAACTCAGTTCAGTACATAGAAGAACTACAAAAGTTTGTAGAAGATGACAATTACAAGTAAGTAGGAAATGCTATAACTAACTGTAACTCATTACAAAATAACTTTTATAACACAAAGCCTGTCACTTTTAAGATTGCACTTGTATCGAGGGATTATGCATCTCAGACGCACCAGTTGCAAGTAGTGAGGTTACAGCAGGGTCCTGTGCTCAAGACAATTTTCATTATGCTGGATGGCATATCTCCTTCCTTTTCTATGCCTGACTGCATCAGTACTTAGCTTTCAGGTCTGTTTGGTGTGTTGATTTGATCTGCAGACCTCTTTGAGTGTTTGCTAATGAAGACTCCATACTTCCGGCTCACATGTAACACTGTTCAGTCAATAAGATGGATCCCATGATTGGAGATAGCATGTCATTTTTCATCAGAACCAAGTCATCTGTGTGTCCACTCCCAAGTTCTTACTGAGGGTGACTTAAGGCTTTCACTTTCATATATATTTCACTTTCTTTTTATATTTTTTCTCTTTGATTAGGTTATACAGTGTGAGTAAAATGTAAACACTTGATTTTTGAGAGGCGAGATATTGTCCATCTGTGTCCCCGCCCATTCCTCCCAGCATACCACCCGAAACAGAGGTTTCTACTTCCTTAATTAAAAGATTATTACTGTATTAAGTGATTTGGCATCCAGCAAAACTTGGGGATGGAAATCTCTGGCAAGAGACAGGAACAAGCCCTGAGGATAGGAAAAAACCTAAAGCAAATCTGTTGCATATGAAGAAAGTTTTTGTTCATTGGCTGATGTGCTTGAGGAGTTTCCCCACCCTTTCCCATCCTGCCCGCCTGGGAACTTTGTCACCTCAGTTGTGTTGAATTGGTTGCTTGTGTAGCTACATTCAAATGGTGGGAGGGGTATGCACACTAGAGGAGCAGTTACACTTTACCATTTAATAGCCCTAACTTGGATTTACTAAAAGGCAGCAAATGGGGACCCTTCAGTTTATGTCAAAGAGCAGTTAACAAGGGCTCAGACACTTGGCTTCCTTTCTGAGATTTGTAAATTCTTCTCTGCATGTTCATATGCAAGCATCTGGCTTTACCTTTTTACTGAAATGTTGTATAGCCTGATTTTGAAGGTATTGCTTGCTTATCACTGAGAGTTAAGCTCTGTGGTCAAATATTTGAAGGGAAAAAAAACCACAACCAAACCCAAGTTTAACTGCAGTGTCTGCTTCTTAGTGGCATATTGTTTTCGTGAATTCCACGTTCCCACCTTCCTCTGCCTTCACTAGGTAGGACTTAGTACTAGTGGGAATTTTATTGCTGAAGGAGCTACAGTCTCTTTGTCCTGTACAACCCACGTTTTGATAGCAGGGAAATGAATGGAGACAATTGCACGTAATGCAAAAATATGGCTGCTATTCAGAAAGTCTGTTTTTATACTGATGGGTTTTGTACGTCTCCAGACTGAATTTTTTATGGGGGAGGAGTGTATTTTGAAGAACTATTCTTACTATAAGTGACTATTTTACTTTTTATCCCCTAAGGTTTCTGCAAAAAGACTGAAGTTAGAGAACAGCCATTGTGACTTGAATACATACTTTTTCTTCCTAAAGGATGTTATTTTATTTTAAAAAATTAAATTTTAAAATTGTAATGAATCATCACTAAACTGTCTGGGGATGGGAGGGAGAGGAGCTGTCAAACTTCAAACTTTTTCTCCCCAAAATTAAGTAGGTGCTTTTTCAACCCTGCTAATTTCAAAGATTCTAGTTCTGCAACCTGTGTGGACAAGATATGCTTGATTTTCCTGGAGTTCTCTGCTCCTGGAGTCTGCCCTCTTTGTGGTACTGTTGGAAATGGCATTAAAAAGTGCCTGTTACAGGAAAAGCTTGAATTATTGATACAGCCAAGTTGATAATGTGTTTTCCAAAACACAAAAGAAGGATTTTGGCTTTTAGACCAGTAAAGACAAAAGGCTTGGCCCGGCACACTAGTGCACTTTATAGAAAAATTTAAAACATGAAGTGTAGTAAGTATAAATATTTTAGCCAAGGTGGGGGGAGCAGTTGTATGCTTTTTATTCTTCCCAGTTTTTATGCTAGAGTAGTGGTATCGGTATCTGCTAGCAGTCCCAGGGCCGTGTAGGTCCTGGCTTATGTGTGGCTATGTTTTCCCTGGAGGGTGGTGCCAACGCAGAGCAATGGCCACTTCCCCTGCTTCTTCCACAGTGTGACTTTGCTATGCCTTGTTGACAGCTCATGTTGAGCTTTTGCTTACAGAGGATGAAGATGGCAACTGGTGGCTCTCTGGCTGCTTGTGGCTGGCTTTGCCAGCTGCGTCAGGCTCCCTGATGCAGGAGAGGTTGCAGGGCTGTGCTGTAGCCAAGGCTTTGCTGTTGAGTCTGGTCCTCCTTCAGCATGGTATTGCAAACCTGTCCTGGTCTATATGAACCAAAACAATAGATTCATTTACTACATTATGCCCTAGCTTGTCATTTTTTGAATCCTGGGCCCTGTTGCAGTAGTAGGGGTTTTTTCCACCCAAAAAAAATTTAAAAAGAATGTTTGGAAATAGTGTGTGCTAAAGATAACTCTGCACAGTTTGTATTAACTTTATAGTGTTTCTTGCAATGATAGAAACAGGCAGCTTTCAATTGTAAATTTAAAAAAATAATTTTACAAAAATTTACTTTTATATGCTTCTATTTCCTGATAAAGTAATTTGTAATCCTTCTTTAATGCAGACTTTCATTAAAGATAGAACCAGGGACCAGCACGCCTCACTCTGCTGCTTCCAGAGAAGATTTAGTAGGTAAATGCTTAATAAATGTGAGAAGACTTGAGGCTGTCAAATGCATTATTTTTGAGTTGTGAACGTGGAAAATATTTGCCTGAGGCTAATAAAGAAGTGTGAAGTATAAACACTGTATATTTGTAATAAAAAGTCTAAAGGTGATCTGTAAAGAAATCCTTTCAAGGAATTGAGTCAGTTTTTTAGGTTCTTGTATGTATTGTGGCACTAACTTGTTAGTGTCATTTGGGGTAAAGAGCTCTTAAATATTCATTCTTTGTTGTGTCTAGACAGAAGGGCCTTCATCTAAACTTTTCATGCTGTAATATGCTTCCAAAAACGTACATTATTTTTGATCAATGCCAAAAGTGGTTGAAGGCAGGAGCTTCAAAACGTAGAATCAGTGGGACCTGTTTAATGCCAACATAGCTAATGCAGCAACCTTTAGGACTTACAAAATACTTGTAACTAGATGGTCTGTTTGAAGTAAGTGTGTTTATTTTTAATCCTGTGTAAAAAATTTAAAGTACAGGTTTTTTTAATTATCAATATGAGTATATCAATGAGTTTTGTTACAGGCTATCTCTTACAAACTGAGTTTAGGAAGTTTTGTGCAACTCTTCCACAATTTTCTGAGAAGTGACCCTGACAGTAATTCTAAAGTTACTCAGGAGTAATGTCTTTTTTTGTTCCCAGGCTCTGAAGTTGGAGCATCTCCACAAAGTGGACGGAAAAATGTTGCAGCTGAAGGAGCCTTGCTACCACCAACACCTCCTTCGCCTAGGAACCTGATACCGCATGGACATAGGAAATGTCACAGTCTGGGATACAAGTCAGCATTTTATTTAACCTGAAAATCCTAAGCTTTGTGATGTGTCATCTTTCAATACAAAAGTTTGCTTTTAAAAAGTAGCATGATTTGTATACAGTGCTTCACTTGGAGACCAATTTGTGGCAAGAGAGCAAGCTCAGAACGATAATGGTAGTATCCCAACCAAAGAGAATTAGTCAAAATAGGAAGATTGTGCGGCTGTTATGATGATAATAGCCAATGACTTAGTCAAAATAGGATCTTTCTGAATGACAAAACTATCACTTATAGCAACTCAATGCCAGTGTAATTCTTTCAAATTCAAACTGAAATAATTGCTTTATTGGTATTTTTATAGTGAGACCTCCTTTGTAGACTTTCATATAACTTTTTATAGTAATGGCTTCAGGGTTTTTTCTATATAAGTGTACTTCTGATTAATATCTTGGTAATTTTATCATCAATTCCCTTGTCATCTTCTCAAAATGCAAGATTGTAGCTATTCAGTAGTTAATCTCAACTTATATTGTATAAGTTTACCTTTAATGAGCTAGAACGCAATTCTAAAGTTCAATTATGTAAGTGTTACAGTAAAACAAAAATACCTTAGGATATTGAAAGTAATTTTTAAAGTACTCTTGACTTTCTCTTTGCTCTGAGTGCTGTGCAGTTTCAAGACTAGCATTTCCTATAGATAGTATAGTTTGTGCACAATTGCTTATGACTTGAGCCATGATTTAGTTTGGTATTTGGAACACACTGCATGCAATCCTTCAGGATGTTAAAGCAACAACTTTTGAAATGTATCAAAGATAACGTAACAATTTTATCCTTGTTCATTTCTAGTTTCATACACAAAATGAATACAGCTGAATTTAAAAGCGCAACATTCCCCAATGCAGGACCAAGGCACCTACTGGATGACAGCGTCATGGAGCCTCATGTCCCATCCCGAGGGCAGGCAGAAAGCTCCACCCTTTCTAGTGGAATTTCAATAGGTAGGAACTGTAAATATGCCCGTGCAGTATGCTAAATCTTAGCAGAGATTTTAGCATGATTAGTTGGTGATGGTACAAGCAGCAGTACTATTCTAAAATACCAATTCTATTTTAGAACAAATTTGAGAAATGTAGGTTGAGAAGGGCAGCATAATTTATACAGCATGAACCGACAAATTATACGAAAGTAGCTTTTTTTTTTTTTTTAAATCTCCTTTAACGATATGACCTCTGATATTCCTCCTCTTCCTTGATGGGGGGTGGAGGGAAGTACAGGGCAACAATTCCTATTCTCTTTTTTCCACCCTAAATCAAATTAAAAATGTCTTGTGGTAGGATTTCTATTTAAAATGCCATATTGAATTGCCAGTGAGAACTGCAAATTGCTGACAGTCTTTAAGAGCATAATTTCTAAATAATCCTGACAAAAGTCGGGAGTAGATAGTAATTTAACTTTCAGATACTTCAGAATGTCAGGATCTACTTCATTTTGCTAAGTTATTTATCTTCAAATATTTAGGATAGTCTTCTTTTGAGAACTACTGCTTCCTGAGTGTCTTATGGGACGGCAGTTGCCCTTTTTTCCTGTTATGCACAGATCCTTGAAGTGGAGGAAGGGCAGGGCAAGTGCCTCTCAGATCCACCTAACTGCAGCCAGGGTTGAGAAGTAGAACCTCTATCACAGTCCTTTTTCTCAAAATTGTTAGCTTGAGAGAATTCAGTGGTGTTCAGTTTTTATGCATTTATGGTAATAAAAGATTTTTGTAGTGTTACGCATTTCTTTGGATAACTTAATTTTAAAAAACAGTTTTGCTTTTTAGCCTTCGTGGAGGTCACACAGTTTCAAATTATGCTGTCTTCAGGAGCTGTTCATGTATTTCCTTGAGGAGAAGGCCATATTCTGAGCAAACATTAAATATATTTTTCATGTGGAAAAAGTCAAATATCTAGAGGCAATAATTTAAAAAAATTACGTTATAAGTAAATCTGTGGAACTGGTTTAGACCAAAGTAGTTTGACCTTGTTCACATTGGACACCTTCCACAATTAAATGTGTATTGCTTGTCTCTGTTTTCTACGGTTCTCTGCTGTGGCAAAGTTTGCCATTTCAGAATCATCCAGCAGGAATGGTACTTCTCATCAGCATACAGACAGCTTGCATTCTCAGGGATTGCACAGTACAGGAGAACGGAATTTTTGTCACCTTTGTTGACAAAAATTTGACAAAAATTTTGTCACCTTTGTTGAGATGTAGCATTGCCCTTTTCTCAGTGCAGTTTTTTACTGATGTTTTCTATCTAAATATCTAAGAAACTTCTCTGCACTTGATCCTTTTTTCCAGGGTAAATTATTTCTTTACTTCCCTTAAGCCTAGCAGGGAAGGCTTGCCTGAGCTGACAAGCAGTTTTTCATGAGGTACAATTAAGAACCAGTCACCATCTAGACATTTTGGAGAATACAGGGTTTTCCTACCTTGTGTCATCTCTGAATTTTTCAACTCTCTTCTCTTGCTTAGCTCAGGCATAACCTTATCGACTTGCTGTAGTCACCCTTACAAGTTGGAACAAAATTGCCACTTTAGAAGACTTTTATAAATAGCTTGTAAAACAGCAACCTTATGCATTTTGTGTAAGATCAGCATTTGTGGTTAAACTTCCCCTGTCCCATTTTCTTCCATCTCCAGCTTCCACATGCTCCGATACTTTAGTTTTATCACTGTTCTGATAGTCTAGCGTCATTGTTATTTTTGCTGCTTCTTGATGATGAAAATTTCAGTGACACAAAAGATTAGTAGAGGTGCTAGAAATACATATGGAGGAAGAGAGTAAGTTCTGGAGGACTGCAGTATCTATTACTGAAGAATTCTTGGAAATGTAAGTTGTCTGGCGTTCTGTACTGCTGCTTTAGCAGGATTTAAGGAAGTTGACTGAAGCTGCTAAGTTCCTCCATCATGTTTGAAGTAGTCTATTTACTCAGTACTTGGAAATAGTACAGTCACTGCAGCAGAGAGGAGGTTTTACAGTATTCTACAACACAACTTCAAAAGACGGTCAAGAGAACTTCTTCTGAATGTGTGTACTGAAAAGAGTGTTATTCCTCATCTTGCCCATAAACGTGGATTTAAACCTGTTGCTCTAGAAACAGGACTACCTTTACTTTGATATAAGCCTGTATAGGACTTAACTGTTTGGATAAATGATCCCTCCTCAAAACACGGACAGTGTTTCTGATATGCCAGCACCTTGAACGTGACCTTAAAGATGACTGTAATATTACTTTAAATCACTCTTGTGTTTTGAGGGCTCAGAGGTGTTCAGACCTTTCCAATCCTTTCATATTGGAGGATCTGATATAATCTGCCTCTACATCAAATATCAAAAAAGCAGCAATGTAACAACAGGGTCTATGTATGCAGCACTGTACCATTACAATGCTTTATCTAAATCGTTTGAGTATGTGAGTTTGTGTGGTTTTTATCAGGCCTTCTGTCTGAGTTGCCTTTGCTGTTAACAGATTACTGTAGTCCATTTACAAGTCAGTAAAGCAATTTATAGGCATGTTATGAAGATTCATCAGAGTATTGTTTCTTTTTTCCACTGGTGAACACACCACCTTACTCAGATACATCAGGACTCTTCCATTTGGATTTCTTCAGTTATCCCTGTGATAGAAGCTTTCAATCTGTGATAGAGATCAGTTAGAGCATCACTAGGTTTGAGATTCATGGCTGGATGAAATTCTGTTGTGCATGCTAAAACTGAGCAGTTAATCCAGCAGTGCGTGTGTCTAAACTAAAAACATTCAGGTGATGATGGACAGTTTTGATTGTGTTTTGCTGGGAAAGACTGATAAACTATTCTGGGAATGGTGCATAGCATACCAAAATTTTTACATCAATGTAATTAATCTTTCCGTTACGAAGGATACACTAAGTGGGTATTTTTCTTTGCAATGAATGATTCCTAAAGCAGCAGCAATGCAGAAAGTGACCCAGGTATGGGATTTCCTGAAAAAAGGCCTGTCTGTAACATGACAGCCATGGTCAGAGATCTTTATTAGATTATTTTCTGAATTTCAGGGTCTGGAGGTTGATTGTGTACATGCAACTCATTCTGCAAAAACCTAGAACTCAAAAAAAAAAAAAATTAAAGATATAGCCCCAATTATATTAATTTCTTGTGCTTGGGTCAAAACAGTTCTTGTTCCTAGAACTATAAGACTGTGTTCAGTCGTATATTATCCTAGAGTAAACAAGATGTAAATCTGGTTCTGTTGCCGTTTTACTTCATAACATAGGTGCTTGTTATCTGAACAAAAGTGAGAAATCTTTTTCCAGCAGTGCCAAGGCTATCCTAATAAGAAGGAAGAAACACTTGACCAGTCATATATACAATATTAGATGGGAAATGTTCTCTTGAATTCTGGAACGTAACAAGAGGATATAGTCTCTTCTAAGTTTTAGATGTTCATAATTTAGACAGTTGCATTTGAGCTAGTCATTTGGAGCTCTTTATAATCACATAGAGAATTCAGATCTTCAGGGGTATGATTCATCTCATTCTTGGGTGGGTGGCTAAAAAGAAGTTATATGACTTGTGTCCTTAAAACCCCACTTTATTTCTGTTGACTGCAAAGAGACTTTTGAAAGATAACACATGAAAATATGGACAGATGAATACTGCTGAAAATATGTCTGTTTTCTGCAGACAATCCAGAATATCTGTTTTAGTAAATTGGGACAGATGCTTTTACTTTGCAGTGAAAGTTCATTGAGAACCCCCAATGCTTGCTATCAGTAAGTCTTAAAGCTACAAGATAGTTTTGTTCTGCAATCCCTCCGTTTTGATGAGGTCACTGTATACACTCTTTCAAAAGAGTGAGCTTGCCCTTCTGAGGTCTAAGCATTGCTCTTGGCTGGGTTGAAGGAACCACCTGCATACCCTTACCAGCTGTTCTCCTGCATGTATTTGCCTGCTGTCACCTCCTTGCCTAAAAGTAGGATAAATTAAGATGCTTTTACTAGATCGTGTTTCCACTCAGAAATAGCATGAAACTTCCTTTTATTCATAAGATTTTTTTTAAGAATACATGGTTTTCTAATACTCCTTGATTTTCTTATACTTTTCTTAAGTGTACTCTTAAGTTTCTTTGCAGCAATGTTCAGCTCACTTCATTAATGTTCTCAAAGTTTTGGATTTCCACCATTTCTTACGATTTGGCTCAGCTGCATTACTGAATTTCTTTTCTGAAGCTGAATTTGTTTACAATGGCTAATCGTCCAAATAATTCTGTAGAGGTAAAGGGACAGTGTAAAACAGACCCCTCATTTCATATATTGCTTCTGTGTGGCTTTTCTCCTCTTACAGCACCTAACGTACGGGATGCAAAGTAATTTTGCTTAGGAATTTGTTTTTCTTTAAGGGTGCAGTCTTACATGTATACCATTTAAGAATAGATGTCGAGGTATGAACACAGAAATACTCGGCTGAAATGGAGAGTGTAATTTTAGGTGTTTAAAAATTCAAACAAAATACATTTATGGATTGTGTTTGTAGCAGTGTTGGATGCAAATTCTGTTCTAACTTTGGAGTGTTTTCTTTCTCAAACTATTTCTTTTTTCCATGTATTTTTCCTAATCTACAATGATATGGATGACAGCTCTGGAAAAACTAAGGTTCTTGAACATTTGCCTTCATTTGTGTGTTCCAATTACTTGAGAATAACTTGAGCCTTTATTCTAATGCAATCAGAGAAATTAATGTTGCAGAGTCAAAGAAAGGTGTTTTAAATCAGTGTGAATTAATGTAATAAAGTGCCTTTGTAAGAACAGTACATTTTCAAATCTAAACTGGCATAAAATGCATATGAGAATATCAGCATTTTAATGAATTCCTCTATTAAGTCACCATCTTGAAGTACTTGAATTCTACAAGGGATTATATTTCTCTTTAAATAAATGAAGTATAGGTTTAGGTATACAGTGTATGCATTTACCTTCAGGTTTTTGGCAGCTTATACAGTAGGGAAGAACTCCACAAAGCCAATGTTTGTTTGATTCCTTACCCTGTAGTATACTGTTCAGGTGTTTAGTACTCAGTCATCAGCAGTCTGCGTCAGAAGATCAAAGTTTGGGTAGGGTTTCAAGCAGAAGAAATATGTTTGGGTGGGTTTTTTTAATATTCCATTTAAATGAGTATATAGATGCCTGTCTCTTGCCCTAAATGTGGATACCCTGTTTTGCTATTGTGAACTACTACTTTAAATAGTGATAGGGTAAATATAAAAGCTGTATAATACTTCAGGTTAAAAATGCCCATGTAGGTGCCTGGATTTGAGAGGAGGAGAGGGATATACAGGAGTTCTAGCACCCCATTTCTTCCCCAACCCTTATTAGTATTGTTTGGTCCAAGGCATGTGCTCTGGGTATTCTGCAATTAATGCAGTTGTACAAACCCCCTGTTTCTGCCCCATCTTTATCCATTTGGTTATTTGCTTTTGTTAGTTTTTCACCGTGAAACTCCTTATCAGTGATGGTACTAAAAGTTTGTGTCGATTCTCTGGCATCATATTGCTTGAGTCGTTTGCCAATCTTCACATCATTTGGTTAACAAGCAAGCCAAAGTTGAGCTATTTAAACTTTACTGTACAATAGTTAAATGGTAATGAACTAGTTAAATATATATGAGGATTTTCAGTATGGTCATAGACTCAACAAGGCAGAACATAACTTTTAGGGCATGGAGTCCATCTCCATGATGTTAGCTGGGCTGTGTTGTGCTACAGCAATGGATGTTCAGGCCTCTTGACCAATTTTTTTGTGTTTGCAAGTTAGAATTTCAAGCTCTATCAGGTCAGTCATCAGCTATAGTGACTAGAGCTCTGGAAACACTGTGCAACTGGAGCCAAGAGAGTGTCAGTTGCAAGTTTGAGAAGGGGAAAGAATTTTTAGTCTGAATACTTTTTAAACTCTTTGGGGTTGGTTTGTTTATGTTAACACCTGTTTAACTTTGGGGACTAACTTCTGGATAAAGCAAGCCTGTGTTAAATGTTCAATATCCTCAGGCTTTCCGCAATGAGTGGATGCTGTGACCAGGGGGAATGGGTATGCAGTGGTATAGGCATTCCCTGTCACATAACTACGAACCTAGCCTCACGCTGCTTGTGTGGCTGTAGCATAGAGATACGTATATGCACATCTACAAATGTGAACAGAAAATTCACATCTGTATTCAGCTGCAGTACTAGAGCTCTGTGTAAACAATCCTGAAACTTCTCAGATAATCATCAGCACAGCGAAAAATCATTTTGCCAATTGCTGTTACTCCTAAGATAGGAAAAAGCCTTGATATTATATAGTAAAGATAAACACAACTCTGATTTTTTTTTTTTAATCCTGTAGAAGACATTTTTAATTTTATTAGCAATAAAGAAAACTAGGAAGATAGTGGTTTGTGTCAAGTGGCTTCTTACATAAAGCCAAAACTTGTGTAGAACATTACTTAATAGAAAGGACTTATACTACCTAGGATTTGTTATTAAGTTTAACCTGAAGACCTGCTTGAGGTTGTTGGAAAAACTCAAATATTGAGTACATACTTGACAAGAATTTAAGAAGGTGATATATTTTTCAAGTACTGAATGAATGAAATATTTCCAGTCGAGGTGATAGTCAAATAGTGCACTTAATGTTTAAACAGAATTTGGCTAGACATCTAACTTTTATTAAGTTAAAAACAGTTCCTTTCACCTCTGTTTTGTTTTGGAGGTAGGGACGTAATATATGTTCCTTTGCTTTTTGGGAAAGGGTTTTTTTTTAGTATCAGAACTTTTGTTGTGCAAAACATCTCCTGGAGTTTGTTAGAATCTAAAAAATCCTGTTAGAGATGTTCTATGTAGATGTTAGAGGGCGAATCAAATGCTAAAATTCAACCTTTTCCAGTTTTTTTGTTACAGTTTTTTAAAACCCGTATAGGCATCAATATAAATGTTAAATCAATAGCTGTGATGTTTGGCCCGCTTTTTCCCAAATTAACATTGCTTTTAAAAGTTGAATTTACAATTTCTGTATAGGTTAAGCTTTTTAAATGAAACTTTTTGTTTATGAATCCCCCAAATGAATTTAACTTTTGTAACTGTACTGATACTGTAGTAAGGATTATCACTTTCTGAAAGATTACATTTCAGCTCTTTTGCTCTAGATTCTTTTGCATTTTTAAAAAGCAACAGTAGCTTTTAAATCTTTTTGTAGAGTACTTAGTACAGGGTTTGAAATATCACTTTCTTAGCAAAGATAATATAGTTGCCATCAAAATGTCATTTTAGATAAAGTTTTAATGTATTGGACTATTTTAGATATAAAAAATGACTTCATAATACAGTATCATTAGGGGGTTCTAATTATGTGAGTTTCTATCACATGGGCCTCAATAAAGTAGAGCTCTTGTCATGTTAAACTTGCACTTCTTGTTAATATAAAGCTAAATCTATGCAGTAATAAGGAAATAAATAAGATTCTAAGTGTCCCTAATAACTTCAGTGTTGGCTGGATGACTAGGGTAAACAGGAATTACTGCACCATTTTGCAGGACAGACTGCTCCAAGTAGCAACAAGGAAAATTCCAATTATGTGGAAGGAAAACTTTTTTCATATGCAGGTTGTGAAACACAATAACACGTTGCTCAGAGAGACTGTAGACTCTGCCTCATTGAAGAACATGACTAGATGAGGCCCTCAGCAATCTGATCACCAAGTTAGGTTTGTTTTGACTAGAATGTTGGACCAGATGATGTCCCAAGGTCCTTCGACCCAGAATTACTACAAAATTCGTAAGTAGGCTAACCTATAGAAACAAATAGGAGAGACTATCTGTTTGGATAGGTCTGGATCAGGCCTTCTTAGAAACAGTCCAGGACCTGACATACTGGAATATTACTTTTGCTTAGAATAATGCAGTCTATGCCTTAGTTTGATGTGAGTGCACCTGATAGTAGCATCAATTATTCACTTCCTGTTCATACCACTGTCTCATTTGCGCTCCTTGGTGTTTAGATGGCTCAGGAAACTCACTCTTGCCTTCACAACAGTCCAGGATGCTGGATTCCCTTTCTTGAGAAATCATCATACTTGAAACCTACCTTCCTAATTGTCATTCCACCTGCTAAAAGGATTCCAGTACTTTAAGATCTTACTATAAGATGTTCTACTGTAAACAGTCTTCCTCATAGACAGTCAGCTGGGAGGTCTTACTCAAAATACCTGCTTAAAGTTGTCTCTGAATTGTTACATCTGATTCTGTGTCTTCATCCCCAAACCATGTTACTTGTTTATTTGAAGAGACTTTGTGTATTGCCTTACAGAGAGTGCAGCTGTGTTTTTGTTTGGATGAAATAAATCATTGAGCTTTTCACTATGATGTGGATGTAGAATTTGCTGAAAATATTAAGTGACAGTTGTTTCTTCCAGGAAACTATAAGCTTTGTTTTGGGATTTTGCAAAGACTTCTACTGTAACAGCAGGGTCCATCTGGATAGGTTACTCCAACTGGTTACTCCAGTTTTGCCTGGGATACTTCGTGATCTGTCTGGTGGTATTCCTTTATAAAAGTACGTAGAACAATGTGGAGTTCAGTCCACACATTCTCTTACTTTTCCATAATGCAGGTCAGATGTAAACTGTGCTGAACAGAACTTCTGATTATTTTTATACTCACTTTTTACTCACCTGCCTTGTGGCACCAGAATGACTGTGTGCTGATACATCAAATTTGTGCAGACGGTCACTTGAAATAAGAACACTTCCTCAACTATAGTAACTGTGGCTCTTTGATACGTTGTCCTCGCAGCTACAGAGGAAGTATAAGTCACAGAAGTATAAGTTACTGTACTTTTATTTTATGGACAAGCTACCTGCTGCTCTAACCTTTTAAGCAGTTGAATGCTTAAGGATCAATGATCTGAGAATGTAAGTACTAAAATGTTAAAGACACTTCTAGAAAATAATGAGTCACCTGTTGAGTATTGTACTCCCCGTCTTGCAGACCTTTATGCCTAGCTTAGGAGCCAGTAGCTCCAGCAGAACATCACTTTTATATGTGTCTCAGCTTCTTCCACTATACAAGTCCCTTTTACTATAATGTTAGTGTGAACCGGGTTAGGACCTTCCTTTAGGAAAAGTTCAGGATAAGCTGAGACCAAATTATCTAGTATCCCTTAGAGATCATGTTAATATGAGGATGTTGAGCTAATGTTCGGAAAAGAGGCATCTAAGTTGAATTGGCTGGCAGATAAGGCATGTGTTTTCTCTTGGATTTTGCACAGAGGAAACTTCAGTCCATGCTGAGATTTTCATCACTCTTGGCTGGAATTACCCCTGCTGTGTGTGAGTTTTTATTGCCTCCATCTTTATTCTGTGTTTACCCAGTGGATATCCAGACTTAACTTTGTACAGATTAGCTTTATTTTTCAGGGCACCACTGTTGCCTGCTGATTTTCTGTGTAAAATTACAGGGAACTTGTTCCCATTTTCAGCCTTTGTTTCTCTGTGGGAACCCTTAAGTAAGGTGCATTGATTCAGATTGATTTTTTTTTTTTTTTTTTTTTTTAGTTTGTCTGAAAATCATTGTAAATCAATTCTTCCTTTTATATATGGGTATTCAGGAGGCACAGCAAACAAGCTGTCAAGTTAGTGTGCCAAAGGTGGGCTTTTAGCAGTGACTGACATTGAATTAGGCTGAAACTAAGGAGTTGGGATTGTCTGGAGCCAAAAACATGTTGGCTTGAAGTGGAGGGCAAGGATGGTAGCTGGTAGCTAGATAACACTACCTCGTGTCTCTGTTTACATACTAATTTTCAGGCTGATGAGATTTACTATAATGTAAAGTTAACATGTTATTTATGGGCCTGCCATGAGTGGATGCATCAGATACTTGGATTCTGTGTTTTTCCTCTACTTTCAGTGTTTAAAATAAAATACTTGCAGTAACATTGGATTACTTCATGAAGCGCAGAAGGAAAATATACTGTTGTGATCTGATATAGTAAGTGGGAGATAGCTTTAAAAAGTTGTTTAAGGCTTCTCAAATCAGCAAAGCCTTCTAATGTATTGGAGATTCAGCAAAGAGTTTGCACTGCTGTGAATTTGCACCTCTGTCATGACCATGTATGACTTCATAAGGAATTATTTAAATAAATTACCTTTCTTTTTAAATGCGTGTTGTGTTAATCGGACAAATTCACATTTAGGATGTTCTTTAAATTTTGAAAATGCCTTTCCCATTTATTAGCATTCCTTTTCTTCAACTTCTTAATGTGCACCTAGACCCTGTCCCTTCAAATCTCTACCTCAGTTATGTGAAATTCCTGGAGCAAATCACAAAGTATTTTCATTGTAGTATTCTAGTGAAGTATTTTTTACACATTAAATCTTAAATATTCTCAGGAGAAACAGACATGATTGAAATAGGTGGATTGTAGATGATGAAATAAAGTATTATTCATTCTTATCTTTTTCAAGGTAGCAGTGATGGTTCTGAACTCAGTGAAGAGACTTCCTGGCCAGCATTTGAAAGGTAAGAAAAACTGTCGCTCAGTACCTGCATTTCTCTGTTCAGACATTGCTACTTACAATCTCTCACTCAGTCCTGAAAATGATGCTTTATTTTAGTGATCTAGAGATCTTCTGTATCTAAGAACATTAATAAACTGTAGTAAGTTCACTGGATCTGTTAAAGCAGCAGAGAAGTACCTTCTGCTCACTAGTAGTTAATAGGGCTTTTGTCTAATTGGGTGCTTACTCATTGCACACATTCTTCTAAATAGCTCAACCAGAGTACCATTAAACCCCAAATGGTTTTATATATTTGTATATCCTGTGTATGATATTCATGTGACCTATCTGTTTCTCATTTTCACTTTCCCTGAGATATTTCATCCATTCTTGGTCCCTTTGTTCTTGTCATTGACATTGTCACCTGTTTTGTCTCTCATCTGCTCTTCACTTCATTGTTACTTGCCTTTGTGTTACATGAGAAAACACAAAAATGCCCTTTGCTAATGTCTGATTTTGTGGTCCAGAATTAACATCTTGTTCCATATTCAATACCTGCAAATGCTTAGGTGACATTGACCACTTCAGTCCTTTCCCATGTTGTATTTGAGAATGTGGAAAAAGACTAACAGCTGTAGTTTAATATAATAAAAGATAGAAATTTCATCTTCCCACAGCTAAGTAAGATGCACAATACAGTGCATAGTTTGCTTCTATAACTAAATTTCAGGTAATCCATAAGCTTCAGAGTTGCCACGGATGACTTTCTACCATGCTTTGAAGACATGTTTTGTAGAAATTTTTGTTACAGAACTTTCTCCTCATAGTCGAGAACTGTTACCACAAACATTACATTCTGCTTGAATTCATTGAAGCAGTTGAAGTTCTGTGTTACTTTTTGGAAGAAAACTTTGAAAATCTCTCTGTGCCAAAGGTGAACTCTTTCATATTTCATGCTATAAATATGATTACATACACAAGGAAGTGTCCTTATGATTCCATTATGTAAGCAATAAGAACATTCCACATGAACATATAAAGAAAATCAGGTCAGATGACTTGTATGTGCTCTGTGATGCAACCTTCAACATTCAGAAGGTTTTCTTGCTTTTCCTTCGCTGCTGCCTTGTGGAATTAATCAAGTTCAGGTTATTTCTCTAACCTAAAAAGTTATATGGAAAAGCCTTAGACAAAATGGTGAACTGAATGCTTTTACCCTGAGTAGCATAAGAAACTTAAAAAATTTTAGTAAGCCTCAGGCTTAAGCTCGTGTTAACACTATCCAGAATTGTTGTGTGGACTTCTGAGACAAAGCAGAGGTTTTTCATCCCTGTCCTAACGAGAACTGGCTGGCCTAGACTCTCCCCAGTTAAAAGGTTTGCTCCATGTCAAACAATTATGTCAGAAGATTCCTCCTCCTCCAAATTCCACTTGCCTTCAGTACTTTCTTCTCTCCTGAGAGAGCTCTTTGAGAACTCTGTTTGCATATTTTTCAGGGTGAGTTCTCTTGCCTGCTTCCAGGGACAGGGATTCATTCCTTACAGACATTCAAAACATCATGTGCGAAATTCCTAGAGATGCACAGCAACCTTGTGTCTGTTCCTTGGTTTATAAGATGATGAAGCATGTTTTGGAATTTAATACGCTGACATGCAAACGTCAAAATTTAAGATAACTAGAAAGGGTGTGTCTCTAGTTTTGATCTGTACAGTGGGTTTCCATTCTTATAAAAGAGTCTTTAAGTGAGGGACAAGCATTAGTTGTCTGGGATTAATAGCTACTGGCAAAATTGGGATACATCCAGCGTTATTAATGACTACTTCCTATGCAGTGCAAGTGGGAATTCAGTATTTCCTGGTGATTTAGGATGGGATGTTTGGGTAGGAGGGCTTAAATCTGCATTATATGCCTAACAGGAAGAAATGAGATACTCCACAGACAGATTCCCCACGTAACAGAAGGAATTTTAACAAATATTCTTGGTTTTCCTGGCCCTCCTGTTGTTTTAACTGGGAAATGTAGAAGGGATGAGAACTAGAGTCACTGATTGTATTTAAGTGCAACAGAAACTTAGTTTGAAACTTGAGAAAGAGCTTTCAGCACTGGAGTGTCCCTTTAGGATAATCAAAATTACTTGAAGGACTTTAATTCCAAGTCCTGACAGTTATATCATGTTAAGGGCAGTAAATTAAGTGGCACTTGAGTCTCATTGGTTGTCATCCTGAGTGTCTCTGAATAGATTTCCCTGAAATAGGTTGAATCCAAGAGTGATAGCTGCCTCCTTATGCAAAAAAAAAAAAAAAAAAGCTTAAAGGTAAGAAGAAAATGTATTTCATTTGCATGCAAAATATATGTACACAAATATACAGCTCATATTATGGTTTTCTTTCCTTCATCTTAATTATTGTTTTATTTGTCTATATCTTGAATGTATTTTTAAAAAAATTCATAAATTCAAAGATACCAGTTATGTTGAAAAACAAATTATGGCAAATTCTGGGACACATTAGTAGACGGTAATTCATTAGGATCTTTTTAATAATTCTTCTTTCAGCAAAGGCAATAGTTTGAGCTGGTTTAAAAAACAAAGTGAGAAAAACAAACCCCCCCATTCTTCTTGTTTAATGCTGCTGACCTTTACTGTATCCCTTCTTTAAGCCTGTTTTGTTTGCCTGCTGTATGCTATTCTGAGTTCAGATTGAAACATGACAATGCTACTTGTTTAGGTTTCCCATTCTGAGAAATACTGCCCTGTCCATATATAAGCAGCTTTCCAGTTAATGCAAAGCCCCTCTTACAGGTGACAGATTGTTACATTTATACTATGTAGGAGATTTTGCCTGTAAAATTCTCATAGGCTTGCACTTCTGCAGAATTAGAGCTGATTTTCAATCTTTCAGTGTAATACAAGCAACTAGGAAAAAGAGATAAAAAAATAGGAGGTGAGGACAAAGTGCTTATGCTTCTATTGATTTAAATGGAATTCAGTCAACTAAGGGATCTGATCCAGAAAAACAAGGTTCAATGAAGCAAAGCAGTATTCAAAAGGCAGGTCTAGAACACAAGTCCTGGCTAGGGATAACAGTATAGATCAGGTTAAGGACTCTAAAATATGAAGCTTGTAGGTAAAGTTTAAAGCTTATATGAAACTTTAATGCGAGAGAAAATTGGAGAATTGAAATATTGCTTAGCTTATATCAATGTTACTTAATACAGCAGTATTTTAAACAGTGTCAGGCATATTTTGATAGTACTTTTGATTCCTTTCATCCCAACAGCTTGTGTGTGTGCATACTCCTAGAAGTTGAAACCATTTTTTTTGTAGTAACATCTGAAGTCGGAATTTAAAGACAACTTTTATTAATATGGTTCCTTTACATTGATTTAATCTCTAAGTACTAAATGCAGACTTTGCTCTCAAAATGTAGTATTCTTCAGTGCCAACAAAACACTTCAGTATTATGAGTTCTGACAAAGAGAACATCTGATGAAATAAAAAAACATGGTATCTACCCCTGCATGCATTTTTCTAAATAAAATTATCCTCTGTTTCTTATGTGGAAGAAGTGGCTTTGTGATATGCACACGAAAAAAATACTATGCTGTTTTAGCAGTCGTGCTGTTTGTGTGAATAAAAGTATATGTAATACGTACAATTTATAATGGAATCCAACAGGAACAGGTTGTACCATTCTCTCGGTCCGGGGACAAGAGTGTCACGAAATGGCTATCGAGGCCACATGAAGGCCAGCAGGTACAATCCCCACTGCACACAGAGGTGTCAAACTTTCCCTCTGGTGTTGGTGATTTGGTTTGGTTTAATAATTAAGTGGGTGTTTTCTGATGTTATCTTTCTAACTTACATGTCAAAATAAAGGTGGAGACCTTTTTCTTCAGACTTAAAGCTTTCCTCTTTTCTGACTTAACCTATATCACCATAAGGGCTTTTGTTCACTCTGGTCTGCAAATCCAGATTCTGAACCATTGGATCTTTATATCAAGGCTTAAAGATGTTTTACCAGAGGTAGCTTTTTAACTGCCTACCCCTGCATAGCAGTGTTGGTAGTTCTCACATGGACAACAAAGCTGCTTCTTGTGCTAATGGATGGCATTCAAGATGTTTTCTTTGCTGGCAGTTCTGTATTGGTTTTATTTTCCCCTCTTCCCTGAAATCAGAGATATGGCTAAAATGAGTAACGCATTAAAATTGGCCCCAATTTATTATATATAGTAGTATTTGCAAGCTGGCAGAGTAATATAGCTGATTATTTTGATTAATTAAAATACAAATTCTGTCTCCAACTGCATGGCACTGTAGTTGGGAAAGAGATGGCCATTAACTGTGAAACTGTTTTTCATGTCAAGAAGCAAGCATTGTCTCACTGAATTAAACTCATGTTCACAACTATCAATGCCCAAAATTGTCTCCATATCATCATCCTCAGTAGATGTTGCAATGAAAATGTTTGCTAGATGTCCAATTTACTTTGAACGTTCATGAATGTTAGGATAGATGAAACAGCAAATCCTGGCTTACTTAACAAGTTTCAGGCGCTGTTCAATTTCTTGGCTTTTCTAGAAAGGTGCTGGGTTCAGCAATTTAGTTATATGCTCTGATTGAGATGTACTGAAATGATTCCTGTTGTGATTTTTTTTTTTCTGATTGAAAATATTTTGTAAGCCAGTCAGCTTCGTAATTTGATAAAGCTAAGTTTTCTTTTCGCAGTGCTGTACCTGGCATTTGTTTTGGCCCGTTGCTCTTAGATCCTACATAGGGTAGATGATTAGAAGAGCACCAGATGCATTAAAACACCTTAAAGCTGTGGTTCGAGTTTCCACTCTCTATTACTCCTGCCCACTCCTCTTGCTTTCAGATATTTTAAAGATTGTGCATGTTTGAGCTATGCTTCGTTTTTGATGTGCTAATGATTCCAGTGTTTCTAACAAAAAAATAATCTTTCTTGCAAGGGCTGAAGGAGAGGTTTTAACACATACAGCAACTGTATGAATGTACTTCAAACATTTGCTTTTTAAAAGTAATTATTATTGTATTTCAGTTGTGTCTTGAGTTTTAATTTTTTTAATTAAGGATTACCTGCTTGGCTAATTAATTTTTCTGATCACTTTTGCTTGTGAGTGTAAATTCCACAACAGCAATTCCTTGTAACAGCCAAAGTCTTTTTCCACAATGAAGTCCAATAAACAAAAAGTTGACATTTCTAAATTAAAATACAGATGTTTGCATTAGTTTGTGGTAATGATTGGAAAACTACTTTAGGAAAAGTGTTTTTTCACACAAATCTTCACATGCTCCTTTCAGCTCCCTAGAATCTGAAGATTTGGCTGTTCATTTGTATCCAGGAGCAGTTACTATTCAAGGTGTTCTCAGGAGGAAGACTTTGTTGAAAGAAGGCAAAAAACCTACAGTAAGATTTTTTTTAAATTCATTTTCTCACCTTCTTCCTTTGCCCAGTTATAAATACAATAAAATGGCCATTGTGCAACTAATTCAAGTGTCTGAGATCTCCTCTGCCTTGCTGATTAAGGTTTAGGGCTACTGCTAGAGATGCATTCTTCTGTTTGGTGGGTTTATTCAGTTTATAAGGCTATACCCATAATCTGGGGAGTAGAAGAGAAATGTAACACTACATAAAATTTCTTACAATTGCTGATAACCTTAAAAGAGAGGAGCATGTTTTATCTTCCTGAACGGTAGGAGGATCCTAACAATTTATCAATACATAATAACCCATAGCATTTGCAGTGCAAATGCTTGATTATGAATTATAAATCAAAATACGTATTCATGACAATGAGGGTACCCTATGGCAGTATATAAAATGGAAAAGAAAAGGGACAAATGTATTCTAACTCAATGAAGTGTTCTAGAAGGGTTGCAGAAAATACAGAGTAAGATGCAGAAAATTTTTCTCAGCTTAGTGAGGAAAGGCACATATTCTTTCTGCTTTCTAGATTTTTTTAATGCATTCATAGGCCTACACAAATAACTAGAAACAGCAGCTTTGGACACATGGCTGATAGTTTGGCTGGACAGTTAGAGCTGTCGTATTCTTGCAGCATGATGCCTGCTATTTTACAGCTCAATATTATGACACATTTCACTTATCCGTTGCACTTTTGTGTTTTTTTTCTTTTCTCTCTAGGTAGCATCTTGGACAAAATACTGGGTAGCACTGTGTGGAACCCAACTCTTTTACTACGCTGCGAAATCTCTGAAGGCTACAGAGAGAAAACACGTACGTAAAACAGGCATATTCCAGTATCATCTGCCAAAATTAAAATGTGTTTTCCTGATGTAAACACTGAGAGTAGTAGAGAGGACTTGCATGATTTCTAGTCAGCACTATCCTGTCTTCCAGTCAGTCAGTCACCTCATATGGATATGCCCTAATGGAAATATCATGCGCATTTATATGCTACACCAAGAACATCTGCTTTGCATATGCCATGGGTCTCTTTGAATTTGTTGGTCTATAAGGAAGGGAACTATGTCATTGGGTCTGTTAGCTTTTCTAAGGTGGTAGTCATATCTTTTGATGATTTCTGAGTCTTGCAACAGTTTGCTACTTGAAATACAAACAAGCATTGATGTGGAAAGACTGAGAAGTCACTACATATGGCATTAAACGTGTACTGATTTCATATATGTGGTAAAATTAGACAACTCTTTTTCTGTTTAATCCTGTAATCTGTTAACTACAACAGAGTACAAAACACTTCATATGTTAAGCAGAGGGCTAGCATATCATGTGATAGCTACAACTTTTATTTGAAAGAAGCTGAAAATACTTTGCTTATGCGGGGAAGTAGTAAAAGGATTTTCTGTAGATGTTCCAGGGATGTTATGATGTGCGTAGTTCCTGTTTTCACTGGTTAATTATAATGGAACAGGATGCCACCAGAGATTCTGTTAAGAACCTGGGTAAAATTTGAGATACTTGGATCTTTTTCCAAGTTCATTCACTACTTGGAACCATTACTTATAGGTGCCTTGGCCAGTGTTTCAGTTTAATTTATGACAGCTGTCACTGAAAAACATTTGCTTTGCATAAAGCTTATGTAATTTTACAAACTGAGATGTGCTTCTAGAATCCTTGTAAGGGGACTATCTTATTTCTTTTTGGTACAAAATACTGTTTCTTATCCTAACATTGTTATGTTCAGAGGGTAGAGATTTGAAGCTTAAGATTCCTGATTAGTAGACTCCTGGATATTTGAATTTTCTGTGTGGAAAGTTTGTGTGTAATGTTGTCTTAATCTACAAAAAAATTGAGTATTTTCCACTTTTATTGAAAGTAGTTCATTAGGAAACAGTATACTAATACTCAAAGTAGTGTAATAACAGCTAATTACTTGTAGAAATATTTGCATAGTTTCTTTGCCCTCATCCATCTGCCACACCCCTACTAGCTTTGATTGCTTAGGTGAAATCAAAACTGATCCTACTTAATTTGTCTTGCAGTTAAGACTGTACTAGCCCAGACTAAAGGCCTGTTAGCCAAGCATCCTGTCTCCTGGTTGTCTTTAGAGAAGTGTATGTGTTTGGATGCATTTGCCTCTGGCATCAGTGTAAACCTTACAGAAGGAGTCTGTCTCATTAAAAGTAAAGTTAGTTGAAAAGAGCAGACTTGTAAACTACTATGAGCAGAAATGCGAAGTATTAAAGCAAAAGAAGAAGAAAGAACTGAGAGAGAACTTGTGCTGGCATTATGTCACTAACAGTTGCTTGGGTTTTTTCTAGAAATATTGAGAAATGGAAAGTAACTTTTTGTAATGTCAGACTCTGTGCTCCTGTTACTGATGTGATGCCTTTAGGCTTTATGCCAAAATTGCATTTTGTGTTCTTTTAAGAATAGAATATGCATTTTTTTAAGTCTCTCTTGTCCAGTGTCTGTCAAAGTACTGAAAGATGGAAGACTTTACCATGGTGATGGTAAATGGTACTATTCAATCAGAAGCTTTTTCAGTATTGTGTATAAATATTTTAAAACAATCTAAATAACATTCGGGTTTAGAGAACTTGGAAAAATTGCATAGCTGGTAATTTTATTGTTTGGAAATTAAGTATATTGAATTTTTATGTGGTCCATTTGGTTATATGTTTCCTTCAGAATAACAATTTTAATCATTTAAATGGTCTTGCCCTTTCTTTAGGAAAATTAAATAAAGTAAAAAGGTAACAGATGTAAACATTCAAGTCTGGTGTCCGATCCTCTTGAGTCTCTGTTACTGCAAAAGCCTTTACTTTTGTCTTGAAATGCAGTCATATCCATTTAGAATGCTCTTTCAAAAATTATTTTCTGAACCTGTTGAATTGACTTTTAATATTCCCCAAATTACTGATGTGTTGTGGTACCTACAGCAACTAAACTATTAGTGAACAGAGACTAGTACCTAAGAAGCTAAAATTTGTCTCGCATCCTTATGTTCTCGTGTTTATTTGTCCAAGGATGTGCCAGCAGACCAATAACGAAGTTTGCAGATAGAGGCTAGGAGACATTCAAGTCCATAATGCTGGCAGGATTACCCATCAGAAGCCTGCCAGCATTATGGCTTGCAAATACTGAGTGGAGTTTGAGCAACACAATTCCCAGGAAAGGGAGATGGAGGAGTGGTAGTAAAAAGCAATGAATGCTAGAGCAGATTTATTTTTTTAACAGTTGGCTCTGTGGAATTGGACTGAACTATGCAGCACAACCTTGGATTTGTCTGTACACAGCTGATGTCTTGCTTTTAGCTTGTTAGGGCAGCAAACATATCTTGTTCTGTTTGTGGATGCAAAGCGTGTTATGAAGCTTAGGTCTCTGATTTGGGTTCCCAGATGCAGGCATAATTAAAATAATGTAATACCTATTAGCTACGGCTTGGATTGTCTTCTATTTAAACAAATCGTTCACAATGAATGCACACATACTTGCGCTCCAAAGGTGGTTATAGCACAGAGTATAGTCTTTCTGCTGAAATTAAGGTGGAAGGTAACCTGCTAACTGCTGTGGGAGACAGAGGTTGGGGGATTAGGGGGAGAGGCTCCAGTTTAATAAACAGCCTAATAATAGTAACTTTGTTCAGCTAATCTACCTGTGTTGTACTTTCAGCCTAGCCATTGATGGCATAGATTTCCATCCATTTTATTACAGGGTTATTGTACAAAGCCTCGGGTTTTGTTCTGGAGTCTGTAAAGATGATTTGTCAAGTGTCATGCTTCAAGTCACATTTGGTTGCATTTTCAGAAAGAAAGTTAATGAAGAGAGAATAAACTGTAAATGGTCAACCATCTGTAGATAGATAGTGCATGAGTATATGTTCACTGGCTAAATACTGTCCAGTGATATTCCTAAGAGGTCCATTCTGCAAAATAAAGACATTTGAGGCTAGATTTAGGTTTTGTTTTGTTACTGTCCAGATTAAATGGATAAAAAGGATGATGCTGTCTACTTTGAAGCAGGTTTCTTTTTCAAAGATTGATACGTTTGAGATTTACTTAAGTAAAATATTCCAAGCGTCTTCTGGAGACATGTAAACATCTGTCTTTTCAGGTTCCTTTCTCAAGGCCTCTGTGACATGGAAAGGAGCACTGGCAATGAAAAAGTCAGTCTGCTATATAAAGTTTCCTGGCTAGAGCTCTCATGGTAAATGTGTCTTGATTACAGGCATGCTTTTGACCATTCTGCTGCTGCTATTGCTTCAGGCAGCTGAGACTGAGGACTTGGAATGCACTAACACTGAAAGCTCTTCCAGGCTTATAATAGCCAACCTCTTTGGAAAATTAGCTCATAAAAATCCCAGTGTAATCCAGCAAAAAGGGCAAGAAATCCCCTCCTTTTTAGACATGGGCAAGCCAGCTCTTCTTCTCATGCCTATGGTCAAAGACAAAGGAGTGCATCCAGTATAGTGTGTATTCTAGATCTGAATCTAGTCCAAAGGAAGAGGATGCTCATAGATACCTGGATGTGACAATTTCCTTGTGCTGCGTCTACTAAGAAAGACTACTAAATATAATGAGCTTTGTGTTTTAAATAGTGAACAGGTTTCAGTTATTACTAGAGTAATGGAAAATTTTCTATAACAAGCATGTGAATGTCAGAGCCCAGGGATGTGCTACAGGAGAATCTGAGAGGAATGTGTGTTGAATGCTTAAGGTTTTATCTCACATGCTGAAATGGTACCCACAAACAAGCTTCTGTGTTAGAACTATAGCACTTGCATGCCTTTAGAAAAGGACAATAGTAAAAATAGTCAACTTAAAATTAGTCTTAAAGGAAGCATGTGCCCTGAAAAATATGAGCACACCCATAAAAAACTGTTCATAGTGATTGGGCTGGAAAAATCTTGCCAATCTCTGTGACAACATAGCATGCACGAGAGATTTTTCCATGTTTGTAGGTACTTGGAAAAGCAACAGAGACTTTTTGAGCCTTCATGGTCGAACATGAACCCTCATTCATTCCAAGCCTTCCATTGATTGCATGTTATATTCAGAATTAGACCCATTTATTGGCAGTAGAAAACTTGGTAGGTGTTGCTCAGGCACTTTCACTGCAATACCCTGATAAAGAATGCTCTTATTCTAGGAAGAATGATTTGAATATTAGAAAGCTGTAAAATCTCAACAGGAGATGATGAGGAGGAGATTTGTAGGTGCCAAAAGGTTGGAGTGAAAAGTCTGTTCACAGATTAATTCAGAGTTTTTGATTCAAAGATTTATGTATAAATGCCTTTGCGCTCAGAACAACAACAACAACAAAATGTAGTTATGTGAAGCCTACCACCAGAGCTGTGTAGTTTTCTATGTGTTTAATAAAAGTGTCATTCCACTGGCCTGTATAAAAAAATAGGAAAGAGGAACCAGGAACATTAAATTACAATGAAGCTTTCATTCCCTTCATGTTAACAAAGCAGACTTGCTGTTAGCAAGGCTCTATGCATCAGTGGAGAATGAACTGCCCTGGGGGGGGCTATGTAAATATGGAACACAAATCCAGCCGTGCACAGGGATGGAAAACTGACATGTGTTTCAAGTGATGACGGATTGATGCTGGCAGGAAACACTTTCCTTGTGTGGAGCTTTTTACTTTTTGGAGAAGTACCATGATTAATTGTTTTGAATAAAATGAAAAAAGAAGCGAGCTCTAGCAGTGTTGATTGCATGGTAATTTCACGTATTGTATACCTACTGTTATGATATATAAGATAGGAAAGTGCAAATGTGCTATTTTCATGAAACTCTAGAAATGAGTGCAGTTCAAGAGGTATATTGTATCTGTAACCTATTAAAACCACTTTGACTCAAATTTCTACCTCTGTGAAACTGATGTATTAATGGTTTGTAGGACTACTTAGAAGTTTGCATTTTGCAGGTCCCTTTTAAGTGTAAGTTGTGTCATCTTATTTTTCGAGGCAATGTCTTCAGTGGGTCCATAGCAAGTCCTGAATATATACTTTTTTTTTTAAAAAAACTCATGAGCTGTATCCTTATTTTATTCCCTTTCCCTGTCTTTATTCCTATTTCCAATAAAATTCCATAACGTTTTTCATTACTGACTGGAATCTTCAAAGAAATTTTAGTTTCTATTTGGAAAGAAGTTATGCTATCCAGCCCTCACTGTAATGCAATGTTGTCTGATAGAGCTTTATAATTTACTTCCTCCTCTTACGAGGTGTCACCAAATCTGTCCACCTCCCAAAGGCAGTAGAGTTGCTCAACTTTAGTATATGTGGTTTTACGGGTTTTATGAGGAATGGTCTTTTCCCGCAATTTTATCCATAGTAATATCAAAAAAGGGCATCCATTTTGAAGTTTGGCAGGCAGGTCTTTCCTAAAAACAGTCATCATCACTTTTATGCTTAAGCTATCTGTACAAGCATCCCTTCAAAGTTTCCAAGCTTTTATATTTCCACTGACGTTACACAAATGTCAGCTGAACATGGCTGGTAGGAACTTGTGATGGAATGGTTCCTGCAAGTGTAACTATAGCAATATAAAGAGGGCAGTACATGGATTATGCATTCAAAAGTTCGTAAGATACAGAGAGACTGGACTCCTAAATTATTTTGAACTTGGTTAAAATACTTTTTGTTTCAAATATTGGTCTAATATTTGTTCATTTAAAGTTCTAATGTATTTTAAACTGAGGTTTGAAATGTAGCCTGTTGCACAAGTCCCAGACAGATAAACTTACCTGGACATTCAAGGTCTCTAGTTAACCTATGGCATAGATTAGAATAACTGACATTAGACTTGCACTGGAATTTTATTTATAAAGTAATTATATTCCCATATAGAGAATATTCTTATAAACTCTTACTTTGCTTGTGATACACTCAAACTTATTAGCAGTAATGCTTCCTTTTGCTGAACCAGAGTTCTAGACTTGTAATGGTAAAGTAATATTTCTAAAATGAAACAGAAGACATTTGATGCTTAAAGTTGTAAATCTGCTATGTGGCATTAGTATGAAGAATAAAAGTATTCTAGAACTATAAATTCATTTCAATTACTTCAAAGGTCCCCAAGATTGTTTTAGCTTTATCGTTTTTAATAATGTAATTAAAGAGAGGTCAAAATTACTGTGCTAATAAAGAGGTTAGAATAGGGATTTCACAAGACAGGACGAAGACACACCTGATGAGGACCAGCATATAGCAGAGTTGGACCTTGTGGGCAGAGAAGTGAGGGAAAGCACTGCAGAGGGTAAGAGTGCTAGGATTGATGAAGAAAGTCTGTGTCGGACCCATGAATGTGGGAAAAGGAGATCTGGCAACTAAACACTTGAGAGAAACTGAATGAATTAGGTATTGGGGAGTGAATGGGACTGCCTGAGCAAGTAATGAGAGGTGAATTGTGAGGGTTTACTAATAGATAAGCAAGGAGACCAGGGAGAAGGATGCTTGTGGTTTGGAAATGAGTTGGATTTAATGGGCAAGTAGCCTGGAACTGTGAGGAGAAGCCTGAGAAGCAGAAAATAATACTGACCAGGTGAATGAAAAGGAGGGTGGAACCAAGGAGCTGTCAGGAGAGGGGCTAGTGTAGCAGAGACAAGTATTGTGCTTAGAAGAGGCCTGAGTTACATGTCAGTGTGTGAGCAGCGCCTTGAACAGGAAAACCCCATCATTTTGAACATCTTGTTGATAAATGAGCACGTTACGTTCTTTGCTCTGGTTTATTGAATCTACACCCTTGTTTGATCCATTTCATTCATCAGGTCATAATATTTAATTACACAGTTGTTATCTTGTCCACAGGACTCATGTAATTACAGACTCTTATAATAATTAATGCATGTTAACTTTGAATAATTATGGCACAGACAAGTTTAATTCTTCTGTTAACAGTGGAGGGATTAGCTTTGCATTTGTTAGTGCACTTTTTTGAACTATAGTGTACGTACATGTGCAATAATGTGAGGAATGCTATTGTATTCATACAGTGAAGTTTAGATGTCTGTTGACATGTTTTGGAGGATTGTGATATTCCTTTTAATTTGTTTTGAATATCATTCATTGTGGTAAGTTCTGTTTTCACTAATTCCATATAAAATTCATAAACTTTCTTAATTTTATGAAGTGCTATGCTTCCTTTGAAGTTATTCTGTGTCTTCAACAGTGTCACTGAGAAGAACTGCCCTTTTGAATACTTGGTCCGTGCAGTGCAGTCAGTCTGGCTGAAGCTTCTTGTTTTACTTTAGTTTATGTCTCTGCTTGTATTTTCAGTTCAAATCCACACCAAGTAAGAATGTGTCAGTGGTGGGCTGGATGGTGATGATGGCAGATGACCCTGAGCATCCAGATCTCTTCTTATTGACTGATTCTGAGAAGGGTAAGCAATGCTAGCAGCAAGAGTGCTGTGATTCCCAGAATAATATTTGCTTTGCTGAGGTATTCATAAGCAACTAAATGAAATTGGAAGGATGTTACCTTTCATTTATTCATCTGCTCTCCAACTTGTCATGTTTGCCTTTAGAATGCTATGGGAACAATTGTCCGTGGAGAATCCTTAGTCTTCATTAAGTTCTAAGAACTCTCCAAACTCTTAACAACTCAGTTGTGATTTTTATTGGAAGTATTCACCTGCATTCTTTTAAACTATATTTAGACCACTCAGAGGCATTTTCACATATGTGAAAATGTAAGTAACAATTAAAAAAAATTTCAATATTCAGCTAACACTAGGTGCTTGACCAGTCCTCTCTCCTCTCCAAATGAAAAACAAAACCCAAACCAAACCATCTGTTCAAATGTAGTGCCATTACCGGGGGGGGGGGGGGGGGGGAATATAAGAGATCTTGACTGTTTTGCAGAGAAGCCTGGATTTCCATTACTCCAATGTAGTGCCCTGGTTTCAGTTTAAACTGTGAAGAAATTGTTACTTTTCCATAGCATTTCAAACTATGCAGAAAGAGCATCATTAGAAGTTCTGATAAAGGAGCTTAACATTATTTATTGCTTTGTCTACCTCGAGTCTTAGTACATTTTATTTCCGAGGATCTATTCTAGCACCACTGATAGTGGTGTAAATTATGAATACTTGCCAGCTTAAACTCAGCAACAGCAACCTGAAATGTTTTTGTAATACTTGGCCTTTCTGAACCCAAGCAAGCGCTGTATAGCATCAGACACTGAAAATACTAGTCTGAAATGTATCAATATGTTTAGGAACAATTTTCAAATATTGTCAAATGTAGCTTTCTAGACTGTAGTTCAGTGCTATCTTGCACTTCATTAAAAATTATTAAAGTATATTGTAGAAAATTATGAAATTATATTGTAAACAAATTGCAATAATGGCAATGAAGAAAAACATTTTTGTTGTATGGTTCTGAGAAATGTTTTGTTCTTTCCTAATTGACACTGGTGTTAGTTGAAATCTAGAATGTTGGAAAGGAAGACAGGCAAGCTGAAACTTCTCTTGCGCTAGGTCAAACAATTAAGTTGCACTTATGCCAGACAAAGTATAAAGTTATATGAACCTTCTGCTACTAAATCTTTTCATAATGTTTTAATTTAGAGTTATTTGAAAATGAGTAGGATTTAAGTATATAGTATTGTTTGTGTTTCTTTATCAGTTTTTTCCCTACCTTTTTCGCTTAGGAAATTCATATAAATTTCAAGCTGGAAACAGAATGAATGCAATGCTCTGGTTTAAACACCTGAGTGCTGCCTGCCAAAGCAACAGACAACAGGTGAGAGCAAGATGTTGAAAAGGAATATGAGCTGTTAAGAGCTCAGAACTGATAGATCTTCAAGATGACTGAGCTGTAACTGATCGCTTTGTATGAAGAGCAATCTACTCTGAACAGCCTGTATATCGATTTCACATGCTTATTGATTTGCCTTAGCTTTCCCATTTGCCCTTTTGCAAACAAGTCCTCAGAGCTTCTGTGGTAATGAAGGAAGATTTGGGGCTATCTTGAGGCTAATTTAAAGCAATTGAGGAAATGGAAGGAATGCTCTAAAATACCTGTCTGAGTGACAGTATTTTTGTCATTGCCCATCTTAAAAAGGCTATTTTACAGTTATATAAAAAGCTGTAAACCATAGCATTCAATATCAATTCCATATAACTTTCCCATAGTGCCATTTTGTCAGGTCTTGGGCATGCATGTTTTCTGTTGTTTGCACATATTTCTAAAATGTATTAAAAAATAGTTTTGTCCTGGGTACATTTGGCAGACTTTGAAAGCAAAAGTAGAATTTTCCATGAATCAAAAAGGAAGATAAGACTCCAACCCGTATTAAATTCTGTTCCCATATAAATTCTTACCGACCTTTTTCATCAGCAAAATCCTTTTTAAGTTACCACTTTGTCTTCCTGAAATCTCCCTTTTCTTTTGCGCATTTGTTTATGGAGTTTCCAGAGCAAAAGTACTACTGAATTTCAAGGGGAAACAAAAGGACCTTTCCAGATCCTTCTGTGCTTTCTTGTTCAGTTCTGCTTCTGAGAGAAATCCAAGGAGTAAAGAGGGTTGCAGACACTCCCTTGAAAGCATTTGAGGCAGCGCAAAGGAGAGGAAATTGTGTTCCTGGCTGGACAATGTGGGAATAGTAGTGGCAAAGAAAGTGGCGACTTCCAGGCAAGCCTGAAAACTGCCCTCTGAGGACAGCTTTTATGCCATAAGGCTTAACAATACTATTTAATGCAAACTTGTTTAAAGCATTCAGCCCCTAGCTTGTGCAAAAGCAGCAGGCTTAAGGATCTTGGTGGGGCCTCCTGTGGAAAATATGACAGCAAAGTGAAGATAAGTGTAGGAGATTTTAAAAGAGAAAAAGGAGGGGAGGATTAATGAAAAAAGACATACCACTAAAAGGCCAAAACCCCTGCTACCATAATTTGTTGCATATTTTCTGTTTTCTGGCATGTTGTGTAGTTGTACTATAGGGGTTCTTGCTTATAGTTGATCCCATAGAAGAAGCAGTGCTTCACACAAACATTAAGTTACAAAGGTTGGTTTACCAAATGAGTAAAAAAAAAAAACCCAAACAAACAAAAAAATCCTGTGAAATTTTTCTCTTGATTGTTATTTGGCTCCTGAGCAGTGCTTTCCCTAGAGAAATGCCTTATGATACTGTTTAAAATGGAAGATCTTGTTTGGTTGTTAACAGTATGACTGCCTAAGAAAGATCAGATGTTTAAAAGTGCTTTCGATAGAGTATAGACACCTACCTAGTTGAATAATATTGGGATCTATTTTAAGAGATATCATTTTTAATTTTAATGGTGGAACTTGAGCCCAGTTGATCGTTCTTGCTTCTACAGGTGAATAGTAAATGCAAAGCAAGAAATGCTTGCTTGAAATCTGACCAAACTGGTTATTTACTGACAGTCATCAGGAATGCGGTGGCTCTTTAATAACCTGAGTAAACAAGAGATGTTGCTGTCAGGCAAATTCCTGATGGGGAGAAAATGGGGATATAAACTAATGTAATGCAAACTAGCTTTAATCTTCATGAAAGGGAGTGATGTCTGCAGCAGGCATTCAGGTTTCCTATGGGAAAAACCCAGGCAAGTGTTTATGCCTCATTTTTTTAAATTAGTCTTAAAAATACTAGAGTGCCTACATCAATCACTGACCTGTGTGCCAAGAATTCTCTAGCTGGGACTCAAGTGAGAAGGTTCTGCTTGTGTAGTTTGGTGCTGAGATTTAGCATGTTAAGGTTGTTTTGCTGACAACTTAAATCTTAAATGTCATCAAAATTAATAAGATCTACGGCCATATAATAAAATTATAACCATGCAGCAGTTTAATATTTTGGTTATACCTGGGTTTTCTACAGCTCTAAGTATATTTGTGCTGCTGAATGATAGTTGCATTCCTCCTCCTCTTTTTTTATGAGACAGAACAAGTGTTAAAGATGTGTATTTAAACAGGTGGCTAGTCTGTGAAACAGTGGAATGTAAGTAGCTACTACCAAAAGTAAAATCTGCTATCATTTATATTTTTGTTTTCAGGTTCCTGCCAACTTGATGACCTTTGAATAATAGGCTAGTTCAAAACAAAAAAAAGAACAATTTGAACCATCTCATAATTGAGAATGAGGTCCTGATGAAAAATGTGCCAGCTGTATTCTGTGCCAGAACGGAGCCTGTCAACTCAATCTCTGAACTCTGGAGCCCTGAACAAAAC
This sequence comes from Mycteria americana, assembly GCF_035582795.1. Lineage (NCBI taxonomy): Eukaryota > Metazoa > Chordata > Aves > Ciconiiformes > Ciconiidae > Mycteria > Mycteria americana. The sequence goes on from NC_134371.1 coordinate 38,953,377, forward strand.
CACTAATGGTTGGGGAGTAGAGTCCCCCAAATTAAAAATGGAGTTGCAACATGAATTGCCATGGACCATGCTTCATTATATTCTCTGAACTGACCTGTGGAAACCACTGCCTTAAAGAGTGAAAGGAAAAACAACATGAAACACCAAATAGTGTGTGTGAAACTTCTGGCGGTGCTGTGCTTGAGTTAAATAGATTGTAGCTAGTTTGAGTTTCTTTTAACTTTATACTAATTTTGAAAATAACTCACCTTTTTAGGCATTCTTAAGAAAACAAGTAAACTGGTATTTAAGAGTTGTATCAAAAGCTATGTATGAACCAGGTAAAAGAGTTACTACACGTTCTAGAGATGTTGTTTAGACTATACCAGGAGTTCTTGATGGGAGCTTGTCCCAGGCATACTTAGCCTGGAGCAATGTTACTTCTCTCAGACCTACAAGTGTAAGAAATGTAACAACTGCAAGTTTAAAATAGCAGTAAGCTTGCAAACCTTAGTACTGTATGGGAGCCATATTCCCTACAAACAGCACAAAGGCTGAGCACTTACATACCAAAAATTTTTTTTGGTACGTTGTTACCTAACTCCTGGTTAAAAACGTAGTTCGCGTGTTTTGGGTGGCTGGGGTGTGTGTGTGGCAGAGACAAAACTGAAAGCACTGTTGGGTCAGAACTGAGTGTTTTCTTCCCATTTGTTTCTACACCTGTCACTCCTACATACAAAGGTTGAATGACAAAAAGAAACCAACACCTGGGTATAGCTCACTGAGACATTTTACTTCTCTGGGTATCTGTTAATTATCAGTTAGGGACCACTGTTAATATATGGTGTTTCATAATATCACTTAAGATCTACGTTTTAAAAAGATAGAGGCACAATTTCAAGCTTTCATGTTCTCATTTGGCAATAATTGATTTTAGTATCTGTCATGGTCAAAATAGTTGGCATTGTGTGGTATTGATAACATGGCCTAAAGCAGACCTTACATACAGAAGCTCTTTTGATCTTCAGGCAAATAATTTATTAGAAGGTAGGAGAGAAAAGGTGTGGGACTATCAAAATTCCATCTGTGACAGGAATAATTCTTGGTCACTGGAATTCCTCACAGAGAAAAACATTATGGTTGTAAAAAGGGAGCCATGCTTTATATGTGTTTTATGCTTAAGACTGATTCGTGCTTTATTTGGGTTTCCTTGACGTCACCTAGATATAGTTTCCTGGATGATTAGTCTTTCTTTAATCTTCAAAAATATGATCTTTGTAAAGCAAGGAAACATTGTCCAAAATATGACTCCGATATCAGAACTTTGAAGTCTGTGAAAAAGTAGTAACTGTTCCATTGACGTTGTGGTTTAGTGGCCGTAAATACGCTTGCAGATTCCACCATGAATACTCCTTTTTAAAAAGAAACAAGCTACCTACCAGTCTGTGGCAGAGTTCTCTGGCTATCTAATAAAGGTTTCTACTAGTAGTTATTATTTTGAAAATGTACAGTTTGTTTATTGCATCTGAGTAGAAGCCTATAAATTCACTTTTGGGTTTTTTTCCAGACTTAATCTCTTAATGAAAATTATTAATTTCTGATTGGGGAGGCAGGGGGGTGCGGGGGGGGGGTGTGTGTAAAAAAGAAGGATAATCCAGTCTCACAGTAAAAAAGCAAACCAAAACTCAAAAACCCCAACCACTTGGTGAAGTAGAGTAAAGGGTAATAGGCTGATTTATGTTTCCAATAATTGTTCTTGTGAATTGGCTCTTGGTAGAAAGAAAACAGTAGAAGGATGCTTCTGTCAGAATTACACCACAAGCAGTGTGGGAATTTGTGTCCCTGTGCAATTTTTTTTTTGTTATTTTGATGGGGAATGAATAGTCTGTTCTGATCCTGACGTCATGTATTTTGGGAAGGGGTTGCTTGTGCTGAATCCCTCTGCAATTCACACATCTCCCAAGTTTACCCATGTTGGGTGTATAGTAAAGACAACATCTTCATAGCCAGCAGTGTTACTGTAGTAGACTTTGCACAGCTTTAGTTTTGTTCTTTTCATTTTAAAAATTACTTAATGTGTGTTTCTTCTCAACAACTAAGTGTTTTTTAACAATGTGTGTACTTTTTTAAGCATTGTGGATAATAGCCTGTGGATTTCAAATTTTTAAATAAGCTATTATAGGTTCATTGCAGCATAACTATATCTGTTCCTCTGTTAGTGAAAGGAAACATGCAACTGGGAGCCACAGCCTGACATCACACAGCTTTGCTAAAGACAGAGCCAGGTCAGGAGGTGTCATTTATTATTGGGGTTTTTTGTATTTTTCCAGCTGTTTTGAGTTAGGTTTTTATGGTAGGAAGATGGTGGGGAAAACAGTTCACAAATCATCATTTAGTGAATTGTTGCTGTTACCAGCTTTCATTGTTCTTAGGCCTCCTACTTTTCCTTGTTTTTCTACCCTCAGTATGCTGTTTTTCATGGGAGAGATTGAATATTGTGGGAGGAGTTTCTTAAAACATATAGCCAGAATAACTGGAGTGGTTAATGACAACATGGAAGCATTATTGGCACTTGTTACAATGAGTAGTTCGGTACTTTCCTATTGTTTATATCCTATTTAGCCACGTAGTCCTACAGGGCAACACAGAAATACTGAAATGTTACATATTTTGAGATAAATGGTGCTCAGAAGGAGGTGGTGGTTTTGTTCCCTGAGGGAAAGCTGCCTCAGCTAAGCTTTAGAAAGACTGAGACAAGTCAAATACACTGTAAAAACGTAGTAATGCTCTTTTTAAAAAAAAAGGTGTTAAAAAATTAAATAATTAAAACCAGTGCTGAGAAAACAAGGACAGCAATGAGCTTATGGTATTCAGGCAAGACTGTTATCCAGACAACTTCAGATAGTTGGCAGTTTCTCTTTTATTTTTATTTTTAATGTATTGCTCTAATTCTTTATCTTGTTAATAACTGCTGAAATACTTCAGCTAATATTTGTCACTTTATTTCTTAATGTTTTTATTTTGAAACTAAAGATGCCCCTTACAGCTCCCTGTCTTGGAGGTGTATGAGCAAAAAGTATTCAGAGTAGATCTTCATAGCAAGACTTCACATGTAAATGTTAATCACCTGCTGACTGCTAACCACTTTGTTAGCTAAACTAACAGTCTTGGGAAAGATTGAACAACAGGGAATGTCTGGTTTATGAAATTGGTGCAGTCCATTAGAAATACATAACAGTGCACTGGTTGTTGAATACTTACTGCTAACTTTTATCTTTCTAACTTAATCCGTACTACTTTTGGCTCAGTTTTTCAAACCTGGCGTCTATTCCAGTGCTCTTAGAAAGCAAATAAGGAGATTTATTTTTGAAAAATTCTGATAATTTGAGTAAACATAGCTCATCCCAGACACATATTTCATTTTGCAGACATTTCATGCCAGAGGAGTATTACTCAGGCTATTAGGATTCATTAAGTATTTAGGTGCAAGTTAAAGGCATTAAAACTACAAATACTAAATGAATGCACATAAATACATAATGAATGAGCTTTAGCACCCAGCTTTAAAATTGTGTTACTGTTAGCTCTTTTAAATTACTGTGAAAATCATATTCTACTTAAGAAAGACCTGAAAAGGAAAATACCGTAATGGCAGACATTATTTGTTAACTCTGCAGCTGGCATATTAAGCAGCCCCCTAGTTATGCAGATGTTTTAGCCTCCTGCTCAAGGAATCAGTGTTTCTTTTGGGGAATCAGCTGCTCAACTTTCCTCCTCAAAACCCAACTGCAGAGCACTTGAGCTTTTACCAAGAAAAGCGTTTATAGAAGTATGCCTATTTGAAAACATATTGGGAGCAAAAGAAAGCGTAAAAAACCACAGCAGGATTTTATTAGTTAACTTTTCCTCACTAGAAGTAAATTCACCTAATCTAATTTTTCTTGCAACATCAGCCTCCTCTATTTGCATTTATACATTTTCAACAATAGTCCTCCTCTGTTAGTATCAGACATAACAAGTGTTAAAAGGAAATGCTTTCCCTTCCAGCAGAAGTAAGTGCAGGTTTTTGTGATGCTAAGGCACTTGAGGAGGTGAGGTCCCTTTTGATAAAAGGCAAATTGATCTTGTGGTTTTGGTTAACTGTAGCAAATCTTCTCTAAATCAAGATAAGTCATGAGATGTTGTTTCTTCTGGCTCTGTCAGTGGCATTTTTCTTCATTCTTTGTCCTTTTTTTTGGTATGCTAACTCACCAGCATTAGTGGTTCCAGTCTTTTCTATGGCCGGCTGTAATATGCTGCCTGTTGCAAGCATCAAGACACCAGGGCTGGTACTAAATCACATCAGTTAATTGCTTATTCTCCCTACAACGACAAGTTTTAAGTTTTGTTATTGTTTAAGTATTGCCTTTTTTCTTTAATTTTTCTCTAAAAGTGGCTTGTGCATAAGGTGATCTGGCTTGGGAAAGTTGTCATTAAAAGAATCTGTACGAGTACGAGTGGACAGTAAATTTGTTTGTAGGGGTTATCCTTTTTTTAAAACCATCATTCTAATTTGTAATGCATCAAGCGGGTGAGTGCTTGGATTTAAGGAGGACTTTTGTCAGTGCCTTATTATTAACTTGAGGACCAATTCCTTTATTTCAGTGCTGAGAGTACCACAATGGCAGACTTTCATATTGTGTCCTTGATGTACCAAGGGGTAACATTCCTTACGGTCATTGCATTTCTGCAGAAGTTAGTTGTTTTGGTCAGTGTAAAACAGCTGTGGCTCGAGTTGCTTTAGTATTTTCTTTCTTTCTTTATGTATTTGAATAGCCTCTTTTTAGGAAAAATGCAGAGGTATTTGGTAGCTTGGGCTTGTTCACTTTTTATCAGAAGTAGCTCAGACTTCTTCAAAATTAATTTATTTTTATTTTGGTGTGTCTCTAAATAGAGTTAGTAGGGGGGGAAAAATGAAAAGGGTAGTCCAAGTCGTGGTCTAGACCACATGAATTAAGAGGTCACATTATTAGAAAGGAGCTTGCTTTTCTCTCTCCCATTTTGATTTAAACATTGAAGAACATTCTTACGAGAAGATTTATTTCTTACAAGCTTTTTGTTAATGTAAAATAAATACTACAGGAAAAAAACTGTTTGGGGAAAGAGGCAGCTTGGATAAATCTTATTCTTTCTTAATATCCCATCAGCTCAGTTTTGTATTTCTAGTGCCAATGCTCTGTAGAGAGTACTGTCCTTCACTGAAACAACTGCTAGAGATTGTTTTAGTAGCAAGACTTCATAAGCTTTGGAAGGGGAGATGAAAGAAAGAATGTGTTGTTCTTAAGCAATTAAATATTTGTTTTCCTGGAACACATCCTTATAAAAACGCAGCGGTTTTACTATAGTGTTTATAAATTCAGATGTTGGAAAGGGAAGGATAATTTGAAAATTAATCTTACGCTTTCTAAGAATCTTCAAAGACAATAGAAGGGTTAGGTCAAAGGAGAAAAGGCAAATTACTTTGTTTAGCCATGCCTGTTGCAGAACAGAGCTGACAAGTTTTCTTGAAGTTACGTTGCTAAGAAAAAAGATGTAATGAAATGCAAGTTCCTGCAGATCACAGTGTGGTTATGGCTCTTAGCCTGAGCTTGCTCTTGAATGACTAAAGTGTCGTAAATACTCTGTTTCCTTTGTGTGTTTGATTAGCATATTATTTTTCTTTATTTGGGTAGGTTCTGGCCTTCACATGTGTTTCCTGAAGGTATTTCTTACCATTCCAAAGCTGTTCACAGATAAAACTGAAAAGCAGTGTATAAATTGATTAACTACATGTTGAAAGAAAGGGTTCTAGGGTGCCTTGTTTACAGGCACTTCTAGCTCCTGTGGATATGGAGCATATCCATTCAAATACTACTGTACTGAAGTGTGAAAAGCACCGGGAAATCATATATATGTTTTATAATAATCCGGTAAGGACCAACCATCACTGAAAGGGGGATCAAGGTTGTCATGCAGTAAACACAAGCCATTTTTCATATTCCCTGCTGGCGTGAGGCATTATAACAATAGAGTGATTGCACTATGATCTCATTGAGTGATGTGCAGTTTGGCTGTCCTCTAGCCTTTTTCTTCAACTTTTTAAATACTTTATTCTGTGTGTGCGTGTGAAAATTGTGTGTTTGCATAAGCTAGTTTAAATGAATTTAAGTACAGGTTTCAAAAATCTTTCCTACTGAAATAAATGATTTAAAAGATGGCCTGAGTCTGAAGTTTTAATTTCTCATTAAAAAACTGCATTGATACTGCAGCCAGGTTTTGCAACATGGAATTTGACTGTCTTTCAGACTGATGCTGAGATCACCTGGAATCTAGTAGCTTTTTTCAATGAACCTCTGAAATGCAGCATGTAAATATACCATTGTCTGTTGGTACAAAAGAAATCCAAAAACTAGCAGGAAAATACAGTACATTGAAGAGATTTACTTTTGGTTTCAGAGATCGTTCTGTTAAATGATGTGTTTTTCTCTCCATGGTAGTTTATCAGTTTTTTTTCTCTATACTTACAGATGTTGTCTCTATACTTACAGATGTGATTAAATTTAAGTCATTGAAAGCAGTAGTCAGGCAGATTGGTTCGTAACTTAAGTAACAACTATGTGAAAGATTAACTAAAAATGAAAACAAATGAATAGCACGCAAAGCCTTGTACTGCATTAGCTTTTTGTTTGGTGTTGCTTCACTACTTTCTGTGCCTTTTTAATTCTGTTAAGCCTTACTGAACAGAATCATACAGCCCTCAGTGGGAAATGCTGTGGGGTCAGGTTGCAAAGTGCTTGTCAGATTATGAGCCTTGGACTCCTTTTTTTTTTTTTTCTTTTTTTTTTTTAACCCCGCCCCTCCTTAATGGAACAATTTTTCAAATGTATTAATGTATTTACAAAGAGAGAAGGAATAAACTAGATTTTTCTACCCCCCCCTTTTTCTTATTTCCAGATTACTGAGTTTGAGGAAATGCTTTGTGCTCCATAGTGTAAAAAGAAACACAGAATTAATTAGGTGGTAACTTCTATTTTCCTTTTCAAAGCTCTTTTTGTTATTCATCAGTTTCTGGCAAACATTTTCTGATGAGCTGCTTTATTAACTTGAATGCTGACTCCATGCTCTCAGGCAGGAGCCTGAGACTGCAAGTTGAGGCACAGAGGTAAAGTGATTCTTGGTTCAGATGCCTCTTCTCAGAAAAGACTTTCTCCCCTGTTTCAACTGCATCCCTGTCTACAACAATGCTAGCGATTCCGAGTCTGGCACTTTCCTCTGTTAGCTCCATTATTTTTCTGTGACTTCTGTCTTTCATATACTTTCTTGCCTTTAAACCCTTAAGGGCTATAGCATCTTTCTGCAGTGCCTGTTAGAAGTGGCTGGAGTAAGAGTTCTTTGAAGCTTGCTGCTTCTCCCTCTTTTTCCTCCCTCTTTTTCCTCCCCCTTTTTCCTCCCTCTTCCCCCCCTTTCCCCCAAATCAAGGAACATGTCAAAGGACTCCTTTGGCTTCTTTCCTTATATTATTGTCTCTTGGACTGCTGCTTACAGGAGAGGGCCTGCAATCTGCAGAGTAAGAAGACAGGTGGGGGAAAGGCACCTAATCTGTTCCTTGCTTCCCAACTGGAATGATTTCTGTTGTGGGTATACTTCCTGCTAACTTTCACCAGCATATGCCAGCGGGTCCATCAACTGAATGTTCCTTTTGAAACTGTAAGAAGTATGAACTACTGCCTTGGTTTTGTAACTTCATCTTTGATTTGTTTTTTTTTTTCTTTTTGCATGTGAAGGAACCACAGTGCGGGGAGGGGGGGAGCTGTGGGAGAAACAGAGAAACCAAACCACAGATGCATGAAATAAGCAAGCTGAAAAGAGGAGATTATCTTTTCCCTTTTTTGTATTAAGCTTACTTCTTGTAAGTGAGAATGTTAGGTAACAAAAATGTAAGTGGATGATATCCAGATGTAAGCAGATGATATAGTTTTGGCATGAACCGTATGCCTTGATTGAACAGTGAGGAGATGTGTTTTTTATAACAGCAAATAAATTGAATACAGAAGACTGAATCCATGCGTCTAATTTGTAAGCAATATTTTTATAGTTTTCACTTAAATTGAGCATTATTACTGAAACGTACATCCTTACATAGGTAATATTTATCTTTGCACTGGTATTTGCCTCTTTCAGTTCCCATTTTTAGTTCAATGTGGTAGTTACGAACAAAATGCAGATCCAAAGTAAAACCTTCTGCTTGTCTCCTTAAACAGGTACAAGAGACTTAGTTGCTGCTGTGCAAAACTAGCCTTTACTAAATGTCTTTATCTCGCTCTTTAAAAGCATCGGTTTGTATGTAATGTGTATAACATGATAGAGCGTGTCAGGGACCTGATGAAAAGTTCCAGCATGTAAGATGTTGCAGTTTTTATTCTGAAACCATTCAAAAGGGCCTGCTCAAAGGAGATCTGCAAAGGGAAAAATGAAAGCCTATTTTTTTTCAGATTAAAAAAGTGGGGGGGGTTTATGTATAGCAAAGCAAAACACAAAATGAGTCCAAGCCATTTTTTAAGCTAAAGAGACACCTCGTACAAGAATACAGCCAGCAGCAAAGTGCTAATATGTCTTTCATTTTCTTTTCAGGTAGGAAAATGCTTCACTTTCATTATGGAAAAGGGATAAGGAGCTGAACTGTTTTAAGGTCAAATAATATAGTTAAACATTTCAATACTTCATTGCTTGTTGAAAATGCACTTTACAACCAAGGGTAAACTGTGGCTTGTGTTGCTCACTACCTGACTGCAGAATTTCTTTCATGTTTTAGAATGACTGTCTGGAATGTAGAAAGCAGCTCATTTGTAGGCGAAGATGTATGGAAATACAGTGAGCAAGCATGAGAAGAGGGAGCCATTGCCTCATACAGGAGCAATCCCAAAGCAGTGGCTTAGAGAAAAATTAATGGTATCGTGAATAGCTCAGTAGCATTATATAACAGAACTGGGAAAAGCATATGCAAATTCCGAGTTCCCAATGCTGAAACAGCAGTGTGCTCTTTAATGAGTATAAACATGTATAAGATTTATTCAAAACAAGACAGTCTAAATGGGATAATTGTGATCTATTAGATTTGTTGATTTGGGGATATTTGGTATTAGCAAGCATTTTACGAACTTTTGGCTTGCGCTACATAGCCAAAATACTGTGTTTAGGCAGTTACTAAACCTGAGTCGCTCTCACCTCAGTAATATGTTCCCCATCAGTATGAAATCTACAATGTTACACCAGTGCTGCTTTTGTTCTGATACCCTGTCTCTGATACCTGTATCAGAGGCTTCAGAAAAAAGAGTAAACCTACAGCGTGCAGATGACGAGTGAATTTTTAGCAAGGTACCTAATTTCTGATACTTAATGACTGGCTTATGTATTGAAAACATTATAGTTTCATTTTCTTAATTTCATCCAATATGATGATGGCTCTAATAATGAAAATGTTTCTGCTAATCTCTTAGTTTTCTTGATGTAATCCATCAAAATGTATGTTAATGAAAATTAAAAAACTTCTGATAATAAAAATATTTGAGATCTATGTTTAAAAGTATGTTTAAAATAACCCTCCTCCAGAAGCTTACTTCTTAATGTTGACTATTTCAGTAATCTGGATTACCGAACAGGCCCACAATCAGCACAGTTGAGAGCTGTAGGGACTTCTCAGGTAAGATTAAATAATAATTTCAAAAATAACACATACCAACGCCATTTCTAATCTTGTTTTGACCCAGAAGCCTTTGCTTGACAGCACAAGGGATTGCATGGGAGCTCTCAACAGCCCCACCTTCCATTGCAGAATGAGTCTCTTAAAGACTGGATAGCAACCAAATGGCTCAAGAATCATCTTGGTCATTCTAGAAAGGATCCAGTCTTTGCACACTTGTGAGGAGTCATATACATTGAGATAATTAATAGCCATCGTGTGGCATGCCCTGAAATGCATTGGGTGTAATGGCTTGGAGAGACTATATTCAACAGCACATTTGGCATTCTTTTCTGCTGAACATCTTTGACACTCACTAGAAAAGTGCCAGATAGAAAATGAGGATCATGTTCTCCATATAGTTTCTCAGTTTTAATTTAACCTAGAGTCTTGCTTCTAGTAGTCTCTGAATACCACAGCTATAGAGAAATGAGAATCCATTCCTGATGTCTCTTGCCTGCAGTACTGTACACCACCAAAGCTGTAGGAGAGTTTGTGACTGTCAGCGGGAAGCAAGGTTGTACATAAAGCCCTTTGTATGAGTCTACTTTTTTATAAATCCCAAAGTGTATTTGGGGAGTGGACAGAAGGAGGGGGGAGATGTGGTGCTTTCAGTCCCTATTCTAGAAAGAATGTTTTTCAATGTGGCATGAACGCACCAACTTAGAGCCAATGTGAAATATGCCCTGGGCTTTGTGTTAAATCTTGGTTTATATCTTGTCAGAGACATCTGTATATTATTACTTATTTTTAGGAGTCAAAATACTTCATGTAATGTCTACACATAAGGTTACTGCACACAGCTTTGCATTTAATTTGTGAGGTGTTGGAATAAGGAAACAATTTCAGGAGAAATGTATTAGCCATTTGGTTATCTGAGAATATCTGTGAGCCATTATACAGAGACATATCATGCTTGCTACTATGGTATCTAATAAATATTTGCTAAACAACATCTTGCTTAAATCATATTCCTTGTGCTGCTGTTCTTCCAATCACGTTTGGCTGAATGAGAGCTGTCAAATTAAGTAACTTGATGGTTATAAGATTTCAGGGGAAGCTGTTCCTCAAGAGTGTGCTGATGCCTTACTGCCCAATTCTTAATGTCGGCAAGCAGTTAACATGTCTGCTCTTACCATGGGATTCATCAATTGGTCTCAGAGTGCCTTACAGAGGAAACTGGTATTCTACTGTCCTTGTGCTACAGATGGAGAAACTGAGGCACAGCAGAGAAGTAGTAACTGTTGTGTTCAGTGTGCAACAGTAATAGGGCCAGGCTGGAGATTAAGCCAGCTCTGCTGAGATTATATCCAGTGCACTTTCCAATGGATCATAAATGCATAAAATAATCAAGCAAGAACTTGTCAGAGCACATCTGCTCCAGTGTTTCTGGCAAAAGTATATCCGTTATCCTGATTTAAATCATAGTTTTTGACACTGATGATGTGTGGAGGTAAAGCCCATCGGTGGCCTGGCCGTGTCTCTCAGAGTCAGACCGAGAAAATGTTGGGCAAGTTAAATCATTTAAATCCTGGTACTGCCAGGGCTGTAGATGGGTCTATATGGAAGTGGAACCCCAGGGACTTCAGTGGGGCTCCATGCAGACAGAACGATCTCTTGCACTCAAAGAAGCTTATAATATCAAAACCACTATAAGAAAATAGTCTCTAGACAAAGCTTACTGAGCTGAAGACTTTCCAATAGCAATCAGGTAATGCTCCCAAGAAGTGGTTTACTTAAGATTAATATGCATTTGGATGACTGTGAGATAGCCTACTGCTCCTGTTAAGTCTTCTGCCAGTCTCAGAAGCGGTAAGTCATTGGTCCTCTTGCCATTTTGTTTGCATAGAAGTGGCCAGGGAAAACATGAATACAATAGTTTCTTCAAATTAAAAAGGTAAGGAAAAAATTATTGATTAGGTCCAAGTATAAAAAGGAAAGTACACAAACCTCTTAATTCACCCCAATATTATGGTCCTTTTCAAGAGTAAAATGAGGTAACAAATCCTGCAAGGCTTATAAATTCATTATTTGCTAGAACTCAGTGCTTTGTGTTGCCTTTTGATCCTTGAAGTACTTCTTTTTCAGTGTTGAATGTAAACGAGCAAATATGGTGGTTTTTGGTTTTTTTCCTCCTGCTGTGCATGTATGGAGAGCTTCCAATGGAGGCTTTTGTGATGCATCAGGCTGGTTCACCTTGAGATCGAGTCCTTCAGTTAAGCATGAGTTATTTAATATATTGTTCTGCCTGTCATTTCTAGTTAGATAATGACATTGAATGCTCTGATGATATCAACCCAGTATTTGTTCCTTCAGTGTTGAGGATATGCAATGAAAATGTAATAGGCAGTTAGATTAAAGTAAAAATACGCTGCTGGCAAGGAAATAACAAATTGGATTAAGTCAATGCTGTTTTGAATGTTGGTAACTAGATGAATTTTAATTTCTCATGGTTCATTTTAAAAAGCTATTTAGGCACCCAACACTCCATATTTTAAGGTTACGTTACTGTTTTAAATCTTCTTCCTAATTCACTTTAGTATTTTAAAAAATGTATTATTCCCACATTGTGAAACTTGAAGAGGCTCTTTACCCATACCCTGGAACACAAGAAATGGAAAAGAAACAGCTAGAGTAAGAGAAGATTGTTGTCATACGAACAAATGTGCATAAACTGGCTATGAACAAAAGACAGGTTTCACACCATCAAGGAGGGAAAGTTTCTGTTACAGCTTCTCAAAGAAACAGTGGGGAGCAAGCCCCTAACTGCGGGGGGGGCTTAATCAGATCATGAAAGAAACTATACTACTACTTAGTATACTACTACTATACTACTACTCCTATAACTCCTATAAACTATACTACTACTCCTGCACTTGGCAATGCAGGAAGTCTCTTCTGGGCTGCGGTCTCTTATGAACAGTCTCAGAGACTGTTAAATATTGAAGGAAATGTCATCTTCTAAAGGTACTTTTTAAAATATCGTATTAGTTCTAGTTTGTAAGCAGTACAAAATATTACTTCGAGTCCAATTGTACTGCAGGGACAAGTATGCCTGGCTAGAATGGTGCAACTCTTACTGAAATCTGCCACTTTCTGGGAGCTCACAGGATAGCCCTGAATTTCCTTAGATTATGCCTTCTATTGAAATTCAAGTTTGTAAGATGAAAGTTATCAAGTTATGATGCCTGAACATCAAAGAATTTGAGGTTTCAAATACCTATGAGCCTCTGTTTATCTTAATTTCAATTGTGAGGGTCTCAGCTACTCTGAAAATGCAAGTTTAACTGATGCAACTTCTCCAAAGATGGACTCTGGTTCCTTTGTTAGTATTAGAAGATTAATCAGAACAATGGATAAACAGATATTTTGTACATAAGTAATTACAAGCTACAGAAAAATGTTCTTGTAATTTTCCCTAAAAGATCAGGCTAAAGATTTGAAGCCATAACACATTTCTTGTGGTAACCCAAATTTAAGTCATGTGAATTGAGAACTGTAAGGGTTCCATTAGCACACATGGCAAGTGGGATTGGATCTGTAAAAGTATTGACAGTATGTGCTGTTCCGAAGTATTATTTTCTTAAATTAAAAATTAAACCCTCAAGTGGCTTTACAGTTAGTTGACAGTGCCAGCACACTTTAATTTCCATTAAAACTGAAGTTGCCACGCTCTTCATTTTAAATGGAAATAGTGTTCTGCTGATGTCACTAGTGAGCTTTATTTTCTCCCAGTAAAAATATGTTTGTATTAGAGTAACTTTTGACAGGAAACCCCTGTGAATATGTTTGTCTTGGTGATCTGCTGCTGCTTTAGATGAAAATTGCTATACCAGTCAGCTTGTGGGAGGATATTTTTTTTTTTTTAAATTCTGTCAATTTAAATCCAATGTATACTGCTAGATATTGGAATAAATGTGGCTTGTTTCTGCTTGGAAGCCTGTTCTGGGAAGAGGTGTCAATGCACAAATGCTGTTTCTCATTTTGTTGATTTTTTTTTTTTAAAGCAATATCTATCTTTTCTGCTGCAATGTGTCCATTAATACACATGTATAAACAAATTCAGGAAATCCTCTCTCATACCTCAGACTTCTGCTTCTCTTGTTTCCTTCCCCAGTCCTCAAAGAAGTCGCACAGCTGTGCCAGGCTACCCTCAGGACTGCTTTTGGGGATCCTTTCGGTCCCCATCTAATGCTCCATAGTAGCAGCTACTGGATTCACATACACCTTGTGCTCTGTCTTTATGAGCTTTCCAGCAGAGTGTTGGGCAGAGGAACTCTTCTTCTAGCCTGCTTTAAAACCTGCCCTTTCCATCTGCTCTGTAGCAGCTCTTTAGGCAGAACCTCTCCAGGCATTTAGGGAATAGGATAAAGTCCACTTTTCTGTTGCCATGAGACTAAATGCTTCATCAATGTGCAGTGGTCCTCAGCAGGACCATTCAGGAAAATGTTGTTACCTGTGTCTTCCAGCATGGTAAGAAATGTTACTAATCTTAACTGGAAAAAAAAAAATCAAGTTTAGCTAATATGGAGCACTTTCTCAGTGTATTCCTGAGAATTTAACACTTCAGTTAAGTACAATAGTGATTTTTTTTTTTTCTTGATACAGCTTTCATCCAAAAGGGATTGCCAAATGCTTTACAGATAATACAGAAAAAGAGAAATCGTTTCTGGCACCTGTTGGATCAGCCAACAGTAAGCAACCAGTTTAGCCATGACCGAGCAACCAATTTACCCAACTTATAAAGTACAGAACCTTATTTTGTTAGGACGTACAAATTTTTCTGCTGTCAAACAAAAAAACCTATCCAGTTTAACCTGCCACTTACCGAGTTTGCCTCTGTTTTTGCAAAAATGGCCAATGAGTTTTTAGTTATTTCAATGGGCATGACTTAGTCATTTATATTTCTACTGAGATGTGGCGGTTCCCATGGTGTGTATTGCCATAGCACGGGATCAAAATTCAGTCCTGATTATGCCTTTCTGTCAGTGATTTAGAAGGTATCTCACTAGCGAAGTGTTTGGAGGAGAGGCACATCTGTAAGAAAATCTTCCCTCACCCTGGAGGGGCTGCTAAGTACAAATTCCAGAAATGTATTTCTATAACTGCCGGTTGGTATGTGTGTCTGAATTGGTATAGGATTAAAACTCACACATGCTTTTTCTAGAGCTGCACTTTTGTAGCAGATGGCAAAATGACCTCCTTTTTTTCTTAATTTGAACTCTAGGAAAAGTGGTGACATACTTCCAAATGGGGTTTGTGCCAGTGAGATGCAGCTTTTGTGGGATCTGCTAGCTCTTCTCCAGGGGAAGGTTTTCTTTGCTGCCTTCTATTTGATCACCATTTCTCTTCCACTTTGAGTTCATCGTGACTTTCAAGTTCACGTGCAGGTGGTATAGCTGGTGCAGGGCAGTAGCACAAGGTGGGTTGTAATGGTGAAGTCCCTGAAAACCCAGGCCAAGCACAGTTCTGCTTGTTTATCTTCTCTTATTTTTCTGCTTTCTGCTCTCTTCCTTCTTGTCTTTTTTTTTTTTTTTAAGGCTGGCTTGATGTTGTATCATTTCAGACTGACACAATTAAGCAAAATCCCGCTTCAGATTCCTGATGATCCTCCCTCTGTTTTGTATTAACACTGAGAGTTTGTTTCTGTTTTGTTTGTGGTCAAGAGGCGCCCCCCCCCCCCCCCCCCATCTTGCCTGAGATTGTTCAAGAAATGTTGAACGGAGTGCTTAATGGTTTCCAGTGCTTTCTCTTGACATTTTAGTTTTGGAGAATGAGCAATGCCTCCGCTGGGGACTTCCCTGACAGATCCATGTCTGAACAGCCAGGGCTGGCTTCCAAGAACATTAAATTCCAGCTGCTTTTCCATCCAAGGCAAGGTTAGTTTAGTATCCCCCTTCCTCCCTGTGTCTTTACAGCAGGAGATCTTTTAGCCAACGTATTCGTCATGTTTCTGAGCCTCCCTGCTGCTTGATTTATGCAGAGAGGACTAGGGAGAGAGATTCCAGAGCTGTACGCTGAGTGTGAACTACCTGCAGGTGTGCAGCAGGGCATGATAGCCTGTCACGGCTTGGTCCATACATACACGGCTACACTGGTTAGTCCCCACATATAGACAAACAGAGCTGAGATTATACACTACACGTTCAAATGCACAAAACGTGGCAGTATCGGTGCTGTTTCAGTCGTGCCGAGGAATCTTGTGAAATGCTGGAGACGTCGCTGCATGGGAGCAGCACAGAGAGGCTCAGATGGAGTGAGGGATGCTGAGAGAGAGTTTCTGAGCTGATTCTTGCATCTGATGTCGTTTTCCTTGTTTATGAAAAGCAGCAGTGAAACAGTATGGGGAAATACTAAGTTAAACTGTAGATAACAGTATGTAAGGCTTCAAGAAAATTCACATTATCTCTCCATAATATTCCCTGTTATTTTTCTGTGTTACGCAGTTTATGCACTATGTGAGGTGAAGCAAGTGACTTATGCCTGTTTTTTTTTTAAGATTGGTTATGCATATTTGGTGCCTGGCTTAACACTTCAAGGGACATAATTTTCAGTGGTATAATGGACTGTTTGAGTCTCTCTTGTCAACTGGGAGTTTGAGTATGTGGCACCTTTGGAAATTCAGCCCATCCTGACCTAGCAACTGGCAAAGGAGAAACCCAAACCTATCAGTTCCTGTTTAAACCTGAGTTTTCTGGTTGCCTTTGTCTCGTCTGAGCAGGATAAGATGTACCTCGTGCTCTTTCAAAGTTGGTTTCACATGTGCAGTCACATGATGAAAGGCACCGCAGTGTTTTTAGAAACCCCAAATGCAGCCAGTCTCCAGCTGGTAAAATTGTCATCGTTCACAGCCTAATTGAACTACGGAAATTTACCCAAGTAGAGGATCAGGTCCAGTGTACACAGCTGGGAACCAAGCTGTGCTCAGTAACTATCTGTGCTCAGTACTAAGCCCAAGCCAACTGGGTTGTACACAGATATTTCATCTAGGTAGCAGCACATGGATCAATGTCCTCTTGTTCCTTCTTGTATCCATGTTGTCCCCTGTTCTCCTTTCCCTTCTAAGCAAGCAATGCCAAAGGGGGCATTGACACCAAAGGGGAAAGTCATCATAGATGAAAACCGATCACCTTTTTCTGATGATTCAGAGAAAAACATTACTGCCTTTACACTTTAACTTCTCCAACAGGGGTTATAATTTGTTACGTACCTTTTCCATGTTTGTGAAACAAGTACGAATTATTCTTGGTATGAGTACGGGAGAGAACAGAAGCAAATATTTAGGGGTGGTTATTCTTCATTGACAGCACTACTGTAGGCGAGAAAACTTGAAGAAGGTTTTGTTAGGTCTTTTATTTTTCTGTGACTTTGTGGTCATAATTTTTTCCCAAAGCTTGTCTACAGATCTGTACTAGGACCGAAACCACTAAAATGCTTTAAAGTCGATCCTTTTATGCCCCTGTGTATTCAGCTAGTATGGTAAAATGTTTTGGGTTTTTTCTTTTTTTTTTTTTCCCAGAGTCTATGAGATCATTCAAGTATGGAGACTTGGCAGCTTCTCTGTACGTACAAAGACGTCTGTTTGAATATCAGACTGGGTGTCTTTCTGGCTAAGGATAAATTATTTGGTGTGTTAAATGAGGATTTGTTGCTTTATCTGGCATGAATAAGGTTTGTTTGTTATCAGTGTCCCATCATGATTTACATTTGTCCTGCAGTTTTCTGTCTTTTGGGTTTTTCCATGTTTTATTACATAAAAGCATAGGTATTTCTTTTAAACACTTTGGTAATAGAAAGGATTGTAGTAGTGAGTTAATATGGTTGGAAGGCCACAAAAAGGCATTGCAAAACAGAAAATAAGCAGGAGTAAATACAAAAGTAATGGTGGGATTGGAAAAACAAGAAGAATGTTTGCTTGGGCTTAACTGGTCATTTACATAGCAGTCTGTATAGAATTGAACAGTCACTACAAACAGTGTAATCTCTGGAAAAGGTGAATGGGGACTTCCATAAATATGAGGGATTGTTGGTGAAGGTAGAATTTACAAAAAAATTTTAAAGAAAAATTGTTAGTACTTTTAAAATTCAGTTTTGGTATCCAAAAATGCCTTGTAGCTCTCAATGGAGAGGGGAAAAAAAAAAATCCTGTTCTAAGAAGAACTGCATACGTGGTCCAATAATTGTGGTTATTGTCAGCTCAGAAAGTGGGTGCATTTCGTACACCAGGAGGCACTTACATACACCAGTGCCTCCTGTTTCAGAGACAAACTGGTCTGGAAGTCTCTGTCTTGGCTCAAGCAGGAGCCAGTTACAAAGAGATCCGCTGCTTGAACTGTGTGTGGTTACCAGGGTCAAGTATGCCACTGCACTCTCCGCAGAGGGTGGGTGCTCTGCCCTGCTGAACTGCTTGGAATGCTGAAGGGATGGAATAAATGCTTTTTGTTTAATATTTAATGAGCATTACAGCTTGATTTACAACATCTGGGTCTAACTTGAAATAGTGTTACAAAAATTAAAACATCTGTACATACAAGCCAGAAAAGATTAATAGAGGTTTATTTGCTTCTAAATCCTCCAGCATAGATTAACAGCATACACCACCTCTCTCTCTTCATTTTTGTTTAAGTTACATAGGCAGCTAGTCCATCCCTATTGACATTTGTGATGCTATAAAACATAACTGTGCTGGTTTGGGCCCCATTATTTGCACACAGTGCAAATAAGTGTCAGTAGATATTCACCTACATTTCTTAAACTGGCAAATTGCTTTGTCTTTCACAGAGATTGTACACATGCCACTCACAGTGCAAGTCTGAGCTTTTATTTTGGGCAGTATTTGAGAAATGCTAAAAGTACAAGAATACAGTAAATACATATAGTTTCCATATGCTGGTTGACTGGTTATCTGGTTCCATCCTTCATGTCAAAAGGGTCAGGAAACCAAGACATTACTGTTAATCTCAGGTGAGACACATTGTTAAAGCCCTGTGCTTACCGAAGGGAAAGGTGTTCATCCTTTGGCTGTGTTTCAAACCAGAAAATAAAAATGTCAAAATATGTGCAAAAGAGCCTTCTGCCTTTACTGGTAGCTTGAGAGACTTGCAGAGCTGACTTCAGGCAAAGGCAGTATACCTTCCTTTTCTGAACAGAGGAAATAGAAAAACATCTGGGTTAAGGTTAAAAAGGAATACAGCTCATAAGTTTGTGGTCATCCTCATCTTTTATGAGGGGAGCTTCTCGATTGTGGGTTGGTCAACTGAAGGGGTCCTGCCTCTGGTTCCTGTTTCGTCTCACTGTAGCCCTTGTGCTGGCAGGGCAGAACCAAAAAGAGGTGCTACTGAGCTGAGCGTCCTTGGCTCAGGATTACTGGGAGCCCTGAAGTTCAAGACCAGGATTTCATTTTCTGTTTGCACAACCAGTGCTGTGATAAAGTGCTGGAGTAGCATCTTGGCATGTGTGTGTCAGGAGCTTGAGCTGCTGCCTTTTTTCTTTTTCTTTTAGCAGCTGAAATTTCTTCAGCATTTGTGTGGATTAATTTCCAACATACAGTGTGTTGCAATTAAGTCAATGTTGGAGGCTGTAAGATGAAAGATAAGCGAGTGGGAGGAGAAAGAAAAATAGAGCAATAACCAAGACCGCTGCCAGTAAGAACTAAAGAAACACCACCAAACGGTTGGCAAAGTACCCTGTGGCTTCTTTGATAGTCCCTCATCACAAGTAATAAAACACCTCTTGAGTTGTTCTTCACCTACTGGTTGTAAATCCTAATGTAAAGCTGCCTGTGTTTCCCGGAGTCCTGGGGACCTCACAAAAGCCTCTGGTCTCCCAGAGTCCAGCCTGCCCAGCACGTGGAGGAGCAGAAATGAAGGTGGGAAAAGTGGGAATCACTGAATTTCTCACTCTCTTTCAGGGGGATGAAGGGGAGATTTCGGTGTTGTAGAGGGGTCCCGCCTGAATGTAAAGTCTATAGGCCATATTTTAAAACAAAACACTAGCACATTCAACGTTCCTTACTTTTGCTCCAAATCACTGCAGCTGTGGTATGTATGAAGCTGTTACTGTTGTGTCTTTTTTAATGTGTTTTAAAATGTGCCTGGAGGTTTGGGGAATTTCTTATTTCTTTTTTTTTTATTATTTGTATTTTTTTAATTCCTGCTGAACTGCTCTGCTGTTTATATTTAAGCAAAACCTCCAGCAGGAATGAATAAAATCAAAGAGCATCATAATCTTGAAAGGCAGATCAGAGACTGACAGATAGGTCTGGCTGAAGGAGCCTTTTCACGAGGGATGGGATAGGCAGGGGTTTTGGGAACAGAGCAGCCCCTTTTCCGTCCTATCTCTCTGTGCGTTCCCTTCCCCTGCCATCTCTCCTGCCCCACATCTATCTCCTCTGCGTGAAGCGCATATCAAAGCCAGGGTTTCAGCAACAGCGGCAAGTTTCAGCAGCATCCAAAAAAGTGAGGCTTGTTCAGCTGGGCAAGCCTGTCCAGCCCCTTGGCTGCTTGCTCCCTCTCGCTCTCCAAGAGCAGCAGCGCTGGCTCGCACTTGGAGACGTCGCTCCTTCTGTTTTCCAGTGGAATATCTGATGAGATTTCAGTTTCCACACCATAATGCTCTTTAATTCGAGTGCAATTTTTAGCAGCCTGTTTTCACTCAAGAGTATGAGTAAACTCTGAGGGTTTTTTTCCTTTTGTTAAGCTCCCTGCGTCAAGTGACCTGGTGTCACATCGTTGGCCGGGGCAATGCTTTTGGCTGCGAGCGTGTGGGGTTTGGTAGGAGTTCCTACCTTTATCCAGGAAAGAATCCAACAAAGCAAGGCTCGCTTCTCACCATGCCTTCTCTATCCCCCTCTCTTCCAAAAAAATGCAAGCCAGGCTGGGCGGCAGTGCTGCAGCAGGCCAGGCTCACAATGCCTCTGTGATGGGAAAGTTATGGAAAAAGAAGCTTCATTGCAAGGAAAAGCAGCTGGCAAAGGCGGAATAACGAGTTGTGTTTTATTTTGTTTTCTTGCGTTGTGCAGTGAAGACCCATGTGAACTTTGGAGACGGGAAAATAGAGGAAATGATGGGGCTTTTTTTTTTTTGGTGTAAGATCCCAGGCTTTCTTGCCTTTTTAATCCTAGAAATCGATACCCCTGGCTATCTGAGGGAACTCTGTAAAACTTTCCAGCTAATGTTACCCTGCGTTAGTGGCGTTATTAGCAGTAGCGGGGAGTCTGTGCTTAGATGAGACCATCAGTTTGTGGCATGTATTTACCATCTTGTCAAATAGTTTTAACTAATTGTAGAAAAAACTACTGGGAGCTGCTAGGGCCTTGTTTATTAAGGTCATCTGCTGATGCTGATCTATCAAGCGATTTTTTTGCAGTAGGCATTTTCTTCTGCTCAGATTTACTGTGGTAAATGAGAGATGTGGGTGATTTAATAACTTAGTCTTTAATTCAGGGACTGGAAAGATGCCCCTTCGCTACTTTGGCCTGCAAAGCAAAAAACTCACAAGGACAGTGGAGAAAAGAAGTCTTGATAGTCCTGCTGGTGTGGGTTTAGATGGGGAGATGGAAAAGAGGAACACAAGCTCATGTACCTTCAACACACTATGTTTCTACCATCAGCCTCCTTATGGTCTCTGCTCCTGTCCCAGGCCAAGCTAAAACTATCTATCTGAAATCTTTCCTGTATGAGCTTTTTTTTATATGACTCTCTTGGCCAAAGATCAAGCCATTTCCCAAAAGCCTGTCTTCCAGGACTGGCTTAGCGTTGGCTTTCAGGCAGGTGTACAGATATATTGCAGCAGACACTGTTTTCTGATTTACACAATCTTCGTAGCATACCTGCAATATGGTATTTGGTTGGATTTTGAACATGTCTTAATGCTAGGAGATTAACCACAGCTGGAATTGGTTCTTTGAGTCTTGTCCATATTTGCATCTGGTAGTTTCAGCTGATGTAGTGCTACTTTTAAAACCACTGAGGATCTATATAGAAATACCTGTTTCCCTCATCTTTAAAGGTAACCTTAGCTTGTAATATTCTGATAGATCTTCAAAATGTATTGATGTTTGTCACGTTAGCTCTTCGCATTTTCAGTTTCAGGTGGCCCCTATGTTGTTACAGCCTTTGTTGTTAAACTTTATGTTTGTGTTGTCGGGTGGCCTTTTTTGAACAGCAAACGAAGCCAAGTGCGCTCTTTAAAAGAATTATGTGATCCCAGGGCAGGCAAGAGGACAGGAGGCAGTGACTTAAGGCAGCCCTTCCAGGCCCAAATTTCCTGCCTTTTTTTTTTTTTTTTAACTCTGAACTGGTTTCATTAGTACACTAAAGACTGCAATTAATTGTATTTCTAGGCAAAATTTTCAGTTGTCTTTGATACTGCATTCTCTGTCTTCCCTTTCTAGAGAATTACAAAACTCTTCTAGTACTCCAAATTAGGAGAATTGTGCAAGTGACAAACTATTTTGTCTTACGTCAGAATGCCTTTTTTCTAAGTGCTGTTTGCTCTCCTGATTTCTGGCCATTAGATTAAACAAGTTGTGTCCATTATGCTTCTATTTTTTTTTCATTAATTTTGAAGGTAAAATGTATATATACGAACAGCTGGTTTTATTGGCCTGAAGTTCTAAGCTGCCAAGAAACTTTCCTACTGATTTTAACTCCTGCAAGCATTAGTTATTTCAAGAGTTCTTATTTGGTTGGGCTTGTGTGCTTGGGTTTTTTTCAGATAGGTTAAAAAAAAAAGAAAAACAAACAACCCTGGCCCTGGAGCATCCCTTCTAGCTCGAGGAACAAAACCAAATGGGAATGTCTGGGTTATTTCCGAACTCCACTAATGTGGACCTCCCTCATGAAAGAAAGAGAATGATGTCATGTTCAGCAGTGCAGGAGAGGATCATAGCATGCTCCTACCAATTCAGCATACCCCAGAGGTAACATCATGGGCTAATACCCCATAATAAAGCAAAGAACTACCTGATGCTTACTTTTTTGTATGTACATGTGTGCATGCTTATATGTGTGTGTATGTACGTATTTGAAAAACTACTTTTACAGGCTCTTAGAAGAAAAAGAATTTTTAAAGGTAGTTCTGGTTTCTTGTGAATTTCTTTTTTAATCTTTAATGAATTCCCTTAGTGTTTTGGTGCAGAAGGTGAGGCTTTGGTCGCAGGCTCGTTTGGAAGCTTTGTGTTTTGCTTTACTTTGTATTTCTAGTGTTTCAACGGATCAAAAAAAGCAAAAGCAGTAACATTTGACCTTCCAAAGCTGTTAATGTCTTTTTTTTTTTTTTTCCTTCCCCTTTATCGTTGTCTTTTCATGGTGAAGAAATAGTGTAAAACATTCAGCGTTTGTTTCCAGGTGATCTGTTCTTTTTCACCCTTCTTCTCTCCCTTGAGATGGAGGCCCCTGCCATCCTTTGAGATGTCAGGAATTTTAGGAGAAGATTTATGCAGCAGCATAAAAAGGCATTGGACCATGTAGCGAGGGTCAGACATATGGTAGCAATGATTGTACACCCCAGTAAAGCAGCTTCCCTGCATATATTTGAACACATTATGAGAAATCTTTCCTGGGTAGCAAAGTGCTTAAAGATACACCATGTATTCTGATCTTGTCAGGTACGTGCCATGCAAAACATGTATGGGAACAAACAAATAACTATTTTTCTTTCCCAAAATAAGTTAAATACATTTCTATGTGGAAATGAGATTAAAGTCGTCGTTTTCTTTCTATCTTGACTCTAGCTGTTGAGAATAGCAGCCCCTCAGGTCTCTGGTAATGTAGTCTTTACCTCAAATAGGGATTCTAAAATATTTAAGCGCGTGTCTCGTGAGCCTTCTTGTTTCCTATTTGTTTTTTGTTGCTAAGCAATGCATTTATACCCCCAAACTTAAAATTTACAACTCTCAAATTGTCCCTCAGCCTTATTCTCCAAACCTCACATCTGTAATGGGTTTTCCATCTGTCAGTTTTCCCAGGTCGCCCCATCCATCCTCAATTCTGCAGAGGAAAAAGCCTTGTGGTTGAGGGTTGGTGGGGGGTTTTTTCCCCCTTTTTTTAGCCTCCATCTGTAATTAATTTCTTGCAAAGCCACATCTGTCTGTTTGGGGCAGGGGAAGTGGGGAAGGGGAGGTAAAAAGTGAAGTCACTCTCTCCCTTTCCCAGTAAAATGCAGAATTTGGCAAGTGCGACTGTAGTTCCTCGGGGCACTTTAGCCTCTCCCTTCCATCCTCCAACCCTCGCCACCCCCCTGCTCCAGTGCACAGTCAAACATCTTGCAGAAGGGTGAAGCGCTGCTGTTGCTCAGCTGGTAGTACTCCCGCCTGTGTGGAGCTTGTGGGTTTGGTCTGCGCTACAGC
Source organism: Mycteria americana (assembly GCF_035582795.1). Lineage (NCBI taxonomy): Eukaryota > Metazoa > Chordata > Aves > Ciconiiformes > Ciconiidae > Mycteria > Mycteria americana. The sequence continues at coordinate 38,977,463 of NC_134371.1, forward strand.
CCAGATCTGACGCCGCAGTGTGTTTCTGCTACTGGGGTTGCTGCAAAAGCTGCTGGCATCCTTTGGAAAACTTCCTTCTGTCAATATTTGAATTTTCAAAAACCATACTAAATACCTGCCATGATGTTTCTTTTTTAAAGGCTTAAGAAATAGCCACAGCGGTCCCAGTCAATAATCCTTCTCTACCATCATCTAGTACAGCTGTTCCAAAATCTTTTTATGTTCTGCAGACCACCGGGTAGCTTCGAGCAGGAGCGGGGCTTGCTGTGAGGCTGGTAGCCTGCCTGGTGCCCTGCTCTGCTGTGGTAGGGGAAAGCAGAAAGAACCAGCTGTCTTAGTCCAGTCAGGACAAACCCATAGTGCAACGACTGCTCTGGAGTCTTGGTGAAGGTCTGCAAGATGCTCTCTTGTTCTGGAGTTTTTGGGGCATGTGATCTTCCTTGCTTTCCCTTTGAGAACTGCAGCTAGAGGAAATATCCTCCTCTCCTGCCTCTGTGCTGGAAATAGTTGGCATTGATCCCAGAACCTGGCCTTCCATCAGGTCACCTGTCCAACGCAAGGTCCTTATTCCCTTGTGTGACCTGCCACAGTCACGTCCCAACTCCTCCAGCTTCCTTCAAATTGAAAAAGTAGTCATAATTTAGTAGAGGTAGTTGTCATCCTATATGAAAGTCTTTGAAAAGGGCTATAGCAAGGAAGGTTGGCCACTGAGTGCAGGACCCTCCGACCAGCTTCTAACTGTAATCTTGTGAATGACCATCTGAGAGCTGCTGGCTTGTGAAGTCTCAGGAGATCAGGAGTCCAGCTGCCTGTTCCCAACCTCTGAGCTTGTCTGCTTGCAGAGCTTGGGGCAGATTCCTCAGAGAAAGTAAGCTGGTTGCTTGTGTAGGAGAAACATGAAAACCCTGAAATCTATGGGAAATCAGACCCCTACGTATTTTTGGAGATCTAGGGTTTCATCTCTTTGTTACTCTAATGCAGGTCCAAGGGTGTAGATTGAACATCACTGTTGTCAACAGCGCCGATTTGAGTGTCCATCACCTCCTTCCCACTCACCACTCCTCCCATGCTTGTTCCTGGTGGCACAACTACTGTGCAGCCAGTTGGTGAATCAGATGGGATAATTAATCTGGGTTAAATATATACTTACTTTGCTGCCAGATTATTTTCAATCTAGGACAATTCTGCAATTCAGTTTACTGCATGGCCTCACAGGCTATTATATTGGCACAGCTGAAGGGCTGGCACAGGGATGGGAGGATAAATAGTGAGAAGCATGGTGGGGGTAACTTAAATTGGTGGTTCTGCTGAAAAACACCACCGTTTGTCAAACTACTGCCTAATATCTAAGGCAGAGCATGTCCTCTGCAGGGCTGAGCACAATATGCTGCCTATTTGTTGCCTGTCCCTATACAAGCACGTTCTTGAGTATTGCTTTCAGGAAAAGTTCTTTGGGATGATGATATCCTTAATCGATAATTAAGCCTTAATTAAGGATATCCTTATCGATATCCTTAATATCGATAAGAAATGTCCCGTTTTAGAGTAATATGATAAAGAAATGAAATGCTGAGTAGTTAATAATTGTAGAAACTTCCTGACCCAGAACTCATTCCTGTTAGACATACAACTGAGGTCTGCCTCCAATAACTCTCCCAAAATTATAGGTTAGAAGGGGAGCTATTGTATGAGTAGAAGTATTGTAGAAGGTAGGCTGGACTGATGGAAACTGAAGAAAGCTGCTGAGAGTGGGAGCGCTGGCTTGGAGGGCATCCTAGCAGAACCCCTGCAGAAGAACTGAAGCTGGCTTGTGCGGTCACCTGGAGTACACAGGTCGGTGGGGATATTGTGTCTCGCGCCACACATCTGCCACAGCTGCCAGAGTACAGTGGGACCTTGTTTCAGCACAGCCATATTAGTAACGTGTCTGGAAAATAATTTTTGGCAAGGGACAACTTAAACAGCTTTATTCTGCTTCAGAGTCAGCTCTCAAACAGCTTTAAAACACAGAATGGGTTGCAGCAGTCTTGAAGTACCGGAGATGCTCGTGGTTGTGGCTACACATCTGTCAAGGAAAGCCCTTGGAGCTCTGGATCACCTGCTGAAAGATCATCACCCAGCAGGAACTGGGAATCCCACCAGCAAACTGGTAGCAGATTTGGAGCGGTGAACGTCAACCTCATTTCAAATCTGAGATCCTCCCATTGTCCCCAGACCACTATGACTATGTGTTTGTCTCCCCATTTTAAGAAATTTCATTTTAATGCTGGCTATGGGAGGAAAGGGGGAGCTCTGTAACAAGCAAGCTGGGGTGGCAGCAGCTCTCTGAGGAGCAGACTCATAGAAATAATGTGGTGAGAAAATTAGTCTGATTCCATTGTAAAATGACCCAAATTTGAAATAACACTGACACCCTGTGGAGACGTGTGGAGGGACATCCTGCAGGTCTTGCTGATCCTTGTTCCTGATACTACAGGCCAGTAATTAGATTCCTTCGTGTCCTCTTTTAGAGAAAACTTTAATTTTTCCAGTCAAAAGTTTAATCTTTTTCTAAGTCCAAATAAAAAATAAAAATCCTTTATATCTTCTCTATTAGAAATAATTCATATTTTTTAAAATCTTGTAGCTAAACCCACAAAAGGTCATGTGCAAAAAGAAGATGAAAAGGAATATTCTACAAGATCTGAAGAATGTACCTGTAATGGGTTGAGTTTCCCAAAGGACTTTCTTCTGCACAGCTAGAACCGTTGGAGGGAGCTGCTTCACGCCAAGGTGAAGTCAGGACTCTGATCATTTCTCTTCCAGTCTGGACTTGTTTAAAAATGCAAGAGCAAAAAGGTTTGTCTGATTGTAAATGTGCATTTTGAATATGCAGAGCAACAACTTTGTGTTTTGCTTGTTCTTGCTGCAAGTCACTTAGTTGACTGTCTAGCTCTTAGGGGTGTGTCTTGAGATGCCTTACTGTGTTTGTGTTCTGTATTTACTTCTGGGCAGAGAGCATCCCAATTAAAAAGGGATAAGTTTCCCTTTTCATTCCAACTGAGCACAGGATCTTCGTTTACATGCAGGGTTAAAGATCAGAAATAAGAGGATGGTTATTGAGGAGGCTCCGGGTGATGTGAGTGCAGCCAGGTGTTGCACAGGAGATGATGGCAGCCTGAGAGTGCTCCCGTTTCTCTCATGCTGTCTGGAACACAGTGAACCTGAGCGCTGGAAGTGCACTATTCACCTTGAGAATTGCCTGCTCTAATTAATTTCCTCCAAGGATGATAACATGTTTAATTCTCTCATGTTTGCATTGTCTGCACAAGGGAAAACTGAGCCAGATTGGGCTGAGCAGGGACAGAATATGCAGTAGAAATGAGTTGTCATATAAACTCAATGGTTGCTATAGCTGTTTGCAAGGAGAAGCTGATCTTTGCTTTTGTGGGTAAGCAAGGTCGGATACAGTTAGTGCTACGCTGTGTTCAGGAATCATTTTCCCACTGAAGAAATTATGTTGGTTGATCTGCCTTAGTGCTAGACCCTTGCTCCATCTTTGGAGATGCCTTCCATCCTAGAGGAAGTTCAAGCTCTAGTGTATCGAGGGCTTTAAAGATACCATCTCGCTTCTCAAAATAATGGATATTTCAGGACTGTGGCCAAATTGCGGTATGGTTTTACTTAACTAACTAGCCATGTCAACCCTCCCTCAAGCTCCATACTTTCATCTCTGCTGAGATCAATATTTAATATGCTATGCAAAGCTGCTGCATGGGGAGCAGTAAGCTGGCCAAGCAGTCACTTCGTTTTCAAGCGGTAGCCCTATCTCACCGATTGAGGAAGAGATTTCTGCGCAGACCCAGCATGTCTGTTTGTCAAAAGCTTTGAGATGAAAAGTATTTATAGACACTTAAAAAATTCTTACGCATGGATCCAGCTTCCAAGATTGGAAACACTCATGGAAACAGGATTAAAGACTCAACATGTGAATAGCTTAGCCCCAAAATGGCTGGGCTTGCTCTCTCTGCCTCCCCCAACCCCCCCAGTTGTGCTCCAGATGCAGTATCCACAGCCCTGCCAGCTGCAGACGGGGTAACGCATGCTCCCCTTCTGCCAAGCCGACTCTGGCCCCGAGGGCTGCCGTTCACAGAGGTGTATTTCCTTTTGCTTGCCTCCTGAATTTACAGCTACCGAACGGTGCTACGGCCTTCTTCTGAATGAACAGGGAGAGATAAACTCACCCCATATTCTGCAGCAGTTGCCTACAGCCCTGAAGGGAAACAATCAAGAGCGTATCTATAAGGAAGTGTTTTGACCTGTAGCCATGGAGAACAAACAGCATCAATCACACTCCTTTTAAATAAAGGTTAGGTAAGTTTGGGTAATGTCCCGTCTCACCAGGAGAGGAATTGGAAGTCTTTTTCATGAAAGCAACTGTCAGCCCTAGAACCGTAGCTGTCGTGGAAGCACCCAAGTTGGGGTCAAGATTAAAAAAATTGAAAAGTTCCCCAAGTTGGTTCTCAAGCCTGTGTTTAGGATCCTTGCTCTGACCTCTCTCAAAATGGCTGAGTGTACTTTCAAAAGGCTCACGTGAAGAATGAAGGACTTTCGAACCAGGAATCAGATAAAAATCACACAGATAAAAAAAATATCCACGTGACTCTGCTGACAGCCTGAAAAAACAATAGGAAGAACCATAAAAGCCACTGTATGACTGACTTGGTTTGCTCTAAAGTCAGCTAGTTATCTTAAATTATTTCAGGCTAATACACACATACAAGAGAAGAAGAAAGGTATACAAACCCCTGGCTGGCATGTTATCGTGGCACAGTGACTTGTTTCAACCTCTCAGTTGAACAGGGCTTCACTTGTTATGAGAAGCTTGAGAATAATGTTTTTTTGATTCAGTATCTCTAACACTTCTATTATTTCTAGTGAGAAAGGGAAAATTGCTTTACTGTAGGTATTGCTCCTTTTCTTTGGCACCATCTTGCTCCGGGGAGTTTGTTTTCCAAGCAAGGCAGCTCCTCTTCTCCCTTTCTTTTTCCCAGGCTGTGCTGACCCCTAGTATTTTAAACAGGGCTCAAAATAATGCACACTGCTTTTATTCACCAGATTCTACCTTGTAAATACTGATTTTGACCACTGATGCTTCATGAAACAACCAAACCAGACTTGCAGCTCAATTTAAAAACACTCCGAGTCAAAAAAAAAAAAAAACAACAAAAAACAAAAAAACCAAAACCCAAATTTAATCTTTCATTCCTTTTATGCAAAACATGAAAGCACAGAAAACCGCCTTTAATTCCCTGGATTTTGTTTTTGCAGTGACCGAACTGACCAATTCGAAATGGCCACTCCAGTGCTGTTATGAGGTATTTGGTGTGCATGCAGCTCTGAGATTTTAATGATCCCCAGGTTCCCTCTCTTCTCCTGGCACAGCCTCTGGTGGAAAGGATGCAGAGGGTAGTAGTGCTCCATGGGAAACCCACCCCAACCAACATCTGGGTCTTGTTTAACTGCTTTGTTTTGTTCTTCCAAGGGATCAGGACTCTTCCCCTTTGCCAGGAGGAGGTTTGATCTATAGCGAGCTGGCTGCCGTTCCACCGGGGGACGAGGCTAGGATTCTACAACTCCCATGCAGGAGCAGGCACGGGGCTGTCAAAGGTACACACACACGCAGAGGTGCCGGTGGGGAGGCAGGCAGTATAAAATCAGCTTGTGCAATGCAAATTTGTATTGCGGTGCTATTCCCTTACCAGCCTTCCTGCTCAGGTGGAGAGGTGACGTCTTAGTGCTGCTTGTCAATTGTACGGCAAATAAACAACGGTTTAATTTGTAGTGACATTTAAAAGCAATTAAGGAAGCTAAATGTTATGCTTTTGTCTTTCCAGTTAGACACAAAGTTTTGGAGAAAAAAAATCCCCAATATTTAATTATAAAAATTACAGTGTAATTGTATAAATAAGCCTGACACTCCTTACTATAAAAAGATTTTTAATCTCTTTTGTGTAACTGCTTTAACTTCATGCTTCAGGGTGTGGTGCTCTATTAAAATACTAACACATGCAGTTTCTTACTGTAACTCTTCCACCCAGCATTGTCTGGGGAACAGTTGGGGTGTGCGTTTCCTAATCTGCTTCAGGCAAAATCACCCAAGGTAGCTCAAAGCACCTCTATAAACCAACCCTGTTGAATTTTTTTTTTTTTCCTCTTCTTTTTTCCTTGAAGCAGATTAGGGATGTAGAACTTCTCAGCTGGCAGAAATCTGGTGATCTTAGCATGAATCGTGTATAGTTTTAACACCACAAGTAAGGACAAGGTGTTAATTTAGACACACCGTTGTGTGCAGCACGCAGTTTGAGTTTCACTGGCTTTTGGGTAGCATCGGAAGTTTTCCCCAAAGCAGCATCCCGTCCTTCCCTCTGGACAGGTCCAGGAGGGAGGAGCAAGCCCTGCCTGGCCTGTCTGCTCCGTAGGTGCCAGCAAACCTGCTCTCAACTGATTAGGTCACCTTGACTGAGTCATCATGTGTTACGCTTGCTTTCCTTGCTTGCTTGGGAGACTCCTGCATGCTTTATACATTGTCTGAAGCCCCGATCCCAGCACCAAGGATCTGGCCTTTTTGACCATATACTGAGGGACCCCTTTGCCACTTTCTAGTCAGGGTGAAAGCTTTCTTGTGGCATCTTTCCACCGAAAAATGACCCTGTGGCCCTTCCTTTTGCCTATGGGTAGCACCACAAGGAAGGTGTGGGGAGGGTGGCCACTAGGTTGCATTAACCACCGTACTAGCATGATGGGTTGCAGCCAAGCCTGGCAAGATGGAGAAGACCCTGTGCACCTAAGTGCTCCTGAACCCACCTGCCCCGTCCTTCCCCAGGCTCTGTCTCATCTCTGCTGCCCACAAGCGTTGAGCTGGTCCCGCTGTTTCGGGTTCTTTCACTGTTCCTGTTCCACAATATCCAAGAACTCCTCTTCAGAGGTAAGTCAAGGCATCAATACCTGTTCTTCTCACCACTGCCTAGCAGGGAGAAATATAGAGTTTTGAGGATAGCACCTATTTAGTTGGAGAGTTTCCATCTGAGAGCCTGTGCTTGATACCTGACCTCAGCGTCACCCTGTCTGAAATAATTTCTGTAACTTTAGCTTATTGTTTCCATTGGCACATGGTTTTATCATATATAGATATCTTCTGCAAAGCGACACTTAACATGCTTCATTGGGTCTAAGTGGTGTTCTTGACTCAGGAATTTCTTTTGTATTGTATAAATCTGATTTCAGCCTGTTGCCAGGATCACACACCTCTTTGAATAGGAAGATCTGTGCAGCATCTGGTGACAGTGTGTATGTTGATTTAAACCTTTCTCCTTCTGAGCACGCAGAGATTTTCCTGGAGCAGATAGAATTACTTAACAGCCTCTCTGGCTTCCTTCCCACACCAGCCCCAGCTTTTGAGATGGTCCTTCCTTGTTCCCATGACTTTGTAGGCAGCCCCAGCTCTATCAGCACTTTTTCTTGATCTTCCTGGAGTTCGCTGTCTCCTTGGCAAGGGATAACAGAGCTCTTCTGCCTGTCAGCTTTGGAAGATGATGGCCCGTTGTGACTACCCTGTCTCCTCCTGGTGCCTCTGCCATCCACCATTCCCAGCTCCATGGCTTGTCCATAACTTAATCTGCTTGGCCACTTCTAGCTCTTAATGTTTCTATAGCTGTAGTCAAGTGCTCAGCACTTTAATATTAATGTGCTAATTAATAATGAAAACCATAATTGTAGTTGGGTTTAAAATTTTAACTCGGTGAGGAGTTAGCAGAGATGCAGTCCATAAACAATGAAACTGTGCTATTAATATATATAAGTATCTTTCCCTCTAGCAATTAATATATATATTTAAGTATCTTTCCTTCTAGCAATAACATTGCACAAGAAAAGTGTCCTGTATATGGATGTCTGTGAAGATGTTTGCTTGTGACGCTTGGAAGCTTGGAACAGGAAGTCATAAAGTATTAGGTATGATTTTTTTCAAAGGGGTTTTAAAAAGTCCCGTTAAAAAAAGGTTTTCATTCCTAGGCTTAAAAATGGAGGAGGGGAGCGGAGAATTCCTAGAAAGAAATATATTTATTTTCCACTTCAGACAGGCCAGTCTGCAAATGCAGTTATTTGTTGCAGTCTTAAAGTAGCCAAAGGTAATGCATTCAACTACGTTTATAAAGTCACAGCGAGTCAATGATACTAAAAATAATGCTGTTAGGATGCATGGTACCAAACAAATCTGGAATGCTCTGCATAGGAACGGTTAGATCCATGTGCAAGATGAAAAATTCCCCACCAAATTCTGTCTGTCTCTCCGCGAGGGATTGCTTTCCAGCACCGCAGAAAGAAACTCTTCTTTGGCTTAGGAAGGAGTCGGTGGAAGCCAGCCGGATCGGGACGTAACCACAGTGTGTTTCTCAAGAAGCTCCCCTCTTTCCTGGCAGCCGATCCCACGTCTGCGTTGCCACCGTGCCTGGCAGTGAGCTCCTTCCCTTGCAGCACGGAGGAGGAGAGCTGAGGGATGGAGCTGCCGCGTAGCAGCCCGCTTCCTCGCCGTGAACTTCTGCGATGGAAATCTTGTACTTCTCCTTGCCCTGGTAACAGATCTGCTGCTCCCCGTTTCTGACTTGGCCTTCAGACCTGCTTCATTCGCATCTCTCACCCAAGGGTAGGGAGTGGTTTGTGTAGGAGACCATCTTCTAAGTATATATGCATGGAACGACTTCTCCCTTTTCCCCACCCAAATAAAGAAAAAAAAAATAAGTGTTCAGTCTTGAGCAACAATTTGTGCAATGAAAAGCAAGATGCAGTTGAGGGAGACCTGGACGGTGGGTACTGGGTTGGTGAAGAACTACAGGAGGTGCCCTCAAGAGGTCTGAAGAAAGGAAGGGAGTGATCTTCCATGGTTTGATGGACTGCTTCCAGGAGTAAGTAGAAATAGGGTGGGCAAAAGGGGACAAAAAATGATCAGGAACAGCAAGGGGAGCAGAACCGACAGAGAAGGTGTTCTAGATAGCGAGGAGCCGTGGAGGAATGGGATGTATATATAGGCTGGCATTAGGGAGCATGTATGGTGCCTGCATGCCCTGGGTGCTGTGCGTGACCATAATAGCTGTGCCTTGTCAACGTGCTGCTCTGCCGTGTTTCGTGCCGTAATATTTTTCTGAGAACGTTTCTGTGCTGTTCAGTGGTGACTCCTGCTGAGACAGGTTGGCGTTGCACCAGCTGCACGTTCACTGCCAAACTTCGAGTAATGCCTGCTCAATTAAATTGGCACTGGAGCATTGTTTTTTATCAGGAATGTGTAAAAATAGGGGGAAAAGTTAAATTAATATATTATTTGTGATAGCATGGGCATAGATATACAAATTCTATCCATGCTATAGATAAATTTTAAAAGGAGGTGTATTGTTTAGGACTAAATATAGTCCTAATATATAGTGTAATAGGAGTATACAGTATAATGATAAGACTTTGCTGTATAATGTAGTATAATAGGGTTATGCTTCTAAATTCACGGAAGCCGAATCCCTCTGAATATTGTGTGTTGTTACAGGAATCTTTGCGACAGAGCGCTGCTGCATGCAGTCAGAGCTCAGTATTTTTACTATATTTAAAATGTGCCTCTTCCCTTTGCTCTCACCCTAGCTGGTTGATCCCTCCCCCGCCGCGACAGAACACGACCCACCCCGCGGCGCGGCGGCTCCCGCTCCCCGCCGGCCAGCACGGGGTTAATCCCCGCTCCCACCCCATTGGCCGGCCGGAGGTGGCGCTCCCTCCGCCGCTCCTATTGGAGGCGGGAGGCCGAGGGCGCTAGGAGCCGGCCTATGGGAGGGCGCGCCGCGTCCCGTTGGCGAGGGAAAGGCGGCGGCTCATTGGTCGGCAGGCGGGGGGCGAGTGGAGCGGGGGAGGTGGCGCGGCCGCCCATTGGCTGCGGGGCGGGGGCAGGGTGCCGGGCGGCACCATGTTGGGGAGCTGGCGGGGCCTGGCGGCGGTGCCGGCCGGGGGCATGGAGCGCGGGCGCCGGGCGGGGTGAGTGCGGCGCGGCGCGGGGGGCGGGCCGGCGCGGGCCGCGGGGCGCTCCGCGGGGCGGCGGCGGCGGCGGGGGAGGCCGCTCCCGCGCCTGCCTGCGTGGCTCTGCGGGGCGGCGGCACCTGAGGGGCGGGCACGCCCCTGCCGCTTCGCCCTGCCCGGGGCACCGGCCTGGGGAGGGCAGGCAGTTCGCCGCCTCCCTTCGGGACACAGTGGCTGCGGGGCCGGGCCTGCTCGCCGGGGTGGCCGGCGGGGGTCAGGCGTCTGCCGCCGCTGTAGGGGGCTGGGTGCCGGCTGAGGAGCCCCGCGGAGGGAGAGGGAGGAGGGAGGGAGGAGGGAGGGAGGAGCCGTTAGAACCGTTGCGGCCGTTGGCCAGGGGCGCGCCGCGCCCGTGCAGGTGCGCAGCTGCTCCGCCGGGCCCGGGCCTGGCGGGGGGGAGGGTTCGGCGTCCTCCCGTCGAGCTGCCCCGCGGGAGGAGGCGGCGGCGGGGGGCTGCGCCCCGCGGAGGGCTCCCGCGGGTCTGGCTGCGCCGCTCAGCCCTACGGTGCCGCGGGTCTCTGGTCGGCGTTAGCAGCACGCCGAAATCCGCACGGCTGGGTCCTCCGGCACGTAGGACGTGTTCGGTCTGGGCAGATCTGCCGCGCTGGAAATGCCTCTACGGTTTCCGTGTGTGGAAGGTCAGGTTCCCAAAATACCTCCCGATTTCATCCGTGGCCAGTTAAGGACTTCAGGGCCGTCGCTATAGCAGATGTGAGTGTTTGTCTGCGCTCTTGCGTTTCCTTTCTCTTCTGGAGCCTTGCTTTCAGATGGGAAAAGAACCCCGCGCAGCTGGGAAGCCTGCTGCCTTTCTAACGGTGTACTCACGCTTGTGAATAGCCGTCTGTGCAACGGGCTAGCTCACCGAGTACCACTTGCAGCTTAGCTAAGGTCATTGTCAGGTTGTGAAAAATAAAATGTGTGTTGTTGAGCAGAAGTGCTGGTCATAGTTGTCAAAGCCATGGGTTTAACCGTTTTTAAAGGACATCTGTCTTTAGATCCTGTCTGGATACAGATGTGTATAAGCAGTGCAGCTGTTTTGGTTTATGCTAGCTGAGGCCCTGGTGCTATAATACATGTATGTGCTTTAGGGTCTGAGCAAACAGCGAAAACTGTAAAATGTAGATTCTAGTCTTGCAGTGAATTCCATGTGAATAGGTCCCACCTGGTACTTATTACAGAACAGGGCATTAATGCTGTGGTCTTACTTTAATTTGAAAATGACTCCATGCACCTCTTACGTCCTTAAGTCTGACCTACTTAGTTGCAACAAGATTTGTCTCCATTTGTGGTACAAAATCTCAGGAGGGTGAGGTGGATTTTGTTTTCTGGCACATTAACAAAGTCGGCAGCTCAATTCTGATGCCAAAATCTCTTGTCCACTGGTTCGTTGTCTGCTGCCTCCCTTCTTGGGAGTGAGGGAAATTGATTGGCACTGGCTTATAGCAGAGACAGGCTCATTGTTGCTAAATGTCAGATGGGTATGCAGACCCAGGTTGAGCTTTTGGTGCCCATCTTAGGTATGAACTGAATAAACATAACAATGTCAAGTTGAGAAGGAAAACTATAGGATTTTCTCACCACTTTGGCTTCAATTCTAACTTGAATAAGGCTCCCTAAAACATTTGCAGCTTGCTTTATTGTTGTTGTGTATCTGCCCACGATGGTCAGGTGGAACTTCAGTAACTGGGATGGGGGCGAGGGGGGAGTTGTTCCCTTAGTATTGAAACTGGCATGTTTTCTGTTGTTTTCTGACCAGGTCCCAGCACCCTCTGCTTCAGTACCCTCAGCTCCTGCCTGTGTCCCATACCATTTCACTTTATAGTACTTTTAATTCCTTCCTCCTCGTACAGTGTTTCCAGCTCCCTCCATGTACCAGCTGTGCGCACGCTCGTTGCCCAGATGGCCAAGGCGAACAGACAACTGTTGAGCTAAGGCTGCAGCCTTTCCCTCAGCACTCCCCAGCTGCCAATTCCCAATAAACACATAAACTCTGTCTTCAAAACATCTACTGTTCTCTCAGATGTATTTGAAATTAGCCAATGGATCCAAAAGCTTACCAGTGAAAAGTGTGATTATATAAACTTTGTTTCCATAGGAAACCGTGTGCTTGAAGGAAGATTGTTCTGCAAGGAGAATTAACGAAGCCTGGTTTCCTGGTGACTTGTTTGCCACATCCTACCATAGTAACTCCTGCCTGTCCCCTACCACCCTCAGTCCCCCAGTAGCCTCCCTCTCCCCAGGATTGCACCCAGATCTGCCCTGTCTTTATTTGTGCAGTCAGCTGAGTCAGGAGTTCCTGTTTGCTGAGCGGCCAGCCGGCTGCTGGTAAAGATTGAGGATATATACCAAGTTGTCCTCAGCTTCTTGAGGCTTCTGTCCTCCATCTGGCCAGTTGTTTTTGTAAAGCTCATGGATGTATTCCCCTGACAAATTTGGCAGAGCGGTAGGGAATGGATTCTAAAGGTAGTAAGGAACATAATGGGGCAAGGTGGACAGACAGATGGACAAAATGATTTCATTTCTCTCAGAAGACGTGTGAGAATGTATCGGGCAGTTACAGACTTTTACAATTATAGGCATAGGTAATGGAGTGGTTAAAACGCTTGTGATCTTTCATATTTTATCTACACCGTAGCTCTCAACCAGGGTTGCAGTTGTGCATGTGGAAAGGAAATTTTGAGCATAGACTGTTGCAAAGATTTTGTCTATAGATAGTAGGGGTTTTAACAGAAAAAGAGATGGAGAAATCGCAGACAAGCAAATATGTGTGAAGGCTTGTGCACTGGATTACTAAACTTGTACACAAACCAGGCAGCATACAAAGAGTCGAAGTGACAGAATGAGTCTGAAAAAATCTAAGCAAAGGTCTGTGGGAGCCTGCCTGTGAAAACTGAAATAAGAAGGCTTACGCAGAGAGGGAAAGCTTGAGCTACCAAGGAGTTGGCCAAAGAGGGGAGGACTGGAAGAAAGATTGATCTGGTGAGACTGAAGTACATTTTAGGAAGAGGAGAACGTCACTACTGTATACACTGTTTTCTCAAGGCATTTTCCAGGAGAACTTTTAAAGACCTTTTCATAGGAGATCCCAAAAGGCATAGTGTATTTAGGAAGAGAAAACCTGCATTTAAACAGAAGTTAGAGTATACTTAACCATGTTTATTTCAGATTGGCATCTGTTCAAGCTATGATTTTTTTTTTGTGTCCTTGTGCTGACAGACCAAAGCTTTACCTGCCCTCAGACCTTATTTGTCATTTGGAGCATAACAAAATCCTTGCAAATTGTACACAAGTATTTTTGAGATAGCAGCTTTCTAGCTTTCTGATATAAAAATAAGATTATGATACATGACATAGTGTTGTGACTCTAATAATTGTTTTCTGATACATGGTCCTGTGCTAACTTTGTAGGCTGCTTATGGTAGCTGTGATTTTGCTGCTGTTTGTAGCAGGTGAGTTTCATGCTGCTTTTAGAACTGGGAGTAAAGTGGTACAATGTTGGTATTTAATGCCAGTGGGCATGCTTTAGTTCAGGCATTTGTGTGCAGTGACCCCACCGTGATATTTAGAAGACACTGCTATTTGGATATTGACTTCCAAGACTTGGTACTTGCTGAGAATACAGGCCTGGCTGTAAGGAGAGACAAAATTGATCAGAAAATATCCTGAAGAGGTAGTGAAAAACAAGAAGCATTTCTTAAGCAAACTTGCCAGTTGACTACGCTATTAAAAAGCTGATATGGTTGTTTATTTCTGACTATTTTCTTTTCCTCGTTGATCAGGGGTATGTTAAAATGGTAGAGGGAAGTGGGTTTTTCTGTACTTCTGTGACATAGAGATGGAGTTTGGGTGGTAAAGCAACAAAACTCTTTGGATTATGTCTTCTGTTTAGTAATGGTAGCTGGACATAATGCTAAGCAGAAGCTCACGAAAAAACAAACAAACAAACAACCCCACCCCCCCCAATCCCCAAACACTTTGAGTTACCTGACCTTGCTAAGAGATCAGCTGCTGCTGCCCAACAGCAGGAGGGAACGTGTGGTGTTCTGGGACTGTAGGTATACAGGGATTACTCTGTCATTGTGTCATGTTAGCTCTGGTTGGAGGCTTAAAACGTATTTGACTTCTGAAAACTTTATTTGGGTTTTTCCTTCTCTGATGCCTTCTGGTTTAAAGAGCATCTAGTATCATTTTGTGCATCCCATATTCCCACGACTCTTATGTAGAAGTAAGCGGCTGCTCTGTCCCTTTGCCCCTTTTTGTCAAGCATGAAGACCCTTGCTTCATCTTCTTACCCCTGCCAGTTTCTGGAACTATTTGCTTTTTGGGTCTCCTTCTGAGATTATCCCTGGGTTTACTTTTGTCATTGTCCTAGACCCTTTTGCCCTTTGTTCCACAGAGTTCTGCTCACAACTCACCCTATTTTCCCCTTCTTAATTTTTCTTCTTTTTTAAGTTATTATTTCCTTTGTTTTTGTGGTCACTTTTCCCATGTCTGTCCTCATTCCAGGACCAGCTTCACGCATCCTGAGCTTTTATAATCTTCTTTTCCAAGCCAAGTCTTTTCCAAAGACTTGTCCTTTTCTTCAAATAAACTTCTTCCAAAACTGTGTAAACATTTTCTTACAACACCTCAACACTGTCACTCTTGCCGTCTTCAATTTAAAACAATAAAGCTTAAGCTCTTGCTCTCCACGGTAAACTTCTTCATGAAGAGATTAATTTTTGTTGGCTTGTACAGCAAGGAGCATAATGTTGGCACCTAAGGAGTAATGGGCAGGCTCTGCAGCTAGTGTGTGAAATGGATTGCATAGCAACCTCAGGGGTGTCTTGTTTGTTGGAGAAAAGCAGCTGATGACTCATTTTGGCAGATGTCAGTAAAAAGTCCGAGCCGACTCACCTGCTTAAAGCTACAGAGAGCAAAATCAGGGTAGGGGTTTAGTTGGGATGTCAAGAGTAATTGTGTAACTTCAGGAGAAATGTTTGGTGAGGATTGGTTGTTCAGTTAAGGGAATTACTGAAATGTCTTATAGCAAATATTTAATTTTTTTTTTTTGTAAATTCTATCTACATAGTTGGAGGTTTTCAGCCAAAATTAGTTTTAAAGCTGTCACAGGAGGTAAACTAAGTAAATGACCTTTAATTTAAGTGGCAGCTCTAGTTATATTCTCCTCCCTCCTGCAAAAAGAATATCCCTAGAGAAACTCAGCATTCCTGAAAATCAGTCTAGGAAAGTGAGTGCCCAGCTTGAGCTCCAAAGGTATGAAACATTTCTGTCCTGTGCTTTAGTTGGTTAACACTGGGCTGTGAGGCTTTCTTAAAATATATGTGTACATGTATACATGCCTCATAATGAGGAGTAACTGTTCTGAAATGAGCTGTGTTCTTCTGTGGAACTTCTTACAAACTCTAATGGATTTTAAAAATGAATGAAAGCAGATCTTGATAACAGCAATGTTCAAAATGATTAAGAATTACTAGTTTTAAAGAAGATAAATTATGAAGTTACAAGAGGGTACAGTTACGGCCTGATCTGCTTTGCTTGCTTTCTTAGATTTAAGAATAATATTATTACTTAGGGCTCTCCTTCTGGGTGAGTCTGTATTTGCAAGAACGAAGGCTTTCAGGTCAGGTGCATCTTCCTTGGCTGTGGTTCTCATTCCCACACTTGTAGTGTGTAATAAGCAGATTGACGTGCTGTTTGGAGAAATACAGGCTACCTAAACAGAACTGAGATGAACAATCGTATGTTTTAATTTCCATATAAACATGTGGTTTGTTGTCTTTCACTATTAGCACAAGCACTTATTTTCCAATAGATTGAAATCAGTATTACATAGTTAACAGGGGACCACAGTACTAGTTTGAAGCATCCCTGAGACTTGGTAGCCTTCTTTCACCCTACCCTCTACCCTTCATAGGGTTTTTATGTTGCTGTAAGTGGTTGCTATTAACGTTAAACCAGTCGTTCACATTTGAGTTGTAACTCATTGTCATTAGGATACTTTCACTTTTCTTTCCTGCTTCAGCAGACAGGTTTTATAGGAAGTATTTAAGACGCAAAATGTGTAACCTGAGAAGGGCCAAACTGAACTGAGCTGTCACCAGAGGCAGGACAATGACAGCAAAAAAAAATTCACATGGTAAACGGGGCTAAAAGCCATGCTTCTGCATCGCCAGAGCGTGTTGCCTGTAAGTTGAGTGGTGCTGAGCTTGGTCGCTGTGCTGAAAAGAGTGATTTTGAAAACAGAAGATCTGACAGTTTGTTACCGAATTTCCTTGTCCCTCTTGGTGGGCTCTTTGTGACTGTTCCTGAGTGTTCCTTCAGCTGCTTGTTCTTTGTTGGGCTGGCCTGGGCCATAGTTTTACCTGCACGTATAATCACTAGTGCTGCTGCCAGGAGAAACACTTGTTCTTGGCCTTGTGGTGTGCCTTCCTCAGATGCTTGTGAAACTACATTGGAAACCAGATTTGGAGGAAGGAGGGCTGAAGCCAGAAATTAGTGAATAAAAATGTTCAAGCTTTAACACTCATCAGGTCTTTCATGGAGTTCATTGCATCAAGGTGGGAAGTATGTGGAGGACAGGGCCATTCTTTAGGTGACAGTGCTGACTTGAGTAACTTAAAGTGCCTGTCTGTAGATAGGTAGGCTTTGTAGACACTTGATGGGTCCTCTCCCACTATTGGAGCTGCTGTGCCACCCTCCCATGTCTCTCCTGACTTGCACCAGTAGTGGTGTTTTGTAGTGAGATGATGAGCCGTGTGTTGGCTCAAAAACTAACAACAGTAGGTGGTTCACACACAAACCAAAGAAGGTGGTTAATGTTTGGGTGGGTTAGCAACCTGGATCATTGAACTACCTCCCAGCTGGGTTGTATGAATGCTAACACTGACACGGGAAGGTGGGAGAGCCACTTAGCTGGGAGGTGGGGTGGGTCTGCTATAGACCTAATGTAAATTTATTTAAGGTGCTGTGGAGTCATTCTTGGGCTTGTGTGTGCTTTTATGCTAGTACTCTTATACTGTGCCAAACCTGATTCTGCACGGATGAGTTGCTCAAAGGACGCACCTTACTGTCATCTGCTGTTTGCCACGGTCTTAATCTTCAATGGAGATGTACCTCAATGATACGCTCGGGCCCCTCAGAACCGTTGTATCCCCCTGTGACCTTTGCAAGCAGGGCACGGTGTCCACGCAGACACTGAAGATGGCTGTGATCTGTGTTTGGCCAGCAAGTCATAGTCTGGCTGTCCTTTGGTTGCTGCTGGTAAATTAACTTAGCCTGTGCAGCTTGTTTTTCCAGTGACATGATTAATAATGACTGGTTTATACGCTTATTGTTAAATCGCATGAGAAGGCTTTTCTATATTAGTCCTACCACAGCTCAGGGTGCCATTCGTGGTTTTCATGATTAGCATAGCTTGTGCAAAGAGAAATCTCTGTTGGCTCTGAGCATTGCTCAGAGATGTGCCTTAGTGTCCGTTTCCATTTGGGTTTTGACTACATTCAACTAATATTATGAAGATAATTTCTGTCCTCGTAATTGAAATACAGTTGATTAACTGTCTGTTATGTGGTCCTTATATGCTAACACTGTACTGGCAAAGGCTTGTTGAGGGGTGAGACGTGTCTTGCAATCCATTGTAAATATAGAAACACAGATGTGGCTTTAACTGCATTGTAGGTGAGGTTTCTGAGAAGAGGTGGTACTAGTGTTTTGGGGTTTTTTTCTTGTCAATTTGGTGTTGAGATTACAGATATTTTGTATATTTTTTGTGGTTATTGGTTTTACAGTTGACTGCAGAAGATACATAGTTAACCGCAAGGAAGTAAAGATGTGCTCTCCCTTTTTTTTTTTTCTCCTTTCTCTCTCTCTCTCTCTCTCTTTTTTTTTTTTTTAAAAGAATGGAAAAAAGATGGGTAAATTACAGTGGCAGCAAATAAGAAACAATAAACAAATTAAGTCTATTCTGTCCTTGTGTCTTGTACCTTCAGGAAACTAGGCCGTGCAGCTGTTCTCACCAGTTGTCAGATGTAGGGAAATTTACCTGGGAGCTCTCTCTTGAGGGACAAATCTTAGGAAACCAGAGGTCATGGGTTCTCTTACTAATGGAAAAGTGTTCGTGAAATTGGAGCCATCAACTTAAACTACAATTCTCTGCAAAAGTCTTGCCCATGGTAGTTGCAGCTGTTATGATTTCAGCTGTGTAGAGATGCTATCGGGCAATTTGCCCTTTCGTGCAGATCACTGAAAGGCTACAGGAAAACAGCAAACCCCATGTGTTTTAACATAAATGTTTGGGGCTTTAGGGTGCAAGTGTACATAAATGCAGACTTATGTTCCAAGAATAAACTTGATTTTGAGTTTGGTGGGATCTGCAGGAATGCAGTTTTGTAAGTTTGCGTTTTGTTTATTTTTAGGGGTACTAGAAGATGCTTCAGTGGTGATATCTCTTTCAAAATGCAAGTTATGAATGAAATTCATTAACTAACATCCCCTTCCTCACCCTGATCTCCAATAGACTTCCTGTAACACTTGGAAGAAAGGGTCAGGGGAGAAGGGTTGAAGGTCACCATGAAGCTAAAGCAGCGAGTTGTGCTGTTGGCCATCCTCCTTGTCATCTTCATTTTCACAAAAGTTTTCCTCATTGACAACTTGGACACCTCAGCTGCCAACCGGGAGGACCAGCGCACCTTTCACCGTATGATGGCAAGCCTGCATGTAGAACTGGACCCCCGACTTGACCATACGTTGCAGTCCCCTTGGGAAATTGCAGCCCAATGGGTAGTGCCCCGGGAGGTGTATCCCGAAGAGACACCCGAGCTAGGGGCTGTTATGCATGCCATGACAACAAAGAAAATAATAAAAGCTGATGTGGGATACAAAGGGACCCAGCTGAAAGCTTTGCTGGTACTTGAAGGAGGACAGAAGGTTGTCTTCAAACCCAAGAGGTAAGTATTGCCTTCAGTGACTGAATTAATAACTGCTTTATGTATGATTTTTTTTTAATCTCCATGTTGTTGCATTAAAGTTTAAGTTACAAATTTACACATAAATGGAAAGACGACTGTTATTTGTGAGACATAGCATAGAACCTTGCTGGTCCTCTAGTGACATTAGGTTGCTGTGCCAACTGTCTCTCAGGCTGTATAGCCTTGATGCTCGAAACAGCCTGTCCTTAGGTTAAAAGAATAATCACTGTGTTCAGTCCTGAGGGAATGTTGGCTAAACCTGATGTTTCTGAGCAGTATCTTCGTCATTGTGGAAGTGCATGTTCTGGCAGTGTGGAGACAAGTCTTGCCTACTCTTTCCGAGTAAGGGTCATGTCAAACTGCCACGAGAGAATGCAGTTCAAGAACAGGGAAGGAGTGAAAGTTGACAGTGGTCTTAAAAGTAGATCTGGGTGTCTGGTGTAGCTGCATGAAGACTGTAAAAATGGCCTGGTAGGTCAGAGTGAAAGCCCCTGAGTTTCCTGTCTACCAACAGTGAATACTGGAGGAGCAATGTAAGAATGAGCAGGTAGTGAGACTTCCTTGGTATGGTGATGGATGGTTTATGGTGATCTGCAGGGAAATTTGACATGATTGAACAATTATGAAGAGTCTTGTGCATGTCTGTAAAGCTGTCTGAACTGTTTGCCTTTGGGGAAAAGGAGAAGAAAGAAAAACGTAAAAAAAGTAAGGCAGGTGTGCTTTATGGGAGTGCACTGCAAATGTAAAGTGTTGTCATCACAGCATGAGTACATCTCTCTGCAAAGGATATTGGGTTAAGCAAGCATGAAGTTTTTCTGTCATGTTAATGAATGATTAGAGAATGAGGAAAAAAATCTGCCCTCCACTTCTTGCATTCGCAGCCCTGTTTCTGTATGGTCAATTACTGGTCTGGCTAGAGCTTCACTGTGGGGCTGAGCTGTGTTTAAACAGTGTGAACCTTTCACACAGAAGTCTTGCTGGTATGACAGGCGGCTCGTCCCATAAATGCAGTAACAAGACGTGGCATTTCTATAGTGCTTTCTGTATAAGTGAGTGCTGTAAAGCGTTTCACCAAGCATTAAATTACATTCCCATAATGGAATGTCTGTGCAGGCGAACACAGTGACTATGCTCCATCAAGGACATGTGCAGCTGGGAATGTTTATAGGAGTGCTAGACAGTTTATAGGAGTATGGTAGATCCGTGTTCTGTTTGTGACTGCTGAATAGCTAGGCTTGTAGGTAGAGTCTTGTTCTGTCATTGCAAGATAGTCTCTTTAACTAGCTTTTGACCTGAAAGGTATGTGAAAGTTGCTACTAAAAACTGTTTTGAGAAAACTTACTGGTTGGAGAAGAATGAATTCTCTTGATTTGCCACCTTTGCTCTAGAAAGGACTAGATGCCTACTGTGCATGGAAGCAAAAAGTTGGTTGTGTTTTACCAATAAGTTTTAGCACTGCAGCTTTCAAAACGTGACCATGTTTTCAAAAGCCTGCTGTAAGTACATACAAAAGACCTGACTCCGAGGGCATGTTCTGAGGATTAGCTATCTAATTTCAAAATTACTTGAAATCCAGCCCAAGTTATTAATGGTTAATAGTTGCTACCATTACATGCCAGTGGTATATGTGAAATAAGATGCGTATTTGGAGGGAGTTCCAATTTGGCAGGAATCTCTTGAATGCTCCTCCCAAAAACTCCATACCGTTCCACACTGGTTAATGCTCTGTTGAGCTGCCTTGCCGAGAAGCTAATGCATTTGCTCAGACTGATGAAATGGACTGTCGTCTTGCCCCAGATCTTCTCTGAGCAGGGTTAAAACATCAAAGTAGAGCACTGTGGCTTCTCTTACACTGTTGCTGCTACTGCTTGAACCCAGAGTCTGTTGGAAATAATCCGGTTTACACAATTTGATACATAGATGGAAATGAGAAAACAGGTAATCTAATTTGGCCTTACTTTATTTCAAAATGTATTGCATTTCACCCATTTGCTCGGTATTGATTGTCGTATTTTATGCTTATCTGAAGCATGCTTCTTAAGCAGTACCTAGACCTGATTCAAATGTCATGAATCTCAGAAGTTTGTGTTTGCCTTGACTATTTAAGTAACTTCTATTAAAAAAAAGAAAAGGAAAAAAAGCCCACCACTTCACCAAAATATACCATTGTTGTTGTAATGAGTGTCTAATTTCTATTTCTTGGTGTTCATTATGTCTTTTCTCCACCAGAATAAAAGGGGGTTTTATATCCAGTATTGTCCTCAGGTTCACGCTTGCTGATCTTCTAGCTACTAAAGATTGCATTTGGCATTTCTTCCACAATATCAGATTGTATTTTCATGTTAATCTACAATCCATTCTAACCCCAAAACCGTTTGTGGAGTTGCTGCTTTCCAGTATAAATAGCCCCCTGTTCTGTAGCTGTGTCTGTGCTCTTTGTTCCTAGATGTGACTTGGCATATGGTTGAATTAAAACTCATTAGTTTGAATAGGCACTGCTTCCTGAGCTCTTGAGACCACTGTACATTACTGACCTTTCCTCCTTATTTACTACTTCAGCAGTCTGTACGTTATTTAATCTCATTAATAATTTTTCCCTCTCCCATTGGCAATCATTTTGAAAGTGACCCAGAGTCTGTTTAACTTAGCACTGTTATTGCACTTCTTACTCTGCACAGCAGAGTTGATGGGAATCCTGCATGAATCACTTTATTTGACTTATTTCAATTACAGATATGCCAGGGATTATGTAGTGGAAGGAGAACCATATGCTGGCTATGACAGACACAACGCAGAAGTGGCAGCATTTCACTTGGATAGGTATGGAACTATTGGGTTACCTGGTTTTACTGTCTCTGGTAAATGCTTTTTCAGAGCTGGGGAAAAAGGGGTCCCTTGAAGAATACACCTCAGGTGTGAGCTATTTCTAAACCTGCTAATGTATCGCATTGAAACAAAAAATAAAAATTATTAGCTTTTTTGTGAAACTTCATTTCGAAGATCTGTGCAAGATTCTAACATTTAAGATTTGTTTGAGAAATTTGAAAAGGAGGATGAGTGCTGAAACCACTGATATTTCATATTATATGTAAGAAAGAGCTTAGCCAAATCCTGTGGAAGAGTCTAAAATGCTGAATGTATGTGCTAAGGTAATGTCCACTATGCTAAAAAGTTAAGTCTAATGTCTAGACTAGCAATTTAGTGTAGACTAAATATGAATCAATGCATCCTAGAGGAAAAACAGCTATTCGTATATTAATTCTATTCAGGGGTATCCAGGTGGTTTTGTGGATCTGAACTGGAGGTGCAATTACCAGGAAAAAAAAAAACAACAAAGTTACAGCATATGCAAAGAAGTGGGACAGAAATTACCAAATACTGAATGTTGATAGTTATGAAATACGAGTTAAAGGTGCAGTTTCATCTAGAATAAATGAGCGCAGTCTTGGTCTCATTATAAGAGAACTATGCCAGCACTTTGGAGAAGATTTCTGAAGATAATTAAAGATGTGAAAAATTCTTATATAAAGAGACTTAGAATCTTCGGAAAGGGAATAAGGAGGGATAAATATAATAAAGAATCAAATGGTTGAACTTAAACTGAGGTTTTAGTCTTCCCTTCCTAGTACATAAATATGAGGCTCATCACTGTGACTGAATTAGTAGGTGGTAAAAGATAGGTTAGTCCTAAATCACCTGTAGAACACACTGCACAGGCAATGGAAATTAGTAATTCTAGTTGTGTAATACCTATCGCTGTTGTTGCAATCTTTAGGTAGTGGGCCAAAATCAGGGTATTTTAAGACCAAACAAGAAAAAAAAAAAAAAAGAAAGAAAAAGATGTAGCCAGGTGTCTGTTGTCCATTTATGCTTTCAAGAACAGATTTGTGTTTCCCTGAAAAACCAATGATTAAACATGGTAAAGCAACAATTCAAAGCCGCTTTCCAGTGTACAAACCCCTCTTTCTTAGCTCTTCCTTGCTGTCTATTTGGCTGTGTTTTGGTGCTTGTTTCTCTGGCCTTTCTCCTCTCTTTGTGGGTATGCACCTCTATAGTCTTCAAAAATACCTAGCAGAAGCTACCTGCCCACGTAACGTTAGCGTGTACCTTTGTTTTGAATGGTGACAGTTACATATTTTGTCCAAGGATGCCATTGTTTCCAGAAGGACGTGAAAAATATTGTATGTTTACCACTAATGGGGAGGCTGTGCTAGCCAGGATACTGGCCTTTCAGCTGTGGGTCTGAAAATACAGGGACAGGTTTTCCAGATCTAAGCTCTGTGCTTATTTACTTGGAATGCCTGCATTTTCTCAGGCTGTGCATAACTGTCTGTATTGGCTATGAATTTTGTCTTTATGCATACACGATTTGTTCAAGGCAGACATTTTGCGTTGCCCTTTCTTAGAGGTATTTTATACTTACGGAAGGGGACTGACTTGTTGAATATCTAAAAACACTACTTTGCAGCTGTTAAGAGTGACTCTCCCAGTATCTCTGTGGAATGTGGATTGTCCCTTTTTCAGAAGGGACAGTCCCTTTTCAGTCTTTTTCTGAGATGCAAAGACTACCAAAAGGGTATCAAAAGTACATTAAGAGAGTTGGGGCTGACGTTATACTGATATTTGTACTCCTCCTTTAAGCGCTTTTAAAATTCCATTACAAATACCCAAGTCATTTGTGGTCACAGAGCAAAGACTGTGGCAGACGTGGGAGTGGAACCTGGATCTTGTGGCTGCAAGTTTTATGATTATTCTTCCCACCTGTCTTTTTTCCAGACACTTCAGGCATTCAGTTTTGTTCTACCATTCTCTCTTCCCTTCTCTCCCCTCACAGACAAAATAACTCCTAGATTGTTTCCTTTAGAGTATAATTGAATTGGGCTTAAACATAACATTTTAATAGATAGTAATTCCCACAAATTATAAATGATCTTTCCAGGTGACCAGCCCGAAGGCCATATGGTTACTGCTTCAGCCTGTACACAAGACAGATGATGGATATTTCTCGTATGAGGTCTGATTTCTGGGAGTTGGAGCATGGTGCATCCTGTGTTGCTCTGCTGCAAATGCTCTGACAAAGGAGTGTCACTGATGGCCTATAAAGCAAGTTTAACATCCAGGCAATTAAGAAAAATGAGTTTCCTTACTTTGCCTTGGAGAAGACAGGAGGTTGCTGCAGGGTTCCAACTTTATTCTTTGGTCTCAGTCATCTCAATTTCAGACAATGGCACAGAGACTGTGTTTTTGTTTTGTTTTAATTTAGAACTGATGCCTATGTTGCAAATTCTCCTGTCATGTTTTTTCACCCCAAATCAGAATTCTGGGTTTCCGACGAGCTCCACTGGTGGTTGGCAGGTTTGTGAATCTACGTACAGAGATCAAACCAGTTGCCACAGAGCAGCTTCTGGGTACCTTCATGACTCTGGGTAAGTGGATTCCATGGATTGTGCAGCCCAGTAAAGAAAAATATGTTTAATGGGGAAAAAAGAGCCATGGGAATCTGACACAGTTGTAGAACAGTTAACTGTGATACAGGAAGCTGGTAAGTCTCTTTCTGTGCCAAGAGAGATCGTAACGCTTGTATAACCCTATTTGGCAGGGGAGGAGGACTTGATTTTCTCCAAGCAGTTTTTCCTCTGTAACTTCTCTGTGTTCCCTCATGCTGCTGTTACAGATGGGGGTTTTTTTGAGGAGGAATTTTCTGCTGTCAGAGGTGGTTAGAAAAGTCTATGATTAGACCTGAAAGGAAAAAAATGGAATTGTATTTAACGCGAACGCAGTGGTGATTTGGGATAATTTATAGAGCTGATGCATTGGTTGGTATTAGATGTTGTTTGTGCTACATCAGAGTCTGCTGAGCATTCATAACTAAATGTGTCAGAACTTCCATATGTTGTTTACAGTAATAATACTGTGAAGGGCACTTAATGGGAATTATTAATGTGAACTCCTACCAGGTGGTCGTTAAGCACCAAGAAATGACTTATGCTGCAGCCTTAACTCCTTCAGGCTTTCATAAAATATCCAATTATTACTTTCTTTTTTTTCCCTAGTAAGACTCTAGAGATGATTGTTCATTACAGCTGATAAATGTGTGCCTCTGTATATTTCTATTACAAGCACTGTTGGTAGTCTCACCTACTAAGTTGGCCTAACACTTTCTGTTGTAAGGTGCAACTTTCACATGAGATTATCTCTGCCTTGCCAAACTCTTTTTGCATTCAGATTGGGTGTCTGCCTCAGGCAGACTTTACTTTTTCTAATTTCAGCCAAGATAACTAAGCAGTTTTCTAGCAGAAATGCTGACTTGAAAAGTATGGCTCCAGAAATTTTCATTGCCTTTCCTTAGATTCCTTGGAACAGCCTGTTCTGCAGAGCATGAACCAAAGAAATGGGTGGATCTGGGGAGAAGGTTGTGATCCCTTGTCAACTGAAATTTGATCAAGTTTCTGAGATTTTGAAGAAAAGATAATTCATACATACTCAGCGCAGATTTGCCAGAGTTGCAGCTAGAATCTCAAAGAATTCTGTCTTTTCCTAGACCTGGTGCAGGCCATGGATAGGAAGAGAGACTTGCAGGGCTTTCCATACAAATAAGAGATCTGGTGTGCTGCAAGATCTCTGTTGTAAATTATCACCTCTCTGATGGCCTCAAGTTGTCTGACTGGGGTACTAGGAAAGCCGGTCTGGATGGAGGACTGCAAATGAGTGCTGGCTGGCTAAGGAATTGTGATGTGGGATTTGGGCTCATGGTGTGAGCATGGAAAGTGAAAAACACATCTGTCAGTGAGCTGGACCTGGTTTGGGGAGGATGTTGGATGTAGGGCCAAAGGAAGAAAGGACAGGGAATAAGTGGAATCACAAGGAAGTGAGACATAGTTGCACAAGGAAGTAACATAGTTGAAGAATATTTTGGGAGAACATCTGGGAATATGGAACTGGAATTGACTTGGCAAGAGTCAAGTGAAGGCAGGTTAGAAGGGTGAAATAGAAAAGGTTAAGCTAAAAATGTTAATTTAGACTACGTAGATTACTGTACGCTACAGGCTACATAGGCCTTAATGGACTAAAGACTGCAGGGTTTCGTTGTTCCTCTCCTGTCAGAAGACACGCATGAAACTTTTGGCAGGTCTGCATTCCTAGGTCATATAAGAATGACAGCTCATTTGTGTTTCCTCTGCTGAGTCAGCTCAAGTAACTGAGATGTGTGGCAGGTCTCAGGGCTCCAAATCCGTTTGAGTTCTGCTTAGTCTTTTTTCACTTGTCTCTTTTTGGTCAACTTTTCCAGAAAAGTGAGAAGTCTGACACATGAAGTGTGGAATTTAAAAAAGGAGTGCTAAGGTTGCAAAGACAAGGTCGTAAGGACTAGGGAAGGGATCACAAAAACTTGTTGGTAGTGCAATGTTATATTAACTGTCAGTGTGATAAAAACATTAGAAAATATAATTACTCTCTCCTTTGAATATTAGTCTTTAATGTTGCTTTGAATGAATAGATGTCTGTTTAATCTCTTGAGCCTCTCCCTCTGAGAGGTAGGAAACATGAGGTCAAGTGCAGTGAAATCCTATTGCAGGGAAGGCTCTGCTGCAACAATATGCTCCTGAATTTCAGTTGGCATCCCTTGGATTAAGTTCTGTCTTTTGATACCTCTTTTTTTTTTTTTTTAAGGTAATAACACTTGCTTCTATGGGAAGTGCTACTATTGTCGGGAAACAGAACCAGCTTGTGCAGACGGGGACATCATGGAGGGGTCAGTGACCCTGTGGCTACCAGATGTCTGGCCTCTTCAGAAGCATCGGCACCCATGGGGTAGGACTTACCGTGAAGGCAAACTTGCCAGGTATGAGAACATGATAGGGTTATTCTTTATACATGATAATTTGTACTAGAATTACCCTTGCAATACAGTGGCTAATTAAGAATTAAGTGTTCTCAAAACCTAGAGTTTTGCTGACAGCTTTCTTGATATGATGCTAGAAGTCAAGAAGTCTAGGATGAGGTTTAAATTAAAATGAGCAAGAAAGAAATCTTTGTTGTTTTCCATGATACTAAGTGCTGTCCTTTTTCTACTTCTTGCCTGGAACATAACTCCACCATATAGTCACTCCAGCCTCTGAATATCTTGGCCTGGGCAAACCAAGACTCTTCTCTTGTGCCACTAGACCTTCTTTTGACGCTGTGTCTCTCTCTGGCCCACTAAAATATGGTAGCACTGTGCTGTTTTCTGCCAGACCTGATTTCATGGTCCTTGTAGTTTGTTTCAATAGTTGTAGAGCTGGTTTAGCTTAAGTAGGTAGGCACTGAAAAGTTCTTCTTTGCTTTGAATACCATCAGTATTTGGTGACCATGCTCAGCATCCAAAGAATGCTCTCAGAGAAGGACAAACATGGGATCTAGGAATCTTGTACAATAGATGTAACGTGTCTGAGTGTGTGGGTTGGAGATGTTTTTTTGCCATGACCAGAGCAGATGGTTTCGAGCTTAGTAAATTTTTCAAAGTCTGTGTCCTGGACAGGTGATTAGAAAGATATTTTTTTAGTCCTTGATCTAAAATATCTATTGATTTCCAATGATGTGATTGTTCTCAGAAAGAATCTCATCCAAAAGCTTTATTGAATTGTTTTAGAGTATTAAATATACAGTTTTATTTTTGAGCAGCAGGTGTTATCTGCTTTTCAACAGGTCAAAATCAGCTGTACTTAGTACATGGTAAATTGCAGTAATGAATTGACTGAATTTCTTGGAGTTGTTTCTTTTTTTGAGGAACTGTTTTTCATCATAAACTGCCTGCTTATACAGGAGTTTACCCTGATAGCTGTGCTGATTTGATATTTGCTGTATTTTACACTTACTTGCTCTTGCCTCGTTCAGATGGAATTGCATGGTTCTGTTGTTTTGCACCTTGTCATGTTGCGCTTTCCACTTTGAGAGCATCAGGAGAATTAAATGCCCTAGATGTCATGCTCTCCTTTTTCTGTGTCTGGTAATTATGGAAAAATAACTCTGTAGATATTTTTTCCCCAGTCTAGCTGCTTCTACTCTGTCCTGAGTTGACCTTTTGAACATAATTCATATCATTACATTAGCATACATAATTTTTAATGGACATGTAATAGATAAAATCCCTGACCTTCAAAGTCCTATGCTAATACAATATAAATGATCAGAAATAAATGTCGGAGAAAGGTCTATCTTGAAAGAGTGAATGAAAAATGAGGAGAGAGAGCATAGTATATCTGAAAAATTGTTGCAAGGAGATTAAATACTGATCTAAAGTAAAATGAGAGAAGATAAACACTTGAGGGAGAGAGGGGTGTAGCATAAAAGAAATGTATCCAGTACAAGGAGGATTACATTCTGCGACTTTCACCTTGTGGGTTTGTGCTGTAAGTTGAACGCGAGTTGGACTTTGATGCAAAAGAAAGAGGGAACTAGAGACAACATTTGAGTAGTGTGTGTGACGTGTTAACAAAAACATTGAGAAGATAAAATTTTGGCCACTGTGATTTGGATAACTGGAGGAAAGATGGGATATTTGGAGCTTAGGTTCCAGAACTCTAGAAGATGAGGTGGGGTATGTGGCAGTTCTAGTAGTTAAATTCTGATCTCCCCGCTTTTATGACTCTGCAATTTTGAGCATGTCAATGAGTCTCTCCAGCTTCTGTTTCCTCCACTTCTGTTTCCAGTTGACAGATGGTTTAAGGCATTTCCAACTTAACTGCTATTTTGTGAAGGATTGTTTCAGTCCTTACATGGAAGATGTTACAGATGTACTTGTTATTTAGGTTGACAGATGGAAAGGATATACACCAGAGATTTGGCTGTTTTGGTGGTGGTGTTGAATAGCTTTGAAAACTGTAAAGAAGAAAATGAGAACATTTAAAATCTTAGCTTTGGAGAATTGAGACATGGCATCCATGTTATAAGACCACAAGTACATGCCTAGGTTATGTGTAGAAGGAGAGGAGAGAAAAGGGAAGCTTGAAATCTTGCCATTGGAGAAGAAAGTGAGAGGCTCTGAAAGGAAAGTAGGGAGGAAAGAGACAGCTGTGAGTGAAGGAGAATGAACACATATCAGGCCCTTCTCCTCAGGACAGAGGAGGTCATTAGTAACCGTGATGAGGTTATTTGCATTAGAAAGGAAAAATGAAGAGGATCACTGGAAAGCAAGACTGATGGAAGCAGGTCAAGGCAATAGAAATATACACAGTACTTGAAGTCCTTATTTAGGAAATTAAGGAAGGCAAGTCATGATGGGAATCTTGCTGTGAGGCAGCCTGACCACTGCTGAATTGTGAGCAGTGAGGAAGCAAGCTCTGACCTTGTTTTCTGTAGGAAGATGATGTATATAACCTTGCACTGAAACTATATCTTGCTCCATACGCTAGGGTGTTAATACAGGTTTTACTCTTTTAATAAAACACTTTCATCTAGCTCTTTCTTCTTCATATAGCCTTGACTGCTGCACTCACCTTTTCTTTACTCACTCATGAGTGAATAAAGGGACAGCTATAAATACCGTTGGTGTGCAATGATGGAGTGTTCCTTGAAGACTTGATTTGTTTTCTCTTGACGGCCCACAGGTGGGAGTATGACGAAAGCTATTGTGATGCTGTGAAGAAGACTTCACCCTATGACTCGGGCCCCCGTCTCCTTGATATCATTGACACCGCGATCTTTGACTATTTGATTGGGAACGCTGACCGGCATCACTATGAGAGTTTCCAGGATGATGAAGGAGCCAGTATGCTCATCCTCTTGGATAATGCCAAAAGGTAAGGGAAATCCTGGTGGCCGGGCAGTGATGAGCACAAGGGCAGACATTTATCTGCTCTGTATGGCTCTGTTTTCTCTCACTAATGTTTTCCTTAATACCTTTTGTGCTAAAAATCCAAAGCTTACCGTCTTACCAGAAATTACTCACCAAATATTAGGGTCCTTCAAATGCTGTGATGCTTACTCTGTGCTCTAGATACTATCACTGCTTTGGGCAAAGTCTTAGTCAAACTACAGAAATGCCCAAATTAGCACAGTATGACCTTTTTTCCCCAAGCAACTTTCAAAGGTTTGCTTGTCTGTCTCCTCCTATCCCCAGAAAAGCCCTTCCCTTTTATGCTTTTAATTAATGGAAGATTAAAAACTTATGGTTTATTATTTACCAGTGAGTATTAGTGAGTGTCGTAGTAAAAGTAGATCTTTTCAAAATGTTTCTCTGAATAATTTGGCATTCCCTGCCTTCTGGATCTGTCTGCTCTGGCTTTAAAAGTTTAAAATGGAGATAGAACTGATACTGAGAGCAAAATATGATGATGTCCTGAATGTGGACGGTAACTATTAACGAAACAAAAATGAAGCGTGTGGTAACTGAAAGGAACTGATGAGAAGTCCTTCTTGAGGCCAAACTTTACTATTAAGCATATGTATTTAAAATGTAAGTTGTTCTGTCTTTGCTATAGTTTCTGTATGTTGGCTGGTATAGCTTAAGTTTAAAATCCTATTGAACATACAGCGTTTTTAACATCATAACAATTTGCTTAATTTTTCTTAAAAACAAAGATAACCTATTCCACTTTCTCATTATTTAGTCCAGACACTCCTGAGTTTTTTTTCTGATGGGCACCACTGCAGTGGCAGTGAGTTTCCCCTTCTGCAGATGGACCAGCTTCTGATAGTTAGCTCTGGCAGTTCCTGTGCCAGGCTCTGCTCTGCAGTGGCTTTGCATACCATTTGTACGAAGTGTACACAGCAGTTTAGACCTCTGATCTAGACAGATCCTCGGAAGGCTTGGAGTTACCATTTCTTTCCCCATTTGCCTTTCGTATAGTGGATTCCTCCCTCCCTCCCTCCGTGGCTGCATTGAGTATTTTGTCTTTATGCATCAGCCTGTTCAGTAACACTCCTTCAGTTATGTCAGCAAGATGTGTTCCACCTTGGGGCTGCTTAATTATTGCTGCTTTCAGACTGCTTTAGGTTAATTTGGTAAAAATTGTCTTTCTGTAATGGTCTGGCAATGCGTTAGGAGGAAGTTAATGTGTTAGTCACTGGAAGTGAATATGGTAGTTGAAGGTCATATTAGACCTTTCATTATGGTATATGCTTATAATGTTATGAAAACATTTCTGGTGAGGCTTTGCAGGCCCAAAAGTAAATTGTTTTCTTGAAAGCTTAAGTATAAAGTTCTTTCAGCTCCTTTGAGATAAGGGATAGGGGGACAGTTTCTTCAGAGAATCATAGAATATCTCAAGTTGGAAGGGACCTATAAGGATCATCGAGTCCAACTCCCTGCTCCTCGCAGGACTACCTAAAACTAAACCTTATGACTAAGAGCATGGTCCAGACACTCCTTGGTGCTGTGACCACTTCTTTGGGGAGCTTATTCCAGTTTTAAAGCTACTAATAACAGAATTATTTGAGCAGAGTAATGCCAGACTCCTAGAGTAAGTTATCTTTATTGAAAGTTCTTTGTCGAAAACAGTATTATGAGGGGGGTGAAACTATTAAAAAAAAAAAAAAAAAAAAAAAAGGCACGTGTTTAGGTGAAGCTTGAAATACTATGAAATCCTTTTGGCAGGCCTCCCTTAGAAAGTGTTATCGTGAAATGTTAAAGTTGATCACCTTGTTCATTGAACTGTTGATCTAAACTTGGCCATTTAAAACAGCATGTGGCTGCTATTTCGTTCATACCCTGTCTAGCTGTGTCAGCCAGGCA
Source organism: Mycteria americana (assembly GCF_035582795.1). Taxonomy (NCBI): domain Eukaryota; kingdom Metazoa; phylum Chordata; class Aves; order Ciconiiformes; family Ciconiidae; genus Mycteria; species Mycteria americana. Next base: position 39,009,227 of record NC_134371.1, read on the forward strand.
AAACTCACGCTCTCTATGTCCAGAATACCAATTATTCCTTTCCCCTGCTTTGCAAGATGAGCTCAATTTCTAAATTCCTCTGAAGTTTGTTTCTAAGGTGCCTTGGTCTGATAAAGAACTAGGTAGACTGGTGTTGCTTCCATTTATTTGGTACATTAGCTGATGCTGTTGAGTTATATCTGTAATTGGTCATGGCCTGTTTATATTTTAATTTAAATGATTTGAGCTGTTGGAGCATGAAATTGCCTAGTATTGACTTTTTTGAATTCTTTACAAATCTGTTGATGTTGAGAACAACATTAGGAGTTCAACTGGTTCACTTGCTTTTAATTTTGCTTTTCAGCTTTGGAAACCCTGCCCTGGATGAAAGAAGCATCTTGGCTCCTCTTTATCAGTGCTGCATGTAAGTGAAATGCAGGGATCCTGTTCACTTTACAACTGCTGCCCTTAGGTGTGCAATGTAATTAAGTTTGAAGCCTTCTGGCAACCTGAAAATGTTCACTCGGGTACATAGTGCTTTACTTTTTTGAGGTACTATGTTTGTTTGATGCATTGTCACTGCTCAAGAAGCCAAGAAATACGTTTTTATTAAGGTAGTAAACCAGACGGTAGACTGTAGGAAGTAGTCTCGCCTCCAGGTCGCTGGTTCAAATCTATCCTTAGTCAGTATGACAGGTACTTTGCATCTGCAGCTGTCTGCATCCAGCTTCTGTCGAATAAAAGTTCACATCACAGTTTGAGTTCTCCCTGACAGAAGCTAAGGACTCAACGTGTCAGGCAACTTAACTACCTTCATTTCCAAATGTTCTTTCTAAACAAGACTGCAGCACTGCTCAGGGTGCTTCTCTCAAAGTGAAGCTTGTAGGTTTTTTGCAGGATTTTGTTTCCACTTTGGCCTTGTGAGCTGTGTTTTTGTTCATTTTATTTTTAGAGGCTGTGACTTGTTGATTTCTATTTTCGGTGGCTGGTCTCTCACCAGCCCATTGCTACTTCTCATTAACAAATAGATAAAAGTACCAGGAAGAAAAATACTGATATATCAGTTTCCTGCATCTGTTACTTCAAGGTAACATTAATTCCTGTAAACCTTCCAAATTAAGCATTTAGTTGAGAGTTCCTTGAGCCTGTCCTCAGAGGGTTCTGTCTCCCAAATTCCTTGGGGCCTGTGAAACCTGGCAACTCTGCAGAAAGCCTGAGCTCTCACCCCCTGCTTGCGCTAAGCAAGGCTCTATGCATGCTACAGTACACCTGGCCTACATTCTGCAAGATTCTTGCAGAATCCATATGGAGAGTAATTAAAGTAAATGATTTTCAAATTCTTTAGTTTTCCTACATTAATTTTAAATGCATTTTTTATTTCCTGTTTTATGAGGATCTTTTGGAGTCTTTCTCATCTAGATTCTCCCAAATGCAACTAGAAGAGAAGTTTATCTATGTAAGAGACTTTGCAGTTTCCTGCTTCTCACATATATGGCATTTGCCTGGTATCAGAAAGAAAGGATAAGAAGTCATACGTACAATTGTTTTAACTATAGGTTTGTTACAGCACTTATATTGCTGGTTTCTTTGGAGGCCATCAAAAGCCAAGAGTTTAGACCAGTGGTGCTAAAACACAAAAATCTGGGGGAAAATCCCAAGAGTCTTCACAGAACAGGACAGTTTAGATGGGCTGACATGAACAAGTTCAGTGGCCAGTGAAGCAGGAAGGTCACTGCTGTGTTCACTTTCTGTGGAAGTTAGTCGACTGACTTGTGTCCTTTGTGATTAATTGTTGGGCAGGGATGCTCTTCCTGAGGTGACGTGAGTTTTGTTTTTGAATTAACAACTAGACTGTTAATTTTCTTTCCGTTTCTTTCCTTTTCAAACTGTGTCTGGGAGGCCTCAGGACTGAAGATCTTCCTTTCTAGCAGTTGAACGTGTTCCTGTATAACATAAGAATTGTGTCACGTTAGGTTCTTTCTTCTTCACCTTCAGTTTTCAAGTTTCACTTAGATATTGCACATAATGCAGTTATACGTGGACCCTCCCATGCCAAAACCACTTTTGTAATAAGATTCCTTTCTGTTTAAATAAAATCATGATGTAACAGGCTCCCTCAAGAGGTTGGCTTTTGGTATTGCTGATGGGACTTTAGCAGGACAGTGGTATGATGACATCTTTGTTTCTTTCTTTTGCAGCATCCGGGTTTCTACCTGGAACAGACTCAATTACCTGAAGAATGGAGTACTGAAGTCTGCCTTAAAAACTGCTATGTCGCATGACCCCATCTCACCAGTGCTTTCTGACCCTCATCTGGATGCCCTAGACCAGCGGCTTCTCAGCATTCTGGCTACAGTGAAGCAGTGCACAGACCAGTTTGGGCCAGATGTTGTGCTGGTGGAAGACAGGATGACACTGTCTCATTTGTAATTGTAGTGGAACACAGATGAAACTCCTTTTTTAAAAACAAACAAACAAAAAAGTGATAGAAAAACAGCACAATCAGTTTGGAAAGGCTGTGGCCAAGATGGACTGAAATGAACAGGAAAGCTTCTGAGCCAGAGAAACAGAGGTGACACTGGCTTTTACCTTGGGCTGACAGCAGTGAGAGGTGGGAAGTTGGAGCCTTGGATGGCTCAGTACCTGTAGTGGCATCTTGGCCATTGCGGTGTGTCCATTGCCGGCAGTGGACATTGCACTGGATAAAAATGGCTCTTGGTGTTGGTGGAAGTGTGTGGAATACAGACACTCATTTGTGAACTGAATCTAGAGGGGACAAATGGAGATGAACAGTACGATCCTCTCCCCTTCTCTTCCCCACATATACTCTTGCGAGTTGTTGTCTGATTCAGGGTTGTACATAATCAGCTGTGAGCTGGTTAGGCATTTTACTGCTTCTTTAGAGAAAGAGGAAGTGGTGAATAAAATAATTAGTAGACTGAAGACTTGTGCCACCCCCCCCGGGGGTGGGATGTTCTTCTGAATGCCATTAGGGGTGGGAAAGGGGACCTCTACTGCTCAGTTGTCTTTTCCTCGATAAAAGGCTGGGAATGGGGTTTGCCTCATATATGATAATGCTTCAGTGTTTTTGCTGAAGTCCTATCGAAGACTTATCCACAGGGTTGGAGATTTAGGGGAGGACAGGGTGGTTATACAGCACTTGGTAATTAAGGGGTTAAAGTAAGTTTCCACATGCCCTGTCACTGTTTTCCATTTATAGGGAATCTGGCAAGGTCTGAGTAGAGGAAATATCCTTGCAGTCCTGTGTCCATGTTAACCAAATTTTCACTGTATTGCAGCTGAGAAGGAGGACAGAAGTAGGTTCCGTTTAGTGAGGGCATGCTGCTTACTGTATGCCCTATTTAATTTGGGGAATCTGGGTGTGTTGCACTGGCAAGAGAGAGGTGTATTGCTGGACTTCCCCAGTAACCAACAGCTGTGGGCAAGGCCCCGAAGAGTAGAGAGAACCCTGAGCTGTGGTCTTTCCTCATCATCTCATACGGAGGGAGCTTCGTGCTGCTCAGTGTTGTAATCACACCTCAGTGCTGCTGTTTGGTGGAACGCCAGCAGTTTTTCAGTCCCACCATCTACCTGGCCTGGCTTGTGGCTGAGCTCTGAAGCTGTGAGCACTTCCACTAAGTTTTCTGCCTTCCCCAGGTGCTTCCTGCAACAGCCCCCACTGTGATGTTCTGACTGGGGTGGTCATCCTGGGATCCTTGCTCCTAATGGTTTTGCCATAGATGGGAAGAGTCAGTGCAAGTGAGCTTTTCAGGGCGGACTTGTAGTGCTCATCTTGTGCCAGTCCTGTCATCCTTCAGCACTGCGTCAGCCTGCACTGCGGATGAGCTTCTGGCCATAAAACTTGTCACGCTTGTGGTAGGTCTGGATCTGTGTCTCCAGAAGGGAAGCAGCTTCGTCATTACGTTTCCAAATTTAACAGGTTTGCATCAATTTTCAGTTCAGAGACAGTATGGTCCTTAGAAGTAAGGAAAGAGCTCACTTCCCAAAGTGATTATGTATCATTGAACTTGTGAGTAAGAGCAGCAAAATGTCAGTTTAAGATCAAGATCTTTTCCTTGATTTGTCTGTCAAGGTCTTTGTAGCTCTGCAGTAGTGTGGCAGGCAGATAAAGAGCTGTTTCCTGTTCTTGCACGTGTGCCATACCTGATCAAAGAGGTGTTAGTGAGAGAGTTTCTTTTAAAAAAGCAATTTTATTTTGTTGAAGTCTTTTTGTCATTGTCTGAGCAGAGTATCTTGAAAGTAGAATGCAGCTGTTTACCTGAAATTGCATTTTATGTTCTCTTCTGGGCTTGGCCACATCGCAGACCCGCCCCACAGTCAGGATGGGATGTGGAGTTATTTATTGGTGTTACTAGTCAGGACTGTAATGCGCAGCCAGCTTTTAGGACACTGGTGTTAAGCTAGTGCCTGTTTATTGCTGTAGTTGATACGTAACACATGCTTCAAAAGCCATGGTCCTTCGGGGAGTTTAACCTACTGGCGTGGATTGTGCCTTGCAGGTTCTCTTAGGGCAGAAGTGAGTTTGCTCAGCTGATGGTGAGCATGGGCAGGAACCACGCAGGGATTGCCCTGTGCTCCCTCACTGGCTGAGCTGGCCTGTCCCTTGGCTTGCTGTCAGATTTCGGTGCTTGAGCGAGACAGTGTCGGGGAGTACTGTGGGCAACAGTTAGGTGGTTAGCGAATGCTTTTATTCTAAAGCAGAATAGATTCATACTGAGGCATTTTGGCATAAACTGTTTCCCAGGAAATTGAAGATGATTTACACAAAGGGGAGATGGTGAAGCACATGGTAGTGACTTGTAGCATTTTTAAAAGCATGTTCTTCTCTTTGAGCTTAATCATGAGAACTTAATATTTTGGGAAGGATCTACCAAGATTTGAAGTTTTGATTTACATTTGATCACTCGTGATAATTTACATTTGATTTAATAATGGATTCCAAAAAATGTCTTTCTGTCTTTATGGAATTAAATTAGCGTTCAGGGCTTATGTGTTGCTTGTTCACAGGGCTCTAAGCTGAAGCTTTTGCTGTCAGATGGAACCTGGGGATAAGTTTTCCCCTGGTATGAATGTCAAAGATTTAAAGCACTGTATTAGATTAATTGTAAACAAAGGGCGTGAAGTCCGGCATCATCAGTAGGAGGAAGCAAGAAACAGTTGCTTTTTTCTTCTTTTTTTGTCATGTTGACACTTCTGGTCACTATAAACACCACTGGAGCTTGGTGTTCTGCAGCAGGAAAGAAGAATAAATTCCTCTCTTACCCAAAATCAGGAAGATCTGATTTTAGCCTTGTGATAATTTCTGGCATTTTGGCAGTGATTGTTGGTTTTGCTTGAATACAGAACCCTGAGAAATTTTAAATTGTAACCATTGCAAAGGAAGTAAGCAGCACCCAGATGTAAACAGGGTCTGCTTGAATCTCTGAAAAATGGCGTCATTCGTGAGGCAGGTGCTATGCTCTGTCAATGAGGTTTTCATGACGTGTTCTAATTCTTGTTCACTGTGCACACTGTAATTCGCTGGCTGCAGAAATTACAAAATGGTTGTGTTGCGGATATTAGTAATATCAGAGCGCTTGAAGCACAGAAATCAAGAACTAATTAAAAAGAGAGCATTGTCAGCCATCTGCTATTTATCTCCTCCTTCCTACGTCAGCAGTCGGGCTGGAGGAGACACTGAAGTCAGCTCCTCTTCTAGCAGCTAATGAACTGGAGTGTGTCTTGCCAAACAAACTTCAACTGAAAAATACTAATTTATTAAGAAGGTAATTTATTTGCTGTGGCAGCTGGAGCAAGATGCTTGAAATAGACACCCCTCTTGGAGCTGTCAGAGGATTGCCCCTGGGAACAGCTGCACAAATGGAGGTTGCTAATAAGAAAACAGAATGCAATCACGACTTTCTACTTGTATCCCCCAGGGTCAGATTCCACATAAAGCAATGTTGTGTGAATAAAGATTTTAATAAAGCAACATTGATGGATTGTTTAAGTCTCTCTCTCTCCCCCGCCCCATCTCTCCCTCTCTCTCTCCCTCTCTCTCTCTCGTTCCAACATGTGGTGGGCTGAATATTTACAGTGTTTTGCTACTGGTGTTTCACGGTTGTTTCTTCACTAATAGTTATTAATGGCGTTTATTCCAGTCATGTATGTCCAAGAATGGGGTCAAAAGTGCAGGTTGTTTGCAAGAGCTTTGTTGGTAAGGAAAGATATGTCTAAGAAGAGTGTCCCAAAGTGATACAGAAGAACACCACATCTAGCTTTAAGTGGTCTTCAGAGCGCAAGTATTTTTTGCTTTTGAAAGTGCATCCCATGGCCCTGCATCTGCCAAGCACCTAGGCTCATTTCTTCGTTGTGTCCCAATAGGTTGCCTTTGTTACATGGAGCAAGGGCTGTATATTGAGTTGGCAAGAGATGTATATAGAGTTGGCAGCTGTTCATGGTTCGCTTTTCTAGGATTTTATTGAAGCCCTTTTATGAGATGGGGCACGTAAACAGACATCAAAATCTGTTCCCACAGAGTGCAGGGATTTAATCTGCCTGTATCGGAGCTTATTTTCTTAATAACCCACCGCAGTGAGTTTTTCAGAGGTAGGAGGTGATGCTCACAGTTCTGAATGTCAGGCATCTGGAAGCCAAGGAAGCCACCGAGAATGCTGTGTACTTCTGAGGGCTGAAAGAGCTGCTGCCAGCCCCCATGCAGCTCTCGGGGACAGGACACCATGAAACTACCAAGGCATTGTGCCTCTCGTGGAAATGCGGGAATGATCTTTGACCTGGCCTGTAGCATCAGTGTGGTGTTGTGAAACGACCAAAGGCACGTGCTTTTTTTTTTTTAAACTAGAATGTCTCAGTTGAAACTTTGGACTTCAGCATTGCTGAATTTTGTAAGAACTCATTTTGGGATTTATTTTGGGAGTTCGGGGGGGGGGGGGGGGATGTTCTGGGGGTTTTTTATCTCCTAGCATTGTGTGGTGACAATAATTTTTCATGTCCTCCATCTCTATTTTTGAGGTGCCAGTTTGCTCAGGGAGCAGGACAGGATTCTTGCTTGTGTATAAGCAGTTCAACAACTTGCAGAAATTACAGATGCTTTTAAGTTTTGAAAGGCTGAAGTAGCTAGTTTTGAGAGCTGTTTTTAGAAGCACATTGTTGTATTACTGCTATGTAATTTTGGAGTCCTTGGCCTTAGTAACAGGGTGAGAATTCACATAACTGGAAGATTTTAAAGTGTTTCTGATTATGTAATGAACATAATTTTACAGAAGAATGAACAGAAACAACTTTGAGCCAATGGAGAACCAAAGAGTTTTGGAAATTAGCACTTTCCCTGAATATCTTTCAAATTCTTTCCCTAGAAATTTTTATTGATTCTAAAAATTAGAAATAAACTTAGTTCATATATCCCAAGTGTGGGACTGGTGCTCTGTTGTTTTTTCTTTGTGGAGTCTCTCAGTATTTTTAAGAGATTGGGGATAGGACTGGGGGGGGGGGGGGGGGGGGGAACTAAAGAAAGAAGGGGAAAGGACTCCCCTTATATCCTTTACTCCAGATCTTCCTCTTACTTAGTGATCTAATCCATAGCTGTGTTACTGAGCTCTGGAGAGAGACTCTCCTCCTCCTCCTGCCCTCTGTCAGAGTTCAGCTATGGATGTGCAGAAGGAATTGCTGTACGGAAACCGGAAAAACCATAAAAGGATGGATGCGTGGCATTTCCCTGTCCAGCAGATACAGCCTGTAGTATAAAATCCTGGATTGCAAGGTTCCCTCTGAGTGTTTGCTTGTACCGAGTTGTGTTGGGGTGCTGAATAAGCCAGGCATAACCACATTTTTGTGGTGCTGTTTTTTTCTTTCTTTTTAGATGATACCTCAACCCAAGATCATGGATTTTTAATCCTGGTTGCTGCTCACCAGGACTGCTTTGGAATAACCAGCCGTGAGGTGAAAAGCCGTGCATCGTAGTATCATCTCTGGGGCCATGCAGATCCCTGCAGCTTCCTCTTCCTGCAAGACTGTCAGCTGAAGATTGGCAAATGCTATAGCGAATGTTCAAGATTCAGCAGAGGAAGCAAACAAAAAGGGGGGGATATAATCCCAGCAAGCTGTACTAGGGTGCTGGCTGCTGTGCTTCCGAGCCCTATCCTTCCCAAGTCCGGTATGAGCGAGGTCTCCTCAGTGTAGGGCACTACGATCTTTTCCAGTCTCCTGCAGTTTCCCTTCTAATCCATGGGGATGATTTCCTCCCTGAGGTCCTGCAAAGGGAATTGGATTATTTGGGGGGGGTGACTTTTTTTTTTCTTTCTTTGTTTTTCCCTGCTTCAGTGTCTTGTTAACCTCAGAGCCAGGTCAAAGAAGATATAGTTGGCAGGTTATTAAGCAACTGCTTTATTTTCCCCTCTAGCTCTTACCATGTGCTGTGTTTGAGTGAAGCTGACATCCCAGGAATTATGCCATAGTACCGTGGAGGTGGTGCGGTGTTGGGCAGTCAGTTGTTTTATCTTGCAGAATTTGCTTTCTCAAAGTTTTTTCCTTTGGAATATGGAAGCATCTAATTTTTATGAAGTCCATCCCTTTTGATAAGCTCTCTTCAGCTAAAGCACTTATCCCTGGGAAGGTAGAGTTTGAATGTTATGGCTATGAATTTTTTTTAATAAATGTATATAAATGCTTCAATTCAGATACTTCAACCGGTTTTCAGAAAGGCTGATAATTTAATTTGCTACGGCTACAGTGAGTTCGATTTTTTTATTGATTTTTTTTTTTTTAATGCGCACAGGTTTTAGTTCTGTTTAAGTTATTGCAACTGATGTTAAGGTTTTAGCCTCACTGATTATTTTTGAAGCTGGAGGGGGCAATTGCGTTAATACCAGTATCTTTAATGCCAATGTGTGATATATACAGCCACCTGTAGATGGTGATATGCTCCACTCCATGCCTTGGCGGTGCTGGATCCTGCTCCCCATCCACCTGAACGAGTGAATTGCCAGGCTGGATGAATTGCATTTAGTGTCCTTCTTATTTTTATTTTTCTGAGCACATGGGACAGCCTTGAAATTCTTTCTGTGTCCAAAGCATCTTGGCTTTGTCCCAGTTAGGATGAATTGTGGGTGGACTTGTTCTGATGCTCAGTAACTTGTAGAGGTGTTAGTCTCTTAGAGTAAGCCAGTAGTGGGTACAGCTTAAGGTAAAATGGAAGTTACGTGACCCTTACCCACTTTTCATCTCTCCCACACAGCTGAGTTTGTGTACTTAGCATGGCAGCACTTCCCAGTTGTGCTTTGGAGGGTTGAAGTGTACCTGTTTCCAAAATCAAAGCCAGGGGCCCCCTTTGCATGGGGTCCTAGAACCTCCTGCCAAAGTGTGGGCAGCCAGCCCTAACGACTGCTCACTGCTTCCCTGCACAGGAGGGGTTTTACAGCTTGTTGGAGAAAACTGGTTGGTGGTGGTGAGCCTAGCAGTGGTGGCAAGGAGTTGCACCTCAGTTCTCCTATGTGATTTCACGGCGGTTCTGTGCTGGTCTGGATGTTTTTTTTCCTGGCTGCTTGAGTGGAGCCCACCCTACCTGTGCTAATGGCATATGCAGATGCACTGATGTCAGAGTAAACAGCAACGCTTCTTGGGGTAGATGAGGAATGACACGCATCCGCTGTCACACAGCAAGCCCATCCCAGAGCCAGCAACAGAACCGTTTCTCCTAGAGCGTTGATCAGCGTAGCACGTAGAACTCGTAGCGCAGCAGGCAGCAAGTACAGCCCCGACAGCACCCTGCAGCTCCCTGTGCTGCCGGCCTGACCCATCCGCTGCCGCCTCCTCCCTTGCCTATACCCGCTATTTTTGTGTCCCCTTGGAAATGACCCCGATGAACAACAACTGCCAAAGCTTCTTGCATTTGTGGCAGCGAAACTTCAGCTGGGCCACTGGGCTACTTAAAAACCCGATTATTTGCCTTCCCCAGGCATTTGTTGCTGGTGCTGTGGCGTGGAGGCCAGAGGGAGGGCTGCGGCGGTGCCGTTCGCGGGGAGCAGGCTGGCGGCGGTGCCGTTCGCGGGGAGCAGGCTGGCGGCGGTGCCGCGGGCAGCTCCAGCCCGGCCGGAAGGGGAGCCGCTCGCCTTCCCTCCCAGCGAGGGCTGGCGGGACCTGGGGAGAGGACGGGGTGCAAGCTTCGTGCAGAGCAGAGCCCGGAGCGGTGCCCGGCGCCTCCTTTCGGGACCAGCGTTGGGTTTCGCGGCGCCGGCTGGAGCCGTGCCGGGGGTGTCTGTGCGCGGGGCAGCGGACGGGCGGGCAGAAGGCCGTGCCCTGCGTGGCGGTGACGCCACCCCACAGCCGTCTCCCAGCGACTCCAATTGCAGGCAGCCAGGAAGTGAGATCACGGCTTGGGCGCTTTAAGGGAGGCCGGGAGCCCGTGGACACCCGGCAGAGCCGGAGCAGGGTGCGATCCCCGACCCGCCGCCATGGGCCAGGGCAGGCTCCCGGCCCGCCTGGGGCTGGCCTGCTGCCTGCTGCTGCTGCTGCTGGGGGGCTCGGGGGGCCTGGGCAGCCGAGGGATGCCGCGGGGGCCCTGGGAAGAGGAGCAGGGTCCCGTGGCGGAGGGGGGACCGTGGGGCAGGGCGAGGTACGAAGCCGTGAAGAAGCACTTGCGAGCTGTGGGTGCTCTCTCCAAGCAGTACTGGCAGTACCTGGCGTGCAAGGTGTGGCAAGAGGGCTGCGAGGAGGAGGAGGAGGAGGAGGAGGAGAAAGAGTCCAGCCCCAGCCCGGGTAAGCGCCCTCCTCCTTTCTCTCCCGCTCCCACGCACCGGGAACAGCAGCGGGTCCAAACGCCCCACTTCCCCAGCCCAGGGGTCCGCGCCCGCAGCCCCTGTGGACGCTGTCCTTCCCTTCCCAAGGGTCGCTGCCCTGGGCACCTCCCTCCTCGCTCAGCGTGCCCCGGGTTGCCACCAACACGCGTGTCTCCGTGCCCGCCTGAGCCCGCTGCTGCCTCTTACGTGCTTACTCCCCCTCCCCACAGCCCAGGCTGCCTGGCGGGGCGGTGTCTGATGCCCTGTGCCTGGGAGGAGGGCTGCCATTAACCGGGCTCAGCTGCGTGTCCACGCAAAATGGAAAAAAAAGACATTTGCTGGCATGTCTCTGCTTAGACCGCTGGCTTTTCCAGGCTGGAGCTTGCCTCTGGTGGGCCAGGATTACTTGGAGATCCTCTCTGCCTGGTACTGCAGCTTCGGCAGGTGCTGCAAGACAGGGGACTGCAGGATAGTCAACAATATCACAGGTAGGGGCTGCGCTGTACCTGGGAGACCCCAAGCAGTGCTTGTCTCTGCCGCCTCTCCCTATTGTCTCTTTTGCTGTCTGTTTGTGGGATTTTTTTCTTTTTTAAAAAGTGTATTTTAGCAAGTGATGTAAGTAAAGGGCATTTCTGAGCATGGTGCTGGGCTGGTGGGAGGGCGAGGTGCTGAGCTAAGTCCTGTTTCCCCTTATTCATTTGTAGCTCTGAGACCACAAAAGAGTTTGTTCCTTACTGTACAGCATGTCTGCTCCAGTTTGCCAGAAGCCCTGCCTTCATCTGGTAGCTCCCAGGCATATGCAGTGGGATCCAAACTGGCCCAGTATCCAGCCCCAGGTCGGGATGGTACACTGGGAGCTGCCTGTAAGCCCTGTGCAGGTGTCATTATGCTTTGCTGGCCTTGAGACTTCTGGTATCCATACCCTCTGCTAGGAGCTCATGAGGGCCTCTGGGCTTCAGTGCTCTCCAGAGTCATCAAATACGTCCTTCGCTTCCCAAAGGGAAAAAGGAGTCAGCAGAAGATTTGTGTCTTTTTGTGGTCAGTGGCTGATGCAGGCAGGGTACAGGCAGCCTGCCTCATTAACCCCGTGGCTTTAATGCCACTTCAGACTCCTCTCGGACAGGCAGCCCCACCAGCAGGGCTGTGCAAGCTTAGTGCCCTGCCAGGTTATCTCCTTTTATTCCCACCTGCAGCAGTAGCAGCAGCTGAGCTTGCAAGTTAAAGCTGAGCTCTTGCTCTCTCTTTCCTGCAGGGCTAGAAGCAGACCTCAATGAGCAGCTCCACGGGCAGCACTTGGCCAAAGAAGTTGTTGTCCGGGCGGTGCAAGGGTTTCTGCAGAGCCCGCAGCCGCAGAAGGCTCTGGTCCTCTCCTTCCATGGCTGGTCCGGCACAGGCAAGAACTTTGTGGCCCGGATGCTGGCCAGTCACCTGTACCGGCATGGGCTGAAGAGCAAGTGTGTCAGGGTGTTCATCTCGCTCTTCCACTTCCCCTATCACAAGTACGTGGACTCGTACAAGGTGAGAGCCAAGAACACGGTGTTGCTGTGGGGATGGTCCGGTGTACTGGGTCTGGCTGGGATGGAGTTCATTTTCTTCACAGCAGCCTGTAGGGTACTGTGTTTTGGATTTGTGAGTAGAACAGTGTTGATAACACACCAGCGTTCTGGCTACTGCTGAGCAGTGCTTGCACAGCCTCAAGGCTTTCTCTTTCTCCCACTCTGCCCCCACAATCAGTAGGTTGGGGGTGTGCAAGAAGCTGGGGGGGACATATACCAGACAGCTGACCCCGACTGACCAAAGGGATATTCCATGCCATTTAATGTCGTGCTCAGCAATAAAAACTGAGGGGAGAGGGTTTGGGGGTAGGAAGCCATTGCTCAGAGACCGGCTGGGCATCAGTGGTAGGTGCTAGTGATTGCCTTTGCATCACTTGCTTTGATTTCTTTCTTTCTTCCTCTTTTCTGTGCTTATTAAACTAGCTTTATCTCAACCCACACGTCTACTTTTAGCTGCCAGCCAGGGTTAACCCACCGCATCCAGGTGCACCCCCTGCACGGTCTCCTGGTGGTGGTGACTGCTGCTGGGCTTCTCACACTCCTCCCTGCTGCTCTGCAGGCTCAGCTGAAGAAGCAGATAAGCGAGACTGTGCAGCTCTGCAAGCAGTCCCTGTTCATCTTCGATGAGGCAGAGAAACTTCATTTCAGCCTCCTGGATGCCATCAAGCCTTTCATGGGTCGCTATGACAACAAGGGCCAGGTGGATTACCGGAGATCCATCTTCCTCTTCCTCAGGTGATTTCTGGGCCCCCAAAGGGATGGGGAGGAACAAAGTGATGGAATTTATCCCCTGAGGTGTGCGATATGAGGGGCTCAGGCTGCAGAGGAGGGGAAAGATGTCTAGCTCCTCCAAGAGGCAGTTGCCTCCGTGGTCAGTTTTGCTTATTGTTGCTGGGCGTCCTCCCTGGGTACGGGGCATTTGCAGGAGGAGCTGAGGTCCAGCTTAGCTGGGACACCTGAGCCAGTGTCTAGGCTTTGAGACAAGGAACCAGGGAGAGTCAGAGCTAGCGTATTGTCACCTTGGACAGCTGAGCAGGGAGATCCCGTAGTCCAGGGAGCAAAGCTGGGGCTGCAGGTCTTGGTGGGAAGTCCTTGTACAATGTGGCGCTGTTAGCTGGGAGTGGGAGGTGGGGAGTTCCCGCTGCCTGGCCGTGGCTGCAGGCTGAGGTGCCATCCGTCTGCTGTGCTGTGAGGGCTGGTCCTGGCATCGCCTCACCCTGTGGTTTAGTGATCGGAGGTTAGTTCCTTTCCCAGCCAGAGGGAGAAAGGTTTTTGGCATGTGCACACCCCAGTGCCGTCCCTGACCCAGGCCTAGGTGGGACACATCTGAGGGGAGAAGCGGGACGTCTCAAAACTGAGATGCAAGGTAAGCAGAGGCCTGAAGTAGCCAGTGAGAAATGCCAAGGAGAGACAAACATCTTGGGCCCTCTTCAATTTAGGATTTACAGCCTTCAGCTTGGCTCTGGCAAGAGGTGTTCCCACAGGCTGGAGGTGGGCAGAGCATTTGTTCTCCATCTTCCACCATCCAGGCGAGTGTTTTAACCTCCAAGCTTGGTGGTTCACCAGGGAAGTTTCTTCTGCCCATGGAAGACCTGCATCTGTGCCGGGTGCTTGTGGAGCTGACCACGTTTCAGTCCTCCCTGCCTGGGCCTCCGGCAGGAGCCATGGTGGAGAGGGCAGGTTCTCCCTTGTTGCTTGGGGCAGGGTGGATGTGCTGCTGGCTGCACTGCGCTGACCTTGTGTCCTACCTGGCAAGCCGTGCAGGTGCGGGGGGGACACGTCAGCAACTTCGTGCCACCAAGCAGAGGGGAGCAGGGTGCCTTGAACTGCAGCAGCGTGTAATCCTGGCAGGGTTTCATCATACCCGGTGGCAGTGTGACACAGACCTGTTGTAGAAGGGCAGGCTCTGCCCCAGGGCTCTTTTGGACACCGGCCTGGTCCTGCAGCTTTGGCCAGGTTTGGGGGATGGGGATGGGGTGGGACTGGCTGGCTGTCCTCAGTCAAAAGGGGCTGTTTCTCCCACGGTCTGGGTGGGAGCAGGATCAGTACAAGCTGTTTCCCCCCCGCCCAAGGCAGTGGGGGCTTTTTAATTTTGCCTCCCCTCCATTTGGGGAATGGGTCCAGAGCCTCTGACACAAGAGGAAGGACGGGTACAAGATCTGTGTCTCCCAGTGCCTCTCTGCCTCCCGCCTACACAAGCCCTGCAGCCAGCTGGTTCCCAGTATCGCCAGCTCACTGGTGGCAGGGCGCTCGGGGCTGGGGACTGTTGTCTGAGGCTGTTGCAAACTCCTCACCAGCACGCAGGGGCTGCCTGGCCTTGAACTGCTTTCCAAGCTGAGGGGCTGCCCTGGGAGCCTCAATGACTGTCAGGACCTCGCGTCCCCCACCATGGGTGTCCAGAGGAGTCCTCACATGGGAACTGTGCTGCTTTGTCCCTCGGGCACGGGATGCTTTGCCAAGTCCTAGGCAGCCACTTGAATCCCTGCCCTCGACCTTTACATCTAGTGGGACTCCTGCCACGTGCTCTGCCCTCCAACTTGGACTTTCAGGGGTGGCTTGTTAAGAGTCTGGTGTGGGGCCAAGTGTCACCTGCGAGGTCGGTGGCATCCAAGCCAGGACAGGGGACTGACAGAGACAGAGGATTCTGCTGGCTCCTGGTCCTGCCCTGGGAGAGCAAGCAGCTGCCCCAGGGTCTGGGCTGGCAAGATAGAAGGTAGCTGTATAGATCCCTATAGAAAGGGGCTCTTTGGGAAGAAAGCCGGTTCCTTTGCAAATGTTTCAGGTGCTGATCCTACAGGCTAAACCCTTCGTTGCTAACAATTCCTGAGGCCTGTCTGTAGGGGAGGCTGCTGGCAGCTCTCTGCAGTTCATCTCTGAGGGCATGGCTGAGTGACTTCCCTTCTGTCTGCAGCAATCTCGGCGGCAACACCATCAATGAGGTAGCCCTGGACTTCTGGCGAGCTGGCCGGGCACGGGAGGAGATATCCATGGAGTTCCTGGAGCAGCGGCTGCGGCTGGAGCTGCTGGAGCCTGCAGGTAAGAGCTGGGCTTGCTTGTGGGATGCTGTGGGCAGGCTGCCCGCAAACCTGCCCCTCCACACCAGCTCGGGGCCTTGCTTATGCAGTACCATGCACTTGTGCTGTACAAGTGTGTGTGCTGTGGAACAAGCCTTTATTTCAACACCCACCCCAGGGTTATTTGCAACGTGAGCCCCCTTCCTTCGTCCACGTAAGCACAGCCCCGCAAGCACGGCACCTCCGCGGCAGCAAGGCACACAAGGAGGGAGCTGAGACTCCTCCTTGCCCCTTCAGCCATGAAAATGGCCAGGTTACGAGAGGCAGCCGAACACCGTAGGGAAGTACCGAGGCTCCTCTTGGCCTGCGGTGGGCAAGCCATGATGACGTTCTGTGCTCAGACGAAGTGCCGGCCAGCTCTTTACAAGTGGAAGGGTGCCTCTCCCACCACGTCCGGCTGCATGAGCCAAGATGGCCCCCTCAGATAGACAAGCCTTGCCTCGCAGAGGGATGCCAGCTCTCAGATGAAGCTTCTGAATTTTGTTTTGTCTTGCTTTTTGCTACAGAGAACAGTTATGCCCACAGCCACCTCCTCGAAGAGAACCTCATTGATTTCTTCGTGCCATTCCTGCCCCTGGAGTACCACCACGTGAAGCTCTGCGCGCGGGATGCTTTCCTGGCCCGTGGACTTCCGTACACCGAGGCAGCCCTCGATGAGGTGGCCAGGATGATGGTGTTTGTTCCCAAAGAGGAGAAGCTTTTCTCTGCACAGGGCTGTAAATCTGTATCCCAGCGCATCAATTACTTCCTTCCTTGAACACCAGCTGGGACTACACCAGTGGTGAAGGTGGTCCTGCACACTAGGAGCTGCTCTTCTTGCCCAAGGTCAGGCAAGCAAGTTACCCGGCCACACACCGCACAGGGACAGAGACTTAACCCCTTGTTACTCCGAGGGCTGTTTGCAGGGAAGGAGGTGCACCCTGCCCAGTCTTACTCCTGGGACATGGGGACAGCCTGTGCTTGGCTGCATTTTGAAGTCTGTCTGGTGTTTTTTAAGTCCCTTCTTTTAGCAGGTAGTAGCCTGAAGTAGTGATTTGGTTGTGCTGACAGGTGCTTTGTTTGACGTGAGCGGGGATGTCCAAGTCCTTGGTTTGTAGCATGTAATGAAGGCCTTGGACAGTCTGGTCCGGTCAAGACTGGACAGCCACGTCCTCATGCCTGTCCCCAGTTTTCTCAGTCACTTTACAAGCTCTCAAATTGCACAGAACTGTTTAGCTGGAGTTGGTTTTGTTTTTTTTCTCTGTTGCTCTCCTGCACTCACAAGGCATCTGCTGTGCAGGGACGCGTGTGCCAGGATCACGGTTTGGGCAGGGAGGCCCTTGCATAGAGAAAATGACTGAATAATCTCCTCTGGAGATGTCAAATCCATAGCCTCTTGCTTTGGAGTGCCCCTCTCCCGTTTGAGTCTTTCGTTGTATGGAAGCAGCTGCGGGGAAAAGATGAACTTCTGCCGAAATTCTTTTTCTAAGCAGTTTGGTGAAGAGCCTGTTTGCTTCACTGCAAAATGAAAAAAAAAAAGGGAAGACTAATTCCCCTTTCAAGGGCAAAGGGCAGTTGAGGAGGATGGTGGCTGAAGGAACAGGCTGCAGTTGAATTTGAGTTTTCAGGGATGCAGTAAGCTTGGGGCAGAAAGTAAGCTTTCTTTTTTTCAGTACGTTGCATTCTGTGTTTTTTTGGCTGGTATCAGCATTACTACACTAAGGGGCTGTTTGCTGTCTGGGTACTTGCCAGGTGATAAGTATGTTACAGCAGGACCAAAAAGTTTCAACAGTGTTACGGGAATCACTTTGTGACCTCTAGGTCAAAACTCCCTTCCAACACCACTGGGCTGGGGCAATGAGGTGAACCAGCACATGCCAAGGACAGGGCTTAGCTCCCTGGACACCCCATGTGCGGACCTTTGATCTATTTTAAGCTTTGAACCTCTCTGCAGTGCCAGTGATGAGCAGCACGACCTCTGGGAAAAGATTGACCAGACACACTTACTGCTCCTGCAGACTTTGAATGCGCATTTCCCTCCGGGCACGCTGGCTCTGTTATCTAACGAGGCTTCATAGTCCAAGGCAGGAAGATGAGCCAGCTGCTTTCTTACTGCTCAATTGATGCAAAGTTAGTTTAAACTTACCTCTTGGCTCTAGATTGGACCTTAAGGCCTGGGCCAGCGTGCACTGTTATCAGGCATTTCTGAGACTTGGTTTGTGGATAATCTCTTAATCACAAGTGTCAAGCCTAAAGCTTCAGCCTGGGAAAGAGCAGAGGGAGATGTTCTCCAGGGAAGTCAGGATGCAGCCCCACAGAAGGACACAACTCGGGTTGTGTTTTATAATCTGGGCAGAAAGTTCAGAAAGGTGTTAGTTAGTTAGTTGAAGGTTAGTTGCTTAGATGGTTGGATAAGACAGGATAACCTGTGATTATTTTTTTCTTTAAATACAAAAGAATCTTCAGCTATCCAGGTTAAACTGATGCTGCTTGGAGTGGAAGGGAGTCACTTTGTCAGCCATTTGACCAGTGCGGGGCTGGTATGAAGTTGGCATGTTAAGCAGTTCTTACCGTTAGTGATTAAGGAGGTGGTGGTGTAACTAATGAGGGCAACTGTCGTCAAGCTGATGATGGAAGACCTGCACTCTGCCAGGTCACACTCGTGTATGTTTGAGAATTAAGTGAGCATTTGCTTATGCAACCCCAACAGCAAGAACTGCTTTCCTCTGAGCACTCCACAGCAACATTAAGTTTGATTTTTTAAAGGCATAAATAAAGATACTGCTTTTCTTTGCAATCTGGCAGAATTAAATTATTTCTCTTTTTAACAGGTTTATAATCATCTTGTCTTTTCTACCCAAAATAACAAACTTCAGGTTAGTACTGAGCAGCTTCAAATATTCCTTAAGAAAACACTGCAGCATACACTCAAGTGTTTTTTGCCAATAAAATATTGCAACCTTTATTTAAAACAAAATGCAAATTGGCAAAACTTTGTGGAACGACAGGCAAAGAGGCCCTTCAAAGGGCCTTATTTACATCAAGTTTAACACTGTTCGCAGTTCACAGTCAGACGATAGTGAGAGAATTAAATTAGAAAAACAACCAAAATATATTACAATAACAATTAAAAACAAAAACAGTTGACAACACTGGTAGAGTGATTGGTGATTAACGTGTTTCATTTTAATCCATTCCTGCCCTCAATGAGTTCACTACTGCTACAAGCAGCGTGCCGAGCCGATCAGGCTTTACCTCCTGTGCACAACAGACACATTTGGAAGAATGACCTCCTTTGGTACAGACGTTTCTTGTCGTGTAGATACTATAAATAAGTCAGGTGTCCCATAACCTCTTATTTCCTACCACCAGGGACTAGGCTGAAGGTTTTGTTCTACACTACAGGCAACTGGAGTGCAACCCCAGTGCCCATCTGTGCTAGATGGTGCCACTCACACTGAAGTGGGAGGCTTCCGAGCGTGCTGTAGTCGTTACCCTTTGGTTTTCCTGCCAGCTACTGATTAGCAGCAGGGCAGGGCTGAGTGTTTTAGAAGAGAAGACAGCAGCCTGTTACACTTGCAAAAAAGATCTTCTGGATTCATTGGTGCTCGTCACAGCTGCTGCCGCCAAAGAGCACCGACAAGCAAAATGCGGAGCACCTCAGCTGCTGGGGAAGCCTGCCTTAGGTAAGCAGTACAGACACTGGGGTCTGCATTTCTTTGCTCTGTGACTCCACAGTGTAACCCATCCTACCTGCTCACACACCTGCTGCCTTTAAGGGGGGCTGCTCTGTTAACACAGCAGTTTTGGTGCAGCTATTGCCCTACGCTGTGAGTTTTAGTTCCTGCTGCCCACAGAGAGCAGTGTGCCATAAAACTCTCGCATAAGCACACCTGACGGGATGTCAACACACGTGTGTTTGACTGTGTCTCACTGACACAAGGCCAGTGGTGTTCAGGAGAAATGTCCTGTGTGAGGAGGATGGGAACAGAGAGATCCCCCTTCCCGTGTTCTCTGCATCAGCAACACCGCTCCATTCAAGTCTGCTTTCCCAGCGGCTAAATTTGATGCAGTCCCAAGACCCAGACTCTTAATTCAGTTTCACCCCTGTCCACACTAACAAAAAACATGATTAAATCGCAGTGTTGCCAGTCAGACAGCCATGTGCACTGCTTCTGGGGTTAAAAAGGGTGTACAGTGCAGGAAGAAAAGAGAACTGCACCTGTGAGTCAGCTAATTCCCCACAGTAGCTAGGAAAAGAAAGTGCCCCACGTCAGCTCACTCATGTGAGCGCATGCTTTGTGCTTGGCATTACCAGGCCCTATGTGATGCCATCCCCTGTTGCAAAGACGACTGTTTCAACTTCTAGCCCATACTAGTGCAAGTGAGAGAGCCTGGCTGCAATTGCATCCTTACCACACAAGGCCTTCTGACAGTGGTGAGGAAAGGAAACACAACAGGAGTTTATGCCTTGTCCCTACCCTAAACAGTGGAGCAAGAGGGTGCTCTTCATTGGGACAAATAACGGGGCTTCACCATCCCTATGTTACTTTGAACATACTGTGCAAGGCTGAAAGCAGAGAAGCTGCTACAGTAGAGACCTTTAAGGTTGAACAGAAAGTCAAACCTAGCAAAAGAGAGAAGGAACGGTAACAATTTTAGGAGCATGACTGTGGAAGGAAGAACAACTGAATGGTGATTTACAGCAGAACCAGCTTTCCCAGATACCATCCTTTTGCTATCCTGCCAGAGGGCAGGGGAGAATTCCAGTTTGGGAATAAAACACTGCTGGGCAGCAGAAGCAGCAGCAATTCTGCAGCCTCCTATTTAGGGAAAAAACCTTGTGTCAAGTCAGCACTACCTCTGCCACCATCTACCTACCTGATGCAAGACAATAGGCAAGAGCAGAGAAAACACTCTCCATAGGAGTGATGACAGCAAATCCCCAAATTCCACTGTTCTGTGTTTTCCCTCCACTGGAAGGATCAGAAGTGAATGGGCTTCTGTGTTGCCCACAGAGGTTGTCGAGTTGCCATCCTTGGAGATATTCAAAAGCTGTCTGGACATGATCCTGGGCGGCAGCTGTAGGTGTCCCTGCTTGAGCAGGAGGGTTGGACCAGATGACCTCCAGAGGTGCCTTCCAACCTCAGCCCTTCTGTGACTCTGTAAAAGCAGATGGCTGCTTCAGCTGTGTCACTACCCACTGCCCTGTCCCACTGCCTATCACCTCTGCTGGGAGGGAGGAGAAACCAGGTGGCATCTGAAAGGAAGTGGGGATGACAAGTGGAGGAGAACCAGTCCTTCGTTGGGACACAGTTAGTTTCTTCAGAAAGGGCTGAAAGAGGGGAGTTTGAGTAGTTAGAAATCCTGGGAATTGTTTGCTATTCTATTGCTTTTGCTGGAGCTTTTCTGGAAGACTGCCATTCAGGAAAAGAAAAATGCTTTTTTCAAAATACTCATCAGAACTGGACTAAGAGCCTTAAAATTTTCTGGTTAAAATACCTGTCCCCTGAGAATCACTTCAGTTTCAGTCCGTTTGTCCTAGGCTGAGTAGTAGTACAATGATGAAACCATGCGATTTTCTGCCAGGGCAAACAAGACCTGCCTTTCTGCCCCAAAGAAAGCTCCTGTACCTTTTCAACCCTTTTGATTGTTTAAAAGGCTGTGTGAAGCAACACCACAAGCCTTCTTCCCTTTGCAGGTCACCTTTCCAAAGACAGTTTGGTGTGCAGCGATACACACCTTCAATAAAGATGACTGAAAGAGATAAGGTAAACCACAAAAGCCCTCAGTAAAGTCTACAAGATAACGGTTTGGTACTCTGCCTTACAGCTGAGTGTTGCTGTGAAAGAGCCCTGGCACAGCCTCCCCTGCCCTGCTGACCTGAGGGCTGCAGGAGAGCCTAGACAAGCTGAAAATCCTATTGCAGAACTGGACAGCAGGCTTTGTTGGGCAGGCTTGGTACTGCTAAGTCAGGATGAGTAACCCACGCTGTACTTTCATTTGTCTCCACTTAGGTACTAGCTCACTGTTCCACTGGTGCGTATTCATGCATTGTGACACAACTTTGTTTGTTTACCACAGACCAGTAATAAAATGAGGATTCTCAGACACCAGCCCCTTTCTAAAGATTCTTCGGGCCACTGTCCACTATGCTCCATGGAAAAAACAGGGACACTCACTGAGACAGCCTACTTCCCAGCACCAACAGGGCAATGCTTCTAGACAGAAATAGAAGTGCCCATTTTCTGAAGTCACACCTGTGCCCCAGCTCAACTCTAAATGCTCAAACTAAAAGCAGCACCATCCCACTTTAAAAACAAGTTAAAAAAGCATTTTAGCCAAAAATAAAAGACTTAAGGTGCAAAGCAAGCCCGATCCTCCATCATCACAAATAGTGTGAAGTGAGCAGCAGCATGCAAGGTAACATATATTTGGAGCCAGGTATCAGGCCTGTTTTCTTCTTCTCTCAAACCAACAGTTAGTTGAGGTCTTCCTACTTGCCAGTATATTTACATCTCAGGGAGTTGTGCATATACACAGAAGATGGGCTTTTTGAGGCCACAACAGTCTACAAACAGCACTAGGACCAAGGAAGACAACTTCAACCACACAACTGCTTTCATTCTGGGATTGTCAGAAGGCATCAGACATCAGAGACCATAACCCAGCAGGAGCTCTCCGAGGCAGAGCCGTAGCACTTGTCACGTCTTAGGCACTCCTCTTAGGCAGAGGTGTGCACAGTATATGTGCATGTTCCCTATGCCACAGCATGAGATTCTGGTCTAGCTTTTAAAATACAGGAATAAATAAAGAAAAGATGGCTGTGATTCCCCTGTGTGCTGACATACTTAGTCACCTTCATATGCAGGGAAGCTGAAAGCCTGCGAGACCAGTAAGCACTAGAACAAATCCCAGGAAGCCATCAGTGTGAAGTGTTAAGTGTTATGCCAAGAGTAGGGACTGGTCCAGGGAATCCTGCAGCAGCGAGGGCACGTGGCGGGCAGGCAAGGCTGTACTTTCTGGCTCTCCAGCTGGCCCTGCAGCACTGTGACTGCTAAAGGAATGTGGAGAACAGCCAGGGGTGGCAGAGGCTCTGCCTTACCTACCAGGGGTCCTCAAGGTGATGAAACTGAACTGGGGAGTCAACCTGGTAACAAGTTAAAAACAATCTAGAGCTTAAAAAAAAGAAAAACAAACAAACAAACAAAAAAACCCACAAACCACCCACCCCAATAACAACACTGGCAAGTTGTGCAAGAGCCCCAAACTACTCACAAAAGACCATCAAGCAGCACCCGTGCTAGACCACTAGAAATAGGTATCAACTGAGTGAAGGCTGTGTGGTAGGGAAGGGGGGATTCCAGTGGTAAGTCTGCCCAGCATCCCTGACGCTTCCAATACAGCAAAGATAAGAACATGTGGTGGATGAGGTGGACAGGAGGGAAAAGGGATAGTTTCATATATTAACTAATTTTGCAGTTCTCATTACAGCAGCAACAGCGCTGTGGAAGTAAGCCATCTGGGCTAGTGCATCCACCTCCAGCAGCTCTGAATACTGTCAGTGCATTAGACCTTTCCCCCAACCGCACGCGACCTCCCCCTTAAGAGCTACTCCAGCTCAGACCTGCTCGGTAGTTGGTACCAACGAAGCCCCAGTGCCTTTCCTGTCCCTTGTCAGGAGGCCAAAGCATGTGTTAGTGCAGACAGGGGAGGATCTGTACAGCCGAGTGGCCTGCAGCCACTCCAGTACTCCAGCTATCACACATCAAACCATCCTTCCTAGAGAGAGAACCTGCTATTGATTCTCCTGCCTCTCCAAGGGAGGAGGCAAGGAACTTCCTTCCCTTGCCATACCAAGCAGATCAGACTGACTAGGTAGGGACAAATCCTCGATGTTCTGCCCCTTACAGCTTTAATCTACCCTCTCCATCCCCATTTTTTGAGATGAACCTGTAAACGTGAGGAGAACTCAGTGATCTGAGGTACTTCACATACTCAAGTATCAGTCTTTCCTTTTGAAAGCATCAGTACAGAAAAAAAGTCCCCCCCCTCCCCGTGTGGATTTCTCTTACCCAGATTGACAGTAGCTACCTTTGCACCACATCGCTGATTTCTTGGACACATGACAATAAGTTATTAAGGACGGGGTTTGCCCCAGGGACGCTAGCAGCTGTTGAGGACACCTGCAGTTCCTGCAGGCTAAGTTCCAGTTTGCTCACGGCCTCCCGGAAGGCAAATTTGTTGCGTGTATGCGGGATGCAGTCCACATAGCCTGAGCAGTAATCCAACAGCTGGTGCCCTGTGTCCACCAGCTGGCTGTTTGGTGTCGGCTCGGCGATGGCACTCGAGAGAAGATCTGCGCACTCCAGCAGTGCTTCCTTGCTGATTTTGTCTGCAGAGATTTTCTCAGCTGCCTGTTTGGTCTTTCTTAGCGCTACTTTTGCACCAGCCGTGCCATTGGCCATTTTCACTGGGGAGGTGGAAGACGATGACAGAGGCACTTGAGGTGGAGGCATCACGGGCCTCCCAGATTTTCCACCAACAGGTGCTGCTGCTGCTGCCTTCTTACTCCCTTCGCTTGATTCCTGTCCATGCTGCGCTCCTGCCACGTTGCTCAACTCTTCTGCTGCATCTGAGCAGGCAGCTGGCTGTTGTAGGAGCCTCATCACTGGTGGTGGAGGTGGAGCACACTTTGGTTTTACCCGTCTGGGCCGGTCCCTGTCGCCGGAAGAAGTGACCTGATGCTCAGATAAGAGCTTAAATTTATTACCCTGAGAGTCTGTGCCAATGAGCTGCACGTCTGCTGGAGTGTGTTTTAGAGTGGGTGAGATTAGGACTGGCACTTTGTGGTTATGAGTGGTTGGAAGTATTGCTGCAGCCTTTACTGGAGATGACCACCCTGGTCTCTCGCCATCCTCAAGGGCCCCTTGCCGTGGGCCACTGTTTTTTTCTTTGCCCTTAGGAGCTGCTGCTAGCCCTGGACCCTCCTTTTCTTCTGATGCGGAGGGGGTTCGGAAAGGGAGTGCTGTGGCACCCCTCGGCAAGAGTTTTGCTTTTGGTCTCTCTCTGGTCAAACCAGGGCCTTCTTCAAACCTTTTGGGAAGCAGGTCATTGGCCCTCCCCGTGCTCTCATCGGGCTGAGAGGAGGTGGACACTGTCCGTTCCAGCTGGATTTTTGACCTCTGGGAATTTCTGGGAAGGGTCATTGCCATCCTATCCTGCTCTGGAAGCCCTGAGGACATGGAAGATGTAGAGTTTGACCTTGGAAAAGGCTTTGAAGCTTCTTCATTGCCAGTGGGTTTTCCTGCTCGTAAACCCAGTGTCTTTTTAATCAAGCGTGGTGTAAAGAAACCAGTGATGCCCGACCACCCGCCACCAGTGCTTATGCCCCCACCACTAGTGGTACCAGTGCCATCGTCGTTGTAGAAGGTCCTCTGCACAAAGCCCCCGCCATAGCACTTGGGTGGCGCCAGGCTTGCGTCCTGCTGCGTGGGAGCAAAAGAGAACCCATCCACAGGCTGCAAGGAAGCAACAGATGAAAAGTTACCCGTCAGCTCATATTTCTTGTGGGGCTGATTCTCCATCTCCCGGAAGGAACTGCTGCGCTTGGGAGGTGTGGGAGCATTCCTCTTCTTCATAAAGGAGCTGAAGAAGCCACCTTTTCTGTCCCTGGTGAAAGTGGTCTCTTTGGCATCCTCCAACAGGCTGCTGGGTGACTTGTCCCTCTGCTTGCGAGGCAGTGCAGGAGACCCACTTGCTGGCTGTGTGCTTCTGATAAAACCTAGACAGAAGAAACAAGTGTGAATCTGCAAAATCCATTTCGATATCCACCTCCCTATCCTGCAGCGGGCTTTATGGGCCTGGCATATTTGGCTGCCCAGGTTCTGCAGAGATAGACTGAGAGAGGAAGTTAGTACTTATTTTTGTGCGAGGCTGGTGTGATTTTGATTTTTTTTTTTTACTTTTTTTTCCACTTCCGGATATGTGACTTGTCTGTTGTCTATAGTGAGGAGGCCGCTTACGAGACAGTTCAGGAAAAAGTGAAGTTGCTCTTTTCTTCCAGTTTCTTATTCCCTTCCTGTAGTTTTTCCCTCCTTCCCCAAATACCACAAGTATAAAAGAAAACCTCTTGTTGCATCGTCAACTTTAGTTTTGAAGCTGTCATTTAAAAAAAAAGCAGCAAAACTGAATGTAAAAGAAAAAACTACAATGGGATTTACTAAATGAACACTGAACAAGCTGCAGTGTTTTCTGTTTGCTAGTAAATAATTGGGCTGCTAAGGTGGCCAACAGCCCTAATGACATAGCAGCGCAAAGCACGTTCCCATGTCACGTTGTTCTGTTTTCTTCTGTTTCTCTGGCAATTTACACCAGCAGCAAGCCTATCCCAGAACGCGTGGCCTCATTGCCCATACCTGGTGCTGAGCTGGAAGCTGAGTGCTCCACAGTATCTTGTGTTCCTTCAATATTCTCCTTGTTCTCTGCCTGTTTCTTCAGCGTTCTAGTCTTGGAGGGAAGCATGGGCAACCGGGGCAAGTAAGGAACTATGGATGAGGAGGAGGCTGTTCTTCCAAGCTCCTCTGCTACCTCTGTAAGGAAAAAAACCAAAAAGGGAATAAAGTTGGACCAAAAAGGGAATAAAGTTAGACCAGAGACCGGCAGAGGAAGAGGAAAAGAAAATCTGGGCCTTTACTGCAAACCCAGAATGGCAAGAAGAGATACATGACTGAGAAATACATAGTTTATGGATTTAGGTTTTGCTCAAGTCTAGAGGTATTCAGGGTACGATGTTTTTCATAATGCTTTCAAACTCATTTACATCTTTACAAATTCAGCAAAAAAACCCCAATGGTAGGATCTGTACAAGAGGTCTAGTACGAATCTAGCTCTCTGCTGGGTTAAGGGTTGCTCAAGAGCTAAAGCCAGCACTGAATGCATTTGCCTCTGTTTTTATTTAATGTGCCTCCTGTTGATGCTCCTGGGATCCCCCAAAAGTTGTGTCGTCTCTCGATCTGGATCTAAGCTTGAGGCAAAGCACTGCACCTCCCTCTTAGAAATGAAGACTGCATGTTTCCTTCCCAACATCAAAACAAGGTATGTGATTGAAAAAAAAAACAACAGAAAAAAACCACACAACCTCCCGGCCACACCCAGGGTGGCAATTGTGTGGGCCACCTGATGTGCCTATTATAGATCCTCCTTGGTAGAATTCGATCTGGTGTGTTTTTTCTGTAGTAGGGAAGTGGATGGATCAGCTTCATATTTAAAAATGTAAAAGATGCTCAGACATTTCTGCTTGTCTGCTGCCTAGTACCACACTTCTCACCAGTATTTACCTCCTAGTTGGTTATATTTGAGAGTTGAGTTGGACAGATTTGCTCCTAGAAGTAGCTAAGTAGAAAATCCAGAGATTAAGGCACTTTTTAAAAATTAAGGCTGGTAGGATAGTATTTCATGACCTAATTGCTGCAGTCAGCAAGGGACTGTGACATGCATACATCTTTCTCTCTCTCTCGGGATCACTCACTATTCCTTATTCTTCAGTCTGGGAAACAAGAGGCTTCCTCTAATAAAGGAGACAATATTCTTTAAATTAACTCTTTGGCATCTTAGTGCTCAAATGAAGTTAAACTGTCCCCTGCACTAGTATATGTCTATTCAGTATTTGTGTGGCAAGTAAGAGAATGTATTTACCCACTTATTGTTAAGAATTAAGTAAGGGATGAAGCTTCATCACAACCTCCACTGCTAGCAGATGAGCCTTGAGGCCCATCCATAAGACATAGCACGCTGGGGGATAACCTCTAGTACTGTTTCAGAAATAAAGCAACAGGGGCTCTCACCCTCTGAGATGCTCGAGTCGTGGAACATAGTTTCAAAAGCCTGGTGGGTCTCAGCAAAGGAGGGTCGGTCTGGTGGGTTCCACTTCCAGCCTGCAATGTGAAAAAGCAGAGTAAGTCTCAGTGCATGAAACGGGTAGGAGATAAATTACTTTGTCCAAGGAGACAGAAAATACCTAAGCTTTCTCAACTGTAGTCAGACACTGATCTCCTACTATTAAGCAGGCTTTAGAGTCATTCACAGATATTCATTCACAGCAGCAGTGAGTCACCCTACCATATCCTAACAAACAGATCTTGAGAGGAAAGAACCAATTCTAAAAATCCCAGCTCTCTGCCAACTCCACAGGTTTTTCTGATCTCCCTATCCCTCTTTCTGAATTTTTTGGGCAAAGGAGAATTCCATGTTTGCTACCTTGACTGTTTGGACTGAACATATCTAGCTCAGTCACAGATAACTGTGTGTGCAAAGCTCCAGGTAACATTCTGCTTACATGCTCTTAATACTGAAATTCAGGCAGAGCCTTCCAAAAGGAGAATGTATGCACCTGGGGGAGGGGGAAGAGAGTGCATTGATCTAAGATGGCACTTGGAAAGTTATAGAAGGGTATAATGACAAAAAGTGTCATTTCTGTAGTTAGAAATCTGCACTAGGGGAATGTATTCTAGAAGCACTATCTGTTGATAGCACCATAGGGTCTGGAAAGTGACTGGCATTCTGCTCATTTTGGGTTGCATTATTATATGTATTCCCTGCTTTTGGGCTTTTGTCAGCTTCCTGAAGGTTTTTTGAAGCAATATTCTTCATCATTACCCAGCTCCTTTGTTTCATAACTGAAGTTCACCCTGACTTTCTTTGACATGCTGGGGATCAGGCATCACTGGAGACAGGCTATAGAATGGCCTCTTAAGCCCTGGTTTGTCTTGTACGTTGAGGGCCACACAGATTGCCTGAGTTAGCACCAAGGAGTCTCTTCCCACCCTGGTCACACTGACAGGGTCTCTCTGAGCAGAGCTGCTTACCTCACTCAACAGCATGGCCTATTTTGCTCCCTAGGATCTTCAGCCTTTTGCCCAATATATTCTCTGCTCTTGTGGGACTGAAGGAGATCGGCAATGCTCTTAAACTCTGTTGCTCTCTTCCTGTAGCACACTTTCGGCCTTTTATTAGTAGATTTTCAATTTCTTATGGAGCATTAGGGAGCTTTCTATGGCATACTGGGATGATGCATTTTGTACAACCTTGTCAACTACGTGTCTCCTGCACAGGTGCTGTGTTTGCAGAGAACTAAATTTCCTTCTAATCTGGTGATTCCATAGTAAGAGCCCTACTGACAAAATACCAGTACAATTTGCCACAAAGTTCTATCTAGCTGTACTCAGAGATGACAGTTTTTGAGACTGAATTCTTGTTCCCTAGAGACCACCTCATTTGCACCAGGTATGTCTCAGGTGACAGGGCCTTTTCCACATTAGCTAACAAAATGGCACATATGAAGCAAGGACTTCAGAGTTAACTACAGATTTCTCTCACTCCTCCCAGGCTTTGTCCCCCAAACTGGAAGAAGATACTCACATGCCCTCATCAGTTCGTAAACCTTTGGAGGGCACCCCTCAGGTTGTTCCATCCGATAGCCCTTTTCCAGCAGATCATACACCTGAGAGAGGTCAATGCCTGGGTATGGTGACATCCCATAGGTAGCAATTTCCCATAACAGCACCCCAAAGGCTGCAAAAGGAGAAAAACAACATTCCTGGTCATAAGTCTGCCCTCTTCTTGTATTGCTCATTACATTGTGGCCTGTACTGCAGCTTGAGGCCCATGTCTTTCTTGCGGATATTTCAGGCCAGTCCAGGTGAAGACATGACATGCTAAAAATGCTATTGATTCATGAAGCTGTGGCCTCACATGTGACTGTCTCCTCCCCAAGTGTTTCTGCCCAAGCCAGAAGGCAAGTTACTGTCTAGGCTGGCAAAGAAAGACAAAATGAAACGGAACAGACCACTGAAGTAGAGTTTTCTTACCCCACACGTCTGATTTGATTGAAAAGGTGTTATAAGCCAGGCTCTCAGGAGCAGTCCATTTGATTGGGAACTTGGCTCCAGCATGAGCTGTGTAGGTATCTCCAGTCATAAGTCGACTTAAGCCAAAGTCAGCCACCTTCACCACATGATTTTCTCCAACTAAGCAGTTCCGTGCTGCCAGGTCCCTGTAAGAAGGAAAAAAGCACACTCCTTTACTGGAGCAAGAGCAGGGCTTTTGAATATAGTCTTCTGGTTGCATAGCCTGTTCCTCTCTTCTGAAGTGGGAAGCACTCTATACAGCAGATGAAGGCAATGTGAGCTTTGCTCTGAACGGTGTCAGGCACCGAGTGGACTTACTTTTAGGAGCAATATGGTAAGTCAGGATTAGGGTTCATTCTTTAAATTCTATTAAATATCCAGTAATGATAGCTGTTATGGTGAGAAGTTTATGTTTCCTAAGAATAGGATGAGATCAGCAGCTCATCACACACTGGTAACAGCTTTACGGCACGGCTTTATCTGACTGGATTAAAATAGGACATTGTGGTTGACAATGCCTTGCACAAAGAGGGTACATCAGAACAGGACAACACCAACTTTCATAGCTGTCAGGCAGTCAGGCACAAGATTTTAAGTCTGGTATGAAAGTCATGGGGAGAAGGAATTGCAAGACAGTATTGAAACCAAAACAGCCAATGGATAAGCCAGGGTGAAACCTGAATCTGGAAGAAACACCCCCAAAAGGAAAAATTCCTGGGCCAACATGCTGGTGGCCCGTTCATCATTGCAATCTGAGATTGTACCAGCTCAATGTGATTTTACCCACCTGTGAATGAAGTTCTTCTTCTCCAGGTACTCCATAGCAGAGGAGATCTGGGTGGCCATGTAGAGTAGCACAACAGCACTCACTTCCTCCCGGTTGCATTCCCGTAAATAGTCTAGCAGGTTCCCATACGGCATGTATTCTGTCACAATGTAAAAGGGTGGCTCCAGGGTACATACACCTAGCAGTGAGGAGGAGGAGGGAGCATGTGAATAAAGCTTCCCTTTCTTCCCTAGCTTACCACTATTCCTGATTTAATATCCATTTGTCACATTTTGTACCAATGAATGTTTCTCTGAAAAGTGAAGACTTCCATCTACAAGACCTAGATCAATGCAGCCCAACTTAAAATTCAGTGCTTGTATCTATTTATCTGTCCATCCACTTCATGGATGGAGAGAAACATGTCTATCATTGCTATTCCTATATAATATACATAAAGCAGTAGTTCTGTTCTTTGGAGGGTTACAGAATGAAATAGGAGTTATTTTGAACACATTTGATTTCCTTTTCTTCCCCTCTCCTCCTTCATAAAGCTAAAGACTGGCCAACTGGAAGTAGGTACCTGTCAACTGGCAAGATTTCCAGACTGAAATGTCACTACAGAGTAATGTGAAGCACTCCCATGTGTGCTAGCTGGGTAAGTGATCAGCACGGTGGGACCTGCTCCTAAAGCAGCATCCTCACACATTCCTCAGATGACTACTTGCTAGAGTCATTGCAATTATGTACAAAGTATGTATTAGTGGAGGAGGAGGGCAACAGGATACGCATGTCAAATCTCTGCAAACTCCCACTGCAGCACTGCTGAATGCCTGTTCATACCGTTACAGGAGTAAAACACAACTACACTATGCATCAGAAACAGCAAAAATGCATCTCGGATAAGATAAATCTTTTAGTCTCTACTCCTGGAACCAGACAGGGCTGGGCAGACACTTCATCTGTGCCCATTTTTTAAATGGGTACAGAATAGTTGCCATTATTAAAAGCCTTCACATTCTTCACATTTCTCCTTTCATCCTATGCTTGGCTTGACAGCTTTGCTCCTGAAAGCAGCAAAAGTCCAGAGGCAATTAAACACTAGTAAAGGTTTAGGGTGTCTCCTTAAGAATCTTTGTACATGGAGAATTAACAGCTATGCAGACTATTTAATAGTGATCATCATATCATGCATTTGCCAGTGAGACAAACAGGGCACAGCCAAGCTGTAAAGCCTGCAGATTTCTTCCATTCATGTTCTGTTTGATCTGACTTGCATCTCCACTGCCTTGATCTCATGTACTTATTTGGTGATACACGGAGTCCCTTATAGCAGCAGCGATCTGGTTGTCTTCTGCTTAATTATGGACTGATTTTTTCTATTTAGTGCAGCTTTTTCTACAAATGCCTCTGATTTGATAAGTATCAAGAACAGTATTTGTGGTGCTTCCAATACATTTTTTTCTTTCACTTAGAATTTTCTTATATTTTTGTTCTGTTCTATCAGAAAAATAAGTCACGGAAAATAATTTTGTAAATCTGATTTAACACAGCAGAAAAGGAATCTGACCCTGATAACTGAACCCTGGAGCATGTCTAAGGCCAAGGGTACAAACTAACAGGAGGCTGATACTGCAAACTTTTAAGTAATGCATAGTCGTGCCTCAACAGCAAAGCTGTCTACTAATGTAAGTGACTATATTTGATGTTTTGTTTAAAATTAGTGTCTCTTAGCTCCAATACTACATAAAGGAGTAAGCTGCCAAAAATACCACCCCATAACCTGACCTGATTCAAAAAGTTATATAAATACAGAAAATCTGCCGCTGTTTTTAAACAAGACAGATTTCACTTTGGCGGAAACTCAAGCAAGAACAGAAAGAGCAAGGTATTTCACTAACCTAACAACTGCACTAGATTTGGGTGCTTGATCTCCTTCATCACAGCAGCTTCTTTCAAGAACTCTTCCACCTCCATGGTATCTTCCTAGAAAAACAGAGAGGCAGAAGAAGGGACAATTGATCTTCATGAGCAAGGTCTGCTTAACACCACGTATCCAAGCTGAATATAAATGATAGCTTTCTTATCTCCATTCTGCTGTTCTGGCTTTTACTAAAGCAAAATATAACAGCCCTGAAAAGCTGCCTGGCTGCCCTGCAGCACAGCCAAGTGACAGATCTGCAGTACCCAGAAAGTGCTAGGCATTCTTGTTTGGTAGCTATTGTGGCTACCAAAGCAGTTGTGGCTGGTGAAGGGAAAACTCTCAGGATCACTGACTTAGTTCCCCTGCCTGGCTATAAAAATTAAGCTTGAAAGCTCCCTTACTTGGAGGGTATGTAGAATTGTAGCTGTTAATGTTGAAACAGAGGACACTGAAAAAAAAGATAAATGGAGAAGCTGAATTTTTCCAGGAGTAGGGGAGATGTTGTAGAGGGTATTTCCAACACCTTTAATTTCTTAAAGCTTCCACAGCTCTTCTGAAGGAAGGGAATTGGACTTGGTAATCATTTTTACAGATGTGACTTGGACATGCAGTTCCTGCAGGAGCTTGCTGGGCCAAAATTCCAAATTGTTTCTAAGCCACATACACTGGTGCAAGATTGATAAGCTAACTTTGTTCTGCAAAGCTACTCTCAAGCATAGATTTTATGCAGGTCAGCAAACTCCATTTTCTGATATTCATATCATTAGGTAGTATAATTGAGAACATTACAAATTTCCTCACCCTTATCATAAATGGTGAGCA
This sequence comes from Mycteria americana, assembly GCF_035582795.1. Taxonomy (NCBI): domain Eukaryota; kingdom Metazoa; phylum Chordata; class Aves; order Ciconiiformes; family Ciconiidae; genus Mycteria; species Mycteria americana. The sequence continues at coordinate 39,042,027 of NC_134371.1, forward strand.
AATAAACAGTGCACAACAATCTGAAAACTCACCTTTAATGTTTTCACAGCAACTGTGAGATTGTATTTCTTCCAGACACCAACGTACACCTCACCATACTGCCCGCCCCCCAGTTTGTGCTTCATGGTGATATCAGTCCGCTCCATCTCCCACTTGTCGTGGATGGGGGACACTCCATAGACAGTGGGCTTATTGCACTTGGGTGCTGGGTAATGCAAAGTTGTCACCAGTCCATCTGCTACTGTTGAGTGATGGTGCACTAGCTCTGCTAGTGTGCTGAAACGGCTTTCTGCTGTCACATATACCTGTTAAGAATGAACCAGGAATCTACTTAAATGAAGGCAGCTGGAAGCTTTCAGTAACACTGGAAAACAGGTACAGTAAAAACATTCTAGTAGGTTTAAAAAAAAAAAAAAAAAAAAAAAAAAAGGCAAGCTAAGGGAACCAGACTTTAGAGTATTTGTTCTCATGTTGTTGGGCAAATGAATATTAATCTGGGGGATTTTTACCTGCAGAAGGCAGCTAGATATAAGCTATTACTTGAGCGCAGTGCTGTCTCCTGCCTTGTGCTTTATAGGACTAGAAACTGGAATTCTTTTAGCCAAGCGCAAGGCCAGTTTCTGCATCACTCAACACATTGTACTGCTATTTGATAAAGGTTTCAAAATGCTGATCAAAACTGCTGACTTACCAAAGCTCTGCTTGCTCTAAGCAGACCAATGGAAAGGTATCACCACATCAAACCACAACTGCTTTGCTCCCTAGCTGTTTTCAGTCAGGATAAGTACCATCCGCACTTCTTCCAAAGTGGTGTTTGGTAAGTTACCACTGAACTCTTGGCATACATGTTCTTTTTTTATATTAATCAACCAGTGGACCTGTTTTCTCTCACATACACCTCTCTCTTAACAGCCTGCAACTTGAGATTCTGTGCCACCTCTTAATTAGCATCCTTATTTCCTCTCCCTGCAGCATTATCCAGAGATCCTTACCTTTCCATCTGAGGTGGTATTGATCCTGTAGTGGTAAACACGTCCTTCGTACCTGAGCGAGATAGATAGCTGCCCTGGGCTGCTCTCACTTTCACGAACCAGGAAGCTGCCATTGATGAGACTGCTCAACAGATACTCTGCTGCACTGCGTGACACTGGCCCATGGTACCATGAATGCTTTTCCAGGCTGTTCACTGGTGTGATGTAGTTGCTTGGTACCCAGCCCTGCCCATTCTTCGAACGTACCTCACTCCATTCACCATTCTGGTTGTAACCCAGGACTCGCAACTTCTCACCTATGACCAGAAAGAAAAAAGCAAAATAAGCACAGTGCAATCTATTGGGTCTCATTACGGGAGACACTCACCATCAACTGCCTAAGCCTGGGTTTGTAACTTAACAATAAAAATCTGCAGCAGTGATAACTAAACTGCTATCTATAAAGTATTTATGAAGTAAAGTTTCAGACAATAGCTAGTATACTGTTACCTAATTTACTGCAGTGTGATTGATGAACTCAAAAAAGCTTCCGGTAGTCCAGCTTTTTAGACTAGAAAGACTTTTTTTCTTGGAGGGATGCAGTTCACATCCTTCTTGAAGCCTTAAATGGCATGTGATTTAAAACAGTTCTGCAGCAGGTCATATTCTGATATATGTACTGAACAGAAATAGAAAATCTCTGTGCAATTCTTAATTCTTGATTTTGCCCCAGCTGAAAGTGCTGAATTCTGTTATCATCAATAATGTAAAGGTTTTCCTCTGCCCCTCCCTAAAATAGGTGTCTCAACGGGCCGGTGATTCTGGGAGCCTAGAACAGGAACCACTGTAGCTGGGGCTAGACTGTTCGGCAGTGTTACACAAAGCTGTGTCTGTACTAGGAGAACTGCCCGGCAGGTGTCTCTCCAACACAAGTGAGAGAGAGACCATCTGCTTATAATCATCAGTTTAGAGAATAATCTTCTCTAACTGCACTCATTCCTATTCCTACCCGGAAGATTCTCCTTTCTATTTTCTGTTGCTAAGTTTTCAACGTAGTAGCTGCTCTGCCATTCAGAGCCTTACCTTTGGTGATGCTGAGCGTGTTGTCACCACTTGCTACAAAATCGTAAAGTGCAACAAAGAGATTGGGATCGCTCTCAGTGGCTCCAAGCAGGTTCTCCTTGGAGCTCCATCTGATGGCTTCATTCAGTGCCTGGGGTTCAACATCGCAACCATAGGGGCGTTGCAGGGCCTCTGAAGAAAGAAGAGGAAATTACTTTGTGTACAATTGTAAATAGATCAAAACCTAGTGTACAGCAGAGTAAAGCTCCTACTGCACAATATGCTCTTTATGGAAAGGGAACACCACGTCTGCACATCTTAGATCAGTGGTTTTCAGTACCAACTTTGCTGACTCTTGATTCTATAGTTTACTTCTAAAGAGGGCGCCCTTGGAGAAGGTCATTAACTTCCTATATACCATGTAGCAAGTTGTGTATATAAAATTTCTATTTAATATTTATTATATATTTCTATTTATATACACCTCTTTTAACATATTTAGGCATTCACAGATAGAAAAATAGGGGAGAAATTAAAAGCACCTTTTTTTAAAAAAAGATGTGAAGTAGTGAAGGAAACCTTTCAATGCTGAAATGTTATGTTTATGTCTTTATTGTTTCTGTGGCTGAAGTAGATAGCCTGGATCTGAAACTAACATTACAAATACAAGTAAAACAGACTGAATTATGACACAAATGAGACCCATAGGTTGGGACAGTAACTGATTCAGTATTAGCAGGAATTATGGTGATTTGTGATACATTTCAAGGCTGTGTAAAGAAGAGGAGGAAAACTGACAGGGACAGAAAGTAGTAAGGATGATGCTAGGTATTTAGCAGCAGTGTTTCTGAATACCCAGGCAGTTCTGTTTTGCTATTTCAAAGGACAACTGATGCAAACTTGATAGTACAAGGGAGTGGGGGGAAGAATCAGACTTGTTTTATAGCAAAAGAAGAAAGTCCCCACAGTTCCTGTGATGATGAAAAAAATCTAAATACACGGGGGTTTGGAAAGAACTGTAGTAAAAAGCAAAACCATCCGAACACTTCATGGTAGTGCTATGCCAAGACCATCATTGGCTTTCTAACCCATACAGAGGTTTTCCAGGAACACGTAGCAGAATAAATTTCAATATTAAGAAAAGATAAAGAGAGATGATGTAGTTTCATACATGTGGGCTGCTCAAGGGGGCAAAAAAATATGAAGGTGTAAAGATAAAATATTTTATCTGATGGCACAATTGAGCTAAGTTCCTGTCCCAATATATATTTCCAAATTCTCTTGTTGAGCTTACTTACGGAAATTCACTGTAAAAAGATTTAATTAAACCAAACACAAAAAATCCTCTTTAAAAAGTTGGATGCTTTCTTCACTTTACAGTCATTGCTTTGGCCCATTTCTGAGGGGCTGAGAAGTCAGGCTCAGGATGTTTTTAAGCAGACCACTGCCAGAGAATGTGTATATAATACCCCCCTCCCCACACTCCCATGAGATTTACATTCGTGAGCAAGAGCTAGTCTATGAAGCACTTTAAGAGAGAACAAAGAGCTCAAATGCAATATAGGACAGGAAAACTGGGAAGTCAGCGAGACACAAAACAGGAAGAGACCTGTGCCAAGTAATAGGCAAACATATGCCAAATCTGTGTCACAGGACAGAGCTCAAGCCTGGAAAATGAGGACGTAGTGAGGTTCTCAGCATCTACATGCAATTTTTTTACTGTATTGTAGGTACATGAGAAAGTAGATGGTTGAGGTTTGTTCTGTTTTGTTTTTAAACACGTAGCTAAGTGGCTTTTGATTGCATTTCTGGTAATCATTCAGCGTTACACTGCTTGCATAACCTGCTCATCTTGCAATTACTTTATAACCTACTTCCCAAGCCTTGCCAAAGCAGCACCCTATCAAGGTTCTCCTAGCAAGAACAGAAATTACTAGAGATTAAGCTACTACAATGTCACTTCTTTGATTTCATTATCTGCAGATACAATATTTACATACACTTCTTGCTCCCAACCATCAACTGCAATTAGTTTTACAATATACTAACCCATCAGACTGGGTGCTATCATGGAAAACAGAGGAAATCCCAATGTCTGCTCAGCTACCTACATTATAGCATAGCTGCCAACATCCCACTGTAATTTTTTAGGGCTGGGTGTGTGCATATGCATGTCCAGTTGCTAAGCATCAGGAAAGAACACCAGTTCCTAAATCCAGCTCTGTTTATGGAGTAAAAATACATATTTAATTAAATAATACATTCTTTATACTCCTCCAGTGACTTGTGTTAGAGAGAGTTTCAGTGCCTTAGGCAAAGTCACTCAGCAAATGTGCTATACAAGAAATCTGACTGCTAAGGAGCAAATACATCTCTGCTAAGGAGCAATCACAAAAGCAGGCAGTGTTTCCAAAATATATCCGACCTTTCAGCTCCAAAATACCTTAATGGTGTTTAAATAACTTCCTACTTTCAATTATGTATCTGCCAAAATGTGAAAGGCTTTAAACAAAAATATATGCATTTGTTCTAAATCAAAGCATACTTTAAGTTTCTTTCTCAAGCCAGAAAAGCTCATGAACTGAGCATCCAACCCCTACTTAACAGACAGCACAGAGTTAAGCATTTCACCATGCACTCAATGGGTAAGCCTGAAGCAGCCTACTATCAGCTCAGCTCTGCTGCAGCAAATCCCATGACCAGCTAAGCCTGCCCACGCTGAGCCCAGCAGCGGGCACTTTAGCCAAGGCAAAACCAGCAGAAATGCCACCTGCTGCTTAGTGCTGAGCAGCTCTTCCCACATGAAACCATTTGTGGTGCTGTGCTGGATTGCCAGAGAGGACTCAAAGCAGATGTGGGACTACTACCACTTCCTCGGGAATGCCTGGGAGGCTGGCACATGTTCTTAACACCCACTTTATGTACAAAAAAAGCCAGCAGAAGTTAATGTTTGATGAGGAGCTTCAATCACTTAGCTACACTACTTACCTAAAAATCACATTACCTAAAAATCAAATGCTTTTAAGAGTTCATGTCTCACTAACTTCCTTCACTTTCATTTTTAGAGTGACTTGGATGCTTAAGTAACTGTAAAGGTTACCCAGTATCTCCTAAAGGGGAATTTACCAGGATATAAAAGTACCTATTGCAGGTTACTGTTACATAATAACCTATGCTGCTCAATACGGTGTGGGATCTATACCATCCAATATGTAAGGATATGGAAGGTCGGTGAAACATGATAACCGCATAGACCTCATTAAGGAAACTAAGATAACCAAAGCATATCACAAATGATACCACTCCAGCTGACTAGTCTGCAAGCTCTATTCACACCAAGAGTAAGGAAATGAGCTGGGAAGTTCTGTTTTATATCAGCTCTTTTTAAAGGCTAACCATAAATCATATATTACCACTTTCATTTCCTATACAATGGAAAACTTACATCATCATTTAGTGTACAAGTAATACATGGTCATGCGAGGAGGTTATGCTTCATCCATCTCCTTCCTTTTCTTTATTCCCACAATACAATTTGCTTCTCTCCGGATATGAATGCTTTTCCTGCTCAGCCAACATGTAAGGGGTGTTTTGTCCACCGCTCTTGTGCTGCCAACACTGCAATTACCAATCTCTTCAGTCCAAGAGCAGGAGGTAGTATACGCTAAATCTTAAATTTTAAAGTCACATCAAGTGCTGAAGTGGTCTCTATTTCTGAAATACTAACTGTGTAACTGCTCATAAAAATGAAGCATTTCAATAATCCTAAAACCCGGATAAAAGCAGGCAATCTCAGCCCTGATAGTGGCTGGTCTCGTACTACAAGAAAAAAGATAGACTTGAAAGGACCCACATCCTCCTTTGAAGCACTTGGAGAAATACAGGAAAGGGATAGCACAGCATTACACCCCTGAGCATCATACCTGTGAAACTCACGCCAGGCTCAGAGGCTTCCTCGCCAAGGCAGCAGAGCAGCTTGCCCTCTTTGCCATAGCTGCTAGACTGGAAGAGGACCGTCCCCACAATCATGCTGTGCGTTGCAGCAAGCAGAAGAGGCTGCTTGACACGAGAAGTCCCGGGCTGCCACTGCCACTGCAAACGCCACCACGTGCAGACGATCACTGCTCGCAAGGCTGTCGGCCAATGAAAAAGCAAGTGCTGCCGAGCGGGAGAAGGAGAAACTGGGAAAATCAAGCTCGGGGTTAGCGCGGTTATTAGCTGGAAGTGAGGGTGGAGCTTCCCAGAGAATGCTGAACAAACAGAGGATGTGGGGACTGGACTGCAAGTTGAAACAATTTTGAGATGAGCTATAAAGACAGGGTTTTGTTCCGTGAAAAGTTAGGCAACAAAGTGTTTGGGAAGAAAGCAAACAGTTTCCTTGGAGAAATTCCTTTGTACAAATTACAAAACAGATCACCCATTAAGTGGACTGCCCAGATTGATTCATTTTCCCACTCCACATACCATTGCTGGAGCACTATTTACATGAATCAACAGGAAACGATGTTAGTGAAAATACACGTCTAAGAGATGTACAAGCCCTGAGCAAGTAAATACTCTTGAACATTTCAGGATTTCAGAAAGAAACAGAAAGCAAGGGCAGCACAGTATGCCCAGTCTGAGCTGCATATTTGCTGATTTAGTAAGACTCAGGACAGCTCTCCAAAAGGGCATCATCAAATTACCTCTCAAAAAATGTAAGATTTGTGGGATGAATTCTTTAAAAGCCCTAGTTTTCTAGCAAAGGCTGTATGGTTTGTAGCAGGACAGGCTCCTCCTAACACATGGACAAGGAAGGGTTAAAGAACAAGCCATGACAATGGCAGTCTCACACCTGGGAGGGTGGTGGGCCTGCAGAGGGGTATAAAAGGGAGCAGGGAAAGAGAAATAAGTGGTTTGGCCATTTGTAGGGGGAGAAGAGCTGTTGCAGCCCAAGAAAAAAAGCAGCATTTCTATAATCCATGAACTCCACCATTCTGTGAGAAAGGCAGCTGCACCACATGATGAGGGCTCAGATCAGGCTAAAGGTAAGAAATGAGCAACCTGGCTTAGTCCAAATGTTTGTGTTTGTAAGGCTGTGCATGTGGAAAAACACTATATAAGATTGTGGATATGCTGTGGTGATGAGGAGTTGCTTTTCCCCATATGGCCTGTGACATGAGTTATTTCCCCCGCCACCATCATCTAACATATGTGGAAAAAATAACCAGACAAAGAAAATACCTTAGGATACCTGCATACTGTTGTCTTCCTAAAGTTCTGACAAGTGGGTGACCTTCTTTCCTTCTCCTACAAAACCAAGCTCAGTGAATCCTGCAGAGTGCTACTCAGTAGTTTTTGTTTCAGTTTATTGTTTTCTCCCCTCTCTTATGTGCTCCGAGTACTCTTAATTACACTAGTATTTGTACTAACCTTTGTGTATCTACCAATACACAAAGAAAAAGCAGAATTTTTAGGCAAAGACAGCATAGCCTCAGAAACACATGGATGAGCGTTGTGACAAACACTTTTCCGGTGGGTCTGAAATGGTACCAGGAAATGGCAAGCTATATGTGGATTTGTGACTAAATTAGCCTTAGCTGTAATAGTTAAAAATGTTAATAACCAATTTACTTGTTAGTTAAAATACAACAGATGAGTAATTGGTATCTCTGGACCAAAGAAGGATTAGCAGAAAGTTAGGTTGGATTAATAGCGTAACTTGCAAATATATCTACTGAACCTCTCAATTTTAGCCTCTGTCAGAAGAGTATCCTTAGCTAAAGCCTAACAGCTGTCTGGTCTGTTAATGAGCTCCTGATGTGAATCAAGTAGTGGCCAGCACTGGCATCATGGGCAAGTAACATTTTGGCTGTAGGCTTCCCATAGCAGGGCAATTCTGTCCCTGCACCCTTCCAGCCACCCTCCTGAAGGTGTTTCTCAGTGGGAAGGACATGGGGTGTCCCTGCACAGTGTGTAGCTGTTCATAAGGTCCTGCCAAATGCACCCAGGCAGAATAAAATCAGGCATCTTTCTACCTTCCAGATGAGCGTTATTTCTTTTACAACTGATTTTCCTAGATAGTTATTTTACATTGGAGGCCATCACCTTGACATCTGCATCCTGTTCCCTTCACAGTAAGTGCACAATATAAAATCTTAATTCTGGTATGCTCAACTTCCTCGGTGGAAGAATCCACCTTTCAGGCACAGCAGCTCTTCCCAGCTCTTTAGACTATTCCCTGTGGTGCCCTCCAAAGCCGCTTCCTGAGAGTGGTTACCCTTCCTGTACAACTTAAATCATCCATTTAGAAGCATTTCTCTAGTTCTTCCAGCAGCGGGAAAAAGTTGGATATAAGGAAATCTTGCTGACTACACTACTTTGAAATGTATAGTTCAGGGAGCTTCTAAAAAATTCGCTGTACTCTGAACTTATGAACCAACTGTCAATGTCTCTTAAACAAAAGAATATGTAAATAGCAATATAACTCTGAAAAAGATTTGGTGGTTTTGGCAGCAGGCCAAAGTGACTGGTTTGTTAATGAAAGGAAGACAAAGAAAGAGTTATAGGGTAAATACTGGTTATTGCATACAGTCTCAATCTGATATCTTAGCATTTTACATCAAAAACCATAGAGTGTATATATGTATGTATATATACATACACACACACACGGTGTTTTATCTTATGGCTTCTCGCACGCCTCTCTTTCACAAAGGGACACTTGAACGCAAGGCCACCAAGATCCCTGCATATGCCACATCTTCAACTTTATTTTCACTTTGAGTTTTCAAACTAAATACCAATATAAATATACATGATGCCATTTAACCCACAGACCCATTTTATATGCTTGCTTTTAAGACTACCAAAGAATAGGCATTGGTCAACTTAGAGCATAGAAAGTAGACCATTGAGTAACTAACGACTGCTAGTATAATTGATATTTTCCACTGCATCTTCAAAACGTACATCACTTTACATCACTAGACTTCAAGATCTTTAACCAGCTTGTTAGTGGGCGGATTTCTGCCTTAATGAATACAAGGAAACAAAATTGATAACACAGCAGCAAGTGGGTTTCCTATTTTGCTGACATGATTGGCATAGTATCAAGTTCTACAGTAGCTTTGTTTCTGAAGCCAAGTCTCAGCACTTCCTACTAACCAAAAATACTCAAGGCAAACTACATACTAAAAAGCAAACCAATGCTGAACAGGGCAAGTTCCTGCTGTCTAATAATGTGGTAGCATAGAAGCAGACCTATGAACTTTCTTTACCCTATAACAGACTTCAACTCTTACCTAAATGGACCACCTAGTCTTTCTGCTGACATACATGTGGCCATGAAAAACACCAGTTTAAAAGAGTTCAGACAGCTTACATATGGCTTTGGCAAAATACAGGCAACCTAACTAAATGCCATTCCTAGGTGTTCCTCTCCTGCAAGCAACCAGACTCTTAATAACGTGGTTTGCTTGAGCTAAGCACAGATCCATAGTTAGTCTTCAGGCCTCCCACAGAGCGGTGCAACGTTGTAGTACTGTATAAAGCACTGAATAAAGCCAAGAAACACAGCTCCAAGCCAAGAACTTGGGATGGGCAAGGAATAGGTTTCTATTTATGGTACCAGGCTGGGAGAGACAGAATGGGAGGAGACTTGAGTCAGCGACAAAATTGCATCATGAACAGCTCGCATCATGTAAAAAGAAATGTTTCAAGCCAAGCTGGTAGCACCGTCTTGCCTCAATTATCAACATATATCTGAAATAGAAAAGGTTAATAAAACTGATCTTTGGTATCAGAGAGAGAAATATATGGAGAAACATAAAAGCTCTCCATACACCACACCTCTCGGGAGCAGATTTATTTTGCAACATGATAAACTGCTGCATATGACATTCTCCTGCACTTATTTAATGGTTAAAAAGGTGGGTCTTTACCTAGAAGATGTGCTTTTTGGCTCACTTGATATAAAAATCCAAGGGAAGACAAGGTTTGGGTTTTTGGTGTTACTGAATTTTAATTGGTAGGAGAGAGACAAATTGATCTCAATTGATTTAGTTACACCAATGTATGAAGAATTCAAGACACTGTCTGTCTACCTGAACATTACAAGAGGTTAGCTATGTTAAGATTTTTAAAAAGCCAAACAAACCAATGTTGATAGAAGGAACCATCTGTCTTCTGTTTCAGTGGTTCCAGTTATCCTCTCCCTTTGTTATTAATGCTATCAAACAAATAGAAGTGTCCCCTCAGCCCATTTTTTTGCTCAGGTGTTAGTGACACATATGTATACCACTTCTCCCAATATCAACCTAATGCAGCACTTCCCTATTTTTCCCTCAACTAATTTCTGGTAAAGAAGTATCTTTTTGGTGCAGAATCCAGTATGAAATAAATCAAGCTTAAGCTCCAAAGTATTAATTTGAAAATCTTCATTCATTCCTTGTTGAATGCAAGATGCATAAATCTCTTCATAGATCAACAACTGTATAGGCTGTAAGTGACTGAACCTTCTACTGAAGCATTTGGTAGCATTGCTGTTTTAAGAGAGAATTTCAAAAGCAGATGAAGTATTGATCATCTTCAGTACAAACTCTGCTAACTCAATAGACTGGCTCTCATTACCTCTAAGATTTTCTGTGCTCACAGAACTCTGGCAGGAAAGTGACTCTGAGATAAATGCAGGCAGCAAAATGATGCAGGCTTTTAGATGCATTTAAAAAACACTTTAGGGTGAGGAACTCATGTGAGGACAGGAGAGCTGGACCTAACAGTTATTAAAAGGTGCAACAGATGTTTCCTGTCACAGGTACTGGGAATGGTCAGAAGCACCAACATCCACTCAAAGTACCAATCTGACTTCTTTGAATGTGCCTCTGGGTGAGGAACCAAAACACAACAGATAACAAGAAAAATGCTTTCCTGCAGTGAGAAAGATTTTAATGCAACTAAACTTATGTACAAAAAGGATTTTGGAATGAAAAGCTACAAGTGTAACCTCCTTGCAAAATCCTGAATGCTGTATCAAATGATTTGTTACCTTAATTACTAAGGATTTGTTCAGCTCCTATAAAGCTAGTCAGCTTTGCAATTGCTGGTATCTAGAAACAAACAGAGAGACCACCAATTTTAAATGCTCTGTATTACATACCTGTTTCCATTGAGTACTGAGGTGATGAAGTTCCAATCTTTGTTCCTCTGAATCCTGCCTATAGTGGACAGTAACTACTCCCACAATGACACTTCTAGGGAAAGGAGTGCTATGAAGGGACACCCAGCTTTCAAAGATAACTGGGAACCTGCATACATGTAGATCAAAAGTCCATTTCACATTCTTCCTCTGTCGTGGTAAGTTCCAGTAAACTTTTCCAGTATGCAGGGTAAGAAGGATTAGATCACCCAGTCCTTCTCCAGGAAAGGTGGGATGGCCAAACATTATGACAGCTTACAGCAAGTCATTTAGCATTGTTTTAATCAGTACTTTGGGAGAGAAGTTGCTTAGTGTGGATTACACTTCACTCCAACAGAATTCCTGAGGAGTCATAATACTGGCCAGATCAAAGTCAAGATATTATCTACCTCTAAGCAAATCAAATGAATAGCTATTTACTAACACAGTGTTAAGACAAACATTTGCAGTAAGGGCTCTTCTGCAAAAAGAATACTTGAAAAATCATGGCTAAAATGACCCCTAAGCAAGCCAGAAATATCTACACTAATGAAGTCTAGCTGGTGAGAGGTTTATTTTGCAGATGTAAAGCACTAACTGATGAGACCTTTGAGTTAACATGACATAAATGTCCAAGCTGCTTTTCAAGTGACATAATTACATCATATTAAAAGTCCTACAGTATTAGGTACTCTCCTTAGACTCAGCACCTGGAACAATGACCACATTAAACTCTTTCTCAGCTGGCTTTTTGAAATTTATTTTTAGCCTTCCTAGTTACAGGGAAAACTTGGAAAGAGAAGGCAGAGCATAACTCGCTGACTTGTAATCTCAGGAGTGAAAGAAAACGCCAATCTAACAGCCCAAATTTGAGCTGGTATCACAAATTGAGGCCCAAGTAATTATTTTTGCAAGCGCCTTGGATAGGCAGCACTGCTTACCTTTTAGAGGATATTCGGAGGGCAGAGCTCCCCAGGTGAGCTGATATAGCTTCAGTTTCCAGTACATGAGTTTAATTTTTTAATGGAATCCCAAAATGCTTGTTAGCACAGATGCGACTTCTCAGTTCCATCCACCCACACTGAATATGCAGCAACTGGCAAAGCTACACAGTACTTCTGTTTTAAAAAAAATTCTCTAGCTAAAAATAAATCACAAAACTGTCAACCTCATTTGTCAGCAACTAATATGCTGTCCAAGCCATTGTCCACAGCCATTTTCTTCTCTTGAACAAAGAAGGGTTTTCCTTATTAAAATATTTACTTCATTTGACTAAAATACTCTTGTGATCTTGCCTCCTTTGAAATATATTTGTCTTAGAAAATAAACCAGCGTTTCCTTTCCTCCAAGAAAAGCCGAGCTTTAGCATGAATACTTGCCCAAAAATTGCATGCCGTCTTGTTAACTTCAGATCCAGGGAAAACTCTTAATGTGGATGCTTGTCAGGAGATCCCCAGAGTCTGACATTCAGCTGAGCCCTGGCTGGGGGAGTTCTAGTTGACTTGCTCCTTCTCAGCCCTATAGGCTGATTCACTTTTGTGGGGAGCAGCGTGAACACGCGTGTATGAAGTCAGAGAAACACATCCATCGCACTAAACTTAGTTACTGGCTGCTGCGCCACTTCCCGTTGGCGAAACCCAGACACTTGTAATTGGCTCCGCTGACCAGACAAGGGACTCCATTCACCAGCACCGTTTCCAACAGCTGCTAAATAACCAGGGTAACACAAACCCCAGCCTAGGCAAAAGGAGAATTCCTAGCTCAGTGCCGACAGCTTTGCAGTTTCGGGCTGTGTCACTACATTTGCTTTTTCAAATCTACTAACAGCAGTGTTTAGCCCTCATGTGTCTGAGTCCAGCATTAAGACCAGAATGTACTCACTGAAATAACATTTCTGGAAAATCCTTTCTGGGTTATGGCAGAATTAATACAGCTTTGAAGGAAAAGAGATGATAGTGAGACTGAGCAAGTTCAATACTCCTATTCTAGAAGTAATCAAAGCTACAAAAAAGTCACTGTTTGAATTGCTGGTGTAGTAATAAACTCAGTTTTATTACAAAGAAGGATAACTGTAAATTAATAGACAAGGATTATTAATAAGTTGAGTGAGTCTGGATTGAAAATGCAAATACAATTAAGTAGGTTTGTGACTGATATTATTCAGTAGATATCTGATACTTTTGGACAGAATAATAAAATAAAAACAGTGTTTTAAAAATAATTAATTGAAGAAAGGTAAGACTAGCCAATCAATATATTCAACTTGAAGGAATTTTATGCAGCTAAGATACAAATGTGTATTTTACATACATCTGCTACTGTAGTGGTAACATCTACTGTAAAGTTAGGCATTGAGATTATTTTTTCTTTTTAGGAAGTACAAGTACTTCTTGGTTGTTAACATCAAAACTATAGAACGTTTAAAGGAAGTACGAAAAAGTCCTGCCTCTCAGATTTAGCAGAACACTTAACAATGTCAAAAGCAAGTCAGCTATCTGACAACTGGCATTCTTCAGTCACGTAACAACCACCATACTGGGTCACGTATAGACCAGCATCCTGCCGTTACCATTGCCAACAGAAGTTGCCTGGGGAAAGGGTAATGATACTATTCCAGAATACTTTCCAAGCCTCCAACATGTTGCAGCTCAAGGTCTTTCTGAGCCAGAGCTGGCATTGTTGTTGTTAAACTTCCTAACAGGCTTCATGATTTTGTCCAGTTGCTGTCTGAAGTAATACAAACTAAACTCATAGCATAAACAATATTCTGCCACAATGTTATCAATAGCTCAACTGCACGCTGTAGAATAAAGAACAGGCTCTTACTTGTTTTGAATGTGACATCTGCTAGTTTCATCTGATGATCCTCAGTCTGTACAGTGGCAAATCCTGAACAGTGACTACCTGTTGGAGCTTTCCCTGCCACTTGTGACTTACAGTCCTTTATCTTATTCTACCTCAGCCACCTCTCTTCCAGGCTGAAGAGTTTGTCTTTGGCAGTCTGATGTTGTTACTGTCTTTGGTCACCTTTAAACAGTTCTCCGAGTTTTTTCTAGCTCTACCATAACAACCCTCCAGATAACCAGATCAGAATTACATGCAGTATTCAAACCATAGCTTTGTACAGTGGCAGAACTATGTGTTTTTCTATTCCTAACGCTCTGCTTTTTGGACTATAATTCTAAACGTTGTCATGATACTGTCTTATTACACCTCAAAGTTTTATTTCTATTGTTGTAGTAGTCAGCTCAGAGCTAAATACCTCATATGCAAAGCTAGAAACATTTTCCCTCTGTGTACCACATTCCACATGTTTACACTGAATCATGTACCACTTTTTCAACCTGCAACCTCCTGCAATTCTTCAGTCAACTTTTGTCTCTGCTGTCTTTAATAACTTAATATTATTAGCAACTTTACCGTCTTGCTATTTGCTTTCTTCCTCTTCACATCATTTGTCATAGTCTGATAGCAGCTTTTAATTACAAAACAGGTGAATTGAAGAAAAGTTAGAAAGTTGAGTAAAAAACATTTTCTTTATTCCTATTTGACAGCTGCTTCATTTCTAGCACCTTTTCACTGAACAAAAACATTAATGCATTCCAGCAAGTTATATACTATAATCAGTGCTTAATACTGGTTAAGTCAATGATCTGTTAAGTTAAACTGGTTAAGTTAAATGATCTGGTTAAGTCATCAGATACTGCTATCCTATGGTGAGGAACATTTAAAAAACAAGACAAAAATGACTTTGCAAGGGAAACCACTGAACTAGAAGACTGGTTAAAGAAGGTATAATTGGCTCCAGGGACAAATCCTGCAGGAGATGGGAAACTTGAATGTGCTTGGATGCAAACAGAGCAGAAACATCCTGTAGATGATGTTTTTTCTACTAATTTGTTTTCAGAGCAGTAAAGAAAAGCAAACAAAGTGCAACAGTCTGGAAAAGAGTGACTTAATTCCCCAGAAACATCAGGCCAAATCTTTTGACCAGGTTAAAGATTGCCATTTCAAAAACCAGAAACTGCATGGAAAATGCTTAGATTAACCTTGAATTAGGCTAGCAAGGACAGAATATGATCTATAGAAAAATAAACATCATAAAGGAGGTAGCTGCAATTCCAGATTTATCTAATAATTGGTCAAAAGACAAATCCCCACAAGAGCCAAGATCTGTTGCCAATTTACAATGCTAAACTGAACACTAACTGTTTGTTTTTCTATAACACTGTAAATATTCCCTCCTTGAGCTGGATAAATATGGAAGAGGAAAATAGTTGTATGGATTTTTCTAGGATTGTAAAGGGTTTTGAGGCAATCCTAACTAAATGAAATCCTACTTTATGGAATTGGTACCACAAAACCCTCTATTCCCCCGGAATAAGAGGAGACGGATGATGTAAGCTGTATTGTAAGAGTAAGGCGGGCTTTTCAAGACTGGATTATGCACAGTAACTTAAAAGCATGCCATGATTAACAATGAGAGGGGAAGGGACTAATGCTACCTTAACCCCCTCAAAATGCAGATGCTCTAAAAACAAAATATAGACAAGTGTTGTTTTGGACTGCTTCAGTAATGAAGTTCAACCAAGTGTTACTCCCCCGATTTTAAGCAAATCTAGTCCTCTTTTGTTCTGATTTTCATCATGTTGCATAGAGGTTTTTGAACAGCAATGCAAAATGACAAGGAAAGTATTAACTCCCTTCTAAAACAGATCCAACAACTAGAAAAAGCAAAAAAAAATATTTCAGTTTGTCACTTGCTTGCCACACAATTACTTGACTAATTTTTCCTGTTCAGAGGGTGAAACAACAACTCAATGTTGACACAGTCAGGGAATAAGACCCACTGCTAGTTATTTAAAGAGCCTTCCTCCCACTTAATACTGGCGTAGCTGTCCGAGACATCTCTCCTGCTGCCAGTATTTGTGGTGGTACGACTGGGATGCTCAGAGGATTGGTCAGTATATTGTCAGCTGTTTTTAACTGAAGGCTACTCTAGCCTCTATTACTGCTTCTGCCTTTGGGTGCCACCTCCCCCAATGCTTAATTTACTTTATTTACTATATATATTCTGAGGAAGGAAGGAAGAGGGAAAGGGCTAGAAATTCCCGGTGGAGGTCTAACATTGCGGCTCACTCAGCAGTTCATTTCCTTTCTCTCTCTGTAAGTACTGGTTAGTTCCTAAATTGCATCCATCTACAACATCAGTTTTTGTGGATTTTTACTGTGGACAGTAACAGTGCATCATGAACTGGGAGGATGCATCAATATTACCTTGCCTCTCCTGGCACTGGTAAGAGTTTTTACATCTGCAGAAATGGTAGCAGCAACAAGTAGAAATGCACAGAAACTGCCATTCAAGTTGATAGAAGTTATCACTGATGTACGTGAACAAGACAAAAATATGACTAAGTCATACACATCAGAGAAATCAAGCCATTTATATAGCTTGTAGGAGTACTTGCAGCCCACAGGAGGAATGCTATCTGTAGTCTATCACCATCAATCAAAGAGTGAGGAAATTGATGAATTGCAAGATGACTTAACCTAAACTAGAAAATAAGATCTCTGATAAAAGAACGTTAGTTGCATTCAGTTTCATGGCAAGATTTTTGCCAGTTGTGCAATACTGCTTGCTTTGAGAGAGGTATCTAAAACTGCTTCTCAATTCAGGAGTGTTTTATGAAATGTAAATTTTGAACTGAGTTTGAGACCAAAGTCTAACTGAGCCATCCAGAAGGGAGCTTGCTTGCAGCATCCCCACATCTTCTGGTTTGAAAGCCCAAGAAAGGTCCCTTTATCTTGTTAAATTAGGTGGTTTTTTTTTTCTAATTTGACAGAGTTCCACCTCATTCCTTCTTCCTCCCACTCCACAGAAAAACATTCCCAGTTGTTGCTGGCCTATATAGGTTGTCAGGACAGCTGACTGCTTGGATTACAGAGGACTATATTGTATCCCCTCAAGAACCAGCCACACTAAGTGCTTCCTTTGGGACCAGGGCTCACTACTGGGCTGATACCAGCACACCAGGTGCTGCCTTGAAGTTGGAAATTCCAAGACAACAGGCAGTCCTGCAAATGCTCCTCTCAAAATCATTCTCCCTCTGGAACCTCTTACAGTACAAACCTACTCCAAATCAGATATTTGAGTAATCAAAAGCATGGTGAACTTGTACTCAGTTCTGACTTAGCCTCTTAAAGCAAAGGGACAGAATGCTGTCTTCTGCCTTTTGTCCAGGTACCGGAAACTAAAGTTTCTGGTACGTGGCTTTTGGGAGCTTGGGAGAAGATTTTTCAGTTACATTTCTACTATTTACAGCAGTTACCTATGGCAATCCTGTATTTAAATGTTTTCAAAATAACTGTAGCTCTCCTCAATGCAGTAGTTAGAAAGCAGAACATTTACCATCCTAGATGGTAAGATACTGGTGTAGATGCTACTTCCAGCCAAGGGCTTTCACTATCTCATCCTTACGGAGACCTCTTACTTAGCACTACTGCAAGACAGTCAATTGCTGCCAGCTTCTTGAGGTGCCACTGAAACCCTGCCTCTTTTAGGGCATTTCTCTATTGGAATTCCATGCTGTTGTGACATGTTACTTAACTCTCAAACTTCTTTAAAAAAGTACCCTTGAGGTAAACTACAAGACAGTAGTTTACCTCAGGTAAACTACAAAACTACAGGTAAACTACCTGTAAGGTAGTTTATGAGGTAGTTATGAGGTAAACTACAAGAATTGCTATTTGGCAAGCAACGGAGCATCCAGAAGCAGACACAATTAACTTCAGATTGAAAGCTGCTGTACCATGTAGGCTTCAAATGGGGTCTTTCAGCTTAGAAAGAATTTATAGAATCAGAAGCTAATTAATATTTGAAAGTTATTTGAAGGGTCTTCAGAATTAATGACATGTTTCCTGCTCATCTACATCATTGCCAGAAACAGTCTTCCCATTGCTTTCAAGCTACTTTAAGGACTTAAAGCCAATATAACTATGTGCTGCATGGGCTGCTTAGAAGTAACAACTTCCTGGATAGGCTATAGAACTGAGCAGATGCCAAAACTGTCAAAAACAGTAGGGAAGCGAGGCAAGGAAAGATGTTTATATGGACATATTATTGCTTTGAGACCTAAGTCTCTTACAATCTAAAATAAAGCTTACAAGCATAACAATGTTAAATTTTTGTAAAGCCTGCATGGTCAGTCCCTGAAAAACTGAACCAAGAGCTGAAATTTAGAATCCTGGAAGCACCCAGCACATTTAAGCTCCTCCAGCAAGGATGCTGAAGCTCCTGCATGAAGCACCAGAAGAGATTCTGGGGCAAACACCCCTTAATGTCATGCTTTCATCATGAACAGTAGACTGCCTGTGTCCCTAAAAAAGGAAAACCTCTGAAGCACCCACAAAGACCAAGTGAAGCACCCATGAAGATGAACAGCACACAAATCCATGACTGAAATACAAAGGTGAGAGCCTGGTGAATATCCAGCAGAGACCTGCATTGAGTACAAAATATTCTTTTTCACTAAAAAGACCAGTAAATTAAACATGTGGGGTCACACCTCAGGTTCTGAAGCCAGAAAAGCTGAGTAATAGCAAACATCAAATTGTCATGATCAAATACACCAAGCAGAATCAGCCCTCAAAAGGACTGACTAATCTAGGTTGGCATGTTCTCTTACCAGTAACATCAAATGTGACTGTTTAGTAAAACTTCTATATGGAGAATTGGGTCGAACTAAAATGCAGCAGAAGATTACCAGTGTAAGCACTTAATTCCTAATTACTAGAGAAACTAGACTAACAGATTTATTCACAGAACTGAGACTCTTTTGGCAGAAATATTGGTCAAATAATCCATTTGGTTATCCAACTTCAAGTTCTCACCTAGTTCAGCTTGAAGGACAGCTAGCCTTTTCCTTTAGCCATCAGTCTCACCAACTCAAAGACAGCAATGAAGAGCTGCTGTTCATAGGCACTGGGTTATAATCAGCTTTTCCTTCAAGGCATTCATGTGTAGCATGGTAGAAAGCCACTAAGGCCAAGAACTCAACAAGCAGTGAAGTAAAATATATGTTAAAAACCCCACCCTTAAACCAGATAAGAGGTGATCCTATTCTTAGAAACTTGGGGAAGTAACCTCTTACAAAGAGATACTGCCTTTGACTCTTGAAGCATCTGAGTTAGCTCACTTCTTAATTTTGAAGATTCTAAAAGGACAAATTTCAGGGGCTCATTTCAGATAGCGCCTTTCTAAAGAGATACAATGCCAAGTGCCTGTGTATAGCCTATTAGATTTTTTTTTTAGTAATCTTAAACAGGATTCATCAAAGCCCTCCCCCAGGCACAACAGACAAAACCACTCAATTATTTTGCTAAGGTTTTGAGGGTGCGGACTGACCATGTGGCTAAGTGAACCCAGCAGGCAGCTGCTGCCAGATCGGTGGTTGTTTCCCCTGCTCCCAGCTGCCTCCTTTGCTGCTTCCCACGTGCTCACACCCACATTCACCTGATGCGCAGCAAGCTGGGTCAGGAAACCAAACTAGCACTTCAGAGTTTTGTTGGTTTAGCTCCCTGGAATGGCTCACCACAGGGCTAGATGAGAACCAGTACTGGTAAAGAAGGAACACGGTGGTGGTGGGGACAAGCTTCTCTTTTGACAAGTTTTCATCAGTTCAGCCTTATCATATTGTAATTCAGATGACCAGGATACAAACAGGCTATATCCTGTAAACATTTACTTCAAGAGTAGGTATTTCCTAGACCAACTTACAACCATCTCCATCATAGAAAAAAAATTAATGCAAGTATTCTTACTCTGAAAATTCCTGGTGTATCTTTTGCAAATTATGTATTGTGAATATTGCGGATAGATTATTTATAATGGACTTCATACTACTGCTACTGTTGGCCCCATTAAGGGGAAATTACATTAGACACAATAGACTCATGCTCTAGCAGCAGGACTGAAACTAAATGATTCACCCAATTAAAATATATGGAATCTAGCGATTTTACTTCTAAAGAAAGGGCAGGGCTTCCTACATAATGACAGGTACAATATAATTATGGGGAAACCGACAGTCTTGGCTTTGTTCTTAATACATGAAAGTGGCTGCTGTAATCCAAGAGAAATACATAAAATGGAGGTTGTTCCTTTAAACTGGGGGAGGAAAAATAAACTGGGTGTGGAGGTCTCAAACCAGTTTTATTGGGCACCTTGCCAATGTTATGAAAGCAGTATATCACTTAAGGGTGGTAGCCTACTCTCAAAGAAAAAATACAACTGGAAAAATCAGCATGTGCAAATAAAAGGTGCAACCTGGGCAGGGGAAAAGAGGAAGGAGAACTGAGAGCACAGTGGTAGAGCACAGAAAAACACTATGGTCTATATGAGCATTTATGTTTAGAGGGATGTGGCATCTACACAGGCTCAGACCACCAGAACTCGACCTCTATAAAGAGGTTAGCATTATCTTGACAACTTGAATGGGGATATGTAGCCGTTACAACCACCATTAGAGACTTATGAAAAGAAACACTTCAAATAACTCCTTACCTTAATTAAGATTCATAAACTGAGCCTTCTGCAGCTGTTGAGATTCATCTCCTGTTTTTGTCTGGAGATCTGGGGTGGGGATCATTGTGGAGAGCACAGACCCTGGCAGACATGAATGCTAACTGCGCAGCTGTCTTCAGAGGCACGCTGCTGAAAGGACTCTGCATTCCTCCTCAGAGACCAGGCCTCAGATGCGCAGTTGTATTTTTTCAGATTTAAAATTGCATGAGTGCTACCATACAAAGTTGAGAGCGAACACATGTCATCCAGTGATGTGCCTGTTTTTACACACAAGGCAGTCAGGAAACAGCAGCATGAGTATCTCACCCCAAACAGTGAAGTCTTTCTAAATCTAGGTAATTGCTCTCTGGAGGTTGAGTTGTTCTCCAGACTTGTGACAAGATGCAACGATATTTTTCCAATGAGGATATGAATTCTAGTAAGACTTATTCCTAAACCGTCTAGTAGGTAACCATCTAGCCTGCTCAGATGTCTACAACTAAACAATAAGGTCCACAATTCTTGCTGAAACACTTTGTTAGTAATTTAAGAAGAAAAGAGAAAGACAATGTATCAGATCCCAGGCTTCTGCTGAGGCCATACCTGTTTTGTGGTTGACTCAGTAGTGCTAACCATGCTGTACCCTTCACTAGCAGTAAATGCTTATTCTTGCACGCATTAAATTCACAGCCTACAGAAGATTCTCAGTCAGGGCATGCTAATATTATGACTTGATACTACATGGGATATTTTTATAGCACTTGATATCTACAGTGCCTCACAGTTTTGATATTTAATTCTCTTGACAGCCCTACAGAGTAGGGTAAAATTTGTACTCTGCAGAAGAAGGTCTAAAGCAAAGAAACAGTCATTTGCTAAATATCTGACTGGAAGCTATGGCAGAGCAGGACTTAAACGAGTTGATCAGCCATCCTTCCTGAAGTGCAATGCTTAGAGCTTTTGTTACAAAATCCTTACAGTATCTAACTAATGAGTAACACTTTCAATACAAAGACATAAGAACATGTTGAAAACAGCTACTGTCTCAACTACTGAGGTTCTCTAAACAAAAACTCCTACACTTCCTCACCCTAATGAAGTAGGATTAGAACAAGTAGCTTTATGTTCAAGCATAAAAAAAGGGAAGAAAATCTGTCATAGGGCAAAGCACAATAGAAAGCCTCTACAGTCAAACTTGGAAAAGAAAGCATGGTCCTGTGGAAAGGGTGCTGCGTTAGCAGTTCTGCTAGAGACCTGCTGCATAAACCATCTTGTGTACTCATGCCTCTCACTTACCTGTACAATAAAACACTGTCTTCCTTTTATAAACTTACTACTCTACCAGTGGAAAAAAATTAGCTAGCTAAATAGCATTAGCTATTAGAAAACAGTTTTCTTAACTGCAGGGATTTTTACTCATGTCTATCTCAATTTTTTAATATTTAAACAAAGATGGTACGTTCATGGGGAGAAACCATTTTCTTCAATTCCTGCATGTCTGCATTCCTGGTTTTAAAGCTGGCATCCTTTGTCAGCAAGGGCAAGGAACTGGGGAACAAACTGTTTCACGAAGAGCACAGAGTCAGATAGGAAGACACTGTGCTAACAGGGCAAGAAAGAAGAGGGCCTACTCAAGAAAACAATAAAACATGAGGAAAAACCAGGCAAATTAAGTTATGCAAATGTAACCAGATGTAACCAAAATGATTAGTTCGTTCTTTTGTAACTAAGCAACATAGAGACAGGAGCGGGGTAGACAATATTTTAATGTTGTGTTTGTACATCTATGGCTATGGATATGCTACTATGCCCAAAGACAATTGGACGAGGAGTAGTACGGTCATGCTGCTATGTTCCCAGTACAGCCCCAGCCCATCTTGACAATGAGTCGAGGGTGGTTAGAATAATTGTTTTGTGTTAAGGGTGCCAAATCATTGTTAGGGACCATGCACCATGAAGAAGGAAAACGGGTTACATAAGCAAGGTGGGATTGTGCATGTCCAGAAGAAGGGGTCAACTAAAGGACACACCTATACGACCACCAGAGACGCCACAGAAGCCCCTCGGAGCTCAAGGACGCATGTGTAATGACCACACAAATATGATAATTAGTTCCAGGAAATAGAATGAATATGTATGGTCATTCCGGGAAATTTGATGCATATGTATGTAATCAGACAATATAAGCTTTGGTTGATGTAACCTGCGGTATGGACGCTAGGTGGAACGATCCCCCGTGCATCCGGCGCCGCAATAAAGAATGCCTGCTTCTTAATACTACATTGGTGTTAAGGAGTTTGATTCCCGATTTCGGTGACACAAACAATAGGAAGGATAAAAAGCAAAGAAGAAACAGAAGGTCCTGTACATTGAACAACACAGAAAAGAACTGCAGGGGCAGAAAGTGGCCTTAAAGCAAGGAAAAGTAGAGCAGCAGCGTGTAATAGAAGATCCCCACAGTACAGGGTTGAATGTTATACAGCAAAGGAACAGAATAACAGAAAGACTAGACTAAGCTGCTTTGCTATGATTTTACCTGTCTCATTTTCAGATTGGATATGGCTCAAAATAAAGATACAGGCAGCTGAGTAAGAACACTAAATGCTCGTAGGAAAGGAAATAGCTGTTCCTCCTAATTTGTCACCAACACCAATTCTTGGACATTCAATGCTATTTCCCTTTAGGCTTCATACAACCTCACTTCACATGGTATTCACCATGGAATGACACTTCTCAGTACACAGGATCATTATCTAATTTCTAAAAGCAGAAGAGCAATTCCTGGAAGAGTAACCTTCAGTTTGGTGATAATGAAGCACCACTGCACCAAGGCAGTTTATTCTATGTACTAAAGCCTGCTTCTCTATTGACAAACCAAGATGCAGTTTCTATAATAGCTTTCATGGTTTCAAAAATTACAAGCCCACCTCCCTGTAGGCTCAGGGGGTGGAGCATAGGGGGTAACTGTGTGATGAAGAGTGTTTTAATCTTTCTGTAAGAGGAAATAATGGATGGGTGGATGTAACAAAGCCAGATGCCAAGGCCTGAAATGCACCTCGTAACAAATTAGGGAAGTGCAGAGGAGAAAAAAAAAAAAGGACAGCTACAGCATACCAGAAGTCATGCCTTTGCTTTTACATGATAGTATGCAAGACAGGAAGTCTGTCTTCATTGTATTTTAAACAGATTTTCATATCTCCTTTCTAGCAGTCTGTTTTAGGCCTGGTTAATGTGTTTCTTTCAATGTGGCCTTTCACTGACTAGTATTCAAGGGAATAAGTGACTTCTAGAAAAACACAAATACATCCCAATTTAGTGTAACTACCCCACAGCTGAGCAGTCAATGATGAACACCACAGCAATGTCAGGTGATCTTATTTTTTTGTAATTACATGTGTAAACCCTAAATAACAGGTTTGGGATCTCTTTGCAGAGATCCTGTCTCCCAGCCAACAACCCAACTGCATGAATGCTTACTGCAATTCACTCTTTTGTTTGTATAGCTCTACTGCTACACAACCAAAACACAGTATACTAAAGTTCTCTATCTATTGCTAATTCACTGTAGATTCAGCCTCTTTATGGATGTTTGATAGATAACATTCAGCAAAGCATAGTTCTTTGAGCTTCCATTTCAAGGCAAGTCAAGTCAAACAATTAACACAAACACTAACCTTTTTTCAGACCTATTACCATGCCACAAGTGTTTTGAAATACAGGCTAGAACCACAACAAACACGTTTCTTTAACAGCCTGCAGGATGAGACAAGAGTTCGTGACTGAACATTTAGCCTGCAGACAGCTTTTCTGTGTTTGTTTATGCAAAAGTCTAAACATCTCCATAAAACAAGCAAGCATTATTGGCATTTTACAGATGAGAAGTGCACAGAAGCAATAAGAAGTTACTCTTAATCTGAGGGCTCAGATTAACTAGCAGAAGTATCAGATTCAATGTCTTTTCATGACCGAAAGGTTGCCTGCATACTTACACATGAACAAGGTGGAAAACCTCTCTTACTGGCAGATGAAGTTATCTAGGGTAAAGCCCAACAGAAAAAAAAACCAACTAAAAAGGAAGCAGTTCAGCTGTTAAAGGCAAAAGCAAAATAAACATGTATTCCCTTAAATTTTAATTCAGCTACATCTGCCTTTTCATATGTGGATCTTGCCTGCTTTCATAAACCAAAAGTTACTTAAAACACTCTTCACTGTAACACAGTAATGTTAAAAAAAAAAAAAAACAAAACCTCACTTTTCCTAACAGAAAAACCTTTTAGCAATGGATGAATTAAGTCAAAGCATTGTAGCACCCTCTCGTGGTAGACTCGAAAATCACGTTCTCCATAAGCAGCTGCAATTGATCCTTTTACCTTCTTACTTCAAAACTCACACAGCCTCCTGTGTGCCGCCCAGGCTCCTCAGCTAACCTGGTAGTTCTGCCCAGCATGAGGCTGTGCTCTTTCATACTCACCTGCTCCCCGCTGACAATGCAGTGCATGTTTCAAAGCCTGCCTCCCTGCTTGAACATAACAAGGTGAGCTTTGTGTGGAGAGGGGAAGGCTAAAGAAAGCGGAAAGGCTAAGAGGTTCCTCATAGTCAAGTGCTGTTCTTGTTTGGGAACAAAATACTTACTGGCAATGCCTCGCGCATATCAGCTGCAGTGTAGCTCTGTAACAGCCGATGCACCACAGAAAACATGCTAATAATCAGCACCTGAGTATACCATTCCCCCATGTGTAAAGCAAGAAAACTAGCACAGCTCACCCGAGTCTAAACAGCCTATAATTATTATAATTATATATAAATTATATAAAAATAATAATAATAATTCAGGCATGCCAGTGTCCATAGCCCACAACACAAGCGAGTATAATACCAGGACTAAGCCCATCCACTTGTGGCTGAGCAGGTACTGAGAGGCCAGTTGAGCATTATTCTAGAGCTAGGCTGCACATAGAAGCAGTTATATGCTTTGCCACCAGCCCCTAAAATGAGAAAAACATTTAATTTAGCAGAAATACTAACAAAGCACACACAGAAAAAGTCATTGCACCTCTACTATTACAGTGCAAGCTTGCATGTTGATGGAAAGACACATACTTACCAAGTGTCTTATTCAAATTTAGCTTAACCATTGGACAAAAAATAGATGGAAACTATACAGACTTATTCACATCAAAGTAAGAAAGAATTAGAACTACTGTACAAGACTACAGACAAGCTTAGCCTTGACAGACTTAAGCGTGTCTATTTCCACTTCTCAAAGCATATCTGTACTTCTAACTAGGTGCTAAAGTGCAGGAATTACCACACAATTAAATGACTCTCATTTAGAGGGCAGTGTCCTCTTTAAACATTTTATCCCTAAAAATGTTAAATAGATTTAATTATGATGACCTAAAAACTGAAAATGAAAAAAAAATTTCTGACAAAACAGATTTAGTACTGTTATGACAAAAGCAAGAATTAAACCCACTAGACTTCTGTTTCACAGGATAGCTATGGCAGGCTACTGAAATCATCATTTGAGCATCTACTGATTTTGCACATCAATCCTAAGCCATCTAATGCACCTCTGGAAGAAAAAATTATGAAAAGTGGGCTAGTTCTTCTTCTGTAGTTTATGAGACTCAAACTTACTAGATTACCAAAAAAGTAGATCTTGGTTTCTTCTAACATGGAGAATCAGCTCCTTCCTCACAGCTATGTTGCAAACCTTAATAACCATATTTTTTTTGAGATCCTGAAGAAAAAACCTAAATATAACTTGAAAGACTAGCACCACAAGACACTATATAGCATTTTTCTATTTATTCTAAGGTTCTTCTCTAGACAAAGCCTTTTTAATCTGATAAAGTACCTCTGCTTTCTGTTTACTCTTGGGATTTAAAAAAAAAAGCCATAAATCAAAATTAAGTAAAACCAACAAATATCATCTTGAATGACAAGCATACAATTTATGATTAGTGGAAAAGTGTTTTGCTGTGCTTCACTGGGTAATTGGACCAGAGCACAGGTTTCACACTGATACCAATTACAAAAGCACTGTTCATCCCTCCCCAAGCTGTACACGTCTCCCCGTCTCAAAAAAAGAAGACAAAAACTACCAAAACCCCACTCATCTTTCTAGTCAGGAGAAAGTGCAAGAACTCTCCAGGGCCTGCAGAGAGCTGGCTCTCACTATTTATATATGTTATTGCCACAACTGATAACACTCATCATGGCTTACTTGATGCCAATGCAGTCAGTAAAAAAGCAGGTTTGAAAACAAACCAGAATTGAGTGATTATCACTACAAAGCGATCAGAGAAACAACTTTCAGAGCATCTGTTCAAGGTTCTGCCTTTATGCTTTGATCAAGGTGCCACTCTAAGAGTAACTTTACTGAGACTCGACTCTATTAATATCAACAATATTCTAAACAGCACATGCAGGACATTCAGCAATTTAAAGTTCAAGTTTGAAGAACTTGCTATTTTAACTTCAGTATCTTAAATCTGAGCCCGAGAGCTGCCAACTATTAGACTGAATTTTTTTATTTGCCCATTTGTAGATGAAAAGATGAAAAAAATTAATTTATAGGAGAAAAGGAACCACAAACCAGCTCTCAGACAAAGGATGCTGTTTCTCTTTCACTTGTACTGAAGTGAATGGTGGATGTAAAGAAAGCTTTACAATTAAAACCTGTGTCCTAAGAAAAAATTGCATTAAACACAAGCAGTGAGTCAGTCCATGCTTACGCAATCCAGCTCAGGCCAGTATAAGCCTGAGTTCTGCTGCACTCAGTGAGTTAATGGAGGAAAGAAGCTATGCCACTAAGTATTTCAAAAGATCTTCAAGGTTATTCACATCTCTAAGAAGAGTCCATTTCACTCTTCCTAGATGACATAACTTGTATCAATTTATAAAAGTTTGCATAAGCAGACTTTTTTAATTGCTAAAAAGTCACCGTAGTTTCATTAATTGGCAAGTTCTGACGTATTAGATAGCTGGACCAGAAACAGCACTTTAAAATTCTTTTTTTTTAAATACCTTCAAGCCTAATCTAAATAATTTTTCCAGTTTTCTTCTATTATTAAGTAAACATCAGAGATACTAGTATAGCTGTATCTTCTCTCTACTTCTCCTCTTGGCTTTTCTAAGCAGCAACACAAAATTGATATTCTCATCAGTTGCACAGCCTCCCACAGGTTTCTGAATAGCAGCAGTAAAACTGAACAGTCTTGTTAACTCCATGACACTGCTGGTTAGCAAAATGAACCCTGAGCAGCAAAGGTTTTGAAATAATCTTGAGAAACTGAGTTGACCCTGTAAGCTAAGAAAGGCCTCATTATATTAATTTACACTTCAGCTTGGGTTTGAAGGGTTATCTTCACAATCCAGGGGCTACAAAATTAGCAAATACCAATGTTTTCGGTTTTTGTCTAGAAAACAGATCCGTGCTCTGTAAACACCTTTTAGATCCCTGATGTTTAGGGTAAATGTAGGAGGTAATACTAACCTACTTGGATGTGACAATATTTAAACAAGCTTCTAGGCTAGGCCATGTTGGAGTGTACATAGATTTGTGATGAGAAGTGTTTCTTCACTTTGCCATTCCTGTACCTTTCAGTGTGTCTAGTGTACAGGCACGCTACTCTCTACAGTCAACTTTTCCAAAAATTATGGGTCTAATTGAACACAGAATCTGAAAAATGAGACACTTCACGACCTATGCTACATACTACCATCATAATAGCCAATACTAATATAATCTCTTTCAACCAGAAGCAAGGCTGACACCTGTTTCAAAATTAGCCATGGTGCTGAGCACATTCAACCTGCAACAAAAGTGATTATTGGTTTCTTATGCCCACCCACTGTAAATCCCACATGTGAACTCTAAAGAGTGTATATGTGTATTCACTATGCAATTGTACCTGATTCTACCTCTGGTAAGAAGGGAACAGGAGGAGGAGATCTTGTTGGTGGGTTTTTCCTTCCCAAAACGAAACAGTCCTGCAAATTAACATTTGGTCATGCTCCGGGAGCTTGGAACTCCTCATCTTTTTGTGCCTGATATCAGTCATCAACTATGTCAGCCCTGATTTGCTCAGGCAGTTGGACTAGTTGATCATTGTATGTCCCTTCCAACTGAAATAGTCTATTCTATTCTATGTGGGGAAACCCCCCAACCGGTATGCTGCCCAGTACAGGGACATCAGTCAGCAATCCACTTCTAACTTATCGTAGATCAGTTTAGAAGGCCCACCTGTCTCATTCAACAATTATTAAATATACCCAAGATTGTATTTTAAAACATGATCTCCAAAGCTGAACAGTTGAAATATGATCTCCAATGTACTGAAATGCACTATTAGGGAGAAGCTGCAAGATCATCTTTTACCCTTTTCTCTCTTTCCAGTCTTTCCTTATTCCCGTTCTTTCCTCTCCAACATTATGTGTCTTTCTGAAGATACTCTTCTCCATAGCTGTTCATCCTACATATCCTAGTTGAGATGACAACAAATAGGAACAGCAGAGACATGCTTGATGCTTTGTGGTTGGGATTATCATAGGAAAAAGGGAGGAGAAATAGACTGAGAGGTGCATAGGGTCACAAATCCAGAATGTTCTCATCCTCCTATCTTCTAATTTGAATCCTAATTTGACCCCAACAGCAGCAGGAGATGGTTCCTATGCCTTTGCCATATATAGCTTGTAACAAGAAGCTACTTTAGTATTAAATAACAACAACAAAAAAAACACCAAACCAACCAGGAAAGAGCCCAAAATCCAAACCAGTAACATTATCAAATTAAAGGATGAGGGGATGCAGAACTGTCCTATAGGAAATGAGTTTTCCTTCATTGAAGAGCTACTTTTCCTACATAATTGTAGTCCCAATTCCCACATCACTATTGTCATAGAATACTTTCAAATCAACATAAGTGAAGCTCCAAGTTTATTAACACATGTAATTATTTTTAATGGAAGTATCGTAGTAAGATTAAGACCCTAAGGACAACGTTTGGGAGGGAAGGACAGGAGAAGAGGAAAGGAATTTCTTGAAAAAGTTCAGTCTTAAAAGAAATATGTTTAAATGGCCTTCAAAGAGCAGTAGAAGACTGAAGTAAAATCAATTCAATTCTTAGTGAAGTATTTCTGTGCAACTTTGTCTCCCCCTCAAAAAAGGCAAAGTTATTTTTGGACTGTTTTTTTAAATTCCTGTGCTGATTTAGCAGATACTGAAAGCCACCTATTAAAACGTTAATTTATACACAGTTGCAGATAAGCAATCATACTGGGAGATGTGCACATCTTTATAGAAAGCCCACAAAGCACATGAAACTTCCTAAGCAGATATGGGTAATATAACTAAGCTTTGTTGTTGTGGTTTACAGTGTTACCAACAGGAAGCCTCAATGGTTTTGTAACAGTCACTTATTCTAGAGAGAATAATCTCTATGGATAATACCAAGATCAGCCTTTAAAGTAAAGTATTTCATAACCACAAAACCAGAGAAGTGTCAGGGATGATGCAGTAATGGTGAGAACACCATTACTTCAGGCCCAACAAGTCAACTGTGTTATCCCACTCAGCACAAGCTTTTGTTTCTTTCCTGCTATGTTGAGGGAGAGAGAGACTGCTGGTGGTCCAAACAACCATGAGAAATATTTCTTTACCAGTAAATACTCTTCTGAATGCTGTTAAGAAGGAACCTGTATGCCTACTTTGCAGATTCACCTGCCAAGCCAGTCAAGGGGCCACTTGCACTACTGCTACCAAGCTTTGCATCATTCATAATTAGATACTGTTGCAAGAACTACTAACCGTTTGGCAAGCAGTGATTTAGGATATTAGATTCTGAAACAGTTATAATGCAGGTGAGGCTTTAGTCTGTGGTCATCCATCCTTGGCTTTTTGAAATACAACCAGGTGAAAATGAACTCGGCAAGTACTAAACAAAACCTAACTGTATTACTTCTAATAACTTTCACACGCATCCCTACTGGAATAAGTATAAACTGCTGTTTCTTGTTTTATATTAGTTGGATTTTAACATAGTTTCTTATGAGCGTGAACTAGTCAGCTGTCAACAGTATTTAGAAGACAGTTTATGGATAATAAGTATACTGGAAACATTAAGTTGTGACAACTAAGAGAAATGGGCTAGAATAAATCACGCTAATGATCATCTAGCTTTATCTATAAAACAAAGACCTAAACAGTATGATTTGACTTCAGCAAGGACAGGTCTGCTTTAAGAACAAACGAACATGACACATGCTGAAGTAAGTGGGTCACAGAACAGGTCACTTCCCCTGAACACCAGTGAAAGCATGACTTCAAGCCTACTGTCCCAGAATCTGTAATTAGTACCAGCCATAAAATATTCCTGAAGCCAATCCGGCTACAGCATCTGTAAGAGATAGTCCAACTATCTTCCAACTCCGATTATGTGAGCTGTCAGTCCTGCTAGATTAAAAAAGATGATTTAAGCCACTTGTGACAATTTGCTTTTGTGTCCAATAGCTTACACGTTCACTTTCCACCAATTTGTTCACTTGGCGCCATGTCCCTATTTCCAAAAAAAATGCCACAAATTTTTTTTGCAAAACATTGCACTTGCAAGCAATAGCAAGTTTGTGAAATATTGCTAGAACAACTTGTACCACACCATCTGCTACATGTGGAGAACTGAGAAATCACAGATCTGTCTGGGCTTTGAAATTTGATTTTTTAAGTTAGTTCTGACTAACATCTTTTGAAGTAACTTCACTTCAGTCTTACCTTCTTCAGACTATGTTCCCCTGTCTATGTGAAAAGTACATAGGAAACATGCATACGCCAGGAATTAAACAGATCAGCAGTCTGTATTATATTGTCCCTTCCATCGAGTTGGTGAAGTCCTCTCATTTGCGAAATACAATATGCAAAAATCCCAACATGAGACAAGGTATAAAAATGAGTATTGAATGCAACTGAATCTGCAGAAATAATTTAGATATCATGGAGAATGATGCAATAGAGCACACACCTATAATTTCATGTCCTACAGGAGATGTTCCTCTAGAAAATTAGCTGAACTATCCTTTATTCCCCAAATAATTAGTTAAGAGTTATTTATACATTACGGTCCCACAAGATTTCTGATTTACAGTACAAAGAGTCAGGCACTGAATACAGTGACTATATTCCATCTGCACAGGGCATTTACTGACAGGAAAGTCTGCGGGCAAGTTGATCTGGCCCAAGCTTGCTGCGTTTCACTGGGATGAAAAATAAAGAACATTTTAGGCGGCCCACAAAGTGCGGTTGTTAAACTGACCCTATTTTCTCTCCTTCTTTCCATTTTCCTGTATCCAGCCCTTCAGTTTCACTGAATTTCAAAGGGATAGTGTTATTTATGCTTCTTCCTATTTTAGAATGTTTTTATCATGTGGCATAGCACTCCAACTGCCTTAGGGGAGCTTTAATGATAATTTTATTTTTAAAAGTATAGGCTTATCTTGCCTGACCTTGATGCACATAGTAAAAGGTTGCTAAACTCCTCCTCTAGAAAACAAAACAGGGAACAAATGTCCTGCGCCTGCTGGATCAAAAGCTCATGTGAGGCAGAGCCTTCCACTAACCCAAAATATATCACCAAGGCAACTGTAGCAATATTGCAAACAGGTATTGCAAAGGCTTCCCAGCCAGGATTTAAATAATCTGATTTTCCTGCAGTATGTTTTCTACAACACTCAGCAAGTCTCTTCAGAGATGAAAAGCATGCTAACACCATTCCAGAGAGTATCTTGGTACAGCAGGCAGTTTATCACTGCTCTTCAGAAAGAAAATTAGAGCATGTCACTGTTCAAAGGTCATACGAGGAGGCGAGTAGAGCCCATGCAACTTGGAAGTTGTTGGTTGTCATCAGTTGTACCCAGTCCCTCAAACTAGTGAAAGGATAAGGAGATAACCTACTTCCCTGTTCTCTCCCCTGTTCCTTCTCTGTCATCCTGTAATGGCACCAACTACTAC
The DNA here is from genome assembly GCF_035582795.1 of Mycteria americana. Taxonomy (NCBI): domain Eukaryota; kingdom Metazoa; phylum Chordata; class Aves; order Ciconiiformes; family Ciconiidae; genus Mycteria; species Mycteria americana. Next base: position 39,074,783 of record NC_134371.1, read on the forward strand.
TTATCTTTTCCGGTTGCACTGAACGGTAAGAATTTGATCATAACTAGTGTTTGCTACAGCTTCTCCCTCTTGAGGAGTTGTCCTTGTGGTACTAGTTAATTCTGATGCAGTGTACATGGGAACACCAGTGTTTGAATAATCCTTCTGTTTACACTCTTCCTTTCTAGTACATTACTAGCAACCAACATGCTTGATGATCCATTGCTTGCTTTTATAAATCACAGATTACGTGCTAGGAATGCTTGCAATGGGACATTTTGAAGGGCTAACTGCAAAAGGCTGCAAAATTCACATCTATTGCATCTTGGAGAACTCTGTTCCACGGCTAACAAATCACATCAGTATATCAGCTTGCTTAGGACTTTTCTGCTCAACTACACAGCAGGGCTCACAGAATTCAATACTACAATGACCTAAAGTCCCCAGGAGTCTAGGTGTCTGTTCTCATGTAGAATAGTGGGGATGCCACAATACAGATTTCCCTGTTCTTTCCATAAAGCAGAAAACATCTTCAAATTCCTTGCTTCTTCCAAAAATACATCCTGAAGTAGGTAGTGCCTGTATACCTGTAGTGCTTCTCCAACACAACTGTAACACAGCAAACACGCTTAGGACAAACTGGTTCACCTCAATCTCTCGATTTTTCAAGGGCAACTACCCTTCAAATTAGTTGTGTAAAAATGCTCTTGTCTCAGGTTTTTGGTAGCCTAGCATAAGAGATTTTACACTTTATTGATTTGACACAACCCGTTCTTCAAAATCCTGTAGAAAAATGGGTCTGAGGCTGAAAACATCGTTTACTTCCATCCTTTTCATAAACCATCCAGAAGAAGCAACCCCACAAAATGAACATTGGCAAGAGCAGTTAGTAAGGTTCACGTTGTCCCTGGCACAGTATAGTATGAAAACTCACAACATGAGCTGAGGCAGAGATTTATTCCTGTAAGGGTCTACCTGTAAGGGTCTAGCACCAGTCAACAGGTTGTCTTCCTCACATCAATGAATGTATCAAGGAAAGCCAAGGAAGGTAGATAATCAAGGCTTATCCTTAGACTGGCTGGTTTAGTCAGTGGTCCACGAGTGCTAGCCCATAATCCTGTGCTTTTTCCATCACTTTTCATACACTGTGAATACATATCCTAGAGACAGGATGGAAGGGTCAGGTTCAGAAAGAAATTAATAGAAAAAAGGAATGTGGATGAAGTAGTATTGCCAGCAACCACAGTGTCTCAGCAAAAGAAGTGTAGCACTTAAAGAAAGATAGCAGAAAGCCAGGTTAAGTAAACAGGAGAACAAGGTCAGTAAATGAAAATAAGAATAGAAGTTGCAAGAAAAAAATTCCCTCAGAGAAGGGGAGTCAGGATCACAAGAACACAATTTCTCTGAGAAAGCAAGCGAACTCCAGATTCAGGAACATGACAAAAATCTTTGGTTATTGCCCAAGACAAGTTTTTAAATAGGTACCTAACTTTGACCAGCATTTGCTATAGATTATTAATAGCGAGTTGTTCACTCATTTCTAGTAAAATGTGCATAGACTCAGTGAACAATTTAACACAGCTGAGATATTAACCAAGATGGGATGGGAGTTTGAAGCCTGCCCTGAAACTCTCAAAAACTGGATTGCCAAAAAACCCCAACCCTTTTACATAATCTAAAAGAATAAAAAGCTGTATCTTATTTTCAACAGACACATCTTCCTTTACAGTCTGCAAAGAAAATAACAGTAGCAACAAAAACCTAAGTAAAATGATATTCATCACCTTTACTGATGAAGCAGATAACCTAAGCAATATAAATAGTAATTATTTTAAAAGATACAATTGCTGTTATCACAGAGAAATGTTATTTTTATATGCCACTGAACGTCTTTATTCAGAGCGTGTTGGCTTTCCAGGCTCATTCTTGTTTCTAGGTCTACGGAAGACAGAGCAGAAGGGCTGGCAGTGCACTTAATTTGTCTGTTTGGCGTGTATGCATGCTTAAGGAAGCTTTTTCTCTCCATTTCCCTGCCACTACATGTAAATAATTCTCCCTGCCTTCTACCTTTAAAATTTAGTAGGGCAGAGGGAGGAGCTAGAAGGATTTGTTCAGGATGTTGAACTAAATTACTACTAAAACATGCAGCAATAAATGAAAAGTTGCACTTGAGTCAGTCTCAACTGTGTTACTCTGAAGTAACTACACGTCCCCACATGCTGTACCGTACTTCCCAAAAACGTCCTTTCTGTTCTTGCTTTGTAAGAGCAAGAACCAGTCATCTTGATACCGAAACACTAAAAGACAGATAGTTTGTCATTAGCAGGAGTGCTCTTGCCTGCTGTCACTTAGCAGTTTATACAGCAATTTTGCTCTGCTCCTAAAGACTTAGACTTCAGCATACTGAAAGAAGCGGGGTACATGCGTAACATCTGAGATCTGCTCCTAACATTGTGAATTTACAGTATTAGTCTATTTTATAGTAATGTTTCTGCCAAAGTGCCTTTTAAAGTACAAAAATACAAAGACAACAAAGTAAAACATGAAGTTGATGATACTACGGTTGAAAGATGCAATAAAATAGTAATCCTTAGTTTTAATTGTAGCAATAGCGGGTCAGGCATTTCAGCAAGCACGGAGTTCTGTTTTGGTTTTAAAGTTGATACTGCTCCCTGAACTCAAAAGCTGTGATAACACTGAGATTTTAAGAACCAGATTTAGTGCTGCGCTCTTGTTTTGATAGATACTTACGTGTCAGCAGTCACAGCAGATGATATTTACATTTAGACTGCTGGCTGCATGTTCCTTAATCTTTTTGCCTATGCTCATTCTATTGAGCAAAAGAAAATATGTATTGTCAGAAGCAGCCTTGCTCTATAAACACTGACATCTCTCTCCACTGAAAGCCAAGCCAGCCAAGCTCTCCATAGCAGATTCAGTTCTTTAGGATTAGAGATGCATCCACACATCTATTCTCAACATGCTTGTCACGGCAGACAGGTTTCAGTTGATCATACCTTCCAAAACTTGTGCATTATATTAAGATGTTGCCAAATAGATATAATAAATAAAAAAACATAGTTACAAAGAGGGATTTGAAGTTGTGGGCTCCTCCTAAGAGAGATTACAGAAACTAATGATGTTTCATTAAACCTTTCCGGTATCAGTTTACAGCAGTAAGAATAGAAGTGGACAGGCAGAAACTTCAACTGAGAATCAGATGGCAGCTACAATACCCCAGTCAAAACAAAACCGTTTGCTCTGTCAGGAGCTATACAGCAACAGAGACTTATAGATCTAGAAGAGCAAGTTACAAGCACTTCAGTAAACAGAAAGACAAAGCACATGTAACGTTTACCTTTGTAAACAAAATCAGAGCTAGGAACCACTGCAGTGACAGCTACCAAGCCCTGCAAGTTTTGATTCCCGGTGGTGCCACCTCACTCCTGCTGTGGATGGTGGGGAGTCGCCGTCCCCAGCTCCGGGGGAAGTTTCTCCGGCCCCGAGCTCGCTGCCAGGCTCCGGGCTGGGCCGAGGCAAGCATCCCCCGGGACGTGGCAGCAGCGGCAGGGACTGCCCCGCTCCCCCCGCCTGCAAGAGGCGCCTCTCCTCACCCCGGCGATTCCCGCAACTCTCCCCTCCCCCTGTTAAACCAACAACAACAAAAGAGGGAGGGGAGGAGGGGCGACCTTGTCCCTTTTCCCCGAGCCCCCGACCCGACCCTCCGGCGGGGGGCGAGCGCAGGCGGGCGCCCCCCAGCCCCGGCCCCTCCCGCCCGGCGGCGCGGCCCCCGGCCCGGCCCCTCACCGTGCTGGGTGAAGATATTGAAGCCTCCCTCGGCGGTGCGCCCGGCCGCCTCCCGCCGGCGGCCCGCCGGCCTGGCCGCGCTGCTCCCCCGCAGTCCCCGCGGCGGCTGCTGCTGCTGCTGAGGCGGCGGCTGGTGCTGGAGCCCGGCGCCCGGCTCCCCGACGCGGCCCACCTGCTGCCCCATCGCCGCGCTCCCGGCCGCGGCCCGCGCTCACATGCCGCCGCCGCCGCCGCCGCTCCCCGGCCCGGCAGGCGGCCTCCCGCTCCTCCCCCCGGCGCGGCCCGGCGGCTCCCGCCCGCCTCGCCGCCCCCGCCGGCCCCCGCGGCGCTCCGGCCTGGGACTCACGGACTCGCCCCCTCAGCCCCCGCCGCCATCTTAAACCACAGAGCGCCGGGAGAGAGGGGACAGAGCGGCTCCCGCAGCCACCTCCGGTCCTCCGAGGGAGGCCGCCCACCCCGCCCCCGGTACAGTCACACACGCGCGGCCGCACAGGCGGCGTGGCTGTGGCGAGGACAGGCAGAACGAGGGAGCACGTACAGACACGGACTGAGGAGCGAGACCCCGGTTTCCTTGCCGGACTGTGCCCTCGCAGGGTCCTCCCGTCTCGGCCGTGATTTGAGGCCAGGCGCAGGCGACCCGACCGAAGGCCACGGCCATGGCCCCAAGGCTGCCTCGCTCGTGGCGAAGCTGAGCCCCGGCCCCCTGAACACGCTTTGGCTGTAGGCTAAAGCCAGGCTGGTTTGCCTACAAACCCACGCAGGTGTGAGGTGTGAAGCCGGGGTCGTGTACCCGGCTGCAGAAGGGAGTGGTGGTGGGCCTGTCCTGAGCCGTGCGCATCTCCTCCTCCATGGCTCACCAGGTCCCGGGTGAACTCCCCGGGCGCCTGCCAGGACCTGCTCTCCTCTGCCTCTTGCTCTCCTGGCCGAGGGCGTGGAGGGAGAGGAAGGCACGGCTGTATGAATAACATCAGGCATGTCGGTGGCCAGGCGTGGTTGGCAGCAGCGTCTTGTCATCGGGTGGCTGAATGTACACTCTATTCTGTAACTAATTGGTAAACTGTCTTCTTTCAGCTTCTGTAATATTAGCATAAGGCTCTCCAATTCAAAGCAGAAGGGAGGAGGTTTCATCCTGAAAGATCATGGTGCTTGTTGTAGTTTAGAGGACCTAGGCACTTGGAAGTATTTTGCTCTCCAAGCTGGCTAGTATTTCAGCAATGCTTTGGCAATGTTGCCTCATCGTGGATGAGTCACAACGCAGCTTGTCTCAGATGCCCTCACCACATCACTGAGAACTGACATGACAGTGACAAATTGGCTTGGTAACACTCAGAGCCAGCCAGTTTCCAAGGAGCCACAGCAACCTGTGGCTGGACCAACCTTTGTGTGGCTGTCCTGGGGCGGGAAGGTCAGCAGAAGCTCCTCTCTGAGCTCTGTGAAAGTCAGCTTTCTTGCATGAAATTCCTAGCAACAGGAATTCTAAGGTCATATTCTGTCTTCCCCGCGTCATGAGGTGCTACCGAAATGCTATCCGTACTGTCACATGCAATCAAACTGCACCCTTCTGCAATAATAATTCTGCCTAAAATAGGGGTGGCTCATCCAGCTGGGCTGGTGTGTGCTCTGACACAGGCTGGAGTAAACAGGAGTGAGGAGCACGCGGAGCCAGAAATGCCTTAACTCACTAAATTAATGGACCAAGAACATTGGGGAGATCAGGAATTTCAGACAGACTTGCTAATAACACACAACAAAACAGTTCTTAAAATAGCGCTGGGAACATCTAGGGTGTAGCATGGGGTATGCATTGCCAAGTCTGGGACCTCGTATGGGTATGGTTATGTATATATGAGCAGAGGGTGTCTCTGGAGGATGGACAATCTTGGGCAGAACTGGCCCGCATGGGTAAACTCTGCAGTGGAGAGATTTCTTGGTCTCATTCCAGCTAGAATTTGCAGGGTTTGGCACTTATAAATGGTTTGCCTTGTAAACAAAATATATGTTCTCTGGAGACTGTAGAGAGACAACAAACATAGAACTCCCTCGTGCCATTTGCAGTTGCCCTGTAGGATAGAACCACTCCTTAAAAATCAACAGAAATAGTATTTTTCTTTCCTAATGCCTTTTACTCACTGATCCTAAAGGAAGAACTATCCAGAGGAAGGCCATTAGCATTTTAAAAGAAGATGCCAGTGTCAAGAGACTATTATACATAAGTGCACTAAGGAGAATTGGGTTTAAACACTGTTGTTCTTCCTCAGATCTCATGAAATCCCTCATTCTTCATACCAGCAGCTTGTGCACATATGGCAGCTCGCTGTGGGTTACGTTAATGTCCGACTGCATGGAACTTGTTTGACACACAGAAACGTCTGGACTGGGGATGGAGTCAGGCAGGGGCTTTCTAAAAAGGCCTGTTGCAAGGGGAAGAGGACTGCAGCATGGTTACCATTTTTCTATTATATAATAGTATTTTAAGGTCATGCCGTACCCTATTAAAAAAGCTTCAAAACCAGTGCCCCAGCCATTGCTGGCTGTGGACAGCATACTAAACAAGCCCTACCCTCGGACTGTACCCCACCTGGTCCTCTCAATGACATTGTTTATATGGTATCGTATAAACAGGGGATGCCGAGCCCTGGTTGGTGACCACTCTTCTAGAGTGCCTGCTAGAAGAGCAATGGTGATATAAACAAGAAACTCCCCAAACTGAAAATAACTCTGTGCTACTGAGTCACTGATGACACTGAGCCACACCATTCCTTACTGTTAAAAAGGGGGCTAATAAGTATTTACTTCACAGAGTGTCATGATTATTAACCACACAAAGATTACAAAGTGCTTTGAAGAGGTAAAATCTGTATCAATGCTACCTATTATTATCAGCTGTGATGTTATCAGCCCCATGTAGTATCAGGAATAGGTTGTTTCTCAGAAGGTAATTTCTTTTGAAGAGGTCTGGCACCATGCATTAATGAGGTATCAGTAACAGTTACTGTCCTCCTGGCAATTTTGGGCTTCCAGTCAATCTGCCGTCTCATGAGCTGTTCGAGTAAGGGATAAAAAGGACCAAGGAACAAAGGCAGCATTGAGGTTACAGTAATGTGCCTGACGAGAAATGTGGTATTTCTACAATCACTTCTGAACTGACTTTAAATATTCACCATATATCCATTTCTTGAAGCTTCTTCTAAGCACTGACAATGCATTGCTGCACATCCACAGTGTGCTCCAAAAATCACACAATCAAATAAGTGCTGGCTGAGCAGGCTTATGTGCTCAGCATTACATGTCACGAGCGTGCTGCTGTCATCTGCCTGAAGTACTGGTTCTGTGCCAGAAGAAGCCTGTGGACCAATTGGAGACTCCTGAGCCTAAGTGTTGAGTCAACTGGGCAGTTTCTCTTTGTAACTTAGGAAAAATTAACTAGCAGTACGCTATCAGTGGCTTGAAAATTAATTCTAGGAGTAATCTTTGCTCTTCTTCCAGCTCATATACCTTCTGTGTATCAAAGCTACACAGAGAAATAGATTTGTCTTAAACATTTGGCTGGTATTTAGGCCATGGATGGTATTAGTTAAGGTATTTGTTAAGTGCCTAGAACAACAGAGGCCTGATCGAGGCATTTGGAGAGTTCTCAAGAGTAAGGGATACATATAGATACCATGTCAGGATTTTTATGCTTTTATTGCAATACCAGAACAAGTTGTGGAGCTCAGGACAGCTGTAACTCCCCTGGAATGTCTGCAAAGGCAATGTGTAATGTCCACTAGATGGCCCGTGGCATTGCTGCTCAGCGTCCCTGTAACACCCTGGACTTCACCTGCATGAAAACCAGGCAGCCACCTCAGCCTTAATGGAGGGGTTCTGGGGAAAGACATTTTAAAAAAAAAGAAAAAAGAAAGATTTAAAAATCTGATAAAGGCTTCGTGACACAAGGTTAGTTACTCTGCATTAAACATTGAAAGCTTGTAAGTGCTGAGCCATTTCAAAGGAGAATGTCGTTTCTTGGTGCAACGTGTACAAGCACTCACCCTTTCATCTCTGATTGACAGCTCTTAAAATGCACTGTCTGCACAGATCTTTCATGGCACAATAGGTAGTGTTTCAGTGTTGTCTTAAAAGTTATTTCAAATCATTACTATGATTTAAATTAGAAATTATGTACAGTGCATGCAAGATACCTTGGGGTACTCACATGCCTCTTCAATGACAGTCTAGGAGCATACAAGCTTTCTGGGGAAGTACAGTTTTCTAACAGATTTTGCCCAACAGCACAGAAGGGTTCATGTGCAACCCTTGACAGATGAAATTTCCTCTGTTAATAGCTGTTCTTTCTTCCACCACAGCTAAAATAAAAACTACACACACACCCCCTTCCCCAAACGCTGCATCCCACCACCCAACTCAGCCTTTTCCTCAGTGCGACCCAACCTTTTGTTATCTCTTTGATGCTGCTTCAGCATTATCCTCATTCAAACTCTTCTGACACTGCCAGCTACTAGTCTAAACATCGATGCTTACCAGGAGAGTGAGAAAACAAAGGGCTCTGTGCAGAGGGAGGAAAGGGCCTGGGCGTACAGTGTTGTAGCGGAAAAGATAAGTGTGTGTGTGTGTGTGTGTGTGTATCTTGGGCATCCCAGGCATTCCAATTCTTCTTTTATTTGGTCCTGTGTTTTTGTGTTAGGTATACTGTGTAACTAACCACGCTCATGGATCATAACTGTGTGGCCAGTCCTTGTGTACATATCTACTAACTGTAAACAGCAACACATTAACTGTGCTGAGGTTTTGCAAGAACTGTACCCGTCATGGTATAACCTGTAACCTCTTCACAGCCTCCATCAGAGTAAAGCCAGAGGTGGGGAGACATGGAATAAGGAGATTATAGGACTCCTGCAGTAATTGTTTTCCTGTCTGATATATTTCTGTAAGTACTACAGCTGCACTGCTCTTCCCAATCATCTGTTTAAGGCACAAAAGGTTGTAGAAGGGTACGCTAATAAGAACATTAAGAATGTTGTTTGTTTGCCTTTTTCTGTGGAAAATGTTGCCTCTACCAAACAAAAATGATGACCAGTCTCTGCATCTGCTGGGAATTGCAAATTTGTACTCAGCTTGCACAGTGTGATCACTGATAAAGTACATTTGCTGAGGTAATATGAGGTCCCTCGACAGCAGTGGTGATGATTCAGGCTTTTAGGCATTCATCTGCAGGTGGGTCAATAGGAGTGTTTTGCTACCAGAGTTCCAGGGTTGCCTTAATTCATATTTAGGAGCCTAATTATTTTGGTTCCTAATTTGAAATCTTTCTAGCTCATTGGACAGCGAGAGGGTTCTCTAGTTTGCAGATGGAAGCTTTTCTTCCTGTGTTTTCTGTTTTCTCTCCCTGAGAGGTTTGTAGCCAGAGGGCTGACATTTAGATAAGGGATAGCTAACGGTTCAGAGCATAATAGTATACTTCGGTACCTCCATCAATACCTCTGAGACCGACCTCATCCCACCTTAGATTCCTCTGATGACTACTGTACTGTAGTTGAATTAGAATAACCACCATGATAGTCCAAAACAAAATAAAGGCTACATTAGCCAGAAAAAAAATATTCTTATCTTCTTTTTCTAAGATGTGCAGCTAAAATAAGATGGATTTAGAATCATAGAATCATTTAGGCTGCAAAAGACCATTAAGACTCCAGATTTAGCAGTGCTTCCTCTCCATGCTCTTTGCTTCCTGTGCTAGTTTCCCCTTATACCTCCTTCACTTCTGTCTTCTTGCCTCCTCACACTGTCACTCGTGCTCAGAATACTTTGCCAGCCAGTGAGTTCCCAGCACCTTCACTTCGCTTTTCTAAATCATACTGAAAACCGTGTCTTCCAAAGTTGCCCTTGTTACAATAATTAATCTCTCTGTGACTGCACTCCTGGTATTGTTTTGAGTTGTACACACTTTTGAATTTAGTCTTTGATCTTGTAAGGAAGCCTGAGGGTAGAACTTCTTGCAGGACTGGTACTCTGCGTTATAAATTTAGGATGGCAGGGATCCAGCCTTGCTCTGGACCGCTTTGGTAAATGCCCATTTGCCCTGGCCTCGAATGGTGTCATGCTCTATGCAATGGTCCTAAATAATTAAATCACTTTTAAAAGTCAAAGTTTGGTCTAAAATATTGTTATTGTTTCATTCTACAAAGTGCGGATAGATTCTTCCTTGGCAGGCTTTTTTATTTAATTATGCAAGAGTAAGTGATTACTTTATCTTTCAAATGATACTGTGTTCCTGCTTCACACAGTTACATAGTAATAAATATCCATGCTTTTCAGCTTCCAGCTTTAATGTTATTTCTTTAAAAAATGCTCAGTAGCATGAAACTACTCTAAAGAAAAATGTACAACTGAAGCAGGAGAAAGCATCAGGGTTTTGTAAGATGTTTCTGTGAACGCATATGTATGTATGTGTCTGTGCACAGAATAGACTGGTACCCAAGAGAGCAGCATATACATTTGTAATCAAATCTCACTTAAATTTAAAACTTGTTCCTTCTGTTAAACATGCAAATATTTCCATTCTCTTTGCAAATTCTGCCTCTCTGCTCATTACCAAACCTTTCAGAAAAGACATAAGCCAAATCTTCCTCTGATCAGGCTCTTAATGTGTTTTGTGTGGTCTTTATTTAGACTGTAAACTTGCTGAAGTAGGAAATGTCTTATAAAAAAACAACTACACTGTCTCATTTCACATCCAAATTCTTCTCCCATACCAGCTGTGTGTGTTTGCCTAGCAGCAAGTCTTCTGTTAATGAATGACTTGTTCTCATTAGCTTGTCAGGCTGGATATGTTGCCTGTAGTTCCCACTCATACAGAGCAGTGCTCCTTCCCTTGTAGCTTCTGGTAAATCAAACAATGAGATATATAAAGCCTTGTGTCTCTAAGTCTGACCTCTGTACTTGTAATCATTAACTAACACAGAATGCCAAAATAAAGTAACTAGCTGCTGGTTAAATGTATTTAACATAAGCAGAGTCCTATGGACTGCCTGGTGTGGGTCTTACCACCGGCTGCCACTTCTAAGCTCTCTTTAAAAGAGGGGAAAATTAATTCCCTGATCAGCAGAGCCAAAGGACTTGCACTCAATATATTTGTTTGGTGAAGCTGAGGTCCACAGTTGATTCTCTGACACCTAGGAGGTTTTCAGAATGATGCCCTGAGCAGCCTCATCTAACTTTGAAGCTGGCTGTGCTTTGAGCAGGAGGCTGGACTAGATGGGCTCCAGTGATCCCTGCCCACTTAAATTCTTACTGTAATAAAAGTTGAGTTCATCTGCAGGTTTCCTCCATTCAGAGCATTAATTAAGACTCTGTCCGCCAACGAGGCTGAATTTTTCACAAAAGTCCTAGGAACTGAATATTTCTGGAACCTCTGTCTCTCCATCTGATTTGCATAAAATTGGCCAAACAGCTTCAAAAGTTACTGGGAGGTAAAAGACAGCTAGGGTAGACAGAGACACTCCCTTCCCCACACACATAGGACAACTGTATAAGCCTTGTTTTCTTAAGAAAACCTTTCTTCCCTTTATGTTTGTGCAGAAAACTTGTCAAGTGTTCATCTAATGAGGCCTGAAGTCATGCTACGTACTCCCAGCTCCAGCCAACCTGAAATAATACCTCCCCAGAGCCAACAGCACATTTCATACAGCTGAGGCATTTACTGTGTAATCTGAACTATGCAGAGAAGTTGAGACATTTAGGAGTGAAACCCGGGCATCTTCTTTCTGATAGTCAGAGATTATATCGTTGTGCTCACACGAGCGTATGTTTAAGTCTGCCTGGTGCCTTGTCCATCTCTGCCAGCAGACACGCGAGTGTGTCTGTTACCCCTCTGTGTCGTCCTCAACTTTCTCATACCCGAGAGTGACAGAAAGGGGAATTTGACCTCAGCATGCTAGAGACCGCCTGGCTGTCTGCCTTTCCCTTTTTGTCTACTCTTTCTTAGGATGCAGTCACACTACAAAATTACCTTGAGTCATCTGTCTTGGAAGTTTTTCCCATGGGTTGCTTGTGATAAAAGGCAGACATACTAGGCGCATTAATAATCTGTGCTGCTAGGGGAGACACCGATATCGCATGAATCCACTGTGGATTGTACGTGCTTCTGAGATTTCCGTCTACCTGAGCCAACTTCATATCCCTCCCCAACATCTCTTCTGCAAGGGACCAGTTCTATACCTTCAGTCCACAAAGCTTGCCTGATCAGCCGAGAGACTCCTTTAGCAGCCATGGCAGCAGATTATTCTGTTTCCCTTTCTCCCAGTTTGCAGAGAACATACCTATCTTCCTCTGCTTTTGATGGCCCTGGAAAACATTACTTCTGTGTTCCTGGGAAAGAGCTTCAGAGCACTTCTATTTTCTGCCTTGCAGGGAAGCAGAAACTGTGAAATTATCAGCATCCTCTGTTTGTATGTTCCCTGGAGCTGTTATACTGCGCAGTCTGAAATAGAGATCCGGCCTCAGGGATTTGCTAATGATGCATTCTGTCTCAGCATGGCACATGCTCATTCCTGGGGAGTTACTGAGTTAGCATTTATAGTTCTATACTTTTCCTCTGAGTAGATGAAACCCTCTGATTTTCCCTCAGCACTGAGGTCTTGCGCGTTGGATTCTCTTCTCATGACAGCTTACTTGGAATGTCACCAGAAAGCTTTCAGCCTGGATCCTTCCTCCTAAAATCATAGACTACAGTAGCATCACGCCAGTGATTCTCCCGTAACTTGGTGTCTGATCAGCAGGCAACTGTAAAATGAGGTCTTGTTAAACACAATTTCAAAATAATAACACAGACTTCCACGCTGAAGATGGGTGATTGTTGTTGTGGGCGCTGGAAGCCTTTTGCAACTGGGTGAATAAGCTCGCGAATAGGAAACAAGGGAGCAAGCAATTGGTAAGGAAAGCACAAGTGGAAAAACTGTGGGGAGTGAGCACTGCTGGTTGTTTTGATGGTGCTAATGTGGGTCCCTACTGTAGAGAAATAGCAGTGGTAAAGGATGAAGTGAATGCACTCGAGGTTTACCCCGTTCTCTGGTTGGTTTGTCAATTCATGCTTCTCCGTCCACTTTATGCAATGAGGGAATTTTTTTGTGTGGGCAAGGGTTGAACTAACAGGAACACTTTTACTATATTTCATATTAACTTGCTAGTGAAGACAAGACCTCTCTTGCATGACCTACATGCCTGAACTCAGAATCTCTCTCCTGGGCCTGCCATCTTCAGATTTAAATCCTTTAAACAAGCTCAAGTTTTCATCTCCTCATCCATATTTCCAAAGCATGTAAGCCTCAAGGCACCAGGCCAACAACGGAATAGTGCTGAGCACAAAGATGTTTTTGTAACCACATCAACTCAGCCCAATGCAGATCAACTGCAGCAAACCCTGCAGATTGCTTCACCTCCCAGTGTAGTTCCATTATAACCTCTCATTTTTGCTAGTCCTCAGCTGATAGCAAAAGCTCCTCTTTCAGCTTTGTAACTCTGACTTTTCTTTTTTTCACTTTCAGTGAAATGCTGTTGAGAGCTGCCAGAGGCTCAGCTGTGACACAGATCTATCTGAATTCAGGGGTTTGGAAGTGTTCTTTCACGCTTGTCATCTCCTGCAATAAGCACTGCATTGTACCAAGTCTGTACATTCTTTACTGCTCTACTTGTTGCTATGGCCAGAGGTGCCAAGTTTCAGTCTGATTCTTTTGGGAGACTAGACAGAAATCTGGATTTTCTTTCTTTCTGCTTTGTTTATGCTCCTGGCCCCTACAGCATTCTCCCTTACCATCACCCAAAACTTCTTTCCAAGGCAGGAAGGTTGGAAGCCAGTGCCCTCTCCAGTCTCTCAACTTGTATAACCAGCAGGGGTCCCTCTTGGCCTGAATCATTGCAGCAGAGAAGCGAACACATGGATGGATTCCCTTTCTAGCCAGGTGTTTCGAAAATCAGGGAGAAGCAGAAAGAAACTGATGGGAATGGCCTGGAGCGGAGAAGAGGGAAGGTTTTGGCAGGGGAGCTACAAACGCGTGGCATTGTCGGTCTGTATCAAGCTTGGGAAAGGCTCTCGCAGAAGGGAGAGCAGCAGGACGCGCTGCCTCATTGCCATGGAAACAGCCAAAGAGCTGGCTGGGCAGATTTAGAAATGTCTCCTGCTTGGGACTACTTTCAGTAGATGTCATCTATCTTTGCAGGGATTAAAACAAGGTGGAAAAGAGGAAATGCCCCACGCTGAAACCTGAAAATGTGTCTTCTTTCTTAGTTTACAATGGAGAGTCAGTCTTCCATGGCTTTATGAAGATATCTGTTCTCCTCTGAGAAATATGTCCTGATTTTGATGGGGATTATTTTTCCCCATGTCCCCATATTTTTAGGGGTCTTTCATTACAGGGATCAACCACTTTTGGCATTATGATTCTACCTGCCATTTAGATGCTCCTGCGTGCATGGCTGTTCCCCATGCGTCTTGCAAGCACACTGGGTACCTACATGACATTTCTCTGTAAGACGTCTCCTTGATGACCCTAAGGATCTCATACTCCCTCAAAGAGGTTGATCTGTTCTCACCATAGCACCTCTATGTTTTTTTCCCCACACCTTTCAAGTTCAATACCTTTCCCACAGCCTCATAATGTTATTTTTGAAGACAGTCTAAAAGATTACAAAAAATATATATATTACAGCTTGTGTATGAAAGCCCTGCCCTAAGAACATGCTTCTGTTTCTACAGCTGGGGAGTGGAGAAAGCCATGGAAATGTCCCACATTAGAACAGTGAAAAGGTTGATTACTGCACGTAGAAAGTTATTAGTCCCTATAGCCTGCACTTCGCAAAGTACAGAATAGACAGGACTGTACAATTACCTGCAAACAGCTGTCTTGGGAATCATCCTGGACCAGTCATTCCATAAGTACTAATTATCTGCCATGTCCATCAGCAGTCAGCATGTTTATACTGAAACAAATAAATGGGAGACAACAAAATGGTAGAAAATACTGGCTTACACTGTTTTCTCCACCTAAGCACCTTAGCAGCTATGGAGAGAGCAGTAGCTAACTGTTTTGTATTTACTTAGGAAAAAGAGAAAGGATGGACTTTTTTATGAAATATGGAGAGGAAGAGATTACTGCTACAGAGTAGTAAGCAGTCATTAAACTATGTGTAAAATGTCTACACTTCTACCTGCTGTGTCTTACTTTCACAAGGAAGGGTCCCAGCTGTGTGACACAGCTAGCAATCTGTGGAGGCACAAGGAACATGCACAGTTGCTACTGTAGGAACGGGAAGGAGATGCCGGCCAAGTTCAGTGCTGCGTTTCCACAAAAATATTTAGAAAGCCCTTATAAGCAGGAGAGTCAATACGAGTAACTAGACCTGTTTGTTCTGGAACTAATCTCTCTGAAGTCACTCTTCCAGTGCTGACTGCACATTTAATGCCGTGTGTTCCTGCTGAAACAACTTCAGAGACTGTCTCATTGAGGCAGTTCAATATTTTCATGCAATTTTAATAAGCAGCAGAATATGCTGCAAAATAAGTCTGAGGTTGGTTTGAGCTGGTGTCACAAGGAGAATGATGATAACACATAATGTGGTTGGAACCCAGGTGAAATTCCTTCTGAGCCTAACAGAAAGCTGGTATGTCACAGAGGATAAAGAACAGTTTCAGAAAACACAGTTCAGCTTAGCAGGGTTAAGACAGTAGTTATACCTATACAGATTCAATACCTTTCATGATTTGATGTTTAGCCAGATTAGGAGGATCTTCTCCTTTTTAAACATACTGAAGAGATAGCCTCCTCAACTTAAACAAAAAACCCCCAACTATTACACCAGCTCAGCTGGCAAGATTCATTCTATTACTTCTGGTAGGAAAGTAACTTTCTGGTAGGGAAAGGAAAAATTATTTGCTCCTCAAAAAATAATCCCAGTTTCCCTTTTCAGCAATGGAATCACAGCAATTAAGTTGGCTGCTGCATCTCCTGCTTGATCGTGGCAAGAAGCTCAACATTTGAATTTCTGAGCTTGGAGAGGAAGCCAGCAACCTGTTGGCTGGCAGTAGGGCTTCACTTTCTTTTTTTAAGGGATGATTTCAGTTCAGTAGCAAAAAGGGATGTTTGAGCAAGGATACCACTGCCCTCTGCCGAGAGAGATGTGATTTGTTTCTTTCCTACTATTTCATCTGCCAGCAAAACCAGTAACTTCATTGCTTGGAAAGTAACTGCGTGAAGAATTGCTCACTGAAGTCTGAGTTTAATTCCTGCTGCTTCTGTCTTTCCTCCAAAGTTTGCTGATCTGAATCTCTTTCACCAAATATTTTGAAAACTCTACACCTCATACAAAATAAAGAGGAGCAACAGTAATTACATGCAAAACCTTGACATGATGATAGCAGGAACTGGGAAAACTTGAACCGGAGTTTTTAAAAAGCAATCTTTATGATTTATAAACGCTTCAGGCATCCTCAACAATGTGATATCTGCTGGAACTAGTTTTCTATTTTCCTGCCAAAATTCAATCATGCATTATCAGATCAGGCTGAAGTCCTCTACGGTTTCTTAATTTATTTTTTTTTTTAACTGCAGCACTTGCCTGACTGAGGTTTGGCCTCAGTTTTATATCCACACAATTTTTTCTGGTTATGCAAAAATGGAAGCTCATTCATTGCTACAGTTATAACCGGCTTTACATTATAGATCTAACATTACTGTCGTTTTGGTTTTTTTTTTTTAAAAAAGGAAAAAATTTAAGTGAAACGTAACAATATTTTTAACCACTTGAGGGAGCTCTTTCATTTAGACATTAGGCTGTTGCTATTGTGCATACATATTGGGAAATTGTAAACCATACTTTTAAACAGTTTGTTATAGGACACACTACACTGAAATATGTGAAAGTATTGAGGCTCTCGGGTGACTGACTTCAAAGCCCAGATAGAAGTTTTAAAGGAATTAATCATTCTGGTCAAGGCATCAGAAACAGCCACAGCTACTTACTCCCTGGGCCGACTGACACCAAAAATCTTAAAAAAGAAAATAAATTAGAGTTACACAGAATTAAGAGTAGGCAGCGTTAATCACATCTGTCTTGCAGCAGTGCCAAAAATGACAGGAAGGAACAGGACCAGGCACAGGTTTTATAGAGGGGTTGTGAAAGCCTCAACCCTCTGCCTCGCCTCCCTGCCATCCCCACCTCTCTGTAACACCGGCCAGTACAGGCCATGCTGCTGCCTCCCCAGTGGCTTCCCTGGGCTGCGCAGACCCCACCAGTCATCGTGCCGGTGTATCCATCCACCATGGGCAGCACATATGTGTTAACAGCAAAGGCTTTTCTTTATGCTCCCCCTGAGCTGATAGGCGTAAGGCAGGCTCAGCCAGCAACCGCTGCATCGAGCATGTCTGCAGTCACCAGTCAAAGTGATGGTACATAACGTGCGTGTGAGATCTGTAAATTGTTATGCAGACTGCCGGGGGGGAGGGGGGGGGGGTGGATGGAGAAAGAAAGAAAAAGAAAGAGGGGAAACAAGCAGTGCTGCAGAAATCAAGTTGCTGCCTGTCACTGGGTAGGTGAGAGCAAGTGAAGCTGAAGCAAAAGGTTGGGGTGTCAGGGCCACAGGTTCCCATGTCCATAAATGGGAACGACCACGCAGCGATTCACCCAAGAGTGTTCAGGAAGGGTTGTGGTTAGGCAATCATTGAGTAACGCAAGGTGTAGGATTAATGTAAAAATGGTAGGTTTGGGGGTTTTTTTTGCTTTTCCACTTGCTCACCCAGACGATGCTGGCACCCCAGGACACTTCGGTGTAAATAGCTAGCACAGCATTTTCAGCATGAGGGCACCAGTGATCATGTATAGCCTGACTTGAGAGTATCTCTGAGCAGCATTGTGTTAAAATCGACTTCTTAAGAAGAGGGGCAAAGTTATGTGAAAACTCCTGGTGCTATCACCTGTGCAGCTATTTGCATTTCAGCAATGATGGGATTTTTATTTTTTTCTTTTAATTTTTACAACAGTTTTCCTATTAAGCAGCATGAGAGATGGGTGGTGGGACAATAGTGTGAACACACATTGCAAACTAAATCTGTTTCAGAATTTTTCACTCGGTGGCTCTGCTCCAAGTGCCCACAGGTTATTTAAAACAACTTCTGAATAGTTCCAGCAAGAGTTACACATCTAAAAGAGTGTAACTCTCACACTAGTGTCTCGGGTGTGTGTTGGTCAAAGCAAATTTGTTTTACTAACAGGTCTGATAAGGTGAAACGTGATAGAAATGTTTTAATACCTCATCGTAGCTTCGTACCTTGGTTTGGGACAACCTTTCAAGGTGTACCTGGGTATATATCGTGCATAGCACAGCCCTGAGGAGAGGGAGGAGAGGGAGAAGAAGGAAAGACATGTACTTGCCGGTAGAACATTAGTGGCTTAGTTCTCCTGACTTTGGGAAAACTTTCCCATTTACGTGGTGAAATGCAGCTACTGAGAGGTTACTAGAGTTTGTTTGCTGGTGACGTGTTCCTGTGACTCACTGTCCGTCACGAGCCTGTGTCTGGCTGGGGAAAGAGAGAAAGCGAGGGTACAAACCTCAGCCTTTCACCCAGTTTTTGACCCTCTGGAGTACAGGCTGGGACTGGAACGAGACCTCTCCAGCCAGGCCCCCTGCTCGGCTCCCCCCCTTACTGGTGAGCTGTAGCTCATGCTCCCCAGGGCAAAACTTGTGAGGGTGAACACCCCCTTGCCACAAAACCCCCACTTCTTGGGGGACAGGGGGTGCTACTCAAGTCGGCAGGCACTCAGTTTTTACCTCCCTTTAAAAATATTTGCCCTTGCTCCCGTAAGGCCGTTTGGAAGAACCTCATTGGGGAGCACACGTGTTCGTACCGAACCTGGAGCACCGGGGGGAAGCGCATGTTGAGCAACCCTGCGTTCCTTCTCAAGGACGAGGACAAATAAAGCCGCCAGGTCCTCCAGGCCTCCCAGCCTTGACTTCCGAGTCCTCCCAGTTCCCTGAAATAAGTTTTCCTTGCGCTGGGGGGTGTGGGGACGAGCGGGGTCCCCAGGGCGAGGGCAGGCCTGCCCGTGGGTGCTGACTGAGCCCGCCCAGAACCCCGCTTTACTTTCCGTCTCAGGAGGACTGGGATAAGGTGGCGGCGAGCGGTCCCGTCCCACCACGACGCCTGACAGGAAAGCCGGGGGAGGGAGGGACGAACTGACGGACACACGGACGCGGGGGAAAGGCGGGAAACTGGGGGTTGGGGGTGGGGGGGTGTGTAAAGGGTGCAGCGGGGGGGGGGGGGGGGGGGCACGTGTGCCTCACGTGCCACCTCCCACCCGGCTTCCCACCGCCCCCACGCCGCGCGCCCCCGCCCCCTCCCTCGCGGAACGCCTCCCAGCCAATGGCCAGCGGCGCCGCTCCCCCCTCCCTCTGCGCGGTGACGTGCGCGAGACCCGGGAAGAGGCCCC
Organism: Mycteria americana; assembly: GCF_035582795.1. NCBI lineage: Eukaryota > Metazoa > Chordata > Aves > Ciconiiformes > Ciconiidae > Mycteria > Mycteria americana. The sequence goes on from NC_134371.1 coordinate 39,094,046, forward strand.
GGCGCGCGGGCGCGCGGCAGAGGCGGGAAGCGGTTGTGGGGAGCCGGCGCGCGCGGCGGCAGCGGCTCGGTCGCCCTGAGGTGACGCTCCCGCGGAGCCGGCCGGGTCGGGGCCGAGGGAACGGCCGCCTTCACCCCGCGGGAGCGTCCCGGGCGGCTTTAGGCCCGGCCCGGCATGGCCCGCCCCCAGTGGCACCGGCGTTCCCCCGGCGCCGTGCTGCTGAGGGGGGGGGAAGCTGTTCCCGGAGCCCTTTCGCAGGGCCGTGCGGCTCGGGGGAGGGGGGCAGCGGTCCGCAGGCCTCCGGGCGCCCTCAGGGCTGGGGCTTGGCGGGGAGGCTGGGGGTGGGTCTCGTTGCTGACAGCGGGGCACCGTCGCGTAACACTTCCGCGCTTGTTTCCAGGGAGTTAGTGGAGAAGGGAGCTGACTTTATGGTCTCGGGTGTGCTCGGAGCCTCGGCAGTGCTTTAAGCAGCTTCTATTGTTATCTGCAGGTTTTGGTTGTTTTTTTTTTTTTTTTTTTTTTTCCTACTGAGTGTTTTGCGCGTTGCGGGTGAGCTGTGGAATGACCTTAACTTTGTTTTGGTACCTGCCTAGTTCGTGAAGAGGTCTGCGGATATCGAGGATGTAGCACACCGGCTCTGCTAGTTAATGTTATGCCCAAGGGCCGAAGAAAAACCTTGGAGATCTGAAGGGTGTTTGGGATAAGGTTATTATTTAGCATAAGCGGTATTGGAGGTAGAAGATGTGTCCTTATTGTCCTGCCAAGCCTTTTGAAATGCAAAGATGTACTTCCTATAGGGTGTTGCTTTTCTTGTAAGGCATGCTTATAATTACCAGTGTTTTGAAAGGGAAGATGGAGAAACTCAAGGTTTCTGAGACCTTTTACGGGTATTGTAATGCAGTCACACCTATAGAATCAGGGAGTTCCTGCTGGGAAATCTGGGAATGGGATGCATTTGTGGTTCTAGATGTCTTGCAAGTGCCCAGAGTGGGGTGAATGGAGCGACTGTTTACTAATTGTGAGGAGCAATTTCCTTTTGTGAAGGGTATGGTGAACATTTTGGAGTTATCCTGGCATTGTGTCATGATTGATTTAGTTCTAGCAGAGATTAGACGGAGGGTCTGATGCCCTCTTTATGCACTGCTGTGCTGATAGTTGCTTAGGTACTGTAATGTTATACCTCCCATCATATGGAAGCTAGACTAGGAAAATGTTTGTTTTAATACATTTCCCCTAGCACAGTTCTTGCTTCGCATGAAAAAGACTTTGTTGTGATCACTTAGCCTATCTCAATTGAATAACTCTTCAAGTTAATTGCTTTCACCTTTTTTTCCCTCCCACACATGATTTTTCCTTCCCCCATCCTGCAACTCGCCTTTCTGTTAGCCTTTCAGTCAGATACTCCAACCACTCTGCACTGGAGAGGAAGCAGTGCCTTCTTCACCTCTTGAAGAAGTTGAAAAGTGTACTGAGAAAATAATTAAGCTTGTGGTCCTCTGTTAGATTGGGAGAACCTGCACCTTTAAGGACAGATGTGGCTCACAAGAACAGCTAAACTTGGATCAGAAGGCAGTGGAGAGGCTTGCTAGTGGCCCAGGAGTAACTTGTTAGTGTGTGAATTCATATGGCAGCTTGATTTTTTCCCCCTCCATTGCTCTGTAGACCCTATTGTGTGATCAGAGTGATCCATTCTTATCCTTTGATCAGTTGTGGGCATCTCTCCTGGCTAAGAGCAGAAAGATTGAAATGTTTGCCTGTCCAGGATCTCCACCTGGTTGTAAGCCCCAGGTGGGCAAAAGATCCTTTGCGCTCATGCTCTCATCATGTGGCCATGTCTGTACTGGGAACCTTGTGGGAAGGCTGGGAGGTGGAAAAAGTAACGTCTTCATGATGGTGACTGATTTGTGTTTAAAGGTATTCACGGGTATTCAGGAGGGTTGTAGCAGTAACTGCGTACAGAGCTGGTGGAAGTGGATGTGTCCTGCTAGCTACCTTTCTGTGCCAGTGAGCATAGTTAGTGTAGGAAGATTTATTGTATTCTTGCCTGGTTCTTTCTGTTATTCATGTAAATGCTTTTTGCATTATCTAAATTATGATAGTGTGAGCTATCAGATGTTGTACAAAGCCAGCTGGGAAGTTTATCATTTTTATGGTCTTTGTTTTATAGCTTGTGGACCTGGTTGTGATCTCTTGAGACAGAGGGAGCTAAGAGGCAGTGCTGCAAGAAATGGTGTTGGTGATTGAATTAGTGATTTATTGTTTGGTGTTGCAAAAGGGTTTTTTTCCCCTATATGCTGTGATGCCCAAAAGGAGAATAGGAGACTGTTCTACTAGAGGGACAAACACAGGAAGCTGAGCCCTGAAAACATCTGATCATAAGTCTTATTTCCCTTTTGCAGAAGTGACAGTCTCAGTATTCTGAGGAAATCCATCCTTAAATAATTATGTTCTGCTGCCTTAGCTTTTCTACAAGTACATGAATTTTCCTTGCCTGTTTCTAACGGCTCATCTGTGCTGGTGCATGTATTCTGTTCACCAGCAACAAAACACGTGTCTGTTTAAGAATTTGTGCCAAGGTAAAAAAAATAGATAAAAAGGAGAAGTGTTAGTTTGAAAATGTGGTTATATACATGCCTGTGTTATTTTCTGGAAGTCCAGTTCTGAAAATTGTCCCTGTTTGTAGCTACATCTCTGAGAGCTTCTTGAGCTGAATTTTGTGGAGAGTGTGCTGGAACATTGCCTTGTGGCCAAATTAGAATCCTCTTCCCCTCTTTTTATTGAGAATTATCTGTTTTCAGCCTAGCTGTGGTGCTTCAGGTGTTCCTACTAGCAGCTCTGCCCCCAACAGTGACCTTTGTCATCAAATCTGGCATAGTTCAAACCTGATTCTCTCTTCCTGTTTTTCTGTGGTTTGCAATGCAACCGTTGTCTGGCCAAGCAGAGTACAAGGATCTATTGAGGAAGCTGCTCTTTCAGTAAGCACTGAAAACTTGACAGGAAGGGGCTTGGCTCAGGCAAAATAAGGCGGGTGATTCTACAAAGTGAACCTGCCAGATCTCTCGGAAGACAAATTTTGCTGTCCGACTGGCTATCGGAAAGCATTTGTAAGGGCTTTTTGGCCTTCTAAAGATTTCACAAAGACTTAAGTAATTTTAAATACTTAAAAGGTCTGTAGGGAAAGGAGGGAGCTGTGGGCAGATATTTTGGTAGTGGTGGGGGAACTTGCTTAGTTACTTTGTTCCTTTACTGCTTGTAGTAAGGGAGAGGAAGTGTGATCCACAGTAAATGACTAATACAAGTGTGTGCTTAATTTCCCCTGCCCTTGCTCTGAATTCATAATGGAGGGAACTAACTTTGGTATTCTGTTATTATGGTAACATAATGGAGTCTAACTTTAGTGTAAAGAAGGCTATGTCAATTTATTCTTGAACAATATAAAGAGTAAATGAGTTTCTTTTGTCGTTAATTATCTGCTATCCTTTTCTGGTCTAGCTAGGCAACAATGGCAGGTGAAGACTGTGTAAGAAAACGCCAGTCTGGCTCCACTACAACCTGCAAGACCTCTGAGAATGAAGAAATGCAGAGGAGACCTGAGAGCGAGAGGTCACTTCAAAACTCAAGCAATGGTGAGACTCTTTCACTCGGGATTAGTTGCATCTCTGGCATGTGATCTCCTCTAAGGTGTCCTTTCTAGCTCATAGCTCTTGCCTCTTTGCTCTTTCGTTTCAGTTTTTCTGCTTGTAGAAAGGCAGTCAAAGTGGAGCTCCCTATGTACCAGCTACACTTCTTCAGCAGGTTTAGGTTGTTTGGAGTGCTGTCCTGCAGAACTTTCCCTCAGGGGCTGTGTACTGTAGTGCTTATAGGGATGTAAAGAAAGTGATTAATTGTCACAGGAGAAATGTGTGTGATGAGGAGGGAGAGGCTTTAATGCTGTAAATGGTGCAAATGCATCTCGACAACAATTTTGAGTAGTCCTGGTAAACGCTTTTTCTGGGGACTTCATCTTCCTTCCTTTACAAGCTTTAAGTATGTGGCTTCCTTAAGAACAAACAAAATGGTCTTTAATATACCAGGCTAAGCTGGTGTATCCATCCTGACAGACAGATGGAGGTAGGATGCCACAAAGAACAATGCTCTGCTCCTGTGGGGCTCTCTTAATGTCAGAACAGCTCCCTTTTATCCAGTCTCAACCTTGGCTGCCTTAAAAGGTGTAATAGAACAATAAACAGTTGGGTTTGTATTGATTTATATTGTGGTCACCTTAAAAGTAATGTGGCTTATAGTTGGCTTTGTGGAAGAGTCAGTGCTGTATATGTCCTGTCCCTTGATTTGCAGGGACAGTTGTGTGGCAGTTTGAGTTGTTTTGCCTGTGGACTCTGTGGACACTGTGACGGTCTCAGACTCCTGGGTTAGGCTGTACCACATTCCAGACCAGTGATAAGGAGGTTAGCGATGAAATTGCAGGTTGTTTCCTTTCTCTTTGGGAGACAGAATAAGCAAAAAGCTAAACTAGCTTATCACAATGTGCCACTTGAGTATAAGTTCCAAAACCCCAGTGCCAGTGACTTAAGGAGATAGTTCTTACTGGTATGCTTCTGAATATCATCGCTATTTTATAGTATTTATTTCAACTGAAATGGGAGTTGGAGCAAATTTAAGTTTAGGACAAGTCAGATTTCATCTTGCAAAAAATATGTTGGAGAGAAAGCCATCCCACAAACTTAAGAGAACTGGGATTTTAAGCTGTTGGTAGTACCATCATTTTAATTGAATCTAATGGGGCTGTTCCGTTAATGCTGTTTTTAGAAAATTGCAAGGAGTTGATGGCTACTGGAAAACAGTTATGATGGGTTTAGAAGCAGACTTTTACCTTTTTATCTATGGAAACACCTTAACTGTTATGCATGAATTTGAGTTCTTGCAAGCTTGTGGGTAAAGAATAAATATAGCTGTGATAATTAGCACTTGATAGGTGGGTGTGCCTGTCTTTAAAAGCCCTTCATTTTAATACCTCTGAGATGTGGCATCTTGTCATTGCAGGTGAGATACTGTGGGTGCTTAGCAAGTAAACATTCTGGGATAGATCTCTTGTAAGTGTACTGAGCTTTCATGCGTGTACACGGACCTGGCGGGTTGGCTTAGAACAATGCGGTGTGTTTTAATACAGTACAAACTGCAGTGAAGGACAGCTGGGAGGAATCCTGGTTAGTTAAGATTAGGTGCCTCTTACCTTCCAGGGTTGCTGCCAATTCAGCAGAAGTGTCACAAAGACTTAAGTGTTACCAGTTTTTGCAGACTCTTTGCTCAGCACAGTGATGGGGACATCAGGAATGCCACAGGGAGGTAGGAGGCATGAGTCTGATGCTTGACTACATTACAGGCTCAGGAGGAAGATGCATCCCTCTGGTCAGGAATTCCCCTGTACGGTGGGGTTAGATCATATCTATGGCACAAAGGTGGAAGCTTTACAAAGCTGAAGTGTTCACATGTTCCAGATAGTGGTCTCTTCACATAGTCCAGTATGCTTGCATAAATAGGTAGGGCTTTCTGTGAAAGCACAGCTGATGTGGAAGAATTTCTCAAAAGGAGTAGCCCGAGTAGCTGTAGACTTTTTTCTGGCTTTCTTTTGTCCTAGCCATTCACTTCTGAATGGCTGTTTCTAAAGCATTGGTGCTAATGTGTACAAAGGCAGCATGAGGCTAATGATCTGCTGTGTCTGGCAATGTCCTCTTTATACTGTAGTATCTTAACACTGGGTGTTGTGTAGAGTTTTAGACAAGATGCATGCTTATTGCAGTCAAGGGATTCTAGCCAGGTCAAGACAGTATCTTGTATGCAAGTAAATATGTAGTGTCTTTGTAGCAATTATTTGTGTAGAAAAACTAAATCGCTAATGTGATTTCCCACCCTTGATCCTCCCTGATTAGCAAACACCATCTGCTTTTTAACTTAAGAGTTAAAAGTGTCAAGGGCTAATTGACTTGTTTCCAGAAGTGTGTGAACTTTCTACAGAAACGTCTAGGGCATTAATCCTTTCTCTATTAAAACTCAAATGCATTGACTGATCTGAACTTGCTTAGAGGAATTATTTTAATCCATATATTGGCTTTAGAGCTATATTAGGTCTGACCCTTCTGTTTGTATAGTTTAGGTTCTTTATTTTTCTTGCCTCATCAATTCTGCTAAAAACTGTCTCATTGCTTGCTGAGTTGTAAGACTGAATAGGTTGTACTCGGGTACCCCCAAATATATAGGTAGGTGGAAATGTTCATAGCTTTGTGATTGCCAGAAGAATTTTTCTGTCCTTTGACATGTTTGTATCTTGTAATCATTCAGCCTGTAATTTCACTTTGACAGAGTAGCTGAACTTTAGTCTCATATATCACTTCTCCTCCTTGAATTGGCTCCAGTGTCATAATTAAACAACTAATTTGGTCCTGGCATAGGGTCAACAGGTGATCTGGCAGCAATAATCCCCTGTCAAAAGCTGGGCTTTCTTAATAAGAGTAGTCTTACATGTTTTCAGCTGGAGATACGTAAATAAATATACAACTGTTCTGCTTAATGGGATGTTGATATCGGGCAGTACCAGTTGCAGGAAAACTTACCTGGAATGAGCGTAATAGAAACTGGATGGGCAGATCTTACATGCTTACGAGCCATGTCCTCTCTAACCTTTTATGCCTCTCAAAATGCTAAGATTAGACCATTCAAAACAGTAAACTGATGGTTGTGGAATCTGCCCTTGTTTCCTCAGAAATTAGAAAAGGATTAGAAGTGTCTCTGGCAACTGATCTGCAAACAAGCTATGTGGCATATCTTTGTTAGGTGTGAGTAAGCCTGTTTGGTAATGCTGGTCTTGGAAAGGGGTTGTTATCTTCCAATGAAGAGGTTACTATTGATCGTTCCCAGTGCAAAAGTTCATGAAGCTTTGTGACTTGTGTGTGCCTACTGATAGTTGTAGGAGGAGGGAGCTCTAAAACAGGGAGCAATTTTGAAAGCTTTGGGGTCTGCTGTCTGACTCACAGCAATAAGTGTTTATTGTATCAACAGGCTATTTCTTACGGATTAATGAATTTGGGATTAAGCTGCTTGAGTTGAGTTTCTTGGATGTGTTTCAGGGAGATGGGTCAAACAGAGCTGTGTTGTCTGAGACTAGGTGGATTCTGGTAATTCTAGGCGCTGTCATGTTTTGCAACCTGTGGGTTAGGTGAAGGCTGAGCAGTTTCTTGTGAAGGGCCTGTGGATGTGCTGGCATGACAGAGAATGCTGGTGTTTCCTCCTGCTAGTGAAGAGTTTGGGTCCCAAGTCCCTGTAGAAATGACTTTTAACTGAATTCTTTGCCCAACTGCCGTGCAGTGACCTATGGCCTGTGCATTCTTTAAGCAGATCATAAGAGCTCTGGGAGCAATCTAGTCATAACTTGCCTCTATCTGCTGAGTGGCCAAATAAATTACCATAAGTCAGAATAAGGCTTATTAGCATCACATTATTAACATAAGTTGTGTTGCACCAGATAGGGAAGACTTCCCCTCTTCACAGTAGCCTTGCACTAGGTTGGCTTTGACCCTGCTCTCCTTCAGATAACATCTTCAGTGTTTCTAAAGACAAAGCATTTGAATCCAGGTATCCAACAGTAACAGGAAATCCTTCTGCCTATGTTTCTTTAACCTCTTGAGTGGTAAGTGGTCTGATCAAGAAATAATGAAGATAATATTTTTAAACTCTTTTAGGAAAGGGCAGTGTTGGGTACAGTTTGTATCTGATTTTCCGTGAAGATCCTGAAGCTAAACAGATCCTGACATCATTAGGGGAAAATGCTTCTGAACTGTGATTAGTGTGCTTGGTTGTTCTGAGAAGTGTCTTTTTTTTTGAAGTCCATGTGGCAATAAACTGAAGTTTGTGTGCTTTTCCTAGCTTTTCTGCTAAGAGGCATTTTTGTCTTGAATGCTGTGCAGGGATTTAGATAGCAGTGGTCTCCCTACGTTGTTCTGACTGCTCAATAATAAGCTTATTGCCACAATGCAGGAACAGTTTGAGTGACAATGGCTCAGAGTGCTGGGCTACAGGCAGCTTCTGTGGCTGGTGAACTACAGGTTCTACAGGTTCACTGTTCAGTTCCTGTTCACTACAGGTTGGAACTGTAATACTGCACACACAAGCCACAGCTTTACTCAAATGACTTATTCCCACTTGTGCCCTTGGTAGTAATTGCAGACTGTAGCGGTTAAATAAAATGAATGCTTTTTAACACCGTTAATTTTTGAGAGCTTGCTTAGTAGAGTGCTGGCTAGTGTCTTATGTAGAAGCTGGTTTTGTTGAATCCCAAGCTGCAACACTAACAGATCATATGAATGGGATGGACAATGAGATCCTTTAAGAAAGGTAGTTTGTAAATCTTTTGTGAAACTTACGTTGCTCGAGTTTTCAACAATAAAAAGCTTTCTCAGTCTTCAGGTGATCTTTTATTAGCCTGGTTTCCTATGGAAACAAAGCTTATATTTAAATTGCTCATTTCTGTTTCTTCTGACTTTTGAACCTGCTTTGAGTTTGGGCTGTGCAGAGGTGTCACATCCTACAAGGATCAGTTTCTACGAGCCCAGGACAAGTGGTTAGCTAGGTAAAGGTCTTATCAATGTCTTTGATGGGAAGGGAACACAAGTCCCATTAAGTTAAACCTTCTCCGAAGTGAGACTTCTCCCTTCAGGGAGAAGAGCAAAGCTCTTTCAAAGCAAACCCTGCTTCAGTCTCCTGTGAAATGTGCTACTTTCTCACACTAGTGTCAAAGCAGATTTTCTTCCTTATGACTTTAAATGTATTTCCCATTTTCTTAAGGCATATCCCATCTTGTTTTAAATGCTAAGATGTGCTTGCTTGTATTGTGCAGCCTTGAGTCCATCTTTGTAGTGATGTTGCAATCCCAAAGTGATACAGGGGGATCCGGTCTTCATTTTCAGTGTCAAAGAAAAATGAAGATTTAGACTTCTCAGCAGCGTGCAATTCCTTTTAGACTCAAAATCATGTGATGATTCTCTTCTTGAATGACCTCACAGAACATAAGTAGCAGCTTGCGCAACAGAAGATGAGTGATTCAAGAAGATGATGAGTTTGTGTTCTCTGGTATCTGCCTTGTGACACAGCTTGAGTGTATGGGGCAATGCAAAACAGCAGAATGAGTTGTTGTTTTGGGGTGGGTTTTCTTCTGCAGGAGACTGTTCTGGAAAAGAAGCAACAAGCTTACAGGTGGTTTTACTTTGTTATATGAGATGCATATATTAAAGACATGGAGATCTTGATTTTAAAAGATGCTGTGTTTCTAGTCCGTGCATACGCATTGGTGTGCAGGTGAATAAAGTGATAGGAGGGACACTGCATACAACTGAGCAATTACAATGTCAGCAGGTCAGAGACTGGCCTTGATTCCTGTACAACCATTAAAGCTGTACATTAGATATCTGTAAAACTATATCCATCTTTAAGGCCCTGTAAGTCAAAAAGGGGATTTTTATGTCCAAAGTGAGCCAATCCTGGGTAGTTATAACAACTGAGATTTTGAATGTAAAATCTGACAAGAAATCTATGGTCAAAGCAATGGTTATTTATTTTTAGCTTGGCTTACAAAGGAAATAGTGCAATCCCTTAACTCTCATGTGTCCTGTCCTCTTTGGCTGTGTTGGATGGCTTCAAGCAAACTTGATAGAGTCTTGAAGACTGGCAGCTGGATGAGAGACACACATTCTTACCTTTCTGCAGGAAGAGTTAGTTGTGCTTTGAGCTCAACAGCTCTGTCTGCTCTGTTTTCTAGCAGGTAAGCACAAGGTGGTTCTTAATAGCCCCCTCTCCCCATTACTACTAATACAATTGTGGAGTGGGAAATGAGGGAGTAGAGCCATTGAGATGATATCAAGGGGATACAGTTCTGCTTGTGGAACAACTTGATTTGTTGTCTCTTTTTTTTTTTTTAATTTATTAGGGGAGAGAGAGGGGGAATCCATTTGAGACCAGCAAAGTGTACAAGCTGAGTGGGACAAGGGACTCTCTAGTGGTATCTTACACTCTTCTCTCAAATTGTTTTCCAAACTGCTGTTGTTCAGGAAGTATAACAGCATGATGAGCTTAAATGCTGAGGTAGTTTTCCTTGTCTTGGAGGTGAGATGCTTAGCAACCAGGAATTCTATTTTTGTAAAAATGGATCTTTGCATGCAGCCAAAAATTCATGGTGTTAAGCAGTTTCCTTGTTTGTTGTTGCATTACAAGGCTGCTAAGTAATAGGCTGTTGTTGCTGGTCTGTTCTTAAGTCTGTAGCTTGTGTAGCAGTTTTTATAGACAAAAAACTGATTTTCCTGCTTGATTGGGGGTGTGGGGGGGAATTAATGCTGATGACTGAGCATAGCTTCATTAGAGCTTCATGAAGTCTCTTGTTTCATTTAACGCTTCTCCAGTATTGGAATTGGGAGTCATCTCTGAAGCAGGTCTATCTAAACTTCTTACAACTGGTTGCTCATAAGAGCACCTTCAGACTAGTGTACATCACAGAAGCACTTGCTTCTCTTAAAACAACACACTGTGCATTTTGTGTGCATAGGCTGCGCACATATGAGGAGGACAAGACGAGGCTGCATTGTGAACTGTGATACTGCTATGAATCTATCTTCTCGTCATGCAGCAGCACAACATTAGCAACTACTGCAAATCTGTTAGCTCGTGCTTCACTGCAAAGTTACTAAAATCAGTTCAGTATCCTCTTTTTCTCAAAGTGGTAGTGTTGTCTTAGAAACTGAACGTGAAAGTTGTAATGCTAGCTATGTGTTACTGTAAGGTACTGGTGTAGCTGTAATTGCCAAAGGACATGCACAAGGCAAGGTTTGTTGCTGTCTTTTCACCCTGACTACTATTTCGGGGGGGGGTGGGGGTGGTGGTGGATATTGCTGCTTTAATCTTGATTTTCCTTCATGTGCAAGACTGTTTTAAGTAACTTTATCTTCTGTGTTGTCGTTCTTACTGGAGAAGTGAAACACCAGCTGGCTTGCCAGCACACTACAACCATTGCAGACAAACCTTGTCTTAAAACTCAACTAATCTGAAATGTCTGATTTGTGTATGTTGTTCCTCTTGATGTAATAGAGGCATGTCAGATGTGTATAGTTCTTTATGCAAAAGAAGGGTGATATTTGAGGCTTTACATATTAGCCAATGGTATTAGTAATGATAAAAGTCAGATGATGTTCATGGCATTGTTAGACCTGACTGTTTGCTTAAGCAATGAAACGTATTGAGGAATGCAGTCAGACTGATATCTAGCACTTCTCCTGGTGGATGAAAGGAGTGGGAGCAGCCAGGTTTGAACACAGGATAACCTTCCAACTTGCCATTTAGCCTGTCCTCAGAGCTGGTTACAGTATTTGACAGAGAGTCAGGACTGACTGCCTTGTCTATTGGCAGTGTAGAGACCTCCAGACAACCTAATCTTACGTCTAGTTCACTCTGTGTAAGATAAAGCTCTGATAAAAGATCAGCACGCTTGGATATGACCTTCTAAGGGTTGTTCTAATTGCTGTTTCAAGGCTGAATATATTTAGGGACCTTGGGAAGATTTGCAGAGTTGCTGATTGAAAATAAAGCTTTCAGAAATCCAGCATGTTGTCAGCTGTTGACGGCCTTATAGTGCTGTGATCCTAAATGGCTGTTTAAAATACTTGGTCATAGCTTATGAATTTCCTGCATCTTAGTTTTGAACTTACTGGGACCTTATTAGAAGTTAGAAGTGCTAATGAAAAATCAGTGACTGAGCTACTGTATGTTGTGTTTTCTGTGTTTTCAGACATGCAACTCGCATCACTGAAAATGCAAATGTTAAGTATTTGCTTTCCTTCCTTAGGCCGGGTTGATGTCGACCATGTGATAACAAGGAAAATGCAGCTAATAGCAGAAGCTGAGGTAAATATACTCCTAATGCTTGCTTGTGGGGAGGAGCGGGATAATTGACCCTGAATGTCTTTTGGAGAGTCACTAGTCCTGGAACACAAATACCCCTCTTCAGTCAGAGCTTGAGTGCAGTGACTTTTATACAGCCCTCTTTCTCTCCTCCTCCTCCTTTCTTCTGACTTTGCACAAGAGAGGTAATATTATCAAATGCAGTTTTGTCTTACTTGACCCCAACAGGTTGAAGTCCAAAGATAAGAGTGAACTTTGAGGCCTGTAAATAAAATGGAACTTCTCTCACCACTAACTTTTGGCAGGTGATTATCAGCTAGCCTGCTTGCATATTTAGTCTTTAAAATGCTCTGTGTCCTGTTATCCACTGAGTAAAGGGCAGCATGTAGCCTGTATCCCACAGCTTCTGTTGCCCTGGCTGTGGAGATGACCTTCCTGAGCCTTGGTCCCACTCTTTTTGTCAGTGAGCAATATAATCAAAGAAAATAGCACTGAGTATTTCTAATGTCATCTGCATCTGTGAGCTGCCATTGTCTTAGCTTATGTTAAGGTGATTTATGTCCAAATTAAATTAAGTTAGCTAACAATGAACTGCACCCTCCTTGTTAACCATTGTTTTGTAGCATGTATGTTCTTCAGGGCAAATTGTCCTGCACTCTTGCTTCATTTTATTGCAGAGACTTCCATGGTAAAGATTAAGTCATCTAATTGTGCCACCCTTAAGTGAATATTACAAAGTGGATACTTCTAAGACAGAGAAAAATACCTTGCACCTTTGAGATGTTTTCCTGTTTAATAGTCTTTTTTTCACCTCTACAGGTGGTGTATAATTTATAACAGATTTTAACAGAATTAAAGTGTATTTAAATGTCTTCTGCAAAGCGTGTACTGCTTTTTGTGCTGAAACTCCTAAAATTCAGCCCGTTAGAGGAATAGTCAGCTCTGAATTTTATTTCGTATCTTGTCTTCTCTGGAGGATTTCTCTGGATGATTCTTACTGAGGACGTGATAGATAGAGCAAGCCTCATATCTTCTCGCTGCAGACAAAACAGCCACTGCAAATCACTGTTGGCAACAAATGCTTGCATGAGAAAGCTTTGACTCTTAAGCACATGTAGCTTTGTAAGTTCCAGGTTCCAGGGAACACTAGTTGGTTGCAAGGGGACAACTTGATCTTGGATTTCTTTTCTTCAGGAATGTCTCTTGTTTCTACTTTTTTTTTTTTTTCTGGCCAGCAGCTTTGAGACATGCTAGTTTGTAGACAAAGTGATTTCTTATCTGCAAAGAGAATGAAGAAAATCAGCAGTGGCGCTTCAGTTACTGAAGTTTCTCCCAAAACATGGGGAGTTCAGGTTTTAAACCCTGAGTTAGGCAGCTTGCGAATTTGTTTAAGGTGCCTCAAAGCTACAATAAGAGCTAAGTAAAAACCTCCATCTACTGCAAAATCCTGAGAATTCCTGGAGTGCCTGGCCCTTTTGTTATGTGAACCACTGAACAAAGGCTTGGATTGCAGCTTACCTTTTAGGTGATATATATCTGAGCTCTGGACAGATGCTTGACTTCTGAAAAGTGCTGGTCACTGACAACTCCCACTGATTTAAATGGCATTTGTAGGTGCTAGGCCTTCATGCGTCTGCAGTCCAGTCTGAAAATCTAGTCCTTCGTTCATCCTAAACTGAGTTGAGGATGGTATGTTCTGTCACTTGGTCAGGGCTGGATGTTCTCGTGTTTCAGTGACTGAAATAACTAAATCTGTTAGAATTAGTAAAATGCTGGGGAACTTTTGCAACTTTCTCTTTGTAAGTAAGCTACAGGGTTACTTCCCTCAACTTTCTCTGACTTCTCATCAATTATTGGTCAGCTTCTGCTTTTTATGGCATAGCATTGTTTTCATGCTTGCTCCCCTTTTTGGTTTTGTAATGATCTGATTCTTTTGTTTAAAGCTTAATGGTGACAGCTGAGTGGATCTGCCCAGTTCCTTGTCTGAGACTTCAAGCATACTTTAGGAAACTCTTGGTTAAGTGCTCTCCATTGGGGGAAGCTACGATGAGGCCATTTGTGTATCCATGCCCTGTCATAGTGAAAGCTGGTGGGAGTCCGTTCTTAAGCTTCATTTCTTTGGTAACTGGGTGGAATGCACTTGGCTTATTGAGCACTAACAGTTACTCTGGCAGTTGCGCAAGTAGGTTGCCCTTTGGCAGTAGTAGTTGATAATATAGCACGATACGTTGTGCAGTTTTGTTGTACAGAATTACAATTACGGGAGGGTCTATGGTCTGGTTTTATCGTATTTTATTTAATCTAGTGAGAACTCATGCCCTGCTCTCCCAATCCAAACATGCATCTGTTGATATCAGCCCTGGAGGGTTGTCTTGGGAGGAGGCAATCTCAGCAGAGTGCTAACTAAAGGGAAGAGGTAGTTTAAGGAAATAATTTCTGTTAAGCTCTTGCTGAGAGGAGATTAGGCTGAAGAAAAGGGGAGAGGCTTTAAATAAAAAGACAGGTTTTGGTAGGAATGAATAGTGCTTTTTTTGGCATGGAAATTTGAGCGCTCCAAAAGGAGCAGGAATTTCTGTTTGACTTTTTTTGGTAGGAATGTGTACATGCATGCTGTAAAAGCAGGCTGTGCTAGAGAGCACCAGTGTCTTCTGTTACAGGTTGTAGTTCCAAAGTACTCAATTAACTTTTTTCTCCCGTTTTTAAAGGAACAAATCCACATCTCTGCAACAGAGAATCCTCTGCCCCCTAGAAAGCAATATCTAAGAGTAGCCATCTCCTAAGAGCTTCTGTTTCATTAAGCACTGGTGAAGTTTGTTTATTCTACACTGGCAGCTGCTAAATAGGGGAAAAATGTTTTCATTAAGTTAAATATTAGTCTGTTCTTTCTCCTACTGCGGCTTCTGTTTCAAGAGATCTCTCTGGATCTGACCACTGTGAAACAGGAGGAACGTAGAGTTCTGATTCATCTTGACTTCAGGGTCTTCTGGTTTTATGTGGTCTCATTTCAGATTATCTTGTATTTCCTGTCAGAGAGTTAAACTTGCTTGCTTGGCTGTTGTCACATTAGACAGTAGCATTTTCTAAGAATACATCATCTATTAATACATTTTGTTAGCCTAAAAGCTTTGCTTTAGAGGGGGGCTTTTTAGGGTCTTTTTGGGGTCTACTGTATAAAATCAATCCAAGCATGCTTGGAAAATGAAGGCTATATCATGGATGACAAGTGTCCATCAGTGGAAATTAGACTCCTTAAAACATAGGTGTGGAAAGAGCTCTGTGTAAGAGGTAAACATATCACTGCTGCAGCTTAGAGCTAACAGATCTTGTTTCAGTTACCTGGCTTTTCCTTCTTTTCATAGACTTTGTACCTGTTCCTTCATAGCAAAAACAATGCTGCTCCAGCTTTCTTTAGCATAATAGTTAGGCACTGAAACATAAACACCTACTGACAAATGAGCTCAAGTGTCACAAATGCCTTTTTGAGGAAGCATCATTTTCATGCACAACTTCCAGGCTCTTTCTTTCCCTCCTTGAAAATTGATTTCTTCGTTTTGTTACTTTTCAGCCTTAAAGATTCAAAAATAGGTAGCAGTCAGGAATTCTGAAGGTGATCAGGGAAACATCTGTGCTTCTTAAGCAGCTGATCAGTAGGAAGACTAGATGAAATAATATGTAGTTACCATGTAGAAGGACTTGGGCCTTGAATCTGGATGTGAACTTGAAAAATCCCGGGCAAAAGGATGGTCAGATAAATATTGCCAATAGAGACTTGCATTCAAAAAACCCAAAATGCAGTATGCAATTAGCTTCAAAGTCATTTCTTGAAACTTGCCTATCTCCTGTGCTGAAGATGATGGCTATCTGGCAGAGTGTTCTCGAAAGGCTTATGGTTCAGGAGCTCAGGGGTTAGCTTTCAGCCATGCTTCATCACTAGGCTCAACTATTGGGAAAACTATTTGGTGTCTGAGCACTTGACATTAAGGAACTGAATTCTGAGAAGTCTTATAAATCACTGTCTTCTGAAGTGCCAGAGATCTTAGGATCTTTAGATTCCTGAAGTTCTCACTGAAATACAGTGAATGCATGTTGCCTTCTTTCTTTCCTTGAGGGAACTCACTTTGCCTGCTTTTTTTCTAGTCATAAGAATAACACTTACACCACTGTGCAAATCTTAGGATCCTCTCTGCATATAAAGAGAATTTGCACCACAGCAAAGAGCTATCCAGAGCTCAGTGTAGCACTTCCTGCAGAAATCAGTAACTTTGAACATTTTATTATTCAGTTTCTTCTAAATGCATCTAGTTTTAAAAACTCTGCCTCTGGGGTGTGGGAGATCAGGTCTTTGAAAGATCATGTTATGAGACTAAATAGCAGATCCAACTATATTGCAGACAGGAAAATATAGGAATGAATTATATGTGCTATCCTTCAGGGAAGACAAAAGGGATATGAAAACATCTTAGTATTTTACAATCTGCCTTTTGAAGATGAATTATAGTCCTTGTCTGGATAACTTATTATTGGGAGGGTTAAGTAATATTTTCCTTTCTAGAAAAGAAACTCTTTACCAGGAAAAGCAAGCGGTCTTTGACCAGGGTGGCCTATGCTTTATCAACAGTTGATTATCTCCTTTTTTTTGTACTGTATCAGTGCATTTTTCCAAAAAGATAGTAGAGAGGAGGATGCTTATCAATGGTTTTTCATGCACCCTTAGGAGTCAAGGTCTCCAGTAAACCAGATGCTTCAGAATTTGCCTTTGTCTAATAAAATGAGAGAAGAAAAATATGAATAGGCTAAAAATGGTGCAACTTTGTCACAACTGGCTGTAATAGAGAATATAACCTGTATAAAGGTGTCTGAAGAAAAGGGAGCGTAGAAAATTCAACTGGGATATTTGATCCCCTGAATTCTTGAACTTCAGTCTTGCTGCCTACCAGTTTTGTGTGTCTTACTGCTCAGTCTTAATGCTCAGCAGTGTTACCCTGTTTTGTTGATTTAGTGAAAATTTTTTGGGCATTCTGTAACTTCAGTAGTACATGAAAGTTTTCATCCAAACAGTCGTAGCAGTGGAAGGGTAAATTTGGTCCTTCTTCCTGCACCCACGTCATTGAGATCGCTTCTGCGTTAATGCATGAGAACATCAATGGTGATTGCTTAGCCACAAGCGTTTTTCCCTCAATAACACTAGATGGGCTAAAAAGTAAATCTTGTTGTACTTGATTTCTATGCTAAGGATGTAACTCTGGTTAAAACCGAGAAATTTCTGGGGCTCATGTATTAAGTTTAGTTCAACCTTCTTGGCACCATAAAATGTCAAGTACCTGCCACTCCAGACATATGAAGATCAGTATGTTTACTTTACTCCTCTGTGTTGCATCTGATAGAGAAGATAAACATTATTCAAAGTTCTCTGGCCTGAGGTGTGTGAACAGGCCAGGATAAACCCCTGATCTTGTCCAAGTTGGCTCCAACTGTTGGCAGATGGTACAGGAATGTTTTCTTGATGCCTTGCTCTGTCATGCTCCAGAATAAAAAGGAATATAAATGTTTTATGAAAATTTATCCAGACACTTATACAATTTTCTGCTCTGTTTTTACTCTATCAGCAATTGAAGCCAGCTTTCATGAAGGAAGTGGACAGTCACTTCACAGAGTTTGTGAACAGTTTGGTAGCAAAATCGGTACTCCTGGACTCCTCATCTTCAGCCTCACTTTTCCCAGCTTCCTGCTCGGAGAAGGAACTGCACAAAGCCAAGTAAGTCAGTTTTAAGCTGTCCCTATAACAAGGTTATGTTTCCTGGAAGCCTTGTTTCCTTTCTTGTCTCAAATGTTCTTCTGTTTGCAGGACCTTGAGGGCCCCTCCAGAACATGGGAAGATCTTTACTGCCAGAAGGTCCCTCTTGGAGTGAGTAACTTAACTTCACATTTTCCATTAAATTGGCTGAAAATACCCTTGATAGCAAACTAACTAGCCTTTGCTTTGAGGTACTCTCCCCACCACCACCTGCGGTCTTATGTTCAAACCCCAATGGACTAATCCATTTAAGCTTCTCTGTTTCTCTCTAAAACATCTCTACTACAGCTTGCAGGCTTCCTGAATGTAAACCTTAATTACAGTTCTCTTGGTACCACTAAGATAATGGCTAATTATCCTTTGTCTGAGGATAAACTGAGGAAGTGTCTGTGTAGACTGGCACCCAAATTGTGCATTAACTTCAGTCTTTGGAATTGGGATGGCAGTGATGTCATCTTACCTTGCTGTGAAAGCTAACATACTGGAGGTGTGATATGCTATGCGAATGGCCTGACAGCATTTGAATCTCTCCCTTAGTGAGCTGTTTGAAGTGAGTCACATCAGGACGATCTACCACATGTTCATCGCTCTTCTCATTGTCTTCATCCTCAGCACACTTTTAGTAGACTTCATTGATGAAGGAAGGTAAGAGTGCTTTGGAAAGACAGGGACCAGGGCTGAGAGATGCTCACTTCCAAAGTACCAGAGGTTCATGAAACTCAGAATGGTGCAGAAAGAAGGGGGAATCCTTCCTTGGGATGTTATTGGAATGGGGGTTTTCAACTTGACATACTTAAAATATATGCTGGAATCCCTGTTGAGGGGATATGGTCATTTCAAATCAGATAGCTAGATGTTAGCAAAATACTACAGATTGGTGTATTCCATGAGAATTATGGCCAGTGCAGTTCAGCCTAACATGCTTAGTTCATCATGAGGCTGGCAAAAGGGAGGGGTCACCATTGAATGTGGACTGCTCTAGTTGAATATATTTAATGAAACAGTAGCTTTCAGCTGCTTGTGTTGCTTGAAGGAGGACTGTGTTTAGAAAACTTTAAATACTTCAGCAGTCCTTCCTCTGTTTAAAAATTACAGTTCTGGAACAATGTACTTGTGTTCACATAGAAGTAGAACTTTTTGTTTTTCCTGGGGAAAAAATCTCAAGGATATTGGCACAGCCTCTGTTAAGATTGTGCTTTGCAGGTAGCCAGTTCTGAACAAGATTGTGAAAGACTGCTTTCCTCACACTTGCTTGTTGCTTTAAATAGGATCTTTTTAGCAAGCTGTATCCCATGTACACAAGTAGGATTATACGTTTATCTTGCTGATTATCTGACTTTCAGTGTACAAAACTAGATCTGTATCTTGATTATAATCATTGTCCCTCTTGTCTCACTATAAGAACGGGCTCATGCACTATTGAATATTGTTTAGCTGATCCTAACTTAATAGTATGTGGACATTGAGGGAGAATAGGTATTTACCTCTAAAATCAACTAATAGGGCTGGATTTGCTGGTTACTTTAAAAAAACCCCAAACAAACAAACAAACAAACAAAAAACCAAAAAAACCATTGCTATGTTCCCAGCTAGATCTGATAATTGGGATCCAGTTTGCAATTGAGCCTCCACATGAGAACAAATAAATTGTGTTGGTGTACT
This sequence comes from Mycteria americana, assembly GCF_035582795.1. Classification (NCBI taxonomy): domain Eukaryota; kingdom Metazoa; phylum Chordata; class Aves; order Ciconiiformes; family Ciconiidae; genus Mycteria; species Mycteria americana. The sequence goes on from NC_134371.1 coordinate 39,113,436, forward strand.
CTGTACTACCTTCTCTGTACTACCTTCTGACCTTGGTTTAGAAGAGCTGCTTATGCGTAGGAGAAAGCTGTGGTGACTTTGATAGCCAGTAAGGTTGAACATCCTTTTGTTTATGTCCTTATGTTATAAGCTTGATTAATGAAAGTACCTGGTGCATACCACGTGGACATATTTGGACTGATCATCTAATGAACCTAAGCCTTTTGGGTGACTTCTGAACTGAATCCATGTGGAATGCCTACAGTTTTCACAAAGCAGAATTAAATTAGGTTTGAGTGCTAGATGTTAAAATACCTCATGCCTATAGAGGCGGGGAAAAAGCCTCTTTAGGTGTTAAACTCCTGGGAAGAACTTATTCTTAAAGTAATAGTGATGATGTCTTGAGAGTGTTCCCCAAAAGCTCTTTTGGACCCTGGTTCAGCAGTGAATCGTTTAGTCACGTGCTTGTGCTTAGCAGGGATGAGCTTGAGCATGCTCTTAAAGCACATGCTGATCTTAAAGATGTGCTTAAGCCCTGTGGGATTTGAAGGTAAGCTGTGCCTGACAGCATTGATGGCATGAGTCCTTCATCTCTTATTTTCTGATGTGCTTGTGAGTGGTCACTGAAATCTGCCACAGACAGCCCTCTGTTTCTGAGCTGAAAATTGCCACAGTCACTTCTATCTAGACTGTCAAACAATTATGATCTGGAAGCTTTGCATTTTGTAGCCACTTAGTGGAGCAGAAGTATTTCTAATGAAACAACGGACACTCAATATTGTCTCTTTCCTTGTGCCTTCTAGGCTGGTCCTAGGATTTGATCTCTTGGTCTTTGTTTTTGGAAAGTTCCCAGTCGTCTTCTGTACTTGGCTGTGCATGTTCTGTGCCACAGTTACCATTCCATACCACCTTTTTGTCTGGTGGGCCCAAGGCTACTGCAGTTCCTCCCATCGTGTACTCCGCTCTCTCTTCTATGGGATGTTGTTCACGCTCTTCCAAACAGCTGGACTTGGATTTGGACCAACCTATGTTGCTGTATCATATGCCCTGCCTCCGGCTTCCCGTTTTATTGTAATACTGGAACAGGTAGGTCCCTACCCAGTATCTTAGGATATATTGAATCTTGTTTTCAAAATGGAAAGCGTCCTTTTTCCTAAGGAGTCAAGTGTTGCTTTTATTCATTAAATGAAGCCAGGGCTGTTGATGGAGTTTGTCTTTGACTTGAAGACAGACTTACATGCAGCAAGTCTCATAAGAAAAAGTAGATAGTAAACTTCATTTTGACCTGGAAACCACGTGGGTTTTTTACCCTGTATTTAAGATTTTACCATGGGTTTTTTCTGAACATACTTCAAGGCTGAAATTCCATTTATTTCTAGTTGTCTTGTGGGTGCTAAATGCTTAAAACCAATTTTAAGAACCTGTTGTGCCATAGTTCACAAGGAAGCTGTAACAGTCCTCTTTAATAAAAAAAAAAAAAGGCAAGTACATAGTCCACAAGTGGTTCCTGTTTCACTTTCTGTTCCCAAGAAACAACTGTCTGTGTCTTGTAGTCAGAACTTTATTGAAAGTTGAATTTTCTTTTTCGGGGGAAGGGGGGGAAGACTGCAAGAGTGTGGAGGACTGGTCAGACCGTCAGGTTAAAACAAGGATGGTCAGAGATTAGAGTGCAGGCTTGAAGAATTAACTTTGGACTAGCCCTCCTTTTTGTCCTTCAGAGACTATTTATGTGTGGCACCACCTTATTCCAGTGTAGTGCTAATTGCTGTAGAACACATCTAACTTCAAAGAGTCAGTTTCAAGACTTTGAAACATACTGGCCTATTTAAATGGATAGGGGTTTTTTTGCTTCAATTTTAATTGGTTAGTGACTTACTAGTGTGATTCGCAATCTTTGTGTATGCTGTGGTCCTGTGAGTGTAAATGAGATGTGTTTTGACTCTCCTGAGTCATGATTGTTACTGCATGTTTTGCTTTGCAGTGTTTTAAATTCATGTCAGTTAAACAGGCTTGCGGGCAGATGAAGCAGCCCTTTCCTTGTAAAAGGGGTAAATTGGAGAGAAACCAAGATGTCAAAGGTGTTGCCTTAAAATGCTTGACCCAGTCTTTATTGGGAAGTTGAGAAAGTGAGAATATTAAACTGATATTCTCTCGGTCTTACAGGTTCGTCTTGTTATGAAGACTTATTCATTTGTCCGGGAGAATGTACCCAGAGTCCTGTCCTCTGTAAAGGACAAGTCCAGTGAGTAACTTGCCCTACTTTTTTTTGACAGCAGTGCATAACAACCTCTTGTTTTCCCTCCGTTGCTTTGAGCTGCCCTCATGAATTGGAGAGGTAGGATTTGAGTAGGTGACTTTGGGTGGGCAGGTGATGAGGCTCTAGGCTGACCTTCTGCATCATAATTTCAGCCTGAATCTTTTTCATTTGGTAATAGGCAATGAGCTAGACTGTTGTTCAGGTTGAAGTAATCTCTGTGTCTTAAGTCTTGCTTCAACAGGTCTCCTTATTTCTGCTTTTAGGAGAAGCAGGTGTGTAAAGGCTGCCTGCCCACCCCCAGTTCAGTGCCAACTCTTCAGTGCCAACCACCCCTCTAGCTGAAATGACAGCAATTGCCGAAAGAGCTTCTGTGCTTCTACAAGGCATGCCAGAGCTAAACATGAACCCATATGTTGATACAGGCCTTACAGCTTCATCTTCCCTAGGAAGAAAGGAAATGTGATATCAAGGTGTTAGCACTGCAGTACCTGTTAGTCACCCTCACTTGTTGACTATGCTTCATGGGGGGGGTGATTCCATCTGATAAATCTAGTTTGTTTTATTCTTTGCAAATCCCATACCTTTAGTTCCAGACTGATGTTTTTTGAGGTGATAAGGGTTGTATGTTGTGAAAGGGTACTGGGGAAATGAAACCTTCAGTAAGCAGAAAGATTGCAGAGTGTTCTTTATCTCCCCCTCTTCCAGGCACAGTACCTATTCCCAGAATTTCTCAATATCTGTACTTCCTCTTTGCTCCCACCCTCATCTACAGAGACAACTATCCCAGGTAATGTGAGCAACACTAATAGAACATTAAAGTAGTCTAAAAACTGAAGCCAACATTAAGCATCCCTTAATGTGATATATTCAATTTATGAGTTACAGCTTTCATAAAGATGTGGTTAAGTCAGTAACCTGGCAAGAGCAGGACTTCGTCATGAAAGTTCACTCTAACGCTAATAGTATTTTGACTTTACAGTTCTGGTTTTATTTCTTTGGGAAGTGCACTTGAAGTGAAACAAATTAAGAACTTACTACTGAATATCTAGTGACACACAGTTCCTGCAGTTAGGCTCGTGTGTTGTTTTATGTGGTGCTAATAAGCAGCCCTGTCTCTTGAGTTTGAGGAGGTAGGCTGAAGCCTTTAAAACTGGGAACTCCTAAACTTTTCTGTGCTTTGCTGGGTTGCACTTTGACAGTGTCAAGTCAGCAGTCCTTTACGTGACTATCAGGCAGATCACCACCTCCTACATAATTGCATAATGCTGCCCTCCCGGTACTTTTCCATTTATGGAATTGCCATAGTTTTCCTGCTGTAGTTGAAAGTGAGGAACCAGCAATTAGGGCAGATGTCTCTTGGATGTCAGGAGATTTAGAACTCTGGAATTCAAAAAACAGTTTTTTTCAGAGTATAGGTCAGTAAAGTCAATAACCAAAGGGAGGTTTTTGCTGCTTTGAGGTCCTATTTAGATATGATATCATATGTTCTTTTTCCTAGGAATCCCATGATAAGATGGGGTTACGTAGCTACCAAGTTTGCACAGGTGAGTAGTGCAGCTTTCTGAAGAGTGCACTTTCAGAGATCATTTAAACTGTGTTGCTAAACAGTTCTCCCTTTGGCATTACATCGCTGTTTACTTGGTGTGGGCTTACCAGAAAAGAGTATTTTTTTAGTGACTAAAAAAATCCCACTGATGTTGCTGCACTAATGGTTGTGTCAAAGAAGAAAAAAAAATCCGTGTGTAAACAAGCCTTTAGACTCTATTCCATACAAAAAAAAGCTGCATGTGTGTGTGGGGAGCGCAATATCCATGCTCTGGCCCTCTTTCTTTACACTGATGCTGTATTGTAATGCACTGGCACAGCTACCTGTCTGCAGATATTCAGACCAATTTTGAAATAATGAGGCCTGGAGTCCAAATCTTCAGTGCTTATTTGAGCTCAAGGTTGACCTGATCTTCACGTTTGTCTGGGCATGAGCTTCAATTGCTTCTTGTGGATGTGTTTCCAAGTAATGTTTTTGTGTGATTGAAACTTTTACTGTCACACAATGCATTCAGGATTTAAAAGGCAAAACAATAAAATAAAATACAAAACTTGAAGCATGAAAAGGCCTTTGGCTGCTTGCTCTTTGACAAAAGAGGGTGACAAAGCACACACCTGGCTTACAGCAGTCAGAGTATTTAAAGCAGTGACTTGCATTTTGACCTCAACTTCCAGAACATGGGTTCATGAGCCAGAGAAGGCCTGAGGTGATTTGGCCTGTAAACATCTCCTTTGGGATAAAAGAAAAGTAAGCTTTAATGTTAGATTTAATTACAGTAAGTATTTTTCAATTATTTCTGCCTTTGTCTTGGACCAAGATCACAGAGTACTTTTCCCCACTTACTTTGGCATTGGCACAAATATTTTGTGTCATAACTTCTGAGTCAATAGGACTAGGAGAAACTTACAGCTGCTGTTGTAGAAAAGAAATTGATTTTGCTCCTGGCTGTCAATGTGCTACAGAGATGGCTGTGGCTTTCTTTCTGCCTGGACCCTTAGGAAAGTTTATTAGCAGCAATGTAAAAAATTATTTTGACTTGTGATGGCAGCTGCTGTTCCTCTCCTAGAGCTGTCAAGTGGTGATGTGTTAATTGTGCATTTCTCTTATGGAGTCGGACTTTTTTTTTGTTCCAGGTGCTTGGTTCGCTTTTCTATGCCTACTACATCTTTGTGAGACTCTGCATTCCTCAGTTTCGCAACAGTAGTCAAGAAACGTTCAATCTTCGAGGGCTGGTCCTCTGCATCTTCAATTCCATTCTGCCAGGTAAGACCTGGATTAATGAGTGACTATATTTTTGTGGAAGGGAGGGTAAGTGCTTCATATGAGATGCATTCGTGATAGGCAAAGATCAGCAAAGGAGGTCTTGTGGGCAGACTTCAGTGTTATGGCATTAAACTTTAGTCAGCAGCACAAAATAAAAGCTTGGGTTTGAATTTAACTGTCTTCAAAGCCAAGTTCTAGGCTCTGTGGCAACCTTGCTATTGCCCTCTGGGGTAAGCATGACCTGGTGTGGTGAGAAACTGCAATGGTTTTACTCTTTTGTATAGGTAGCACAAAGCTCATCTGTGTCAGTGCCTATAAGAACAGTCCTGACTACATTACATGTTCTTGCTTGTAGCTGAGAGAAAACACTACAAAACTCATCTGAATCTACCTTGTTTCTAGGTGTACTGATTCTTTTCCTGGTTTTCTTTGCGTTCCTTCACTGTTGGCTTAATGCATTTGCTGAGATGCTGCGCTTTGCAGATAGGATGTTCTACAAGGTAAGAAGCAGGAGTTATAGTTTATAAAGCAAGCTTTATAAAGCTTCTAAAATTCATTTTCCTAATGAAAAGGAAAGAGGAGGAAACTGAAGATTGTTTTACCCAAACAAAGGTAATGCTGTTAGGGCTTAAGTTTGTTGCTGTGCTGTAGAACAGATCTGATTTCTGCTTGGCAGTCTGAATTGTTTTTAAGGTAATATACCCTGTGCGCAAACAGAATTAGCCAGCAGACCTACCCAGTAACTCTGTTACCACTCTTTTTATTCTTTTATCATCTCAGCCACTGCAGTTTGGGATAAAACCAAACTGATATACAGAGTAGAATGCTGACAGTGCAATGGAATGCATTATTTCACAGTGCAACTTTTTATATTAGCTTGGTATTACTCTGATAGGTATTTTTTTCAACTTGATATCCAAGAGACCTGTGGAATGTTTTATGCTTAATTAGATTTATACTCTTTCAACTGTGCTTTCAGGACTGGTGGAACTCCACTTCCTATGCAAACTACTACCGAACCTGGAATGTGGTAGTACATGACTGGCTCTATTACTATGCCTACAGGGACTTCCTTTGGGTGAGTAGCAAGCAGATGTATTATTTTTGCTAATTAAATATTTAACCACCGAGCAAGACAGTACATCTGCCAAGATGCACCATCACTGTCCATTGAGAAGCACCAAAATGTCTTGCCTCAGCTGTTGTGGGTAACCACTGTGCTTTTGAGAGACCTGTTGCTCATTTCCAAGTCCTTAATGTGTGCAAAATCTGGGTCTGAGACGTAAGAATGTAAGGTTTGACTCAACAGTCTGAACTCATGTTGCACTATTTTGATGAGCTATGGTAGATATTTCATGGGTGGACTCAACTTGAGTACTTATGCAGGAGACCAGAAATATACCTGAAGAAAACCACCTAAAATCCAAGGTACTCTCTAAAGCACCTAGCATTTCATGTATGCCTCTTGGCCAGAGCAGGCCCTTCTTAGCTCAAGTTAAATAAATAAACAAAACGTTGAAACAACCAAACTAAAACTACAGCAGAATAGCTTATAATACTTGGTATTCTCCTCTCTTCCAGTTTTTTGGTAAGAAGTTCAAAGCAGCAGCTATGCTATCTGTCTTCACAGTATCAGCTGCTGTGCACGAGTATGTTCTGAGCATCTGCTTCGGCTACTTCTATCCAGTTCTCTTTTGCCTGTTTATGTGCTTTGGAAGTAAGTTCCCAGGAGAGAGTATGTGAGTGGGTTGTGGGTTTTGTGGCTTTTTTTTTTAAACAAGCATGCTTTGCCCTTCTGATAATGATGCCAGTTATTCATTATGCACTAACATACAGAACTGTTTCTTGTCCAAGAGTTGCAATTGTGGGTCCAAACTTTGTGAATGGGTTTTTGAAGCTAAGTAGCTCAGTAGGTATATATGGAGAGAGAGAGAGACACACACACACACACACAAGTTTGCAAGCTTGGGACTTAGATGAGCAAGGTATTGATGGAGGGGAAGAGAGCTATATATGATATATACTGCTGTTCATGTGACACTATACGTATTTTAATAGCACTGCTTCCTCTTTGCCAAGCCTTAGTTGAATTGCTGTATGTCAGCAGGTTGGAAGTCTTCCTCTTTAAAGTCATAGCATAAGACAAGAATTACTTTGCTACTGTAGTGAGGAAGAGATCCCATTTAGAAGTTGGAGCTCTTGGATTTCATTGTGAGTTTTGAGTTGGAATGAGCTAGAGGGCTCTAAAACTCTAGGCTACCTCTGCCAGCATGTCTGTCACCAGTGTAGCACAAACAATATTGATCCCCAGAGGCAAACAGCTGGGCCAGCTTGTTGCCAAACTTACTGGAAGTAAATGTCAAAATCAACTCATAGTATTTGCTCTACTGCCAAGCATAATCAGATTTTCTTGCACTATACTGACCTCATGGAGCAGGCTTGTTGCTCCAGAGATTAAGTGAAGGGAGGGAAAGATCCAGTGAAATCATTTGGTCTTTGATTCTTTAATCCCAAGTTTGTTTCTGAACGATGCTTCTTGTTTCACCTCTTTCCAGTGGTCTTCAACTTCATCCTTAATGACCGTCGGAAAGGGCCCATCTGGAACGTGATCATGTGGACATCCCTCTTCCTGGGCCAAGGTGTCATCATTTGCCTCTATAGCCAGGAGTGGTATGCCCGCCAGTACTGCCCTATGGAAAATGTAAGTGACTGACTTTTCCTGTGGGATAACTGACCATGCGAGTTGCCTGTTCTTTCTTGCTGTGGGGACAGGGCAGATGTTAAATGGCACGAGCTTTTCTGGCAGTGTGCTGTTCATTAGCAGTTATTTAGTCTAGAAACGGTAGAGAATCTAGGAAAGCTTTTTCTAACAAAAGTGCTTTCATTAGTGCTCTTTCTATGCTGATGGTATTTCCCTACTTGAAACTGAGGGTGTCTTTCCCACATCTCTGAGAACATAAGCCACTACTTGAGGGTATGCTAGGCCATTCAGGCTGGGTGAACGGAACTGCAGCACTGGCCAGTGAGGTCAGGAGAAGCTCTTCTAGGAGGCCCACAAAAACTGAGCCTACTGTGCCTCTCTCAGGCTAGAGTGGGTGGCAGTGAGAATTGGTTGCCTATAAATGGTCAGTTTGGGGTTTTGTTGGTGTTACTTTCTCTGACTTATAACTCATTTTCTTGGTATCGGATTCTGTTCTACATAAAACTTCTCGCTGTGCTAGTTGATTTCAACTTTAACCAAAGGTATCCTCAGGTAAACTCCTATTTTAAGTTTGATTCTCCTCAATTAAGAGTTGGCCAGCATAAATGACTGGCTTCTTGATATAATATGCTACTAGACACAGCATTTAGCTGATGAGTCAGAACTAGGGTTAAGGCAGATGGCAGGCAAACAGCTTGTTGTGACTGTAGCTACACTTCCATGCACTGTGTAGTGAGGATAAGAATAGGGTTGCGGGATGTGAAAATGGGTTTTGATCTTTCCTGTTAGGGAAGTTTGACTTCAGCAGACCGCACCACAGCTGGTGCTGTTGGCCTGTGACTAACTTGCTGCCTCTCCATGTTTTGCAGCCCACGTTCCTGGACTACTTAAAACCACGTTCATGGTCATGTCATATGAAGATGTAAAAAGTGTATGCTCTGGCCATGTCATCATCACAGAAGATCAGAGTTGTCCTCCAAGTATTTGGACCAATGACCTAACTCACTATGGACTTTTTCTAAGGGAAGTTGTGCCTCCTGATTATTGGGGAGAAACTGTAATTTTTTTAAACATTACTGAGGCAAACCAGTTGACCTGGATTGCCACAGGCTTCATAGGCAGCATCTACTATGTGCTGTCCTACTTTGAGCCATTTCCACACCAGTCAAACATTGAGCTGAATGTGGAGTCTACTGGAATCCTACTCATCCAGGGGTCCCCCCAAGTTGCTGCTCTTCTGGACAACAGATAGTCTAGTCAGATTTGCTAGTAGCTCATTGTTGGCGCCCGTCCATCTTCCTTAGTCATCCCTTTGCAATTTTTTTCTCCTTTTGGTAACAGGATGTCTACAAAACTTCTGTTCTTTGTGATGCTGTCTGCTGCTATGACACAGACAAGTGGCAGAGCAACAGGATATTTGCCTCCTTGCTCTGAAAATAGCCAAAGTATTCCTGGATGGCTTTGAACTGCATTCTATGTATGTTGGCTGCCTCGTATTTTAAAATGGGCAGAGGAAGAGGGGATTGTCAGTTTACTTATGGCTGCATTGGAGAATCAGGTTCAGAAGCAGGGCACAATGTGTGCAGACTTTATATGACTTTTTACACTCAAAATTTATGTTTTCTCTGTATTCATTAAGTTCCCAACTGACTTACAGCATTTTTGTTCTCTGAAGGCCCTTGTGACTTCCGGAGTAGTTTGTTTCTTGTAGCTCTTCCTTTCTCTTGCTCCAGATAATCGGTTCTTTTAACACGATTAACTTGTAAAAGAGCTTTTGCTTTAATTTGGCAGGTGCTTTAAGGTATACAAGTTGTTAAGGCTTTCTTTAGTGCAAAAGATTTGAAATACTATGACCCAACTGTAAGAAAATGCAATCGACTTTACAGGTTCATAGCACATTCTCATCTGAAATGGCTACGTCCAGTTTAATATGCCAGCACATCTTGGTGCCTCTTGCCAATGTGTATTGTAGCAGCTTCTAATGCTGTTGGTGGGAAACCAGGGTTGACGCAGTGGCTGGAGTCGGAGCTGCTTTTTCATCTGCCTGTGCCTGCTCTGATGTCAGTGGGGGCTTCCAGTGAAGATCAGTTTCCTAGGTATTGCCCTCTTCTTTCTGAAGAGGTAGGACATCCTCCCATACACACTGCTAAAGGGAGAAGCGTTACGAGAATTTGGTGCTTCAATATCTATTAATTAGGCAGAGTCCCTTCAGTTTCCTTGTTCTGTCAGATGCTAAGCACAAAAGGGAACTTACGTAGTATCCGGGTACGTGTATCTCCAGTTTTACTGGAACTGCAGCTCCCATTATTGGAGAGGGAGGGTAACCTGATGGGCATACCTTAACTTTGGTCACAGGGATTTCTGAATTACTCAGATGTTCTTTTATTTGCACTTTTTGGTAACAGCTTTTCCTTACTGACCTACAGCCTAGGTATTTGATACCAGCAGTGTTGGGACTGTTGATGGACTTGTCTCCCAATCCACTTATGACTGTCTTTTGGGCTTCTGTTTTTACTAACCCGAGTCAAAGTAATTTCATGAAAGCTAGGTGATACTTAAACTCTTCCAGGTTTTCAGTTTTCTGTAAGAAGGAATCCCGGTCTTCAGAAAGGACATTGTGGCAGGTCAAATTTGCCAAATACAGTGTTTGCATATGTGGCTTTCCTCTGAAAATATCTCCTACTAGAACTTGTTTGTTGAAACAGTTGGGTTAATTTCAGAGGAAGGGGTTCATGTGTATACTCAAACTTGGCAGTATTAGTATAAAATCCTGAGAATGAAATGCATTACTTTATCCTCGTTCAGTTTGATTAATCCGAAAACTTTCACTGCACCTTTTGTTGGGAGGAAGGGACAGAAGTGCTGGAGCTTCCTTTCTGAAAAAAAGAAACAAAAACCCCCACCTTTTGGTCAAACAGCTTTGTCACCTCCTTAATATAGGATGAAATTCAGTCCAGTACTTTTTAGTTGTGGCGCTCAAAAACACTTATGTACAGATGTAACTGCACTCAAATAGGGTGTGATGGATTAGGGACTTGATTTGTTGTCTTGATGCCTGTGTCAGGTCTTGCTGCTGTCTCAGTGTTCTCATAAGGAGATCAAGTCATGGCACTTTGTGTTTCCCTCACAGCTGGCACTATTGTATTCTTAATAAATAATGTCAGCATTTACTGTGTCAGCATCCTCGGTGTTTGATGCCTGAGGGCTTGAGCATCTGGCAAGCAAAAGGCAACCAGAAAGGGATGCTCAGCTGTTGGAACTAGTCTTAGTTTTTGACAGGTTGAGGTTTTTAGCCTTGTCAGGGCATTAACAATTGGGATTACTTTCCATTTCATGGGTTTTTAAAAATTGCTTTTGAATATGGGCTTATTTTCATTTTTCTCAAGGGTACTGGAGGGGAAATACTAAGTCTTTTGCACATTGCCTGTTTAATTAGAGTCAATTATACCATGTTTGTTTGAGTTTTCTTAGGCTGTGAGTGCCAGAGCTAGCAGAATGGTGTTCTCGTCAATAATGAGGATGCTAAGGTTCACAGCCCGCCCTTTACAAGTTCTTAATAATAGTATGTACTGTTTTCTGCAGTTCTTTCCAACACAAGAGTTGTGTAGCTTGCTTCCATGGTAACTCCCTCAGTTTTGAGGTGGGAGGCCTCCAGCTTTGGAATGGCAGCCAGTATAGCTGCAGCTCCTTGCTCAATAACATCACAAAAATCAGTATTAATATGGTGAAATGGATCTCGGTTTTCATGCAGATAACAGTGTGTTCTCAGGAAGACTGAACCTGTGCAGAGTCTTCATGCCTAGTATGTCCTTACTGTTGGGGTATTTAGCTTCCAGCCTTCAGAGGTGAAGCAAGCAGTCCTGCATCTGCGTTGCTAACTATGCGATCCCGTGACAGCCGTCTGAATAAGACATGTGCTACATGCTTGGGGGGAGGGAAATCCTGATGTATTTTTTTTAATATGAAATGTCATGATTAATGTGAATCAGTCCACCCTCTAAAGGAAAACTGAACTGTTTGAGCTCCCACCTTCTGAATGTAGGTAGGCTGGAAGGACGGCCGTCCAGCGTCAGCTGTGAGCAAGCCTGCGCGCTCTGCAGCATCAGGGTTATGCTGCATCACCCACAGTACCTCCGAGCCAGCTGAGTTCAGCCTCGTCTCCCTGTGCTTGCAGCCAGGGCTAAGAAGCCATCGCTGCCCCTTCACCTGCGTTGGCGGGGAGAGGTGCACAAGCAGAGGATGGCCCAGCAGCTGCCGCACGCTGCTGCGTGCCCAGGCCCTAGCACCAGCGGTTCCATGTATGCAACCTGTACCATGTTCTGTCATGCAGAAAAGCTGTTTATAATCTACTGTATTACAGCAGTTGAAATATATTTTGCTATTAGGGGAGGAAAAAAAAAATCACCTTGGCCTGTTTGTTTCTTCTCTGAGGCTCCTGAATTGGGGGTGGTTGCAGGAGGGCAAAGGGGAGTGGGGCTGGGGGCAGGTTAAGATATGTGGGGTTGCTCTCCTGAGAAGGTGGCTGCTGTGGGGAGAAGATGGGTGTCAGAGCCTTGTGGGGCTGGAGAGGGAGGGAGGGAGGGCATCTTCTAGAACTTGGGGGAGAGCCCTGTGTTTCCGTGGCAATGGAGCCAGGGAGGAGCTGCCAGGCAGGTAAGGCTTGGCAGGTATGGGGGGGCCTTCTGGGAGAGGGGAGCTGGCCTACTTTTGGGGTCTGGGGGCTGAGGACCACTGGCCTGCAGCAGGGACTGCAAGGCAGCGGGTGTGGGGTGGCCTGAGGCTGCCTGTGCCTGCAGCTCAGGGCAGTCCCTGGCACAGCCGTCTCCCCGCCCTCCTGGATGGGGCTGCAAGTCTGCCCCAAGGGCAAGGAGGGGAGAGGGATGGAGACAGCCATGCCGTGGCAGAGCCAAGCCCGGAGGTACCAGGCAAGACCGCTGGAGGGTTAGAGAGGAGATCTTGCCTGGGTACGCAGGAAGAAACTTCTATGCAAGCCCTTCTTCGGGTCCTAAAAAGCAGTAGGAAATGTCAGAGCTAAATACCAGCTGAGAAGGATCACTGGGGTTTTATAAGCTGTGTACTGGCCATTGCGTTTCTGCTAGAGGGAAGGATGTCCTTGGAAGTGCTAGAGAGGAGCATGGGGAGGGAGCTGATAGCTCTTGGAACAGACCAGAGTTTCTAACCTCTCCTGATTTAATGCCTATTAAATTGGAGCAACTGCCAAATGTATATTATGTTGGCAATTTCTGCCTTTATTTTGGGCCTGAAAAGGGTTTGTGTGCCAAGAACTTACTGTGATATTTTCCAGCTGTGTACCACATGCTCTAAAGTCAAGTCTTGTCTGTGTCCTTAAACTAGTTGGTACAGAACACTGCCATTAGTCTTCCCATCCTTTCTCATGGAAATATCATGTACTGCCAAACAGAGCTGTTAAAGGGAAAAAAATTTTCCTTTGAAAAGTTCATAGCAAATTTTTGTATTTTCTTTCCAAGAAACCATTTACGCAGTGAGACAGGAAACTACCTGGCAAGATTGCTCCTAGATTGTACCTACGCCCACAAACATGTAGCTGAAGGCAAAGATATCTCTTTAATTAGAAACCACAGTACACAAGGATACAGCTGATAAGGAGCTCAAAAAGTTTTAATACCAAGAGTGTTTATAAAGAACAACATATATTGGAAAGGCTAGTGGGGGGAAAAAGGCTTCAGAAGAGAATTCATGGAGATCATGAAACTAATGGAAATATGGGGGTGGTTTATCATGATATTGCTAAGAAGAAAAAGTGGTAAGATGAATAATTGGAGACAAATACAATTAAATCTCTGGCCCAGTTAGATGTATAAAAGAGGCAGTTGTTCTTAATGCAGTTTGTAGATAGAAAAACAAGCACCCCTATGGAGGATGTAGCAAAGCATCGGGGGGCTTCTTCCAAACTGATGTACCTAGTGTCAGCCGTATGGGGGGGTTCACAATAAATCATAACCAAAAAAAATCTGTTAACCCTGTGAAGTACAAATGGGGGTTTAATTCTGTTTCTAGGCCTGCAACTTTCCTTGGCTAAGCATTAAAATAAAATAAACATTCAGCATGCCCACAACTGGAGTGCCAGTTCCTGGACCAAAAGCCGATGGAAGGAAACCGAGCGGTGCCTTGCAGGCAGGCTCGGTTGGCGAGGACCGATCAGGTAGGGCTGGGCTGCAGGCTGGGGCTTGCACATCTGACTCTCCGTCCTTCCAGCTTCCCTTTAACAGCGGGATGCTTCTCTGCATTAAGTTTTGCCTTTATTTAGACAATTGCTGATATTTTAGGGTGTTAGTATCTCTGCTGAAAGGCGACTGCTAGCAATCCACAAGAAGGGAAATGGCTTTACAGAAACACGCAAACTTTAGTTGTTTACAGCATCCCTTGGCGTTTGCGTACCTGATAGCTTGGTGCAGTTGTGTGACCAGCGCTTTATCTCCCCTAGTTAGAAGGTAACTGTTGTTCTAGGCTTCACCTAAGATCTAACAACTGCTAAAAATGGGATTAGCTGCCTGTGTTTTAGGTAGTTGATCCTGCTTTGGGATAAGGGATTAGATAGAGTTGATCCTGTTTTGGGGTAAGACATCTTATTCTTCTCAGCCCTGTATTTTATCATCAGTTTTGTTTTCTCTTTCACCAGCAGAATAATGCTGTTGAAATGGTTCTGACATGCTATTTTCCAGAGATCCCCAAGCTGAGGGGTACCTCAAAGATGCTTGACCACATCAGGCCTGTTTCTTCCTCCCTGGAGCATAGTTTTGTTCCAGAAGAGGTTTTCCGAAGCCTGACCTGTGCCACCGGTTCCCTCTACAGCCCAGAGTACTTACGGTCTCAGCAAACCACCAAAACCCCAATGGGCTTCAGGGTGAGTGTGTTTCCATCTCCTGCCTTTTCCTGTCCAGAACGGTCTCTTCAATGGGGGTGCGCATTCATTCCCTGGGCAAAAGGAAAGTTTGCCCACCTTGTAAGATAAATTTATCTCATATTGCATCACTTTTCTGAGCGCGCCATTTGATGCAGATCCAAAGTGCTGCCTTCCAGTCCCTGCAAAACGTGCTTGCACCCTGGTGCTGCTGTGAAGCCCTTGCTAAGGCTGTTTCGTCCACACTAGTTTCTTTAGCCCCAAAACAGAAATAATGACCTGGAGCTTGCTTAGACCTCCACCCTGACCTCTCACTCCTTGGCACATTTCTCACTAAGAAGTGACAGCCACGTGTGCCTTGTCTGCAGGGCTGCCTGCAAACCCCAGATCGGCTTTGGCATTATCCTAATCGTCGGAGCAAGTTCAGACACCTGACAGACCACCCTGTCACTTTGACGGGCGCTGGAAGGTAAGCAAAGAAGGGATAAGGAGCCCAGGGAGATGGAAAGACATTAGAGCTGGGAACGCAGAGCTAGATCTCTCCCTTGGTCTTTTTTTATGGAAAGTGGCTGTGCTGCCTAATGTGGCTGGATGAATGGACCACCTGTCCTGTCCAAGTTCGGGCTGGAGAGATTCGAGGGATAATAAATGAGTTGCTAAATGAGCAATTCTTGGAACCATCCTTCCAAAAGATGCTAGGCTTGCAGGGATGCTCTGTGATCCACGATTAAGAAAAGAAGCTCTTCTGGCTTTAATGGACTTAGCAGGGAATAGCTTTACACTTCTTTGTAAATAAGCGACGCTTAATGGCACTAGGAAGTGAAAAATGTTTTGCTCTTTATTGGACATTGGTTATGTACGCGATAGGGCGTTGACAGCAGATGTGAAAAATGGATAGGCAACGTGAGGTTAATCTGCCTAAAAAACATGATCTCGTCGGTCTTTTTTGGCCCAGGGGACAGAGTCCTGGCTGTAAGCCTGGCCTCGGGCTGAGCAGAACAAATCTGCACGTGGCTTAGGCTGGCAGTAAGGGAACGGTGGGTTGCCTGTGGGGTGGGTCAGTGAACGAGCTCTTCCCCTCCGTTTCAGGGATGTCTCTTACCTGTGTGACATTGCGACTGGCCAAGAAGCTAAGAAATCAATGACTGGCAGAAGCTCTTTTACTGACAGCTGTCGGGACCAGAGAGGGAGCCACGGTACAGTCCCATGTACTCCTGTGAGTGCTGCCGTTCAGGTGTTTTTCTGTGTGTATCACTAGCTGGGAGAAGGGAGGTCCTCATACACGTCCCCCGATGTTATCCTGATCCTAAAACTCATCAGCTCTCCTTGCGGCTCCAGCCCCCCGGCTCCCCTGCCGCAGTTCAGTGTTAGTTGTTTCGATCTGCTTTTGGATGTAGATTGTTTCTGTCGGGTTCTGGATGCATGGAGCAGGAAAAAGAAGAGCAGCATGAAAAGCCGCTATTTGAGCTTCCCTCTCCCGGCTGCCAAACCCGTGTCCTCTTTAGGGAGGGAATGTGTTCATGTCTTTTATGCTGATGTTTTGTGCTCTCTCTCTTTTCCTAGCGAGCAACCCTAGCAGATAGTCTGGTTCCCAAGGAATTTCACATCGTGAAGAACAGGGGTGTTTTGCCCTTGAAGT
Source organism: Mycteria americana (assembly GCF_035582795.1). Taxonomy (NCBI): domain Eukaryota; kingdom Metazoa; phylum Chordata; class Aves; order Ciconiiformes; family Ciconiidae; genus Mycteria; species Mycteria americana. The sequence continues at coordinate 39,129,704 of NC_134371.1, forward strand.
ACTTCGATGAGTGAGTGCTTTCTGGTTTACAAGGGTTTGTCCTCAACTGTTCAGAGCAGGGGATAAAGTGATGAGAGGCTGAGGATGCTGCCCAAATACACCTCTTGCCATTGGGAAGGGGAGAGTATAAAAGGCAGGTTGTGCAAATCCCATGCTAATGACCCAGGCTATAGTTAACCCTGCAGAGCAAGGTGACACTCCTTTTCTTTGTCCCTGCTGCTTTGGGGTGGCTAACAGGGAGTATTGCTTCTCTGGGGGGGGGTTCAGTAGCTGGACGTGAATGTAGAAGCTGAAGTCTGGTTTGATCCCTTGAGGCAACTTTTGGAAGTTTTTTGCTGCTGCTTTTTTTTTTTTTTAATTAGTTTCTCTGTTTTTCTTTTCGAATTGCTTTCTGCCACAAAGCTGGGTGGGGTCTGGGTAGTTCTTACTCTCACTTTATGCTTGTATAGACCTGCTAGCATCTTGAATCTGACTACTCTGGGCGTTTTTTTGTTTGTTTGCAAATTTTTCTTTCCTTTCCCTTTCCCTTCCCTTTTTTTTAATTTTTCAGGCTGTGAGTTTTGAGTTGAGTTTACCAAGCCTTGCCCAAAAAAGGCTACTGAGTCTCCCCTTGGTATCTCCAGACAACTTACTGAATGCGAAGGAAATTCTTTCTATTGTTCAAGGATTAAAATATTAAGATGAGGATTAGGATACAGCTTCTTTGCCAACATGATGTAACAGAACGCTGTCATCTTATTTTGATCTGGGTGGGTGTGGTGTGGATGTGTGGTGCTTTTTTGGCCCCACCAGTAACTTTTAAACCCATTGGTCACTTGGCCAAGTACCATCAGAGGTCTTAAAGGGAGAAGGTTCCTACAAGATTTGTGTCGTTAGTGGCAAGAAGAAGGAGCTCCAGCTGGGGGAACAGCTGCAGGAGGCCCAATTCTCACATTAGGCTCTGGATGCTCCCACTGAAGAGCAACCCTGGGGACTCTTCTCTGCCTCTCCAACCTTCATCAGCTTGTACATGGGACAAAGAGATTGAAGGAGAGGGTGGGATCCTGTAGCTAGCACTGGAAGGATTGCTTTGTAATCAAGTTCTGACATTTGTGTTTGTTTCAGTAAATACACAACACTGCTTGAAGACCGTGAAAAGAAACTACGGCTGTTCCCATCCATGTAAGTACCACCCTGCAGGAAGCTGTTGTTGGGGAAAAAAACAGCTGTTTGAATTTCATTTCCTGGGGAAATATCATAACATGCTATACAGAATAATGATGTGTGTCTGGTCTGGCAGGAAACCTTCTGGGAGGTTAGAGGTCATCCAGCTGATGGAGGTGATGGACAGCATGTTGGAAAAAGCTGGAGTAGACAAGATAATCAGGGTAACAGGACCTTCACAGGTGGGTAACTCTCTTGTGCCCAAATAACTTTCTTGTACCCAGAAAAATAACATCCTGCTTTCCCCAGTGTTTATCCCTGCTGTGCTTAAACTACCTCCTAGCAGCTAGCTTCTGCCCAAGCCAGCTGTCTGTATGTCCTGTAATAACCAGGGGTTTCCTCTCCTGAGCTTCTCTTCATCTTCCTCTGATCCACAAAGAATAAGTGTTTAGCTTGCTGGTGTAGGAAGTTACATTTTCTGGCATTTTTGCCAGAAAGGAATGCATTTGGCATATTACTATGGAGGAACGAAGGCAGTAGCTGTCTCATCTCTTCATTGGGAGATAGGCTGCTGTGTTACAAAATGGGCCTTTGGAAACCTTCATACACCTAAAAAGCAGATGTCAAAGAACATCTGTACCTTGCTTGGCCTTATTTTCTGTTATTCTTGCACAGTGATGGGGAAGGATTTGTGAAAAATGCAGAACATTGCCTCAGCAGGAACTCCAGCTAGAATTAGCAGAGAAGCTCCCGTGAATGTTGATGGGAGGGTAGTCAGGATAGTCCATAACACGTTTGAAAACAAATCTGTGAATGCATGCAGGATGGCTCCTTCCCTTCTCCTTTATACCTTTAGTAGTGTTTGTCCTCAAAGGGAAACCTCCTTCAGAAGAAAAGAGATCTGTGCTAACCTCTGTTGTTAAAGGAGTAGGCTGGCCAGGCTCTGCGAGGTGTTGATTTTTCTCGCCTGTTTTGCCAGCTGCATAACGTGCTGGAGCTGATGAAGGCAGAGCAGAACATCTACAACATCATTTTCCATGAGCTGATTCGGCAGGTCAGCGTGGACTGTGTGGAGAGAGGACAGCTGCTTTCGAAGCTCAGGTCATCATTAGCCAACCCTTAATCCCTTCTTGATTTATGGCAGCGTCCTCTCGGGAGCAGCATTAGCTATTGCAGATTGTTCCTAACATCCTTGCCCAGCAAAGCTAGCCTGTTGTGATGTAACTGGTGTGGGGTCTGATGCCAGGAGTGAAATAGGATTTCCCTGCCTAGTTAACAACCAGGGCTAACGAGCCTCTGTTAAGTAACCTGGAGCTTGAAATCGGTGGCACTGTCACCACACTTGACAGTGTGAGCACCTTATTGGTGTGACATTCAGTGGAAGTTCTCACATGTAGAATAGCTGGTACTTCTCTCACGGATGGTGTTCCCATGCTCAGATTACCAGTATTTGTAGCAATTAAATTATTCCAGAGTGTTTAAAATCCCCAGTCAAAACACTCAAAAGATTGCCTTCTAGATAGCTTCCTGTGCAGTGAAAGGAAAGGGTCTTCAGATAGGGTAAGAGAGATCTGCACTCTCAGGTAAATACCTTTTTTTACCCTTTACTGCAGGCAGAGGTATGTGAGTCTCCTGGAGCGGATTCCTGAACAGATGAAGACCCTCTACAAAAAAATGATGGCACAGCAGTTGGTCAACAGACATATTACAGAAGAACTACTCTATTTTAAAGAATCTGTTGGACAGCTGGCCAGGTCTGAATCCTGCCTGATCTTAAGAAATTATCTCTATGCCCTCAGCTTAGTCCATTGATTTTGTTTGGTTTTCTATTCTTCCTCGCATAGGGGCAGGAAGATAGTGTTATGATTTGAAGCAGAGCTACAAGGACCACACTTGAGCCTCCTCACACTCTCACTGCACCCTCTTAGTGCCAAATAGTGTCAAAGCCACCTCCTTTCTTAGCACGCTGGAGGTTTGTTGGTGGGGGACTGCAGAAAGGGGTTGTCGGAGCAACATGCATGCATGGGAAGAGGAGGTCTTCAAGATGCCTTTCACTCCTACAGTGAGATGATTGTGTTGGAGGAAGAGAGCCCTGCATGATAGTGTAGGGCCACCAGCCTGTGTCTGCCGGAGCAGAGACCTTTGGGTTGGGTTAAGTTGCATTAAGTCTGTTCCCTGCTGTTTCAGCGAGCTGTATGAGGTACGAGAGCATGACTGCAAGGTGACCAAAGAAGCAGAAAAAACTCAAGAGGAGCTAGCTACAGCCATGCAGGAGGCTAAGGCGAATGCAAAGTAAGTAAGCTGTTTTCAAAGTTGAGTTTGGGAGATTTCTGCAGCATGCTGGTTTCATTCTCTTGGGGTTGTTGGGAAGGAGAGGTGAGGGCTGATTTCCTTCTGGGGAAGAGAGCTTGGCTGTTTATGACAAATGCCATTATTTTGCTATAAATGCTAAACCCCTCAAAGGGACAGAAAGCTGTTCAAAACGTTTCTAGTTTTAAGTCAGGAAAGTTGCATTTGTTGCTCAGGTGCTGTCATTCCCTTTTCTTCACCCCACATTCACAGTTGGTGAGCTCTTCATAGTCTAGCAGAGCCTGCAGCTCTGAACTTCTAAGGGCCTGTGGACATCTGATACCTAAGAAATCAGGAATTTAGGTGGCTGGTATCAGAGTTGTGGTGCTTAGGCACACAGATTCACTTACAGAGAGATCTGTATTCATACTGAATCCAAGTCACAATGGGAATATCAACAGAAGGGTGTTGTAGGGACTCAGGGAAAAGGACCTGTGAATTTCCAGGCTGTGTGGGAGGTGACTGAGGAAGGAAGGAGGAAGAGGAAATGTCTAAGAAAAGCTTTAGGAACTGGGAGAAAGACAGTAAACGTGAACGAGAAACACAAGTGCACATATTTCATTGTCTTTCCCTTTTTCTAGCCTTTTAGAAGAGTATCGGGAATTATATGAGTTACAGAGAAGACGACTGGAAGAGCAAGTTCTGCTGTTAGCCCAAGAGAGAGACATTTGGAGCTCAGCTGCGTATGACCTGGCTCTGAAGGTAGGTGCAGGAGATCAGTCATACATTGCAAGGTACAAGCCTTCATAGCTAGCAGTCTTGTTCCAAGAGCAGATTTCATCCCAAAGAACATTTTTATTCAATACGATTGGGTAGTAACAGATCTCATACCTGCCCTGACCTCATTTCCTGAGGTCTGTTGTATTTCACATGTGTGTTTTTTAAATAGAAACCAAAGTAATTCACACAGCATTTTTGGTACAGATCTCCAGGTTCTGTGCAGGAAGAACTTCTGTGAAATTAATATTTCCATTCAGAGATGGGTTTGACTAAAAAGTTTCTTATTCCTCATGATTTAGAATATTGTACCCAGATTCCTCACAAAATATCATTCTTGGTTAATTCTGTGCTTCCTTGTTTGTGTGTCCCCCTTGTTTGTGATCTCCTACTTTATCCCATTCAAGTTTAAAATCTGTTAGCAGAACTTCTGGCGCTGTCTTGGGAGATCAGATATTTATTTGTAAGGAAAGTGGACTCAGCCGCTTGAGCTCCATTTCATTGTGTCCTGGTTTCAGCTGGGATAGAGTTAATTTTCTTCCTAGTAGCTAATATAGTGCTGTGCTTTGGATTTAGGATGAGAATAATGTTGATAACACACTGATGTTTTAGTTGTTGCTAAGTAGTGCTTATACTAAATCAAGGACTTTTCAGCTTCCCATGCTCTGCCAGGTGCACAAGAAGCTGGGAAGGGGCACAGCCAGGAGAGTTGATCCAAACTGGCCAAAGGGCTATTCCATACCATACGATGTCATGCACAGTATATAAACTGGGGGGAGTTGGCTGGGGGGCAGCAATCGCTGCTCGGGGACTGGCTGGGCATCGGTTGGTGGGTGGTGAGCGGTTGTATCACTGGTTGGTTTGTTTGTTTTTCCCTGGGTTTTGTTCCTCTCTCTCTCTCTTGTTATTTTCCTTCTCATTACAATTTATTATGGTTACTGTTGTTATTTTTTTATTTCAATTATTAAACTGTTCTTATGTCAGCCCACAAGTTTTCTTACTTGTGCTTTTCCGATTCTCTCCCCCATCCCACCGGGTGGGGGGAGAGTGAGTGAGCTGCTGTGTGGTGCTTAGTTGCCGACTGGGGTTAAAACACGACACACTGATGGTAAAAGCTCCCGTATGAATATCAGATGCCTCTCCTCTCAGAAGAAAACAGTGCAAATAATAATTTTTTTTCAGATAGCAGACAGAAACCAGCTCACATTGGTTCGCAGGCTCCATGTTAGTGGAAAGACACTGACCAATGTTCTCAAGCATTTCATAGTCCTCTTGGCCTCAAAGGTAGGGACCCGCCTGTGATGGGTACCTGTTCAAAGTGTTTGCATGTGTGGTTTATGTAGCTCTACAGTTCTCAGTAAAGCATTTCATACCTTGGCTGTTACTTGAACTTTCAAATGTCCGTATAGTGTCAAACAAGCATTAAAATTTAAACAAGTTCACACTCTTTCTGCTTTTCTCTTTTTACTCCATGTCCCCTTTTCTCTACTTCAAACTTTTCTTTTTTCCCCTGTTTCCCCTTTTTCTTTGTGGCTTTCTTTCCTCTCCCCATTCCTTCTCCATAAAACCAAAACAGATCCAGGCTAGTGTAATTTTGGTCTCATAGGGGTGGGGCTGCATGGTATCTCAATAGCATACAAGCAGCAAGGAGTCAAGCGCTCAGTTCTGGCATGCCCAGGGAGGGTGAGCCACCCTAGTCCTGTGTCAAAGGGTTTGAGAGAGCTGTGCTGTGGAATTACAGACATTTCCCAGATCTCTAATACATGTATACCTCAAAATAGCTAGGGAAAGGGAGAATTCCTCCGACTTGGATCAAAGCAATCACAACAGTCCCTTTTCCCACCCTCTTGCCCAACATCTGCAGGGCACGGGAGACCTGGCTGATCTGCAGGAAGAGACCGAGCAGTTCAGGGAGAGGTTGGGTCGCATTGGAGCAGAAATAGAGCGTTCTGAGGAGTCCAGCCAGGGAAAACTGCAAATTGTCTGCAGCAGCCTCAACAAGTGGCTTCAATACTTCAATAGCAGTGACTCGTGAGTGGTCCAGAGGGACCGAGGGTAGCAGTCAACTCCCTCAATCTTTGCCTTGTGACAGTAGGTCTCACTGGACCAGTGCAAAGTGTGCACTAACTCCCAGGTGCAGTGAGATTTGGTGCAATTTGCACATCCCTTGCTGCTCTACTTTTGTGCTTGATGCATTTATTTTGATAATCAGTTCCATAATGGTAACTCCAAAGTGATGCTGAGGGTTTGTGGTTGAATTCAGTGGAGCAAGAACTGTACCCTCCTGTTGCGAACCAGTGTTTCCTTTTTGCAGCTGTCATTGCTATAACAGAATTCCTCTATTTAGTTTGGTTCATTTTAACTTGAATGCACATGCATTGATGCTTCAGTAGAGAATTCAATTCTCTCATGTACAGATACAAAATGTGACTCTGAGAGACATGAGGTTTCAAATCCAAAGTAATTTTGTATGTTAAGGTGCTTATATTTTGCAGGCTTTTTGTTAGTTCATTGTGATATGTTAAATAAAACAAAGCATAAATGCAAGCACAAAATGCGGAAATGCAGAGTCTGTGCATTAAGAAAATACTTTACTTTTATAGATTTCATTTATAGAGTTAATAATGTCTGAATTTTCAATATGTGCTTGAATTTGATTTTTGTCTTTGCTGGAAGTAACATATTTTCTTAACTGACACCCAGTGTTTGTGTTATGTTGAGTGAGAGAACAAAAATCTCTGGTTGAGTAGGGCCTTGTGTTTTTTACTTCTCTTTCAAGTTACAATTTGTATCACAAATTTGGTATGCATAGAGTATATATCTTGACTCTTGGTTTTACCTTGGCTACTAAGCTCAGCTCTCATCCCTTCTTTCCCTCTGCTTTAGCTCCTCTCTGATGAATGAAAAGCTACTGGATGAAATCCTACAAGATATCAAGAACTTGATAAATGTAAGATTTTGGGGGGTTGGACATATTATCGAGTGGTATCTGCTCAGCAAATTACCACGTGTTAGCTGAGCCACAGTGAGCATCTATGCCCATCACAAATGTGAACAAAACACATCAGCTCAAATCTTTGTGCTGAAGCTTAAGCTAAGAGTCTACACATGAGAAGTTATAATTGACCGATACCGTAGTTCAGCCAGTGCATTAAATTTAGTTGTGCATTTGAGCACTGTCTGACTGACGGCTCTGGTGACTGATAAATGATATTAATCCATAGAAGAGCTCAGAATTGTCACCAATAAATTTCCAACTTATTGTGCTGTCTACTAACTGCGACATCCTTATGGTCATGCATTCCTCATACTTCTCTTACCTGATTTCCATCGCCTTTCTGTTGCAGCCAAGGGGTGGTCCAACTTCTGGGGGCACGGCGAGCTTGCTACTTTTCTTTCAGATGCTAAAAGAAGACCTGGAGCAGTACAGAGGGGAGGTGCACCTAAGAAAGACTGAAAGTCTCAGGAGCACTGCCAGCCTCCAGGAGCACTGGACGGAGCTGGGACAAACCCTGCTGAATCAACACCGGGACTTTGCTGGAGCATTGCCTCCACAGCACGCTGCCCTGGAAGAAATAAACCAAAGGGCATGTGAACTCTACCGGCAATACAGTATAAGGATAAGTGGGAATAATGGTAAGGAATGACCAATTTTGCAGTTCAGTTTTTCCTTGGGGATGCCAGGAAAGTAGTGGGTAATAAAGGACCAGTTGACATAATCTGTACTGGCTTTTCCCAAAGCTAAAGTCTGACCCCCAGATATGTGCTGGGAATCAAGAGCATTCAAGAAATAAACTCCAAGAAATTTGATTTGCAGTCACATGTAAAAAGAATATTTGAAATTTTAAATGTGATACAGTGCAAAGAACATACAATGCAGATATGATATGGGGAAGTCGTGTGTTATGTTCAGAGGGAGTGTGGGTGCTTTGTGGTTATGTAGATAACGCATGGAAAGAAAATAGATGTAAAAGGAAAGAATGGATGTTTAAAATGTAAAGTAAAACATAACTTTGGAGATCATTAACCAGGTAACACTGTCTCAGAGGGTAATACTTTTTTTTATTACTTTATCATTAACACAAATCTATCTTAATCTAGATATTGAATTATCTTGATAATAAAGTATGTAAATAAATGTTTTCTTTGCTGATATAAAGTTATCATGTCCTGTGTAAGATAACAAACATATGTTGGGTAATTTGCAACTAACCTTCTCAACCTTTGCCTCTGCAAGACCTTTACTCATTTCTGATTTCAAATTGTTTCCTCTCTGATGTTTTTTAATCATCTTATTTCCTTTTAGCAGACTAAAACTAAATTGAACATGTGCTGTCAGAACTGCTACTCATGTTTGCTAAGCTGCTTCTCATACTGTCATCTTATTCTTTCACTCAGGGTTATCCTGTGCTTTTCCCTACATTACCTTATGCTACATGTTATATTTCAGCCTACTAAAGGAGCTGAGATAGAATGATAAGTCTGTCCATCCTAAGAGACAGCTAAAGGAATTAAATATTCCTGGTAGTTCTCATTAGAAAGTGAGAGAAAGAAGAAGGAATGGGGCCATAATTGGCCAGACACCAGCATGGCAAAAAGTTAACAGCAGATTGTCAGAAGCCTCGATATTTAGTTGTGGTCTGAACAAAGGGCTACGCAGCATAGTGCAGACATCTGATCCAAAATTGCTTCAGCCAGTAAAGTCCAGAAAAAGGGATTTTTGCTTATTTTAACGAAGGCTTTGGGAACTGGACCGCAGGAAAGGTATTCTCTTGATCCATACAAGACAGTGTATTTTGAATGGCTTGCATTCATTTTTACATTGTAATGTAATGGCCTTTCTGTAGAAAAGACAAGGCAACCCTTCTCTTTACATTGCATTTTTGGTAAGAAACAGTGAAAATGAAAGAGACTATAAAGAACAGGAAGAGACAATACTGAGAACACGGTAATTTTGTCCTGTAAGGCAATGGCACTCAGTTACCTGAAGTATTTCTCAGTTACCTGAAGTATTTCTCAGTTACCTGAAGTATTTATTATCTTCTAAGAGCTGATTGCCTGATGTCAAGCAGCATGTGCCAGAAATACAAAGGATTTGGTATCTGATGGCAAGGATTAGAGATGCAGAGAGAACAATGAGATATGAGAGTGTTTTAGACAGAAGATATAAGAGAGGACTTATATGAAATCTATAAGGTTTGGCGTAAGGTCTTTGCTTTTATTCAGTCTTCCTTGATCACTTCTTAAAGCCTTCGCAACGTACCTTCTTTGTGACAATAAAATGTTTTTGACTCTGAAGTTGGCACTGAGGACTAGAGTGAGCTCCAGTTAGGTATTCTCTTTTGCTGGGGACTTGGTTAAGTTTAGAAGATAAATGCAATGACACAGACAGCCTTTGCAAAGCAAGCTTCTATTTAATAAAGATCCAGAATACTGTGTAAGGGCTAATATGGCCAGACCACACATAAGTGATCAGAAGTGACTGTTCTCCCTCATCCCATGCCATCTTGGGACCCACCTCTTTTGCTCTTAAGCTGATGCTGCATGGCAGGAAAACTTAAATAATATCATTCCTACTATTTCTTCTTGGCCTCCTGGTTGTTAAAAATGAATGCCTGGTTGTGGGGCTCCCATAGTGTGCTCTGAAAGGCTCCATCCCCCAGAGGGTAACCTCTTCCCTTTCTTACCAGTCTGGACATCCCAACACTGCTTCATTGCACTTCTCCCAATCCAGAGGAGAAGTTAACCAGTTCTACCCCACAGCTGTACAGTGGGGAAACCAAGCCATGCATCAAAATAGTTGACATTTTTAAAAAATTGTCATCACCTCCATGTGCTTAACCATGCCATCTTTGCTACAAGATGTCATGGAGGCCAGGACCTCACCAGGACTTAAAGAAAGCCTAAACATCGAATATCAAGAGCAAGCGTTGTTACCTTTCAAGCATATTCCCCAACAAACAGAGAATATCCATCAGCACGTGCCAGATGAGTGAATGAACAAGTAATTTACTACCTTGTCCAGGCATTTTGCACATCTGTGCATACTGTATCACCTGCATCTTTGAAGAATCAAGTTGTAACTGCAAAGCTGTTTTAAAAAGAGTTATATTAAGCCTTTATGCAATGAGGCAGTCAAATCTGCCAAAACAAGAAGGAAAGTCAGGGCTTCAAATCAAGCCCATTTTCTTTCAGGTTGCTTTGAATTCAGTGCGTACTAAACAGCTCATTCTTAGTCCTAAGTGTAGCCAGTTCCCACATAGGCTGTTCATCCCTCTTGGCATCCCTCTTTGGATTCAGCTTTTTGTTGGCTGAAAGAATTGTTTTTAAAGGTTTATATTTTCTTCCCCTCCAGGCACAGCTAGGTTTTTGACAGCCTTGGTGAGAAGTATGGAAGATTGGTTATTCAAGGTGCAAAAGCTGAAGCGAGGTTCTGGCATGCACGAAGCTGAGCTGCGGGCATTTTATCACAAGATTCCTGTGTGGCTGGCCCAGGTGGATGCAGTGATGAGCTGTATAGGCTCCAGCCAGCTGCATGAAGCTGAGAGTGATAAAAAACCACATTTCCCGTAAGGACAGAGGTGTTAATTGTCTGGGCCAGCCCCGTATGTTAAACTACACTTGTAAGAAAAGAGAAATGTTCTTTTGTGGGGACCCTGGCACAGGAAACTGGCAGTGGGATAAATATGATCAGCTGAAGTGTTAAAATGATTGGCGACTGCCTGTCATTTGCTTTGATTTGGCAATATCTGTGGAAACAGTTGGTGGCTTCAATATCACTCCTGGAACACCACCATCTCCCTCAGAACTGCCACCTGCTTTGGAAATCTTGACATTTGAAGAAAACTAAAATATGTGATTCATTACAGTCAGATTTGTGGGGGCATGTTCCTCTTCATGGTGCTCCATTGTCTTTGGTAAATATTATCAGGAAATAAATCATTTGCAGAGCACGTGCAAAACATATATGTAAGAGATGACTTGCAAATGCCAAGCTTGCCCACAACTATAGCATTAACAAAAAAAGCCTGTGTCACGTTTCCAGTATATGGTGTACTAAAATATGTCATTTTCCTTGAGTTGGGAAGCAAAAGGTGTCTTTGAGACAGGAGATTCTCGGGTCTCGTGCACTAGAGGTCACTTTGTTTCTGGATTTGGTTTTTTTTCAGGGTGGTACCTAGAGAATTTTTTCAGATTATTCAGCGATGGGTTCTGTCCATGAATAATGAGGTTGAGAAGAATATCATGCATCTTAACGAAAAAGTAAGTGCAAGCTTGCAACTGCTAGGGATAAGAGCACTATATCTAGTATTCAGTCTTTCCTTCAATTTCCATCTAGCCAGAGCGCAGTTGTGAGGAATGCTTGTTTCTCTTTCGATGTTTTCTTTCCTGTTTGAGTTGTGGCTTTTGTCTTCCAGCCAAAGGAGCAGAGGAGAAGTCCTCTAAAAATAGCTGTAAGGTCTCCTATACAGTGCATGAACACAATTTTATTGTTTCATCTTCAGCAAGCATTTCCTCTGGAATAATATTGGTATTTCCTGTTCAGAGAGCTGGCTCCTGTTGTGGCTGCTAGCTCTCTGTGGTTTTACTTCTTTCTCTCAGGACTGTAGACTAGAGGCTCTCACTAAGCATTTTTTAAATGTTCTGTAAGTGCGGTGTGTGATTTTTTTTTTTTGGTCTGTCGCTGAATTCTGGACATGAGAGAGTACCATGTGGCTGATAAGCACCATATGATCCTAAACAAGAACTGGGAGAAGGATAGATCCATAGCAGGAAAAGATGTGCTCGCAATGGGAATGAATATGGAAGAAAAAATGGTAAAAATAAATGTTTCTGTCATTATGTCAGTTTGCAAATTGAATTAGGTAGGACAGTGACTTACACAAAATGCACCGAATTCAGACTACTTGGCAAGACCAGTCATTTATTACTGGTTTAGATTTTCTCTGTTGTTTTTGTGCAGGTGACTGAACTGCACAGAAACTTGACCCTGTGGCTGGTGAATTTGCTGAGACACATGACAGCAGACCGCTTGTCCTGGGAGTGTCCCCAGCAGCAAGAGTCAGACACCAAGACAGATGAAGAGCTCAGACTTCTGGGGGCTCGTAAGCTGCAGCATGGAGCTGAAGAGCTGATTGCGGAGATGGGCAGACTCGCTGGTTCTATAGTCAGGTATCAACAGAAGTTTTCAATTGCATCTAAGGGGATTTTCTCAAGAAAAAATGCATAGTGTGCTGAGAGATTGGTCACAGTGACAGATCCCATCAATTTGGTTGTCCTTGGATCTTTTCCCAGGTCTTCAATGGGCCTTACTGGAATTTGTGGGGAGCCTAATAAGATAGGAACACCTAAAAAGAACGGCAGTGCCTGCTTTATACCTAGTACTGCTATAAAACATGCTAGCATCTGTGATTGCATGGGCTCTGCCCACACGTCTGAGGGTGACTTCTGAGGATGTAAGGGCAGTACAGGCAGCAAGTCTGCAGTCCAGGTCAGCTGGAGCAAAGCCTCCACCTGATTCAGGATCTGTGCTCACATGTCCTCTGTGGGTTAGTACAGCACTGGCATGGACAAGCTGTCCGGGAGGTGGTTGTGTGAGTGGAGCAGGCAAGGATTGCTTCTCTGGAGACTTCTCTAGTGCAGAGGTCTACAGATAGCTCCTGTACCTTGCTGACAGCAGCAGGATCCTGGCTGAAGGGAATAAAGCATTTGAGGACACTCCTGCAGGGCTGATGACATTCTGCATCTTTGCAGCTGCTGCGGCGAGATTGTCCATGCAATCGTTCGAAAGAAACGGTCTGAGATGGATTCAGAAGCTGATTTTGAGCTGGAGGAGCTGAATAAGATCAAGGTAAAAGGTGCCTGTGTTTCCAGCTGTCTAGGTCTGGGGTAGATGAGACTGCATTTGCTTTGTAAAAGGTAGAGAAAAATGTATGTGGGGGTTTCAAGGAGGAAGACTCCAGCTACTCCAATGGATTACCCTGGTCCCCCAAGTTGCCTACTGACTCTGCAGTCCTGGAAAGCAGATAAACCTGGATCAGGTCATGTTCAGTTTTAATATTTTCCTTACTTTGTTTCAGGGTACATATATAAGGGCTCTCCTGCGAGACTTATTCCATATGAGTGGCAGTAGATTCACCTCTGGTTCAAAGCTTGTCAGAGCCATGTACATCCAGACTTTAGCGGTGCTTAGGAGTTCCTGGAGGTACTTGGTGCAATATACCTTTATACAGATGCAGTTGAAACTTTTTGCAGTCAACTGACCTACCTGCCACCTCTTTATTCTACACTTGCATGTAAAGCTCTTAATTGCTACCACTGTCATCACCAGTGTTTAGCCAAGCTTCACCTGTGCTTTAGAAATGCGAGAGGTAGACCCTTCCTGAAGTCCAAGGCTTCCTTGAGCACAGGGCAAATGGCATTGTTTCAAAGAATATAAGAAGCTTCTCTGCAGGGATTGAAAATATTTGTGCTTCTGTTCTGTGTTATCTTAGTGAGTGAAAAATTAACCCCCTGGGATTTACACTCATTTCTCCCTACATGGGCTGGGGCAGTGGCTGTGATACAGATGTTCTGCACTGTCCTGAGGAGGAGCTTGTTGAAGGAATTAGTTGGTAGGAGTGATTAGCTGGAGACAGATGCCATGTCTGAAAGCTTGGAGAAACGTGTCTTCCTTTTCCTTTGTAGGGTGAGGATGGAAGGGTCCAGGTAGGTCCCTGGAACAGATAAAGACAGAAAGGTGGAGTTATTTAAGTGGCTGAATGAATATGATAACAACTATTTTTTCTGCTCAATAATCCCTGAATAATCATTTTCTGTTATGTCTTCCCAGACCGAGTGCTGTAATTGGATTCAAGTGTGTAGTCTTCTCCTTTCAGAGATCAAAGGCACTCCCATCTCCTTTCTGGATTTAGAAGACCTGAGAAACCTCTTTGGATCAGAGGTAGAACTGAGAAACCTCTTTGGATCAGAGGTATGTATAGACTGCATTTGCTGTTCTAGGTTGAACCAGTCTGAATGAAGACCTGCTTCAAAACTTTTCCTTAAGGAAGCAGCTGCAGTTCAGTTTGAGGGAAGGTTTAGCATGGGGACCTGCATGCACTCCAAGCTGCAGCTAGAACTACAAGGTGTCATGATTGTGAACTGGTTAAAAATCACAGTGCTTCTTGGGAGGACAGGTCTGAGACAAAACCAGAGCTTCAGTGGAGCTAGGAGATTTTACCCCACTGGTAGATCAGTTCCCCATGGTGCGTGATAGCTTTTGCTTCACCCATTGGGGTGGACTTTGGCTGGAATGCTGGTAGTTGTCTTGCCCAGGAGATCAGGATGAACTTCTAGTTTAATTCCTTATATGGCTAAATGGATATCTGACACTGCCTGTGACAATCAGATGTGTTTTATAGATGGGTGGCCTGGCATTGGCCTAATTTCATATGAAACAGGCTAAATGCAGATCATGAGGAAATGGATTTAGATTTATTGTCTTGAACAATTTGTTTGCATCAGTTCTGAACTCAACCCCCAAGCAAAGTGACATCATTCGTGACTTTGTGTACAGCCAGTGCTGTAGCTCACGTTCTGCCTCTCTTTTTCTTCGTGCCATAGCCTATACAAAGCAGGTATGCCACAGTGGGTCCTGCTTATGTAATGTTCAGTAATTAGCATATTCATTTGTGATTTGAAATGTATTCAAACTCAGGACCTCCTAGGTGGCTGGAGTCCAAGTCTAAATATGTGCAAGAGAAAGTCAGAGACCAGTTAGCTTTGCCTAGGTTATTTGGGTGGACAAAGGGAGCATGCTACTAACCCTATCCTTATGGTGCCTTATAGGAATTGCAGTTGAAGCTTAAGCTTAAGGACACTATCACTCAGGAAGAGCCGGAAGCTGAAGATGCCAACAGCAGTAGGAAACCTGTAACAGAGGAAGAAACATTAGAAGTAAAGGAGAAAATCACTATTATGCAGGTGACTGTAGTAGCTACAATATGCTACTTCCCAGCAGAGCCTTTTTATTTATCGCTTGGTGTATGCAATGTGAAGCATGGCTTTACAGCTGCCTTGAATGCCACTACGCTAGTGCTATCTCCTAATTCTTGTTCCTTTTCTCTCTCAGCAGCAGCCAGATGCTGGTATGGGTTATCTGGCTGAGAACAATGAAGCTACTGCAGACGTGATCAGATATGTAGGACATGACTCCAACATCCACCTGAAGTCTCTGAAGTCAGACATTGTTTCGGTTACAGGGGTAGGAGTCTCCACTGCACCTATGGTTTTAGGTTGTTGGCAGAGATTTGGAGCTGGGTTTTAGCTGACTACTCAGACTCTGTTACGAGACCCCCTTTAACACTTGTGTCAGACCTGCTGGGGCAGTGCAAGGTGCTGGTGTTCTCTCTGATTCCTTTCTTCTTGCAATTTTAAATAATCATTAGCACAGTTACTACAGCTGCAATTTGTCCTCCTGACCCGTGCATGACTGCCATGGCCCTGGGACTTTCATGGAACCAGTAACAGGTGATGTATGTAGTCTGAACCAGGACTATCTGCAGAGACTGGGATGGTGAAAATGGTTTGGTCCTGAGCACATGGGAGGAGTTGAAGGGGGTTCAGAGATTCAGGAAGATCCCACAACAGGGAAGCAAGAAGTTCAGGTTGTTTTGGCCTCCTAGGTCCTTGTTTTCTCCACTTGCCTTTGGGATGGTGCTCTTTGGTAAAGTTGCTCTTCAGAAGTCATAGGGCCTGCCTTTTGTAGTCATTCCCTGGCCAGTCAGTCATCCAGAGCGAAGCCTAGAGGTACAGGGATTGTGGATCTTTAGCAAACTGTCACTGGATGGTCCCACTCCTCAAGCATGCTGCATTGCTGAGTGTGCCTTGCCTTTCATGCTTTAGAGGTGGGCAGCTAGTTCAGAGTGACAGTGGGAAACGCAGGAGTGTTTCTTTATGAACTTTGATTTGTTTTACAGAAATGAATCCCTGGAAATCACAACTACCTTCCAAAGCTTAGAGTAGGAGCCTTTCAACGGTTACTTTTACAGAAAAACCCTGGTTGTCTTCTTCAGATGAAGAAAACTGACTTATGCCTGTTGGACCCTGTGAGGAGCTGCCTCTTTCTGTTCTCTGAACATTTTTTTGTTGTTTTTTCCGCTCCTGGTCAGGCTACAGCCATCTCCAGCCTCTGTAACCCAGTGAATGCACTGCACCACCAACCGCAAGACTATGAGCCAGTGAGAGTTTCACGTCTGTGTCAGAAAAGCATTTTAGCATACTTTTAATGCCAAGATCATTTCAGTGCCTGAACTAGCCTCTGGTTTTACATGTTTTGCTGATACAGAGCTCTTGTCTGTATTGTGACTGTGCACTGAGACACCAGCACCAAACCAGGCACATGCTGCAGAGGAAAAGCGGCATTGCTGGTTTCACATTCACTTATAGAAGGTTTTGCTCTTCCCAACCAGAGGGAGATGACTGCCACCAAGTCGTCGACTCCCTTTTCTCAGAAAGAGTTTGAGGCCCTGGCAATGCTGGAACATCTGCAAGTGCAGCTCCTGTGAGTACTGGTCCTATGCTGGAGGCATGAGCGGGGCAGGGTTTCATCCCAGGCAAGTGCCTGTTCTGCTCTCTGATAAGGTTCTGCTTCATCCAATACCTGTTGGCTTAATTTCGGGTTTCCTTCCATTCTGGTTGTCTCGGGCCATTGACTGTGATTTATGTTAGCTGAAGACATGACCCATGTCAGCTGTCCTTCATCTGTGTGCAGATTTCCCATTTTTGTGTACTCACGAGGTACATTGCAAAGGTACTCATGATGGTTTTCTGCAAGACTTCTTAATACATCAGGTCCTGTTAGCACTTGCAAGGTGCTATGTGAATGCAGCTGAGTGCTTCCAGGGCCTGCTAGTGCCCAGGAGCTTGGTAGGTACAGCCATGCAATGTTGGGGGAACACAATGGGAACATTTGGGAACACAATGAAGAAGCACCCAGGTAGCTCCATGCACAATCACATCAAGGTTTGTGTTTGGTAATGACTTCTTCCATGCCTAAGCAGGCTCGGGCACTCTGAATTACATTCCCTCATATTTCTTGTTTTGTCTGTGAGCTTGCATTATCCAGGGTAACCCCATCTCATTAACCTTGCTAATAGAATTGACTGTGCTCTGTATTTATCCTTGCAAAATGAAGATCAGCATCTCACCCTTTGCTAGCAAACACTGAGGTTTTAAAATGAATTCAATTTGCAGGGTTTACAAAGATGCACCATGAAGTCCTTTATAGATCTTTTAACAATGCCCTTCTCTGAAACCATAAATGTGTTTTATAGAGTCAGTCAATCCTACTGAGCACTTCAGCTTTCTAAATCTTTCTTTTAGGTATCCTGCCAGCAGCTGCTTAGATTTCAGGTTTCAGCATTATCTTTGCTTCTGTGTTTCAGAGAAACAGAGATCCGTGCTCAGAATGCAGAGGAGAGATCTGAAGGTCTTGAAGAGAAGCTGGAAGAAGCTCTGCAGAGAATCAAGGAGCTAGAGTGTGAGCTGGAGAAAGAGGGGAAAGTCATCCCAGAAGCAACACACCAAAAAGGGCAAGGTCAGGAGAATCAATATTGTGAACCCTCTCCCAGACTCAGAGAGGGAAGCAATCTTTGAGGACATCTCATTCATGTTCTGTTTAGTGCAGGACCCTCTCCTTCTGGGCACATGCCAGGGTTTTGTCTAGACTCTTTGTCAGAGGCCACGCAAGGAGGCTTTTAACGTGATTCTAGATCCGGGCAGAAAGAACTGCTGAACGTGGTCTGTTTTTGAGAGACAGTAATTTTATTTGATTTTGACATATGACACAGGGTGTACATCTAGGAGATCACTGTAATTGACTACTTCTTCCTTGTAAGTGAGTGTTCCCTGTTACAGTCAAGAAGACCTGTTTAGGATCACTGATTTTGGGATAGAAAAGAAATAATGTTCCAGGTCACTTCACTCACGGAGGCCACAGACCTTTTGTGTTTATAGAACAGGACACTCTTGCTGTCTCCAGGAGTTATTTGAACACTGCTGACCTACTGATCTTGCCCATATCGGGTGGCAGTGAGTTCCTTAGGTCGCATGTTTGTTGTGGATGAAAGCATTTCCTTGTGTCCTTTCTCAACTGGATCCACACAGATACAAGATGTGGAGAAGGAGAAAGAATGGGAATTAAAACTTCTTCCCTTAATCCTTCAGTGTATCCTGTCTCTCCGACATCAAAGAGGGAGGAGAGGCTAATTTGTTTGTTGAGGATGTGATACCTTGGGCACATTTTAACTCTGTGGTATTTTCAGCGGCTTTGGTTTGTTGTTTTGTTTTTCTTTCAGAAAAATGCTTCCAAGAAAGCGTCTCAGAAGTCAGGGCCTGCTCAAGTCCCAAAGCTTCTACCTCTGGCCAGTCCAAGGGATCCAGAAAAAGCAAACATTAAAAAACAGCAATGCCTGAGTAGTTTCTTAGCGTTCATTCATAGTAGTGTTTCACCCCCGATCCACTGCTGTTACTTCTTACCTACTACCCCAACATCTCTGTGCCATCTCAGCATTTACGCTGTTCTTCTAGATGGCTCTACCACTTCCACATCTGTCTTGCTTGTCCTCTACCTCCTCCCACAGCTCTAATACCTTTACAGCTTGTCTTTCTTGTAATGCCATTGCTACCTCAACTTTGTCCTACCCACATCTCTCCTGCCTGCAAGCCATCCCTTTGCCCTGTACTTGCCTCCTGTTTGTGTTCATCAGTCTCTTCTTGTTGCTCTGTCTCATTCAGTCTCATCCCTGTTGGATCGTGCAAGTAAGTCATTTGCACCTCTTTGCTCTCATATCAAGGGGTTTTTTTTCTCAGTGCCAGCATGGCCTGGTTGTGTATCTGATAATGGGTACCTCCTTCATCCTCTGGGCTTCAGATGATCCAGTTCCCAGCTGACAGGTTAGGAAGAAATTGTAGAGAAGTTGTACAGAATTGTACAGACAAATTTTTGTTCATCTTTGAATCTTCTTCTTTCAAAGGTTTTGTCCTTCTTTCAGAAAGTACGAAGAGGCCTGAAGCTGTGCATGATCCTGAAGGCCTTTCTCAAATTGCTGCCACAGGAGAGCTGCCTGCAACCAAGGTCACAAAATCAGACTTCAGATGATGTCAGTTCACCCTCTTGGTGCACTGGGATGGCATTTAAAACGCATGCTCCATCTCCCTGTGATTTCTGTGTTTGGCCCCCTGGCTCCCCATCTCTGCATCTCACTCTGTGTGTATTATGCCCCTTTGCCCCAGGTTGGGAAACAGGGGCCTATTCCAGCAGCATGAGAAATAACCACCACCAGCCTTAGAGAAGGAACTACACAGCTCATGTTCACCAGTGGAAGATTACAGAGCTGTTCCACTTCCCAGAGCTAGTTTTCCATGAGTGGATCACTACTGAGATCTATTACAGACAGACAAGCAGGAGCCACAGCCATCTGGCTGCCCTCTCCTGAGAGAGTTGCAGTGGCAGAATGATTTGGATGTGAGGTTACACCTGGAGCTCAGATGTTTGTGTGATCACTGAGAAGTTCACAGGTGGATTCTTCCCACTTCCCAGCCACTTGTTAAAGGGGCTGGTTCACCGGGTGTCCTTGCTGTAAAAAGGCTGGCAAATACTTGTAGAGCAAGTATTATGGGAGCACTGCGTGTTGAGAAGGGGACTCCACGGAGCTGAAGGGGCTGATTAAATACAGAATATGTGGTACTTAGTAGAAGTGGGATCCTTGTCCTTTGCAGCAGTATTAAGCCAGTATCTGCAGGCTGTCCTCGTGACACAGCTGCGTTTAACACAAGTATTATCTATGATATGTGCCAATGTGTGTAAGTGTTACCAGCAGGCAAAGAGGGACCGAATAAAATGAGTGAAAATGCAAGAGTAAGCAACCCCTGCCAGGCACATGCATGATGGCCAACTACTGTGTGGGCAATTAAGAGAAGGGCCACAAAGTACCCTCTATCTTGGCCTCTACAGGCCACCAGAGGCAGAACATTGGGCCTGGGAATGGCTGTGCAAGAGAGATCTGCTTTGAAGCAAGGGGAGATGCTGCAGGTCAAGTAAAAGGGCAGGAGCAGAGCCGACATCCACCCAAAGGGCACCAGGATTAGAGAACCGAGTGCAGTGGTATTTCCTTTGACAGTGCTCCATATCTTTGCCAA
Organism: Mycteria americana; assembly: GCF_035582795.1. Lineage (NCBI taxonomy): Eukaryota > Metazoa > Chordata > Aves > Ciconiiformes > Ciconiidae > Mycteria > Mycteria americana. The sequence goes on from NC_134371.1 coordinate 39,150,095, forward strand.
GGGAAAGGATTGCAGTATCTGTAGGTTCCCAGTCATTTCAAATAGCTTTTGGCAGGAAAGATATATAAGAGTTTTGAGGATTACAGGAGTTTTGAGGACTTCTCTGTTCCCTCCCTGTGTGTAGAGGTTACCAAGGCAGCTGCAGCAGGCAAAAGTATTACTGTTCTCGAGGCTCTCAGCTGGCTCATTCCCCCTTGTCAGCTCAGTGGGAGTTGGTTAAAACGGATCACCCCTAAAATGTTTAGATGCCCACAAGCTCATACTTTGTCCTGCCTCACCCCCCAGTGGAAGCAAGCAGCAGCACAGCCTGCCTTTCGTCTGCACAGCTGATATGCCTTGCAGGGAAGTGCCAAGCCTTAAAGGCTGCCCTTTCCTCCTTTTCCTTTTCCTCCTATTTTAGAACTAGGGCTAAACACCTTGGTTGCATGTGTGTGTATGTATGTGCGCATGGATGGTGACTGAAATCCCATATCCAGGACTACGCCATGGGACCCAGCTCATTCCCTTGTTGCAGAACCAACCAGGCTGGCAGCGCCCACCAACCTGCCTGCCTGCTGAGCTCCTTCCTGTTCCCCCACCGATTGTCAGGCTCCCACCCCCACCTGTTCAGTTTGGGGACAGGGGCACTGAGGTACATAGGGGCTACGCTGTCCTTCCCGCCAAGGTGATGGGGGCAGGATGGGTCAGACCCCAAGGGCCAGGCCTTAGGATGTCAAGGTGCATCTGGCCCTGTGAAAGGGAAGGGACAGCACACCTCGTCCCTCAACCCCCTGCTCACACACGTGCCAGCCCTGCTCCTTGTGGTCTGTATTTTTCCCCTTCCAAAACAAGCAGAGGCTTCTTCCATGTACAATCCACTTTATAGTACAGGCCTGGGCTGCCTTTCCTCCTGCCTCCAGACCAGGACCTGCTGGTGGGCTGCCAATAGGCCTCCTCTCTGAGCAGGACTGACCAGGGGTAGTGTGGCAACCATTTCTGGGACAGCTCTTAGAGCATGGGTGAGTCCTTCTTGTCTTTCGGGCTTTCTGGGAGCTTTGTGGTGTCTGTGAGGAGGCTGCTCACTGCTGGAGGACTGTGCGTAGCCGGAGAGACCAGGTTCATGGCATCCAAAGGCAAGGGCAAGATGAAAGCAGCAGGTTTCTCTGCAGCAAGGGAGTGCAGTGCATGGAGGTAACGGAGCTGAGCAGCAGCAGGGGCACTGGACAGGATCTCAGCTGCCATCCGCAGGGACTCAGAAGCAGCCTTTTCCCCCTCAGCAGCAATCACCTACCAAGCAGGGGAATAAAGAAGGTTTCTGTGAGGCTGGGAGTAAAGGGGTATGGACTGTTCATTACAGAGGGAGGTTGCCACCATGAAATTCCCAGGGCCAGTGTGATGATAACATTCCTGCTCTCTGAAGATCACAGCATGTACTAGACCTCTTGATGCTTCCAAAAGTTTGGGTGCTCATGTCTAACTTGTTTTTACTAGGCCCATCAGGGCTCACAATTGGGCATACCCCTGCTGCAAAAGCATGGGAGAGGGCAACCCCCAGGCTAGGCTTGTGGGAGAGGTGCTGGACACCAACCTTACCCAGGCTCTTCACAGCTCAGTGCAAGGGATGGAGACCAGCCTGGTCTGAGCAAGGTGGGGAGTACATGACCATGGTGACAGCCCTGCACTGGGCAACTAGGGGAGAGTGAAACCCTGACAAGGAAAAGATCCCTATGGGGACCACTGTGGGCCTGGGGATAACCCCTGACTTCTTTGTGTCCTACCTGTAGGCCAGGTACCAGACCTGGCACTCCACTGGGCTGGCCCAGACTCTTGCTGCAGCTCCCCTTGCTAGACACAGCTCTTGAACAGGAATTAAAGGAGACGTATCTTCCCAGAGCTGTACCCTAGCGTGGCATGTCCCAGGGACCTCAAACCGGGGTGGGAAAGGAAGGAGGGATGCTTTGGAAGGAGATGGGAGGTATTCAGGGTTGCCATACCCGCACTTTGGCCTGTCTCTGGGCCTCCGCTTCCACAGCCAGGGACTGCCGGACTTCAGCAGGCAGCTGCACATTGTTGCTGTGGTAGTAATGGACAGGGATTAGGTGTGCTCTAGGCTCTCCTGGCAGTACTGGATGGTCAGCCATTGCAATGGGCTCATCAGTCAGTCTCTGCAGAGCTGTTCACTCATGTTCTTTGCTCCCTGGGTGTCCTTCTTTGTGTGTCTCACTTTAGCCTTCTACCTCCATTCCCATCCTTCTTTTCCAGCCTGGTTTTCTAATGACCAGGCTTGCATGATCACTAGGCAGCAGAGAGACCTCTTCTCTCTGTAACTCTGAGGCTTAAGTTTAAGTTCACTCTTTGTGAGACATCAGAGAATCCACTGGGAGACTGCTCTCAAGACAGGCACAGGAATTTCCTTCTGTTCATAGATTTACTCATTCACTGCTTGGCTCTCTTTTCCATGGCCCTCTACATGAGGAGCATGTCCCACCTTTCCTCAGGGGCTTCTGAGTGACGAGCCCATCCCAAACAGTGCTTTGATCTAGAGTGGGATCTAGAGGGTTTGGTGCCTGCTGCGCCTCTTGGGCTACCAGAATTGGGTGCAAACTCTGCCTGCAGCAGCGGTGAAATGGTGATGAGATCCCAGCTAAGGATCCTGCCATGGCTGTCAGAGCAGGAGCAAGCACAGTTTTTGTACGTGGAAGTTTTACGTGAGGCAGAGGCTGAAAGGGGCAGTGAAAACAGGAAGGCAAGGGGTGAGGCTCTACCCATTGCAGAATGGCTGCAGGGAGAGAGCCAGAGGCAAAGCAGGAAGAGGAGCAGGCAGCAGTGAGCAGGGCAGGACAGGTACTTGCAAAGGGCCAGGGAAGTCGCCTCTACCAGCATTTCCCACCTACATTTCTGTTCTCTCCACTTTGATCCCCCAGCAGCCCGTGACCGCATCCAAAGCCACCTGTGAAGAGGAATATTTTTAGAGCATGGGGAGAACACCAGCCCTGGCCTAGGCCCCTTACAGGGACTAAGACAGTGCAGGTACATTAATTCAAGGCAGTTAACTGCAGGACTGTAAGGCAGATTTATTAGGTTTTCTGTGCTATTGTGTGAGGCCCTTCAGAAACAAAATTACTTCCCTCACTTCACTTCCAACGTGTGTTTGCCCCAGGGGTTTGGCACAATTTAACTAGTCCATACTGGTTCAAGTGTGGAACCAATTCAGTTCCACAGGAAACATTCAGTTCCTGACTGGTATCATCATGTATGTGTGTCATGGCCACAGAGAACTGCTGCTGGAGATCCTATGTATACTGGTTTATGGCACCTCACTCAGGCTGCAGAATACGTTTCTTGTGAGAATCTCCTCTCTGGGGTAAGTACTGAAGCTGGGGTATCACAAAGCACTGATGAAGCTGGTCTAAGTGGTTCCTTCATGCTCCTCACACCATACTGTCTGCTACTCACCATGGCCTCCCATGGGACCCACTCACCGTGGGACCCACACTGTATATCCTTCCCTTAAAGTGATCTGAGTCAAAAAACAAACAGGAGAAAAAATCTCCCATTTTTCTGTGAATGAGACACATGTTGTTATTGTACCCTTCTGCAAAACAGTGTCTGATTTTGAGGGACTGATCACCTGAGCTTCTTTGTGGAGCCTCAGTTCACCCCTTGCTCTGCTGTCCTCCCCCCTGTGGAAGCACCTTTATCTCCTGGCTGATGCTCTTCTTCTCCAAGAGAAGTTCAGAGAAGGCTCGATGTGCCAGGAGGCGCTTTGTGGTGGTCTGCACCAGCAGCTGGATGGCACTGGAGATGCTGGTCAGGGTGGTGAGGAGAAGAGAGGCATTCTCCAACCGGTAGTAACAGACGGCATCTATCTCCAAGGTAACCATGTCTTTGGTCACCACCTAAGCAGAAGACATTAGGGGAGATGGAGCTGGTTCTGACAACTTCAAGGTAGCACAGGAAAGCACACAATTAAGAGAATGATGAAGACTAGCTGGATGGTTAAGTCTTTGTAATTTCCACCTTTGCTACTGACTGACCTTGGGCAAACTGTATAACCTCTGGATCTCTGTTCCCTGAGCAGCATCTTTGTATCTGTTTCCTCAGTACAGCTGCTGAGCTAGGGACTGTGTGTAGGTCATCATCCGGTGCTGTGTTTCCCTGCCCACTGCTGCCTGGTCCATTCCTGTTCTGAGAGCATAGGCTGTGTCCTGAGGTGCGTGCTCGATTATTGTATCTCCAGAAGGATTTGCTGTGCACCATGGGGGTGAGCCTGGAGATGCTACTAGACAAGGACAGTCCCACTGGCAACGTAGCAGCACAGACAAGGAGAATAGAAGCTGTGGCTAGGGACACTGCAGGTTCAAGGGTTAGAAGCAAGGGTTCAGCCCTTTCTTCCTCCCAGGCTTATACAGGAGCAGAGTACCATCCTTACATCATTGTAAGATCTTAGTCTGAGCTCCTGTCCCCGCTGCATGCACTCCTCAGTGTGGTGGGTAAAAAAACCTGGTCCAGTATCTTTGGCCCAGCCACTCCCTATTGGTGTATGTTACCACTAAAGTATGTCAAACTGAATGGGATTAAAAGCAGCAGTTTTAAAAAAGAAGAAAATTCACTATGGTGAATTTTTGGCCTTCCATTTTCTGAGGTGTTAGGGTTACTTTGATATGATTTTTCAAACTTTTCTATGCAGGGATGAAGGCTGGAAGCATAGGGTGTAACGTTAAAGAGATCCAAAAATTATTCTAGAGAGGGAGTGTCAGCCATACCTGATGAAAGGGGATCTCTAGGGTTTTGAGGCGGAGGTCTATCTTGTGATATGTGTCCAGACAAGGAAGGAAAAAGAAAAGGCCTGTGGGAGGAAGAGAAAGGCAGCTGGTGATCATCACAGAAATTGCCTCTCCTGCTCTGGAGGACAGGTGAGGGTTTGGCATGCAGAACTACAAAGGAACAGCAATACATAGGCTCAAATTCTGAGGCTGCTTCTGTGATGGGAAAAGCCATTAGAAGCTACTGTCCCTTAAGAGGAAGCCAGCAAAGACATCCCATCTCCTGTCTGGCCATGTCTGCTTGGAGGGCACCAGCATGTGAGCTTTGGTAGAGCATGAAGAAGAGGAGCAACATGGCTGGGGGGAGCTCAGTAAACACCTTACCAGGTCCCCTGGCTCTGCCAGGAAGGAGACGCCCAAGTCGGAAAACAATGGCTCTCTCGTACTCCCGCACTACCTGCAGAGGGAAACAAAAGCTAGGCTGGAGAGGAAGGTGTAGGACTGGGGAAAGGGGCCTCACTGGGTACGGGAGGAAGTCTGTTCTGTGAAAGCCCTGCAAAGGGAGGATTTCAGCCAGCAGGTATGAGCTAGTGGCATCACCTGTCACTGAGTCCCTTTACCCTCGCGGAGAACCTGCCCAGAACTGCCGGCTGGCCTTGTGTGTGAGCAGCGTATGAGCAGCCCTGTGACAGCCTGGGATTTGGTGAGAGCAGCCCATGTTAGAGCTGCCCAGGATGAGGCCAGCATTCTGCTTCCTTATACCCTGGCCAAACTTGAACACCCTCAGCTAAAATTTTCTATGTTAGTTGCTTCCCTCCAAGGGAACTATGTGTGTATGTGCTCATGTGTGCAAGATCTGAGCCATAATACTGACACTCTTGTTGAGAACAAGATGCACATGAAATTTCCTGAGAAGTGGGAATCAAAATATGCCTACTTGTAGCCATGCTATAAATCTGAGAAAAGGGGAGGAAGAGGGAAAATCTGCTATTAATTGAGAGATCAATCTCTCTTAAAATTTTTAATTTAAAACCTAGTTATCCTGCTGCTGCAATGCAGCCACCTCTGGGCTGGGTAGTCTGAGGGTTATGTTTGAAAGTGAATAGACTTGCAATTTGTTTTAAAAAAGAGGAACCTAAGCCCCTGCCTGCTGATATCGCAGCAGCAGTATTTGATAGGCAGTGGTTGGACCCCTGTGCAGCCCTCTGCTGCAGCAACATGTGATGAAAGGTAAGTCAGAATTAATCATGAGTTCAAGAAGCGTAAATAGGGCCTTAGACCAAAAAAGCTTTATGCTCATGTCCAACACACACTGAACCAGTGAGTTACATACACATCAGACACCAAATACTAAACCTAAAGAGGCCCCATGAGTATTCTCACCTTCATGCAGAACCAGACAGAAATGGGGAAGGTCATTATGACGAACAGGAAAGACAAGATGGTCAGAAGCCACTCACAGATACCCAGACTCGGAGACTTTATACCTAGGGAGAAATCCGACATGACTGTGTTAGGAGAGGACTGCTCCCAAAATACTGATGGCCTGACAAGTGCCTGCACAGATCAGCCTCAGTGTTGTCCTTTGCCTAGACCTGGTGTATGTGAACCATTTGGCTCTCTCTGGAGCTGGGTTAAAGAATACTCCCTGCCCCAGGTGGCCAGGAGCTACTAGGATGGACGGACAGATTTCGTCTCCGCTTTACTGTTAGAAATTGAGCGTGCTTCTCTGTAGTGCCTTGACTAGAGAGCAGCCTTTAGCTTGAAGACCTGTGGCTACCAAGCAGTGTTGAAAGACTTGGAATGGGCAACTTGTTGGCTGAGCTGGGATCCCAGAAGCTTATCTGGAAAGATAAGCTAATGGCAAAGAGAAAGATTGTAAATAAGAGGTAGCTTTCAACATGCACAGCCTGAAGTGCCCTTCTCTATCAGAGTATCTCAGGTCCTTTTGGAATAGGATTTTAGTTGCATCCCAGCTCCCTAATGCAGTGGGACAAAGCCACTGGTGCTGCTGAAATCTCTCTGTGCTCTACAGCAGTCACACCAAGGTGCCAGAGGCTGACTGGGATGGCCAGGCCCAGATGAGTATTACCTTCTACATCTCCCCAGAGTGTGTGTGGGTTATCATGATCTGGCTGCCCTTTGTTGTGCTCCTGCCTGAGGGAAAATCTGCAAGTATGGCATGAAAATAGATTGATTACTTCTGGGTGTACCTAGACCCAGAGAGTGGACCATGTTTTCCAGCAGTGAAGTTAGCATCCCTGCATCCCTCCCATTTTGAATCCCTTCTAGCCCTTCTATCCCTGCCCCTTTGCCTTTGGAGCTCTCTGCAGAGCCACCAGGTCCTGAGGGAGGTTCAGATCCCAAGAACCTGCATGATCACTCCAGCTCCACAGCACCGCTCGCTAGCTGGGATTACTGTAATTGAGGTAATGTACTGTAATGTAAATTACAGTGAGGTAAAATACTGTAATGACAGAAAGAGGCAGTTGCGAAAAATTAGTTCCCAGAGAGATAGGAGCAAGTCTGAACCTTCGTGTCATTCTAGGGCAGCAGAGCTGCTGTCATGGAAGTGGACAAGTGATGCTGGCTCCTGTAATACACATCTGCCATGCCTGTGGCGATGCTGGGTCCAAAGAGGCCCAGCCATCTTGCCAAAAGACTCACAATGCTCCTTCCTATCACAGCAGGCTGGGAATCTGCCTAACACATGGCCTGGAGAGGAGCTGCTCTCAAAGGTTATCTGGAAGGGGAGCTATGAGTGTGCACCTCAAGCGCAGTTCTTCCCTGCAGTGCAGTTCTTTGGGCTGTGAACTAGCATTGAGGCCAACTCCGTCCACCTAAAGAAGGGTAAGTGAGAAAAGGAAACAAATAGATCATGAACAGAAGTGGGGAGCAGTGAGCTGAAGCATGAAGGATGCTGGGGATGTAACTGCTTGTCACAAAGTTCATTGCTTTGCTGGACAGTGCTGATCAGCCTGCACTACTGACTGCAGAAGCTGGCTGGGAGGCTGGCTGGAGTCTCCCATATCCTTGTCCTGAGGATAACCCCATCTGTGCAAGGTGGGTGTGCTGACACTCCCCATGCAGACAGCAGAGTCATACTGTGACCACACAGGGTGAAAGAGCCCACAGCTTTCTGGTCCCTTCCCTTCCATAAACCATACCTTCCTCTTGCTGCTCGCTGTCCAGCAATGCGATTGCCTCCATTTCTTCATCAGATATCACATCATCCACGTCCACCACCGTGGATGTGTGCACCCTACCGTCAGTCCCTGCGGTGCTCTTGATCTCTTTTGCTTTCTCCTGCTTTATGTCTCCCCTTCCTTTGCCGGCTTCTCTGCTGCTCTCCCTCTTCTCTCGTTTGCTCTGCGTAGCTGGGGACTCTCTACGTCTCCTGTGAGACTCCCTGGAAGAGCTCCGAGACCTCTTATCCATCCTCATCTGTGCAGAGGAGCATGCAGCTGCCTATGGGAGTTGGATGAATTCGTGCTTGAATTTATTGCTGCAGGCAGGAAAACCAGGCGGGGGGCGAGGGAAAGGGAGGTGTCAGATCAAGGAGGCTTGTTTCAAGTTTATCACAGGCTTGTCAGACATAATGGACAGTGAAGTGAGCAAGCTGTTTCCCAGCTGCTCTCCTCTCATCGCACACTGCTATAGAGATGGGAAGGAAGGCTAGACCTGGACAGGGTAGACACCGGGACATTCTGTTTGCACCTTCCTGTCTTTGGAAATATAATACAATCAGAAGCACTCAGATCATGTTTTCTGCAAAGTTGTTGAAAAGCAACCTAAAAGTAACTGTCAGACATGTGGCTCCAAAGACCTCACGTGGTGAGTCTGGCCCAGAGCAATAAACACCAGGGTGAAAAACCTTTACTGGTGAGACCAGTGGCTTATTCAGGAGTGTTTAGAGGGGTGGTGGTGGAGAATGGCTGTGTGAGTAGCATCTGATGCTGTTCTGCTCTCTAGAAACCCTTTGGCTGGCACAGTGGAGGGATATCAGCAGCAAACTCCCTCTCTCTAGGGTCACCTCACATTTTAGCAGGACGGGAAATTAGCTGGTCCCAGTTCAGCCATGAAAGTTCCTGAATGGGTGCAAAGCATGGAGGCCATTGCAGGGTTAGAGCTGTTGAATGGAAATTGCCAAAAGAGTTTGTGCCTAAATGCCTCCCCAGTTTTCCACAGCAGGAGCATGGGAGAGCAAACATAGGAGCTTTTTCTTTTCATTCCACACAGCCTGTGGTGACATCTGCGGAAACCTCTGCAAGAAACATTTTTAAAGTGTTTTAAAGTCACTGACCGTATTGAAGAAACCAGCACCTGGCTAGAAGTCATACTACAGCAAGACAAGGCTGGAACATAAAGCGGTGACTTCCCTGTCAACGGGGCAGTGCTGAGCTCAGGGATGCCCAGTCTCTGGTGTGGAGGAGCAGCTGGAGGGAGCCAGGAAGCCAGCCGGGGAGGTGCTGCTCTTGTTTTTTCATGGATTCCTATTTTATTAGAGACTTGTGGCCTGCCCAGAGTCAGGATATTGCAGGCAGGGAGGGCAGGAGCACCTGCTCCCTGCTTTCTCTGCTCCGTCGTGCTGGGTGCTTCGTCAGCAGGTCACCAGGGAAGCGATGGATGGAGAGAGCTAATGGCAGAGGACAGAAGTTGAGCAGAAATGTGGCGTAACTAATAAATTCATACAGTTCTATATTTGCTTTGGAAGTGCTCCAGAGACCTTATTTACTTTGTGTTTATCACTTGGCCAGCGTGGGGCTGGGGGGATGGTCTCCAGCTGCTGAAAGGGGAGGTGACATTTTAAGCAGCAGCAATAAATGGAGGCTCAGGACTGGTTGATTTCTTGTCAGAAGCACCATGGGATCTTTAACGCTTACAAACCTGAAACTTTCTGGTTTTGTCTGATGTTTAATTCAACTAGCGGGTCCTGACTCCTCCATCCCACGGGGATGTTTTTGGCTGCTACCCTGGGACAGGGGAGATGCTTCAAGAGCATGTGCTGATGGATTTGCAACCTTTGCCATCCCAAAATCCACAGCTTCATCCCCCCTTGTCATATTGAAATGTATCCTCGTGCAGAAATCAACCGCACTGTTGAGGTTCCTCAAATGACTGTGAACCCTTAAGAAATGGCCATCGCAACCTAGTCCACAACACTCTTTGGCCTTGGGAAAGTCACTCAGCATCTCCGCTGTGGATTTTCCCCTCGGATGGGACTAAAAAATACAAGACTACGCTTAATTACATTGGTGTTTGGGTTTAAATACTGTCGCCTTAAAGGGATTGGTCCTTTCTTGTCCGTGGCTTTTTCACAATGCGCTAACTTCTCCTGTCCGATGGGAAACGCACCTAACATTTTTACTCAGGAGAAGGCAGGGGCAGCAGCTCCGTGCAGGCGCCGGGGGTCGGTCCCACAGGACTGGCAGCCTCCCCGCCGCGGCAGCGGGAAGCCCCTCAGCTGCCCGCCCTGCCACAGCCCGCCCCCGCGCCGGAATGGCGCTGACGGGACCCACAGCCGCCGCCGCTACCATGCGGTGGGGGGGGCACCGCCCCGCCCTCGCGCCCCGGAAGGGCGGGAAAAGGAGCGCGCAGGCGCAGAGGGGGAAGGGAGGGGTCTTGTGAGCGAGGCGGTGGGATGGCGTGGTGGGTGTGGGCATCGCCGGGGGTGGTGGCGGCGGCGGCGGCCTCCTGGGGTCTCTGTGGGGGGGGTCCCCAGGCTGTGGTTGAGAGGAGAGTGACTCTATGGGGCAGAGGGGGGAATCCCCAGGCCTGGGTTTAGGGGCACAGGGATCTCTGTGAGGGGCAGTGAGCCCATGGGGTGGGGGGCGATCCTCAGGCAGCAGTTTAAGGGTGCAGGGATCTCTGTGGAGTGGCAGAGTTTGTAGAGGGCAGTCCCTGAGGCAGGAGTTTGGGGGTACGCTAAACTCAGGGGAATGCAGTGCTTGTAGGGGCCATGATCCCATGGGGACAGGCAGTGAATGCAGGAGGAGCTGTGATCTTGGATGGCACAGCAGGTGCCAAAGGGTGGCAGCTCCAGAGGGTGCAAGCAGAGAAATATGGGGGGTGGTAGGTAGTGGCTGTTGGTGAACCTGGCTTGCTGTTCTCTCCCCCCACCAGCTTTCAGTTGCTAAGTGGTAAAAAGTCTTTTGCCTGTGTTTGAGCAGCTGTGGTACGAGTTGTTTTCTGCTTGCTTTTGTTTCCCCTTTAGTGCAGACATGTCAAAGCAGGCACAGCTTATGGAGGTGCTGAAGAAGGAGGTGAGATCGCTGCTAGTGGCTGCCAAAGAGGGCTTAACCCCAGTACAGCTGGAGCAGGAGTACATGGCCATGGTTGGCAAACCTCTCCCTTTACATGACCTGGGCTTCCGATCCACCTTGGAGCTGGTGGCAGATATGCCTGAAGTTGTCAGAGTCTGTCCTTATGAGAAAGGCACTTTTGTCCTCAAAGGTGAGGTTTTATTTCCTTATGAGTGGAGGACTTGTTGGAACCACATACTAGTATGAAGTGATGCTTCAAAACGGGGATGTGCACGATGAATTCCCAGAGCTGTAGTTGCATATCTCTGTTACTCTTTTTCTCATATAGCTCTGTTTAATTTCTTGTCTTTTATGTTTCTTCCTGCATTTTGATCTGCCTTTTGATACTTCTATGCTCTTTCCTCCTGAAAAATCACACAGTCTTCTAGTTATTTTTGTACGGTTTGCATTCTGCATTTAGTTTAGAAACTGCAGTAACATTTCTTACAGGTACAGTAGAACTGGTAAGCTTCACTTTTCCTGTAAATGCAGACTACAGCAGGAGCCAAAACCAGGGATGGGGCCTCTCAGGAGAAGTTGTAAATGTTTCCCTACCTGAACCTTTTTCATTTTCCTTTTCTTTGGGGAAGAGCTGTGGAAACAAATAGTAGGTGCAAAGAATTGATTGGGGAGGGTGAAACTTTTTTTTTTTTTTTTGAGTGCTACAGTAAGACAAGAAAAAGTTGTTTAAAAGCATGGAAGAGACCTGGGCGGGTGGGTACTCTATAGTGGGGGTGTACTGTGATTCTGGCTGAGGGGAGCAATGAGCCATTTACTGTTTTCCCAACAAAACTCGCAGCGGCTGGGTTTCCTGTTGCGTTCCTGTATTCAAGAATTTGAACCGCCTTCCTACCTGGATCTTGATTTATAGGAATGAGGGTGCAGATTGGTTGTTGGCTGTTAAATCTGGTTCAGTCCAGTTTGCAAAGGGGGAGGAAAAGTGATTGCCCTGCTGGAAACCAGCCACGATTTAGTATGATTGCTTTTGAAAGAAATGCTTCTGAAAAGGGTGGGGGGAAGAGGAAAGAAGAGGAGTTTTGCCTGTGTAGAGCTTTTAATGGTTTGCAGGTTTGGTAGTCTAATAGTTTATTTCTTTCTGTTGTAGCCATTGCAGATGAGACCACCAAAGCAATTGCCAAACTGGTTGCCAGACAGAGGAGAAGTGCTAGGGCACGGAAGAGTGCTGCTGCGAAGGCAGATGCTCCTTCTCCCTCTAAGAATCCACAGAGTTTCCCTCGGAGGCGCAGGGCTCCTGTCCTGCCAGCGACGGTGAAGGCTGAGCTGCAGGATCTGCTGAGTTCCTCACCACTTCTGCTCTTGGACTTCGATAAGGCCTTCTTCAGACGCTTTGGCCGGGCATTCCAGTACAAGCAATATGGATTTTTCTCCATGTTTGAAGTCCTCAGAAGCGTGTCTGATATCATTGCAGTTGAGCAGACAAGAGCAGGTTCCTTACTGACCCTGAAGAAGTACCTGGCAAGTGAGATAGAGAAGGAAGAGATGCCGCAAGGTGAGGCGCAGGAAGAGATGCCGCAAGGTGAGGCGCAGGAAGAGATGCCGCAAGGTGAGGTGGTATGTTATTTAACTGAAAGCACGTAGTTCTTGCAAGCACTATGGCCAAGCAACTGTGTTTCAAGTGGATGTTGCTGCATTTCCAGTTGCTGTAGTAGTCCCAGTTCCCCTAGGTTTTAGGACAGAGGGGCTGTGGGGTGCTGCAGAAGCAGCTGTCACAAGGGAGTTGTTGGTAGCAGAGAGCTTAACTGGAAGTTTTCTACAGGTTGCCACCGCTTTTTGTTGTGAGGAGAAAGAAGGGGTGTTTAGCCCGTTCAGAGTACGGACTTTCTGAATGTGTGTGCAGGACTAGAATTTCTAGTCATTCCAGGGAATAGATAGCAAAACTAGAAGGATGTCCTGAATGTCTGCTCCACAGGCTGGTAAAGTCTTTCCGATGCGCTTTTTGAGACTGAAGGTTTAGCACTAGTCTGAAAGGCACAGCTACACTGTTCCACAAAAAAACCAGAAGAGACTGCAGATGTCCTCAGCGTTCCCATAACAGCTCTGAGAGAAAGCAGAAAATCACATACAGTTCCTGCCAAATTCCTGACTTTTCTGAGGAAAATTCATTTTAGCATCATTCTAGCGATTGGTTTAACCCTTAGCATGCTTACAAGAGCAAGTGTGGGTTTGTGGGGGGGGGGTTTAAATGTATTAATAGTGAAGGGTACCTTTCAAGTGAATCCTCATGAATGTGGTAGCTGTGAATGTTACAAGAGATGAGGAAAACAGCACCAGTGCTTTCAGACTTTCATTTTCAGATGTCTTCTCTTTCTGCTTAGTATGTAACACTGCATCAGTCCAATAAAGAATAACAGCCAAATTATTGTCTTTACAGCAGCACCTGCAGTTGAGATGCCTCCTTTGGAACCCAGCTGTGAGACAGAGAGGTTACACCTGACAGCGAGAGACAAGTCAGAGCCAGAGGAAACACAAGCAGTAGATTTGGGTGATAGCCTCAAACAAGTAAGTGGCTGGATGAGCGGTCTGTAGCTTTATCATGTTGTAATCCAGGGATGATACTCTTTTTACGACTTTTGTTTCTATTGAGTTTGTATTGTTGATCTGCTGCCACTTCCAAAAATTTTTTATACCTGTTTTAGATGAGTCTGGAGGTGACCAGACTCATACTGACCTGGTATATAGCTTTATATGCCATCCATACTAGGTTTTTTTCTTGTCTCTTTCCAGTCTTGAGGCCTATGTCGCAGATCATCCGAGGTCAGTTAAGCATAATCTTGCTCCCTGATAACAGTGGTGATAGCTTTTGGTGTACTTACTTGTAATTGGACTTTAATAACTTTGTTCTGAGACTAGCTGTGTGGAATTTCCCCTGCTGCAGTAGGCTGGTTTAAGTGTCAAGCAGCTGTGTGACAGAGCTGGGGAATGGTCCTCAGAGACCTTGATTCCTGTGGTCTCAACTCTACTACTTGGTTGGACTTGGAAAATTTTGATTTTTTTGTTTGTTTAGTAGTGTATTTTTATACAGAGGTGGAGAAGAACAGTACAGAGCCTCTGAACTGCCAAACCTGATTGCAAGAATTTGTTTGTGTCTCCTCTGGTTTCTTTTTTTGTTTTGAGTATCTTTAGGCCTTCCTTTTCACAGGAAAATCCTTCTACTGAGAGTTATTTCCTCTGCCAAGCTTGTCTTGCAGCTGTACGCAACTGTATGGTTGGAGTGCATAGGCAGGGAAAGGGTCCCAGGAATTCTTCCTGAATTTGGTGGTTTGTGCATTAATGAACTTGGAAGCCTGGGACTACGAGTTAGACTTTGTGCAGCACTTCATAAAGCGTACCATTTAGAGATTTTTGGCAGGCTGTTCTGATCCTTTAAATAAATTTTAGTTTGGTGTGATGAAGTTCACAGGGAATTCCCCAGATCAAACAGAGCCTGCTTGTGGGAAAGGTAAAAAAGGGGGGGTGGTCCTGGTAACACTAACCTCAAGTTAGATTTTTGTTCTTATGTATCGCAAAGGGAACCTGTTTAAAGATCCTAGCAGGATAAGTCTTGGAAGATGTTTGTACAACTAGTATTCCTCATGAAACACCAAGTTTGCCATTTTGTTTAAAAAAAAAATGTCTAAAGGGGAAGAAAGGAGGTTGGAATGTGTTACTTCGCGAACACTTGTTCATCGGGATGCTGTGAGGTAGAGAAAGTTGCGACCTGATCCCTGCCCTGCTGCAAGGTATCCGAGTATCCAGTTATGAGAGACTAATAGCTTAAGTGTTGTAAGGGACAATGAGGGACAAGGGCTGAGTTAATCCGCTCAGCCCTGAGAAGGGTAAAGTATGCAGAGCTGCTGGTCTCAGCAGCTTTTCTTGCCACCCTGAGCGGAGGGAAAGGTGTCATCCACATAGCCCTCTGGCAGCTGCCAGTCCAGCGTAGGGCAAGGAGTTAGCCAGTCTTGCAAGCCATACCTCTTGTAAGCCTAGCTTTTCAGTGTGTTCTGTTGGTTTATCTTTTTATAATTTTGTTGCTTTTTTGGTATACGTGTTTTTAAGTACACGTCGTCTTCATCTTTCACAGAGATGTCTGTTGTCCCTACCAATGTGTGAGCTAGATTATAAAGATTATGTATGCCCTTAACAGTCTGATCTGAAGAGCATTCTTGGAGCAAAACTGTCCCTTAGAAATGCCACTATTCACAGGCACTTCTTAGAGGAGATCCATGAAATGTGAGGGTTTTTTAGAGGTGATGCTGCTGCTCAGGCAAGAACTCCCTTAGTTGCTCGTTATCTCACTGTTTAACTCAATGTTTTAGTCAAAATTTTTAACTCAAAAAAATTCAAGGGTGTTAGCGCTTGCTTAGTCTGCAGAAGGAGAAACTCTTTATCTGTTTCTTTAAAAAATGGTTAAAATAGGCAGTATTGCAAAAACCCATTGCTTGCAGTTGAATTTAGCGAGATAAGCAATAGGGTGTGTGCTAGAAGACAAATTTCCCATACGTTGCCTGATGTATAATGCAGTGGTAACTTGTAGCATATTCATGATGAGTAAAATTGAAATAATTTTGACTTCTGATCATTGGAAGAGTTCTGTTCGTTGGCACAAAAGAACGCTCTTGAGGCAATGAAAGTGGCTGATGTCTGATTAGGGTTCCCATCCACACTAGTTCAAGTGAAATAATGTTTTCAGCAGTTAAAGAATAATGCAAAATTGTAAGCTGAGCTAACAACTTACTCTTGTACAAATTTGTCTAGAGTGAGAAAAACAGAATTTGTAGGTTTTGTTTGTTTTTATCCTTGGGAAATAGCTCTAGTGTGAAAGCGAGATGCATTTGTGCCTTCTGTCACTTTTGAATCATTTTCAGATAGTTTTGCTCATTCAGTTCGTGTACTCTTTCATGGCTGTGGAACATAGAAATAGCATCTTTTGGGTAAAATCCAACAAACAAGTGGGTTGTGTTTGGTTTTTTTGGTGTGGGTTTTTGTTTTGTTTTTTTAGCAATAGTCATTCAATACTTTTGCCTAAATAAGTGACATTACTTCAATTCCTCTCCTTTGTTCCTTGCAGGAGTATGAGCAAGGTATTTTTGTTGCACCCCTCTTTACAATGGAGGGAAGAAGGAAGGAAGGAAGAGAAAGAGTGTGAAAATGAATGTTTCTATCACGGGGAAAGTTTTAATGCAAGTTTGCGCAATTTGTTGGGATTTTCTGATTTTCAGTAATTCACAGGTCCCCAGGAAAGCAGAACTATTTTTTTACCTTAATGGAGAGATCAGTTATGTGTGTTCAGTGCATGACAAGACATCTGAGTGCCACCTTCCTCTTGTGCCTTTGTAGCCTCAAGATTTGGAGCAGTCCCTACTAGACAAGTTGATAATGACTCCAGAAATCCCCCCAGATGCTGTTCAGGACAGAAGCCTTTGCAGTTTACCACCACTGGAGAGAAGGTGCTTGGTGGGAGTCTTTGTGGAATTCATCGTCTCTCCTACCCAGTTCTACATCCACATCTGCAGCAGGGAAACATCTGATAAACTGCAGGATATGATGATTGAGATGAGGTGCGAACATGCTATGCTACTACCCGTTGTGTGTGTGTTTGCGCTGAGGGAACAGGGCATCCAGCTGTTAATCATGGTCACTGCTGCCTCGATTACTTGATACGGAGATGCCAGTTCTGTACTGAAACATGTACTCATAATGGTTAGCCATTCCTTTTAACTAGCAAGCAAAAAGTATGGTTAATAGTAATTCACGGTAGTTTGGCTCTATCCTAGACAGTCTTAAACTTTAAAAGCCTGGAAAGGTTATGGAAAGGAGCTTTAGGGTTCCTTTTCACCTCTCTCTTGTCTGCACTACTGTTGCTGATGTGCTTGGTTAAGGCTTTTACTTCTATCTCCAACACTTACCAAAAAGCAACAGGTAACAGGCCTTTGTCATATCTATATTTGAAAGCAAAACCCCATCAGTGGCTTTGTTTGTGTCAGTTACGTTATGTATTTGGGATTCTGTTCCACCACGATAGTGCTACAATTGCTGTTAATTGTGTGCCAAAGTAAATGCTTGCTGTCCGTGGGGCACGTGTAAGTGTGATTACAGACTCTGCAGACAGATACTGTGTTTGTGAGCCAGTACACCAGAACCTGGATCATAAGAAGCACTGACATGCCGAGGTAATGTTAAAAATTAATGACTAGCATGACTGTATTTAGCCTCTGATTAATGCCTATTAATTAACTTTTGGACCCCAAGAACATCATTCAAATGTTAAAAGTTTGGGTTTGCATTTTTTATTGTCATTTCAGTTTAAGTGTAGCAGAACAGAGATGTAAAGCATCTATTAAAACAGCTCCTGAAAATTTGTATCGTGGGGACTTTGAGAAATCGGGATTCTTCTGAAGCCCTGTATATTTCTCTTTGTTCATCTCCTGCATCCTACCAAGCACAATTTTTTGTTATGATCTTTTGCAGACATTGTTACTCAAATAAACTTGTTTCTGATCGTTATATCATGCCTGAGTCTTCAGTACAGCCTGGACAGCTTTGCTGTGTAATGGTCTCAAAATGGTGGTACCGCGTTATCATCCACCGTGTGATCAATGACCGAGAAGTAGAGGTGTTCTACCCAGATTACGGAAACCTCGAAATTGTCCGAAAGTCTTGGCTGAGATTCCTCAAGTAAGTAAATTACGGATGGGTGACAGAATCACAGAATGGTTGAGGTTGGAAGAGACCTCTGGAGGTCATCCTGTCCAACCTCCCTGGGTCACCTAGAGCAGGCTGCCCAGGACCACGTCCAGATGGCTTTTGAATGTCTCCAAGGATGGAGACTCCACAACCTCTCTGGGCAGCCCGTTCCAGTGCTTGGTCACCCTCATGGTAAAAATGCTGCTTTCCAGCTGGTTGGCCCCCGTGGGGGGTCATGGTACTGGTGCATGGTGTTGTTCCTTCCCAAGTGCAGGACTTTGTTGAACTATGAAGTCCTGTCTGCCCATTTCTCTGTCCTGTCGAGGTCCCTCTGAATGGCAGCATCACCCTCTGGTGTATCAGCCACTCCACCCAGTTTTGTATCATCAGCAGACTCGCTGAGGGTAGACTCTCCCCCATTGTCCAGATTATTAATGAAGATGTTGAACAGTATTGGACCCAGTATTGACACCTGAGGTACACTGCTAGTTCCTGGCCTCCAACTAGACGTTGTACCACTGATCACCACTCTCTGGGCCTGGCCCTTCAGCCAGTTCTCAGTCTACCTCACTGTCTGCTCATCCAGTCCATACTTCATTAGCTTCTCTATGAGGATCTTACAGGACACAGTGTCAGAAGCCTGACAGAAGTCAAGGTAAACAATACCCACTGCTCTCCCCTCACCTACCAGGCCAGTCATTTCATTGTAGAAGGTTGTCAGGTTGGTCAAGCATGACTTGGTGAATCCATGCTGACTACTCCCAGTCACCTTCTTGTTCTTCATGTGCCTGGAAATGGTTCCCAGGATTAGTTGCTCCATCACCTTCCCGGGGATCAAGGTGAGGCTGACTGGCCTGTCTTTCTTCAGAAAGATATCCCAGCATACAGATTTCCTGGAAAGGATCTGGTTTTTTTATTCCATTAATGGTGCCTTGCAGGCACTTCCTTGCTTACATGCTAATGCTTGAGGTGACATTGTTTAAGACCTGTTTTGCTGATCTTAAATCCGGGCCCTTTGCTCATCAACCCTGTCCATCACTCCCTCACAGTGACTTTCAGCTAAATCCTTTCCTGTTTCTGCCTTCATTCCTCAGTCTTTCCTCTTGCCACTTTCTGTCACTTTGGAGCAAGCTCCTGAATCCTCCTTCGGAGGTTCCGTGAATGGATGTAAGCATCCTCCTGGAGGGATATCAGCCCAAGTGGGATGCATTTGCAGTGTCAGAGGTACTCGTTCTCCTCTGCAATTCAGTACCTCTTCCATATTTGCTTCTGCCCTCTCACTTGCTCCTATTCATGCCTGGCCATTGGCATTCTTTGATTCAAAAGTTATTGCTCTCTATCCATAACTTTGTAATCATAAGGGGTTATGATGGGAAGATGCTTGGGCAAGGGAAGGCATAAGGGACAAGTTGTTACTGCTATTTCTGTTGTGCCCATTCTCTGAATATGGAGTGTTTTCCAAAGCTGCTGTTGGGTTTTATTCATAAGTACAAAATCCAGTATGTGCTTTCTATTCCTAAGCTGATTTTAAAACCCAGAAGAGGAGGAAGTTCTGCTCTTGTGCCTGGTTTTGCACTGTTTTTGCTGTAATGGTGATGGCTTTGTTTTATGTTGTAGGTGGTGCTACTTGAAGCTCCCTGCTCAGGCCATCCCGTGTTCCTTGGCATGGGTAAGACCTGTGGAGGTATGTCTTCACATGCAGTTTTGTTTATTGACATGTGTATGACAGCGATCAAGTAGAGGTTGGCTTTTTCTCCTGATAAGGGCAAACATTTGGATTAATTCAGGTCCTGTTGATGTTTACAGCAGAATTGCTGCTGTTATGTTCAGCAGAATATGACTGTGTAAGTCTGTCTCTGCAAGTGATCACCCTTCTGCTGTTTTCCTTATGATCAGAGTACTCTTGTTTATATTGTTGCAGAAACAGATAGCTACTGTTAAGCAAATGAGCAAACTTGTTTCTTCCCCTGCCAGTAGTTCTCCAGGGTCCTTCTGAAACCTTGGTATCTCCAGCCCTCTGTTTTAAAAATGTCTTCTGTGACAGAGCTTTAAGTGGGTTGCTTTGATGCAGTAAGCATAGCCAAAGAATTATAGAGGTCATAAGAAAGTTACTCTGTGCTAGCAAACCTCTTGGTCAAGAAGCCTGAGAAGTACAATCTCTGAAGGAAAGCATGTGAGCAGAGTTGCTTCTTCTGTGTTTTAAAGACATTTTTAAAAAGTTATTTCCTCTGCTTTTTGAGGGTTAAAGAAGCACAATTTTCATTGCGGTGAGGCTTAGCAGCTTCTTAAAAACTTCTGATATTTTTAACGTTTATAATCACATGGTTCCAGGAATTTAAAAACAAAAAAAACCCCAAAACCCAACCAAACAAAAAAACAACCAAAAAAAAAAAAAACCAAAAAACAACCAAACAAACAAACCCCCCAAAACCCCACCAAAAATCAACCAACTGTATTTTAGGCAGTTGTGATAAAATCACTGGTGAATGCTATCGAACTGTGTTTGGAAATAAGTATTTAGGGTGCAAGGGCATTCCTAGTGTAACTAGCATTGCAGGTTTCGGGGTACTTTGATTTAGCTCAGTGCTGGGAAGCTTGTCTGCCTGACTTTCCTGTATTTGTCCCTAGCCTGACCTAGCTTAATTGCCTTTTTGACAAGTGCCTGCAAGGGAAAGTCTCAGGCAGTGGATGTTGGTCTGTTTACGGTAACTTCACATTCTTGTTTCTTCTTCAGGGTACATGGTCCAACGCAGCAACTCTCCTATTCAAGAAGCTGTGTGGCTCCAAGCTACTTGTGGGCATCGTGGATGAATATGTGAATGGTATCTTGCATCTTTTCCTGTGTGACACATCCACTGAGGAGGATGTCTACTTCCACTGTGTCTTGAGGGATGGGGGATGTGCTGATGTCTGCGGAGAGAACATTCCTTCCCAGGTCAGGAGGAAGGCGTGTGCTGCTGAAATGAAGGGCAGGGAAAGGATCGGTTGGGTTCCTGTAATGGGAAGCTCTTTAGCTCAAAGCAAGTAGTTTTGTGAAGAGCAAAACTGGTATTCCCTGCTTTCCTGTAACTTACCATTTTGTGACTGCATCCCATGGTGTCTAACTCTGTGGTGAGAGCTTGCTTTTTGGTTAAGGTGGAATCTGATGATACAACAGAGTTGTTCTGGTTTAGTAGAACAAATTATTTTCATCCTGTCTTCTGACAGTGGGTTAGAAGGTTTGGATTTTTTTTTAAGTTGATTAGCTTATTAGTATTGCAGATTCATCTGGAGCTGACACACATCTTCTATAAATAACATGGAAAAGTAAAATAGCTATAGATGTTCTGAGCATAAAGCCAAACTGAGATGGAATTGAGAGGCTGTTAAGAGATGTGTTAGTTACTTCACTACCCGTTGTTAATTCCAGCAGGTTTTGTTAGTCATAAGTTGAGGCCCCTGCTTCATGCAAACATTTAGTGAGCAAGTTGATTAGATTTTATTGTCTGACTTAAAGTAGTGCTACATAGTGGCAGGGGCAGTTAAGTGAGGAACAGGATAGTTCCAAATTATTTTGGCCACCTCTGCTCTAGGCATTGAAGATTGGGTGTGCCATTAACAAACTGAATTATGGAAATAGTCTTGGCTTAAAAAGTCTCTTACTTTGCCAGTGAAATGCGCAGTGCTGGACAGAGTAACCATGGTAGATTGCACTTTGTGCCTTGGACAGACATTCAAGTTGTAAGCCAGTGCAGAGAGCATTTATGATGTAGGCCCATCTGTGTCATTAACTGAATGTCTCAGCTCAGTTTCACCAAGAACTGTGTGGATATGAAAACCCTTAGAAAGGCAGTCCCGCAATTTTCTGTCTCAGCAGAAAACCAGGCTTTACAGCTCGGAGTGGTTGTATCTGTTGTCTTATTCAATAGATGCGGAAGGCATGTTTTGGCAGGATTAGATCTTATGATTGTATGATTGCATGTGTATGTCCGGTTTTGGGGGGAGGAGGGCATTGCTGAGTAATTTTGTTGCTGGAGGGAGGGGAGTTGATTTTCGTAGTAAGACAGTTTCTGCAAGAATTTGGAGCTAACTTGTGGGTTGTGTGCTTCTTCATAAAACCTATTAGAAATTTGCTGAATCCTTTTTATTCTTTGTGGTAGTTACAACATGGTTTTCTTGACTATACTGGGTTTGTTTGTTTGTTCCTAGGGATTCAAGGAACTGAATCCTTCGGCCTTGTATGTTCAGCCCAGTGGAAAGCAGGAGAATGCTGAACTGTTGGAGCCAGACCTTCACTTGCAGCAGGAATCTCT
This sequence comes from Mycteria americana, assembly GCF_035582795.1. Lineage (NCBI taxonomy): Eukaryota > Metazoa > Chordata > Aves > Ciconiiformes > Ciconiidae > Mycteria > Mycteria americana. Next base: position 39,172,118 of record NC_134371.1, read on the forward strand.
AGATGCAGATAGTGAAACAGCAAGCTCAAAGCTGGACAGGAATGAACTGTGTGATCAGGTGGGAGTTTGACTGTGGCATAGCTATCATTCAATGAAATCGGCTCCAGGGATCTATAGACATGTATTGTTTTAGTCCTATGCAGTGGTTTTCTCGAGTTGTTTTTTTGCTTCTATAAAAAGCAAGCAGAACCATAATATAAAAACAGTTACACGTGGACCGTAAATACATCTCTAGCTGCTTGTCCTCTGATCCCTTTGCAGACTTCAGGCAGTTTGTGTGCTCAGTGATTTCTTCTAACCTCCCATATGCACCATAATTTTTCAGTTAGAGAGAAAACGGACTCTGTTGAGAACTCAGACCAGTACCAGATTCTTGAGATCGGTTTGACTTAGCACTTTCATGTTTTGCAACCCTGGGAGCCAAGAAGTGGTGTGTTTTCCTCTCAGGTTTCTGGGGTTTGTCAAAGGATGTGTAATAACTCAGGGTATCTTTTAAATGCAGGAAAAGACCAGAAGAACTAGTGATGTATTATTTGCATTAAGGGTCTTGCTTGTTCTAAACTTATCTGAAAGGAAGCGATTTGCAATCCTGATTGTTTCAGGGGGTAAGGTTGTACGCAACTACAGTTTTATTAAGAAGATAACTCTAAAGCTGAATGATATCCAGATCTGGATACAGCTTTACACCTTTGATTTCAGAGCATGTTAAAAAGAGGATCCCTTTGCTATTTAACAGATGGAGAAACTGATGAACAGAGGGGTTAAGCAGGCAGTAAAACCCAGGTCTTGAGTGCAATCTAATGTAGTGCCGTTAGAAACACCAGGAATATTTGTCTACAGGTGACTCTCTCTATTTTTCTGTGTTACTTAAATTGTAGTATTTTCATGACACATTTTACTAGAGGGGCCAAAGCACCTTTCAAGTAAATGTCAGCTGTTGAAGTGGTCAGCAGTGGGCCTGCTCCAGGGCTGTTTTTCTGATGTTTCTCTGAAATAAGAGTAAAAGCTAGTGTAATGTTAGTAACTTGTAAAGCAGTCATTTTACCTAGGTTTTGTTTTAGCCAGCTGTGTTTCTTTGCTAGGGAAACTCTATATAAGTTGTATATCTTGGATATTAATAGCCTTGCACTGTCGATACATCGTCTGAACTGAAGGTCCCAAACCAGCATCGTTGTGTATTTGGAAGAAACTAATGTGACTGAGACTCTGCAAATCTGAGTTTATTGTGATTTTCATGGAAAAAATCTGGTTAACTGTAGCAAGATCCATGTGTGTAAATGTCAGATATAGCTGGCAATTTGGAGACTAGAGGAATGTAAATGCATTCAAGTTCTCTCCTGTCTGATTTCAAGGGTCTTAGGATCCTTTTCCAGAAATTGCAGTCCTCTAGATCTCTCTTTGTATAAGACTTTAAATATTTTCTTCTCTGCTGTTCTGTTTAGATGCCCAGAACAATTCCTTCTCTTCTTTGGTGCATCGCTAACATGATCATCAATGTCAATTACAAAATTACTGAGTGTTTTGAACTGGAATTAAATGTGTCTAATATGACACTTGTTACTGCTCAGCTAGCATTTTCTGGTAACTCCTTTTAAGCAGTGGGGAACTGCCTTTGCATTGTCCAATCTTAGATTTGCCTCTTCAGGATTAACAACACACACCCCCTGCCCTTAAGTGCAAAATGGCTGGACACTGTGTTGTATCAGCTCTGCTGTTAGGACACTTCTCCATGGTAAAATTTCTCAGAAGGCAGCAAGCAACAACCAGAAAACATTGCTTGAATAAAACTGTACTTTCCAAGTGATAAGTTTTACTGTGGAGGAGAGAAGTTAAAGTGACAGTTAGTTTCTTACATTATTTCCTGTCCTTCCATTTTCTTTCTGTCCTTTCCAAGTAGCCCAAACTTCTCTAGATAGAAATGTTAAAACTTCTGAGCAGAACAGAAAAGCTCCTTTGCATTTCTCTCAGTTAATCTCTGAGTGGTATTATCTGATTGCTCTGTAACTTGCTCCAGTGCATCCTGCTTTCTTCTACTCATACTAGCTGTACCTTTCCTTGCTTTGTCCATCTCCTTAGCAATGGCACCTGTCTGCTAAGAAGGAGACACAGGATGATGTGCAGCCACTTTTGGATGAAGTGAGTGTCCCAAGAACAACAGATGAAGACCCTGAACTTGCACAGGAGGATACAAATGAAACTCTTACAGAACTTATGGCAGTGGTTAAGGTAAGGGCGTTTTTTCTCAGCTATTGCTGTTGGGAGGGGTTGTTCTTGTTTTTAGATTATTTTAATAACCCTTTGACATGTATTTTTTTAAAAGTGACTGACAAAGAAATAACGACTGGCTATTAGCATGGGCTCAGAGCTATATGTTTTCCTCTTTGCTGTTGTTTCTGGTGTTATTGATGATACACTCATGCTCCACTGGCACATCAAGGTATTGTGGAAACGAGACTGACCATTTCAGCACTTTATAGATCAAGCCTGGCTCTTACTCACTGCTCTTCTTCCCTTCCATTCACAATCCTGAGCGTTACTGGGAGTTACTGTGGGGCTACCCTGGATCACGCAGGTCTCTCTTCCTGAGTTAGGAGGGAGGGTTTGAGAGGGTTGCATTTTGGGCTGTGATTTGAGACATTATATGGTGCTGGTGTTGTGAGTTTGCTTCTTAAATAGTGATTAATGACAAGTCTAACAGGGCCTGCAGCATGGCATTTTGCAAATGCTCTGCTCTGGGTTCAGTGGGGAGCCAGTATCACTGAGGATTTGTTGAGCCACAGAACACATTGCAGAGCTGGAAATGGGAGTGTTCCTACAAGGTTTTGGACAGCCACAGCTCCTTACACATCTGGAGGTTGATAGTGGCTGAGAGAAAGCACTTTCTAGAAGGATGAGGGGGACAGCTGGAAGAATTGGTGGCTCTGGAGGATGTTACCTGAAAGGGATGGAGAGAAAGCAAGCTGGGAAAAAGGATCTTGAGGGAATGAGAGAAGAGGAGAAGTTTCTGGTAGCAAGTGTGGGGAGAAAGTATGATGAGATGAGATGGAGGCAGGTGAATAGATAGCGACAGGATTTTTGTGAGCTGACTTAAATGCTCCCCTGCAAGTATTAAACTACGTGAGTTTCAAAGCACAGGAATTCTCTAACTGGATCAGAGAAGTCCTGGACATATTTTCTGTCCCTGGCTGTGATCTCTGTTACAGTCTTTAGAATAAGTGACAAGAATTTCTATTAAGGAAGACCGTGGGATGAAAAAATAATCCTGCCTATAGACATTAGAGGGGAAGAATGCATCAGTCAGCTAGTTATGAGGACAGACAGGAAGATTTCCTTTCTCTGATTCCTGCTCATCTCTTGGCCTCAGGGTTTTGTGGCACTTACAGCATCATCAAGTGGTATTCCCTCCTTTCCAGTTTTCACTGCTCATGTTTTCCTGCTCAGTGGTGGTGTTCTTAATTGTGTGAATCAGGAGGAAGGGTAGCTACTGCCTTACTTCCTGCCCCTCACAGCACTCTCTAGGATATGTTGTCTTGTTTGCCTCTTCTGTAAACTGAACAGCCTCTTTTTGAATTATTTCCATCCCAGCTTTTTCCAGTGCTAACAGACATTTCTAGTGTCCACCCTTGCACCCTGTCTGTTTCTGCTTTGTCCTGGAGTGGCAGTGACACTGCCTGTCCCCCAACAAGGATAGTGTGGGTGGCAAGAGGAGATAATAATCATCTTTTAACCCTGATTTTTTTTGTTGTCCAAACACTCTACTTTTTTACTACATGTTAGGCAGAGGTTTTCAGTGGGCTCGTGGTATCAAGCTGAGTAGCTGGTTAATTGGACTCCAGTGATGCCTGTCATTCAAATTATTCTGTCCTGGCATCCTGTCAGCACTGAATTTGCTGCCCAGCCATGTAGGTCTACTTGCTGCTTCAGGAGCGCCTCATAGTCCCCTTGTGGGGGGCAATTTAAATTGCTTAAATCTGCTTGTATAAATAAAATTGGTTTGTTCTGGGCTAATCCTCTGAACATGCTCTCACCAATGGGTGAAGCACCTCTGGATGGTGCTTCACCCCTTCTGAAGGTGGATGCCTTTCTCCTGCTGCCTTGACAACAGAAGAAGTGAAGAGAGCAAGCACCTAATTTTTGAACTGCTATGGTTGGGCAAGGTGAATTGCTGCTTGTCTGTCATTTCACTATTTTTCTCCTCCATGCTCAATTAACAAGTACAAACATTGGCTCTAATCCCTGTCTGTGGCTGAGACATGGGTGATCATCCCTGGAACTTAAGTTTAATTTGTATTCTTAAGCAAAAATGCAGAGGGACTTCCTCTGACTCAATTCCCACTCCCTTGCAGAAACTCCCTCTGTCATTGCTGTCATTTGTTCTGCGTGGGGCTGCTGAGAGATGAGCCAGCTGTTAATTTTTTGCTAAGACATGGTGATTTGTATCTTGTAATAATCTGTCACTCTTTCCTTGCTGTGCAGGAAAAGCTGCCCTTTGGCCAAGGTTGTGAGTAACTAGTTGGGGTTTTTGGGGGGTTTTTGGGTTTGTTTTTTTTTTGTTTTAAATCATCCAGTTGCTGACATTCCACTTCTTTGTGGACTTTGACAGATAATAAAGATCAGGGCAGCTAATGAACCAAGCATGCACTAATGACACCCTCTCCTGAGTTTTTTATATACATTTGCAGACACCTCATTCTCTTGGAGAGTCCTCAATGCCTGCTGTCTTATCCAAGTCAGTGGACGACTTTTACACCTCCTTTATCTACTCCGAGCAACCAGCAGAAATGAACCAAGATGACCCTGATCAGATAGAAAGATTTTCCAACAAGGCCCAACTTCGTGAAGCTGTACATCCCTCTGTTCTACTTATGGCAATACCGTTTATGCTGGACAACCATAACAGTACGAATAGATTTGTCAGTAAAATTTAACACAGCGGAAAGCTGAGCAGTCTGTTACTGTGCTATGAGTCTTGCAGTCGTTATTGGGTGTCCTAGGACTGGTGCTGCTTCTTCGCTAGAACAGATGAAAATGTTAGTATTTCCGTGGGATGGAGCTGCGACAATAATAGATGGCTGGATGCAATGCATCGGTTTGACATTTGTGCAGCAAAATGGCTTTCTAAATGTTTAATGGAAACAAATGAATTGAGGGTTATTTCTCTCTTTTGATTTTTATTGTCTTTTCTAGACTTTCTGCTGCTCTCATGCAGAAGTCTTTGTTTCTCCACTCCATACGTTAGCCTGTGTTCATTTCATACGGAGAGTCTCTCAATCTCCCAACCATAAAGGACAAAAGTGCGCTTTTTTTTAACCTTGTAAGGTCCCTGTGTGGGTGTTCATCTTCCAAATGATGAAAGAATTTACAACACCCATATGAGAGTTGCCCAGTTTAGGAGGTAGATTGACTTGCCAAAGACAGTGCCTGTTTGTGCCTTGGAACAGAGCTGTCTGCTGTCTGGAGTGGAGGCCTAGTTCTCCAGACAGGAGCTACTCAATTCACATCTGATTTTGCCCCCTCTGGGAAAAAAGGGTGAGCACTGGGAGCAGAGGGAGAGAGGCTCTCGGATTATACCGTGTCGGGCTCATCAAATAGGTGTGCAATAGAAAGTCATGACCTGGTAAGGTCCAGGCAAAAGGGATTTCAGTCGTAACTGGAGCTCTTAGAGTTGCCAGTGTAGATACTATCTTTCTTTTCTTTGTCCCTCCTTATGCAGATGAAGAGAAAATGAAGAACAAAGACCTTCCTGGGAGACTTGCAGTTGGCCTGTGCAGTGCCAGTGGGCTGTCTGACCAAGGGCCATCTCTGAAACTGTATGTCCCTCCTACCACGCTATCTGCAGTGTTGGCAGCTGCACGCTTAGCCACTTCCAGTGACTACTTCCAGTGGCTCCCCAGCCTGAGAAAGAAGGTGTGAAAAGATGAGAGAAGCTGGAGCAGCTGCCAAGGAAGGCTGCCTAGAGCAGCAAAGGCCCTCTGTATGACCATGCTGTCATTTTCTTCGTTCAGAAACATTTAATCCCTTGAAAAACTTGGGAGTGTGACGACATCTCAGATGTGCCCAGTACGTGTGATAACCGTTACTTTTACTTTCAGGAAAATAGTTTGGTTTTGTTGTACTGGTGTTGTACTGATTTATTGCTCTTTAATGTAATAGTTCAGGAGAACATCCAAGTGTCACATTGTATTATATATCCTTTAAGTTTAGGAGAGGGAAACTGGCTACCTATCCCTCTCTCCCTCAGTGCACAAGCAGTTTTGACATTGTGTGGGGAGATGTTTTTGTTTTTTAACATCATGGATGCTCTGCACACTCCTTGCTTTTAGGAGAGGTGGTTGTATACCAGCTCAGGCCTCAGTCCATGTTAAGTGCTGGTAAGTTGCAAAAAGAAACCTCCTTCCCCAAGAAAAAAACGCTCTGATTTGTTGATGAATTAGGATGCCACACATACGAAGCGTCAGGAATCCCGTGTTACAGATATCGAATGAGATCTATAAAGAATCCAGTGAGAGAAAGTTTGAAGCTTGACATTGGCCATGTTTATGTAGCTCCCTGCCTGTGGCAAAAAATCCTCTTGGGCTTGAGTTTGTTAATGCAGAGAAAAGCTGTGAAAATAGAAGTGCCCTGGTTATGAATGCTGACATTCAGCTGGTTTGCTGGTGCCTAGACTGTTCCTCAGGTCTTCAGGGGCTTCAAGGGCTGCTCTGTGCCCACCTGCAAACATGCCAGAGGTATGCTTCACTGCAAACCACCAGGAAAAGCTCGAGATAGGGTTTAACATTAATATTGGAATGGATAAAAGCCTAGCATAAGAGGTTTATTGGTTGTACTAGATGGTCTTTAAAGCTCTCTTCCAACCCAAACCATTCTATGATTCTATGACTATTTTGTTTTAATTTCAGCCTTTAGGGGTGGTTTTGGATGTGAAAGGGGTAAAAAAATGCAGAGAGAGAAAGAAAATCTGGGGCTCATTAGGAAACAACTGCACGGAAAGCTAATGAAGGAGATGGAAGCGGAGAGGTGAGGAGCTGTGGCTTGAGCAGGGGCTGTAGAACCCTGCAGGGAGATTCAGAGCTTGCCTGACTTTTCTTGTCCTGTGTTCAGGCTTCAGGCCGGGGGGTTGCATCACATAGGTCTGTCATCTAGCCTAGGGAGTGGCTGAAACAGAGCTAAGCTCGCTCGGAGCTGTCTGGGCGTTGGAGTGCTTGTCTCCAACGCCACCCTTTCTGCTGCGGAAGTCCCCTTTGGTTTCAGGGAGGTGAGAACTGGGGCTGGGGTGGGGTGTCCCGAGGAGACCCCCACGTCCTCCCTTGCCTGTTCCCGGCCTGCAGCAGGGGCCAGCGTGCTGGAGGAGCTGTCACCCTGTCCCCGCTGCTGCCGGGTCACTGCTAGGTGGCGGCCGAGGCCAGCTCTTGGTGTCTCGGCTCCCTTCAGCCTGAAACTCCTCTTCTCTGGGGGTCTGGGTGGGTGAGGGAGGTGAGGAAGACCCTGCTGGGCGGGCAGTGTCCCATGCCTGGCTGGGGCTGCCTCTGTCCCCCTTCCTGCCTGCTGCGCAGTGGGTCCCGCAGCTGCCTGGAGGTGTAAATGGGGGCTTTTGGGGATGGGTCCCACCGCTGCTCGGTGTGGGCTGTCCCGGGAAATTGGGGATGGGGAGATCCTATGGGGGTCTGGAAGGGAGGCGGTGTGGACACTGTGTACATGTGTGCAGAAAGGGAGCAGGCAAATACATGGGAGGGAGCCAGCAAGTGTTAAGCAGTATCAAGGCATCCCCTGTGATTTGGGAGCTCCTTAATCCACCAGTTTTTGGAGGGAGAGAGCATATTCTGGGCTGTCACCACTGCACATCACCCTTTTTGCACACTCTCCCTGGGTACCTGTTGGAGGTGGGGTACAGGGCTTTGCTGCGATCCCATGTAGCTTTTCTGATGCTTAACTGGTCAGGATATTTTTTTTCTTACGAGTTTTTGCCATTCGCATCTTGTGTGTAAGTGTTTGATTAGTTTTCCACACCCTTTCAATCAAGATAAAAGGTGCGTGAAGAACTGAGCCTTAACCCTGAGCCTGGACCCCCCAGCACCTGGGGGACAGAAAACCCATGCAGAGCCGCTCCCCTGCTCCAGGGTGACCTGGGCTGATCTTCCCAGCTGTATGGTGGCATCTCCCTTCCCGGAGCAGCTCAGGTCATGTTTCTCATGCCCAGCAGGTCCCTGTTTGTACGTTTGTTGCTTAAGGCAGTGGAAAAAGAGAAAGATGCCTCGGGGACTGGAAAGTGATGCCACATTCGTGTCCCTGCTGCAGGGCATTGCCGCGCCGCTGCCAGGTGGTGGGGAAGGAGAGGTGGCTGTGCTAGGCTTTGGGGGTAAACCTGAGCAAGCTGTGAAATTTGGAGGGACCCAACCCCACAGAGGTGTCTGATGAAAAGGAGGAAGATGTTCTACCCTGCAACAACCCTGTCTCTGCAGGTGTCGGGTCCCTGGAGGGGCCAGGGGTCCCCTCGTCCTCCTTGAGGAGCATCTCCATGGGGCACTGGGGGCCCTTTCACTGGAGTGCCCGGCGGGGGTGCCCCTCGCCCTGGGGAGCACATGCAAGAGGGTCCCACTCCTCCAAAGGAGAGCAGCTTGGGGTGGAGCTGCTTTCCTCTGCTTTACCCCAGTTTCCACCCTCCCCATAGCTATGGGGCGGCAGTGCTGCTGCAGAGGTTATCGACTGGGAGTCCCCAGGGGAGAGGACCAAAATGTTTAGAGCAAATTAAAAATTGAAAGGTGGCGCAGCTCTGCAGCTCTCCCTAAAAGCCGGGGTTAAGCAAAACACCAGCGAGGTGTGCGCTCCGGGGACTCGCTAATGGACTTGGGCGACGTGTGGGGTCTGGGGTCAGCCCTGCCAGGTGGATGGAGCCGGGGTGGGCAGTGCTCTTCCCCGCTGGGGTGGTGGGAAGCGGGTGCTGGCATTTCGGTGATGGAAATGTGGGGGCCCCTCGACCGAGGCGATGCACGTGAGAGCAGAGCCAGACCTGGACCAGCCTGAGAAGGCTTGTGATGCCCCCTGGGTGTGGGTAGGTCTGGAAAGGGTGAGGAGCGATGCTCTGGGCAGGGATTTCGTTTGGGGGCGGGGGGAGAGGGGTGTGTTTATGGAAGAGTTTGTTGTGGCATCTGTGAGCAGCTGCCTGGCCGTGGCGGTAATCGGGTGCTTTGAATTTTAAACGGGCTGTCAGGAAGCATTTGGCTGGTGGGAAGGAGGCTGGAAAGCGACAACTCGCTTCCGATGAACAAAGTGCTGCGGAGGCGGCCAAACACCTCCCTCCTGGCACTCTGGCACGCAGCCGGGCTTGGCAGGGGTGGAGGGTGGGGTACCCGAGCTGCAGCCCGGGGACATGGGGGGTCCTGGGCTGGCCCTTGCAGTGGCTGCTGCTGCTGTGGCTGGTGCTATCTCAGCATGGTTGAAATTTTCCACATCAATGCTTCAGCCCATCCCCTCCCCACCTCTCTGCACTTTTGGGTCGACCTGTGCTTTGCAAAGTGGGGTTCAATGCAGCAAGTCTTTTGGGCTTAAAAACTAAAATTGAGTGCTTCTGACCCCAAAAACTTTTGTCTTTTTATTTTTAGATGTTTTTTCAGATGGAAATGGAATCTTTTCCTGGTTTGGGGAGGATAAAAGTGCACTCGACCCTGCATCAGATTGTTTCACTTGACCCATGAGTAAATGCTTTTCTTTCCTCTGACCTGGAAGGATTTCTTTTTCTTTCCATTTGGCAAGAAAAAGGAAAAAGCCAATTCTCAGTACAGGTCACTGCAAAACAAGGTCTGGAGATAGCTTTTCAGCCCGAGCACTGTACCAAAGCCCATCAGCTCTTCCCACCGCTCCCAACCGCACACACCGGTCCCTGGAGTAGCTCCCTTTTTCTTGCCGTAAGAAGCCCTGCTTTCCCCTGCATTTCGCTGGGAGCAAACAACTGCCAGGTGGGAGAGCAGCCTCTAGCTGCTGCATTTCGGCTGAATGCAGACTGGGACAGTGCTTGTGCTTTGCCAGCTTTTCGGAGGGTGACTTAGTAGCCACCCCCAAGGCAGTTTGTGCAAGCTAACCCCCACTTCATCCCTGCAAAAGCCCATTCACGTTGGGTTTGGGGGAGATGCTGAGATATTCCTGCCCGCGGGAAGGAGGATGAAGGAGGCCTGGGGCAGCAGTGCTGCTGGAGCATCCTTCAGGTGGGAAACATGGTCAGCACTGCCTTTTAGTTAAACCAGGGCTCTGCTCTGGGGCAGCTGGGGCTTGGTGCCAGCTGTGAGGGTCTGTGCGCACCCTGTCCTGCAGAAATAGGAGCTGCGGGTGGCCTGCTGAGCACCCACCTGCATCCGCCTGAGTCCTCTGGTCTCCAGCTCAGACCCGGCTGCTTGGGTGTTGTTTCCAGCATCGGTGGCACCGCTCCAAGCGCAGTGCCTGAAGGAGAGGGAGAACGGGGGTCCTTGCGGGTGCTGTGTGATGCCTTGAGCTCACAGGTGGCAAGAGAAAGGGGTGAGCAGCGCATGGCGTGGGCTGCTCTGCATCCAAAGTTTAGCGCGGTAGAAGTACCAACCCACGGGGACCAGTTGGAATTGGGGCTGTTGCTGGTGAAAGCCTTCACCGGTGCTGCTGGGGGCGGGGGGGGGGGGGAGATTGGCTCCTTTTTCTTGATGATGGGTTGGCAGGGCAAGCGAGGAGAGTTTGGGATGGGCAAGGTTCCCCCCAGCCCCTGCTGCCCTCACCCTGCGTGTGTGCGGGCTCCTCGTTCCCCTCCCTGCTGCCAGGAGGTTTCTTTTCTGGTTCAGCTCTTCCAAGGCAGAAGCTGATTGCAGAGGGGTTGTGATCTCACTTGTGCTTTTAATCCCACTGCTGTCAAACTCCATTAGGAGGTTTGGCATCATCTCGTTACCTCTGGGGCCGGGCCGCCGCTCGCCCAGCCTGAAATGAGGACAAGCCTGGGCTACGCTGGAGTGGGTAGGGGCCGGGGAGGCAGGGATGCTTTAGGAGCCGTCGCCACCCCCGCTGCCCTCCCCAGCACTTCCAGCCATCGGGGGGGCTGCAAGGAGGTGTGAGACTGGCTCATTTTGGTGGCCTGGTCACTTTGGGAGCCAAGTGGAGAGGAGTTAAGGTGGCAGCAAGTGCTATTCCCCAGGCATTGAGGACGTTTGAAAACCGTTTGGCACTACAGCCTGAGCCTGCGCTCCTCTCCACGCCAGGAGCACGGCTGCATTTCAGTAACCCACTCACGACCTCCCCCTGCTCCCGTTGCAGCACATGTGGCCGTGTTCACGCTGCATGCAGCCAGGCATCCCTCCCTGCACTGCCGCATGCATCTCCCAGTGCCTCAGCGGGAGGTAAAGCAGCCGGAGAAGGTGATTACGGGAAGGGGAGCTAATGGGCCAGAAACTGGGGCTGAGCGTCCTTTCCAGCCTCACAAAATGGGCAGCACGGCTTGGCAATGGGAGGGGAAGGTGCTGTCACTCATCCCTGCCGCGGCCACCAGTGCCCTGTGAGCACCTCCTGGGATTTCTAGGGTGCCAGCGCTCCAGGCACACACGCTGCAGGGAGGCTGGGGTCTGCCCTAAGACCAGCCCAGCTCATCTTTGCTCTCCTGAGCTTATTCACAGCAGTTCCGCAGCGCCGTCTGCCCACAGGCTTGCAGCTGCCTGGGAAGGAGCTGATGAGAGCATGAAGGAGGACAGGGAGGATGTGAATACAGAGAGCCGGAGCCCCAGAGGCGCTTGGGGGCTGGCTGGGTGGTCATCAGGGTAACGTCTTGATATTCCCTGATCTCTCTGACAGCTGTGCTTGAGGAGAGCTACCCTTGGCCACCAGCGCCGGGGCTTGGCAGGCTCTGCCGTGCTGATTATGGCCGGAGTGTGGCTTTGAAAGGCTTCTGTGCAGCCAGGGAGGCTGGGGAGGGCTCTGCTGCAGAAAGAGGGGACAAAAACCTTCCTGGGGCTGCCCCCATGGTGGAGGTCTTCAGCCCTGCCCTGTGCTGGGGCTTAGGGATGCTGGTGCCAGTTGGGGTTGGGTTAGCATCTCTGCACCCCCTGCCCCTCGCTGGTGGCTCCTGAGCTTTTCTCTGGCCAGCACACGAGCCTGGCTTTGTCCCCATGGGTTTGCCCCATGCTGCCATGTCGCATGGACGGCCCGAGGCTGATCCCTGGGAGGATGCTCTGACTGAACTGTGGAGCTTGCATTACTGTGAGCCCAGAGAAGTGGTCGGTGTACATGTGGTAAGGTCGCACTTGGCTGGAAGGAGTTAATTTTCTGCTCTGTCTGTCCTTCCTTCCCACTCCCCTGAGCATCACCCAAACTCCCCCTGGGACCAACAGGCTGTAGTGGGCTTATCCCCACGCTCAGCGCTGGCCCCGCTTGGAGTCGTGTGAACCGCAAGTCCCGCAGGGCATGTTTTCCCTACGAACCCAATGCCGCATCTGTGCCCGTGGCAATCGATGAGCTTCTGCCAAGCCAAGCAGGGCTGTGGCTTGGCAGGCAGAGACCCCTCAGCCGATCGATGCACCGCGCTGCCCGAGGAAGTCCCCAGCTCATGCGAGAGCCAGCTGGCATCACCTCCCCGCGGCCCCTCTCCCCTAACCGGGGGCTCTTCCATGGGCACCAGGGCAGGACAAAACCCCCAAGGGCTTATTTTCCTTGCTGGAGAGCCCTGGGTTGCTCGCACAGCGCAGCGTTTCCTTCCGGTGCTGGGAAAAGCTGCTTGGCTATATCAAATATTTAGGCTTCGTGTTTGTGAGAGGGCGGAGGGAAAGAGGCAGATTGTGGTAGCACTGCACCCGCTAGTGATGGGGACAGCGGCAGTGCTTTCCCCATGGGAACCCCATAGGACCCCCACGTTGTCCAGGAAAAATCCTGCCTCCCCGTGGGCGCTGGGCAAGGGGGTGAAAATCAACGGGCTTTTTTTAATTTCTCCAAGTTTTCTGCGTGTGCTGCATCTCAGTGGCTGGGTATGGGTGGTGGTTTTGCCTAAATGTTGCCCTTTTCCCCCCTTTTTACCCCAAACTTACCCAGACCACCTGCGAGGCAGCTTGCTCCCTTTGCATGGCTCACACTTGTCTCCCAGGGAGGATGAACCTGGAGGGATGTGTTTACCCAGCTCAGGGCAAACATCCCAATTTTGGGCTGAACAGTCCAAAATGTGACATGGGATGTTTTCCCCATATCTTTACTATCTCAGGGTAAGGTAAAGAGTATCCACAGCCCCTGGCAGGGCTTAGGAGCACACGGTTAAAGCTGCACGTTGCACATTTGCCACTAAACAAGGAAAATAACTAAGACAGATGGTGAGCAGCCAATGGCTCTTTAACCGGGCACTTAAAAATTGCAGCACGGGGTGAAAAAAAAAAAAAATCTCCCTTGACTCCTCCAAATGTGACTTTAAGTGGCTCACAAATCAGAAAAAACAGCCCTGGCCCAGAGCTGGGAGAGCCTGCTGTGCGAATACTCGGCAGCCGGGATGCTTTCTGGGTGCCTTGCTTTGCACGTGCCGTTGCAAGGGCCCCTTGGCACCAGGGATGTACAAAGCTTGTGCACCCCAAGGGCTGCGTGGATTTCCCCTCGGTAGCCTCAAGCACTGTGTCTCAGTCCCCTCGGGCTCTCCCGCTGCTTCCCGTGGCCCAGGGATGGGGGTACTGAGCCAGCTCCAGGAGGGAAGTCGAAATGGCTCTTGCTCCCGGCTGATGCTCCGGGAATGCGATGGGTTAATACTACGCTGCTGCCTAATTGCAGTCCAAAGCTGTAAACCCCACCCCGCCCCCCTGGGGGAACATCATTGCATCGCTGGATGTAAAATACATAAGGGCTGAGCTTTAATGATATTTATCTTTGTATGGGAAGGAGACAGCATAACTCTCGCCTAACGACATTACCCAAGGCTCGTTCTGCCTCTCCTCCGGCGCAGAGACGGATGCCACCATGGTGGGCAGCCCTGTGTGTCCCCATGTGTCTCCTGTGCAGCATGGGCAGCCCCAGCCCTTGCTGCCCAAGTTGGAGTTTGCAGGCGGTTGCATGTGGTGGAGAAGGATCCTTTTTTTGGGAACGTGACCTCCCTTGACCAGCTCCCAGGGGGAAACAACCATCTGCCCCATTAAATATGTGCGCAGGCACCATGCCAGGTCTCTCCTCCAGCCCACAGGGATGGGGGGGTCCCTGCACTCCCCTAAATATATCAGATTTGGGCGTGTGTAGCTGTCTTGTCATGAGATGTGACACTGATGCATGTGCGATCCCTGGATGCGTTGAGTTGCGTGATGGGCGCATCCCTGGCCGCGTTGCTGGGATAATGGGGAGAGGTCGGGGCTGCTGGGCAGCTCCTGCTGAGTGTTTCTTGTGCGATTGGGCTTGTTGGCCAGTGCTTGTGCAGGCAAAAGCGAACCCACCGAGGTGTATAATGACTAATCCACATCTGGCGGGAATGTGCTGCGGAGGGGAAAGCTGTGCATTAACTCTGCACTCCCCAGAGCCCTCCCCAGAGAGCAGGCAGGCTTGGGAGGCTGCGGCGATGCGCTCCCAGGGCCATGCTGGGAGGGAAGAAGGTGCTGTGAGGGCATCGCAGCATCATGCTGAAATGCTGTAACCAGCTCTGTGCATGCTCCTACCCCTGCCCCAGAAACACAGGAGGGCTGAAGGTTGCTCTGGCTGTCTCCCAAGGTCCTTTCCATGGGCTAATGCCCCCATTTACAGCCCAGCAGCCCTGTTGTCTGGAGTGCATAAGGCAGGGAGATAGCTTCAAACCCGTGAGGAGCAGGCTGGACGCTGTCGGGGATGGCATTTTGCACTGTCAGGCTTTTTCTGATTGATACAGACGTCCTGGGCTCTGCTAAAAATTAAAATAAAAGCAAGATCCAGCGTAGAACAAAATAAATTCCTGTGCCAGCAGCCGCGGGTTCAGCTCCTGAGCATCCTCCGGCATCAGCGTTTTGGGCCAGTGGAAACGCTTGCCTGAACAGGAAGAAAATTATTGATGTGCTGAAGTGCAGGGGTGTAAGGTGTAATAACGCAAGGGCACCCGCAAGCGCCGGGCTTCGGGCACACTCCACATCTCTGCAGCGTGGCTGTGGCTGTGTGCACACACGTCGAAGTCTTGCAGGGTTTGCACATGCAGATATTGCTGGAGAAGGACCCAAACAAGATTCGCTGCATTATTTAGCTGAGCGTTCATCCTAACAAATAAGGGAGTGAAGTGTCAGTGTGCAGCAGTGAAGTCTGTGGGCTTAGACTTTTTACAAGAGAGGAAATCCAGAAGGGAATAAAAGTATTTTATGGTTTTGTTTTAAAACTAGTCAGTAAAATCCTTTTCAGCGCTGGGAAGAAGGAATCTCGTAAAACTCACACAAGCCTCCTGGGCTGATATGAGTTTAGCTGCAATACTTATAAGCTTTAAAGTCAATTGTACGCGTGGGTACTGCAATGTCTGAGGGCTGCAGAGGGTGAGATTCTGGCAGGTTTATGATCCCTGTATTGCCAGGGTACCTGTGCACCCGAGGCCTGAGCAGGCTGAGCTGCGCCGAGCTGCGTGCGGTGCCCTGGAGGTGGCAGATACCGAGATCCTGGCGAGGCAAGGATGCTTTGCAGGTGCTTTGTGTTTCCCTTGCCCCAAAAGAAACTGAAATAAGAACTTGAAAAGTATTTCGAATCAAACTGCTGCTCGATTTACCAGCAGTGCTAACCTCAAGCACTCCAAACACGCCAGCTGGGCTTCCCAAACCATGTGTTTTATTTAAAACCACATCGACTGAAAAGAACAACTTTGGCTTTAATTTTCTTCCCTGCTGTGGAGCATCTGGTGCTCCCATTTCCGAGCTTTCCCAGCCACCACGAAGGTGGGAATCCCACCTTTTGTGTTCTGTTTGGTTGCCCACACACTGCTTTAAAAAATAATGAAACGACGACAGAAAACATGGCTTGGGGCGAAAAAATGAGACCGGCAGTGAAATCACGCGAGCTGATAACCCTGCTCGCTGGAGCGATGCTGTTTCACGTTCGCTTTGTTGTGGTCTTCTGCAGCGCCCGCCTGCTTTGGGCCGGAGCCACAGAGGTGATGGAGGAGCGCGATCTGGATCTGGGCAATCTCAGCCCAGTGTTAGCCAAGTGACTCCTTAATCCCAAAGAAACTCTTTTCTACGTCCATCCATGGGAACAGCGAAATGTCAGTTCCTGAATTAGCCATAATAATGCCTCCCGCAGCCCTGGCAGTGCTTTCCGAGGGGAGAAGTGGCTCTCTGGGCGTCCTGGGCTGTCATCGCCTCCTTGCATCCTGCCCAGAGCAGCCCAGGAAATGACTTTCTCACTTCTCCTGGCCTCCTCCGTGCTCGCCTGGATGTCTCTAATTCACATCCCTCCGGCAGCTCTGAAGCCCAGCTAAGGGAAAATGCATCTCCACAGAAATACTCCGCGTGCTCACTTTTCTTGCTCGATGGTTCTCCGTATTTACCAGCCCTCTGATGTGCTGGTGTCGGTAATGAGGATTTCTTTACCGGCAGGGGAATAGGCAGGCTTCCTTCCCAGCCCGGGCTGTGTGTGGGCACACATATGTGCCGCACAGCCCTTTGCCCGCAGCCGGCAGGCGCTTAGATCCTGCGGCACGGAGGGTAAGTGCTGTGACAGGATCCACTTATCCCGCCTTTGCATTTCATAATTCATCCTGCCCTTTTGCTAGAGGCGCAAAGCCATTTGCATCCAAACGAGCGTTTATTTCCTCCCGGCTCAGCTCTGCCGCTGGATCCTGGGGAGAAATCAGCGGGTCGGGCTCCTGGCACCGGCAGCGAGCAGCTGCGAGGGCTGGGCTGGAATAACAGGGAGAGCAATCCGTGGGCAACGGGATGCCCTGACTGACGGCGAGGGTGACGGAGGAGAAGGTGAGTGGTGTTTTCTTCCCAGCTTTAGAGCTTGCTCTACAGAGAGGAAAAGTATTGGTAGTGTCCCTTACTTAAAAATGGAGAAACTGAGGCACAGGAGGGTTCAACTGACTCGCTGTAGCAGAGGTCTTGCATTAATCCCACCCGGCCGCCCTGCCTTGCAGTGGCTCTTGTGCCCCATAGAGACCAAAATCAGAGAGAAACAGGTGAACACATGTTCTCCTCACACAGTAATCCTCATGCTCGCAGCAGTCAGCTTGTGGCGCAAGGCATGAGATTCGATTATCTTTATCATAGCTCGCGCAGGCGAGCGGCTCTCCTTTTCCGAAGGCAATGCCAGCTGCAAGCTGTACCTTCTCCAGCTTAAACTTTTGGTTTGGAGCTACAGAGCTTCCCAGCAGCTGGAAACGTTTACTGGGGGCAACACCTTTCCGTGTGCATGTGTTCGTGCCTCCCCAGTGCCAGCACGCGCCCGGGGCCACGCAGCAATGGGCCGAGCTTCCGGCAGAGCAGGCAGCGCCGTAGCTACGGCCTCGTGCTGGGAAGACCATGTGTGCTAAAGGTCGGCTCTGTTTTACAGAGAGGCACGGGGAGGGGTGTAATCTTGTTTGAAAAATAGTGGGTAGGCTTGGCATCCTCCCCCCGCCCCGGCTCATCCCTCTCGCAGCAGTGCGATGGGATTTTCTCCTGGCTGTTTGCAGCGCCAGATCCCTGCCTGTGCTGGTGGCCAGGAGGGTGCCATGGCCTGGGCCGTGGTGGGATGAATCGAGCCGGAGCCTCCAGACCCCTGGCAGGGGGCCGAGGCAGTGGTGGCGGCAGCACCGGGGACACTGACAGGGCTGGGGGCTGTGGGGCGGGTTTGGGGTGCCCGGGGGTGCTGCGGGACCCGGGCTTGGGGATTCTGCAGGTTTGATGGTGCCTGGGGTGCTGCAGGGCTTGGCTTTGGGGGTGCCCTGGGGGTACCCGGGAGTTTGGGGGTGCTGAGGGGGTGCTGCCAGTGTGTGCTCCCCCCGGGAGAGCTGCAGGCACTGGGGTGTAGGCCGGGGGGAGGCTGAGCGGGTGCACCCCTGTTTTCCCCTCCGTGGGGGAGGCGGCCGGGGGCTGAGGGGGCCGTGGCCCGACGCCCCCAGCCCGGCTCCAGCCTGCTCCCCTGCGGAGGGGTTTCGGGGGGCAGGCCCGCGTCTGCGCGCCCCCGCAGCAAACTTGGCGGCCGGGGCGGGGGCCGGGGCGGTGCGGGGCCGGGGCAGCGGGGGCGGCGCTCGGGGCGGCAGCTCCGGCCCCCGGGCAAACTCCTCCCCCGCCCGCCTCCACCCCCGCCGGCCGGACCCGCCTCGGCTCTCCCGCTCCTCCGCTCCGGTGATTCTTCTTCTTCATATTGTTTGTTATTATCGCCGTTACCCTCCTCTGGTCCTCCCCTTCCTCCCCCCGCCAGCCGCCGCCGTGCTGCCGGACCCGGCTCCGCTGCTGCCTGCGCCGCTGCCCGCTCCTGCCCGTCCCGGGCGCCCAGGTACGGCTCGGGCATCCCGCTGCCCTCTGCCCCCGGGCACCGCGGCTTTGCAGAGGGGTCGGGGCAAGGGAAAGGCTCTCGCTTAAATTTGGGGCTGCGGTGGGAAGAGGAGCCCGGGCGGTGGGGGGGCTGCGGGCAGGACGGGCTGGGATGCTCGGGCGGGACGCTCCCAGCACCCTGCTCCCAGCATCTCGGGGCCGCGCTGAGCCCCTGCGCCACAGCCTCGTCCGGGCGAAGCTCCAGGGTTGTGGTTCCCTGCAAGGTCCTGACTTATTTTCTCAGGGTTATGTCGTCCAACTTTGTGTTGAGCTGGGTTTTTTAAGTCACCGTTAACTCTTCTGCCTGCTTGGGTGGGTAGGACTGAGTTTGCCCGTCTCTAAACCCTACTTCTGCGCAGCCAGGTGAAGTTTTGAAAGTCCCAAGCCCGGGGCTCAGCCTCTTGCTCCCTCGGTGGGAGCCCAAAGCCTTGCCATTCAGCAAGGACATGATGGCCCGACAAATCCCCAACCTCGCTACCAAACCTCTCCGTGGAAATGGTGGCTGCCTTTGCTGAAGTGGAGGAAATCAAATCCTTTTGTTTATTCCGAAGGCTCTCTGTTTTATCTCTCACCGTGCTGCGGTAATTAAAGGAGACCTGTGTTCGAGTTATTCGCCTGGCTTTTGTTTTCTCCTAAGGTTATCCTGGAGGATTTTATTCCCTCCAAAAGGGCATGTGGAAACATTTAGTGTTTTCAGCTGGATTTCGTTTGCGTGCTATTGATTGTCTCTCCAGCAGAGATTTTCTAAGGTGCGGTGGAATATTCCACCCCAACAGAGGCTTGTATTACCGGGGCTTTTTTTTTCCCTCCCCCAGCCTTGCCCCTCACTTGTCCAGGCCACAGAGTTTCCCTGGGATGCCGTTCTGGGGCACTGGGTGTACTGGGGCTGCTGGTTGGCATTTGTTGTTGTCCTTGCGGGGTCCGATGGGCTCTAACCTGGGCTTTGCCAGGGAGGGGGGAGAAAAGGCTTTTTCTAGGAAGGGCTTTTTCACCTGTTGAAAAGGCACGAGGGAACAGCGGCAGTAGGCTGCTGTTCCCGATATTGCGGTGAACATCGGATCAGTGAGTCCGATCCCATTCCAGCACCGTCTCCACTGGGATGTGGGATCCTCTCCCGTCTCTTTCCAAAGCGCTGGATTTCAGCCCGACCGCAGGCCTGAGGACAGCCAGCTCCGGAGCCCTGCTTAGGCGAGGCAGCCCGGCCCCGCTCTGCTCCAGCCCAAAAGATCCTTAACGGGCTGGAAATCAGGTGTGGAGGATTTTCCACTCCGCAAATCCTCTCCTCTGGAGAAACGCCGAGCATCCTCCAGCCATTTTGTGTGGGAGCATTTTGGGTGCGCGGACCGATGGGAGGCCCAGGCAGCTGCCTGTCTGCTGGGAAGTGTCAGGACGGGGTGTTCGGAGGAGCTCAGCTCCCAGCTGGAGCAGGATCACCCGCCTTAGCCACGGGTACGAATGGAAGCACAAGAGCTGCTCCCCTTTCCGGGGTCTCCTTTGTGGTGATGCTTCAAACCTCGTAGCCCCCAGGGCAAGTGGCAAACAGAAATAAGGTCAGGGCATGGTGTTCCCGTTGTTCCCTGCCCTGGCTGCCTCCCCTTTCTCCCCCTCCATCCTCCATCCCTGCCACCCCCCATCCCTCCTGGCATCTCTGCCCGCCCGACCTTCCCTGTCGCTGCTTTCCCACCAGGATGAAATATTTATTGAGGCTCCGTTACCCATGTTTTCTTGAAAGCGTGTTTCACACTTCATTTGCAGGAGACATTAAGAGGCTTCATGGCGGGTTTTCCTTCTCGCTGGGCACGTGTGATGGTGTGTGTGTGACCATCCCGGCCGGCCCCGCTCCTGCCTGACCGGGCAGCGCGGGCTGGGCGAGGTGGAGCACCTTGAGAGATGGATGCGCCTGTATCCCTGCCATGTGATAAATCAACTAGAAAAAAAAATAGCTGGTCTGAAATCCAGCAGAGAGTTTAGCTCTGCAGAGCTGACCCATCCATGCCTGGTTGCATTGCGCCTCCTCGCCCTGGCTGGGATGCAGCGGGTAAAAGGAGCGTGAGCAGTCCTATAAAGCAACCGTGGGTAAGATTTTCCCATGGCTTTATGGAAAAGTCACTCCGGGACCTGATCCCGGAATGGCTCCGCTTGGATTTACCCCAAACAGCAGGGTTGGGGTTGGGTGCTGTGACCCTGTGTCGGCCCAGAGCAATGCACAGCTCTGGCTTTCTCTGGCCTGCGCAGCCTGCGGGCTGCGGTCCGGGATCCTGCCGGATGGGCTGTGCCGGAGGGATGAATTGGCATTGGCTTGGGAAGCAGAGCTGCAGCTGGCAACCCGTGCCCGTCCCGTGGGGTGGCTGTCCCTGTGCGGGCTGTCCTCCCACGGCACTGGGTCGGGATCGCTGTGGGTACCACAGGCATCCAAATTGCAGAGCAGGAAAGGGGGCCTGCGGCTTTCTTGTGCTTGCACAGGACAACTTTCCAGGGGGAGAAAGCTGCGGTTTGACAAAGACTGATCTGCTCCAGCTGCGCAGGTGGAGAAGGGCAGGACGGGCTTCCCTGCCTGGACCCGCTGGCAGGGGAGATGTGCTCACGTAACCCATCCCCGGTGGCAGGGTTTTACACCCGCTCAGCTCGGGATTGAAGGCAATGAGGAGTGAGGAGTGAGGCAGCGAAACCTGTGGAAAAAAATTTCCCTCTGCTGATTGAAGCAATTAGCAGGAGGGCTGAGCGCTACCAAAAGCAGCGGGAGCAGATGGGGCAAGATCTGTGCCGGCTCCGGTGGAACGACGCTGGGGAGAGGCAGCAGTCGCCGGCGAGGCCGCAACCCCCAGTGCCTGGTGTGCATCCCGGGGATGCAGATGGGGATCCCTGGGGGTCAGGGTGGCTGTAAGCTCCCATCCCTGCAGGTGACGTGGCTGTCACTGGGTCCGCATCCCGCCAGGAAGGACAAGGTACGTGGGCAGAGCCAGCTGGGGCACCCAGAAAAGCAGAGGAGGCAGACCCCAGAGCTCCTCACGGGTGGTGTCAGCGGCAAGGGGGTGCCTGGACTGCAGGCAGTGGGGTTTTGGCTGGTTCCCCTCCAAGCTGGCTGGTTTTTAGCCTGACCACCTTGTTCCCCCCACCCAGGGTGCTCCTGAGATGGGAGGAGCAGCTTGTCCCTTCCCTGTGCTGTGTCTGGCTCCCTGCCGGGGCGATGCACGGTGGCTGCCACACAAATCCCACCCTGCTGAGCTCCCCACTCCCGCTATGGGGTCCTTAAAAGCACAGGGGAGTTAAAAGCACACATGTCCTTAAGTCCAGGAGATGGCCACCTCCTGAAATAGCTGCCAGCCTGAGGCTCTGGAGATGGGCATCCGAGCTCCAAGGCAGGTCGTGCCTCTCCCCTGGAGCTCCGGGACGAGCAGCCTGTGGTGGCCATCACGTCGGGCAGACAGAGGCAAATGAAGAGAAGAACAGAGACTTTTCTGGGTTGTTCTTTTGGATCCCGACCACGATGTCGTGCTGCTCCAGAGCCAGCACCTGGCCCTGCTGTCTGGCCCCACCGAAAAGAGACAGCCTGTCTGCGTTGTGCTTTCGGGGAGGCTTGGAGAGCCCTCCTGACTGTAGTACTGCCGCACGTGGGAGGCTCCTCTCTCTGTATTGCTGCCTGAATGCAATTAGGCTTTAATGAGTCATTAAAATAAATCTCTGTTTCTACTCCAAGTAAACATGCTGGGGGGATGCTGACAGTCGGAGCAGCAGGTCTTGCATCATGCGCAGGAAGAGGCTGCGCTTCCCTGCGCCCTCCTCCCCGGGGCTGGGCCACGGTGCCCTCCATCTCCCTTTCCTATGAAAAAAAGGACGTTTTCCAAGCACCATGCAGGTTTGCAGCTACTGCAGGAGCGGGATTAAATTATAACGAGCCCTAGGGTTGGTTTTTTTTGGAGGAGCGGTGGTCTGAGGATTGTGCTGAAGGGCACCTGCCCAGCTAGAAGTGGGCAGAGGTGTAACCAGCCCCGGTTTTCAGCCCCTGGTTTGTTAAAGATGCTGATGGCTGTGTCCTTTTAAACCCATATCTGGATCTGGTGGGCAGCTGGGGGACAGCTCAGCCGGCGCCGTGGCTGGAGGGAGATGGACGTGAAGCGAGCACCGAAATATGAAAGGGAAAGTGTGGTGCGTCCCTGACGGACATCCATATAGTTTTCCTTGCTGTAAATGGGATTTAGAGAGCGCGTGAGCCAGGAGGGATGCTGGTGGCCCTTCTCCTCGTGGGCAAACACAAGGCTCATCTTCCTTCACTCCACCCAACTGGTAGATGGTCCAGTTACCCCTAATGATGTCTTTGCTAATTTAATCCCTCTGCCTGGCTGTCTCGCTGGCATGCTCGCAGGCAGGCAGGAGGGCAGCTGCTGGCAGGACACGGGGAGCCATGCCCTGCATGTCCCCGGGGAGCAGCATCCCTCAAACACACAGTCGCTCTTTCGTCCACCGGCCCCATAGCATTATCCGGGCTGCGGGAGGGCACGAGTTAAAACCAGGGGTTGAACAGGAGAATTTATTTTATATTTTATTTTAGCAAAACAAATAAATTGGGTGACATCGAGGCACGACAGATCCGCCCCAGCACGACTCGAACAGCGTTGCCTGAGCATGCTGTGCCGGGGGGCTGAAGCCGATGGGATTACAGAGGCTCCAGCCTTGGCCAGAGCTTTTCCCCCGGGCTTTGCTTTCGGAGCAGAGCTTGCTGCTACACAGAAAGGTTTTGCACAAGTCGTGTTTCATACGTCAGGCTGGGAGGAACAGGGACGGGGCGGCGAGGGCAGATCCGGGTGGGAATTGAGCAGAGGATTTTCATGGGACTGATGGAAACAAGGTGGAAAGGGTGAGACGGCACCGATGTCCAGGGCATGGACGGAGATAACAAGGTGGTGCCTGGAGGAGAAGCTGTCCTGGGGGTTGTTTCAAAGAAAGCTGGTGAGAAACTGGTTTGATGAAAAAAAATCTTTAGTGGGAAACTTGCTGCTGTGTTCTCTTGGATCTTGTTGGGGATGCTCTGCGGGGATGCTCTGGACTGTGTCGCACGATGCCTCTGCTGGGCTTGATCCTCCTCTTCCAATTTGCGCCTGGGGTGAAGATGCATTTGGTGTCCCTGCATTCCCCGGTGGGATTAGCCCCACTGGAGAGCAGAGCGTGCACCTTCCTGTGGTAAAGCAGCGAGAAGATCAAACTGGGGAGAAGATCGTATCTCCATGGGGTGTGTTTGCAGCTCCCAGGGAACAGAGGGATCCAGCCAAGGTCTCCGTCCCCATGCCCTGCTGCGAAGAGCCCGCTGGTGTGAAAATAAATGAGTGCTGAGGAGGTGAAGGTTTCATCTTGGAGCAATGAGGGTGCTGGAGAAATACCCTCCCGGGGCTGGGAATGAACAGCAGAACATCCTCGAAGGGAGGCTGGCTCTGTCACGCTGCCGGGGAGGGTCTCCAAGCTGCGGGATCAGCAGGATCCTGATCCATCACCTGGACCTTCCTCCACCCTGAGGTCTTGGTGTGGAATGGTTGGAGGCTGAGAGCTTTTAAAGAGGTTCCTGCTGCCCCGTTTTGCTTTGCTGGTGCCTTCTCGCCTTTTCCTGGGCAAGTGCTGGGTACGCTGGCTGATGGAGGGGAAATACTTGTGCTGTGTTGGTGCTTTACCACAGGGTTAACTCAGTCGTGGCATACCTACACTGGTGCAATGAGCTTGTGCGAACAGCAAGGGTGACGTCGGGGTGGAAACAAATAACCCTTCCTGCTCCTTTCCGTGCTCACGAGGATCCATCTCGTGCTGTACACTGTAAACACCCGGGTGCTGCTGTGGCAGGGGGATTTAGGGGTGCAAATCAGACCCAAGTCCTTGCTCTCCGGGGCCGTGTCCTCAAGGGATCCACGGTACAGCAGGATCCAGCCTGGGCTCTGGCTCTCCGCTGGCTGTGGCCGTAGGCACGGTGCCGAGCCTTTAGCACTCGTGCGTGGCAAAATGCTCTGGCTTTTTGGCAAGGGTCGGTCTCACCTGGGGCACACCCAGCATTCTGGCTCTCCACGGCCTCACTCGGCTCCGATGTGCATGCTGCTGCCACGGCTGCTCACTGCAGGGATATTTGGGTGCTGGGAGGGACGGTGCCTGCGGCGGGGATGCTGGCCAGGTCCTGGCTGGCTCCAGAGAGCCCGTGGGGATCTGACGTGGGGGACGATCTCAAAAGCCCTTCTCTGTGCGACTTGACTTGATGCTGCCAGTTTTGTCCCTGGTTATTTGGGACCATGGCGGAGCGGCTCCCTGGCACATGTGCCTGGGCTCGGCTGTGGCTTTTGCTGGGAGCAGCCCCAGGAGGGACCCTGGGTGCAGCAGCAGGAGATGAGCCACGTGGGTCAGGCCAGGGACATTTCCATCCCGCATCCCACTGTGGGCTGCCCACATCTGATGCCTTCCCCGTGCCTGGGGCTGCACATCGCCCCTTCCCCGGGCTGCACCCACCCACCATGGCTCCCGGGCTGGGCTGGTCAGGAGCCGGTCGAGCAAACGCAATGGGTAGGAGACGCGTGGGGGGCATGAGGAGGGAGGTGTCCTTTTCCTTCCCCGGGTTTTAAGCTGTCCTGCGATGAGGAGGGGCTGCACAGGGAGTGTAATTATATAGGGACTTTTCTAGCTCCAGGTGTAGCCCTGGCCATGCCATGGGCTTTGGCAGTAGCACGTTGATATGTGTGCTCAGGGGGGACAGGATGGGGTGACAGTCCGTTCCGTGACCCTCGGTCCCTATGCATGGCTCCAGTTAATCCACACAGGCAGGCAACACAGGATCTGAACAGTCGCTTAAGGGTATAAAGGGTAGATGAGATGCCCACGTAACGAGATACTGGCATAATCCGTGCCTGAGACATCCCAGGCTGCAAAGCCACCTTTCCTCCAAAAGTCTGTGAAGTGCTGGGAGGTCTCCCTGGGACTGTGGATGTGCCGGCCAGTCCCACGGGTGTGCCGAGGCTCCGTATGCCTGGTGCTGCCGGAGACTGGAGAGGGATGCTTGGTCCTACGTGGCTGTAAAGGCAATTGCTGCTGGTGGAGAAGGTCTCCTGGGCTCCCGCAGGGCAGGATGAGGGCCGGTGTGAGAAGAGGCAAACCTGGGTTGGCAAGAAGGTAGTTTTCAGCAGTTTGATGGCCAGGAGAGGGGATCTCCTGGGCTCGGTGGGTCAGGAGCGTGGCGTTAGCAGCAGGAGCGCAGCCCTTTGCACCCACCCGGGAGCTGGGGTCTGGCTGGCGGCTTCCACCCTTTAAGTGGTTTGATTTTTGTTAATTGCAATTAATATCTTGCCTTTTCCACAAAGCTTTTGCAAGGAAAGAGCTGGTTTCAAAACCTTGTCGGTATTTCTTTCCCATCCCCTGGCTGGGGATGAGCGTGGCTGGGAGGAGGTGGCGGGGAGCCCTGGGGAGCTGGTGCGGGTGATGGAGGGAAAGCAAGGGCAGGCTTGCGGCAGGGCACGGGATTTTCGGTTTTGATGACTACCTGCAAATTGCCAGAGTCTCAGCTGGGGGACGGTGTCACCTCTGCGACCTGGCTGTCCTTCTGGTGGCCAGGAGCAAGGAGCTGGGTGTTGGCTGCGGTTTCCTTTGCAAAACTGCTGGGCCAAACCCCACGCGGCTTGAGGCACCAAAGGGGTCACGGCACGAAAAAGCCTCATGTAGGAAACAGGTCACACAAAACACCGTTTCTGCTGGGAAAAGCCTTTTTTGGTGTTCTCCGCAGCAGGCTGAAATCAAAGTTTTCCCAGCCACCACTGTGATTTCTGTCCACAGGCTGGTCCGAACTCTAACTGGAGCAGAACCAGCCACGGAGCCCGGCGCTGCTCCTGGAGGTGGTGTTGCTGCAGGAGGGAGCGGGCTTGCTCCGGTTGCCCAGTGCCATGGGCGATTTTTATGCCTTAAAGAGGCTTTTTCCTCAATATATTTATTAACAGCATATCAAAAGTCAGAAGGGGCTGGCTCCATCCTTGCCCCCCAAAAAATGATGGGGCTTAAGCATGCTTATGTGCAAGGGTAAATCAAAACAGCAATTTGTGACGCCTCCAAAAATCCATGTTGGCAGGGCCAAGGGCGGGGAGCAGGTTGAGCTCCCTGGCAACCCCTGTGGCTCCCTTAATTAAGAGTTTAAAGGCTTCAAAGTGACCCAGTGGTTTGGGACCTGGGCAAGAAGCCTGGGGGTGAGTGCTGGGTGCAGCCCCCCGCATCCTCTTGCATCCCGCGTTGCCATCACTCTTTGGGTGAAATTTCATTTGGGCTTGGCTCATTTCGGGGGGGGGTCTCCTCCTGTCTGCTCCCCCACAACTCGGCTTGTCCCCTTACACCTTGCAGCACAGAGCATCTGACATGCAACGAATTTGCAGGGCCTCAGCCCTCCCCGAGCACCCGTCCTGTCCCATGGCTGGGGGGGCCGTGCTGCTTGTGTCCTCCCCCTCACCGAGGTTTGCAGCCATGGGTTAATCCACCCGAGTCCCGCCGGGCTGAGCCCGTGTGGGGCAGGTCGCAGCTGCCCGGGAGCTGCCCTGTTGTTTGCTGCCGTGATCTGTTTTGAAAAGGCAGCCCCTGATGCTGTTTTTTTCCAATTAGGCCCTGGGAGATGATTCTGGTAAGGCAGCGGCCGGGCTAATTTACCAGGCAGACATTTCATTGAATTAGCCCGTGAGCTGCAGAGCGAAACTGGGAGAGCAGAGCCCGGGCTGGGGCAGGACTCGCCGGCAAGGTTTGGCATGGTGCTCACGGCAAACAGGGGTGCTCTGCCTGAGCCTAAAACCTGCTCCCGTGTCCCGTGTTAGTGTTTGACCCTTGTTGGATGGGGGGGTGAGCTCGGAGCTGGTGGGATGATCTGGGAGAGGAAGGACAGGAGTTTCCCAGCCGGGCTGAGAGTGCTGGCAGCTGGCAAAAACCTCACTATTGACTTGCAAACTGTGCAAATCTGCTATGGACATCATTGAAGGAGAATAAATATAGACGCCTGCGATGCCGCTCATTCCCAAGTCACTTTTCAGGCCGTAACTTTGCGCTGGGAGGTGACATCCATTAAAGGAAATGTATCTCTGCAGCAAGCGGTTTTGCACGCCTGCCCGGAGGAGTTAGATACGGCCGGGGACCCTCCCTCCGCCCGCTCCCGTCCCCATCGGGGACAGTGTGACACCACTGCCTAGCACCTTGAATCACTTCCCGAAAGCCAGTGAGGGGCAGGGAGGATAAGGCAACCCCACTCATATAAATCCTGATTTTATTCAGCAATGGTTTGTGCACCGGAGGGTCCCCACGCCCGCCCTTGGGTCGTAGCCCTCTCTCCTGAGCCACCCAGGAGCAGGTGAGTGGCGAGCGCCGAGGCATCTGCTCAGCGTGGGATATTTAAATATTGAAACAACTCTCAGCTCCCTTTTTAAGCCAGAAGGAGACATGGGACTGTGCCCCGGGGAGTTCGGCCTGTGCATCCCCCTGCGATGCCTCTGCATCCTGTCCCGCTGCAGGAGCAGGAGCCATGGCCTCAGCTCGGCTCACAGTGCAGCCTGAGGCTTTTAGGGGGCCCCTAAAAACCTATGGCTTTTTGTCGGGAGGGGGTGGTGGGGCTGTGCAGTGCCTGAGCCTGGGGGAAGCTGAGCCCCAAATGCCCCTTTCCCAGCAGGCTGGGATGTGCTTGCGGGGAGCGGATGGAAAATGGAGATGGGCTGATCCCCGGCGGCAGGGATGCGGCTGCTGAGGCTGTTGTATGGCCTCTGTAAGGGCTGGAAAAGGCTGTTGCAGTTGTCCTGCCCCTTTCCAGGCATATTTACCTTATAATTCCCAAGACCTCAATTACTCCTGAGATTGGGCCTCTTGCTCCTTCCCCAAGAGGTGTTGCATCCCCTTCTGCATCCCTGCAGAAGAGAGCTGTGGGTTAGAGAAGGCTGTTTTATAGGCACAAACTGGGTAGAAAATGAACTGCTAGGCTGCTGCTGTGTAGGATTTGGAGGGGAGGAGGGTAGGAAAGCATCACCTCCAAAGAAATGAGGAAAGGCAGCGCTTCTCTTCTGGTTCGTTTTAATTTTTGCCCCCCCCCCCCCCGCACCCCCCCCTTTTTTTTTTTAACATTCTCTATTTTAATAAGCAGGAGCCTGGCTCCTGAGCAGGGCTGGTGAAACACTGATCCCAGCAGCCCCAGAAACGGGAATGCCGGAGATGGGGCATGTGGAAGCCCAGCCGTCCTTGAGGCAGCGCTGGTTGGACTTGGAGGTGACCAAAGGGTCCCCAGGGCCAGTCCCTCCCTGCCCGGGGTCGTTCTCCGAAGCTGCCTGCTCGCTCCAAACCTCGGGCTAACTGGATGCTGCTCTCCGAGCTCTAAATCAAATCACAGCTCCCATGAAATGAAGTTTTCTGGATGCGAACGGCCGCCTGCATCATCCATCACCGCCCGGCTCGCGGCGCATCCCTCTTGGGTCATCAAAGGTCAACGTTTGCCGTTTCCAGCCACCCACCGTCAGCTTTTCCCTGTTAAGGATGGCACCTGGGGAGTTGATAACTCCATCGAAGACTCCCCCGCACGTCCCCCCGCCATCCCCAGTGCCCCTCGCTCTTGGCCGTGTTTCAGGGTGCAGTTTGGCAACAGGACACAGGAGCTGAGTGTGTCGGTGTCTATTATTAGCTCTGCATCGGGTCCCCTGATGGATGGAGATATTAGCTGGGTTATGGACCTATTGATTTCTCAGGGGTTTTTTTTCCTTTGTGTCATGTGCAAGAGCAGCTCGAGGAGGAAATCCAATGCGTGCCCGCCTTTTGGCTTCGTACGGGAACTTTCCAAGAGCTGAAAATCAATTTGCGGCAGGCAGGATCCTGCAAATCACTGCAGCGGAGTGAGGAGGGTGGGTGATTTTTCGGGGGGGGGGGGGGGGAGGGTGGTGTTCCCTGGGGTGCCCACCAGCACATGCAGCAGCAAGGGGCCGGGGCAGAGTTGGGCAGGTCTCGTCTGGAAGCTGCCACCTCCACCCGTCAATTAGGGCTGCGTGGCGAGCAGGTAATTAGATCTCCTCGGCTGCAACCGGCTGGCACTTGGGCCCTATCAATTAGCCTTGCTCTGGACGAGGCACAGAGGGACGCGGGGGCCGGTAATGAAATGCGGTTGCGCCAGGCATCGCCGGAAGGTGGGGGTGATGGGGGCGATGGGTGCACCCACTTCTTGGGCGCAAGTCTCTCGCTTTTGCTGAAATGGCAGGTTTCAGGCACGGGATCGTCCTTTCCTGGCGGTTTGGGTTTACCCACCTTTGCAGCACCCACATTTCCTGCTGGTCTCCCTAAAAAAGCAATTTATTTAGCCCTGCCGTGGGGACAGAGGTCCTGTCAGTGGCGGTGGGGACACTGGGCAGCCCCCTTGGGCAGGGGGGACGAGCTGACGGTGGTGGGTTTTTCTCCTTGTCCTTCCTCCCAGGGCCGTGGCATCTCCCCGTGGCCATGCAGCGCTGCCTGTCCTGGCCGGCCGCCCCGGGGCCGGCGTGACCGCGACGCCCTGCCTGTCCTTTTCCAGGTAGGTGCCCGCAGGGTGGCAGGGGGATGCTGGGGCTCGCCTGTCCCGGAGGGGATGGAGGGGAGAGCCCCTTTCCCAACGGCACGTAAAACATTGTCCACTTGTGAGATGATACATCCGCCTCCTCCATAATTAATTCTAAAGAGGAAAAGGCCAAGTGCTGACTAAGCCAGGCCTTCGCCCTGCGAAGCTGTATGATTCATGAGCTGCTGATACCACAGCCTTGTCCTGCGGAGTATTTCTATGAGTTTGGGAAATGCCTCCTTTCCCTGCTCCAAATTAAAGAAAATAATAGTAGTAGTAGTAATAATAATAATAAATAATTATCATCATCATCATCTGCAGGACCCAAAATACTTTTTGCACCACGGAGGCTCCCGGGGGCACAGGCACATGCTGAGCCCCGTCCTTGTGGGATGTGGGATGTGAAGCAGGGCTTCCCGTGGATCCCGAATCAAGGCAAATTCTTGGGAAGCGGGGAAGCGTGCGGGAGGGGTGCTGGCAGGCCACGGCTAACCTCTCCCTCTGCTCCTTCCAGGTCCAACGCCTCCGTCACGGAACGTAAGTAGCCCCCAGGTCCCATGGCGCGGGGATGGCGGTGGGGGCTGCTGGGCTCATGCCAAGCCCATGTTAGACCCGTCAGTGCCTGGCAGGCAGCCGGGGTGCGTGGGGTTTTTTTTGAGCTCAGACTGTCAGAGTTGCGGAGTTCAAAGGCTCCCCTTTGGCTTTTCCCACTGGAAACCCAGGTTTGCTTCTGCGTTTTGAAGCAGAAGCTGTGTTGTCTACCGGGAGGGTGGAAATCAGCCCTTTTGGCTCAGCAAGGGGGGAGGCTCTGCAAGTGGACCGCGGGGTGTTTCCCAAAGACCCCAAGCCAGAGGCGGCGATGGCAGGGAGGGGACATGATGCTGCACCTCAGGTGTCCTCTCGCTAAGAGGAGGAGAATGATATTGGGTGATAGTTTTCCGTTTGGGGAGGGAGGAACAGGGATGCGATATTTTGGGATGCCTCATGGGTGTCACGTCTGTGATGTGATGACAAAGCCATGGTAGGTGACTTTCATGTCCTGGGGTGGCACGTGTCCCTGTGGCCCTTCCTTTCAGAGTTTGATGGAGAATCGGTCGGATGACAGCGGGAACTGTTGTTATCACCGGGGGAATCCTAGCAACGGTGATCCTACTGTGCATCATTGCCGTGCTCTGCTACTGTAGGCTACAGGTGAGCGCCGTGGCCGTCCCCCATCTTGCCATGAACCCCAGCAGCATCGCTGCTCCTCAGGCCCAACTGCTGCTGCAGGAGGGGTCTTGGTGGGGCTTTTCTTGCCCGTGATGGGCAGGGAGTTGAAACCCCCTTTTCCCCCGGGCACTGCACAATTACGTCCTTTCCTCCTCCCAGCATGGGGGGACTCCCCTAAGGCTTTTGAGAATCTGCAGTGCTTGCTAATTTAGGTGTAGGCTTGGCTGAGTTTGTAATACCAGATGGAGACTTTTTTTTTTTGTTTTTCCCCCTGTAAATTAAACGAGGAGGCTTTCAACAACAGCTAGCTACGACCTCCTGCTCTTTAAAAGTTAATGTGAAGTCTGTGCTATGCAGCAGTGCCTGTGCGATGAAAAGCACAGCAGTTACTTGGAGGAGTTTCCAACTGGCATGGTAAAATACCTTCCCCTTGCAAACCTTGCTGGGAGGGGAGAGGACAAGTTCCCCAGCAGCTGCCTCCTGCTGCACGCTCAGGTCCTGGCCAGGTTTTGTCCTGCTTCTGCTGCTTTGCAGGACCCAGGTACTGATGGAGCAGAGCAGCGAGAGGCTGGCGAAGGGTTTCTCCGGCAAGGGGATGAGGGGAGCGGGGATGCAGCAGGGCTGGCTGTGAAGCCGAATCTGCCTGCTGGCTGCTCGCTCCCCCTAATGTAACCCCTTTCCTTTCGCACAGTACTATTGCTGCAAGAAAGATGACTCCGATGAGGAAGAGGAGGAGGAGGAAGAGGAAGAGCCCAACCTTCCCACGCACTCGCACCTCGGCACGTGCAACGCCTGCAACTCCCGCGTGGTGGACGGCCAGGGCAGCCCCGCGCCCCCCCCCAGCGAGCTCAACCAGCACGGGGCTCACAACTACTGCCCGACCTGCTCCCCCTACGGCTCCCCCTTTTACATCCGGACTGCCGACATGGTGCGCAACGGGGGCGAGAGGGTCACCTACACCCCCGCGTGCTACAAGGAGATGGGGCCGCCCATCAACATGGCCACCCTGCAAAGCTACCCGGTGAGCCGCCACGGCCTCCTCCGCGAGAGCTTCCTGAACCCGCGGGCTATCAGCACGGAGGTGTAGTCACCATTGCCACTAGCACAGGGTGTCCCCAGCTGGCACCCACTTGAGGGAAGGGGCTTTTCACTTGTCTTTGGGGGGGGTTCGCGCAGAGAGGACCCCGTAAGCCCAGCCCGAGACCAGCACAGTCCTCCTGCTGAACCGCCTGGCACGGCTAAGCTTTATGGGCAAAGGAGACGAGAGGGACCTCAAAGGGCGACGTTAAACCGGCCACCTCCGAACCCATCATAAGTGTCATTATTATTCTACTCTATCTCCTGAAGGGACTTGTCTAATGAGGGCTATGTACAGTACAACCTGATTTAATTACCCCAGGCTCCCCCAGCTCCCTGACCCCAGAGCGAGGTCTCCGGTGTCCCCACGCAGCCACCCGAGGCGATGCCCGCTGCCTCCGGCACGCGGAGCGATGCACGACTGCCCGCGAGCTGCCGCCTCCGGCAAATCCCACCGCTGAGCTGGGAATGGCAGCGCTCTTTGGCGACGGGAAAGCAAAGAAGGGAAGATCCGGATTGTCCTGCTCCCCTCGTACTGCGTTAGTTGCTGCTAGCAGTTAGCTTTTGTGTTCGAGTGTAAGATAGGACACCGTCCCCCACCCGCTTCCGTCTTTGCACGTGCTGAAGAAGTTCAAGAGATGAATTTAGATCACCGCCGGGGGAGGCAAAGTTGCTCGCAAAACCACTCACCCACACAAATGGGCACAGGCTGATCCTTCTGCGGCCAAAGCCCCCACCTCTTGTACTCGTCACAAGCTTTCTTAGGAGCGATTTTAACTTGGACCCGTGAAAATCGCAAGATTTTACTTATGGGAAGAATTGCATCCCTAAATAACTGCAGTTTTCATCACCTTCAGCTTTCAAAGCCCTACCCAGCCCACCCTGACAGCTCCGGACAGCCGGACGAAGATTGGCTTTAGGATGGCTTTTGCTTTTGACAGCAACAGCAGAGACCACCGGGTCACGTCTCCTCCTTTGCAGGGCCCACGACCTCCCATGGGAGAGTGATGTTCAGGTGATGGGGGTGCCCCCTCCCTTTTGCTTTTGGAAGAAGAGGGTGCAAGACCCAAACCTGGGTTCACCAGCTCTGCGGCTGGTAATGACAGCCAGTGACTCTGCCGTTCTGCAAAAATGGATGTGGGAAAGTTCCTTCTTCCTCCATAAATCAAATTAGGTGAAAATTTACTAAAAGTACATCTCCATCATTCACGGGCACTTCCATAGCAACTGGTGCAGGACCGCTCAGCTGAGCGCTTCCCATTCATGGCAGGGAGGAGGAACCCGGACAGCAACGATCCCCGCAGCCATGCGGATGCTGTTGGAAGCAATGGCAGGAAACGCTTGCCGTGCCTTTGCAATATAGGGTACAACTGCTCAGAAATGTGAGTGGGTTTGGGGTATTTTTTTTTTTTCACCACGACAATTTAGAAATAATCCTGCTGCTCACAGGATTTGGACTTAACCTCCACGTTCATGCACAGAAAAAGTAGGTCTCAGCACGGAGGTGCATGCTATGTGAGCCTCGGATGTCTATGTTATCAGGCAAAAGGCTAATTTACACTTTGGACCTGCTCATGCCTTGGCACCTCTGCTCAAACTACCTGAAGGAAAGGAGCCAGATGAACGCCAAATGTGGTGATGGTCTTTGTATCCAAACACCCTGCCCCAGCCCACATTTTACACAGCCTTTTGAGCAAACATTGTGCACCATCTCCCCCACCTCTGGCCCAGAAAGACATTGCATTTCCATTATCCGAGACTCAGTCTAGCTGCATCTCTTTTAGAGAGTCTCCTTCTGTTCTCCAAATAGTGGTAGCAGGTCTTTAAGTGTCCTCTGACATTAAGGGCAGGCAGGAGGGAAGATTAAAGTTATCAGCAGCAAAGCGCTCTGGATCCCACTGGCCAATAGTCCGTAGCTCCTACTGCTTCCCATCCAGCCAGTACTCCTCCCTGAAAATACAGTCTGTAACTGGAAAAAAAATCTTGACTAACTCAGTAAATCCCATCCTTTCCCGCTAGAGCATCTGCTCAGCTAAGTCTCCATCCTGCTGGGAGCCACGAGAAGTTAGTATGTCCCAGCGTGACCTGAGGGCTGCCACCCACACGGCTCTGCCAGACGGCCCTGCGATGCCGTCCCTTCAAAGGGCACAGAGCCAGCTTGCGGGCACAGCGGCTCCTGGCATCCAACTCTACCTCTTGGCACACGGCAAGGCTTCCCACCGCAACAGCAGCACATGCCAGGCTGTGACCTCCGGAGGGTGGGAATAACACAGGGGGCTTTTGCTTCTGTGGGTCACCCTTCTGGTGAAAGGAAGGCAACCGCATCGTCATCTTCATTGCACGCAAATTAAGCGTGATCTGTCACCTGCTAACGAGGTGCCAAGGCTGGCGATGTAGTTCCAGAGTAGCTGGATGGCGAAGATGAGGGTTATCCTCACAGCCAACACAACACCCTGGGTCTGGCATGGCTACAGAGAAATGGGTGAGTCTGAAAGGGCTGGAAACGTGGGAGATGCAGCTGGGGGTTTTAAGGTTTTGGGGATGGTGGAGGAACAGGATGGGGTAGGGGCAGGGATCCCAGATTTTTTCCACTTCGGATTCCTCCTGTTATTATTCTCTGTCTTTGTTGCTCAGCTATGGGTCCAAATACAATGTCAGAAATAAACGAGGACTTTGAAATACAAAACAGGAGTGGTTTCTGTTCTTTGGCAGGCAACACAAAATGGGGTTTATCGGTGCTGCCTGGAAGCTGTACTGGTACCAGGATTTTTAGTCCCCACCCTTCCTGCTCCTGCTTTCCTTCCTCTTGTGTCCCTCTTCCTCCCTGGCCTCTGGCCTAGGTACGCGCATCCCAAAACCACAGTTTTACAGTTTAGCTCTTTATTGTGACACAGAATTTTTCAGTGTGTTTTGGAAATTGCCCTTGTAGTAGAAGAACCTGCAGGGCAGACCACAGAGATGGCTGCTGCTGTCATCTGTGCCCTGCTGTGGGCTGGCCTCTGCAGCCCACCGTCTCCAACTAGAGCTCTTCAGAGATGACAACAGCAAGGACAGGCTTTCCCAACTCACTTCTCAGTAGCTTTCTAGGAACCGATGGTTTGTCTTGTGTAAAATCCTCTTGGTGGAGAGGGAACAGTGATGACTAAGTCCTAGGAATCCTTCCTTGCTGAGCAGGCTGGTCTACAAGGACTGGCTCCACAGCCAAGCCAAGTGGGGTGGCTTCAAGTGGTAAAGTCTGACTCAAGGGGGCTCTCACCCCTGAACTTGGAAGGAAAGTACAGCCTGGCAGCAGTCAGGGTGTCTTGAGCCGACACGACCGGCAGCAAGCCTTCCTGTAGTACCAGTGAGAGCACAGCTTCACCTTCAGCACCAGCACGCAGTTGGCCGTTGCTTTGTCTTCACAGTCTTCTTCTGGGGAGCAGAAGCATCCACAGAAGGGGTTAAAAAGGAGATAGATTTGCTTCCCCAGTGGAGAGCTGGACAGAGGAAAGGGCTCCCAAGGGCTTCTCTCCCTTCCTGCTCTGCCAGACTTACCTGGTGCCTCTGTGGGGCACGGCTGGAGTTGGCACGTCTGCCTGGCTTCTGGTTTGGAAGTGGGGTCACAGCCCTGAGCCAGCGCTTCCCCCTGGTAACACTTCACCTCACGCAGTCGCACACCAGCACCACACGTCTTGCTGCACTGTCGGGATTGAGAGAGACGAAAGGGATCGTGAGAGGCTTTTTTTTTTTATTTTTCTATAGTTCCCAAGTTCTTTCTTCCAGTGAGGCCTCCCAGTCCCTGCTTCGGAGACTGTTCTTGAGGAGGTTTGGGTCAAATCCCACACTGATCTCAAACTTATGCTCCCCTTCTGCTGCTGGAGGAGAGAAATCCAGCAACAGAAATCCTCAGTGCAGGTCATGCTCCACCCACCAGGGTTATGAGGTCTCCTCTCCCTTTTCCACACCACCCCGAGCCCCACCTGAGACCAGGAGGTAGTGAACCACGTTGAACATGGCCTCCTAAAACAGGCAGCTTGCTCCTCAGGTTTCTGAGAGGTCTCACAGCGCTTCTCGGGGTACTCCCTGTACACGCCGTTCTCCAGGCCCGCACACAAGACGACCCGGGTCTTCATTCCTCGCCCACAGCTGGCATCACACTGGGAAAGAGAAGGTAACAGCCAGGTAACAAATAATGCTCATCAGCTGTAGACCATCAAGTAAGATGGCATCCTGCTCAGAAGCAAGGTGCTTAATGCATGTGCTAACATCAGTCTAACAGACATAGTGCTGCCCAGGTCACAGGAGCAATGGGTGTCTGCAAGGAGCTGAATTTCTTAGGGAGCGAGGACAGGAGCTGGTAATTAGTGTTTAGCCAGCACTGGGGATACCAAATTCACCTTGACCAGCCTTGAGAGCAGCTACCACAAGAGACCTGGAGCAGCCAAGGTAAGACTACAAGAGGCTGTTTCTGTCCTATTTTATGTGTATCTATGTTCTCAAAAACCATGTAGCCTATTTTTGTAGCAACCTACATCTTGGAGTACTGACAAGCTTTGTGTGGGCCCAAGGGGCCCAAACTGGCGCACTGCAGGTGCTTTGCATGGACAAGTACTGCTGAGCCCAAAGCTATGCAGGCTTAGCTGGGAGCTCTCACTCTCTCAGGACACCACCAAGAGAAGCAGCAGGAGGCAGGATCTGATTCTAGCTCAGCTCTGCTCCCTGATGCCCATGGAGGCAGTTGCCAGTTGGAGATTTCGTTGCTTTGTGCCCTTCTTCACCATGGCAGGGCCAGCACAGCTGGCTTGCGTCCACCCTTAGTCATCCTGTGAACTCAGAGCTGATCAGCCGAGAGAACACAGCAAAGGCAAAGAAGCTGGCACACGCAAAGGTGGGGAGCTCAGCTGGTCTGTCAGAGTTCAGGTGAGTTTAATAGCCTGGACACAGCTGAAAAACTGCACTGCAGCATTGTTTGTGACCCACACCGTAGGCCAGAGCAGGACAGGGTTACAGGACTGCCACAAGTCCCTAGTTTTAACCAGTTTGTGCTTGTGACCAGTGCTGGAGGGAGACTCGGTTGAATGTAGTCAACAGCTATAAAGGGTAGCAAAATGAGAACAGAGGTTTAGCCGTGGTTGGAGGGAAGAGGGCTTGGCTGCTTCTCTGGTTTCCTAGAAATCACTTTCCCTAGTGCTTTGTGAATCCCTATTTTGCTCAAGATTTAAAGACAAAGCCCAAATCCCACAATTGACTCAATGTGTTCCTTCTGGGTGCTCTGGGATTTGGACCAGCTTGTAACAGGAAGCCCAGAGCCCCTCGACCTTGAGCAACAGAGGGGGAGTAAGTAAACTGGCAGAGACCGATTGCTTGGTAGAACAAGACACCTGGACCGCGTTCACTGGACTACGAGTCCTGAAGCCTGGATGTGACTTCCAGGGCAGGGATCTGGGCTGTGGTTCAAGTTTACCTCTGGATATTATTTATCAGAGATGAAGCTGGTTTTGTTGGGGCTTTCTCTTTAGTGGTGGGACCAAAATCTTGGGGGTCTGAGTGCAGGTGCTGGACAAAGAGCTCTGCTGAGGTGTCTGCAACTGCCAGCTGGGAGCCACAGGTGGGAGAGGTCGGTTTCCTTAGGACATTGCTGCCCTCCAATGGAGGTCCCTGGGAAAGCAGCAAATGCCAAAAACTTCAGGGTAGACTTTAGGGTATGGTGGGGGACAAGCTGGAACTCTCTCTGGAAGGAGCTAGGATGAGGGTACAGCTCCTCAGCTGGAGGTCACACCATACAACCCTGCTCCGCCAAGGGAGCCAGGCTCCCACCATCTCCCATGAGATATGGGGTGGGAAAGAGGGCTGGGCTTGGCTTTACCTGGTCCCACTCCTGCTCCACCCAGTGTGCGGGGCAGTTCTTGTCTCCGCACGGATGGACAGCCAGGGGCTTGGTGGCTGGGTCACACTGCGAGTCGGAGATCACTTTGCCCTCCAGGTTGCGACACGCGATGAAGCGGCTCATGCGTCCCTCACCACACGAACCTGAGCACTTGGAGGAATACAGGGCATTTAGACACATCAGAAGAAGGTGGAAGGGTCAGGGTCAGTGGTGCCAGGAGACCTGAGTCCAGAGCCTAGCCCTGCCACTAGGACTGTGGCACTGGATCCCAAGGGTCTTTAGACGTACATCTGGTCAGGGGCTTCCCTTCTCCAGGTGCCATGAGCTTCCCAGATTATTGAATGGAGCTCACCTCACAGCTAATGAAAATTTACAGCATGGAGAGGCAAAAATACAGTTTATTCTAGTTTCTTCAGCTTAGCCTCTGCCAGAAGAAAGCCAAAAGAGAGCAGTAGCATGACTGCCCACCTGCTCCCTCCCACCAGCCCTGCACCCCCAGGCATTGGGTTCAAGGAGAAGCAGACCCTCCGGACTCACCGGGCCCCAATCTGAAGCAGTCCAGCGGCGGTCGCAGGGTGGGCCTGTGCATGCCTTCTCGCTGCTGGGCTTCCGGGACTCATCACAGAGGGGTGCTTCCACCGAGCAGCGCACCTCCCGCTTCATCGTCCCCTGCATGCCACACCGGGCCGAGCACTGCAATAGCCATACAGAGTCAGCCCCGGGGCTCAGAAGCAGAGAACAAGGGGGATGAGCAAAGGCGAGGAAGGCAGCTGTGCCTTCTCCTGTTTTCTTCCTGCTGCACGAGGGGAGAGGGTAAGGGCCCCAGCAGGGACAGAAAAAGGTAGGTCCGTCTCTACCTCTGCTGCTTAATTACTTTGAGTCCTAGAGCTCCAACGCTCCAAGATGCTGAGGCCTGGACTGCTATTCAGTCACTGGGCAGCTCCATTGTCCCAGTCCCAAGCAGGCTGTGGGAAGTCAATCAAAGGGATGTTACCTGGGTTTTAGCTCCTCTATGTTTCCATGCTGTTTCCCTATCTGCTTTTAGTTAAATCCTTGGGAAGAGGGAGGCAAAGCCTCTTGCTGACAGGGCTTTCATTTGGTCAATGTCCTGCTTGAGAAGTGACCTTAGAAAAAATGTTTTACAATGGCCTTTGTTCACTGGGCAGTGCCAGAACAGGGGAGCGGTGGATAAAGGCAGTCCTTGTTTCCCCAGGATGCAGCTGGCCAGGGGCTTCCTCAGCACCCAACATCTGCCAGCCACCTTCCTCCAGGCTCCAGCCCAGCCCCGGCTGCTTACCTCTGGGAACAAAGCTCCCCTGCTGCCTACCTCGGACCACTCAGAGAGCTCCCACTGGGGCCCACAGGCCTTGTTCTTGCAGGCTTTCCGCTCCATGGGCCTAGCCAGCCCAGCTGATTCACAGAGGTCATCATAAACGGAGCTGTCAAAGCCTGGAGCCAGCATCTTCCAGCAGCGCACAGTGCGGTACTGATAGCCCTCACCACAGGTTCTGGAGCATTCACTCCACCGGCTGGTCTCCCACCTCCACGAGCAGTCCCCAGGAGAGAAAGCACAAAGGAAAACCCAGGTAAGGAGGACAAGGGACACGGGGTAGCTGGGGAGTGCCTGCACGCCTGGAACTCCCTCACCCAGTAGCTGCTGCTATGAATCTGCTCATCACATGTATGTCTGTGTTAAGGCGATGCTGATCTTGAAAGCCAACTTTGCCTTTCGCAGGCAACTCGGGCAGCACATTCCTTCCCTCTTTTTGCTTACAAGGGGATACAAGGGCTTAGCTGTTGAAGCGTATCTTCCAGCCCAAAAATGGCTGTATACTTTGCGCAGAAAATGATCCTTACAAAGATATGTTGTCCCCATGGACAGCTGATGTCATTTCCACTCACCTAGGCTGGCAGTCTCTCCCTGTGCAAAATTCATGAGTAGGTTCTGGTCGGGTTAGGGCATCACAGTACGTTTCATCCACTTCTACTCCGTCATACCGGACACACATCGCATAGGAGGTGCTGATACCTGCTGGGCAATCAAGACCCTTTCTTGGTCAGGCTCCATCAGATCCAAAAGCCTCCTCCCACCATGATTAAATTACTGGAGCGCTCACTGCTTCTGAAGCTCTACCTGCCATTTTAAAAAATACCAGTATTCTCTCCATCAACAGCCAAACAGGACCTCACACAATCAGTCACCTGAAGCCAAACCTACCTGAAGTGCACGTGGAGCTGCAGGGGGCATAAGCTGAGACTTTCCACCGATACATGTCAGCCAAACTAATGTCGTCATGGCCCACAAGGCTCACATCAAACTCATTGCTGTGGAGAAAGGAGGCGGCATGAGCTAAAAATGAAAAATTGCTGCAAACATGAAATACAGTGAATTTCTTCCTCACTGTCTTTGAAGATGGGAAGAAACCCAGTGTTTCCACTCTCCATTTCCCCCACCTTGGGCAAGATGGACCACTGATGAACAGAGTGTAAAGCCTTGATCCACCTCCTGAATTCATCTAGCAAGGCTGTGAAAAGCCATGGATCAACATCCTCTGAGAGGAGGCATCGTTTGTAGTGAGACTTGTCTATATTATGGTCTTTCAAACATGTGAGTGCCCTCAGCCTCAGTTCATGCTATCACCTCGAGAGGTATGATGTTAGGTGGGAAAGGGGAGCTCAAGCAAGGTCCCTCTTATCATATAATGTGGTGGGAGAGTTTGTATGTGGCTTGCCAGAAATGTGTAAAAGTTGGCCCTCGTTTTCCTGCCAAATGTTTATTGAAGTTAGAGAGCATGTGTGCCCAGAATAATGGGACAGAAAGGGCATGATGCGCTGGTAAATGTGTGTATGTGACATGCTATAGACTCCTGGCCTTCTTTACAATCACATTAGTATTGGTCCCCCAGCTCCTTCAGAACCTTTTAAATGGATCCCTTAGAGGCAGGGGCGAAATACATTCTGGGAGCTCTGTGTCAGGCCAGTTGTGCCAATCAGTCTTTGGAGGACACACCATTGGTCAAGCATCTACTGCAGCTGCATGGATAGATATTGGAGAATGGGGACATCAAGGAGAGCAGGGAGACTACCAGAGGATTGGCTTGACCCTCCCTCCCCAGCTAACCATGCTCCTGTTTTGCCCAGGAAATCAAGTGCCACCTTTCAGTGCCAGGGGCTTGCAGAGGCTCTGGCTGGCTGATGTCCGCGGTTGGGCTGGCACCTAGCAGAGGGTTCTCCACAGACGCCATCATGCTGTAGTTGGCTGCTTCCCCCTGACTCCCAGCAAATGCTGCCACCTTCAAGTCCTCCAGTGAGTTCTTACGGGCCGGTGCTTTGTGGAGGCCCTGTGGCCACCGGGCAGCTGTCTCGGTCCATAGTCCTGCTGTGGAGTTCCTTGGGGCCAGCCTGGCTGCCACGTGCTGCAGCTCCTTACAGAAGGCGGTGTTGTGTGGGTCTCGGTGACACAGTCGCCTGAAGAGACGAAGCCTGGAGGATGTTGTGCGGCTGTTCTCTGAGAGCTCGGATCTCCTCATGCTGTAGGGTACAGCTGTGCTGATGGAAATCTGATTGAACCTGAGAGCTGGAGGAAAAATACAGGGATGCTTTAATTATCTTGGATGGCTTATACTTCAGCATGTGGTATCTAACAAGGCAAAAACCATTGAGTATTTGGCCTCAAAACCATAAATTGCCACCAGGGTGCACCAACAGGCCTTAATTGCCTTGACCAACCTCACACACCCTCTCTGCCCATTGCTCAGGAGCTCCATTTAAGCTCAGGCCTGGACCTTCAGATCTGGCCAGAGCAATGCTGCCAGTGTACTTTGTCCCTGAATTGTTGTTTTGCTTTCCCAGATTTACCTCAGATTTGACTTGTCACCTTGCTTTCACCTGATGGTCACTGGACAGTTGCTAGGACCTGTTGCTGTCACTGCCCTGCTTGCCAAGCTCAGATGCTATGGAACTGCCCCGCCTGACAGGGCACTACTTGATCTGTATCGTGGCCACTCTCTCCCAGCTCCCCTTCCCTTACGGAGCTACTGGCCCTTGTTGCTCCCTGACAGTCTCCACTCTGCTATTAATCATCTTTCCCTCCTGTCCACCCTGATGGTAAAGCCACCTTAGATTTCAAGAAGACCAATGTGGGATGTCTGCTTTCAATGAATAAAATGGGAGAGAAGGAAAAACAAAGCAACGAACCCAACTCTGTTTCTCCACCAATTGCTGCTGCTTCCTCCTCCTCTTCCTCTCCTGCTGTGTTTGCATGGTAGACCTGTCTTATCTGGAAGTCATACTTCTCCTTCTCTTCACCTTGTTCCCAGCCCCAGTCCTGAGTCTGACTGGTGGAGTTGGTCTGGAAGAAGTGTGGGTGACCGAAGCCTAAATCTTCATGCCCTTCTCTTAGAGGAAGCTGTTCGCTGGTGTCATCTGGTGACAGGGAGAGCCATGTGGCATTGAAGTCCTGCGCAGCTCTGGAGTTGGCTGGAATGGGATGGTTCTGGCTGGTGTCTGGTAGTGGATGATAGAGATGTCTGTCTACAGCAGGGGCTGCAGTTCGGAGAGGTGGTGTCCGTGGTACAGTGTAGTCATAAGTTATGTGTGGCATTTTCCCATTAAAGTTATAGTACTGGAGGAAACAGGGAAAGAAAACAAAACAATTTTTATTTTAAGGACATGTATTTCCCAGAGACCTCTTCTAGCCACATCCATTTTGTGATGGATGTTAAGAGAAGATAGCATCCTCATAAATCCAGGGGGAAACCCCACCCCAAGACAATATCTGGCTTCGTCAGCCACCTACACACTCAGGTTTGGTTTGGGAACCAGGTTAGTATTCCCTTTGTCCGAGGGAGGCTCACAATTTTGGGACAGGCAAGACAGGAAAGCCTAAAACTAGCTGCTCACATACCATGGCATTCAGAGACTGGTTAGTGGGCCCGTGAGCTATGATATACTCCAGCCCATCTGAGTTCAGGCTCGAGGGCCGCCGATACTTGAAGATTGTGCCAGCTACCCTGAAGTTCTGGGGGTTGTCAATGGCGGAGTTGCCGTTGAAGAAGAAATGCCCGGATTCATCTGCGAGTGCTTCAAAGAGAGAGAAAAGGGACAAATGTGATACGCCGTGCAGAACACTGGGGCAGCACTGGCACTGAGGAGAGCAAACAGCTCATGGCCGAGAAAAGCCCGATAGAACCGCAGGCCCTCCAGCGTTCATCTTCCGCATCAGGTCAGATCAGTGGTGTTCAATGCCTGCTGCTTTCATTTCCTGTTCCAACAAGAGCACAAATGTCTTCACAACAGGGACTGCCCATAGTGAGCTTGGTTTCCAAATGTCCCTCCTGCCGCTGGCAGCTGGAGATGTGGTAGCCTTGGTTTATGGAGAGATGAAGTGCCCCTGTGCTACCCTGGAGGAAATGCTCACAGACAGCTCTCTCACACCACAGATGGGAGTGCACAGAGCCCTCCTCCCACCTCACAGGCAGCTGAACTGGGACCTCCACGTGCATCCAGTTCCTCTGCTTACCTAGGATGTTTTCTGTTTTCCTGCGCTCAATGATGAGGATGTCCGTGGCACCGGCAGGGATGTTGGTGATGAACACGTAACCTGAGGAACAGAACAGAGGGTGAGGAAACCCAAGGACAGAATAAAAAGGTCTAGGTAGCAAAAGCAGCTTGTGGGATAAGTGCGTGTGTAGGAGGGCAGC
Source organism: Mycteria americana (assembly GCF_035582795.1). Taxonomy (NCBI): domain Eukaryota; kingdom Metazoa; phylum Chordata; class Aves; order Ciconiiformes; family Ciconiidae; genus Mycteria; species Mycteria americana. The sequence goes on from NC_134371.1 coordinate 39,215,933, forward strand.
GCTGCCCTTTAGGGGCAGGACACTAAGGACATAAATGCATGTTGCGCCAGTCTGTGAGGTCTAACTCCAGGTCCCCTCTGATGTCCCATTACAGATCACCATTACAGGTCTCTAAGGCTCTGTCTGAGCACTGCTGGGTTTGGAGTCAGGAAGGAACTGCACAAGTATAATAGTCTGGCTTTAGGTGTGTGAATGAATGTGCTCTCGTGCTCTTTCTGGCAAGATCACAGAAAAAGCTTACTAGTGATCAGGGCTGATGCTGAACAGAGGATGGGAAAGACCATAGGTCCCCTCAGCTCCTGACTCAACAGAATTTGTCTCAGGAGTAGCGTAAAAATTGACCTTTAAAGGGAGAGGAAATAAGAAAGCTCTTAAATTATGTGGTTTGGCAGCTTGTCTTTCCTGCTAGAAATGCAGGTCTTGTCCGTTCTCTAAGATTTTATAAGGACTGGAATGGGAGGCCAAAACTGTATCTGTACTGCTAGAGGGGTTAGCACCATTAGCCCTGCTCTGGAAAGGAGCCTGAGTGCTTTTCTAGTCTGGTGTCTATAGAGAGCAAGGCAGACTAGTGAAACAACAACAATGTGAAATGATGTTCCAAAGCATCCTCAAACCACAGTTAATTAATTACTAATGAGCATACCACAGTCTATTCCTTCTGTGGGTGGAAGAACGGGCCATGAGGTTGCAAGGGATGAATCTCAGCCCAGTTTCAGAGGGACTGTCCCTCAGCTGTGCCAGCCACAGGACTGGGGAAAGCAGGAGACTAAGTGCAGGCTGAAACAACCACTGTGACCCTCATCATAGGAGCTTAAGTTTCAAATGAACACGTAGCACAAATAAAAGAAGATTCATTGATCTCTTCACATTATCTGAGGTGGGCAAGACACCAAAATCAATAGGAACAAATAGATCCCCAGCTGCTTCCTATTGTAAAGAGGTGAGGGGAAACCTTACCAGCCTAATATACAGCACATCAAACCAATTTCCTCTGATGAATAAGTGAAAAGGACAAAATACAGGTATTTAAGCAGGGGTGGTACTCTTCAGCTCTTTCCACCAAGCAGCTGGGAAACTCCTACTCGCATTCAAGCCAGTCACCCTTCATGCCAGCTGGTGGTAAGAAGTAGCAGGTGAAGTCTCCGGACTGTGGTAGCAGGGAGTACCTATCTGTGAGATTGCCTTTCGGAAGCTGCCCGAGACACGGTGGCAAGTGCTGCCGTCCCCTCCACACACCCTGCATCTGTCCATCGTCCGGGGTGAGTACAGGCTCCCATCACACCCAACTGGCTGCAAAGAATAAAACAAGAGAGGGTTTCCTGGGGCTAGCTTATCTCCACAGGTCAGGGTCTTTTCAAGGAAATGCTATGATGCTCTTTTGGTGAAGTTCTGGGGGGGTGTAGCTAAGCTAATGATGAAGTTATTATGAAGTAATTATGAAGCTAATAATTCATTCATTACTAAGCCAGTAATGAATGAATGTGAAGTAATGAATTCATTACTTCACTCCCCAGGAGTGAAGTAATGAATGAATCCAACAGCAGCAGAAATTCACCTGTGTAACTTGTGACCATCTACATTGTGCCCCTGAACCTGGGGCACAGGCTTGTGCATGTAGGTGAATGGAGTAAGACTTGGGTAAGCTGTTTCAGTTCCTTCTGTCTCTCTATTTAGGCCAATCCTTCTCACTGAAATAAGGACATAATCAACACCCTCCAGGAGATGCTGCATCAACGGCAGGCCTTTCTGAGATTGTAAAACATCTCTCTGTAACACTGTATAAAACCAGCCTTCATCCTTGCTGTGTGAGGTGAAAAATCAAATGGAAGATTTTTTTTTTTAAATTGGATGACTATGTAAACAAACCTGCAATTCTAGTCTTCTCTGTGCTGGGAAGAAAGTCCTGTCACTCAGTGGGAACGTGTGGATGTATATAATTCCCTTTGTGTGAACCTCTCTGCTCTCCTCTAGCCCATAGGCATTCAAGAATGAATGTAATCACTCCACGCCAGGCCTCAGTTTCAATATCCTGCTGGGACCCCTGGCCTTGCAATGACCAAGAGGTCCACCCATGCACTTACACTCCCAATTGCTGTACTACTTCCTCCCAGAGCCTCACCTCACACTTCCCATTGATGCAGACCCCTTGATAGGTCCTGTCCTTGCAGGAGGTACCATCCTGTGCTCGGGCCATCAGCTGCCTCTCTCCACTCCGGGTGGTGCATTGGAGGTCACATGGCTTGTTGGAGATACTGGTGTAGTCATCTAAAGGGACAGAGGCAGAAAGTCACCAGGCAGATCAAGGTACTTGGAGATGGGCAGCGAGGAAGGGTACCTTCCTCTTATCCATACTGATAGTTTGATATCACCTTGGATGTTCTTGCTGCTTGAGATGAGACCCCAAGGCTACAGATTTTGTAGTAGTAAAGGGGTTGTGGTATGAGGCTGCAGCTGGGGACCATACCTAGGAGAAATGCTTCTTGCTGGCAAACCCTCTTCCTTGCCATACCCTCTCCCCTTTGCAGCGCCATCCCCTGTGCCAGACATGGGAATCTGTATCAGCAGATCCCAGGCCACACGTTAATACACAAGAGCAAGCAAGACCTGTAAGAGGGGTACCGACTGTGAGGGGCTGTGGCCAGCTACACCCCATCCAGCTGAGCAACTGAAGCTAGAGATGCAGATGTTCTATGTCCCCTTGGCAGCTAATGGAAAGAGAAAAACAAGTGGATCCAGAAAGAGGGCAATATCTCAGGTGAGCTGAATCTGGGCCTCGAGGGCCATCTAGCAACCCACGCGAAGCAATTTGTCTTGCCTGTGCAGGAAACTCATGGGCATCCTGCTCAGAACAACCCACCACCAACCCAGTGGGAAGCATGCTGGGTGACAGAGGCAGCCAAAATGGTAGAAGGCACAAAGAGCGTGAACACCCACTCTGCCAAGATGACTGCTGGTTAGCCAAGACAACTCAGAGAAGCCTGTGTCCTGTCTGCCCACCAGTGCTTGCTGATGTAGGATCCAAAACAGGAGCAATGTGGTGAGAGAGGAGGCCTGGCTGGGTAGAGCGGTTCTGTGAAGAGACAGGGAACGATTTCTCCAAAGGAGGGAGCATAGGGACGCACTTCCAGACCAGCCAGGAGCATCCATCCCTTGTCCCCTGGGACCTTCCCCTTCCTCTGTGTCTGAGAAGATCCTGTGGGTGTTTTGGCACCCTGATCTTTTGTGTGAAGCTGTGCAAACCCACCTGGATAGAGGGGCATCCAGTGGTAGTAGCGCTTCCCAAAGGCTTTGGCATTGAAACTGGAGCACTGCTGCTGTTTGAAGCTTGCTGTGTTGGCTGGGCAGGGCTATGGAGGGAATAAATGTGATCAAAAGCTCCCTATGTCACAGCCATGGTTGTGACAGCTGCTTGTCCCTGCTGCATCCTTGGAGGATGAAAATGCCCTGTCCACCCCGGAAGGAATCAGTGATGGACTCTGAGGTGCCATAATACAGGCAGAAAGGCCAGGCCTCCATCACCAAGGGCCCCTCAGACAGCTGTATTTAACAGTCCTGCAAAAATTATTTCCATCGAAGGGAAAAGCATACTGGAAAAACTTCATCCCTCCCCCTACCCCACAACAAATATGTTTTTATATCCTTTTCCCCACCTCTCAGTCCCAGAGAGTAGAGCCCATCTCCCATGTCTTCAAAGGCACGCTGTCAACCACTCCAGGAGTGGATTGTACCCCTTGTCTGCACTCCTCTGATGGACCAGTCACACCCTGAGTGCTGGTGCTCTTGCAGCTCCAAATGTGACCCCTGAGGCCCACATCCCCCAGTGAGGACCAGTGCGTACTGAAAGTGGTTCTCACCTGCTGCTGACACAGTTGGTAGCGCTTGGCTTGACCAACACACATGGTGCTGTTTGTTCCCTGGGGCATCTGGAGCCTGCAAAGCAGAAAGAAAATGAGCTGGCGGTCTGTGAAGTACTAAGGTATTAAGGATGTCAGAAGTCAGGCCTGACTTAACGGGGAGAAGCAAGGCAGGCATTTTATGGGAGCAAAGCTTTCTGGATCTAGACTAGCCAACACCTCCTCTGAAACACATTTTCAGTGCTTTTAGGTGGACTGTGATTTTAGATTACTCTTGTTTTGGGGCAGGTTGAGCAGACGGGGAGCAACTGCAGTATCACCACCACTGTGTCCCTTCACCTCTGAGCTCCAAAAGGGTTGGTGTGACAAAAGGACAATAAACCCTGATGATCTCTCACTCCCATGGAAGTGACCAGGATTTGCAGTGACCAGGGGGGTTGATTTCAGGATTCACTGTGCAGTAGGCAGGGAGATGGCACCTCTCATGGGGACGAGCCACCTTAAAAGATTAACAGGAAAGGCTTGGTGCAGATGATGGACCAAAACCATGGGAATTTCTCAACATGCTGCTTTAGCTCTGTCCAGCAGCAGTTATCCAGGGGATACTGGAGTCCTTGACTGATGCAAAGGCGAAAAAATTCTTGAAAGCTGGGAAGACGTAGGGAGAACAGCTGAGACCACAGACTAAGGCAATGTGCTCTGTGTAAAGAACAGCAGCAGACAATGTGTTCACAGCATTGGGAACTTAGGGTGCACTGTGTAATGAAGAACCCTGTAGCCACATTCAAGCTGGACTGGCTAGACATACTGCAGAGCAATGCTTTACACGATGTAGGCAAACCCTAAATTTGCACCAAAAGGATTGAAAACTGCCATTTCTTTCAGCTGAAGCAGAGGCTGCCTGCAGACTCAGGCAGAAATTGTTTCGTGGGCATACTTGGCTCACACTTAAGCCATTCTCCTTAAAGCTGCAGAAACCTTTTGGCTGGGTTTTATGTTGGGCTTTTTTTTTTTCAATTCAGACTCGAACCCTGGAGTAAAACGCCACAGCAAAGCCCTCCCCTCCCCAGCTGTGGAGGCAAGGATAGAGCAGATGCCAAATGGAGAGAAAATCTCTCTCTGGCAGCAGACAAAGGGCAGAAGGGCTGCTCTGGTTGTGCGGGGGTGTGGGACAGCCCCAGGTTCCCTCCCACCCTCTGTTTCCCACTGCTCTCCCATGACGGCCACAGTGTGCTGGGGAGGAGGAGCAGCAGCAGAGACGTTGGCAAGCCCTGGAGGCCATGTCCAGACAGAAGATACTGCAGCACATGTGCCAACCAGCCCATATAAAAGAAGTTTTCTGCTGCAGGAAGGGGAGCAGGTGGGGGCCCTACTCTGAGCTTCCTCTGCTCAGGAGTGCATTCACGCAGAAAGGAAAGGGGCCGAGCGTGGAGCGAGCAGCCCCCATGGGCTTGCTGTGCTGCAGGATGCCAGCTCTCATTAACATCTCAGGAGCCTGGAGTAGCAGGTTAGTGAGGTGCCCGAGGAGGAGGAGGGCTTGGTGGCAAGGTGACCTGAAGGGGACAACAGGAGTTCAGGCAGCTGAAGTTCCCCAGCTCTCCCCACTCCCACAAACCCTGTCCAACCAATCCCAGGACTGTAGCAGCTGTAGGGGACAAATGTGGCTGTAGGGGACAAATGGAGATGCTGTCAGGTGACAGCCAGATAAATGACAGAGGGAAAAAGACTTGCAAGCTCTGCAGGGAATAAAGAGGGGAAATTGCTGAGACGTGGCTGAGCTGGCTGCTGCCAGGAGTAAATCAAGTCCCCAGAAGGTGCCTGGGAATATGTACTCACATCCTTAGCACAGGAACTGGCTACAAATCAGGGTTAGGTTGGTCAGAGCAGCCATGGTAAGCGAGGGTTTGTGAAAGAAAAGGGAAGAGGAATAGAGCTAGTCTTCTCCAGCCCACAACCCCATCATCTTCAAGTCTCTTGCAGACCCCAAGAGGGGACGAACCCCTTGCTCCCCATCGGATGAGCCAGGCTGAGTGTCTTGTTTAGGAGGCCTCTCACCTGCCCCACTGCAGCATGCTTCTCCCTCATCAGCCCTCCCCACCACTGCCTGCTCACTGCCTACCCCACAGGCAACAGCCACCTTCCTTTCTGAGAGGCTGCAGAAGAGAGAAGGGACAACCATGCAAACCCAAGAGGTTTGGCCCAAAAATGCATGTCGTGGGCACCCTGTTTCCCCTCTGGTGCTTGAGGCCTGGCCAAGGGCGCAGGCTGGGACGCGACTCACCTCTGTTGCAAGCAGTGCCTCTCCCGGGACATCACACCTCCCCCGCAGGACCGGGAGCAGGTGGACCAGGAGCTCCACTCTCCCCACCACTTGGTGACTTCTTCATCCCAGGGGCCAGCTCCATCTGCTGCCTCACTACTGTCCTGACAGAAACAGAGCATGGTTAGCTGGAGAACCTGGCTCCTCACCGCCCTGGGCAGAGAAGTGCCTTCCAAAGGCAGCTCCCCCAGGGAGCACGTCACCTGGATGCCTTCTAAACAGGCAGCACTGGGACAACTGTGGCAGGATCAGGCCCCTGTGGGGTCACACCAGGCTCACACATCTCAAAATTCAAATTTCCCTCCAAGACTGAGTTATGCATGGGAAGGAGGATGCCTCCAAGATCTCATGACATGATGTAGACAAGGGCTGTCGGGCTGGACATGTGAGACAGTAACGCCAGCTGCAGCCTGACCCCACAGCATCGCTCCCAGCCCGGGTCAGACAGAACAACAGATCACAGCTCACACTGCCCACCTGCATCTGACGTGTGGTCAGGAGAGAAGAGGAAGAGCTGCGGTGCTTGGCCGTGCAGAGGCCTGCCTGCAGGGAAGCTGGGGGTATGCATCTGTCACTTGCTGGAGCTGCATTTTAACAAATAAACTTCTCTTTGTGACTAAATCAGCTCAGATCCAAGTTTCTCACCCTCCAACCTCCACAAAAGCAATTTTCAGGAGTGCTTCAGGACCAGAGCCTCCTGCAATTGCTGTTGTCCCCTCTCCCCATGCACCCCACTATGCTCAGATGAGGATTGCTCCCTCTCCCAGCATGCCTTGCTGGGGCTGAGCTTTTAAATTTGGCAAACCTGAGCTCTTTTGGCCCTAGTGTGGTCATTGCAGCAGGCTTCTGTTGGCTGTGCCTCCACAATTCCCAGTAGGTAAGGGATTCTGTGTTTTAGCTGGGTTTTTTTTTCCTAGCAATATTTTCCTGTTTAGTGTCTGATGGCCTAAAAGCTCCCAGGGACTTTGGCAAACTAGCCTGTGCAGGAACTAATTTGCTGTTTACTGAAATACAGCTGTGAGTAGTGTTAAATGCAGCAATGAGTTTAACACAGGACAGTGACTGGAAGGGATTTAGCCAGCTGAAAATGCTGACAGTGTTTCAGTATTAGCAGAAGAAAATTAATAATTTGTGTGTGTGTGTGTGTGAAGTAAGAGCTCAGGGAAGTTGTATCAGTGCTACTATTAGCAAAACACACTGGTTTGTGGCAGTGGCTGATAGTCCTGTTGCAAAGAACTGGTCTGCAAAGCATGATGGATGTGAAAGAAAACTCAGCAGGGTTTGCTCATCACTAAATGGGCTCTGTTCACTATTTTGGTTGACTGTCTCTTGGCTTTATGCTCTTTCATGGTGTAATAAAGCCAAAGTGTTCTTCATCTTGTAGTGTAATTTCTGCCTGAGAACTTGTCGTTTCTATAGCGTCTGCCAACAGAACATCCTTTGGGCAGAGGAGATGCAGCTGATTTTATGCAAATGTGTTTAAGTTGTAACTTAGCGTGGTTGAAATGCGCATAGTGCCTCTTCTTGGTGATAGCCAGAGCATGTTGAAAGTAACTTACTCTGCTGCAAAAAAGCACCATGTTACCTGATGCTTTACTCTCTAGTGATTACAGTAGTTGATTTCGAAACCAATACAACAAAACTCTTTGCTGTACTTAGATGTTCTGGCTGGAGTTGACTTGCCTGACAGGGACCAAATGTTATGGCCAGCAGCTGAGTTGCTCAAGAGAAAAATGAAATTTAAAATAAACAGACATGTTTTCAAAAATACCTTTTTCTCTTCTCCCAAGTGATCATCTCAACGTATTTCCTATGAGAATTTCTGTCTGACTGTATATTATCAGATTGTAAATAGAAATGCTGACTATGTAGCTTCCATATTTACAAAGGGAAAAAAACAAAGGTCTCTTATTGTAAGGTATTTTCAGCTAAAATCTTTCCCTGACCCCTTCTATGCCTCTCTGTGATAAGTATCTCAAGGCCTGCGGAGGAAGAGCTCTTCACAACTGTCAGGAAGGAGAATGCCAATGATTTATCTGGTGTCTGTGCGGAGAGCTCAGCGCAGTACAGATTCTCCTGTAGCTGGGGTAATAATCAAAGCTGGTGTCTTACCACTTCACTGAGTAGTTACATGAGGCGCATAGACTGCCTGGAGGGAAGGCATGTGGACCAAACGCTGCAATATTTACAGTTTTTCCCCAGGTGGCAATAAAAATCTGTGTAGCTGTAACCTGCTAGATAGTCCTGCTCCAGAGATCTTACAATTCAAATAGGTGAGACGGGGCAGAAGGGAAACGGGCGAAGGGAAGTGAAATAGCCTGTTCTACTGACCTACCCCTGGATATGGAAAAGACTTTGTGTATTTGGAGTGGTGGAAAGCTGCAGGCTCCTTTTGAGGGTTACTGCTTTTGGGTGTTTTGCCTGGATGCAAGGAGACTTGGCATGTGGTGGCAGAGCAGAGATTTGGGGAAGATCAGCATCTCTACCTTTGTGTGCCTCTTTCTTCCAGTTAGAATAGGATACATTATCTCTGCGCTATGACTTTCAGGAATGACAAGAGCCCAAATGAAGATTTATTGAAGGATGCTAGTCAAAGAGACTATTTCTTAATAAAATGTGTTCCCCTATATCCATAAGCCCTGTTCCTGCTTCCTCTCTGCGCTGGAGGAATCAATCACTTTCTAAGTAGATTGATTTGGCTCTCAGGTTTTCCATGACCAAGCTCCCTTGCCAGTCCTTGCCTAGGAGCGTTTATTTCCTTGTGTAAGCAAGGACAATGCTGAGCTGTCCCCTTGGCCAGTGAGACTTACGGCATGACTGCATCCAAGTCCTAGGCCTGGTGACATGGAGGGAGAACTTCAGGTACTTAGAGCTGGGGCAGCTGGTTTCAATCTGTGCTGAATTTATTATATTGTCAGAAATAAATTTGCATTAACCATGACACACAAATGGTTCTTGTTTTTAATTAGATACTTGCATTTTCCAAATTTCCAGATAATAAATTAAGGACTGTGGGACAGACTCCAGATTAGATTAGCTCCTAGCTTTAGTTTCCCAAGCCCCTCAGCAAATCCCAAGAGTTACCTTCTGGCCAAGTGAATTGCCCCCATCCTGCCCCCCCACCTCCTCCTTGCAGAAGGAGAAATCAAAGGGGCTTTACAACAACTCTCTTGCACTCTCCTGGTTATGGGAGATGCTGGAGCTGTTCTAACTCACACTCTGCTGCAGAATCACAGAAACAGAGAAGGCTAGAAACACCGGAGCAGGAGATGCACATAGGTCCAGTCTTTATAAGGCTAGCTCTGCCTGGGCTTGGGTGAGGGCTCTGCCTAAAGGAGGTAAGAGAGTCAGGTATGATTCCTTAGGTGATGAGCAATATAAGGCCTAGAATTTACATCCCTAGAAAAGACAGACCATGTTCCAGTTCAGCCAGGTGCTCTCCGCAAGAATTTCCCCTGAGGTGTTTGTGGCTTGGCACCCGGTGATTATACAGCTGCAGTTCTTCCTCTCTGAGGCTAACCAAGTTATTCCTGTGCCTCTGCACCTACCCTGGAGGCCACGCAACTGCGTAGGTGAGGGCTGCTCTCCTGTACCCTTGTTGCAGGGACCAGAGCTTTGAACTCCAACCTGCAGGGAACTTTTCCAGGATAAAATATCTGTCTCCATATTTGCCAATATCAATGACAGAAACATCAGTCTCTAAGCCAGCATCACTGAAAGCTTTTTCTGTCTAACCGAAGACCCAGCAGCTGCTTCCCCTCCCCCCCCTGCCAAACAAAGGCTGCCACAAACAAAATGCTTCAGCCCTGCCAAGAAGGGTGGACTGACATCCTATCGGATTTCCAGGCGGTCTTTCTGAAGAGCTGAAAGGGACAAAATAAATTCTCTGCTGACTATCTGTCATGCTCTGGATCAGCTCTGAGCTACAATGGGTTTCCCAGAAACCTGGGAATAACTGCAATTACCATGTCGGTGGCCCAGTCCCCTGTGTTGCTTATTGTTGTGCCTAATCTTGAGATTCATTAGAGCCTGGGTCCTGTAAAAAAGCTGTCTGGGAAGAGAGACGACAAACATGCCTGTCTAGTTCCCTTAATAGAGGAGCTTGGGAGGGAAGGCTCTCTATTGCAGCCTGGCATGCCTTAAGGGCTGGCCCACCACTGAAGAGCACAGTAGCTGTCATAAACTGTTCTGCTCAACCCTGTCTGAGCTTTTAAGACTACTAGAAACAGCAGCTGAAAATGAACTAAATTCTTCACAGACCTTTTCTGAGGCCATTAACTGCATGTCCCCTACCAAAAATTTCTACGATCCCTTTACTTAAGGGCTTCTCTCTACAGTAAACCACACTACTTACTGAAGTACTAAGTACCTTCAGATGTCTTAATGCCTGGAACGGATGTCAGATTATTATCTGGAAATAAATGACCATGTTCAACTCCCCTGGTTTGGGTTCCCCGTGTCATTCTCTGAGTAAAGCTGTGGTGACAGACTCTACCACAGCCCTGAAAAAAACAATAGCATTTGCAATTATGCCCTGATGTTTTACAAAAGAATTGGTGTTTGTGTAAAGCTATTTCTCATCCTGTCATTGTTTTATCCTATTTCGGTAGACTAGACAGTTTGTATGAGAGATTCAATGTTGGAAGCAGACACAAACCCAAATTTTCCTTAGAAAAGTTGAAACAAGATATTTGAGAGAGTTTTCCATGAGGGGAAGGTACCCTGAGGTAAAATGACCAATGCAGAATAATTTTTATGGGATCAGGAAGAACAGTAATCTGGGGAAAAATGGTGGCTAAAGGTGTGATATTGCAGCAGATAAGTAACAGAAATCTGGACATATAATGAGGCACAGATGAGAAGCAAATTAGAAAACTGGTGAACAGAACCCAGTGGAGAACTATCAAGTACTGTTCATAATCCTGCTGTGACAGAAAGCTCACAGGCAAGTGCTGCACGTCATTACAAAATACTTGATCCAAGTCAGTTAGGTCATTCCCTTCAAGTGGGAGAATGCACTTATTCTGGGGTAAGCTGGTAGAAAGGATGGAAATCTGTGAAGGGGAAGAAGGGAGTAGCAAGCGGTGTGCATGAGGCATCTCTATCGTCAGGTTTTTCAGAGGCACTGAATGCAGTTAGCCCCATGTAGGAAGGAATTTGCTTACCCTATCTATGGATTGAGGCTTTCTATGGCACTCTTCATATAATCACGTTGTATATAGAAAACGGGACAGCAAGAGGAACTGCAGGTTAATCCCTTAATGACCATTTTGTGCGCTGTCTTGCACCAGAGATACCAATCAATACTAGCAACCACGTCTGCTGGGCCAACTCGCACCATGTAATCCTTGATCAGAGTGCTCTGCGGGGATCTCCTGGAGTAAGGGAGTCCATGGGGCAGAGTTGGCAACAGTACTGGTGTGCATTTGTCCTGGGGAGGGCTGAGCAGCCCTCCTCCCAGTCCCAGATGCCCTCGTCTCAGGTGCTGTACAAACACAGCTGCTGGGGGCAGCAAGAACCACGAGCAGCCAAGGCTTGTGTACACATGTTGATGGAGGAGTCCATCCAGGTCAGTCCTAAATGAAGGACTTCACATCCGTTCAGCTTGGCCCGGCTTGCTCTGCCTGAAGCTTCTCTCCGACTCAGCCCTACAGTTAAGGGGTAAATAGAACAGGCAACGGATGTGTGTGAAGGTAAAAAAAAAAGTGGAAATGAGACACTTGAGCTTTAAAATTAAGATAACCCCAGAACAGGAGATGCTGCTGCTCCTCAAACCTGGGTTATCTGCAGTAAAGCTGTGGTGTCTGGTCTTCTCTGTGTTTAAGATAACTCCTGTGAGATTGCTTCACGCCAGCCATGGAGTCTGGGGTGTGGGGGTGGGAAACACAACCCAAAACCCTCTTCCTTTAGCAGAGCAGAATCCTTCAGCAGCAAAGAAATCCAGCCGGGTTCCCCTTGGGGAAACGGGCACGCTGAGCCACAATGCACGCAGTGACCTGTGAAGGCAGGGGCACAGCCGGCGTCCTGCGAAGCTGGGATTTCTGTCTACGCTGCCACAATAATGGGGATGATTCTCCCAGGCCGGGCCTCGGGAAGGAGAAGGGGACTGGCAGAGGGGTTTTGGCGCTGCTGTGAAACAAGTGCCACCAGGAAGGCCAGGCTGAGGAGGTCCTTTGTGGAGGAGAGGAGGGATGAGGGGAGCGTGGGGCCTTGATGCTCAGATGTGCACCCCACAGTTAGCACAGAAAGCAGCTGCCTAAACCCATGCCTGGGGTGGCGGGAGGGAGAAGGAAGAGGAAAATCTGTTTGTTTTCAGCCCTGAACTGGAGTCAACCCTCTACTAGGGATGAAATGTGGGGGGCAGCCTCGAGTGAACCCCCAACCAGGGAAAGTCCCTGCTCCCCCATGGTCCTTCTGGTGATGCTGGGAAGCCTCCTCAGGCGTCCTCACCGCCCCCGTTGGCCTTTTGTTAGTACCAGGCCGCTGGGGAGTGGGCGAAGCGCCTGGTGCTCGGGGTACATTTGGGGAAGACACGACAAAACCCCCTTCTCAAGCACCTCAAGACCGAGGGAGGGCAGCGGGGGGACCCCCAAGTCCAGGCTGTCCCCTGCGGGAACCAGAAACCTGCGGGGACGGCCGAGGGGCCGCCGCTCCTCTGAGGCGACCGCCCGCTCGCCAGCGCGGGCCGGGCCGCCCTCTCCCTGCCCCTGCCCCTGCCCCGCGCAGGCCCGCGGCGGCCGGGACCGGCCCCGCCAGCTCGGAGCGCCCCTCCTGGCCCCGGCCCCGCCGCGGCTCCCCGAGGGGAGGGAAGGAAGGAGGGAGGGAGGGGAGGCTCCGCCGCCGCGGGCCCACCCGCCGCCGCTTACCTTAGCGCCGAGGGGGGCGGCGGCGCTGAGAAGGAGGAGGAAGAGGCGGAGGCGGCGGGGAGCGGCGGCCATGCCGCGCTGCTGCTGCTGTTGCAGCCGCCGCGGAGGAGGCGGCGAGGCGGCCCACCAGCGGCGGTAGCAGGAGCAGCCGCCGCCGGAGCGCGGGCCGGCATGGCTGAGGGAGTTAATGACTTTACAACCTGCCGGGTGGCGGGCGGCGACCCGCGGCGCGGCCGCTCGGCGGGGGATGGGGCTGGGTTGGGGGGGGGCCGGGCGCTCCTCAGGACCCGCCGCCCCGGGGCTCGGCTCCGCGTCCCGCCTGCGAGCTGTGGGGCCGGGGCAGGCAGGGGGGCGGGCAGCCTGAGCCTGCTCCCTCGTACCGCCCTGCCTGCGGCCGGTCCCAGCGCCCGGCCCTTCGTGAATTTCTCCCGCCGCGTTTTGGAGCTCGTTCGCAGCCCCCGCAGCGCCCCGGGGCAGCGCCGTGATGCAGCGAGCAGTCCCTGCTGAGCCACCCGCGGTCGCAGACACGCGGGGTGCCCCCTGCCCCGCACAAACCCCTCACTCCCAGGCGAAGCCCTCCGCTCGTTTCCTCCTTCACAAAAACCGTTCGCTACCCGATTCATCTTTCCCGCCCTTTCTGGGCAAGCTCCGTTTCTTAGTGCATCCCTTTCGGCCCTGCTCGGGCTGGAAGGCAGCGTGTGCTCCGTGCTGGGAAGGGCGGGAGGCAAACATCACTCACGGGATGGAGAGCTGCTCTTGCTGCTGTGGTAGATGAATCGTGCCCGCATGGTGAGCCAGCCTGATGACCTGGTCTTTACTAAGAGGACATCGTTGCCCAGAGGCCCCAGTTCTCAGCCAAGGTTTGTTAAGTCATGTACCAAAGGCCAGCTTAAGTCTCACATGAAGGTTGTTCTCCACCACCTCAGTTGTGCATCCTGTCTTTGCAGTGTGATTTTTGCAGTTACTGCATAAAATCAGACCGTTTGAACCTACTCGCAGCAGTCTGTGCTCTCTGCTTGAGGCCTTCTCAGAAGATGCAATGGCACCTCAGAAGCCCCCATAAGCTCTCTGAGACCTTGCAGGCTGAAGAAATCTGTTGATCCCCATCTCCAGGTGCTGATTTCCGGCTGGCCCACTGAGATAGTCAACTGTGCAACTTAAGAGGAATGAATTTGCTTGCTGGTACCTTCCCCCCTCCTTTCTGGATCTCCCCTTGCTGTGCTTGTAATCAGAAGGCAGCCCTTGGCGAGATGCTGCGAGTCTCTGTGCCGGCACACCTCGGCCCTGCCAGGAGCCGGCTGCTGCGAGCTGTGGACAGAGGCTGTGCGAAAATGGCATCAGGTCCCCAGCCTCAGGCGGGTGTCTGGGGAGCAGCAGTTTCTGCCTGCCAGTTGTGCTGTAATTAGTGTGGGAAGGTGATCCGAGTCCTCTATGCCTCTCTCCCACCGAGGGTTTCAGCCTCGGGGCGGGGGGGGGGGGGGAGAGGAATGATGGAGGGGTGTCAGCAGGGGGGAGCGACTGGGGACTCCTGATCAAAGCTGTTTGCTAGCAGGCAGGGGGCAAGGGGAGGAGGAGGCGATCTGCTTCTGACCCATCCAGAGAAAATGAGGATGAGAAGTGCTGACAAATAACACGGTTGTGCCATGAGCTGCCTTCTACAAAGGCGGGGGGGTGTTCAATTCAGAGTCAATTCTTGGCTTTCCTGCCCTGCTGCAGCCCTGTGTAATGTTCCTCTGGAGCCAGCTCCTGCCCTGCAGATAAGCAAAGCTGCAGAGAGGCACAGAGGTGGGGGAGAAGCTGTGCATAAGAAGAAAAGGGGGCTGGCTTCAGCTGAGCAAGGGAGTCGGTAGCGGTGTGGGTCTCACAAGTTTCAGTGTGCCTGATCTTCTTCAGCACACACACACACACACACCCCCCGCAAAACCAGTGTCTGGGCAGGAGCCCCGGGAGGCAGAAGCAGGCTGTTGAGTGCTGCTCAGTGCAGAGAAGATTTGGGGAGGGGGATCTGCATGTGAGGCGCTAAGGGAGCGTGACGGGGCAAATCCAGGTGGCTTGCCATGCTCTCCCTTCCAGGGCCCCTCTGCGGCCCGTCTCTCCTGACCTTTCTTGCTAGTCCTGCTCTCATCCCACAAGCACAACTCCCGAGCCTCTTCTGGTCACAGGCGTGATGCAAGTGCAGTGTGGAAGGCAGCAAGACAACATTAAAATGCTGCTTGCCATTTTACATCCTGAGTTTAAGCAGTGTGGTTGTTTTCTTGACGTTCAGAGGAGATTTTGAATACTCTCCCATATGAAGGTTCCCCCACAGTTTTGAGACACCCCCCCCCCTCAGGTAACCAGTGTGTGGAAGGCTTTGATGGTGCCATTGAACTGATTAATTAATATATTTAAAAGCTTGCTAATAAAACCATTGCCAGCCACCACAACCAGCCTCCAGTCTTGCAATGGTTTGTAATCTGCCTCTCCCAATTTGTATTTTTTTCCCTACTGTCTTTATTTAGACCATAAAGTTGACATTTTCTAACTGGGCCAACTGGTTCTGCTGTGGGCTATATTACGTGCATGAGCAGGCTGAGTTCTGCACATGCCGCAGCCCTTTGTGGTTTTGCATTCAGCCCTACCATTACAAGGGGCTTTCCCCAGTTGCTTCCCAGTTTCATGTGCCCTGTTAATAGAAAGTAGGTCTGTATCACCACCAGGGAAGGTTTAAAAGATTCACAAAGGTTGAGGATCTCTTCTTTATCAGCACCCAAGACCAGGACCACATGGTTTCATCCTAACAGTCTCTCCATAACCGGAATTGAGCTGGGGCCAGCCAGTGTGTTTCGTTGTAGGTGTCAGCCACATTCAGATGCGTGGGCTGCTTAGGGGGAATGATTTGCACTCATCCCCTGCCCTCTGGAAGTTGCCTAGGATTTCAACCTCTTGTCTCATTGAATTGGGTTTCATCAGCCAACTGTTTCTCTGAAAAGCTTCCAAACACAGTCAGGAGGGCAGTCAAAGGGTATTGCCTCTGGTGAGGAGGACCGGTGTTTGTGGCTGCTCTTGCAGCAGGTCCTACAGGACTGGAGTAGACCATCCCTCTAACATGACCTGAAGGGATTTATTCTGCTCACAACTCACTTGCAGATGTCACAGATGCCAGCTGTCTTCCCATGGGGAAAGTGCTGGGATCATAATTATAGAGGCTGGGAGTTTAGAGAAATGCATGTGAGAGACTGGCCTGGAGTGTAAAGGTCTTTGGACACCTCTTTATTTCTCTGTGTGTGTGTTTTCCTCCCATCGACCAAGCTGCTGGAGGGAGCCCATCTTTGATAGCAGTCTTGCAGGACGTTGCACTGGGTTTTTAGTCCATCCCTCTGGCAAACAGTCCCAGTAACTCAGTTGGCTTTACCTGGTGCTTGCCCCAGCATAGATGCTCCCAGGAACAGGAACAACAACTGGACTTTGCTCTCCCTGTGAGGAGAAACCTTGGGGTCCAAGGCTCCACTCTGCAGATACAAGCTCTGACCAGGGAAATGGCTGGTCCTTCTGAGCAGCTCCAGGAATTCAGCTCCGTTAACACTGAGAAAACAGTGGCTTCATTCAGCTCAAGCTGTAATTGTGGGAAGAGGCCAGGTCTGTTCCTCCATGGAGATCACCATGACCTGAAACTGCTTCCCAGAGATGTCTAAGTGGTCCCTGGGCTGCTGGGGCAGAAGATGGAGCAGACCTCAAAGGAGGTATGGTGTGGGGAGGCTGTTTCCATCCCTCGTGTCGAACCATGCTGCTGCCTCTGCTCTGGCTCTGAGCGGATCCTCAGCTCTCGAGTGCCCTCGCGAGGAATCTGCAGAGCCCTTTCCTCGGCCTAAGCATGACCGTGGGGTCCGGCCGAAGCGGGGAGAGGCCAGCAGGAGGTCTGCTTATGGCTTTGCCCCCTCCCTGCACTGAGAACACACTTGCAAGCTGTACTCTTTGAGTCTTTTCGTTGTAGGCTCTTGGATCCGCATCCCACAGGCTGAGGCCAATTGTATGGCTGCTTCCCCTGGAGAGGTGAAGGGGGGAAATTTAAAAAAAAAGTCTTAAGCTCCCAATATCTGCAAATCCCTCTTATAGTGGAGGTTTTGTAGGCCTAAAAGCGACCCTGGAGGGACCAGCCCTGCCACAGGGGAGCCTGCCCATGCGTGGAGCTGCAGGAGGGTTAAGCTGTGGACGAGCTCCCAGAGGTCAAAGCTCAACAGGAGAAATGTGGCTCAGCTGGGTTCACTACCGTCTCTTTGCATCTTGCCTTCTTCCAGCTTTAGTCCGTGCTGGTGCAAAGGGGTAAAAGGACATGTGGCACAATGTGCCTGTCGCAGGGACAGGGATGCTGCAGGCAGAGCAGGGTGGCACGCCAACTCTGTGCAGTGCCAGCTGGGCCACTCACCTTTAAATGCTGGAGATGACAAGTTTATGTCAGCTTGCAAGGCAGCGGCATGCTCCAACGTATAATCAGCACTAATTTTGTGGCAGAGCAATCCAGACTGGCCTTCCAGAACTGGTTTTGCCCCACAGCTGAGCTGCTATGTAATTTTCAAGGTAATTTTTAGGGTCCTTGAGCACCTTGTGGCAGCACATCCTTCCCTGCAGAACTACTGCTGCAGAGAGCGGGACTAAAAAAAAAAAAAAAGGAAAGATAGTTGGGGAGGGGGATGCATTGTTTAGTAGGCCAAGTAGAATAAGAATAATTTGTTTATTTTTTTGTAGATGAGGAATTGAAAAAGAATTTAGTTTTAGCATTGACGTAACAGCAGGC
Source organism: Mycteria americana (assembly GCF_035582795.1). Taxonomy (NCBI): domain Eukaryota; kingdom Metazoa; phylum Chordata; class Aves; order Ciconiiformes; family Ciconiidae; genus Mycteria; species Mycteria americana. The sequence goes on from NC_134371.1 coordinate 39,233,747, forward strand.
AACTGATAAGCTCCAGCCAAACTCATGGCCTTGCCATACTTGGGCAATGTGTGTATGTGCAGGAAGAGATGCTCCCGGAGAGATTATGAACTAGGTACATGGGGGACAGTTGAAGGGAAGAGCTGCCCTTAGCACAGGTGGATGTGGAATAAATTCATTTATGGTGCAGAGCTGGACCATATCCTGCTCCATCCTGGTCTTGTGCTGACCTGTCGCAGCTGTTGGAGAGCTGGTGGGAAGGAGGGACCTTTAGTTCCTCTGGAGCTGTCACGAGTGCATCCACCCTCAACGAGTGCCATGTCCTCTGTGTCACCTGGCGGTGTCCCTCTGCACGCGCTGCACCCACACCACCACCCTGCCCCAGGGAAGCACACACCGGAGCGCAGCGTTTCTGAATTAACTCAGTCTGGGAAGAAGAAGGGAACCCAAATCCCTGGCTGGGAAAAACCAGCGGGAGAAACCAGCTGGAGGACCTTGCTGGGGGTCCCACTGCCCCCCCCCCAGGTGACCACAGGGCCAGTCCTGCTGGGGTGCGGGTGGAAGGGGATGGTGTGGAAATGCTGTGGCTCGGCACGGCAGGTGGGAAGGTTGGCCTCACACCTCTGCGTCGGCATCTCTCCCTTTCGGGGAAGCGCTGCTCAGCCATTTTGGGGACTTGCAGGAGGCTCTTGCTTGGTGCATATTAAAGATCCTTTCTCTGAATGGGCTGCAGATTTAGCCCCAAAGTTTATGGAGAGGTGCAGTCACTGCTGAGCAGCCTCTGGACTTGCCTGCCCTGGTTTCCCTGCCTCTCTTCAACAGCAGGCACCACTGCCACTCTCGGTTCAACCTGTTTTTTGGAGCAGGTACAAGGATGATGATATTTACTAACACAGATCATGGTGAGCAAATCATGTAGGGGAAAAGCACCGGTGCACCCTTCTGCCTGCAGATGCTCTCGGAGCTTGTTCGGCTGCTCCCTTTGGACTCGCTTTTGAATTGATGTGCAAGACTAAAAAAGCAGCCTGGTTTTGGCATCCAGCAATCACTGCACCTGGTGACACCAGGTTTTCATCTGAATCTTTGGGCTAGGATCAAATCTTGTCCTCTCGCATCAGACAACAGGAAATGAGTGATGTTTACTTCTGGCAATCGATCACATGAACATCTATTTGAAAATAGATGCCAATGTTATGAGTATTTAGGTTGCCAGGGCCTAGACAGGGACTGAAGAAAATCCAGAATAACAGGGTAAATCCTCTTTTTTCAGCCCTCTCTCTGTTTAGGCCAGAGCTGGGCAACATAATTCACCACAAACATAAAAATTTGTGTGTGCTGAGGTGGTGTGACATTGGGTGGAACTGATCTGATCAAGGGTGTTGAAATGAGAAATATTTGCTTTTTGTATTTCTAAAATATTTCAGTTTAATTATTATCATGAAGTATTATGCAGACCTCAGTATGTTTCAGCCTGGGTTGAATTCAGCAGCTGTTCGGGGGGGTGGGGTGGGGGGGTGGTGTTTTTAGTTTTGCCTTAGTTGAAAAAGCTGCAAATGTTTGCCCCAAACAACTGAGAAAAAGGTTGTTTGGAGTTTTTCCAGACAAAGCAAATATTCACTTTCTTTGCACAACTACAGCCCTGACCTAAATAAACTTTGTCCAATATGATGATCTCTTTTGCTTAATGAACTGAAAGAAGCTAGAAAAAAAACCAGAATGCAGTAAAACTCCAGTCTTACTTCAAAGACTTTGCTGGTTTCTTTCACAATCTCATTATTTATTTTTAAATAGAAGTCTTGTTTCAGAAACAAGCAGATATTTTTGTCTTTAAAAGGTCATAAAAATATCTCTATATTAGAACAGCTTGGGTGGATGATACTTATAGTGATGTGCCCAAGCAACATGAAGTTGCCCTTGCATACCTTGGCTATGCATTACAGACACAGTACATAAAACTGAGAGTGAGATAACGTTAAAATACAGCTTTCCCTATAGATACTGACATAACAAGATTAATGCTCTGCCAGTTCTTACATCAACACCCATACTGAACCGTGCATAGCAGAAACAATGTTTTCTGTTACCAAAGTAGTGTATAGCAATAAAAAGGAGAGAGGGGAGGAAGCAACCCGTATTTTGTACAAATACCATGCCCTGGGCTGCCCTGCTGATGCTGGGCTCCAGCAGGTAATTCTCACATCTATCCCAGTGTTTGTCATGCTTAAAACCCCTGTGGTCTTGTCTTCATGTCCCCAACCAACCAAAAAGTCTGTTCTTTGGTTAGAACATGAAAAAATAACCCCCTCCTCTTCCTTCATTTTGTCCCCTCCTCCAAGTTAATGGCCACAAATCTCCTGAGACAGGTCAAGGCACACGGCAGGAGGAAAGAAGAGACAGGCTGTGGTTTTAGGGTGCAGGGCTGTGCCTCAGCTGAGCCATCGGTGAGGCAGATCAAGGCACCACTGGCAGGAGACCCGGCCAACGCCAGGGTCCAGTTGCTGTAAGGAGCACTCAGGTGCACTGCTTATAAAAACACTGTAGTGTTCTCAATTTGTGTCTTGTTTGGATACAGAGCCTGGCTCTGCAAGGCCCCAGTCTGTGCTGCTTATATGGAAATAAGCTGTGCTCTGCTACAGCTGCTCCTCCTCCGGCAGGCAGCACTGTAGGCACAAGGGGCTGACACCTGGGGCTGACTGTTGAGTTATTATAAATGCTATAACCTGCACCTACCCATAGGTGTTCCCCAAGTTGGCTGCTCTGCTCCAGAGCATCTGCAGAAATGCAGTGTGCAGGGGCACCACAGTATTTCCAGGACTCGGATTTCTCTTCCTGGGAGGCAGAAGAGGAGGCATGGTCAGAAACCAACCTGCTTCATTGAGGATTTTAAGTGTTAACGCCAGAGATTCTGTCTTCACCAGCTAATGCCAGCTCTGCTCCTAGTTGCTTTAGCATATGCCAGAGCACCAGCAGCCTGGCAGGGCAACAAACGTCCCTTTGGAGGGCAAGGACCTGGTGTGCTACCCTACATGGTTTGAAATAAATATCAATGTTAACATCTACATTCATCAATAAAAGTTGGGGAGAGGCAAGCAGATGGCTTCCTGCCCTACACGCAGGGCAGAGATCTGGGTGAAAAGCAATCTATCGTGTAGGACCAAAGCTGATGCATCAGCCCAAAGAGATAGTCATAGCCTTGTGGTGGCAAAGGGATCAAGAGTGGACTTTTTTTTAAAGAAGTAGCATTAAGTTAAACTGTATTACTCATTCTTTCACCTGTGCAATCCCTTGAGGCTGCACACTATAAGAGCGACAGCAAGGTGGTTTCTGCTCCATTGCTCTCTGTCTTCAGAGCTTCTGGCATATGGGATCCCCCCCCTTTAGTGCAGTGTGTAAGTGCTGACAACCTGAAATTTCTTGTCATTGATGTTTAGGGGATTTCTGAATTGCAAGTTTGTTTGAACATCCTATGTTTAGGATCTGGTCTTTGCTGGGTGTCATTCAGTCTGTGCAAATGGGACTCTATCAGGACTGACTGGTCAAACCCTTGACTAGCAAACTAGTTTTCTTTTTGAAGCATGCCTTCAAAATGTTGGGCTTAGAGGAATTTGACCTTACTGTATTCCAGCAGCTCTCTGCAAAGAGAAAGAAACCTTCTAGATAAAGTACATTGTGAGACAGATGTACACAACATTAGCAAACTGAGGGGCGGGGAGAAATGAAAGAGCTACTGAATTGAAGTATCTTTCTGGCGTAACAGTTGTGTACGTTATTTGTTTATTTCCTGATAGAAACACTATCTGCGAAGTCCTGTTTTCCCTCCTGCCTCCCCACACAGCGATGTTCTCCTGTGCAAGTAGCAGTCTAAAATATCTGCTCTTCCCATCTGCCAGAAGGAAGTGTGTGATCTATCACCTCCAGGACTCAGCTGGCCAAATGGCCTGGATCAACTTGTACCTGTCCAACTCTTCCTAGGAAGGTACGGGAAACAAATTGAAGAGAAATAGCACTGGTTGTACCTCCACCTGCACCGGAGTCAGCCAGGACCGTCTTTCCAACCCTTCCCAGGGCTCTGGCAGCCTTTGCCCCTAGGGTTTGGTGTGGACATGGCAGCCCCCCTTCTCAATGGTCTGTACCGGGTGGATCGGTAGGACCAGGTGGGAGATGCGGCTCCACAGCCCACTCAGCTTGTCGGAGTCCATGTGGTCGTAGGAGCTGGGGGTCCTGGTGTTGGTGAACTTGGCCCAGAGGAAGTCACGGACCCTCTCTTCCACCTGCTGGAGGCTGATGTGGGTCTCCAGCATCTCCTCCTCCAGCAGCACGGTCAGCAGCAGGGCCACGTCCTTGAAAGCAGCACTTTCATGGTCACAGTATTTGTAGAAGATGAGGGTGGCCCCCGCCGGCAGCAACTCGAAGCGGTGTATCACCGCAGCACGGCCCCCAGCCTGGAAAGCTGAGCTCAGCTCTGAGTCCACCTCCAGCTTGGCCTGGTCACTCTGGAGCCTGGATTTATCTGTGCCATCGATCTGGACCATGCTGGCATGCAGGGCGGCCGAGTAGGTGTCAGCCACATAGGTGCTAAGGCATCGCAAGGTCCGCTCACCCTTGCGGGCAGCCGTGAAGATGATGATGGCTGGCTGCGTGTGGTGGGATGCATTGAGGTGTTTCTGCAGGAACTTGCGCCCACGAAGCCACAGGTGGGGACTTTGCCCTGGAAACCTGTCCTGCAGCTGATTGAACTGGGACAGAAAGGCCTCCACCGTGGGGTTCTTGGGGGCTTGCTGGGACTCGGAGGTTGGGTTGCCAAAGCAGAATATGCAGAAGCCGAGCAATACGAGGCTTGCGACGAAAAGCCCTGTTCAACAGGGGAGAGACCCAAGACAGGTAACAGAAGTCAGTCCCAAGTGACGTGAAGTGATACACTGGAAAGTAGCTACAAGGGCTCTTTTTCCCCTCCCAGACCTTCCCCACTACCCCAGGAAAGTGGTTCAGGTTGGCACGCTCTCTGGGGGCCCAGGAACGGTGAAGAGGCTGCTTGCCCCATGTGGTGAGACCCATGCTCCTACACACCAGCCAGGGAGGACTACAGCTCCACAGATGGAGGCAAGGCTACAGCTTTGTTGTCGCAGTGCAATATTTCCTGAGGAGACTGCAGCTGGCCACAAGCTTTCTTCTCTTTGCTCTGCTGTTTTCTTTAAGGTTTGTGGCCGTTTGGAGCACCTACCTCCACATATGGAGGCATCTGACCCAGCTAAGGTGTCCTGTTCACTGCCTTCCTCCCAGCTATGTCAGGTGAACAAAGGCTACCGTGCTTCTGCCCAGAAAAGGAGGATGGCGAGGTCCAGACACAACTGCTTGCATCCCTCTCCATGGCAAAGCAGGGTCTCTTTCTATCAGGAGAAATGTGTGATGCAGATCAGCATCACGGTTCCTGCTTGGGGTCCCACGACACAGAGGGGGACTGGGAAGGGGGACCATCAGCGTAGGAGCCTCAGACCTCCCAGGACATGCCAGGGTACTCCCAGCATGCTGAGCATGATGTGCCTGCTTTTGAGGCTGGAGAGCTGGAGGGGAAGCTGCTACTATATGCTCAAACTGAGCCTATTTTTAAGGGTATGTTTTTTCCCTCAAACCCTCAGAAAAGGCTGTGAAAGATCCTGAGAGAGAAGAAGAATTAAATGTGCTTCATTACTTTTTTGTGGAGGATAAGTGCCTTCTGGTCGATGAGTAACGCACAAGGGAAGCTTCTTTTCCTCACCTTTCAGCAAGAGGGACTTTTTGGCCTTCTCCTGGTCTGTGTTTTGGGTGGTGACGTTCTGCAAGCAGGACTGAGCCTCTGGCTCTGGGGCTGTGTGCCCTACAGTAAAAGAAAGAAATCTGCTACTCAGTGTTGAGGGAACAGGTAAGTTGGACTGTAATAAGAAAAGCAACAGAGCTGCCAGGAGCTCCCAGCTGAGGGAAAGAGTTAGAAGTGAATACTGCTTTGGGTTAATACTGCTTTGAGTCTTGGCTCCCCCTGCTTTTGGGGCAGGGGAAGGAGAAAGATGATGCAGAGTGCAGCGTGTTTTCATGCCTTCCAAAGCAGGACAGTAGCCAAAGGAGAGAGAAAGAGAGAAGCCAGTTAATTTCTTGTACCTTTTTTCCTCCTTGACTCCGGAAAACTGACAACGGGCACTAGAGACCTCACCATATCATTTTTCCAATGCCTATGGAAAATGTAGGCATGTGCACGGTGGAAGAGCAGCAGTGTGCAGCCACCAGCTCACCTTTGGTCCTGTGTCTGTTCCTTAATGTGCCTTGGGGGCCGCTCTGCTGTGTTTCTTGCTCTATGTGCTCTTCTATCTCCTGATCTTGGAGAGAGGCACTGGTGCTCTTCTCTTCCAAGAGGCCCTTGGTGACATCTTCTGTGGCAGTCACATCCGAATGTGTCGTTTTACTGTCAGAGCTCAGTGACTTGCTTCTTGATGAAGCATCTTCCTCTGCTGTGTAGGAGCTTTCACATTGCCTACTTGTCTCCTGGTCCTCCTGTGTTTCCTGGTGGACAGGGCTGTCTCCTTTGCTGTCCATTTTATCGTGGGCCAGCCTGGCTGTAGGGAATAAAATTTGCAGACCTACACTTAGTCTCTTTCAGCCCAAGAACCAACAACCCTTTCTCCTACTCTGCCTCCTTTAAGCAAAGGCCTGGGTTATCAGCATTTTGGAAATGCTGTACACATAAAAGGGGAGAGACTCACCTTCATCCAAGTCATCTTCTTCCTGGGATCTTCCTGAGACACCATCTCTTGTCTTCCCAGATTCTTCCAGTGATACTTCAGTTTCCTGGGGAACCTTCTCCTCTACTGTGGGGCCAGCTGAATCCAAAAGTGTCGTCTCTCCTCCATCAGCAGTTGGTGATTTACACACCAAAGATTCCTCCTCTGGTTTGCATGAGGTCTCTGGCCACCTGCTTGTCACTTGGTGCTCAAGTGTTTCTTGGGCGGACTCTTGGTGCACAGGATGCTCTGCTGTGCTCTCCATCTCATCTTGGGCTGGCCCAGCTGTTGGGATCAGAGTTCACAAGCTCAGCTAGCCATACAGGATTCAAGAATAAGCCAGTGCTTTACCACCACCCTGTAAAACTCCCAGTTCTTGCATTTCAGAAACATCTACCCCCAGTGAGATGAGGGAGAGAATAGGGAGATGAAAAGTGAGAAAACTCGTGGGTTGAGATCAAGACAGCTGAATAGGTGAAGGAAAGGGGGGGAAATCACAAGCAATGCAAAGGCAATCGCTCACCACCTCCTACAAGCAGCCTGATGCCAGGCCAGTCTCCGAGCAATGGCCACCTTGGAAGCCAACCCCCTCTCCCTTTCTTCCTGTACCCCAGTTTTTGCTGCTGAGCATGATGTTATACTGTATGCAATATCCCTTTGCCCACCTTGGGTCCCCGTCCAATGTTCTGCCCACCCCAGATTATTTGCTTGGCAGGGGGAGAAGGGAGAAAAAGAGAAAGCCTTGACGCTGTGCCAGCACTGTTCAGCAATAGCCAAAACACTGCTGTGTTATCAACACTTTTTTTTTTCTTTAAACCACAAATCCAAAACACAGCACTGTACAGGCTTCTATGAGGAAAGTTAACTCAGTCCCAGCCTATGTCCCACACTGTCCTATGTGGGGTGGGCAGGCAATTCTTTCATTAAGTGGTAGGATATGTTACCACATCTTCCACAGATAGTGGGTTTTCCTAGGTTGGTAAATTAAGGTGATGGATTTGAAGAATTTCTAAAGCTGTTGTTGAGTACTGGCCAGAACAGTTATGCCAACGGACTTCAAGCATCTGTCTGAATGTAAATGGTAGCTCTACTTGTGCTCCTCTGCTCCTGTTCTGGAGCTGCTCTCCCAAAATTGCTATGGCAATGTATAATTAAAAGCAAACACTGGATCATAATTCAATAGAGAAATTCGGAGGCTGAACATAAGTGTTTGCAACATTACAAAACCAAACAGTGCAGCTCAAATTTCAGGTGCTATTTGTGAAAAATTGCTTATGAATGTTCAAGGCTACTCACATGTAGTAGTCATAACAAGGCACCTGGAGAATGTAAGTACATGGCAGAAACTGAAATATGAGGAACCTGGAGATATCCTGCTATTCAAGCTGGGCACGAACAGTACTCCTTGCCCTGCCTCCTCCAGAGGTTTCCCATCCATAGGTGGTGGAAAACTGGCTTATTATTTAAGCATCTGTAGATGGGAAGCACTGGGATGCAGGGAAGAAAGCTCTCCCAGTCTGGAGCTCCATCTTTAGCCTTCCTTGTGCTGCTATCCTGGACACAGAGTCTAAACCTGTTGCAGATGGGAATCCAAAACTGAAAGTGACTTGTTAATCTTTCACTCTTCAAAAAAAAGATAGCAACTTGCTTTTCTTGGCCTGGAAGAGAGGGGAGTCTTTTATTTTTTTTATTTTTATTTTTATTTTGCTTAGGTTTCCCATGTCACTGTTGAAATCTTCTTGCAAAGGGATTTTCCTAGTAGATGGAGTAAGTGTAGGATTCACTTACCTCCAGACAGATCCACACTTGGATTCTCTTCCATTTTCTTTCTCCCCTGGAGCTCTGGCCTCTGCACCGTTTTGTTTCACTTTCTCCTTCGGTCATAAGGAGATGTATCTCCCCGCTGTTCAAGTGGCTGACCAAGCCCCCTCACAGACACCATCCCGTCTTGGCCTCAGGAATTGTGACTAAACGCCCATAAACCTGATAAGCACAAACACAGGAGCAGTGATTCATGGTGGAGAAGGCTCCTCCCTCCATGCTTACTAAGGTGGTGTGAAAATGAAGGGATGTCACCGATAACCGTGAACCTTCAGCCCAAGGACTATTAGCTATTTTGCTTCCTGGCAGGCTACAAGCACTCCAAGGGCTAAAGCAAACTGGCAGGACAAGCCAGTGGGGTGAAGCACTGGTTTCTCATCCAGACGGACTTGGAGGGACTTGGCTGTGCTCTGAGATAGCAGGCCTGGAGGCTGGGGCTCAGCAGGCTGCCCTGCATGCTTTCGGGCACCTGGCATCTCACAGCCACGTCGACACAAAGTAATGAGCCTGCTCCACCTTACCTTCCTGCCTCCGGTGTGTCGGATCGGGAGATGGTGGTGCTGGAAGGCGAAGCTGCTGGCAGAAACATCGCCCGGCCCCTGTGCAGCAGCATTACCCCCACCTGACCTCGCGCCCATCCGAGGAGGCTGAGCAGTGCCCTGGCTGGGTGTTGTGAACCTGGCGCCGCAGCCTGACTCTCCTACACCCCCACCCAGCGATAATTCCCCTAGGACGGAGCTAGGCTCGCTGGTGTAACCTGAGAAAGTTGATGGCTTTCACGAGCGCAATGCCTGCCCACGGAAAACTAGGCAGCATGGAAAACTCCCGAGAAACCTTCCGTGGTGGAAAGCGGTTGGTGTGGATTTCCATACAATCTCAAGCTCAGCCTTCACAGCAGCCCTTCTAGCATAGGGGGACACCTTCCCCCACCCGCACTGTCTCTACAGCTGAGTATTCTTGCTAAATACAAGATTTGGAGGGGGGGGGGGGGTATAATTGCTGTTCTCTGCCGCCTGGCTCTCGTCCCTCCCCTCCCTGTGCTGTTCCCTCAGGCAGAAGAAGGAAGTCAGAGGAACAAAGTGACTTGCGGAGTTGGACGCTTACCCAGGCTTGGAGGTTTGGAGCCGGTCGAGATGGCGAAGTGAAGCAGAGGGGTGGTAAGAGGAGGCCAGTGCTGGCCCTTCCGCTTGTCCTTCCCAGAGGCCCTTTGGCTCTGCTGGTGGCAGGAGAGCCCGTGCCCACAACGCGCACCCTTAATCCTCCGCTGTCAACGTGACAGTGAACTCTGCCCTTCCACGGCTGCCCGGCAGGCTGCTGGGAGGTGTAGTTTTCCTTTCCTCCTGCTTGCCAAAGGCGGACGGCTCTTCCCCAGTGAACAGCAGTCATTCTCAGGAGTGTTGAGGAAACAATAACCTCTTTTTTGGCTGTATTTCTGAAACTCTGCGGTCGTGCAGAGTTTCTGAAACTCTGCGGTCGTCAGCCTTCTTCAGGCAGACTGGATGACTGGTGGCTTCCTGCATTAAGTAAGTGTTGCCAAATTAAACAAGTACATGACGGTGAGGAGGGAACTATTTTGAGAGTTGATTTATGAAGATGAAAAGTACCACAAGAAAAACAACCTGAACACGTAGCCAGCAAAGCCCAGACTCTTGAAATGTCCCATTATGCAAGTGCAGAGAGGCTGGGGAGCTGCGGGCTGTGAAATGGAGTGCCTTTAGTATCAGCCTGGAGGGCAAGGGATGGGAGCCCCCCCCAGTGCTCCCTTTCCAACATGGTCCAGAGACTGCAACAGGCAGGAGGTCAGAGAGGGTGTGTGTAGCTGCTCCTGGCCTCATTTGGGCAATGGTTTTCCAAAAAATGATGCTGTGCCCTTGCTGTGCCCGCACAGGTCCAACCGCCTTCCCTATTCCGCCCTGCCCAGGACACATGCCCCAGGGAAAGGCATCAGTGCAAGGAGCAGCAGTGCAGAGACTGCAACCCCCCTCAAAGTCAGCTTGCAGCCTTCTCACTAACATCCCCAGAGAAGCCCAGTGGCAAACGGCTGAGACGAAGCATAGGGAAAGGCAACTGAAATGGTGCCTGTAGGGAATAGAGACTGAATGGCTGGGAGTCCTCAATTTGGAGAGCAGAAGGCTGAAGGGGGGGATTTGGCTGATGTGGAGCTGATGTGGAGCTGTTGTTCACCAAATCCCTCAATACTAGGACTTGAGACACTTGTAAAACAGGTAGGAGGTCAGGCCCAGGTGGGCAGAAAAAAGTATTTCTTTATGCTGTGTGCAGGAAACTTCTGGACCTTTCTGGCACAGGGGCCACAGAGGTAGAGTGTCAGAAGGTTCAAAAAAGGATGAGTCTCATTTGTGGACAGCAGGTCCATAAACAGTTAGTACAGGACCAGGCAGGGCTGTACCTCACAACGGAAGATGCCATTTAGGTGAAGCGCATGATCCCAGCCCCGTCCCATGCTCTGTTCTCCTTACGCTTCCACAGCACCCAGCACTGTCCCGCTGGGGATGCTAAAGCCGAAAGGGGCTGCATGTGCCACCCTGTTTGTGCTCCCCTGGGCAGGACTGGCCAGAGGGTGCCCTGCTTCCTCTCTCTCTCTCCCCAGGCCTCCACCAGCTGCCCCCTGCCCTATAGCCAAATTTGCGTCTATCCCTTGGCTGTATTGTAACCGCTCAGTTATGAGACACGTGTGTGTCACGCTACACAAGGGGTGAGCACGTGCACGAGTATTGATACCGACGCTGGTTGTATCAGGAAGGTGAGAAGGCGTGAGGCGTGCGCGGGCACAGCGCATGTAGCGATAGCAGGATTGCACCTTCTCTCTAGCAGTGCAGAAAGGCAGCGGCTTCCTCAGTGACCTGCAGAGCCACCCTGCTGGTGGTGGCCGGGAGGGGACAGAGTCCACCTCCCTCCCTGGCAGATTCAGCACATTCTTTTAGCGTGGCCAGCCTCTCATCGGGTGCAGTAGAGGCTGTCAAACAGGGGAGAATGGCAAAGAAGGAAGGAAAAAGTCTGAGAGGCTGATCTACAGAGGCCAAGATCTCCCTGAGGGCCCTGCTCTTGGTTGACGTCCTTCTCACATGCCGGCCAAAGGCACATTTGACTTACTTATGGCTAGAAGCAGATCAAGGAACAGCCAAGGTGGCCAAAGCAGACAGGAGCTGCAGGAGTCAAGGGCTTCATGAAAATCAAAGTATTTTACATCCCTCTGTCCCTACAACCATCCAGTCCCTTCATCACGGGAGGCCATCGGGAGTGGGCAGAGGGACCGCCCTGTCCACAGAAGCACAAGTGTCACGAAACCGGTGGCAGAACTCCAGCTTGGCAAGTGAAGGAGGCGAGCGCATGACAAAATCAGGGGGTCGCTTCAGCCTGCACGGGTTGAGAACCCCATTACCGAAAAGCAGTTTGGCAGGAGAATTAACTGGTCGTTCTAGGACATGAAGTCACCCACCATCACGAAACTGTTACAAAAAAGCATGTTGACGTCGTGTAACATTGCTTTTCTTCCTTCAGCATTCACGAAGTCATGGGATATGAGCTGGGATGTAGAATTGTAACTTAACAAATCTGGTCTTTTTTTAACTCAAGTTTGAGGGAGGATTTTATTTAAATAGGAATAACATTTTATCTCTATCTGCGGAAGAATCAACAGTGACTAGGTGCATTACAAAGGACATGCTATGTAAATATTTACACAATGTAATCATTTTCTTTGGAAGCTTTGGAAAAAATAAAGTGATACTACTTGTAGCTGTAGTTCCACCCCGTAGTCAGAAATCATGACCCAGTCATAATTTATCTCACAAATATTCACTTGCTTCTGGATGAAACTGGAACATTTACGGTGTGCTAGTATAGTGTTAAAATCGTTTTTATTTTGAAATATATGTACAGACAAGACAGTTGCAGAAGTGGAGGCTGAATGGCACGCCCCTCACCCAGCCTTCTTGTTTGAGTGCACGGAACACATACACACCTACCCCGTATACAACCCTGCAAAACAAACGACGTCACAAACGTGAGCATACATATTTAGGGGCATTGAACGTTAAGATACTGCCATCAGGTTTATTACAGGCGTCAGTATCATCTTCCTCGATCCTGTCTTTTTCAGTATGTAGAAATCCTTTAGAATTTGTAAAAGGGCCTCTATTTGTTTAGCAAGTTGTTTCCAAACTGCTCCTAAACTCTTCGCTGCCCTGGCAAGCATCTGTGCAGTCGTTACAGAAAATGCCCGTCCGCTGTCGAAAGACGGGAAAATCAGGCACGCACCGCTGCCTAACAGTTTCAAACGCAACCCTGCTGCCTGTTATGTTACAGTAAATAGCAACCGCGCGCCGTGGGCACTTTCTAGTGGGAGCACCAGCACGCCCTCCGACCGCCGCGGGAGCGAACTGCGCGGACAGGGCCTGCAGAGCGGGGCCACCGCGCTGCCCCTCCGGCGGCCCCCGCTGCAGGCGGGGAGCCCCCCCGGCTCGGGGCTCAGCCCATCCGCCCGCTCTGGCACGGAGGAGGCAGCGCCCGGGACCTCGCGGAGGGCCACCCGGGGCGGGGGGGGGGGCCCGCCGGCTACCCGAGCCCCGGCGGCGTCGTCCGCGCCTCGGCCCCTCAGGTGAGGGAGAGAAACCGCCTGGCGCGGCCGACGCGTCTCGCCCGGACCGACTGCGTGAGCGCGGCAGCGGGCCGAGGCCCGCCCGGAGGGTTCGCCGGGCCCGGCCTCCCCTCAGGGGCCGCCCCCGCGGGGCCCCGCCGGGCCGGGCGCTCCCTCATTTTTTTCACTGGAGGGCAGCCTCGGCGCAGCCGGGCGGCGGGACGGGCGCTCCCCGCCGCCCGGCCCTTCCTCGGCCTCCTCCCGCCGGGCGGCGGCGGCGGGCTCCAGCGGCGGCGGCCCCACTTGCCTCAGCGGGGCGGCGGGCGGGGCGGCTGCGGGGCGGGGGGGCGAGGGTGGCGGTCGCGCGGGGTGGTGGTCGCGCGGAGCAGCGGCGCGCGGGCCATGGCGGGCCTGCCGCTGTACCACGTGACGCCGCGGCGCCCCCTCCGCGCGCAGGCGGCGGCGGGCGGCGACGCGGCGGAAGCGTCGGGCGCTGAGACCGCCCCGCGGCGGGGCCGGCGGGAAGTGAGGTTCGCGGAGCCGCCCCCGCCGCGGGAAGGCGGTAGCTTCAGTCCCGCGCGGCGTGGAGAGGCGGCTGCGGGCGGCCGGGGCAGAGGGCGGCGGCGACGGCGGCGCGGGCCGGCAGCGGGCAGGATGGTGGGGGGGAGCGACGAGCAGCCTCCGCCGGACGCCACTGAGCTGAAGCGCAGGCGGAAGAGCCCCCGGTTGTTGGCGGCGCGGGCGGAGGAGGCCGAGGCGGAGGCCGCGGCCGAGCCCGGCCCCGGAGGGGCGCTGGAGGGTGAGCGCGCGCAGCGCCCCGCGGTGGATCCCGCGGTTGAGGGCGCGGTGGGGCGGCGCGAAGTGGGGCGGGCGGGTGGGCTCGCCCTCTCCTTCCCCGCGGCCGCCCTGCCTGCGGGGCAAGGGGGCAGGGGCGGCCGGGGGGGGTGTTGAGACGGGACTGAAGCGGGGAGTGCTCTCCCGGACAGCCCCGCTGGAAACACTGGGGTGTCTCAGTAAGTCTGAAAGGGGTGTTTGGTGCTCCTGGAAGGCTGTGGGGCTGGAGTCCGGTGGGCTTGAACTGAGCTGCCCGGCCTTGCCGCGCCCTTCACCTGTTTCTCGTTTCAGGAGACGAGCGTCACTTTGGGAATCCAGACTCCTTGACTCGACCCCCTATAAAAGCATGTAGATCGGCAGGTAGGTTTTAACTGGGAGAGGTGACTGTGCGCGCCGCTTGCAAAGCTGCCGAAATGCACAAGACCAGAGGAAATTGAGTTTGTTGGGTTTTAGCTCCTTTGCAGGTTTTACCGTGGTTCTGATGTACAGGTGAGGAAATCCCGCGGTGGTTTTTATTCCATACGTAAGAGACAGGGAGTGCTTCTCTGCCTTCCAGAAGGATCGGTGCACGTAGAGCACGCTGAGGCCCTTAGGTGGCTGTTTTACTTAGTGCATCACTTGGAATAGTATCTTGTCACAGCATTAAGATGGGGAATAACTGATTTTACTAACACTGCTTGGTTTTTAAAGGCTGAATTTAAATGAATTATCTTGAGCTGCAAAAATAGATCGCTGTAAGACTGCTCTGTACAGTGAGCAGCATCACTTATGAGGAAGTGCATAGTTGGGACTTGCCTGTCCTTTCTCTGAAGCACCAAGCATACATTGGTACTTGCTGTTGGACGCTGTTGCGTTAGCTCTGTGTGGCACTGTCTTGTTTCTTTAGTTGATGAAAACTGTATCCTTCTCAAAACTTGAGAGGTGCTAACTTTGTGTAATACAGTCACGTGGCTTTAGCCTGTCATTCCATCAGAAAAACTGCAAGCAAACTGTCTGTATTTCCTTCCCCTTTAGTCTGTTGGTCTGTTTTGAGTTGGACCGTATACGTTATTAGCATGTGGCAATTCTCATGCGGATGAGTTGGGCTAGCCTGGGACTATTCTCCATTCCCATCTGTATTCTTGCAACAGGGGTGTCACCAAGCTCTTGTTACAGCTGCAGTGCATGGCCCTAATTATGTGGCATGGCCCTGAATATGTGGCATTGCCTTTAAAAAGGGCTGCCAATATTATGCTTCAGAAGTGGAATTTCCAGGAGGCGTGGAAAAAAGTCTTATCTTGAGGGAGGAAGAGAGAGGTTATGACTATTTCTGTGGGAAAATACAAAAGTTTATCTCTGAAAAAAGCTGTGGGAAGCTGTTACTCCCAAATGATGGCTAACAGAGTGCTAACACGCTTAGTATTTGATATGTGGCTGGGCTGCTTTAGGAGGTACAGCTGAGTGTGTTTTTGTTGATGTAGACGTCTCTCAAAATGAGGTTGGAGGGAAGAGATGTCTTCCCTCCCCCACCCCCCCGAGCTCTTAACAGTAATATTTGATTATAGTCACAACAGGCATAAAAATACGATGCTAAGAGACCCTAATGCTTTATGCAGGAGCAAAGGAGTAATTTCCCCCCTCACAGTCCTCCCACCTGTAGTTATACAGTATTGTGTTTTTTCTGCAGAGTTTAGGGCAGACCAGGGGGAACGCAGGGTCTGTGAGGCAGCGGGACAAGCAGGGTGGATTTTTATAAGGATGTAATTGTCATGCTTCCCTGAGAGCAGAATGGAAGCAAAACCACAACTTGAGAAACTGGTTTCTGGCTTCTGCTTAGAGGTTTTAAATATAGATTAGGAAACTTGCTTCTAGAGCTAAAAAGCTTTAAGAGCCTACAAACCCTGCCTTGAATCAGGCATCTTCTAGATCACCGAGCTAAAGCAGTCTCCATTGAAGTTGTCTTAGAATATGCAAGTAGAGTGTATGACCGTACGAGTTAAAGGCAGGCACTAGGTGGTTTTGGCACTTGAGTTTGTGCTGTCTGTAGTTGCTGTGGAACATTGCAGCAAATATGTTGCAGGCTTATCTGTGTTGAAAAAGATTTAACCCACAGGGATAGATACGTACCAGGCTTAAAAGAACAAGTTCCACCATGTTAAAATAGTGGCTTTGTATTTTGGTTTACAGACCTGTAGTTTATGAACTCGCAGATTTCTAATCCCTTTGAATAAGCCAGTGTATGAAATGGGGATAGTAAGAAAATCACTCTTTTGGCAGGTGACCGGCTGAAGGTGGCTGGCTAGCAGATTTAAGGTGGATTGGAAAATCCTTACTAGCTGCCTGGGTGGCAGGAATGATCCTTTAGATAGGAGGCTTAAGGCCTTGTAAGGGAAGAGCAGGCATGTCTGGACTGGAATTTATATTTATACATATATTTAGGAAAGTTAAAATTCATAAAGGGGGAGTTCACTTTTTTTCTGTAGGGGGTACCAGGTGTGCTGTCTGCTTTGCACGTGTGTGCTTCTCTTCCAGTCTGTTGGCGATACCTGCTGTTACAGAAGGTGCTGATTCAAAAGCTGTCTTCATGTGAGAAATGAAGTTGTATATGTTTACATCTTTCCTTTTTACAACAACTTTTAAGAGCGCTTTGAGAGACGTAGAGTACTGATTGATGCAAAGAAGGGGAGAGGAATTTAAAAGTATGGACTGCACGAGTAGCAGTCCATCTCTTTAGATTCATAGATCTTTCTGGTCCTGTGATTGCTAGCCACCGCTGCTAGTGAGATTTTCCTTGCAATAACTCAGTACATAGTGAAATATGGCTATGCTGTTTGGCATTCCTGAGGATCAAGTAATTTGGTGAGTATCTTCATTCTTCACTTGGTGGGGAAATCAATCATTTAACAGGTTTTTAAGTTATTTTGAAAATATAGTATCCCACTCACTACGTGCAAATACTTCACTGTTGTACCTGTGACTTCATATCTTAGTTTAAAACTTGCAGTTTTCTCCCTTGTTTGTGTTTTGGGTTGGTTTTGGGTTTTTTTTTCTCCTTTGTATGCTTCACATAACACAGACATGCTAAAGCTACCAGAATATATTAGAAAAAGGCTATGCTTTCTTTTCTTGAAGTAAAATTAATAAACACTAGGTGGCAAGCTGTGTGTTGCCTTCATGTGTATGGTAAAAGAGCTACAGAAATGCATTAAACCCCGGGAGAATCCAGTACTGTTAAAAGAATAAAAGGGTCTAGCGTGAATGTTACAGAGAAAAAGTTTTACCAATTGTATTCTTGCCTTTGCTGTTTCCCCTGCTTATGCCCTTCAGCTTGATTGCTGTGTCATGGTCTCCGTTCCACAGCTGCACTACAGCTTTCTTTCCATACCTGAACTTTTTTCCCCCCTCCTTGAATCTGGGCAACCATGTGGTTGCACTTTATCCTTTCAGACCTCTTCTCCTGGTGTTCTGCTTTTGACTGGCTTTCCGGCCCTGGCCTTTGCTCTGTGACTCCTGTCATCTTACAAGGCTTTATTCTTTCTAGTTAGTAACATTAACTAAGTTGGGTTTCAGCGTCCGAATGGCTGTGTAATTTGGCAGACAACCTAGAGGTGTTGGTTTAGATTCTTCCCAGCTACCTGAGGGGATTAAGTTAGGAGCATAGGTGCCCTAGATTGCCTTTATGGTTAATGAGAGAGGGAGAAAGAGACCCAACTAAAGGATGGCTTGGACTACATAAAAAGGGAACTTATGTTCTATATTTGCTTCTCTCTCTTTTCCCCTCTGCCTAATGCTATGGAAGAAAGCACAATTATTGCTTGCAAGTTGTGTGCCCAAAGCTGTGGGAAAAATTCTCTTTACTCCCATGCTTGTGTATTTACTAGTTTACACTGAATCCCTTCAGTGTAAGGCATTTCTTTGCTCTTAGCATTTGGTGTCTTGATGTCTGTTTTTTTTTTTTTTTAAGTCAAAGACTCCTGAAAATTAAAAAAAAAAAAATGTGTGCAGTGGTGTAGACAGCTATATTTGTAGTGAACTCAAATTTACCATAAGCTTTTTACGTCTTTAGTTGCATTTGGTTACATTTTAAGAAAGTGATTCTTGGGAGATCACAACTTTAAAATCACTGATTTAGACCATGTATGTTCTGTATCTTGGTCCTTCAGTTTTGTGATGTTATGAGCACAAATGATACTGCACCTATACCAATCCTCTCTTTCTTTTTTTTTTTTCCTTTTTTCTTTTTTGCCTCCTGACAGGCAATTCTTCAATTTCCTTTCTTCAAGAGAATCCAATAAAAGAAGCAGCAAAGGCTTATGACAGTAACGAACCCGAGAAACCAGCAGGGCATCAAACAAACATTTATACACCGTTAAAAGGTAACACCACAAGTTTTATGAGTACCTTTTCCATGATGTAATAAATGATTGCTAAAATGACATTCTTTCAGTTCTATTACAAAAGGGGGAGGTGTTGAGTTGAAATCTGAATGGATGAAGAAGTTTAGGGAAGAAAAAAAAAAAATTTTCAGGGTGTACTCCTGCCCATGAGTCAAATTAAAACTGATTGTAGTATGACAGTCATCTGCTTGGGTGTAAAACCTTAAAGTTCAAGAAAGCGCAGTTTTAAACTTTGATAGCTGTCTGGTTTTTTTGAAAAGCAAAACAAAAAGATGAGTAATATCACACCTGCTTCAAAAACTGTTACAAGAGTGGATCTTCAATTGCCTCAGGCAAAGCAAAACAAAATTTCTTTTTCTAAAAAGATGAGTTACTTTTGACTTTAGCAGGGGGAAGCTGACTATACCAAGTGATTTCAAAATGAGGGAGCACTTTTTCTGTTCATTGCTTAAGAGATTTTTCTTGGTGTTACAGAAGCAATAGGGAAATACAATGAGGAAGAAAATATGGGATACTTTTTAGCCCTGCAGAAGGTATTTATGTTACTACAGGTGATTTGAATACATCCAAATAGATAGGCTATGTAAGGGAGGTCTTCAGGAGAGCTGGTAACTGGTCAGAGAGTGAGGTAGTGGCTTGCATTCATTCGGTCAGTAACAGTCCTAATCACATAGTGTTTATGGGAGAGCACTGAGAGCAATTGTGAGTGCAGACTGACAAAAACACAGACATGAACCAGGTAGCTGAGATGTGCACAAGAACACATCTGTGTTAGCCCTGTTTCCCAGGAACACGTGCAGGCATTTTCCTCAGGCAGCAAAGAACATACCCATGTTTGCTGAGTCCCCCTGGTCTGATAGCAGTGTTGCTAAGGTGGTAGCTTTACACTGGTTTTTTGTTTTGTTTTGTTTTTCCCTCCTGCTGAATAGTTGTGGTTTCAGAAGTCACAAATCTGGTACCCTTCATTAGCAATCAATTAACGCTGCTAATTTCCCATCCTTCGCATTTTATCATTAATTGCTTCATTACTTTTTTAAAGAAAAAATAGGAAGGATAATTTTGTGTCATATTAGGAAAAGCAGGATGAAGGGTCAAATTAAGCCCTTTCTATTAGATCCAATAGTAGCTTTCTCCATCTACAGAACAGGGGTTCAAGAGGCTGTCATACCATGCAGGCTTGGTTTGGCAGCACAGCATATACTCCTCCCCTAATAACCTTTGAAGATTTGACTGAAAGAGCTAAAAGCATGTATGGCTTGTCTGTCGTATTCTGACCTCTGATGTGATAACCGAGTTCTTTCATTTGTGCTTTGGTTTCAGAAAGAAAGGCTGACTTCCTTGAGAAAAATCAAGAGCACCACTCAACTACATCACAGAGTAAGGCAAAAAATAGATACCTAGTCTTTCCCTGTAATTAAGTGAAAAGTACAGAATTCTTTTCCTTACCTGTGCTTATGGTTTTTCTTGTGCCCTGGGACACTCTGTCTGGGAAGGTGGAAAGGGACCCAGGAGGCAGGTCCAAATGGAAGCTGGAGAAGGCAGCACATTCCAGAGCTAGAGCCCTTCTATGAGGTTATTCAACTTGCTGACCACAGAAAATGACCAAATGACCCACTTTTTTTTTCTTCTTTTTTGGCTGGGTTAGGAAATGGAGTTGAGTCATGGGACAATCCGTAAGTGCAGAGCATATACTAGTGGCATTGTGGGGGTGAGCTGAGGAAGGGAACAAAACTTTCACCTTTTGGTAGCAGTGGGTGTTAGATTAGCTTGTACACATCGCCTTCCCTTCTAGCCTTTTCCTGAGTAATGGTGGCTTGCTATGGTTGAATTAGTTGTCTTATACTCTTGGAGAGGAGCAGCATTTTTCTTTGCTGGCAAACTCCAGTCTGTTCATCTAATGACCAATTCCTTGTGTTTCAGATTTTTATCTTTGGTTGGTTTTGTGGATTTGTTGGTTTGGGTTTTTTTTCCTGTTGGAAGGGTACTTGAAGAGGGGGAAAAAATGCTCTGAATTCTTAGTAGCCTTCTGTTCTTAATGTCTCGGCACTTGTTTCTATCCTGAACAGGTATGGATAAACAAAGTCTTGCAGATCAGAATTCAATCTGGAGAACCTGGGGGGGGGTCATTTGGGGTGTTTTTGTTTTTTGAAAACCACAGTGCCTTCCAGAAGAGAAGCTCGTCTTGTGATAGCTGCACATCTGTGAAACGCCTTTGAAAAATGAATTGATGCAGGGAGTTCTCGCTAGTCTGGTACTTTTTCTTTCCTGGGCCAGAGGTAATAGGTGCTGCAGGAGTGACCAGTTGTGTGTTGGGTGAAGAACTTTGGAAAATCACTTGAAACTCTGAAAGCTCTAAGGTGTCTGCAGAAGTTATGCCTTTTGAGTTAGGCAAGACAAATAATTTGTTTGGCCTTCATGCAAATTCTGTTGTAAATAAGGCAGGATTCTTAGGTAGGATAAGATCTGTTTTTAGACTGTTTATTGAAATATTTTTTCTTTTAGGGTATGAATCACAGCTGTCTCCTAAATATGAAACCTAGTCTTTGCAAACAGGGCTATGTTGTAAAATATTGCAGAATTGAGGTGATTTTGATCTGTTAACTATTAGAAGACTTATAAGCTTAACCAGTTACAAGCTCCATGTCTGTGTCCTTTTGGGGCAGGGGCTTGAAATTATAGAATAGAGTAGCTCATTAAGCCAGTTAAGCTCAGGCTTAAACCAGAGCTGCTTTTAGCACCTTCTGCGATTACATTCATACAGAAACAAAGTTATAGAATTTATTTCAGTGTTCTTGAAATAACTACTGCAGGGTGTGTTTGTTCAATTTATTCTCAATAGTGCCATTGACACTATCCTGATTTGGTTATTAAAGAGCCTTCAGCTTTGAACCAGTTGCTGTAGTTCACAAGGAGCCAGAAATTCTCGTGTCTTTTTCATTAACTGACTAAATGCAGAAAACATGCAGACCAATAATTGCACTGTATATATTCATACTAGTCTCTTGGGAAAGTTGTTCATAACACTCTTTTATGGATAATGTCTCTTGTATGTTGCTGTCTGAGCCCATTTAAATAAATAGACCGAAAGTATATTTTGAAGTTGAAAGCTTGCATTTTGCTTTAAAAGCACAATTCATCCCAAGAAACTGACTGCTGATGAAGCAGGCCTCTGACCCAAGCTAGATGGAGAGGGAATATGAGATTATGCCTTTAATATATCACTTTGCTTTTGCTACTTATCGCTTGCATTATGTTGTTTTTCTAATATGTGTGTTAATTGAGCTTCCATTTTTCTGTCCTTCAAATTCCTGAGCAGAATCAGGAAACTTAATTGGGACATGGGATCCTTGTGCAGAAATTAACAGGTTGTTAAATCTCTGTCATTTTGTTATCTTGTACTTGAAATGCTTCTGGTTTTATTTGCATAACTTCTCAAGAGTTAAAATATCTTTGGGGGTGATTTGTGATAGGTTGGGGACTTGTGCTTTTTATGCAAGGTTGTCAGGATGGCTTAAGAACTGACATTTGGCAAAGAGTGTAGATGGAGAGTTGGTCTGCCAGTTGAATGGGACTTCTCAGGCTAGTAATAGCGGTGAGCGTGTCATTTTCCTTGTTCAAGACTAGCCTTGGTCGAGCACAGGAGGGCGAATGATGCAGAAAAGAAAGCCCCATACTTGATACAGCCCTACCCGAGATAAGGTCACAGCCTCAGCTTTGCTCCTGCTTAGCAGGACTGCGTTTGCTTCAACAAGGTGTTATGCAAGGGTGCTTTGTTAACCTCCCTGTAAGCTTTCTAGAAGTTTGTATGTAAAAGCATAACTAAGAACAGCTTTTCAATGAAAATACTGCAGTTTGGCGATTTCAACTCCCTGCCAAATTCCTCGCTGGAAGATTGATTATAATTGTTGTCTTAGTATTTTTCTCATGTTCCTTCCTTAATCTCTTAACAGGCAGAAGTAAATTTCGAGATCAGTCCAGTAAAGGGAAACAGTCACAGCCTTTGGCCAAAAGTAAGACTTCTGCTTTCACTTCTATTTCATGCATGTGTTACATTTAACCATTTTCATGCCTGTCCAAGTATTAGATTTCCTGGTAGCTGGTGTGAAACTGAGGGTCCTTGCCAGAACAGATGACTTGCTTGCTAGGGCATGTGTTTTCAGCACAAAGGAAGGAAGGAAGGGTCTTGTATAATAGGTAACATTTCCACCTGAATTTAAGGTCTTCCATCTGTGGTGTTTACAAGATTAAAACTGAGGCATGCCTAGTGATGTTCTTATTTAACAGCTGTTGTGTTGCTGTCCTGATTAAAGTTAGGATATAAAAAGGTAGCATAAGGTATACAGTTCTTTCTTGTTTCGGGGGAGGTTGGTATGTTTTTGTCACTAATTTTACTGAGAACAGAATCAAGCCTTATGCTTGTGGTAGGTCAAACAAGTGTTAATTTAACTGTTCAAATACAAAACCAAACCAAAATACCTGATATTCTATGTGTTTCCTGTGCACTGTTTGCTGTGTGTACTCTTTGTGAAGCTGACTGATCCAAAGACCACAAATGTTTTCTGATAGTGATGATCACCAGTTTGAGATGCAAATACTGCTGCAGAAACTATTTTTATCCTTATGAGGATAGGGAGGAGAAATAACACAGAAACCATTCTGGTGATGCTAGGTTTTGGATAGGGCTTTTTCTGCAGACCCTAAATGTAGGAAAAAGCTTGACCTTTTTCAGAACCATTTTAAGCTCTTGGTCTGGGTTTGATTAAATAGAGTGGAGTATTTATAAACTTTCAGAAGAGCTCCTTTTTCAGAAGAATGTCCAATTTCTTAGTCAATCTGGAAATCTGTAAAAATGTCCTTTTTTAATGCTGTCACTTCAGTAAGTTGCTAAAGAAGTTCAAAGTTGTTTGTTTTTTTAACTAGAACATCTTCTTTATGATCTTCAATACTGTACCAATAGCTTGAGAGTGGGATGAATTAATTGAATTCTACTGTTTTCTCTTATTTTCCACTCACTTGTTGACTTCTGATTCCTTTTAAAACATTGTTTTCTTCCTGTTTGCTCCTCCTTTCTATAGATGATGGTGGATCGCAGAGTGGATTTCACAAGAGCTGGACTTTGTTACTGGTTCTGTTAATTAGCGTCCCATTGATTTATGTCCTGTGGAGCAGAATACCAAGTCTTCTGGATGCAACTTTGTCAAGTAGAGATACTCAAATTCTGCAAGCGTTTCGGGCCCGGATGAAGAAACTAAAAAATACTTACCAAAGTCAAGACCCTAATCTGTGGAAAAGAACCCACGTGTTCCTTGAGAAACACCTTAATACTTCCCATCTGCATTTGGAGCCAGCCATCTTACTGTTCACAGCTGGCCAAGAAGCTGAGAAAGCACTGAAATGCCTAAGCAATGAGATTGCCGATGCTTTTGCCTTCTCCCAGAATGCTACTACAATCAAAATTAATGGGGCAGACAAAGCCATATTGGATAGTGACATTGTCAAGCTGGAGGTAGATAATGAGCTCAGCTCCGGGTTCAGAGAAGGCAAGAAGGTAGCAGTGGTGCATCGATTTGAGTTACTGCCTGCAGGCTCCACCTTAATCTTTTACAAGTACTGTGACCATGAAAATGCAGCATTTAAGGATGTGGCTCTTCTGCTGACAGTTCTCCTGGATGAGCAGTCACTGAGAAAGAGCCTCACCTTGCAAGAAGTTGAGGAGAAAGTCCGGGACTTCCTCTGGGTGAAGTTTACCAGTTCAGATGTTTCTAGTTCTTACAACAGCATGGACACAGATAAGCTGAGTGGACTGTGGAGCCGTATATCTCATCTTGTGTTGCCCGTTTGGCCTGAAAAGGGCCTCCCTGTGGAGGGATGCACATAAAAGCTATTGGAGAGGACTCGAGAAAGGAGGAAGACAGAAAATGTATGTTGCAATGGCTGAACAGGGAAGAACTTACTGCGGCTGCTGAGCTTGGGCAGCATACAGTCCTTTCTGTGTAGAGAAGTTCCACCAACTGGCAGGGTTGTTCCTGCTAAAGTAACTTCTCTAAACATCAGCTGCAGAATGTAAGCAAGGAACTTGCTGGTTGTTGGTAAGTTGCGTTCAGTGACTTATTCAGGCTTGGTGTCCTGGAGCTGTAAGTAAGCGTCCACTAGTGCAGAAAGACTGAAGCTGTCTTGGTGCACTGTTTGCTTTGCCATGAGGATTCTTTTCTGGTGGTGCATGAAGCTGGTATCGCATTTGACAAGGTAATAGGATGCAAAACCATCACCTTCATCTGCCAGAATTGCTTACTTTTCTTCTAACATAAGAAAAAACATAAACTGAAAATGATGGTAAAGTGATATGAGTATAAGCACCAGCTTTTTCTTGATCCATCTGATCACAACATAGATGTCAGCTGTCTCTGGCAACTTCTAGAAATGGCAAAATTGCTTGAAAGATTTGTGACTTGTAGAGAACCTTTCAATAAGCATTTCCTCCTTAAATGAGCCTGCCCCAAACAGTTCTGGAGAGAGAAAAGCTGAGGTACAAAGGGTTGCTTAACATTAGCAGTACTGACGTCAGTTAAATAATCCCTCAGCACCTCTTTGCCTCGCTGCTTCCAGGAATTTTCTGCTCTTTGTCAAAGTTCTGCAAGTCTTAAAATTTGGGGGGAAATGATAAAATGTCAGCCGTGTGTGTACTAAAGACCTGTTGCATCTCCTTTCCAAACAAAAGTTTAGAAAGACATAGGTTATTTCTCATTTTAATAAGATAATTATTTTTGCATCAAGAGAATTTATTTATTTGTGGTACTTGGTATCCTACAAAAATAACCTTTCTTCATGTGTCTGCATATAACCTGCTGCTTGCTGTATAAGCTTCTAGTGAAGAACAGATTTGCAATGCATGTTTTTAAAATACATTTTTTTTAGCGTGCCTCATGCCGAGAATCCCTCACACCAGACTAAAAACATGTACTTGTTTCTATTGTAAGTATTTTGTGTAAAAAAAAAAACAAAAAAAAACAAAAAAAAAAAAAAAACAACCAACCAACCAACCAACCCAGAATTGCAGCATTTCCGTGTCATTCCTGTTAGTGTATGCTCTTGAACTATTGGTCTGTGTGCCTTTGGTTTTATTGAATATGAAGGAATGTGTGAAGAATGCTCTCACATTAAAGGATGTTTTCTTGTAACAGCTGAGAGACTAGTGGCTCTTGGACCCATCCTTTATTCACAAGCCCCTTGAGCTGTCCTGTTGCAAAAAGTCCTTTAACCATGAAAACCTCTTGAGGTGCTGGAGCATCTGGCTTCTTTGTGCAAGCAAAGGTTTGGGGTGTTACATGGAATGGACCAAAATCACCTTAAGCATATAAAAGAACACACTTTGAGAGATACAGAGCTGTGGTCACTTAAACCAGAAGTGGATTTGTTCTAACCACTGAGAGCCAGCAATGGATAGTGCTTTTTATTTTAATGGGAAGAAATATAAACAGTAAAAAGACATAGAAGTGTTGCTGTTCTGGATGTTTAAGAATAGCTCAGGAAGGAAAAGATGGCATTTACATTTTGGACATTTCACTGGACAAATGTTTTTTAAAAAAACAACTGTGACTTATTTCTGAGTGTGTCCTGATAGCATATCTGTTTGTATATTATGTAACCTATTTTAGTAATCATTAAAAATAAATTTGTTTGTTTTATAAGCTGTTTTAGGATTTGCCCATTGAATTTTAAGGGGTCAGACTTTTTTCTTACACATTTAAGATTGTTTCTTTTACCTTTAACCAAATACAGA
The DNA here is from genome assembly GCF_035582795.1 of Mycteria americana. Lineage (NCBI taxonomy): Eukaryota > Metazoa > Chordata > Aves > Ciconiiformes > Ciconiidae > Mycteria > Mycteria americana. Next base: position 39,259,883 of record NC_134371.1, read on the forward strand.
TGCCTAAAATACAACCTTTTGCAAAATTTAGAACTTTTAAGAAACTTGAGTGGGGTGATAGATACTGGGATGCAGATGCAGGTATTCAATAATATCAGGGCTTTTCTCTAATGGGGCACAATTCAGGAAATTGTAATAGCTCTGAATTGTCTTTTACTTGGTGTTCTTGTACTATGCCTCAGTTCTGATTTCAGCTGGAACTAATGATAAGATATGGTTCACTTGTTTCATTAGTCCAATACAAGAGTCAGCAGCTGACAAAAGGGATGACTTCATTCTTGTTCCACTCCTAGCTGTGTGTTCCTGTATCTCTGCTGTTGTAAACTAGGGCACTGTGAACTGACCAGAGGGACAGTCTTACTAAAAACTAGCTTAGAAAAAAAAGTATGTACTTAGCCGAATTGTCAACCACAAAAAAAGATGTAAGTTGTGACATGAAAGCAGGAGATCCTATGCTCTTATACTAATAAAACATATGTTATCCAGGTTATTTTCTGTTTCTTAAACTATGGGGTATTAAAAAGCTATGTTCCCCTGTTTCAGGACAAAAATAGGAAGGTGCCTGGAAACTGAAGCCTTAATGTTGTGCCAGACAAAGGAGAATCACTTGGGTTTTTTGTTAACTGTAGGGAAAGTGAGGTGTATTTCAAAATATATGGTGTCCTGCTTAGTCTGGAAAAATAAATCAAAAGCAAGATGCTGTACACAGTAGCCCCTTCTGGAGGAAGGGGAAGGCTTGGGATTAAAAGACTGTTCCTGCTGTTGAAGAAGTAGGTCCTTTTTGTAGCTGTTTGTGGCTTTGTCCTTAAAAGGCTCTCATTAAATATCCACAGATACTTAATGCAGATCTCATTAAGTAACTCCTCCTCAGCCAGAGGTGAAGAGTAACGTCTGTCTGTGTTGCTCACAGGCAGCTGATTACTATCCTCCTTGTATAATTATTTCATTGCCTGCAGCAAACAGCCATTTGATGTTTTCCAAACTGTAAAATACTTTGGCTTCTGCTAGAGAAATCTCATTTCTGATGTTGAACTGTCCTTAACTGTCAGCAGCTCAGGAAATTAAATGGTCTGTGATAGCAAAAATGTGCTTATATAGAGCAAAGACACCAGGTCTGGCCTTGGGACTGAGAAAGGGATGTGTCTTGTTCTGTGAGCTTACAGCATACAAACTTTGGGCAGGGCAGAACACGATCTTTGGGGAACAGAACCAGCTACACGCCAATTTGCAGACAAAATTTCCAGCACTCTGCAAACTGGACTGGAAAATGCAGTCAAAACTGCTCCTTGGGTTGCAAGCAGACAGACACCCACAGCTGGTGAGAGCCCCCTTGCAGGTAGCCAGCCCAGGCGGAAGGTGGAGCGTGGCCTGTTGTGCTACTCCTGCTGTTGCCTTCGAGTACCTGGAAGATGGCAATACCCATACTGCCTTCAGCAGTGGATGTTGTAAAAGGGACTTAGAACAATGCGCAGCCCTGTCTGTTGTTACCTTGTCTCTCACACCCTGCTCAGAGTCACATTGCGCTGAGCAGTGGAGTTTTGAGCATGCTAAGCAGGTTTGTTAAAAGGACTGATTTTTTTCCCCATTTTTTCACACCAACAAAAAGCATTTGCTCATTTTCCACAAATTTAAAAACAAGTCATGGTTTTCATATGCTTTTTTTGAAAAATGTTTTGAACTAATAATCGATTCAGCTCAAACTGAGTGCAGAAGACAAGGTGAGCTCCATGTTAAGGTAGGCGTAAAAGTATTTGCTGTACAGAATGCAGCTATATGCACCATCTGCAGTGCAATTGCCAGCACGCTGTATTTAGGAAAAAAAATATCTGGTTTTGGAGGTGTGTAATGATATGTGAACAACTTGCCAGGTTCTGTGCTAAGACCCCGTAGCATAGCTGGAAAATTATGAGAACAAATCTGAAGTGATCCCTTCTGTTTTATAAAATAAAATGCCCAAATCACGCAGAGAACAATTTTTCATGCCTTGTTTCTGCTGTAAGACAAACTGCAAAACTGTAGGAGTATGGAGAAGGTGGTGGGGTGTTTCTGTAGTCCTCACAGCTGTCCTGTGTCCTGTTTTATTGTCAGCTCCTGACAGTTGGATTTATAACTGAATGCCTGGACAACCTCATTCCATGTCCAACAGGTGGAAGCACCCTTCCCCAAATTCCTCTGTGGCTCTTGGGAGCCACGTCAGTCAGGCAAGGGGGGAGGGAGTCTGGGGGGCTCCAGCCTTTTGGCTGCAATAGCCAGCTGCCCCCTTCTAATTTTAGAAGGGGTGTGCAAGAGTAGTATGGAGTGGAAAACTTTCTAAACCTCTCTCTTAAAGCTGCAATAACCAAGTTAGCGTAAGATGAGATTGTGGCTCCTTACTTTTAACTTACTATCTGTCTCCACCCACCACTTCCAGTGCTCGGGCAGTGCTTGCTGCGGTTATCTCCGTTGCTTCACAGTTTAGTGAGCAGTTCATCAAACTGGAGTGTGTTCAATTCTTCCTTTTCTCTCAGCTGTGGCCATTTGCAGGTAAACTGTTTCCTTATTTCTAATCTTAGAGAATTTCACAAGATTATTGCATTTTCTGTAAGAATGTTTTTCTCTTTCTCTTCTCTTTTTGTGTGATGTTTGCCTGTCAGAGCTTTACGCCTATTCGTAGGGAACCTTTGAAAAAGTAATCTAAAGTTTTACAATTAAGTTCCACTGACAGATACAGAGAATAAATAGCTGTATAGAAGCAAAAACAGTAGAAAAATGTTGCCTTTTAATTTTGGCTGACTGAAAACGTATCATTTTCATGTTTGAGAAAATCCTAATGTGATGCCTTTTTTGCCTGAAGATGAAAAGGAGGAGCATGAAACTAGATTAACTACTTCCAAGCAGAAAAGAGAAACTATGTTTAAAAGCATAATTAAAGAGGTAGTGCATTACAAAAGTGCTGAATAATTTAAATAGGCTGCCAATCCAGCAATATTAAGCAGTAAATTTAAGCAAACACTAGGTGATGATGGGGAATGTAATAATGTAATTTGCTGTAGTCTGTGATCAGGGCTCCCATACACTGTAGTAATATTGTTTTCATTGACTGTCATTATTATTGTTATTACTACTACTACTTAAGAGTCTTCTCCTGCATTTGGGAGGAGCAGGTTTGCTCTTTGAGGACTCAGGAGGGAATTAGGCACTACTTTTTTTTTTCCCATTGGAGGTGTGCTTGTCTTTCCGTGTTCACATGTTTTCCCTCATCTGGCAAAACAAAATCATTTTCAAAGGTTTAACCACTGACATCTCAAGCTTACCTCTTGTTTCAAAGGAGGTATGCTTATGCTGGAAAATACACTCTGTAATTAGTTCATGTATGTAAAAGAGCCAAATTAAGGTTAAATGGGTATCCTGTAATTGTGACATGATTTAAGTTAAGATGAGCCTAAGCTTCACAGCTGGAATAGTCTCTCAGTGTTCAGGGGTTTTTTTGTATGGTGTTCCCATATTGGAATAATTTATATGCAAAATGTTGACCATTCACAAGAGGGGGGCTATGTAAAAATAGTTTAATCTTTTTTAGTTAAAAAAGGAAAAAACAAAAGCTCCAGTAGTTTTAGTGATCCTTCAGTGGTTGGGGTAGATAGCTCTCCACCCTCGTGCTTCCCCAAGAAATTTGGCATCTGTAGTCAAACAATTATACTAATGACTGAAAACCAGACTCTGGCGAAGTTGTAGACAAACCTTGAAAGAGACATTCCCAAAATAACTGTAGGAAGAATTTCTTTTTTCCTATTCAAATAACTTTCCTTCTTCAGTGGAAATAATTTTGTATTAGCTAGATAACATCTTAGACCTATTTTTGAAACGTGGGTGGTTTTAATGCATCTTTGGGGTAGAATCTATGCAATAGAAGATAGTATACTAACAAACTCTCTTCCGTGTTTATAATGACTGTTAAAAGTGAAATTAAGTTGGTGGTACTCAGTCAGCTCTGTGAAGTTTTGCAAATGTTGTTTATTTAAACTTAAATTTGGCAACTGGGAGACTGTAATCAGAGCCGCTTTCATTTTGCAAAAAGATTAAATTATTTTTATAAAGATGACTTAGCTATGAATACAGATGACTAAAAAATGGTGCCCTAGTTTCGACTAGAGCTGCTTCAGGAATGCCAGCATCAGCGTTGGCAACGCTCTGCAGCGGTGGTTTAATAAACATTGCGAAGTCCTGTTCTTGCATCAAAAGCGAGAGCTCTGCCACAGCTCTTTATTTTTACACAATTTGCATGTGTACTGAACCGGCAAGTCAAGCCTGCACAACTGGGGGGGTGGGGGGGGGAAGCTTTGAGGAAAATATTGGAGAATGCCTTTTTTTTTCTGAAGTTGAGGGAGGGTCTGGCGCCCAGTGAAGTGTGAGGACTCGAACCTCCCCGGGCCCGTGGGGTGACAGGAGGGCTGGCGGGAGGCCTGGCCACCCCCGCCCCGAGGCTGGGAGCCGCCGGCGGCCGCCTCGCCCGGGGCCAGGCGCGCCGCTGCGTGGGCTTCCCGGGCACCATGAAAGGTGTGCTCGGCCGGCGCCGCCCTCGGCCCTTCCCGCCGCCCGGGGTGCACCTGCAGCGCGGCGCCGGGGCCGTGGCGCGCCGGGCTCCGCTCCTCACCTCAGCCCGGCCTCGGCTTCAGCAAGGTAGGCGGGCTGCGGGGCCGCCGCGGTGCTGCTCGCGGAGGCGCCCCGGGTGAGAGCCGCGCCGCCCCGCTGCTGGGCTGCGGCCCGCTGAGGCGGTGGGGCAGGGCGGGGGAGGCCGCGCCGCACCCAACATGGCCGCCGCCGGGGATGAGGCGCGGGCGGTGGGGAGGGGGACCGGCGGGACGCCGCCATGTTGGGAAGGTCCGCGGCGCGCCGGTTCTCGCGAGATTCGGCCGGTCGCTCCCGCCCTGCCCCGCGCCGCCGCTCTCGCCGCCGCCGCCGCTCCGTGTCAGTCGTTGGCCGGTAATGGCGGCGGGCTGGCGCCGCTGAGGGGGCTGCGCGCCGGCGGGCAGCGGAGCCGAGCTCGGGGCGCCGCCAGCTCCCGCCGCCCTTCTCTCTGCTTCTGCGGGATGTGCCGGGACCTGCCCCCGGGGCGGCGGGCGCCGATCGCCGCCGCTGCGACCAGGTGAGGAGGCGCCGGGAGCGGCCCGTGCCGCCGCCCCAGGCCGCGCCATGCCCGGCGCCGCTGGCGGCTGCCGTCCCGCTAGGGGCCGGGGCGCCGAACGAGGTGGAGCCGGGGCGGGGCCGGCGGCGGGGGCCGGGTTCGGCCGCTCGCGGGGTCTCGGCGGGCCCGGCCGGCGGCCCGGAGTGCCGGCGGCCGGGCGGTGCTGCCGGCTGTCACTTGGCTCGGCCTCTGCTGGCGCCGCCGCCGGGCTCCGACGTCCTCTGCTTTACCCGTCTTATCCGTTAAGTCTCTCTCTCCTTCTTCTTCTAGTTTTAATTTGTTTTCTACTGCTTATTGTATCCGGGGGTAGCGGAGTAAGGGAGAGGGTAGGGGAGCTCCAGTTTCACTGTTGTCTTTTCGCCTTCTATGGGAAAACCGCCGAAACCGAGTTTGTCTGTGCAGCTCTGCTGGCTCCGGCTCTCTGTCCGCCTCCCGGGCTGCTTCCCGAGCCTGGGCCGTGCCGGGCGGGCCGGGCAGAGCACGGCTGGCCCCCGCTCCCCTCGGAAACCGCCCCACTCTACTGGGTTAGGCTGGTGGCGGCGCTTTTAAAGTTTAAATGTACGCTCTGCTTGTGCCTGTGCTGTGGGCTTCCTGCCCTTGGACTGGGGCTTGCTGGGCTGGGGGAAGAGGACCGGGAATCGCTCCGCGTCTGCCCGCTGAAGTGCTTCTTACATCCCCGGGTAACATCTGCCCCAAGTGTTTTCTGACTTCATTGGTGCCATTCATTTTGGGTGTTGTTAGCATAAAGGTTTTTATACAAGTATAGGCTGTGGTTTTTTTTCTGTGGATGCAGTTTTCTGTGATATAATGCCTACTGTTGATGTAGTTTTTCTGGAATAGTTTATCTCTTTCTGTCTTTGGATATAAGCTGTATCTCAGCAACCAAGTGTCTCCTGGCACATTGTATATGTATGTGCATGTAGAGATTTATGTGTCAAATAGCTTCATTGTGTAGATGAACGCTCCAGTGTCTTGCACTTGAAAACTTACAACTTGACCAGTCAGTTCGGTGTTTTGGTCATCTTAAACTACTTCACAGGGCTACAGAGCATACAGGCTTGAAAACTCGTTCAAGAGCGTACTGTGACCAAAAGTGTAGTACTTGTGGGACAAACGTGTGTGGAGCTGTAGACTGTCGGGTGCTTGTTCATTGTATTGCATGTGAGCTCAAAATGTTCTGTCCGACTGTCTGCATGGACAGGCTAAGTAATATGAACTGCTCGCTCTTTCGTATAGTTCTGGTTGCTACAACAGTTTCATTAGGTAATGCTTTAGATAATGAAATGCAACTGAGGGAGTGGCCACACAAACACTGTAAACTGTTGAAGGCTTCAGTTTCTGAGAGTGACACTACCTTAAATGAAGGTATGCTGCATCCACTAAATAGAGCAACTTAATTTACATAGTAATGACACATTTCTACAAGAGGCCAGGGTACTGCAGAAGTTATATTGCTGATTGGTATAGATCTTCTGGTAGGCTCCGTAGGCTAGGTGTGGTGGCAACTGGAAGAACATGATTTTAAAACTATGAAATATTTTGTTTGCGTGGATTTGTTTTACTAAGCTTACTAAGCTTTGGTGCATAGCTTAAGTTTGCCACTGTAACACTGGGAAGACTTTACAGATATAACAGTCCCAATGTGGATGATGTCTCATGTCTTGAAATAACTTTATCAGCATTTTTTACCACCATAGTGAAAGCATCCCTTAAATGGATAAGAATCTAATCTTGGAATTGCCACTTCTACTCCAAAGGTTTTGTTGACTCGGGTATAATGAACTTTCTGCACCTCCTTGCGCCCCTCTACCAGACATACTGCTGGTTTCTGCTAAGAAAGTGATATATCAAACACACCTGTGGATAAAGTCATTGATGTAATTAGTCTTACTGCCTTTCCTGTGCCCAGATGAGGCTGTAGTCCTATTAACATCTTTAAAGTTAGGCGTGCGTTTCACATCGGGAGTGTTAGTGCACGTAGCACTAGATCTATTTTATATTGCTGTATCTATGGCAGTTAGGTGAAGCTGCATAACGTAAGGTGAGCGAGCATGATGTTCTGCTGCTGTTTGTCTTCCCCCACTTTGATTGGTTCTAGCTTTGACTGTGCAGCAACCTGATTTAGTTTGATAAACTGGTAGAAAACTAACCCAACAAAAAAAGAAAAAGTGAATAATTTTCTGCTGGGTTAGTGAGTTGAACTGGCTTGTGACGCAGTCAGATGAGCACTGCATCTATCACAGAGGAGTGGCAAGGTTGCTAGGGAAGGTAGGGAGGAATATATGCATTCCTTCATCACTGTTGAGTTGCTAAACCTGCTCAACTCTACCTTAGAAATTTATATTAGGAGTGAGACTTTTTTTTTTAAGTAGAGCAGCGCTGTTTGAACTGTGCTACTGATGTACTTAAAGTAATATAATTCATGCTATTCAAACCAATATAAGCTGTGTTAATATGAGAACGGGTATAGTGGTATAATAATGATAAGGGGTTTGGTAGTTTAGTGCAGAGAGAAAACTTTCACAGTACAGTTAAGTGGCTGGATCAGAATGTCTGAGTGTAAAATTTAGCCGTAGATGTAAGTGCTTGGAAGATATATGTGCATCATTGTGCTAATGCTATAATAGACTTTAATGGACTACTCGATTGAGAATAAAATTACTTGTATGCGTAAGCCTGAAACCTTTGTCAATATACCGGTGAAAGAATAGAGCAAATAAATTAACTAATCAGTTATACTAGGTCAATTGAAACTTACTGAATGTGAACAGAAATTCTGGCTGTGTTTTAGCTTCGTAAGAACACTCCTCACTGAGGGCAGAATTTTACACTAAGTCTGGTCTATGGCAAAAGAGTGTAAAAGTTTAAAAACCAGTTACGTTTTTCTCTGATATTTTCCAGTCATGCTAACATGATGTGTTATGTTTGCTAATAGCAAAATACATCGGGTGGAATTGTCATACTGAAAAAGAAAAGTCTGGATTTAGGGTTTAGGCACTTAAAGCATTTAATGGGATGGAATTATTTAAATATGAAAAAAATATTTTATTGCTGTTTTTAGCTTGTTCAATAAAAAGTCTTCTTGGCAGAGTCCTGGTACCAGTCTTTGTAATGCCAGGTCAGAGACAGTGCTGGTGGTCACTGTTCAGCTTGTCATGGGGCTTTGGGGTTTTTTTTGACATCTCATGTTGTTATTGAGACATTTTTCCGACGCTACTTCTGAATGCAATTTCATAGCAAAGGCATCAAACCTGAGAAAGTGACATTTGGAACATTTTCCCTGAAGTTTTCATGCACTTTATTCTGCTTTGAAAGAAAATAGTGATCAGTCTGCAGTTGACATGGCTGCAGATGAAGTTGCTGCTCTGCTCATATGTCCTTGGTATTGTTGAGAAGTTGAAGGCTGTTGTCTTAGACTTTCAAAATTGGCAGGTCTGGTTCTTGTACTTGGCTGAGAGGATTGCCTGTAAGTTCTATGAAGAATCCCTCACAGTAGAGTGTTCCTTGTGAGGTGAAGGATAGCAGATGCTGGTCTTTCAAAGACAGGACTTGTTGAAGAATTTGAGTATATTCTGCTGAATGATTTATTATGGACTGCAAGAACTGAAATCTTCTAATGTGCAGTTTCTAGTAACTGGAGATGGAACGAGTGAACTTTTGTTATGAAGGCCAAGGAAACAAATGCAGGAGTGTTTTATTTGTTTTTGAGACGAGGGTATGTCACTTATTTTCTTTTCTGTCATAAATGCAAAGATCTTGGAAATAAAAAAAAAAAAAACCAGAACTTCTGAATGGATTGGCAAACCCTCGTGTGCATCTCCCTAATAAATGGATGCATTCTCTGTGCCTTTGTACTCTGATTCCTTCATGAACAATGAATCAAGTTACGCTAGCTGTCACAACATTCATTTCAATAGATTTCCTCAGAGTACCTCCTAGCATGTGATGCAGCAGAATAAGGCATTCAATGCATTTTACTTTCAGTAAAACTGCTAATCCATTTTTTAGCGTCAGGTTTTTTTTCATCACTTTTACATCACTTGTGATGAAGCAGAGACACTTTTGCAAGTTGCCATGTCTTCTCATAGCAGAATTGTGTTGTAAATGTCCATCCTCAGTGTATAGTTGGAAAAAATCAGATTCAGTAATGTTTGATTTATAGAAAAATCTTCACTATAGTTTGGATGCAAATTTAGTAGCTGACTGATGACAGTGACTTAATCTTAGAGCTCATGAAACATATTCATATTTTTCTGCTATATTTTCTGACGTTTGATGGATGTATGACTGTTGATGTCATTTATCTTCCTAGTTAATGGTTAGAGGTAGTGACATGTGCTTTGAAGTTCTTTACTGGTTTTCTATCAGCCAGTGTGTGGTACATCTTGTTTGCTCTTTTCTTTTTTTTTTTTTTTAACTACCTTAATATCCCTAAAAGCTTTTTTATGTTTTTCCAGCTAAAGACAGATCAAATTTTATTGGTATATTTCTTTTACTTTTGAAGTGTTTTTTTGTTTTTATTATTTTCCAAAGTCATAATGATTAGAATGTGTGAGTTCTTCTGGTATATTTACTGTTTGCACTACAACACAGAATGCTGAATATTATCTAAAATTTTATTCATTCAGAGCAGCTAACATTCACAAACTCCTTGGGCATTGTTGGTGTTTGTTTCTTCCAGCTTTTTCTTGTATCAACTTTACCTAATTGTGTCCATCGTCATTACATATAGCCTTGCTCATGGGGTGCAGTGCAATCTGGACCGGTAAAATATTTCTAAGTCGAATAGTGTTAGCAGCCAGACAGATTAAATACCAGCAAAACAGCCTATAAAGGCACTCTGAATAGTTTGAACCCATTGACTCTTTAGGTCAGCACCACTTAAAAATCATGAGAAGAAAAATGCCCAGCTTTGTAGCAGAAATCATTTTGGAGGAGCAAAGCAAAGATTACAGACTTGAGATAATATGGTGGAGAAGTGTTAAGATGAAGTTTGTGTCCATGAAGCATTGTGCAGCTGGAGTTGCACTTGGATTTTGAATATTAACTTCCTTTCAGAACCTTTGCCCCTGAAATACATTTCATTTGAAGGTTTATTATATAGATGAGTATTGAAAGAAGGTGGGGGGAGGACCCATCTTATTCTGCAGAGGTGGCTATAGATTCTGGAGATGTGGCGCTTTTTTGACAAAAATGTCATGCATTTGTTTGATGTGCTGGAACTTGTCCTCAGTCCTGAGGAAGGTCAGTAAATCACCTGCATCTAATTGCTTTGATAAGCAAAGTTTTCTCAAAATGTGTTGAGACCAAATAAAAAAAGTATGTTACTCTTGTATCAAAAAACATTTTAAAAGCCCATAAACATAACCAAAAAAAGTCTTAGAACAATGTATTATGGATATTTTTAGTTCCCATTTAAATGGGATAATGCAATATGGTAAAAGCTTGGATTCCAGAAAAATGAGTAGGTAAAGGTATTTGTATTCCAGACTGAAGTATATCATCATAAATTGTATTCTGTGGTATTCGAGGAGACATGGAGAGTGTTTCTGGCATCTTTAAATAGAAATTCCATCACTTTCAGTGGGCTGGCTCAGAAAAATAGTTTGCTCGACTAGGTCTGATTGTGTCTGTCCACCTGTGTGTGTCTATTATTCCCAGTAATGCAGAACTGTAGCTGCACAGACAGGAGCTCCAGAGGGTCTTTAGGATTCAGAAGTCAACTTTCAATTATTTGTACATGGAAACTTAAAATATTTTTGTAAACAGGAAAAAACATCCCTAAAACCTTTTATTTTGTCTCTGTGCCCGTTTCCCCAATGGACAAGTTGTCTGCGCTGTGCAAGGTGTGGGTGCAGTGGGACACACTGGAGCACGGTGTACAGACTCCCATGGTGCCCTTGAGCTCCAGCGGTATCGCCACTGGTAAGAAGAAGGTGATGGGAATGGTTCTCATTTTCCCCAGTCCCACTCACTGTCCTCGAGGTAAAGGCAATAGCAGCTTCAAGCATTTGCTCTTGGGGAATAACTGTAGGTTATGATACATGACAGCCGCTAGTATAGGACTGGGACTGATCCGGCTGTTCCCCGATTCTTCCATTCCTTTTCATTCTGCTTGCACGGAGGTTGTAGCTTCTGTTACGACATAGCTAAAACTAATAAAGCAAAAAGAACAAAAAAAGCTACTTTCAGACCTTACCAGATTCCCAGTCCGCTTTGCTATACCACAGAATCCCATTGACTTTCTGCCTGAATAAGGCAAGAGAGATCAAGGCATAAAGAAAGGAAAAGATGGCTTCTTTTATTGGCACTGCTGCCTTATTGTAGCTTAAACTGTGTGAGGTGCTGGCCTCATGCACTGTATACCCAGTTTGTAGCAAAACCTGCCACTTCGTGGATTAAACATTTAAGAATATCCCATGGAAGTCAATATTAAATTTGTTTCTTTCCCTACTCTTAGCAAAGCTTCATCTTTTCTTTTGTGGTATCCCTTTTGTGCAATATCCCTTGTGTTCTTATAAGAAACAAAGTCTTGAGGAATACTGTTCCCTATGCATACTGGGTTTTGGGTTTTTTTTTTTTTTTGCATAACCACTAAATGTTAGTGAAAATAGCAGTGGGCGATCTCTTGCTCACATTCTCTGCCTTCTCTGAATCTGTATGATTCAGTTTCCTCTCCTGTTTCCTTGTTTCAGTGCCATGACTTCTGAATTTCCTTTTTCCTTTTCTTATCAAGGTTGTGCTAGTAAGAAAAAAAATCATACTGAGGGTGCTTGGAAAACTTTACAATTGGACCAATATACCAGTTTCTTTTCTTCCTTTTTGCTGTTCCGTGTTGATTCTTCAAAAGTTCATTCAATTTTTGTCTCCTTGTCTTTCTCCATTCTCTTTCTTTTTTTATCCTGCTTCTCTCACTACTTTTCTTTCTCTTCTCCCAGCCCTGTTTTTAATCTCTTCACATTTTTGTGTACCTTTGCTAAGCATATTCTACTTTCATATCTCCTGCTCCTTTCAAAATGCTGTCCTCTTACCATGTTGACTTGTTATTTTGTTATCTGTTGCACCGTTCAATGCCATCCTTGGTATGTTTGGTACTAAATTTAGTGCTCGTTTCTCATCTTTTTTATTTGGCAGTGTTTTTCTCTTAGTTTCCATTTCCTTCTTTCTGGTGTCTTCTCATGCGCTTTCTGGTCTGTCAGTCCTTTTCAGTGTCTTCCCATAGGAACAGTGTTTATGGAAGGCGGGTGGTTGTCCCAGTTTCTTCCAGGAGTTTGGAGTATATCCTTTTCTTGGTAGTTTACACTTAGGTCCTCATCTGCAGCAGTTCTGCTGTGCCTTCTCTTGTGTACTTTTTTTTTTGTCTTGCACAAATGAGTAGAGAATGAGAAGGGCATTTGACGTGGGATTGAAATGTGAGAACACAATGGTGTTTGTATTTTAACTGTTCACCCAAGACGAGGCTTGGCAAACCAACCTTTAATGAACCTGTGTAGGATGTCTGTGTCTACTGGTGAACAACCAAATAACCAGGAGATCAGTTCTGCTGATTCTGCAGTCTTCCCCCTTTTTTCTCCAAACTTTTAAGATCCTCAAAGCCTTATCCAACCTGCAGATAACCTTTTGTCATCACTGCTATCTCCTCAGAAGTTCTTTGGCATTTCATCTGTTGAGCTGCTTTTTGTCCCCCCCTTCCTTTAAGCTCTGTATTAAATAGTGATGGATTATTTAGTTTAGCAAAAAACCCCAACTTTTGAAGCAGTCATCTCAGAATGTAATTTTTACAATGTGTTTCTACTTAAAGTTTTTCGTGCAACATTGAGACAACTTGTGTTGATGTAAAACATGTTTTCAAATATAATTTAAACTTCCTTTCCATAAATTTTAGTATTATTTTCTAGTCAGTATTAATTTCAGTGTATTTTAGTGGTTAACTGGTCCCCTACCCTGCATGCAAATCCTTTAAATAGACATGGCAACTATGTCTTGATTTATTTCTTTTTTGTCCCCTACCCCCTAGCTGTACTCTTGATAGCATTAAAGTGTCTTCTCTGTCTGGTTTAACTTCTTGCAGAGACAGGGTATTGAATTATACAAGTATTTGTTTTTTGTAGGGTGCTGCTCATTGATGTAAGCTGTAACAATACAAAGAAGTTATTCTGTCAATCTGTAGGAATTCAAAGGTTGGTGGGAATCAACATGATTTGTAGGTAGGTTTTGAAAAGCTGATAAATTTATCCGACCCTTCCAAAGGAGGGGGAGAGGGACATCTAACACCCAAGCCCTCATAGTTACGAAGATTGTATTGTGACTGAAAGCTACTGGAGTGTTGGCTTCCTGAAACTGTAGACAGCTCCAGAATTCTCTGTTCTTACATGTCTTTTTTTCAAACAGCAGCAACCTGAATTAAGCAAAACTGCTTAGTATGTCTCAGCTGGCTGCACTGAAGACAGTAAGAGTTATATTGTACACTTGGAGCCGTCATGGCAGGTACTCTTTAGGAGAAATACAGCAGGATGCTTTGTGATTACTTCCCAGCTTGTAAGAAAGGATTGAACCAAGGCATTGAGACAGAATTATTGACCATTAGTGATCATCAGCAAACATCTGAGTTATTAGTAGAACTAAGGTGTTCTCAAAAGTGTGTTCACTGTTTGTCTGACTTGTATTTTGTTCAGTTCGGGTAAAGGACTAACAGCTTTTACTTGAGTGTCAGGATGAAAGGTATAACAAGCAATTTCAAACTTTTTTAATTAATCTGGTACTTTTCTTAGAGAGTTAAGGCATACATAGAGTATATTACAATACTACATTCACAGGGGCATCATAAAATAAACTGTATAGATTTATCTGTGTATAATAACAATTCTAGTCCCTGACTAAGTTTTCCTATCTATACCAGTAATTCTAATGATAAGAATAAATCCCAAGCAATTGCATGAAGAGGGATACTTAATCCCTTAAGAAATGGTTGCTTGTCCAGAAGCTCTCTTATGCTAAGTTTACATATTGAGTAGGTTTTGTTATGTTTATGTTTGGGCAAGAAACTGGTAATAGTATGATATGACATTTCCAGCAGCTCTCAAAATTGGTTCTTTATGGAAAATTCCCCCATTTTTATTAATATTTGCTTTCTACTTTTCTAGCACGACAGCTCTTTGCTCCAGTGATGGAGAAGATCACTTAGATGATTTCCAGGGCAGGGCGGTGTTATGATTTACAGGATGAATGATGTGAGGCACAAAGCTGCGGTTCTGCATGAATGAGCTCTGCAGCACCTGTCCTAGAAGCAGAATTTTCTAACTTCACTTGGCTCGCTGCCCATAACTAGATGCCTAAAAACCAAAACAAAACACCCCCCGCTTCTTTCTAGAATTTCTGCATTACCGAAGACTTCACTAATGTGTCTGTATGTGTGTGTTTCTGTACCTACATATATAAGCTCACATACCTTTTCCACACTCTTTCTAACATTTATTTGGATTCTTTAAAGAAAGGCAGAACTAGAGGTCTTTTGCAGACCTGTGTTTTTTATTATTGATAATCTTTCTTGGGGCATAAGAACAGTTTTGTGGGATAACTTACTGCCATAAATACAAGCTGTATGACTGAATGTGAGGAGCAAACTTCACTGTTGATCACTGTGAGTATCCTTAAAACCATATATGATAAAAATCCTTGTCACAAAATATACAGGCAATGATCTGTTCCAGTAAGTAGTACACAGTGTTAATTTTGTGGGATGTTCGGTCACCTTTTATCAGAAGAATGACCTTTGAATATTTGAATGCCCTTTTATGTGGCACACTGTGTAGGGAAGTGAAAGCAAAAGAAATTCTCAGAAACCAAGAAAATAAGAAAAAATTATATCTGGGAGTGCATGAGAGAAGAGAGAGGAAAATGTGCCTTTATGACTCTTTCAGAGGTCCAGAACTTCCTGTATGAATTCTGTGGTCACCTAATTTTTTCTTTCCATAACAGAAATGTCCTCAGTCTGTTGTAAAGACAGCTCAGTAAGCACGTGTCACCAGATAGGAGGTGCTTGGTGAGAGGGTAGCAGCAGTACTGACTAATCAGAGTTCCTGTTGGCTGTATGAGCTCCTCTTAGATCTGTTAAACTTTATTTTTTTCTTATATAGCACTTCTTTAAAGTCTGTTACTGATTTACCTATGACAGCCCATCTTTTGCAATGAAAGTAATGGGAAATAACTATTTGCATAAATTACCTGCCTTTTCTTTTAAAAATGATCTTTCCTGATTGAGTAGCTTTTTTTAATTTTTCCTTTATTAAAAACTCCTCTGGTGATAGTGGCTGCCTGGTTTGTTACTCAGAGGGGTTCATGCTTGTTTAGATTCACTGTGAGTCTTGCCTTTGAAGTTCACAGGAAAACAATGGCAGCTCCAGTCTTGTCTTTTTTTTTCCCTGGCTGTAGTGTCCTGCTGCACAGTTCTGTTCTGCCTTTTCCTTTAACAGAGACAGGTGAAACATTCGTCTGTCACTGGCGGAATTAGGTATTTTCACCAAACCTTTATACGTTCAAGCCAGGTAGCGCTGCCTCTGTTACCCCGTTGTATGCGGTATTTCAGTATGGTCATCTTCAGACTTGCTGGAATACTGTGATCTAAATTGCATGACCTCTGGGTTTCCTTTTATCAAGTTCACTCTTCTTTGTAGCAAATAAAACAAGAATAGAAGTAAACCCCTCTTTGTCCACAGAATTACATGGTTTCTGAACAACTACAAGCTGTAAATGCATTTGTGATTTGGTGCTGATTTTCTGATTTTGTTCATGATGTGAATTTGAAATCATCCTATGAGGTGAACATTCATCATAGTGATCAAGATCATGTTCTCTTTAGCATAAGGTACATTTGTTCTTACTTTATACCTCTTTGATTCTTATGTGAGTATTTTTTTGGTAGATAAATTGACATGATGTGGAGCAACAAGTCAAATGAGGTGCCTCTACAAAATCCGAGGCATAACCAAAACAAGGATTCTGCCAGAGGTATGGATTTTTTCTGTTTTTTGCCTTGTTTTGGAAGATGTTTTATCATGAGTTGTTGGGGAGTTTTTATAGAAAGCATTCTCCTGCCTCAATTTGGAAGCTAAGACCATGTGTTATATGGCTTCCTTTCTGCAGAGATAGCAGTTTCGTACTCTGATCTGCAGAGTATTTGCTGATTTGCATTAGGAATTGCCAGCCTATGCTATGGTTGCCAAGATGGCACAGAGACAGTTTTTTTTTTTTTTTAATGCTGTAGAGGAGGAGCAATGCAGGAACAGAAATTGGGGACTCTTGAAAGAAGTGCCTGAGGGGCAGTTGCTCCTGACTCTTGCTCAATTCCAAAGTGGTGAAGAGCTAAAGACCCTTGAATAACAGCAGTACATCACCACTAAGATGCCTTGCAGCACTTTTGTCTCCCTAAACTGGAGAAATCCTGTTAACTTTTTACTGTCATGGTTACTCTGTAATTTAGGAAAGGAGGGGGCAAGAAAAGAAAAATTACAGTACATCCCCAAAAGGAAGAAAGCTCTAGTCTGTAGGGCAACTGAGTTGCGTGTTAAGTCTGTGGTTCAAGATCAGTCTTATGATCTCCACTATGACAAAACTGGACTCCAGAAGTTATTTTAAAACTAGAGATAGATTATTATTTTACCTGTAAGAGGACATTATTGCTGATTGTTTCCTGCGATATGTTCAGTTTCTTTTAAAATTATGTACCTTGTGAAACTGAGGTGTTCTGTAGACATGAAGCACCATCTCTTGAAGTCAAAGCAAAGCTGTTTCTGTGTTACTTCCTTAACCCTCTTCCTTTGTGTTGTTGCATCTTACCTGAAATTAATATGGCAGTTTTTTTACTATAAGGAAAAGATTTTTTTAAACTCTCTAATACTACTACTCTCCATGGTTCTGACACGCGTTAAGGTTATGTAAAGCATTAGGTTAGAAGGAAACCATTAGAAACCAAAAGAAGAGGGGAGCTGAGGAAATATTTTTAGAGGAAAATACTACTGCATCCTACTGAACGGGATTGCGTATAGAGCACATGCTATCTGTTTAGATTAAAAGGCTGAAGTTCATTAGTGCCTCCTGCTTGTTCTTCACAAACATTGCTTCTATTTTGCTTGTAGGGTGTACAGTTCAAAAAGATTACTATTCAAAATTCATGTGTTCAAAGCTTAGTTTTTGTGTAGAGTCTTTCAGTGACCATGTATTCATGCTTAGTTTACTGAAGACAAAAATGAAAGGAGGGGGGAAAAAAAAAGTCGTTAAACTATAGTGTAATGGAAGAGTGTAAGATATTTGTGTTGCAGTAGATAGCCAGCTTTATTTTATCTTCTAAACATCTTCTAGAATGTATGGTAGATTTGATTTTAAGTGTAATAATGCATTCAACCTAACTTAGTGAACTCATTAAATTTTACATTAAATACTTTATTGCTCTGTTAAGATGAGTCTTGACTGATAACAGCCTCTCATAGAGGAGATTTACAGGCTGGAATTGAGTCATTAAAAGAGCTTGATTAGTGAGCCCATGAAAATTGTTTTGAAGCAACATTTTATTTCATTGTTCTCCATGTACTAATGAGAAATTTATTTCTTTTTTTTCTGCCCTGTAAGATCTAACTGCAGCATGGGCTACTTTTTCTCAGACTAAGGCTGCTGTAAGTACTGATTTTTTCTTCTTTTTTTTTTTTCCCCTCCAAGTCAGTTAATGGCTACAAAAGGTTTAACCAAAGTATTATTTTGCTCAGTGATTGTCTGTTAAACAAGTTGAAAATAGGGCAAGCAGTTGGAGTACATGCATGTTGAACATTGTTGTATCTTGGAAAAAGTTTTCCACACACAGTAGAAGAAAGTTTTGCCACAGCAAGCTTAGTCTTGAGTATAGTAATACCTGCTAAGTCTTGAGTGTAATATTACCTTTCTATTTAAGAAAGTGGTGACTTATCATTTTTCTGAAAACTTGAAAAAATAGCTCTCCCCTGCTTACCCAAACCAGTCAGAAATGGGGACACCACCAGTGTATTTCATAATTTTCCATCTTTGAGCATTGGAATTAGTGTCTTTCTGTGGGAACTTAACTTAGGTGCTTAAGATATCACACTAGTTTCTAAAACCTGGCTTCAGTGAAGCCAAACAGCTTGGGTTTTCAGGGAATTCAGCTCTTTCCCATAGCCTTGTCCCTCTCTTTTTTAATAGCTGAGCATCAGTGTGGGGTTTTACATGTGGAATCTTGTATCATGCTCCATTTTGAATAGGGTATTATAGAATTTATTCCAAGTGGAATTAATATTTCATTCAGGCCAAGCATTAAGACTCTGAATGGCACGTTGCTATTAATTTTTTCACAACAGTGTACTTATGGAAACAAAACTATGCAACAAAACCTGATTTAGATAATCTTTTTAAACAAAACTTAATAATCTGACATAGTTTCTGGCCATAAGGCTGTACAGTTTTGCAGCATCAGCCTTGTGAAGTTGCTTTTGCCTGCAGTTTTATTCTTTATGAAAATGAGGAAAAATTTGTAATGTTAGGGGGGGAAAAAATGTATCTTAAAAATTGAAAACAATATTCTAATTTGCATTATCTTCAAATTCTAGCTACGTCATATAGAGAACAAATTGGAAATAGCTCCCACCAGCACGGCTGTATTTGATTCTGTCATGGATGCCAAGAAGCCCTCTGCTAGTGCTAGCAGGAAAATAAGCAGAAAGGGTATGTATTATTGAGGACATAGTATGTGGCAGGGTAAAGCCACTGCATTCTGGGAAAACTTGATTTCTCCTCCCTGCTCCCAAGTTGTCTCCTGCTGATGATCTTTGTTCATGAAACTCTAATTGCCCAGGAGAAACTAATGTTTTCTTCCCTTAGCTTAGGAAAGAAAGTGTGCTATCATAGTCACCTGGCTAGAGGGAGTGACAGGACTTTCCCCACACTGTGAGTGAGCAGTGCTTATCCCCTTCTGATACCATGTTTTGGGGGGGGGGGGTTTGGATAACAATTGTATATGCCTATGGATTAGCTGTTTATATTTTTTAAATGTTTGTCAACTGTTATACCCTAATAGAATGCTAAATCTGATGCTTCCTTTACTTCATTTAAGGAGAGCATTTGCTTATAAGAAATAAGCCCTCATTTTAAATACTAGCTATTTAGAGCATTCTGGTAGTGTGGCACTGGAGAAGAACAGACAGATCGACCTCTAGTGGCAACACAATCAACTTTCACAGATTTAATTACTTATAATTAATGTTTAAGCATTATTACCTCTCTCTTTAAATATGATCATGGCTTCTTTAAATATGATCATTGCTCCACCTTGCTCAAGCTTACCACCTTGCTCCTAGTTGTTGAAATCAGCTTATTGAAAAAGAGAGGGAGTACTTTAAATGCTATTTTGGAGTGCTGCTTGAACCCAAGAAAAACTGTGTTCTTAATCGTTTAGCCCCAAGAGCTTTCTCTTTCTGGAGAGATAGGTACATAGAGGATTCTTTGGTTTCTGCTTCAGCTTCCCAGTCCTCCAGCCAAAACAAATCAAGCAAGGAGAAGTCCTCACGCAGCCCTCTTCGAGCAACCACTCTTGAAAGCAATGTGAAAAAAAGCAATCGTGTGGAGTTTCGTGAACCATTGGCTTCATACAGGTTAGTGCTGGGACAGCTGACTATTAAAGAGAAATATGCTAAGATCAGAATTAAGCTAATAGTAATGTTTTTGACAACTCCTCAAAAATTTATTTGCTTCCTCCCCTCACCCACCCACATGAGCAGCACATAGTGTTGGACAAAAGTGTCTTCCTTTTTTAAAAAAAGTTACAAATTTATTTTTTGTTGAGTGAATAAGAGTTTAAAGTCAAATGTGTTGAAATGGGGCCAGATCATCAAGTTGATGTGGCTGTGGCCTCAGTGGCCCGATAGGTTTGATAGGTATTTAGTTTCAGTAATAAGGACCAAAATTTCCTCTTTGTCTCATTAGTTTGTTTCATTAGTTCTTCAGCACATGTTCCCAAATGTATTACCATAGGACAGTGTAGAGCAAGAACATCTAGTACTAAAGATGCATTCAGTTTTTGCGTGTGTGAGAAACCCAAATAAGAACAGCTGTATCAAGGAGAAAAAGTGGCACAGAATATTGCAGGCCGCAGAACGAGGTGGGGTGTGATGAATGAAGGAAAATACAGAAAGCCTGTTTTTCCTAGCCTACCTAAAGTACTGTACTGAATATAAGATGCCTCAAATATTCCCTTGCCCAGGGAAGTGGTTGAGTCACCATCCCTGGAGGTATTTAAAGGACGTTTGGATGAGGTGCTTAGGGACATGGTATAGTGGTGGTCTTGGTAGTGTTAGGTTTACAGTTGGACTCGATGATCTTAAAGGTCTTTTCCAACCTATACGATTCTGTGATTCTGTGAAATACTTTCAAAAAGAAAGAGATGCTGCAGCAGAAATAAACTATTTATAACTTGCTGTAATATCAGAGCCTAGAAGACTTTTACTGTAACTTCTTCAATTCCTTGCGTTTTGTAAGCAGTGCGCGTTCTTTGCACAGGCCTTATCCCTGGTGAATAGCTTGGTTGGGTTGATAATAGTTTTTTATTGGATTCTAACATGTACTTTGCATTCTTTTCTAAATGTTCTCCCAGTGAAGTCAGATTGCTGTTGATGGATTAGAGCAGAGTTGGGACAGTAGTATTTTTTTTTAATTCCACTACATCTCTATTAATAATTGTTATCCTAACATCTAAGTTTTGGTCTCCTTTTCCACTTCTCATGTCAGCTGTGAGGTTCTTCTCCTTCCTTGTTGCATGAGAGGCTGATTTGGATCAGTTGTCTAATCTTGGGTCCGTTTTGTTAATTGAACAGCTCTGTTGTCTACCCTCTCTGGAATAACTTACTTACATCAGTTATTTGTTTTAAAAACATGTAGTAAATTTAACAGACTTCAGGGAAAAGAAGAAAATGAGAGCAGCTAAACTCATGCCATTATATTAAGTTGAAAAGAATAGCTTTCTTGCAGTAAGAAGACTGTGGCATTGGGGGGGATTAATTCGGGGATTAACATCAGAGCTGCTACATTAACACATTACTCCTTCTCTGAGAACAGCCTGTAGCCTATGCTTAAAGTATGCATAGGAAAACAAAAAACAGAATAAGGGATAGAACAATCAATGTGTGTGTGTATGTGTATATGTATACTTTGGTGAAATTCTGTGCGATTAAACAATTCAACTTTTATATTGATTGGTAATGATTACTACACTTCATGACAGAAGAGTGCTACTAAAGAAAGAGAGGTAGACAATTTCACAAGTACAGTGTTATGACCTGGCTTAAATGAATTCTGTAAACATGCTCACTGAAGAAGCAAGCCAGCTAGCTTAGGTGCCAGATTTTCACATCTTCAGCCCCTCATCGGTAAAAATATTAAATACTTTTTGTCCTAACAACCTATGTACCATGACTCTATTCAAAGGTGGAGTCTGTTTTTTCTGTGGAAAAAAATGCTGAGATATCCTTAGTTTGTTGAACTCCTGAGCTCTCAGTAAGCTTTACATTTGTTGCAGTATAGCCAGTTCGCTCTGAAGTTCTTGACAGGGGCTTGCCTTTTTAATGCTCAAATCCAGGGCAGGGGGTTTTGGTGCAATTTTTTTTTTTTTTTTTTTTTCACTGCCAATGAATATGCTCTTCAGGAACTGTGCATGTGTGCATTGCTTTGTTTTAGAGACATATATTAATGATGCTTCTCATTTAAGTTTTACATGTGTTTTTTACTTAAAGCTTTTTTTAAAAATTGAAGGGTGACATTATTGCTTGCTTATTTTTCTACATGCCCTAATTTCAGCTCCTCAACTTTTTCTGTAGTCCTGTTCAGCTAGAGAGGGCAGAAAATTAAATTGTAAACAGAAACCTCTTCCGGTTTCCTCAGACTTGCACTATTAAATGTATGGTGATCAAACTTTAAAAGATCTTGCCTTTAAAGTGGAGACAAGGTATAGGAAGTCATTCTTTTAGTTAATGAACATGCTGATTTCTAGGTTGGAAGGTCCTACAGTTGTATTTCTGATGGTGACTTTCTTTTTCCTTCTGTTACATCAGGGATACGTATAGTCCTCTGTCTTATCACAGTTCTAACCAACTTGAGGCCAAGCAACTGCTCTCTAGTTTGGACCTCAGTGAAGCAGAAGGGAAGACTGAAATATCAGGCCATATTATACATGACCAAGATGAACGGGATCTACACAGCAGAGATTTTGAAAGCCCATGTTCTTCTGCTGCAGATGAGACTGTTGTTAGGTATTTGAATGACCGACCAGCAATTGATGCCTTGCAGAATAATGAGGCATTTCTTAAGGTTGCAACACCTCCAAGACTGGAAGAGGAAAAAACTAGTGGCACCAGAGGAGATGAGAGTAGCACTAAAACTCCTCAGAGTAACACATCCCTGGACAGTGAACTGAAAGTGTCTTCCCCTTCTGCCACAAGCACTTCTAGTGCTCATAGGCTGGAAATCTTGAAACGGCGGCAGCATGATGCTAAGTTGGAGAAGCTGAAGGAGCGGATTCGAAAGCAGTGGGAGCATTCTGAAGAGCTAGGTGGCAGAGGGCAGCACTCGGGATATGCTGAACAACCTGTTGTGGTTGCAAACGTGGAGAATGCAGTGACTCCCAAAGTCAGGAAAGTGGCAGCTGCACCTGCTGCTCCATCATACAGAGGTACGGAGATGCAGAATCTCTTCGTGTTGGTTATATGTGAAGGAGCGGAGTTCAGTTCATTGAGCAACATGTCAAAGCATGGACATGACTCGTGTTTGGACAATACAGGAGTGGATACCATGGTTTGATCACAGATATGGACAAGAAAGAAAATACATTCTTGCCAATTTAGAGAATTGTGGATTCTTTTGAAATTTTTCCTGTCTCTTCTTACAAATTAATATAAAAAAAGAAGCTCACTGAATTAGTGTTTGGTTTTATTTTCATATTTTTTATGGTCCCAGAGGTTAGTAACATTGTATTGATTGAGAAAGCATTTTACATTTTTAATAATCTTTTCTTCATCCAGTCTGCTGCTTTTTCAACTGTGAGCAAGCGGCAGACTGGTGTATTGCTTTCTTCTAATTTAGCATTAGAAATTCAAGTAGTTCCTTTCTTGCTTGGCAGTTTCCCACCCCTTCCACCCTGAAAAAAGCTTTATTTACATTTTATGTGGTTGTTTTAAACTCTTAAATTGTTTACTTTCAGGTTTCAATCCTTCTGAAACAAAGATTCGCACTCCAGATGGAAAGATCTGGCATGAGGAAGAATTTCACATTAGTCGGGAGCTGTATAGAGATATAGCACGCCACTTAACAGGTGAGATACAAACTGAATGGAGTCAGCCACACAACCTTCTCTAAGAGGCGGACCAATTTATTTTGTACAAGTCTACAAAGTTGTGGAAACAAAAAATTGAAGCATTGAGTGTTAAATATATTGGACTTCTCTCCACAGGAGGAGTAACTTGTTGAACACTAAAACGGGGAAAAAGAAGTCCTTCTCCCCATTCTCTCGCTAAAATACTTTTAATAGAAAATCAATACTGAAAAGAATCAAATTATGGCTTTTCTTTGAAACAGGAATTTTTAAAAAAGACTTAATTAGAACAATTTTTGTTTAATTTTGTAACTTCTTTGTACATGTTTGTGTGAATGAATGCAACTTCCTGTTTAGAAGGACAAAAACAAACCACTTTTTGGTTTTGATGAAACCTATATTATCTCATGGGAACAATTTTGATCCCCCCCCCCCCCCCCCCCTTTAACACCATTAAAGTGATTTGTGCACTGTATGTTGAAGCCTGAATTCTACTTCCTTCAGTATGGTGTTAATAAATTTTCAGTCCCGAAGCTGCTTTGGGAATTGTTAGTGGTTTAGTTGGAATGTATAGGTAGCTAAATGGGAGATGGGGGGCATCTGCTGTGGAAAGTCTCTGGGAATACTTATTTAAAATGCAGCAGGTAGCCTGCAGTAAAAGGGGTATGCCTTCAGATGTGTGTGGTGGAGGTGAGATTATATGGCATTAGGTTGGTTTAATATCTCTGAACTTGTAGAACTTTATTGCTTTATATCAGCATAATCCAACTCTTGAAATTCTTGGAGAAATTTATGTCCCAGAGGTTTGTACACAAGGACTTTTTTAGAGGTCTTCCCTGGATTCCCTGAGGAGTGGGAGAACAGGTAGACTAGAAGAAGGTTTGAGAAACCTTTTAAATAATTTAGATTTTAATTCCTCTACAACTCTTTTACCTTCATTATTGTAAGGCTTGGATAGGATATGGGAGGGGAGACTATGTAACTTTGCAGTGGTAAATTAACAGAACGTTACCTTTGGGGTTTATCCACGTGAAGGTGTAGGAGAGAATGTTGAATGCTAAAAGCTTAGAAAACTGCTATTCATTCCTCTTTGCTTAATGGTCTTTTGAAAAACATTAAATATAGTTGTTGCAAAATGGCAACACAGGAAAAAAGGTGTATTTTAAGTGGTGAACTCATTTAGCAACACAATATTCTGATGCTTAAAAATATGAGCAAAGATTATTAAAAAAATGCTCTATATTGGCTTGACAGTTACGCTGCTAAAAGACCAAAACTGTAATAGATGCTTTATGGGGGAGGGGGAAGAGATCAGATGAATAAAAGGGGAATGGAAGATAAAATCCCCTGAGAACCTCTACTTTTGCAGCTTAAGGGTTTGCTTATTACATATTAAAAATAATTTTTCTCATTGGTCAAAACATATTTAAGACTGGAGGAAATGTGATGATATTGCAAACCTCTTTGTATGCTGATAGTATATTGGCTGATATGAAAATTATTAGATTCTTTTACTTGTACAGCTTGACAAGACACTGAGGAATTTTTCTGGAATAATTAAAAAAAAAAGTTCAGAAAGGACAGCGGCTGCTTTTCAATAAAATTGTTTTGCAGATACTCTTCAGCATCAGTCCATGCATTTAATGCTAAATCTCTGAAGACTTTTCATCTATGCTAGCATTTTTTTTTTTTTTTTTTTTTTTAGTTTTGACAAGCATAATATCAATGATTCATGAGGTCTCTACAGAAATCCAAATTTTTGAAAAGTTTCATTGAAGAGGTCCAGTTAAAAAGGCATTTTGATCATGTGTTCAGTGGGCTTCTGTCTACAAAAGGACAGAGCCGTGTGTATGTTCAGCCATACACCTGTCCTGATGCCCTGCGTAGAACAGCTGTCGTGGAACGTGTCTCCTTTCTGACCTGAAAGGATTATATTGAATAGCTGATTCCAAGTAATCAAATGCTGGTGCTGCACATAATATATACTCTTAAATGTATTTTTAGGTTGTCAGATTATCTATTCATGTGTTAATTCTGTATTAAAGTTACAGCATGTGGAGTTTTGGGTGTGTACAGTCAGTTGTATCAAAACTGTTCCATGCTCTCTAGTGCTAAAATAAGCTATAAGATCTCTAATATCTACAGAAGCATTGTTCTTTCCTGCAATGAGGTTTTTACATGTAAGTGTAGACCATACAGAATGTCTTTATCTTGGTTTAGCAGTTAGGCTAAAGGATAGTGTATGGACCCCAAGCTTCCAGTAATTCTGTCTTAAAGACGTTCAGGATTGGCTTTACTAGAACAAAATCACTGTAATATGAATAGAGTGAGTGGGAAGCGGCCTGCAGATTCCTGGTATCAGGAAGGAACTGTTTGTCACTGAAAGAGGTGAGGCAAGCTGGATCTGCAAATGCAGTCACTGAGGCCTCTGGTACTTGATGCATTGATTCTGTCTTCCCTGCGCTTGTTGTCAGCCTCAAAGACGACTGGAAAATTTGTAAGGAAAGGATATTAAGGGGGAGAAAGACTTAAAATTCCATTCCCACATCCTTTAATATGACCTGTTGTTCTGTCTCTGATACTTCCTATGGGCATCCGTCAGAGTGGATTTAGATGAAATTAGGGGCTGTAAAAGTTAGTATTGGCATCTAAGTAAAGCTTCAGATCTATCTGTGGAGGAGGTTGCATCCTGGTTGTTTTAGGTTGTCTGATCACATTCTTTAGAGAAGAGGAACAGGAAAACAGTGGTAATAGTGGCCATGGAGTTCCTTATCTACAGTTCACTTTTGGGATTAAGAAAAGAGCATCTTCAAGGCATGTAAACTAAAGTGCTTTAACAAATCTTTGAAAATGTCCAGTGTAGACTGCTGAGACTGAATATACAGCTTGCCTGTCCTTCTTGAGCAATGCTTGTCTCTGCTTTGTACCTTAGGCAGGTGGGAAGCCCACTCAGGGGGGTGGTGATTGAGCCACATCTCAGGTTTCCTTTTTGTTCTTTGCCCTATTGTGAAAACATGGTAAAATACTACTTTATCTTTGGTAAGTGTTCCTGGCATCTCTAAAGCCTAAAACCTAATTGTGCTGTGAATGAGGACTTAGGGGATACAGAATGGTTCTGCATCACTGGGTGAATTCTGCAACAAGTTTTGCAGAAAGTAGAGCGCACAGGTATCCTGTCTTTCATGCTCCAGCATGGAGGCAATGAGTGAGTGTGCTGTCACGTGTTAATGTGGAAGCAGCAGCCTGTGTGTTTCAGGAGTAAAGGAACTCCGTGTTCTTGTGGAACATTAATACTGTGAAATGTAATATCTATCGTAGAAGAGAACCAACAATTATTCCTGTCAAACTGTCAACATTTCTTTTAAAATTGAAAATTAACTTTGTAAAGATCTATTATGATGTTGCTTTGGCTTCGCTGCGTTCTGGTGTGTAGGTAAACAGCACTTGATTCAAAATTTTCATGCTATGAGGATTTTAAAATGCTGGACTAGGAGTAATTGATCTCAATATTTAACCTGGGAGAGTCAGTGGATTTTATTGTGTTTCTCTGAGTTCTGGTTTTTCAAGGTAAATGTTGAAGTAAGATTGTTATTCTATGTGCTTTCCTGTGGGATATCACTTGACAGCTTCTGTTTGTTTTTAGAGGATTCAACAGTGAAAGGAAAACCTAGTGAGAGAAACAAAGATAAAAAAGCAACCAGACCAGTGCGGAAAGTGCAAAAACTGACCCGGTTGTCAAGTCCAGAGTCCAAACAAGGTGACTAGCTCTACTGTAGATGGAAGACTGTCACATGTCCTTCAGAGATGAGTTTTTTCTCAAGATAAAGAAAAATTAAAGCGTATTGCTTTCAAAGTCTTCTCAGATGTGCAACAATGCTGTTGTAGCGTGTTTGTAGACTGTATGCTTCATTGGGGATGTGTATGTTTTTGTTGGTTGGCTGGCTGTGTGTGCTTTTTTTGGTTTGTTTTAATTTTCTGCCTTTCCACTTGCTGTATGCACCTTATGGAAACTGCTGAAGAGTGTGTGTTTCTTGGTGTGTGGGGGGTATCCTTAGGTATCTGTCAGGCCAACACAGACAAAAAGTAGCAATGGCTCTGTTCTGGATCCTGCTTCTGTTTTGCTTGTGTTGAAGCTGGTTAGTGCCTGACCTACAGCTCAGTGAATAATGCTGAGAGGAGGAATGGAGATGATATTAAAATCAGTGCCAGCAGGACTTGCTGAGTTGCCCTCCTCTGTGAGGAGGGGCTGCAGTGAAAGCTGTTCTCTTGTATGATTTCTCAACGGGGAAGCAGAGAACAGGATGTCCTTCTGGCTCTTCTCAGGCTGTTGTTCTTCTATGTCCTGTGTCAAGTTGTTACTGTCCTGCACCTTCAGTTCTGGCTTGACCCATTCCTGGCTTTTTCAGTTAGTGAAAGAATGTGAAAACACATTCCCTGACAAGTCTTACAAATCTTGATATTTATAAAGGAATGTTTATTTCTTTTACCAATTAAGATTTTTTTATTTTCACCATTGACTGACATTTCCACTGTCTATTAGATAAAATTAAAGTATTTAGAGAAGATGATGTGAGCAGGTTACTGTAGAGCAGTGCCTTATAGTAGAAAATGAAATTAACTACATGTGGAATTCTGTCAGTGCTTCTTAGTTTTCCAGTAATGTTGATCTTTGATATTGTGTGTACCAAAAGAATTAGGAAGACTTCCACATCTGCTTTGTATTTGGTTTTAATTTTCATACAAAGTAAGTAGTTATGACTGCAATCACACTACAGAGCAATTTTTTTTTCTTTAAATACATGTGAGGTTAGGCATCTCTTGCACCTTTTAGGGTTTTATATTTCTCCTTACATATGGTGACCTGTAATCGGTAAACACTTTGAAGAAAAAAAGCTGCTTTAAAAAATTATTACAAAGGGGTTTTAGAGAGTGAATATGTGCTTCTGCATGCCGTAAATCATGAAGCTGCATGTGAATATTTTGTGGTAATGAATGCTGATACTTAAAAGTAAGTGATAAGTATGGATTTGCCCTTTCCTATGCTGATCAATTCATGCTTAAGGAACTATACTAAACTAACTTACCTATTTGTGACAGTTCCAAGGGAGGGAGGAGCACAGAGATTGCTGCAAGTTTTAATGGCAATGGTTATTCTCTGTAATGGATTAAATGTGAGGAGAATGATGGCCTGAAATTCCTACAAGATAAGAACCAGATCTAAGTGGCATATCCGTGATGGTCCGTCCTCCTCCAGTCATAGAAATAAGAAACTGCTTAACATAGCCAAGGCTATAAATACCCACAGCTCATGTTCTGCTCCGTTAGCATGTTTTAGTTCAAACAGCTGACTTGAAATGGAAGATGAGACTTTACACTGCATTTTTAAATGCACACAGAAGTAATTGAGAACAGTGAGTTCAGCAAGAGAACCCCTTTGGCTGATACGTCTGCTTCAAATAGGCTTGTAGTGACATGTTTCAAGTGACAGATTTATAAAATACTTGGATAACTTACAATGCAAGCAAGGATTACTGTTAGTAAATGAATGAATAGTGGGCTACAGACTTCTGACTGAACAGGTTTCCTCCTTCTGGTTTAAAATAACAAAAAGAAAAGAAAGGGGGAGGTGGGAACTGAGGACTGGGATTGCCAAAACACTATTGGTCTGCTGTCCTGGATTTCACTTGAAATTGCTTTGGTACTGGGTCTTCAAAGTCCTGGTGGGCTCAGAGTGCAATCCCTTTTTGTTTGGCTATGTTGTTTTCATGCTGCAGTGTCTGGGTTTGTTTAGGCAGTGCTGTCAGAGGTAGAACCTGAAATTGAATGGTTAGAAATCAACTGCAAATTATGTATTCAAGCTAGGTACTTTTCTAGCAATAAAATACTGCTAAATGGTCTGAATTAGGTTATTAATACTTTTCTTTTATATATGATGCTTTTCTCCAAAGCTCTTTAAGGTCATTATTTCAAAAAAATGATTAATAATATTTGAAGTTAGTGGGATGAAAGGTGACTTGAATAAACCTAGCCGATAAATCTAACCAATATTAGGTAAAGATGCCACTGTATCCAGTTTTTATCATTTAATTGTATGTAGGATGATAAAATAATAACATTTTGACTGGGTTTCTGTCACCTGCAAGGCAGTCTGTTCTTGAATTAAGTATCAACTAATAGGGTTTATCTGAACTATTTTCAGTCATGGTACAGAAATCCCAGCTGGAGGACAGTGAGTTAGCATTGGCGTAGAACAACTGCTGCTCAGTATTTTTTAACATCCTCACAAGACACCTATCTCAACAATTAATTACCTGTAAAAACTGCTAAAGTGCTTTTTTTTTCCTAGAATATCAGCTAATATTCTTTTAATATGAAGGTGAATCGTTTTTAATCTCCCACTTTTATTTTTGTCCTTATTACAACATTTTAGATCCTTTTATCTTTTTTCTTATTTTCCTTATTTAAGTGGAGATGAACAGCTTCTTCTCAGTCCTCCACAAATATTTCCCCTCTCCCCAGTAACGTTTGCTTATACGTTTTAGACCTGTATAACCCTTTTTTCTTTTTTAAATCAATTTTTGTAGGGCTTTAATGTGCTACAGTATGTTTTTGATTTTTACATTGTGTTATGTGTGGGCATGAAGCACTGGTAGTTAGGTGATTCAGCTGTTGAGTGTCTTCATGGTGCATCACTGTTATGACTGTTTGGTGTAACTGCAGCCGTACCACTTATGCAGAACTAAATGGTATAGAAATGATTAATGGTTGTGATAAATGCTTCTTTTTGATACGTTGGAAAATCCATCTAGTGCTTAACTTTTATTTATTACTTATTGTTCAGGTGGAAACCATGTAATAAGTGCATCCTCCTGGCGGGAGGGACAAAAGCTAGTAAAAAAGATACTGGGTCCAGCTCCCAGAATAGAACAGGACAGAAGAGCTGTATCTAGTGACAGAACAGGACGAGAGCGAGCTGCCAAGTCTGGTAAGTTGTACTTTTATCACTGGACTTTTTTCATTTTACTTAATTTATTATATAACAGTGCATGTCTGCAAAATAAAGCAGACTTCTGAGATGGAATGTAATCAGTTTCTTATTAAAATAATTCCTATTTTTAACCTGGGATTTGAGGGGGGAGAATTTTGCTCGCATCCATGGTTGGGATGCATAACCTCTCTTCCTGGGTGGATTATGAACTTTCCTTGGTGTCATGGGAAGACTGCCCTGCACATGTGACTTGAGCGGCAGTACATGCTGTGAAGGTGCTCAGGAGCTCTGGAAAAGACGGGAAATAGGTTGCAACCAAAAAGATGGATCACCTGCCATCCGTCTTTGCATCTTGAAGCTAGTGGGGAAAGGAATGGCTAGCAGTGGTACACAGGCCAGATGAATTTTCCAGATGTGCTGCATATAATACATAAGCTATGGTTGGGCATCCCTGTTTTACAGGAATTGTGGTTCTCCCAGATACTATATAATGTCATCTATGTGCATCATAAATCTTCATTGATTCCTCCACCAGCCCTTTTCAGAATTCATCCAGAATCTCAGACAGGGCAAGTAAGGGACACTGGTAGCTGCTGTGCTGCTTACACCTGTGAGGTGGTGAGGCTGGTAAGAGTATAAAGGGTGTGAGCACAGTCTAAGCAAAGGCTGCTATATTCAGACTATGGCACTGAATGAAGCAAAAGCATGTTTACAATGAGATCTGCACTCCTCCTTCATCCACAGTTTTGCAGCTGTTTCACTGATGGCATGTAATTTCCCAAATGTGATTTTTACCTGAAATATTTGACAAGTCTTATTCTTTAGCAGGCTGTATTGGAAGGACAGGTTCAGATTCTAGACTGGATGTTACCTGTAAAACCTCTTCAAGAAGTTCTGAAAGGTCAAGAAGTAAAGCACGGTCTGAGAATAACCTGAAGAAACTGGAAGCTGCTCTTCCAGATGATAATCAAGAAGATCATGCCTCTGTAAATAAGGACTTCCTGCCTGTGGAGATACGTGGAATTCTCGATGACTTGCAGTTGGATTCCATGAGTACAAAGCAAGAGAAAGATGTGGAAAAGCAGAATCAGAAATCTGTTTTGCCTACTCAAAATGCCAGGAGCCACAGCCCAACCAAAAGGAAACCGGACAAGATAGCTGCCAGTGAGGAGCCTCAGGTGATCTCTAAGAAACGTCACTATGATACAGATGAGGTTCGTCAGTACATCATCAGGCAGCAAGAGGAAAGGAAGAAGAAGCAGAATGAAGAGAAGAAAGCACAAAAGGAGGCAACAGAACAGAAGAACAAAAGGCTCCAAGAGCTCTACAGAAAGCAGAAGGAGGCTTTTACTAAAGTGAAGAATGTGCCTCCTCCTGAGCCTTCAGCAGCCAAACGGTTACAGGAAACCTATTCTAAACTATTGCTGGAACGTACATTTTTAGAAGAGCCACCTCAGCTGCCTACGGTGCAGGAAACACAGGTATAGCTGATTCACTAACTTAATGTGTTGTAGTTGTTTGCAGGAATAGGAGGTCATATGTTTAGGAAGGTCATGAGTTGTCCTGGTCTGGTTATCAGTTAAGAAAAAGGATACAAAGAAAACTGCGTAGCTTTTGCTTAAACGTAGTGGTTTTGATCTGGAGCCTCCTTGCTGGTGGCTGCTTTTTGGCACAGCAAGGCTTACTAGAAAGGTGAATAGAAATCATCTTTATTATAAACAGAAGCACAATTGTGGATATTAGCTAACAGCAGCTATCAAGGTTGGCTCTTAAGAAAACTGTAAACATCAGTCAAACCGTGAATTGAAGAGCTTTGTCTGAAGTTGCTTTCAATCAGTGGACAAACTTCAGCAGCAGTGAGTTAAATAAGTTTGCTAATCAGAAACTGAATATGAAAGAAGATTAATACATGGTAAAAGACTAATATCAATTTGATGTGTTTGGCTGAACTAGTTCAGTGTGTGAGCAAAGCTTTTTTCCCAGTACAGTCTGCTGAGACGAGAACATAAATGTCTTGTGTTTTTAAGTCTCTGTGTGGTAGGAAAGATGTGATACTACACTGAGAAACGCAAGCCTGTTCAATTTTAATAAGACAAGAGCTTCTAAACTCCTGCAGACTTTTGAAAATGCATTTTTCTGGTTGTCTTTATTTCTAGCCCAGACCTGGTTATCAACCATCTGGGGAATCCGACAAAGAAAACAAGGCTCAAGAACGTCCTCCTAGTGCATCTTCAAGTAGTGACATGTCGCTTTCAGAACCACAGCAGCCGCTACTGAGGTGAGCCATTGTGGGCCTTTTGAGAGAGAGGAAAATATTCTCGTTTTCATCTCTGAGAGGTGAAAATAGACAAGGCTCTTAAGTTCATGTTCTAGTGAGAGTAATTGTCTTTATGGCAATTACAACGTTTCCTCACAGTAAAGAGGAAGCTGATGCAGGAAAGCATATGAAAATTTTGGCTATGGGTATTTAGTGAGTCTGTAAATAAATAAAATGAATGGTGGTTGCTGTTAATCTTTTGCTGACATCGAGGGGATGTGCATTTCATATTGGGAGACTATATTTCCTCTGCCATTGCCATCAGGCAAGAGAAGCTGATCATATGAATACGTCTGTTGATTTTTCTTATTTGATTGGTTCAATGTTTCTATTTAATCTATTGTCTTAGATTCAAGCCTTTAGTTACTGTCTCTAAAGTACCAAAAACCTCTATTCTGCTTGGAACTAGCCTTTCCCTATTTCCTTTCATGCTGCTTTCCCCATTTTTAATTGTTCGGTGTATTATCAAAGTTTTTCTTACTGTAAGTCAAGGTGCCTAACCAAACACTTAAATATAAGCAACTAAAAATCATAAAGTTTCTTGCATATCCTTAATATCCCTGTTGTGCAAGTGTGTCTTCATTTTTAATTACATAATGAATATCTGCTTCTTAAATATATACTTGCTTCATTATCTGCCCCTTAACTTGGTCAAATCCACACTGACTTTGTAAATTCATTGAGACCTGTTTCCTTTCTGGAAGAGTTCAAGGAAGCACTAGGAATGCTATGTGGTACAGTGTATAGAATAGGCTGCTAAACCATATGGTAGTAAATATTGTTAGTGTAACATCGTAAGGAAAAAATGTAAGTACTAATAGTAGGGGAGAGATGAGACTTAAAGGGCTGCGTAAATTATTTGGAGAGTAAGCATCTCATAGTAAGCAGAAAAGCATTTTTTGTGAGGGACTTTCCAGGTTTCCTAGTATTCAGAATATGTGCAAGTGATATTAGCGAAGGAAGGTCTCTACAGAGCTCCTGTCATGCAAATGGGAGCTATCTGGAAATAAAAAAGGTGTCTTACAAAACTTTAAACATCCTTGTATTTCCAGTCCTCCTTTTCTCTAAGTGTTATTCATGCCTACCCTGAGTGACAGCTCCAGTGAAACATGGGCTGGGTTCAACTGGAGGGGGAAGGCTGAGGCTAAGAAATTCCAAGGAAGAAAAAAAAAGTTTCCTCCCTTTTGAAGTCAGGAAACTTTTGGAAAAGACTTACTGATGATGATGAAAACGCTCAGCTTGTTACAACTCTAAAACACACAGTACACCATAAACGGCATTTCAAATTTGGAAGGTGCTGTGTTGTTTGTGTTTTGTTTGTTGTTTTTAAAAAACATTCTGTAGCTGTTTACTGTCCCATTCCCTACCCCTCTGATTCCACCGAAAAGTATTTCTTCCTGAAAAACGAATTTGTGGCAATGATACTTTTAGACTAAAACAACAGTGCTTGTATAAGTCATCAACTTCAGTGTTGACTTTTCATTTCAGGAGCGATTTGATGGAGCCTCCATGGGTACAGCCAGACAGGTTGAGCCCAAGAGTCCAGCTCTCTCACCCACAAGCTCTCATGGGCTCAAGTGGAGGCCCTTGCTCCCAACACTGGAGCCTGGAGCAGATGGACCTTTTGTCAAAGGAGTGTGACGTGATGTTGGCAGGCAGGAGGAGCCATGCTGCACCTGTGGGATCGCTGACCTTGATGCCTCAGCCGTACCTGAATTCACCTGCTGCACAGCAAAATCTCTTAGTAAAACCTACTGCTAACCAATATAAGAGCAAATTAGATCGGATTGAAGCTTTGAAAGCTACAGCTGCTTCTCTTTCTAGCAGGATTGAAAGTGAAGCCAAAAAGTTGGCTGGGGCTGGTATCAATTATGGTACCATGTGGAACTCAGACCATGAATTTATGCAAGAAAACCAGGATGATGGGCGGTGGGCAAAGGCTGTGAGTCCTCCAGTGAGAGAGGAAAATGAAGATGCTTTTTCGGCCAGAATTCAAAAAATGTTGGGTACCTGTGTGTCTCATACAGCCTTTGATGACAGTCTTCCTGGGGTAGGCAACCTTAGTGAATTTAAAAAGCTCCCTGAGATGATCAGGCCTCATACTGCTGCAGTCAGCCTTGGAATGAGGTCCCCCGCTGCTAACAGGCATGAGGGGATACTGGGACGTTTATCTAAGAGACAGACTGACTCCCCAGGGCATGAAAACCAGGCTTATGCTCTGAACAAAGCTGTAATTCCTCATGAGTCCAGCATCGACTCCATCAGTGAAGGGCCTCTCCTGAGTGACGGAAGTCTCTCTGAAGAGGAAGGAGGCCAGCACAAACAGTTGCCACTGAAGATGCTGGACACATTAAAAGAGAAGGATTTTTGCATTCGGGAGAGAAATGCTTTTGAGCCCATAAAGGAGTTTCAGAAAGAAGCTGAGAAGTATTTGCCACTTTTCACTCAGACAAGTGGCGCACACAGCAAGGGGCCATGGGAGGAACTGGCAAAGGGAAGTCCGCACAGTGTCATCAACATCTTTGCGAAAAGTTATCAGTTTCATGGAAAAGGTAAAAATTTCTCAAAGCTCTTGTGAATTACTATTTTCCCAGTCTTACCACTCCTTACACTTTATACTTCACAGGTAAGCAATGTGCTTTTAGATGTCTCAACATGAATCTGTGTAAGGCTTTCTCACTTTACTTCTGGATGGTAAATTATTCCCCCCCCCCTTCTTTTGCCTTCTTGCCTAAGGAAAAAAAGAATTGAAAAAAACCCCAGTTTTGGGCTGGAAGAAGATTATTTTTGCATTAGATTGCTCTGTATTTCTAGATGGGTAACTAATTCATATGCTGGGTTACATGTATTAAGTTCACCCATAGTTACAGAACTGTCAATGTAAAGTTTACATTTATTGTATCCAAAATGGCATACTAAATCTAAATTGCCCAGAGTCCATTTGGGAATGGTTCTCTCCACCATGGAGAACAGACCCTCTGGATTGGAACATGCATCCTCCTACTATATATGCACTCCAGATCATCTGTAATAACACATCATTCCTGTTTCAGTTAAGGCAGAAAGATGAAATGCATGCTTTATGCAGCACTTACTTCATGGCATAAACATGAGTGCTTGCATCTATCCTGAGTTCTTGCTACACAAGAATAATATAGTTTTACTTTATTATTAGAAACATGTAACTTCAGTGGATGAATGATGTGGACTTTCCTTTTGCACCTTTGCTCATATGATTTACTCAGTAATGTCTCAAAGTAGTGCAACAATTAAAACTCCTGTAACAAGATTTGATTTTGAGAAGGTAAGGTTTTGGTATATCAGTAGGGAAAGTCTCTTGCTTAAACAAGCCCATTTCAAGTGTTAGTGTCTTAGGGCATGCTTTACAAGTGTCTCATGCAGGGTGCTTCATTTGATTTTCATTTTTTTGTACGAATTTATTCTTCATTTTATGAATACTGTTTCTCTTGCCTTGAGTTCCTCATCTTGAGGAGGAATGTTTTCTGAGAAGTTGATTTTTATCTTGTGGTTTTTCTTTATTCTTTTTTCCCTTGCTTTATTTCCCTTAAAGATGATTGCATTTAAATTTTCTGCAGATGGCTCTACTCTCAAGCACTATGCTCTTCAAGAATGTTGTAGCTGGCCTGTGTTAATGAAGTAGAGTATTCAGTAATTTACAAAAAGAGGAAGACTATGCTCGTTATGTTGTGTTAAAACTGCCATGGGATGCCTATACTGTTGTTCTGATGTTTTTGTATTTGAAAGGAGGTCTCTGTAACTCATGGTTGGGAGCATTTTAATTTTTGCAGCTTTATTACCTGTTTGCATGTTGCATTTGATATCATTTTTCTGTTTTCCCTTCTTTGTCCACACTTTAGTGTTTGATGAAAGGTCAAGTGGAGGGTCTGCCCTTCTGCGCCCTTTACTCCCTGCCATGAGCCCTCCAGAGAGCATGGTTTCTTACGAAGATGATTTTGCCTCATCGCAGGGAAGTGGCACTTTAACAGACAAAAAGATTGCACGTGACCTCAGGTAATTGTGTATTAGATTTCTTGTAAAAATCAAAATGTAGAATTCGACAGAAAATAGTTAATGCAAAATTTGTTTCATAATATGATAGATATCTTTTCTGTTATGCTGTATTGTAATACTAGTCAAAGTGATGAGGTATTTCCTTAGGACCTTGCAGTTAATGTAGCAACCAGCATGGTTAAGACATAAAGATTAGTCAAGTATTCCTGTTCTCTGTCTAGTTTTTGTTCTTCTTTAATCTGGCAGGTAGCTTTAGACAAGGTTCTTACCCTTTGTAGTCAGGTGAAAATTCGTTCTCCAACTTGTGTGGCTGCTATAATGCTCAATTAGTTAGCCTTTGTAATTTAGAAAAAAGAAAAGATATTTGAAAGTGTTAAAATACCTTCAGTACTTCGAAATTTTGTAAAAAGCCTATAATTGCTTTCAGTAAGGGTTCGGTAATGCTTAGTAATGGATACATAAATTGTCTGTAAGAACTTTTAAAACTTTTTGTTCAGACTAAAATTTGAAGACTGTAAATCCTAGACTATCCATGTTACTACTGAATTAATGTGGCTTCCTGAATTTCCTAAGACCCCTTTTTTGTAATGAGATATATTTACATCTTTTGGGCACCTCGGGGAAGTTTGTGTGTTTATACTGGTGATACTTTACCTCAGAAGACAGGAAGGTAAAAGGCACTTTGCACACTGAAAATGTTGGCTGCAAAAATGGTTTCTTTCTGATTAAACTTCTTGATAGGTCTTCTGTTGGTATTATTTAGTATATGATAATTACCCTCTTTTTTGCAAATCTTTTGTAATCCTTTATTGAAAATCGCTTATATTTCTGTCAGTTGATGATATCTGTATGCCCAGAGATTATCTAAAATGCAGTCATATTTGGAGTCATTCATATGTTGTTCAAGTCTGTAGTCAAATAGCTCTTAAGAGTTAGCATTGGAAAGGATGGTTGTTACCCATCTTTTACTGTTTCATATTATTGGAAGTATGTTTCAATATGTTCAATATCATGTCCAACTTCCTGGTGTCTTAGCTGTCATAGTTTTTAATCTCAAAATCAATGCTTTTCAAGATGGGCTAATTAGTGCAGTTTTAGCCATCTGTCTCTAATTTAAAGTGTGGTAGATTTCTTGTGCACAGTGTAATGTGGGAGTTGGAAGTCCTTAGTTAATCACTGTCAATGTGCTCCTTTTCAGTGTTGCTGGCAGCAGTAACTCAAGCATTCAGGAAGAAGTTCCAAGTAGGAAGTCTCCCCATGAACCTCGATCTGTAGAGCTTGCTTCTCAGCATTCATCTGGACCACGGTCTGCAGCATCTTCTCGCTCATCTGCTTCCTCTAAAAAGAGAGGGAAAAAGGAACGTAAGTGCAGTACGTGACTGCAGAGGGGTTTTTTTTTGAAGGCGGTTTTAGTGTTTTCTTGTTATGAAAATTGCAGTCTTTCTACATATCTGGAACTGTAATCTAATACCAATAGGATGATTTATTTATTTCTCCAGTGATTCCTTCCCAAATTCTTTTTGACTCTGATTATCCTCTGACCTTAAAATACAGTCATCTACAATTAAATAGGAAAGGTTGTTAACAGCATTGAAAGTTTTTCCTTTCCTAACCCAGCCTTCTAACAGATTAGTTAATTTTAATATCATGTGAGAACTGTCCTCAGATTCTGTACTGAGGAAATTCCAATAGGCTGCTGAGAAATCGGAGTTATGGCCACATTTATGAAGGTGACAACAAGTTTGCCTATATGCTTCATCTTTGGATCATAGGCAGTTTTCATAAGTGCACAAATTGATAAATACACTTCCTCCTACAATAACTTGTACATTACAAAAACATGAAGAAACTTGAGATTTGGTACACTCTTACTATATAAGCAATGGATAACATAAGAAGAAGCTAGGTTTAAAGCCAATAAAAGGATGAGAAAAATAGGATTGAGCATTCCAAGTTATCTCGCTTCTTACTTTTTCAAAATTCTGTAGCTTACCCAAAGAAGGCTAGGCTTTATTCTAATTATCAGTATTGAAGAGTCAAATGTGTATTTTCTTTATTTAAACCAATAGCGTGCTGAAATGAAAGCTGAGTGACAGTTTTGTTGTCAGTGGACACAATACGCAGAAGAGAACTTAATCTCCTATAGGAAGCTGCCAAATTTACATTTCTTGCTTGTTGGATTTACAGACTTCTAACTCAAGGGCATCTTTAAATGGGGAAAAAAATTCTCAATTATTTGTTTAGGGGCTCTTGATGGTAAGATATACATAGAATACCAAACATAAACTTTTCGCAATGTTGTTGCTTCTTAGGGTTGGCCTCTTTCAATGGAAGTTCTCACCACTTTCCTGTAGAAGAAGATAAAATGCTATCTGAATTAGAGTGGGGATCCCAACAGGCAAAGAAGTCCTTATCAAGTAGCAGAGTTTCTAATAAAGATCATGAGCAGAACCCAGATACAGACAGCACACTGGAAAACTTGTCTGGACACTCCCTGATGAGGTAACATGAACATATGTTACAAATACAGCAAATATAACTAAGCTTGGTAGTGTTATGGCATGTTATCAAAAATGGCTATGTCTTTGGATATGCAAAAGGAAAGTAACAGAAATGATCAAATGCTAGTAAGATGGGCATGTAGAAAACATTTTTTCCCTGTATTTTAGTATGAAAGCCTGAAGTAGATGACTGTAGTAAGAGAAAATACAAAACAGTGATTCCTCCCTAAATGACCCCTCTGTTTTTTTTAAGGATAACTGGCCAATATAGGTGTTCTGTCAGGTTCAGTACCTTAAGCATTGAAAGACAATTTTTTTTATTCTATTTCTACAAGTGGTCTGTAGGAAGTGGAG
Organism: Mycteria americana; assembly: GCF_035582795.1. Taxonomy (NCBI): domain Eukaryota; kingdom Metazoa; phylum Chordata; class Aves; order Ciconiiformes; family Ciconiidae; genus Mycteria; species Mycteria americana. Next base: position 39,299,597 of record NC_134371.1, read on the forward strand.
AAAAAAAAATAGCTAGTCAACCTATGCAGTCATCTTGCTCTTTTCAGTAGGATCCACAGACATTTTTGGCTAGGCTTGTGTGCGGCTAATACTCATAAGCCTATCTAGCTCTGTGAGATGATGCTTTTTGAGAGATGAACTGCACCTCAGAAAAGAGCGTAGAGGAAGAGAAAAATTGTTTTTCCTGTTGCATCCTCTGTATGTCTACCTATGAATGCAGTTTATTTTCTGCTAATTGTGCAATGAAGATAGTTATGAAATACACTGAGCTTAGTTTTGACTGTAGCTTTTTCTAAAAAGCAACAAATAATATGAATGGTCGTTCACTCATTCTGTGTGCGTACAGAATGGTTCTGAGGTACTGACTTATACTGGTGACTTTCACTGATACCCAGTATTGGGTTTGAAAGATCCTGTGACCTCCTAAGATGTGCCAAGTAAAGCAGAATGTCTTCCTAAGGAATTTAAGCAGCCACTGTTAATCCTTTTTGGCTTAATAAAATTGGAATAGTACATTTAAGAAGTGTCTGCATCATTTTCTGTATGTTTGGAAAGAGATGACTAACTTTCTCTTAAGAAATGTTACTTTAGTATCTTACTAACTCTTTAAGTCAAGTTTTGGCCTTCAAGCATTTCGTTGCATTTTGATGAAAGAGATCAAGACTCAGGGCAGTGGCTTACCACATTCAGTTGCATCCATATGCTGATAGTAACCTGTTTACTTTTTAAAAATACTGATCATCGTATTCTGATATCAAAGTATTGCCCTGATTTCCTGTGGGTAGAACAGAGTTGTTCACTCAGACTCTCAAAACAGATATGTAAATGCACATGCAGGTGAGCGCATTCTGACTTTCTCATGCCAGGTTCCTAACAGGAGGCATTGAAACTGCTTGTCTGGCCATGTAGAACATGTAGATACTATGTTAATTTTTTTTTTGTATGTGCTAACTAGGTTTAATACTTGGAGAAAAAATGGGGTGCTCTAGCAACTTAACCCTAAACTGGCATATAGGTACAAAACCCATCTTATGAGGCCATTTCCTAGAGGTAGACTGAGCCTGTGCAAACCAAACCATAAAAGACTGTGCCTTTTGCGTGGATCAGTTTGGTGTATATAAATGGAAGAACTAGGTTATTGCTTTACTGTCTTATCAAATGGCTGGACTTAGGACAGTATTGACTCCTTTCTTTTTTCATTTCACTGTCAGTTTCTCAGACAAGGGAAGATCCCAGAAGACGCCAACTTCTTCCCCATCTCCCGGTTCTCAAAAAATGTTGCAGTTTGATTCTATAGGCAGTACAGCAGAAAGAGTCAAGTCACCTGCTGGCTTTTCTGGAAGTACAGCATCAGGGATGAAGCCTAACGTAGCCTTCCCCGACCTTGGTCTGGGAACTAGTAGGTCTGTAGCAGGAGCAGCCTCAGCGAGTGGTGAGTTGTTTTGTTAAAACCATACTAATCCCAGAGCAGTGGTTTGGGGTTTTTTTCTTTTTCTTTATTTTTTGATGTGGGGCACTAAAGTCTATGGAAGTTGACTAGTAAGTCTTATCTTGCAGGGTGTATGCGCTTCTCCCCTGCTGGTCTTCAGCATCGTTTGTCAGCAGAATTGAACTACCTTAGTGCCATTGAGGAGTCTGTGCGACAGCTTTCAGATGTAGAAAGAGTACGAGGCATATCACTTGCCCAGCAGGAGAGCGTTTCTTTGGCTCAGATTCTAAAGGTAATGGAAAAATACTTCCTTGTCCTAACCTTCCTTTGTTTTATTTTGCAAGAAAATTAATCAAATTAGGGCAAGTTATGCTTTTGTTAGCAATGCAGAAAAATCGTAATGGGCATGATGGAGCATCTCTGATAATGTCCATTTTTTAGGGTTAATGTCCGTTATCTTTCTTATTTTAAGTTGACACCAAGGAACTGGTGACTCTACAGTATGTGTCATTAATATACCACTAGTTGGAATCACTGCTTTGGTTGTGTACTTCAGTAAAATAAAAACTTGATTATTTACTGGGTTTGGTGTTAGGTCCCAATGCCATGCAGTGTAGTTGTTCATGCTGGATCACTTGTCTCATTCCATGAAAAGGGTATTTTTGGTTGAAATTTCCTTATGTTGACAAGATTGCTTGTTCTAGTTTTAATTAATTGGTCTCCTAAATCCTCTTTCTTTCTACACTGTGGTGGAAGAGTATGGGGAAGGTGCATTGTCTACTCTCTACTTAAAAAGGGAGAGCGTCAGTCGGTAGGCTGAAAATTTTACTTTAGCAGAAGAGGCACCACCAGCAGAGTAGATCTAGATCTTTCAGAGATAGTTGCAGCTGGTGGCTAAGGCACAAAAGGTCTTTACATTTGACTTGCATGATTAAAACTCGTTTTCCTGATCTATAGGCACAGCAGCAGCGCCATGAACGAGACTTAGCTCTTTTGAAAATCAAGGCTGAACAAGAAGCTTTAGAAAGTCAGAGACAACTGGACGAGGCAAGGCAGAAGGCAGCTCAGGTAATGCTGCCCTTCAAAAAATGTGGAGTGTGTAAGAGGCAAAATGCTGTAAGTAAATCTGTGCCTACGAGTATTCTTAATTTGAAGCTGTGAATATATGGAAGTGGTGAAGGGGTTTAATATAGCTGAAAAAAGCTGTTAGGGGCCAATTTCAAACTTTTCCCTCCCAGATTTTGAGAAATAAAACTGTAGTAGTTATAGCTTCAGAAAATTTTGAAGAACTGAACTGGCTGTGTTTTCTGTATAGGTCCATGCAGAGTCACTACAGCATCTGGTCCAGTCGCGGCAGGAGGCTGTACAAGAGACCCAATGCAAGGCTGCAGCCAAACAGGCAGAAACTGTACTTCTCACTACAGATGCAGTTCACCAGATCCGTGAGGTGAGGTCCTGAGTGAAAGGAAAAAACTGTTCTGATTTCAGTATTATTTTTGAATACTTTTTTGCCTCTAGGTTGTTCTCTGTTCAGTGTCAGTGCAACTTCTTCACCTTCATAATGTGACAAATGATAGGACTTTAAAGGAGCTTTTCTGGCATCCTTACTTAGAACTCAGTCAGCAGCCTTAAATCCCTGTTCACTATTCTTATGATCCTCCAGTTAATAAACTGTTAAGAAGTTTGTTCTTCCAGGAGAGATTAATGATAGTGAACACAACATCTTTAATTTGTAAGAGTTGCACTCCATCAGGGATTGATCCTGTATGTGTTTCATATGCCAATTAAATTAGAAAAGCAGGGAATTTGCAATTTTGCTTACTTTTGAAGGTAGGAGACCAACAAATAAAAAAAGGAGGGGGGAGGATCTTCAGCAGAGCTCTTAACTTGGTACAGAGTTTGAAGTTTTCTTTTTTTGAGTCTCTCTTCATTCTTCTTGTGGCATACAGAATGTTTATTAGTTTTCAGTTTTATATATCAGTTTATAAGTTTTTATACTTGTTGTTCCCAACATGTAGCAGCTGCTTCACACATGGATAAGAAACACAGTAACCAAAAAATGCTTTTGCTTCTTCATAGTTTAGCAATCGCAATGACTGTGGATTAGGATTATGGGATGGAGTGCAAAAGACTGATGGGTATGAACATAACTGTTTCTTCACAGTTTATGCACATGCTGGTGCTCAGCAAGGCTGTTTTTATGATAGGTAATGGGACTGCAGAATAATACTGATGTACTTGTTCTGGGCTTTGCCAAATATGTGAAGTTTAAATCATTTTTGAATAGACAAGAATGGGTTAGGTTAAAGGAGCAGAAAAGCTCAGACATCTGAGATACATGCAGTGGTTATTGATAGCAGGTAGTGAAGTCTTGGATAAAGACAAAGAAACCTTTGTAGTTTATAGATGTGAAGTGGGTGGAAACCAATTAAGAAACAAGGTAGAAGAAACAGAGACAGCTTTTATTTGGTGTAGGGTTTTAATCTCTTGTCTTGCTTTAAGTTTGAAGTCTGAGAGTAAGAGGTGCTAGTGGAGAGGTTGATGGGGATGACCTAGTCGCTGATGATGGGCTAGCAGAGTAGCTTTTCCATCTGCGTTCACAAGTGACTCCTGATATTCAGTTGAATAACCATTTATTTTAACTGGAATGCACCAATGGAAATGCTGGTCAGCAATGTGCTGGGAATATTTTTGGATGTACACTGTAATTTCTTATGTATAAAGGAATGGAGTTAATTTTCTGCATTGCTTTCAATTATAAGTTTCTTATGCAAAAGAGATAATATAGCATGCTACTATACAAGTTTGCTTAGAGTTGACTGTCGTACTAATGAAGGATAAAATAGTGGGTGATGTATACAGACAATCCAATTAAAAAAAAAAATCATTCACTTGTTTTTATAAAATTTTATGCATTACAACTCATGTATACATTAATTGAAGAATTAATGGAGAAACTCAGTATGTGTATTGGAAGTTATTGAAATACAGCTTATTCCTACCTTCGAAACCAACCAGCGTTCCCTGCTCTGCAAGAGGCAGACCTTTGAACAAGAAGAAAAATACTAAATTCTACAGTTTCTAAAAATCAGTATTCTCTGCTGTGATTTCTGAAGAAGTTCTTATTTCTAGTCAGGTACACAGTGACTGCCATACCGTAAAAAGGAGAAATCTATGACTATTCGTTGATTTAATGCTGCCAATTTTAGACCTGACAGTTTGCATGATATTGGAACTTAAACCTGTTCCTTCCTTTGGAATGGAAATAATATTTCTTGCTCTTTCGGCAAGATGCACTTTCATATTAAAAATAAAACATTGTTTCTGGTGTTTGTTGTTTTTTTTTTTTCTTTTTTTTTTTTTTTAAATTGTAATGGTAAGTCTGGAATGTTTTATTATGTGGGGATCATTCTACTGAGTGTGTTTGAGTTGGTGTGAGAGTTTGCTTAAGTTGATTAGAATGATATGTTAAGTAGTATCTTGCATGTCTGTCACTTCATATCAATAATTCCACTCTGCATAAATTAAAGAATATGTATTTACAGAGCAATATGCACTTCCTACAACCAAAATTGACACGTATGTAATTGCAAACCATCTCAAAACCATGTCTTACACATTGTTCAGTGAATCAGTAAATTACCTGTGAGTGACTACTTTCTCTTTCAAAAACATTTTGAGGCTGATAAGCGCATTGTATTCCTTTGTTTTTTATTGTACTCAGATGACAGAGTTAGCACGAACACAGATCTCGGATACTGTCAGCGCTCCAGCTGCTCCAGTCACCACCTTGTTTGACCACCAGCGGCAGCATCATTCAGAGTTCATGAAACAACTGAGAGCCCGAACTGATACAAACAGGTTTTGCCTAACGTTTTACATCTTAGGAAGGGGGAAGTAAGATTTGTTAGGTTTTGCTTCACCTATTCCTGAAGAAAATTTTAAGATGTCATAATGAGTGAGCATTTAAGAAGAATTTAGATTCCATCTATATGCCCTTAATAGTGTATGCCAAAGGTGACATTAACTGGTTCTGTGAAGCTCTATATAAAAAGGTAGAAAAAGATGCTCTAAATATTTTGTGGGATGATTTAACTAGTCTGAGCTTAAAGTGATCTTTTCAGAAATTGTAGCTGTTACTACTTCTAGTAAACTGATGAAAGCTTGTGAAAACTGTATTACTCTCTGGTTTAAGACAATACAGATTTACCCAAAACACTTCCCTTTCTCAGGAAATGCGAGTCTGGTGCCATGTCACAAGGTAAAGAAGAGGCAGGTGACTCAAAACAGACATACTCACCAATGTTTGACAGTTATTCAGAGTCCTCAAGATCAAAGGTTCATGATCAGAGGTAAGAAGAGTTTAGATTACACAGGGTTTTTTTGCTATACATGAGAACTAAAGTACAAAGGAATATCAAGATATTTCCTTCCATATTTTTTTTAAAAAGAGGGAAAGTCAGTATTAAACCTGCCACAGGTTAAACCTGTCTTATATTCCAGAGCTTGAAGGTTTACATACCTACCAGAATTTGCTTTGTCTTTAATTAAAAATCCTACTGCACTGTGGTCCACAGTGTAATAGTATGTTGTGTCTTAGTATCTTCAGTTTTGAATTCGCTGTATTTGTTTTAATTGTGTGCTTTTCTCTTTGCTAACTTAAGAATAATTGAGTTCCACATCTGCGTTTTCATTCAGCTGAATTAGCAAGAGTCTAGCAAGCAGGTGAAGGGAAATGGTTGTTCCTCTCTGTTCAGCTCTTGTGAGACTGTATCTGGAATATAGTGTCCAGTTTTGGGCTCCTCGGTAAAGAGAAGACATTAACATATTGACGCAAGTCTAGTGGTGAACCATCAAGATGGTTAGAAGGCTGGAGTACGTGATGTAAAAGAGAGGCTGAAGGAACTCAGCTAGCTTAACTTAGAAAAGAGAAGGCTAAGGGGACAGGGGTCTAGTTGCAGTATCCTAAAGGCGGGTTGTTAGGGAACAGGAGGCTAGACTCTTCTTGCAGGTGCACGGTGAGATGACAAAAGGCAATGGTGACATTCCGGAAAGGGGAAAATAATTGGGAAAAAAAAAAAATGCTCCCTGTGAGAGTGGTCAAACACTGGAATAGGGGTGTAGGGAGGTTGTGGGATCCTCTGTCCTTGCAGGTGTTCAGATCTGGGATGTGGCCTTGACTTTGGTTGGATGAAATACCTTCAGAAATTGTTGAGCTGAGATTATTCTGATTTCTGTGCTGTGGCCTACTTCCATACTTCTGTTGCATCACCTTTGTAACCTAAAAGTCACTTTAAGTCTCTCTTTATCTGAGTCTTTTTCCCTGTGCTAAATACTTGCATTTTGTGTCCTCGTTTTGCTCTGTGTCTTTTTGAAATGGACTAGAATGTAGACTGAAGCATATGTTCTGAAAATGCAGTGCAGGGACCTGTACCCTGTAATGTGCATTACTTTCTACTTTGTTTTCTGTGTATCTGGCCATTTTGTTAGGGTTTTTGTTTTCACTGCTGCTTTGCACTGGCTTGAGATCTTACATGAAGTGCCTGAAATTTAGGTTTAACTCATTTCTGGTGTTACTTTTCGGTATCTTGCCTGTGTTTAATACTGGATTTTAGCCTTTTGTTTCCTTTTCACTTAACTGATCTAATTCGGTCCCATGAGGTTTCTCGCAGCCCTTCTCTGATCTTGACCAACTGGAATGATTTTGTCCTCTGTAGTTGTTCTAATTTAAAACAGTATTGCTATCTTGCTCATCCTTTTAAAAACTGTAAAGAGAGATGTTTGCAATGGTTTATCATCAATACTCATTGCCAGGTAGAGGGTGTGCATACCTACAAACCACTTGCATTCTAAGGTAGAATAAAAATAATAAGTTGCACTGTCAATCAGCAGCTTGATGAGACTTGGAATTTTGAGGTAGCCAAGCTGCATTTTAAAAACAAAACCAAACCCTCTGCATGTCGATTATTGCTGGGATGTTAATCATGGTATGTACAGTAGTAATACAAATATTTTGAAATGTGCAAAGTAATTTAAAAAAAAAAATCTCTTGATAACACAGTAGTACCAGCAGCCGCCAAGAGAGTCCTTCAGTTCCATCTTCTAAGGAGAAAGAGAAAAAGCTTTCCCGTCGTGAAAAGATAACTAGCAGTATTGAAGAGCAGGCTCATACTGGTGTGGATGATTCCTTGCCGAGTGATAGTATTTTATCACTGCCAGACGAAAAAGGTTAGCTGTATCATTTGTATGTGATGAATCTGAAGGTGGTAAGGGGGGAGGGAGGGAGGGAGGGAAGGAGGGAGGTGCTGTTTCAGAATTAGTTGCTGAAATAAATGAGGGAATATGTGTGAAGAAAGCTGAGCCCCAGGTGAATTGATAGCCTCTTAAGAGGTAACAGGATGGCACAGTGAGATGGGAACGTTTGAAATTCTGCACATCAGAGTGATGGATTCTGTGGGCCATTCTACTTCCTGCTGTGCTAGCTGTAGCCACGTGTTCACTTGCTGAATGTGCAGACTGAACGCCAAATGTTTTAGCAGCCCCAGAAATGTGTTTATACCTGTGTACAGAAGTCTGTTAGGTCTTTTGAAGCTAGGTAACAGTATTTCATGATGTCCTCTAACTCAAGGTCACTCTTTTCTAAACACCCATTTTTCTGCATCTCCCAGTCTTTCCTGTCCCCCTAACTTTACTGAGATGAGACAGAGTAAAACTGCATTCATGGTACGTACCTGAGCGTAAAACCACTTCCCTGATTTCTCCCTCAGATTCTGCTTCTGTTGCAACAGAGTATTCCCTGAAATTTGATGAGTCCATGACAGAGGATGAGATTGAGGAAAAGTCTTTTCGGTCTTTGCTGCCCTCTGAGAGTCATCGCAGAAATAACTTGGAGAAGAAACGGGGTAATCGTGATGATTCTGATGAGGAAGTCTCCCCAGAAAAAACAGCTCTGTCATCTATCAAGGTAGGTCAAGCAACCATAGTTAAGGTAAATTAACTGAACTGAAATGGTTAAGCTGATGAGCTTCAAGTGAGCTGTTCTTAGTTGTGTTTGCAAACTTTAGGGTTCTTTGCTTCCCTGTGGTTCTTTGAGCATCTCAAAACAGAGTCGTATGAATTGTGCATGTACTAGTGCAATGACTTGACTTATGGAACAGTCCATCCAGGCTTCTACCTGTTCTCTTGTGGCTTTGGAGAAAAGGAGTGACTTTTTGAGGTAGGTTATAAAAGCCCAGTGGATTAAGTCTTGCTACTATGCCTACACATGGCTAGGAGGTACAAGAGGATGCTTCACCTCTCTGGCCAAAGAGGGCATGTCCCAAAACTGTCACGCAGCCCAGGGCAGAAAAAGCTGGTCTGCACAAAGCTCAGAAAAAAACTACTTCCCTTCTTACATCTGTTGATGTGTGTGTGTATCTGTGTGTACACACTTTGTAATTGAAAAAAGCCTTGGAATTTCTGTTTTATCAAATCATGCCAAATTTGTCCTGCCTTCCAGGAGCTAAGCATGCCATTCTCAGGGGGGCAAGATAGTTTCTCTAAATTTACCATGGAGATGGTAAGACAGTACATGAAAGAGGAGGAAATGCGAGCAGCTCATCAGTCTTCACTGCTTCGGCTCCGGGAGAAGGCTCTGAAAGAGAAGACCAAGGCTGAATTAGCTTGGCTGGAACACCAGAAGAAGTAAGGCAGCTCCGAATATACACTGTTGCTGATTGACCATTTTCTTGTACTTGTACTTGAATTTTTTTTGTAAGATTTTGCTTCCACCCCACCCCTCCCTTATTAAGTATCAATGATTGAACTAATCTTCTCACGTCAGTAATCTATACAAATGTTATTGTCACTTGGAAAGAACAGAACCCAGTTTGTAAGTGTGCTTTGATGTTTACATTGAACGCAGTTTGATAAAAGAGAATGACATTGAAACAGTAGTACATCAGATGTTTGTTATCAGTCAGAGAAGGTAGTTCCCAATCGTTACTCTGCAAGTCTTAATTCAAGAATGTATAAAACTGTCAAACAGTTAGAACTTTATTTGCTTGATGTCTATCTGAGGTCATTTTAGTTGACTCGGGCCAGATTTTGTGAATCTGGATACATGTTGTCCTTAATGATTTCTTTCCAACCTAACATATGCTTTGTCCTGGAATGCTACTTGAAGTACCTAGTGATACTACTAAACAGTGGTGGCCAGATTTAATCAATAATACTTTTCCATGGTCACTCTCTGCATAAGAGTACCATTGTTCACCAGACATTTTCTTCCAGCTGCTTATCATTGTGGGTTTGATAAAGGATTGTGAGGTAGTGACCCAAGTGTTCTTTCTTTTGACTTTCTCAAATGGTGGGCATGCTACCTCTGCAGAACTTCTGCCCATTCATGTGAAATTTCTTATTACTGCACTGGCCTTTTAACTGTGTGTATCTTTGACTAAACAGTGCAAAATATTCCACTATAGAGAATGCCAATGATTAAGTACAGGCATATACGCTTCTGCAGGTTAGAAAAAATAAACTTTTTTTTTTTTACTTTAAAGAGTAAAAGGCTCGTTATTGTGCACTTTTTTTTTATTTAATCCTTTCTTCCAATCTATTTGCAGGCATTTGCGAGATAAGGGAGAGGATGATAAAATGCCTCCTATTCGAAAGAGGCAGCGTGGTCTGCTGCTGAGATTACAGCAGGAGAAGGTAACTGATGCCCTCTAGGAAAATCCTGTTGAAATCCCTGTGTAGCCATTAAATGTTTCAGACTCTGTAAAAGCTAAGAATTGAGAAAACTCCGTACCAGGCTTTTGGATAGGAAGCTAGCAGTATTTCTTACCAATAAGTTTTCTTTTCCTTTTGATAGTATTTAACACATTGTTTAAAAGGGTCCTTCTGTATCGGTAATCTCACTGGTTGAGACTTAGATGTATTAATTCATTTGCTGTTCTTTGCTGCTGAAGTTCAGGCTAGTTACTTCATCATGTAACTTCAGTCATTTTAAACCCATAGCATGGACACTGTAGCAGCTTTAGAATATGTTCTTGAGAGCTGTCTGTCACAGTTCTTATGATTAATCTTTTATACCTAAAAGGCAGAAATTAAACGTCTTCAAGAGGCTAACAAGGCTGCTCGGAAGGAGAGACAACTGATCCTTAAACAGCAGGCAGAAATAGAACGAATCCGTCAGACTACAATGAAACTGCACGAAAAACTAAAGTCTGCAGGAGAAAACAAGCTGGTAAGTGTTCACTACAGAAGCTGGAGTCTTCCCTCTTTGGCTGTGCAGCTTGGCCAAAAACTTCAGTGTTTATAGGAATGGAAAGCTACTAAATTGGACCTATCGCTTGGCAGTTTTGTCTGCCTCAAACAGTCTCATCCTCTTTGTCTCAGCAATTTTATGTTTAATTTCTTTAAAGCATTATTTAAGGAAATGCATTTGGAGAAGTTGTAAAATGTTTTGTTTTAACTGGGCAGTAGATGGTGATTGTTAATTCTCAAGCTTAACTAATGACTTTGGGAATATCAGGTTTTTGATGCTTAGATCTCTCAGGCTCTGATTTTGTTTGATTATTTGTCAGACCCCAAAGAACTAAATGTAAGCGCTGAACCCAAAACTTGCTGCTTTGTGTGTGTGTTAGTGTCATTGCACTAAGTTTCTTGCACCTGCTTTATGAGATAGCAAGACAGGATTTTGATAACTGTCTGCCTCCTTACAAAATTTTAAGGAGATGCAGGTTTAATAATAGTAGTATAGAAAGGATTGGTTTCCTGTTTGGGTAACTGAATTATGGTGGGTTTTTTGTTCTAGATACAGTTAGGGGAGAACTTAAATTATGGAGAAAAAGCATGTACTAAAGACTTTGTGTCAAATCAAAATGAAGTTGGAAAATGAAGTTAAATCTGCAGGTGGACAGACTTATCTGAAATAGTCTTTGATGTAGTCTCAGGAGAAATAACCTAAATTAACACAGTTTTTAAAAAGATGGTAGAATAACTTTTCCTACTTTCAATGTTGATTTTTTTTTTTTAACACTTGATTGCAGGAACTTCACAGTGAGGATGACATCAAGCAGAGCAATGGTTCTAGCCCACTTCCAACTGATGCAGAAACACGCAGCCCTTCCCCAATCTCAATCTCCAGCAGTGAGACTAGTAGCATTATGCAGAAACTTAAAAAAATGCGCAGCAGAATGGATGAAAAGTAACTAAATTTTTTTTTCTTACACAATATTTTACTATTTTAATAGAACTAGTTGGTTTGGCCACTATCTGCACTAAAAATGGCCATCCGCAAAATGACAGAGGCATTGATATCACATACACTTTGATCCGAATTGCCTGAAAAATAGCTAATGGATGCGTTAATAGAACTATATTAATCTTTGAATATAGTATTTTAAAGGCTACGATTCTTGCATGAATACTGAGATTCAAACGTTGTTAGTTGGCAGACCGTGTGGTCAAGGTTTTATTGTAGAAGATTGGTTTTAATGTTCTTTGTACTTGATAGAGTTCGTAAAAGCACATCAATTTAAGATATTTTGATGTTTGTGAATACAAGGTACTTGGACGGGCTCCAGTTTGGTACATCTTGTCAGCGTTTCTCTTGCAATGAGGGACCTGAAGTCAAAGTCGTGCCTGTATTTTGTATCTCCCCTTTAAAATAAAAGGGAAAAAATACAGGGAGTGAGACTCTGAAATTACACTACCAATTTTTATCTTGAATTGAAGCATAAGTTATAAATAGCAATAGTCTTATATAAAAACTAGTAACTGAGTTTGAGATCTGGCTCACAGAAAGTCATTGAGCACTTGTTGGGCACATGATTTCTATCTTATTATTTCAATTCTAATTGCATTAAAATCAGGGAGGGATGAATTCTGTAAGTATTTTCTTAATTAATGGAGGTGGTATGCATGTGACTAAGAAGAACAGGCAGTTAGTAAGACCTTTCTTTTCCTCCTGTGTGGTCCACAGGTTGGAAAAATGTTGAAAACAGTTGTTAGTCTTCAGAGAAAATAACGAAAGTATATGTGCAGTTCCTGGGTCTGAAAACTAAGACTGAATCTGATTTCACCCGTTAAATTATTTTGAATCAAAAATTGCTTCTGCATCTTTTCAGTGTAGGAATTACTTTGTCTGCACTAAACATTCCAAATGCTTTACCAGCATGTGCTCATTAGTTTGAAGCCTGAAATTCTTATTTGAGACTAACCCATTAAAAGTCTGGCCTCTGCCAGCTACCGCAAGGAATAGTCTTTGCTTAAACAATTTTTTTTTAACTTATAACCAAGGTAGGTCACTATATTTTAGTCCATATGGGTGATCTTTGTAATGTTTTGTCTCTTGAGACTCCTAACACAGCTGGATAAAACCAAAAAGCAAGCACTGCCATTTGTAAAGGCAAGCTGTCTGTGACTCCTTAGCACCTTATTTGCCTGTAATCATTTGAGAAGCACATTTGCCACACTTGCATGGATTTGTGTATGATGAAGATAAAAAACAGTAGTAATAAGTGAGGATTTGGTATAAGTAGGAAAAAAAACCAAAAACGTGTTCTAGTTACATGGTCTTCATATTCTAGCCTAAATTGATTGCTATTTTATTCGTACTCTTCTGATAGGATCTGGTGAACTGAACAGCCAAAATCACAAATTATTTCAAGTTTCTGAAATGTCATATTACCAAAACTAAACTCTTGGCATTCCAAGTCATGTGAAAGCCACCCCATCGTTAGAGCAGCAAAGTCTTTCTCGAAGTATGTTTTGAGGTTGGTAAATGGCTTAAGATGGGGACTTGAAAAGGATGTTCTCTGCAGGCCATGTTGACTTCTAGGGTTTCAAGAAAACAAGATTTTTCTTCTCGTCCTATTTTTTTTGTGTGAAAAAAGAGGGTCTTTATCTTATTTTTTCCACCTGAGATTCAGCATACAAAATTTCAAATGGTGATATAGTGTTACAAAACCAAGTTACAGCTTATGAATTTTGAGATTGTATTAATACTGTATTAATACTGTAAAAGATGATAAATATACTTTGGTATTCAAGACTTCCTATGCTTTTTTTACCAAGTAGTGTTTTTGTCAATATTGTTTTGAAATTTTATTTTTTCAAAGTGCCTTCATTTCTAAGTAATGCTTATGATTACAGAAAGAATTATATATTAATAAATAATTGCTCTTACTATTACAAGGGATAGTAGTAGATACAAAGTATGTTCTACCCTTAAAGATATTTTAATTGTCAGTCCAAAATAATGCTCACCTGGAGAATACTTTTCAAAAGGTGGATAGCAGGATTTGAGCTGAAACAATGGCTTTTAGGAGGAACAAGTGGAAACTCTGTGTGATGTAATGTATGTGGTAGCGTATTTTTGGTTTTATGGTTTTATCTTGGGTTGCTATATATATTCAAAGGAAGCAGTATTTTGTGTAAAGATAAATGAGTCTCTAGAACTCAATCTTCCTAATTGTATAGCTTTTACACACCTTTTGCAGGTGTTTTGATAGTGATAGCAGTGGTTATTGATTGAAAAACAGTGCCAACTTGGTATCTTTTTTTTTAATGTCCTTATTTGTAAACGCATAAGATTAATATTAACATAATAGAGTACGATGTTTGGTTCGGGGTGTAATGACAGGAAGGTGCTGTTTGAAGGGAATCAATCAGATTGTGAGATACTGCAAAATGAAAGAAACTGAATGACAAATTAAAAGGAACTAGGGGAAAGAATTGGGAAACCCTGCTATGCTGGATTTGCTATACTCCATAGCAAAGTGAAAATCCTTTGACTTTTTTACTTATGAGGCAGCTTTAATATTTCTCTTCTGCTAAAAGGGGGATGAAGGAGTAGTTTTGTTTTAATTTTAATTGATCAACCTATATAGCCTGCATGTGAACAGGAGCATGCTCTGTCAAAGAGAATTAACCACTTTCCCCTTGCTTTCCTTGCATATGCAACTTTAATGATGATCTGTGCAATAGAAGAACTGATTAAATGCTCATTTTCTTTTGCTTTTCCTTAATATACTTCTTACCTTGCATTGTAGTTGATAGAGCTATATGGAGCATGGTATTTTTCTATAAGTATGATAATTCATTAGGAATTAGCTTAACATGGTAATTCATTAGGAAATACCATTTTAAGCACAGCTGTAAGTTTATGTAGATTTTTTTTTTTAAACAATAGGCATTATCTTTCTGCAGTTAGTACTTCAAATGGAAGAGGCAATACGTGAGTATTCTGAGACCAAGTCTGCCCTTTGTTGCAAAAAAACAAAATAGCAGCTAGAAGTTGAATTACAGGTATATCTCAGACTTTTCCTGGAATTGCTCATGTTTTAAAAATACATTATTTAATATCTTTTTTTTTTTTCCCTTTCACTGGTGCTTACCTTTGGAGAAGTAATTTTACTGAGGTTTCACCAGGCAAATGAAAATGTCTTTAAAGTTTCAGACTAGCGAAGTTGTTCATATCGCAAAACCAGCATGCTATTTAATGCTAATAATATACTCTATAGATGGCTAGAATAGCAGGAGTTGCAAAGAGATCAGGTTGAGATACGTTAACCAGCACATGTGGAAGTCTGCATCGAAGTAATAAAACCCCTTCCAAAATTTAAAGAAAAATATAGCAGTGTGAAAGTAGCTTGTCTTTAATTTACAGAAAATGAAGTATTATAAGTGTATGTGTGCTATTACCTTCTGCATAACAGTGTATAGTTTTTCTACTTCATATGTTGGGTAATAACTATACAATGTTAAATGCAATTAATTTTAAAGTTCTTTGCTAGATGCTATCCTTTTCTCGTTCTTTCTGCCTTTTTTGCTATCTTAGTTTTAAACTCTTCCTCCTTATTTTGTAGACACTGCTCTCCTGTTCACTACTTCTTCTCTGTCTTTACGTCTCACCACTGGGCCTCTCTCAGTGTCTGTTTTCCCAACCTCCACCCCAAATTCCAGCTGTATATCTACAACCAATTGGTCAGGTAACTGTATCTTTCTTGAGTGATAGACTCTTTGATAGAGCATGCTCTGTTCAGTCCTAGAAAGAAGAGATTCTTCATCAGTGAATGTTTTTGGCATTTTCCTCAGTTTCCAGATCTTTATTAATGACATAGATAGTGGGACTGGGTGCACCCTCACTAAGTTTGTTGACGACACCAAGCTGAGTGGTGCGGTTGATTCACTAGAGGGAAGGGGTGCCATCCAGAGAGAGACCTTGACAGGCTTGAGGAGTGGGCCAGTGTGAAGCTCATAAAAGTCAACAAGGCCAAGTGCAAGGTCCTGCACCTGGGTCAGGACAATCCCCAGTATCAATATAGACTGAGGGATTAATGGATTGAGAGCAACTCTGCAGAGGACTTGGGGATGCTGGTGGACAAAAAATTGGATATGAGCTGGCAATGTGCACTTGCAGCCCAGAAAGCCAACCGTATCCTGGGCTGCATCAAAAGAAGTGTGGCCAGCAGATCGAGGGAGGTGATGCTCGCCCTCTACTCTGCTCTCATGAGACCCAATCTGGAGTACTGCGTCCAGTTCTGGGGTCCCCAGTATGAGAAAGATATGGACCTGTTAGAGGGGGTCCAGGGGAGGGCCACAAAAATGATCAGAGGGATGGAACACCACTCCTATGAAGACAGGCTGAGAGAGTTGGGGTTGTTCACCCTGGAGAAGAGAAGGCTCTGGGGAGACCTTATTGTGGCTTTTCAATATATAAAGTAGCTTATAAGAAACATGGAGAGAGACTTTTTGCCAGGGCCTGTAGTGATAGGACAAGGGGTAAAGGTTTTAGACTAAGAGAGGGTACATCTAGATTAAATATAAGGAAGAAATTTTTTACAATGAGGGTGGTGAGACACTGGAACAGGTTGCCCAGAGAAGTTGTGGGTGCCCCATCCCTGGAAGTGTTCAAGTTCAGGCTAGATGGGGCTTTGAACAACCTGATCTAGTGAAAGGTGTTCCAGCCCATGGTAGGGGGGTTGGACTAGATGATCTTTAAGATCCCTTCCAACCCAAACTATTTTGTGATTCCAATCTCTTATTCCTACTGTGTTCTGAGTGGCAGACAGATGGTTCACTTTGCTCCCACTGTCTGGTCACTACTTCAGAATAGCTGCTGAAACTGTCTACTTAGGGCTTAAAGTCAGTATACCTTGGTTATAAATGTACAAGTACAGGTTAGAGCACCAGGTTAATGCTTCCAGGTTGTTATTTGGAATGGATGGATAAAATGCATTATGTGAGCACCTAGAAATAGACTCTGAAATCATGCTGCTGTAATCTGAGTGCTGCTGATTCCTCTTTGCTCCCCCAGTTTCATAGGTGCCAGATGTGGTTTTGCAATTTTTTTTCTGTGAAAGTGACCCTGCTTTCAAGGATAAATGTGTACCCTTGGTGTTGCAACTGGAACCCTCTAGACTGTAGTAAATATTAAGGCAGTGTGTATGCTACCTTGTGGCTCTGACCTTTTAAACCCCAGGGTTATAAAAGGGTCCACATCTTTAGCCATGCTGCTTCAATCCTCCTCTTCCTATATGTTGAATGTTGGAACCCTCTTTCCCTCCCATCACTTTGTTTGGCTTACCTTTCTTATTCAAGAAAGTCTTTGTGTGGTGATTAGTTTCCTGGTCATTTAGTTAATTCTCCTCCTGTTTGTGGTCTTCTGGGTTAATTCATTTGATACCTGCTTTTAAGGAGTCCTGCCCTTTTGAATCCATTTATTTCAGCCTTTCTCTTGCATTTTATTTCAACTGGACTCGCCTTGCTCAAGATAAATGTGAAGATCCAGACATTCTGATGAAGTCAAATAGGAGGTGAAGGAAGAAGTTGCCTTTTGCATTGAGATCATTGTAATAATGACCTCTATAACGAGTTCTAAATACATGATCTGATAGACTAATTGGAACTGATGTGTATCTGAAAGTAAGAGTTGATAAATCTGATAGTGCTGGTGAAAGACACAATATAAGCATGACTGTCCATGTCATGTTTGTAATGCAATTACTGTTGGTAATCTAGTTTCTTAATGATATTAAGAAATTAATGATATTAAGAAACTAGGCAGTGTTTGCCTAAGAGTAGACAGTGTTTGATGTTTGTCTATAGAAAGTGATAAACTAATACACAAAATCATGGAATCTGTCAGCTTGAAGGTGGCAAGTGTTCCAGAGACTCTGAGGTGCTTCTATTTTTCACTGGCTTTTGTTCTGACCATATGAAAGAAGATTGTGGGCATGTCTTGCTGGCTCCTGAAACTTTTATCTTCACATCATAACTTGTCCACCTTATCTGAATCTGTCTTAGAGAAGGACTTATCTGAGTCTTAACCTTTCTGATAACTGCCAGCTTACTTTTCTGGGGAACAGAATGAACGCTAAGTGAGCAAACAAGAAATGTCCCTTAGCAGGCGACACCTGCAGATTAGCCAGTTGGTCATTCCAGTCTCTGTAAATAAAAGGTTTTTTTGAAATATGAGAGATTAAAAAGCACAAATGAAATTATTATCTGCTTTGCAGCTTAAAAAGTTTGATGCTAAGTGTTTGGGATGGCTTGAAAATTACACATTATAAAGTAATTTGCAAAGCAAAATATCACAAGTCTTTGAAGACTGCCTTTTTAGGCTCCACACTTTCTGTACCAATGACAAACTCTCGCTCTAGCTGTCAAACCGTGTATTTTCTACAGATTGATTCTGTGACATCTTAAAAATTTCAGTGTAGGAGATGAATGGATTGATATACACTCTTCTCTAGACTTGGCGTGTCAGAGGAAGTGAGTGCAATTAATGTTGAACTTGCTTCCATTTACTGTCTTACGGGTTAAATGCTATGGTCTTGATTACTTCAATATTTAGAAATAAGACCAGAGACGCTGTTGTTCAAGAGCTGGCAAAGAGAACTAGTATATCCACACAAACCTATTCATACCTATGAAGTCCTCTAAGAATTTCCCCGTTTCTGAGGTTTCATGAATCACTTAAGAAGTCTTTGTCAAAAAGAAAAAAAATTGTTAATTTTCAGCATGAGCTTTACTTTTTAGCTACTCTTAAATTACTAGACAGATCTGTTAGTAGCTGGGAAAAACAGTCCTGCATTCTTATTCTCTTGATGCTGTCAGCTGACAATTAACATTCCAAGTGTGACAATCCATAGAGATGATGCTTAAAGGAAGAAGGATAAAAGTTCCAGTAATTGAGGAGAACTATTAATAACAGAATCACCTTCTCTTATAATTATGTATTTGGAAAGAACTGTGGGGTAGCTGGGGTTACAGTTTTTCTGTCACTGGGATTAGCAAAAAGAAAGGTCCATTTTTCAAACTGCTCTCTTGAGGGTTCCAGTTTAATACCACAGGTACTTTTCACATCCTGAAATTGAAAACTTTTCCTGTTCATTTTAGTGAATAGTTAGTAGCACTTTTAATGATTTTGAAGATCTTTAAAATGTAAGCAGCGTGTTTACAGTATGTTGTAGACTTTACTTACCACAAAGAAAAAAACTTTTGTCTACTTGTTTGGTTTTTTTCAGCAGCACACAGAAGTTTAGGAGATAGTAGTTAGTGTGGATATTATCCTAGAAAACAACTTGAATTGTTTTCCAGCTATAATTCTGGGAATTGTGGCAATAGAGCATCTGGGACCTTTGAGTGTGGTTGGCTGTTTTTCCATTGTCTTCTGCTCTGTCTGTCAGGTTCCTAACTAAGCGAGAACAGAAGCTGATGCAGCGTCGACAACATGCTGAAGAATTGTTGGAGTGGAAACGCCGCCTGGATGCAGAAGAAGCAGAAATACGGCGGATAGAAAAGCAGGCTCTAGCTGCCTGGGACAAAGAGCTGCTCAAAACCAAAATAGCCAAGAAAGACCTAGGGGATCAGAGAACTGAGCCCAAAGGTAATAGGAAGAGGGGGCAGGTGATGCAAATGACAAGAGTAAAGCATGATTTGACACAACAGTTGCTTAGGTTTGCACTTTCTTCCTTTTTTGATGTTTTGGTGGTGGTGGTTGTTCTCTGGACACTCTTAGAATCTCGATTTCTGCACTCCTTACTGCCTTCTGTTGCCTTGTTCTTTTAGCCCTATTTTACACCTTAGTTAAATGTGTATTCCTCCTTTGCTGTATATCTTCTCAAGTGAACAGTGCAGCATAGGCCCGTCAGACATTTCTACATACAATTTAAACTATATTTCTGTCTTTCAAAACAAAAATACTGCATGAACTTTTGCTGATCATCTTCTGAACTTACTCCATTAAAACCATTTTCCCCTGTAGTGCTGTTTGAGTGTCTATCTGGTTAGCCTTATTAATGGTGAGGATGGCTCTTATCGGGGGCTGCTTTCCCCTTGTCTGTGTTTTCAAAAAAAGCATTTTTTTCTTTCCTCTGTTGTTAATGCAGTATAACTTCGAAATCTGCAGCTGTGCTAAAGTGTGCTAGGACGCAACTGGTATAATTGAGCTTATTGTGAGGAAAAATAAGATCCCAGATTTTCGGAGCTATAGCTTTACTGTTCTGTCTTAAGTGGACCATACTTTCAGCATGAAGCACAGAGAACTGGATTGCAGTGGGAGAAAATAATGAAACTTCAGGGATTGTTCTAGAACTAATCAATATTCCTTTTTTCCCCCACTTTGCTGAAAGCAGGCAGCATGTCCTTTGAATGTGCAAAGGGAATTCAGAATTATGCCCTATTACACTTGTTACTGAAAACAGTCATGTGGATTTTAGGCATTGTAAGACATTTTAATATGTGTATGAGTCAGTAAGTTCCAAAGAACAAAAATTCAGCACGAATGCTGTATTTTCATCAACAGATGAGAAAATACACTTGCTTTCTATTATTTGTATCTACCAGTAAGCATTGGAGCATGGCCCTGCTTCGGAAGTTCCTCTCCCCAGCCTTTGCTCAAATATCGAATAGTTCTCCATGGCTGCTTCAGTAATGCTGTGACTCCTGTGGAATTTAGTAAACAGGAATATTGAAAACCCAACTTATTATTTTACTCGTTGCCAGTTGAGAGACTCATGATGAAATCATAACATTAAAATGTTTTCTGCAGCTACTGTAAAGGAAGCAATCAATTCTAAATTCAAGATCTGGCTTGCAGATTATATGCTCCTCCGTGACTTCTTCAGACTAATAGTGACTCTTGCTGGTGTATGGTCAACTGGAAGGACAGGTTTCCCTAATAATCTTTTTGGAGTGTGTTGTCTGGAAAATGTTAGAATATCCTGAAAACCCCTTTATTTTAGACATTCAGCAATCACTAAGAACGTTTGGCAGTCTTAAATCGTAGTTCTCTGGTAAACATGCTTGTTCTTGCTAAGTATTCCACCCTTGGTGTCTAGATGAGTGAAATAACACTTAATCAATTTGACATGTATTGGTAGCAGTTACTACTTTATATGCAGGCAGTAGTATCTCTGAAGGCATGTAAGTCAGTGCAAATTCTTAGGTGCTTTGTTTTTTTCCTCTCATTATTTGATCTCAGAAACGGCTAGTGAAGGGGAGTCTCCAGTGCCTTCTTGCTCTCATCTGAACAGTGAAAGCTCTGTCCCAGAAGATCTTGGCAGTCTAGCTGCTGAGTCTGTCCCATCAGAGACTATGGGCCGTGGACAGCCAGAAAGTCCGTATCAGAGTACAACTAATGAAGAAATGGTTTATTCTGAAGAGTTCAAGTCCTCTACCTCACCTGGCAAACTTGTGAGTGAGCTTTTTATGCTATATATTCTTATGCCTGTAAAAGGCTATGAGAGAAGTAGTAAGTTTAGCCGTCCCAGTTGTCAAAGCAGAGATTCTGTGTTTGCAATACCATTTTACATTACTGTGAATAAACATTGTGATCAGATATGTTCTTTGAAGTCTTGAGGAAAAATTGCTTCAGCACAGGGTTTAGATATTTTTAAACTTGTGGGTAGTCTTGCAAAATGTTTTGCATATGTCATGTAGGTATGCAGTACTAAGTGGTGGAACACTGACCTAGTTTACCAGTGTGAATTAGCTGTAGGCTAGCTTGTTACCATTGTATAAATTATTTGAGGGCATGGAAACTATGCTCTGTTTTTCTGCTTTGCTTTTTTTGCAAGTAGTGTATCCCAAAGTATAGCTATAGGATGAAGAAGCAGAGCTGTAACCTCATGCACAATCCTTTGGGTTTCAGGTTATGTCTGCTTGCTAGCTAATTCTGCCTTATTGTTCTATTCCAATTGTTATTTCTACTTGGTTGATAATTTTGTTAAGTTTCATCCTGATAACTTTACTGTGTGCTCAATGAGACAGAAAATGCAGTGTCTGTGGAGTAAAAGAACTGCTCATCTAGACTTATTACAAATACTTTCTTGGAAAGTTTGCTGGAAAGATAGTGAGGTAAAATGTCTAATATGTCCTAGAGGTTATGTTCAAGGTGTGTGAAAGGTTTGTGGTATAATGTTGAAGCAGTAAGCAGCATTTTGGAAGAATATTTGCTCTTAGAATTTTTTGCCTGGCCTCAGAGAAATAGTGCTCTGCTGTTTTACTAATTTAGAATGTCATCTTGCACCCCTTACATGAAATGGTCCTTTTGATTTCACCGATGTATTTACTAGGAGTTCCTATTGCCGTGGTTGTTACCAAGTAAGATTACAAAAACTGTATCGAACACGTGTGAGTTGGAACCATGTCAGTTCACTGAGGTGGTAGTACAGTAGCCTAAGCAGGTTTACTGAAACCTAGGCTCCAAGTAAGCAGTCAGCTATTGCTGCTCTTGATATTTTTGTATTATTGTCTAGCAAACTAAGATTAAATTCTTAAGGTAGTTGGATAGGTACCACTGCTTATGAGATGTTCTCTAGTCATGCTGTTCTTTCCTTGTAACTAGTTCCTGATGACAGTGATCTCCTACTTTCAAACTGAGCTTTACAAGCAATTACTTATTTGTCCTTTTCTTCTCCCATAGTCTCCTCCCAAAAGCAGTGTATCTGTATCAAAGCAAGATTCTAGCAAAGGCAGCCATAGAACTGGAGGACAGCTACACTCACCTGTGAAGTCTCATCAGATATCTTACAACTGGTCTGATGAATCTTTATCTATGACACAGTCAGGTAAGTATAATATCTGCTTGGGTTTAAATTGCTTTTTCAAAGCTTTTCCTTTTAACAACTAAACTTGAAATGCAGACATAGATGTGGGGAGGCAGACAGAAATTCCTGGAAATTGCCAAAGTTTGGGGTTTTGTGGGAGTATTTTCCCATGATGTAATTTGATCACTTCAGCTTAAGAAAGTCTTAATGTAAGAAGGTCTATATATTATCTTTTAGAAAGCAACGCTGGTTCCTGCAAACAGGTATGACGAAGATAAGAGTCAATAGTTAAAGTGGTCCTAGAATTTAAAAATACCAAGGTTAGCTGTGCTTTTAACAGGTGACACTGCTCCACCTCTCATGTTGTAAGAAAGCAGAATATGGTTCAGCAGCATACAAATGTGACCGTCCTCCTTCTGAGCACGTCCTGGCTCCAGAAGCAGTATAGCGCTGTTATCGTGGCAGTATGAGTGAGCCCCTTGGACCTGCACTGGCATGTGCAGAATCAATGGGTACTTCAGGACATATGTTTTTATTTTTGGAGGAGGGCTTGAACTGTGTGCAGTAAAATAGGGCCTAAGATTGCGTTTTGAGCTATAAAATACAAGATCTACTATATGGACTCTTTATACTCTTTTATCCAGTATCCAAGCTGGCTACCAGTAAATGCTGAGGGAGAGAATATTAGAAGTTAACTGGTACAGAGCAGTCCTTTCCCTGGTGTGCTCTTGCAGTCTGTTACTCATGTGGATTCCAGGACTTCCTGAGCCACTATTGAGTGGGTCACCATCATCAGCTCTGTTAAGCTGTGAAGTCTGTTTTGAACCTTTCTGTGCTTTTAGTCTCTAAAACATCTTGTATTCCACAGTGCAGTTGATACAGCATCATAAAATACTTACTAGCAAATGAGAGCATTTTTCTGCTTGATTTTTTTTTAATTCCCTAAATGATCAATAAGTCTTTAGTGGAAAAATAATTAGGTGGTTCTATGGTGTATACTAGCTGTTCTTTGTGATAGATGGATAACTTACTGGCGTGTGTACATATCCAGTCTTTGTGGCACTTGATGTAGCGAGCATAATCTTTTATGGGCTTTTTTGGTTAATATGTATGTAAGTGCAATAGAAACACAGTAATTTTGAGGCTGCTGTTCTCCTGCTGGATAGAGAAATGAATACGTAACACCTAGGTATTTGCACTGAGTAATTTGTATTGGGATTCTGTCTGGAGAGCAGTTTGCAACGCAGTGAAGCATTCAGCAACTTGAGAAAGTTATTTTCAAGTTCTGACTGAGAAACCACATAAGGAAGCCGTTATGAAAAGTAGAGCAGGCAACAGTAATCATGAAAATAAACTTTTGTAAAATAAAGTGTTTGCAATCTTTGATTTCAAATGCTGAAGAAAGGTATAAGAGGTGGGAAGCCAATGGTTTCACAATAAATCATTCCATTGTAAAGAGACAAATCTTCCAAGCTGCTGAGTAGTAATGAAGTCATTGCTATGTCAGTCTGATGCATGCGTAGACAAGATCGTCAAAGATGAAAGCATGTGCAGATCTTTCCCTTATGAGTTGATCAAGAAAAGCTATAATTACATAGTGGTCACTTACTATTTGGGAGGAGTTGTTAATTATAGCAGCATCATAGAGTACTCCTGATTAGCAAGTGAGATTCCATTCTTTTTGTGCTGGTTTGTTTTTTTGGTTTGGTGTTTTTTTATTTTTTTGTTTGTTTGTGGTTTTGGGTTTTTTAAAATTCTCTAAATGGTTAACAACAGTTGTTAATGGAAAAAGACTACAGTAGTTCGATTGTATTTACTGGCTGTTGTTGATGATTAAATCCTTCATTATGGTGGTTTGTTGTCTTGAGAAATGAGGTTGTTTAGCAAAATGTCCAGCTGTTCCTGCTAGCTGACCAAATAATACTGGTGACTTACTTTCTAGGATGTTCAGTAAAGCAATTGGTGTTTATGAGCATCCAAGCCTTTTGGTCCAGAAAACGTTATAGGTAATACTGAGCATTAGAAAAACAAACCAGCCAAGATCCTCCTCGTAGGAGCTGCAGTTGCTGCTATAGAAGAGGAAGGGGGACATCAGCCGCAGGGAGGAGCTCCAGTAAGACTATGTCAGATAAATATTTTGAAGAATTTTTGATACTTAATTGTGGAAGCACCAGTCTGGGTCAAGGATCTTGTGTTGGTATACATTTAAAACAAGAAACAAGTGAACGTAATCAGGTGGGCATAAAAGAGTAAGTAATGAGACACTAAGGTAGTCTCTCTATAAAGTCTGAGAGGTCTGCAAGACTAAGAGGTTGTTACAGCAGAAATAATGAAAGTAGCAGAATTGCTGGTAGAATGGGGTTATCGTGCAGAGAATGGATCTAAGTATCTGGGGACAGTGTCCCAAGGGAAAAGAGGTAGAACATCATCAGAAGAACTGGAAGACCAGGTTGCAGGTTCTGGGGATGGAGAGGAATGGAGGAGATCTTATTAAAATTACTAAGAATAATGATTAAGAAAAAAATTGTTCAGGTGGAAAATAGCTACAGTCAGTAATGGCATCGTAGGAGGATCTGTAAAATTGAACTTGGAGCAAAGATAGGCCAAGTAGTTTTGTATAAGCTATTATTGAGTAGTCCACCACATGCCTAAGCTCAACACTACCCCCATTCACCCTGAATAAATTGTCATCCTGAGGCCTGACAACAGTGAAAATCTCTGCATTGTTCAAATTGACTTTGCTTCCAACTGTTGACCAGTCAGCTCTCCATTTCATAGATGTATTTAGTCTAGGTAGCAGGAAATGGCCAGAAACCTAAACTGCTTTTGGAGTCCACTGTTGCAAGTAAAATTCTCATTAATGAAGTGTACCTTGTAGCTTGCAATTGTATATCATGATTGTAAACAAATAGTTCATATATGGTTTTGGTATGCATCTTTGAGTTGTAATATTTTTAAATATGTCAGAAAAAAATTAACTTCTGCAACAGCTGACATGATGAGCAGTTAATGAGGTAGCAGCATAAACATGGGCAGTTGATGTGAACAAGTTTGGTAACAAGTTACTGTATCAGAGCCTTTCTCTTCTAAATCAAATTAAGATGCAACACTTTTTCATATGTTCTGTAGTAGTGTTCTGAATCTGAGATCCCACTTTGAGTCTTATTATGTTAAGATTAACATGTTGACATTAAATTCTTTATTTTGTTTGGACCATATTTTGTATTTACTAAATGACTGTTCATTGCTTTGCATAGAACTGTTTTGTGAGGTGCAAGCTTACAAAGACTAAAACTAAACTTTTTCAGAAACCACATCTGATCAAAGTGACATTGAAGGACGGATCAGGGCCCTGAAGGATGAACTACGGAAAAGGAAGTCTGTGGTTTACCAGCTGAAAAAGGAACAGAAAAAAAGACAAAAGGAGAGACTGAAGGCCCAGGAAGCCAGTTTAATCAAACAACTGGAGGTTAGGAAAAGTAGGAAGAAGGGTGAAGTAAAGGACTGTTAGCCTTGGATAAATCATTATAGTACAGATGTTGCTGGCAGAATATTGTATCAACAGCTGTGAAAGACACATTATTGTGATACAAGTGTGACTGTGTTCTGGCTATTTAACTGTTTTCAATAATGAACCAGAGCCTTCAGGCAAAAATGCCATTCCCTTTCAAAATGTATATCTTTAATGGGTTACTAGCAGTGTTCAGGGGGCTTATGTATCCTAGCTTGGATTAAAGAATGATGCTCATGTAATTTGGTTTTGAAAGTAAAGTATTAAAATGTCTAGGATTCACAACTGTAGAGCTTTAGGAAGTTAAATAGATTGCTTTACAGAGAAACGGAGTGTATCCTTTATTCATTTAATAGGTTTTAATTGCTGAATTGTGCTAATGCTTTAGTAGACTAACAGCCGTAACTGTTTTCCATGTGCAGTCATATGATGAGTTTATCAAGAAGACTGAAGCAGAGCTGAGCCAAGATCTGGAGGCATCACCCACAGCCAAACCTCAGATTAAAACTCCATCCTCAGCTGCTGCTGAAAAACCTAAGATCAAGGCACCACCGTTCCATAGGTAACTGGGATTTCTTCTTCTTTTTGAGATTATTCTGAAACTGCAGGGAATGCTGTTTTAGCAGAAACCGTGAGTGCAAGGAAAGCTGGTAACTGCTCTTCCTTAAAGCACTGGACAGTGGCAGTATCCTGTTGACCAGTTGGCTGGTCTCATCAGACCCAAAACAGATAAGATGTACTGTCATTGTAATTGTACGCGTCTCGCTTTTGTCCTGCCCAGCCTCTCGGGTCCTATTTTCAAGTTCTTTCTGAACAATAATTTTCAATTGTGCAAGAATTGTGCCAAATGGTTGTATGGATTACAGACCTGTAATCCCATTTTTTCCCATTTTGGTCACTCGTTATGCCTGCCTCACTGCGTGAGGCAAACCATTCATCTTTGCAACTTAAATCTGGTTTAGATCTTAGGTTTTAAAAGGTAGAGAATTCAACTAACTTCTGCACTTTCTACTGTATTTTTAAGTGTTTCATTTTTTCCAGCAGATGGTGCAATTTTAGTGCGTTCAAGTAAAAAAAAAAAAAAAGTTATTTTCCTTATCTCTTTTTTGGCTACAAAAAAGGTTAGTTTGATTACTCTTCTAGAAAATTACTTTCCAGGACTTGCAGAACTCTCCTCTCTGTCCCCATTCCTATTTTCTAAGGTCACAGTATGTTGACAAACCAAACTGTTTATGTTATCATGGGTGTGGTATTATAATTATAGAGGCTTGGATTTCCATTTTTATCTATTAAAAAAACCCAAAACCAACACTCTAGTTGTAACCATGATTCATGCAATTTGATTTTTCAACTTTAGGCCTGAGACGGCTAAAAACTGGAAATCACTGACTGAATCAGAGCGATCCAGAGCATCTTTGGAATCCATTTCAGAACATGCAGGTATGTGACTGGAAGAATCTGTGCTACAGATGAAGATCTTCAAGACTGACTGTTTTAACCTTCTTTAATCTTCTCCTCCTTGATTTAAGAAGAGATTTTAAGAGAGCATGCAGACTCCATAAAACCATAATGATCAAGCTATATTTCTTACTATTTTTATTTAGTAGGCTTCTGCTTTTGCTGTTTCCTGTATATTCAGTATTTAGTTTTACTCTCGCTGAGGTTTGTGTGAACCATAATTATGTGACAACCTTTGTCCTTTCTTTTTTTTTCCTGTTCCTTTATCACTTGAGGAAAGTAAGGAAACCAAAAATAATGAAGGCTTTAGGAATAGACATTTAGGAATAGGGGGGTTTTGAGATACTTCTCAATGTTTTGCTGTCAATCATTATCTAATTATTATCTACCATTCTGATCTTGGTTGGTTTTGCAGCTTGCAAACAAATAACTGAGCCCTTACCTTGGGCTCACTATTGTATGGCATTATGAAATACTGGTACAAGGAACAGCATCAGAAAGAAAGCATTAGAACCCTGGAACTGAAACTATGTTGCTCATGTTCATAGGACAGCTAGAAATACATGTTTCCAAGGCACCAGTTTGTATCTTCTTTTAGCA
The DNA here is from genome assembly GCF_035582795.1 of Mycteria americana. NCBI lineage: Eukaryota > Metazoa > Chordata > Aves > Ciconiiformes > Ciconiidae > Mycteria > Mycteria americana. The sequence continues at coordinate 39,327,636 of NC_134371.1, forward strand.
TAGAAAACTTGATGTTGATTTTGTTGCCTATGGTTGCAATTTTCAGTAAAACAATGCAGGGTATACTATCTGCTGTAATTCACTTTTTATTTTCCTTCAAGATGGTGTGTCATCAAGAACAGAGAGGTCTGCGTCTGTGCACACCAAGGTGGCTGTGACAGATCTGCATGCAGAAGAACCTTCTGGAACATCTTCCTCAGTTTTAATGTCGCCAAGGAGTTCCAGAGCAGGATCTGGTGATTCCTTAGATAATGTACCCTTATCATCTCTTCTCAAAGACATGAAAGACATTGGCAGGCTATCCTGTGGGTCAATGAAAAACGTGGTAAATGCATCCAATGATGAAGCTGCCTTCAGTCATAAATCTGAGATACAGGAAGACTTGGAATACATAAAGTCCGAGGAATATGAGATTGAAGGTTCTCATGTTAAGCCTTTGGAGAGTTCTGATGTCTTGTTGATGTTAGATAAAGAACAGGAGAGCTCACTGGACATCCTGCCAAAGAAAGTCCTCTGTTCTGAAAATGAATACCCTCAGAAGGAACTCTTTGATTTGGCTGTGGAAAGTCTTCATGGTACGGAAGAAATCTTAGAACAGAGACTGGCAGATAAAAATGCTGTAACTGGCCCAAGCGTAGAAGAGTCTTCTTGCAAACTGAGCAAATCAGCAGAGGAAAAAGGTTATCTGCTTTCAGAACAACTCTTTAGTCAAAAGGAGCCATCATACCTTGAAGACTTTGAAGGATCCTCCTCCAGAAAACAAGCATCAGTTGAAGAAACACTTCCTGGGGAATGTTACAAAGATGACTTTGAAGCATCTCTTCTCTCTCCTAGTGGGGATGCTCAGTCACTGACAGAGCGGTCACAGCACACACAAACCAGCAGAAGTAGATCCACCAGCCTTGGCAGTGATGGCGAAATCAGTGAATACCTCAGTGACAGGTCTCTCTCTCTCTCTGGCAGCATGCATTCAGAGAGGTTATTAGAACTTAAGTCCCCAACAGAACTTATAAAAAATACTGAACGCAGAGATGTGGAGCAAGAACGGGCCCCTACTGAATCACCGCTGTGGGCCTCTGTTTCGATCACAGAAGAAACGGATAGTTTGCCAAATTTCAACATTGGTGATAGAGTACTTGTGAGTAAAGTCCAGCCTGGAACATTGCGATTCAAAGGTCTGACTAAGTTTGCCAAAGGATTTTGGGCTGGCGTGGAGTTGGATAAACCTGAAGGGAACAATAATGGAACTTATGATGGTATTACATACTTTGATTGCAAAGAAAAGCATGGCATTTTTGCTCCTCCTCAAAAAATCTCGCATATTACAGAAAGTATTGATAGCCATTTAGACACAAATAAGGATGAAGACTCATTCTTCGATGATAGACTGGAGAAGCAACACCAAGCAGAGCAGAAAGACAAAGGAAGTTCTAAATCTAGCAAGGAGGATGAACCCCAGAGCAGAGATGCAACAGAGAACTATTCCCAGGATAAAGCTCCTGCAGACACAGCTGTTTCAGAATCCTCAGCTGGGGAAAGGGTTGATGAAGAGTCATCTTCTAAAGTGAACAGCATAAAGGAGATTTCTGTAGCTACTGAGTCACTTGCCGCAGAACGGTTAGTGGTGGATTATCTGAAACATGCTGTAAAAGAGGAGGCCAGCCTTGCTCCTCTCATTTCTGGTGCTGTGGATGAGATTTCCACTGTTCAGTTGGATGACATCTCCGATTTCCTTTCTGAAAAACTGGAGAGGCAGAAGACACTGGGGGAAGAATGTGCTGAAAAGTTAGATGATCTCTCTCCCGGAGTTGTGGAGAAGCCTGCAACTCCACTTCTGGATTTGCTGACAAAAGAAAAGAACCAGTTAGAAGCCCAGCTTAGACTACCGCTTAGAGAGGAAGAAAAGTCAAAAGACCAACTGGAAAAGGTCAGTTTGCTGACAGACAGTCTACTTAGAGATTTTGTGAAAGACACGGTCAATCAGCTACAGCAAATAAAGAAGGTCAGGAATGAGAAAATCCAGCTCAGCAACCAGGAGCTCTGTGATGTGAAGGAGGAATCCAGTACCCCATCCCAGCAGGTAGAAAAGCAGATTCCTGAAGGACTGAATAACTTTCTTCTAAGTTCCGATTTGGAAGATGAAAGAGAAGAACTTTCCTCTCCAGACATGTGTCCCAGACCAGTGAGTAACAGACACCTTGCACTGATTTTAAGAGTCAATTATTCCTTTCACTGATGATGATTGAATCTGAGGAATACAGCATGGCACCAGTCTGTGTTCTCCCAGGTTCTGTTGGGTGATGTGGAGATTGCCTGTATGTGTGTGTCTTACGTGTGTGTTCTCATGTATCCCAGTTCACAGCTCACTTTGGTAGCCCTACAGGCTGAAAGACATGTTTTGGCACATGAAAGTGAAAAATACTTCATTTAGGTTGTATTCTGCTTACATGTTCAATTTGTATTTAATCCTTACCCTCACTTTTTATTCTAAAAATGGCAAAATACAATAGACTGTAAACTTACCTCTGTCTATTCTTGATATGAAATAATCATCCTCAAACATAATTAGTTGCTGTGGAGGTCATTACGGTGTCAGACTGCTCTATCCACTGAACTAATATATCATGAGTAGTGGAAGTTCAAGCTTCCTCAGAACAACCATTAATGATACAGATACAGGACTTAGCCTTTCTGCTGAAGATCCCAGTAAACCTCTCTGCTTTGCCATTGATCTCAATATATTAGCATCACAGAAAGCTTCATCCCATTTCACCAGTGTGAGCTGGTCACTAAAACAGCCATCACCTGCTAAAAGCTTTTAGGCTGTTGATTTAGATCTGAGAGTGCTGGTAAATGAAGTGAAAAGTTGTATGTCACATTATCAGTTTTTAAACCACTCAGCCTTTCATAAACAGTTAAACATTAGGACAGATAGTGGGCAGGACGCACAGTCATTTAAGCTCTGTAGGAACCCTCTGAAAGCATTCATCAGGAGTGGTAGAAACTCCAGGTATTTGAACCAAAACATTTCTAATTTTACTGTGGGCTATTTATTTTTGTGAGTATTTGTGCATATATTGCCAATTACATCAGTAGAGCATTTAAAAATATAAGTTGAGTTAGACAACAGTGTGACACCACTTTTATATTTACTCTGTGGCTCTTAATTCACAGGAGAGTCCAGTGTTTGGTGCCAGCGGACAGGAAGAGCTTGCCAAGAGACTGGCAGAGCTGGAGCTCAATCGGGAGCTCCTGAGTGTGCTGGGAGATGATCAAGACTGGTTTGATGAGGACTATGGCCTGAGTTCCCGTAAGGTCCAGCAGAAGCAAGCTGAGGAACCAGCAGTGCTGCCCAAGGTAGAACCGCAGAAAGTGCCAACAAAGCCATGTGAGGAGCCTTTGGCGGTCCCTCATACTGCGGTGGAGGTGGAAGGTATGGTGCATGCAGCAGCTGAGGAACTCTGGAAACTGAAAGAGCTGGGTCATGATCTTCAAAGTTTCAGCCTTCATACAGATCTTAGTAGTACCCTCAAAGAGCAGGACACAGACATGATAAACAAGCAGGTTTATAAAAAGGTACCATCTTCAGGCATTTTTGTTCTTGCCCTTTGAATCTTTACCATGAACAACAAAAGCCTTAACTTTTACTTCTGTCTTTGTTAAGGTGGTATTTGATTTAACAAGAGAGATCTTTGGGGAAATCTTTGCTGAGGATCCTAATCTAAATCAGCCTATTTGGATGAAACCGTGTAGGATCGCATCTGCTTACTTTCGTCGAGTGAAAGATCCAAATGATCTGGATGAAGTCAAGGTAGGAAGAAATCTTTGTCATGCAGGGAAAGTGAGATGAAAAATACTGTACTGGCACTTGCTTGGGTGTTAAAAGATCATAACAGGTGTATCCTGCAAGAGACGAGTTGAGAAGAGAAATGGGATTACAAACCAGAAAGGGAGTTTGTCAAAATGGTCCTTTTTTACTGAACAGATCTGCTTCCCTGTCCTTTTGGCTGGTACTGGTTGCTTTTAAACCTTAGTCCTCTTTGCAGAGCTGCCAGGATGACCTTGGTCTTATAAAATTGGTATGCTGACAGGCTGCTGCTTTAGCAGATTTCAGTGGAACTCTGTATGGGTATATTGGCATGGATCCAACGGTAGGGTTGGGCCAAATGGGATGAGCTGGATCTTTTGCTCAGACACACCTGTGCCAGCCTCACTGAGGACAATGGGAGTTGCCCACAGGAACCCAAAATTTGACTGGTGAGGGCATTGTTGTATTTTGCAAGCCAGAGGAGGTCTCCTGTTACTGGTGGTAGTGCTCAAGAAAGGACAAAACCCCAAAAAGCTGGAGCTTGACTGGACCTAGGTTAAACTTGCAGGGCTTGACATTTGGAAAAAAACTGTCTCCCTGAAAGTGCTCAACAAAGAACCTGCCGTACAGCTCATCAGGACACAAATGAAGACTTCCACCTGTACTGTTTCTTCTGAAACTGGAGGGGGGGGGGGTTGACCGTATTTTGATTAACCTGCTGAAGATACAGCATGTTAACTGCCTAGAAAAGACAGAAATAGTATCTAGATTGCTCTGTTAGTTGAGAAGACTTTCAAAAGTGTGTGGCAGGGGAGAGCAGGGGCACAGGACAAGGACACAAAACTCCCACCCTGCTTTTCTTTAATATTCTCCCATAAAATGAATTGTCATAATCTCCTGTTTGCTGTACTGTTTAATTAAGTTTCTGTTCTCAAGTTTGTTACAGCAGTAGGTGTCACCCCCCCCACCCCCCCCACCCCCCCTTCTAGATTTAATAATTGTTCTGCCTGTGTAATGCTGCCTCAGAGACTTTCACTGTAACTTTCTTGCATACACCGTATGTCTCTTAGCTAAACAGAAAGCTGTTATGCATTCTGTAATGTGACTCTTCAGGGTAGGTACTTTGTGCATATGTTTCATTTCTTAGCTCAAATGTGATAAATCTCATCTTTACTGTTCTGTAGAGCTTCATTGCAGCTGAAGTACTGAAGTTGTTCAGCCTGAGGAAGGAGCCTAATCACAAAACAGACTGGCAGAAGATGATGAAATTTGGGCGGAAGAAACGAGACCGAGTGGATCATATACTGGTCAGTGGATGAAAATAAGCAATCATATCAGATACTGTCCACCATACTGAAGTGTGACATATGATTGTATTTTTCGGTATTTGATCATGCTGTTTAAAGAATACAAAGGGTACAGAAGGTCTTGATAGAAGGTGTTTAATTTTAGAGAGCACCCTATTGACAAAAACAGAAGTCTAGTGCCAGTGGAGTAAGGTGACTTGAGTAAATTCTCTGTTCATGCCTACTGATTTGACTGGAGTATAAATTTGCCCACTCCCAAAAGTTTAAAGCATGAATTTGCAGAAGGAAACATTGAAATATTTCACTGAAAGGAGAGTAAACTTTTTCTTTAGGAAGGGAATATGTTTTTCTTCTTTAATTTAAAATGTTCTTATTTTGAAGTAATATTGTTTAATTGGAGACTGATAACTTAATAGACCAGATCTGCAACCTCCCAGTTGAATCTGGTTAGCAAAGTTGTTGGGTTAGAGCAGCAAAGACTCCAGAGAAACAGTATGGGACATGATAATCCCTAGTACAAGGTAACCAGTCTGCCAGATGGTACTCACAGCTAAGGGTTTCCCCAAAGCTAAGCAACAAGTAGGACTTCTGCTCTTGTAGTACTTGTCATAAAGTAGTAAATGCAGCTGCCACTGGCGCAGAGGCAGTTCAGTGTTAAAACTGCGTAAGACAGAGCATGTCTGGCTGTGTACTAGTTCTTGAAAGTTACTTGTTGGCTTGTATTGCAGGATGATTAACATCTTTATTGGCTATAATCATGGTGAAGGTTCTGCTTGGGAATATGAGTCGTCATTAACACCGTGGTTCACTTAATTATACCTGAAATTGATTCCACACACGCAGACATATAAGTAACTTCGAGTCATGGGTCGTGTGGTCTTTTAATTGCCCATCAGTGGAAGGTTTCCAACACAGGCTTTTTCCCAGGGATTTAATTTTAATTGTATGTAAATAGAGTATCTATGTATAGCACCTGCATATCCTAGCATGCTTGATTCTGGGATACACTCGTTTCTGGGATATGGAGGCTGCTAAAGCATGCACAAAAAAGTCTTATGTTTAGATTCCTGAGAGAACTAATAGTACAAATATTATGCTTGTGTACCAATTTCCTAATTTCTTTGAACCACACCTGGAAAGAGAGATCTCTGATCTGCTGGATAGTTGCTCCAGTTATTAACATCTACAGCAAATCTTGGCTTTCAGTAAACAAGTACAGGAGGTTCACCTAGATGAAAAGATACTTTGTTTAAAACCAAGTTAAAGGAGCGTCTAGGTGTTTGCTTTCTTCTTCTCATGTCCCTTTGTGTTGCCACCTTTATCACGTGTATGCTGTCTGTGGTCAGTGCGAGAATCTCAAATGTACACATAGACTGAGGTGCCGCATTTCAGTACATCAGGGCTGCCTGCACCTTTCAAAACCTCTTTTTAAACTACAGCAAAGAACCCTCATATCTCCTTATTTAAGTTCAGGTGCTAACAATAGACTGTTTCCACTACTTTTTTTTTCACTGGGGTCTTCAGCCAAAACTCCCTCTGCTGATCTGTTTCCACAAACTCTACCATTGCTTTCCCTGCCACCCCCCTTCCCTTTTATCCGGAGCTTGAGAAAGCAAAGCTCACATGATACTGCTGAACCTATGTGTTTAGCTTTCGCACCTGAGAAGCCTGCCAACAGAGCGCTGAAAAGTACTTGATCTTCTGACCTGTTGACTTAAGGGCTAGAATGTTTCTCTCCATGCAGTTCTGAACTCTGCAACAAAGCAAAGCTGTTCCTTTCAAGCTGGCTTAATTGGAAAGCCAACTTCTGTGGTGCCCAAGATCTAAACCCAAGGGGAGTGCAACAGTAAGAAGAGAACTGAAGCCTGCTCGTATGCACAGTTGTGTATCTTAAGATTTCCAGGCACTCTGAGAGTGAAGAGCTGTGAGAATGCACCTGCCTGCCTTCCCCCTACTGGCATTCTTCCAAGGCAGTAGTTTATTTCTGGATTTTTGTACTTTTCAGTCTCCAAATGATCTAGTTACTCCTTAAATGTAGTTTGTTTTGCAGATATTCATGGTTTTGAATGGGAACCTTCAGAAATCGAAACTTACTAATTTACTTTCTAAAGTTTCCTTCAGATTATATTCTTTTAAGTGTTTTTTGATACTGTGGCATTTATTAGATGGCCAGCAGGATCATGCTGCCTCATTATCTCCTGATTTTTCTTTTGTGTGCATGCCCCCTTCTTTCCTTGAGTGTTTAAAAAAACCAAAGACACAAAAACCATACTACACAGCCTTCTGCATTGTGTCACTATTTATCTTTTCCTGTAGGATGGAATTCAGTTCCATTAAAACTGTTTTTTTCCTGACTTTGCCCAAATGCAGTTTCTCTCTGGTATAGAGAGCTTACTTCCTGGTATTAAATATGTGAAGTTTTACTTTTTTCATGAGAATGTGCAAGAACTTAAATGCTCTGCATGTACCGAAGACAATGCAAAGCCCACTTCCATGAAAGCCACAATAGTCGCCACATATAGGCAAACTATCTCCATTGCTTAGAAGCAGTTTGTAATAATACAACAAATGGATCAAACATTTCCCAGACAAAGCAGTCTCAACTGCCTCGGCTCAGATGTCTGCAGATAGGGCTGCAAAGCAGCAAGGCAGTTTCCACACGTTCTGAATACCTTATAAACAAGACTTGCCTGCAGCTGCAAATTGCACATTCTCTTGGTTTTCCAAAAGTATGCTCGAGGAAGTCCTCCTAATGCCAAAGGAAATTGTGCACTGTGCCTCTGAGAGAGGAATGATAGAGACAAGAGAAAATTGATCACTGATACCGTTTTTCTTTCTTGATCTTTCTGCTGCTATTTAACATCCAGCCTTTCTCTTCCTGGATCAAGTTACCTTGTCCTGTCCTGTTTACTTGTTTCTTTATCCCATGAATCTCTTCCCCCTGCCCCATCTGAAGCACAGTAAAGGAACTGTCCCATCATGGTGTTCCAGGTGAGACAGAATAAACAGCAGCTTAGTGTGGATCTGGATATTGGGGTTTGTTTAAGGGCCAGTGAGATCAGAGCTTTTAACCTGCTTTTACTTGCTTCCCCCACCTCCAGTGTTAGGTTCACTAGGTCTCGATTTCGCTTCCCAGCAGCGAGGTTGCTGCTGGCCTGGGAGGGTCAGGCAGAAAGTCGTTGTCAGTTGCTATTGTGCAGCTGCTCCTCGTTACCAGTCTTGGATATCATCAGTCAAGGTCCTTGGGCATCCCGGCATTTGTCTCCACCCACCTCCTTCATCTTCAGGATCTTCCCCCATTTCTAGGATCTTTCCTCCAGCCAGGATCTTTACCTTCTCCCTTTGGGGCCCCTGTTTTCTTTCCCAGACCACTTCTGCTTTTTGGGAACCCTTCTTTTTGGCACCACCTCTTCTTTTCATGACCCCTATCTCTTGCTTTTCCTCATCTAAATAGTCTGTGATGCAGACACACAACACATAATCAGCCTCTACATTGGTGCTTCTATCTTACGCCTCTTTATTGATGGGAGGACTGGGAAGTCTTGGGACATGCTGCTATTGTTTAGGCCAGGGTTTATCAAAATTTACAACCAGCACATACCAGTTGCAGGCAGCAAGCTTCTGCTTGAGAGGGAGTTCAGAAGTCTGTTTCAGACATTTGCCCCCATACAAACTTATACCGAATTATCTGCCACTTAATTCAATTTATTTTTCACCTACAACACTCGTTCAAAGTTTGATTGCCAATATTGTTACTTCTTCCTTATTAGTAAGAAGCATAATGAAACCATTAACACCTTATCTTTGACAGCCGTATGGGAAATGAGGGCTGTGCTGAAGAGGAGTGCTCACCGCAGTAGCACAGAGATTTGTAAGCACATAGCGTGACTCCTCCAAAGCTGTTTGCAGGATGAGATCCCTGCCCCTCTCCCCAAGCTCTTAAGAGAGGGAGAAATGAGCTGTCAGACTGAAACCCCATGTATAACTGAAGCCTTATGAATGGCTACAAACCCTGAAGCAGTGCCAGTTCCCTGGGGTTCCCATAGCAGCCTGTTCTTGGGCTTCACACTGTGTTTGAGTTATTGAATCATCATTATGCTACAGCAGCTGTCACCTTCAAAATGGACAAGTTTCTGGGCAGTTTAGCTTCAGGCGAAAGAGGGAGAGATGGTGTTGGGGCTATAGCTCTTGTACTCTCTTTAGATAATGACACTATTACATATTGATACTGGATTAGTGGATTTTCAGTATGTTTTAACCTTGTTTTGGCAGTGTCTAGGTGTCTGGCTCACTTGTCTGTGTGGACAGTGTAAATGTATTTTGAGTTCAGAGTGTAGGATTTACAGTCAGAGGAGCTTTCTGCTGAAGCTGAGCAGAGAAAGAGCTTTCAGCAGGTTTTCTTTGTCATTTTAAAATATGAGTGATGTTTGCACCCACTCTTTTCTCAAAAGTTTGAGCTTTGTTAGGATGTATCTGTGATACTGAAATGGTCACTTAGACAAATTTTTAATAAGTTCAATTGGAGATGTCCGGTTTGGAGAGACCCTTGATAAGACTTGATCTGGTGAATGAAATTATTTATTTCTGTCTGTTACTAAAGCACCTATTTGCCAGTGATCAGTAAAACAGGATTTTGCTTGTCAACAATTTAGGAATAGAAGGAAATAAATACCCTTTGAGTTACTCTTTTAGATGCAATGGTACAAAATTCCATTTGTAATAACGCTGTCAAATCCAACGAAGCATGGAGTAGTCTGTGCAAATTAGTTGTAATACTATCATACAACACATGCCAGCATTTTGTCTTCCTATACAGAAGAATTGGAAAAGTTAGTTATTTCCTTTAGGTTTTCTAATTCTTATTCAAATAAACTGAACTGCAGTAAAGTCTTTTCTTTTTCTCCTTCCCCTGTTCAAGGCCTTTGCATGATTTCTTACCAGTTTAAGCTTCATGGAATCAGCCTCTTGCAAATACACAATCAGGGACTTTTTTAATGGAGCTTCTGCTGTTGGCCAAGAATATCCCATTAGCTGAGTTCCTTCAAGTGAAAAACTTGTGCAGGAATATGAAATCCTTTAAAATGGATACTACAGTCAAAGGCAGAAAATGTTCATACAGTGAAATAGCCTGGTCCAAATAGATCTGTGTTCATTTTGCTATTCCAAGCGTTTCCTGTAATCTCTTACAAAGACGGATACGTTGTTGGCAGATGCGCGCTGTTTTGGACTCTTTCTGGAACTTTGCAGGGGATATTATCCTAGAGCAACAGAATTGTAATGTTTGTTTTGCCTTTTCCTTTCTGACCTCCAGGTGCAGGAACTTCATGAGGAAGAAGCGCAGTGGGTGAACTATGATGAGGACGAACTGTGTGTAAAGATGCAGTTGGCAGACGGGATCTTCGAGGCCTTAATCAGAGACACTGTTGATGTGCTGAACCAGATAAATGAGAAACAGCGGAGACTGCTGCTTGTGTGACAGTGCTGAAAATAAACTTACAGCTGCGTAACCACTGAGTCATGGGCCTTTCTGACTCCTGACGTACTCTCCACCCTGCAAGCGCTGCTGCTGGACTTCCATGCGTCGAGTTTAAAGGCAGTTCAGATGTGACTAAAGGAACCTGAATTTGCATCTGCTGCCGCTAGAGACCTCGCACCAGATTTATTGTTTGGAACAGGCTGATCCCTCACTCAAGGCTGTATTGTGGAGTGCTCAAGACTGTTCGTGTGCCAATGCAGTTATGCCACATAACTGTCAGCAGCTGTCTGGGGCCCTGGCCTGGGGCTTTGACATGTTCAGCTTGTGCTCTGAAAGGGTTGGGTTAAGTTGGGATATTGGCTGCTTTGCTGGAATGGCTGTCAGCCATCAGTACTCAACTTGTCTTTAGAAATGTGAGTAATTTGGAGAAGAAACAGTTTGGTCAGATTTTGGTCATAAATGGAGACTTACCGTACTGAACAGTGTTATAATCTTAACACCTCTTCTCCTGCAGCCCTAACAATGTGCATCAGTTTCTTCTGCTCCAGAGCCCATTTAATTCCCTTCTCTGTGAAACTGATTTTCATGTTTCTTCTGTGATGTACCAAGTATGGTACCAGCCAGTCCAGGGATATTAGATGATGTTGCTTTCTGCATTCAAGTAAAGAATTCTTGCTGCTTTTCCTATATAACTTCCTTCAGTCCTGAGGTGGAGCAAGATAAAGGCCGCCTAATGTCAAGCATGAAAGATGAGCCCGTGGACAACTTTCCTCCTACCGTGTAGCACTACTTCTCTTCCTGGAGCACTAGCTGCTCCCAGATAATGGATACTCAGGATTTTCTCAGGCACAAGACATGCGGGAGTGGAAAAAGTTTCCTCACAAAAATTTGGCCTTCAATCCCGCAGCTTCTTCCCTTACTGTCACCGAATAAATCGGAGAAGCTGTTACTTGAACAGTTTAGAGAACAGAGTGTATTCACCAAAGAAAGCGGTGTCCAGTGCTTGACTGTCTGCATGTTTTGTGCTTGTGGGATTTTTATTTATTTTCAGATAATTTATTAAGTGGATTATAGGAGAGTGTCCTGTGCAGTTGGCTGCACTGTCTTACATTTTGAGACAGCCGAACTTGAGAAAGCATCTGTTCTGGAAACTTTCAGAGTCCCCTATTCTTCACAGAAAACCTCCAGCTTCTTGAGACAGATACAGGGGGGGAAGGTGAGAAGAACCAAACCTCAGTGACCAGGGGTGGGAAGCAAAGGCAGGACTAGGAATGGACCTTCACCTCACCTGGTTTGGAGACAATGGAGAGTTGAGGGGACTGAGCTGAAAAATGATGTGAAACTTCCCTGGTCCATCTGTTTCCTTCCTTTCCCAGAACTTCTAGGCCATGGGCAGCTGTTAATGGTTATTCAGTGCTGGGTTCAACTGCAGTGTCCTTCTGCTGAGTGCTTGTTCCTAACCTGTCCCTCCTATTCTTGTGTTTTTCTTGGAGGAACACAGACAATCTGGGATCGAATGTTGATGCCTTAATAGTAGACATCCCTGTTTGCTAACCTGGGACAAGACCCAGAGGAGAGTCACACTCTCCAGACATAGTGGAGTGCAGAAAGATGCTTTGAAGCCCCCAGAGGTGCCCCAAAGATGATGCAGCCCACAATAGGCGTGGCGAGGAGATCTCTACCATTTCGGTCATCTGCTTGGTTCTTGGGCTTCCCGTTATGCATACCTCTGCTACTGTTCCATTTTGTTTTCTCTTTTCCACCTTTTTTTTGGGGGGGGGGGCGGGGGGAGGAGGGGGGAGCTATCATTGGGATATTTGCGTTTTGCACAACGACACACAGCTGGTAATTCTTCAGGGACAGCACTGGGAAATGTTGGATTTGTCAGAGGTCCATGCAAATTCTCAGATGTAGTATTGCCAGCACCTCACTTGTGAGTTAATGGTGAGCCATATTCATGGGAGCTTAACGAGGGGAAGAACAAGGAGGAGGTCATCATGTATAGGAACACCTCCAATGGGCATATGCATGTCTGTCCTGCAGTAGTGGCCCCTCTGGCTGGCTGGAAGTCGGATGGTCTTGGTGGAGCATTGTTCAGCTTTTTTTCCTAAGTGATTCACTTGTCCACGTAAAATGTCATGATGCTGAACCAGGAAACTCTCAAATGCTTAAGACAGAAGCAAACTAAAGCTGCTGCATTTAATTGGCATGGTGTCACTGCCTCATATTCCCTTTCCTTGGTGTGTCTTCTTCAATAGCAAGGATTGCTATTTTTATAGGTAGGAATTATGGAAAGAAGGCAGAAACCTGCAGCATAGCTTTGTGGCTGGAGTATCAGAGAAATGAAGTTAGTTTCTGTTCTGTAGATACCGTGGCCAGTGTTGAGAAGGTTGCCTGCATCCCCGAGGCTTTTCAACTGTTCTGCGGGGCTGGCATGGCTTTTCTGGTCTGTCCACCAGCAGGGAGAAGGTTATACAGTTGGCCTGCCTAGGTGCTGGGGACCATTGGAGATCGTTTGCCTGTTGTCTTGCTGGCCTGGATAGCGCTGGTTTAGTACCCTCAACAGAAGTAGTAACCTATTTTTACAGCTGTTTGGGCGGAAGGAAGCTGTGTCTAAGTAATGGCTTTATTCCTTTGCAAACATCACCATTTATTTTTGGTAGCAATCCTTGCTAGGAGCAACCCTAAAAACACTTGAACATACATGAGTGATCTTCTCAATACCTCAAGTGTGTTGAGTTACTTTGAGTCGAGTGTATACTCAAAACCTCAAGTGTGTTGAGTACTTGTGGACTGATGATTACCGCGATGAAGCAATGGTCTGTCTGGGCCATGGCTGGTAACGAGGAGGTATGGGGAAGCCTGGAGTCTCACAAACAGAGGCTGAATTCTTTATTTCTCTCCTTTCCCCAACCTTCCCATTATAAGAACAAGATGATATTTCTGGGTCCTGGTTATCTTGGTGCAACCACATTGGAAGATTCAAGGCTGAGACATTTTTCTGAGACCCGTAAGCTGTTTGGGGCAGTGGCTGTCATCACTGGGGAGATGCGGTTCCCTCTTCAGAAGGATCTCGGTGCCAGGTGGGAAAGCCCAGGCTTGTGAGGACAAGGAGCGCGAGTACCTCTCTCACAGCAGGATGCTCCCTGAGCCGAGCTGTGGAATATCAGTACTTCTACCTTTCAGAAAAGGCTTGTTGCTCACAAGGTGGAACGAGGGATTGAAAAATCCCATCTTGTTCACTTTCCTTTCTTGAAAAAGTGGCCTTAGCTTTTTGCAATACTTGAATAAGTGTGTACCTGCAGAAGATCTTCAGTAGCACAGTGATAGAGACCTTTTAAGTGACTATTCTGCGAGGAACTGCGTGCAGTTCCTACTTTCATATCCCTTTGCTACCTTAAAATATTAGGAAAATAAAGTACTTTTCAGCAGAGAAACAGTTGAATCTTATAAGGTATTTAGTGCATCTGAAGTGTTTACAAATCAACTAAAATGGAGAAAAGCAAACTATTGAACTTATTTGTAATTTAAACATTAAATGCAAAAATATATACAGATGAAAGAGGAATACTGTAATTAACTTGCATTTACTAGTTTTTTCCTTGACTTTGCAGAGCCTTTTGATATACATTTGCAAAGCCGCCTTTTGGGAGGCTCTGTCTCCCTGTGTACTGTGTTGTGGAGATGCTGAAAAGAAACCCGTTTACTGTGTATGTGTAAATAACCTGGTAACTTGGTTTTTGGGCCAGTTTCAGCTAATGTTCACATCCAGAACAGCTTTGCACAGTAGACAGACCCAAGGATGTGGAGGGGTTGTTGGTTTGGGTTGTTTTTTTTTTTTTGTAATTAAGAACTGTAAAATAACCAGGGTGGTCCCTGTGTACACCAGTGTAAATATCTTTGGTAATTGAAATGTACTTTAAGAGAACAAAATCTGTAAATAAACTGATTTATAAATTAATCTTGTTTCCTGGTTCTTTATAAAACGGAGTTTTATAATTACCCAAATGGTTGCTAATTCTGAAGGTGTCCTGGAAATTCGTCCCTTGTACGTTCCCCTCTCTGATGCTGTACTTGGGATGCCAATCACAGTCCACAAAATCCCATTAGAGTTGCCTTAATCATAACATTATTAGAATTTCCTTATTGTTAAAGCCAGGCGTTGATAACAGCAAAACCAGAAAATAGCATTGTGTAATCATTGCAGGAGTGCAGTGCATGATCTGCAGGAGAAAAATTACTCCTTGTACATGTTTGTTTAAAATAGGTTTTAAAAACTCATGGTTTAAAACATTTGGGGGGGAAGCTATTTTTATGCTAAATGGCAGTCTTGGAATTAAATTCTTCAGAACTTCAGCCTTGTTTCGGATCCCTCATTTAGGCTCCTAAATTGTTACAGCTGCTGTTACCAGCACTGATCACTTCTTCACCGAGGAGGCAAACATTGTTCCCTAGAAACTTTATATATTGGTGGAACTTTCTTAAATCTTTGCTGTTTCCTTTCCAGCAAAAAACACCAACCCTGCTTTAACACGTGAAAGGTCCCAGAGCTCTATAAGGGCATGGCTGAACAGTCACGGTGCCAAACCACAGGTGTGTGGGCATGTGGCGAACGAGTGGCAGTGTGAAATGTGTAAAACCAAGCGCGTTTATCGAGCCTCCTCAGTCCTACAGCCGCTGCTGCTCCTGTACCTCTGCTGTGTTTGGGTGCCATTTATTATTGTACAGCCCAGCAGAAAAGGCTTCGCTTTCCATTTACTACAGATGCCTACAAAACGCAGCGTTGGTCTTTCCAGCTTGGAGGATGCTGCGTGGCAGTCTACTCCTCACCACTCTTCTCTGCCTGGGAGGGGCGTATGCATCAAATGGGGGGGACCTTTGTGAACAAAACTGTTGCAAGGGCTTTGCGCTGTGCTGAGCAGTTGTTTGCTCTTTGCTTTTCCTTAGCAGAGGTACCTCATCATGGAGGAACACTTGCTGCACTCAGATTTTCATTATGGAAGCAGCTTTGCTGCAGTCCCACGGTGCCAGCGTGCAGTAGGAGTAGTCCTCAGCGGAGCATGCCGGGAGCACCGTCCGCAGCCCTCGTACAGACAGAGAAGCACGTTGCAGCCCTCTGAGCTCAGGGGGTTGAACCGGCCAAAGCGCAGCGGTAGGTCGTTTGGTGTCCAAAGGGCCGAGACAAAGTGGTGCTGCAGCCTCTGTGCTCTCATTACTGAGCAGCAGGAGAGCATCCGTGTTGCTGCTTTCCTCACCCTGCAGCGATTTTGCTCCACGAGTCCTGTATTTTCAGACAGTGATCTACTTGCAGCCGTCAGCATCCATCCCTGGAAGTGGCTTAGAGTGCATTTCATGTTGAAAAAAAAAATTGGTCTGTGCTTCTCTGGCTAAAGAACTGGCTTCCCTCTAAAACAGCTTGAGCGGTGGGAACGCTGCCACGGCACTCTGGCGAGTGACACGGCAAACTGCTGCATTGCTACTGCTGTCCTTGCCCAGGATGCCCAGTAATCAGCTTGATGAAGGCTCTCATTTCCTCATTTGCAAGTCTACGTTGCTTCACTTTGGCACTGACTTTCTACGGTGGTGTTTGTGCAACTCTTCCCAGAACCCTTGGAGCACAGTTGCCTTCAACAGCCATTTCACTTGTGGACCTGGTGAAACTCCCAGGTTGGGCAACGGCAGGCAGCCGCCTTCCCCACGGCACGCTGGATTGAGTGGGACTGTTTTGGTGCCTCCCTTCCCGGGTGCCTCCCTAGGGAGGTGGTACCAGCTGCGGCCATCCCATGCCCTAAAATGCCTGGCAGAGCACTGGAGCACTTGAAATGTTGACTCTGCTCCAGAAGTCACTGCGCCCTGCCTAGCACAAGGGCTTCTGCAATGTCCAAGCTCTCGTTAACACAGCCCTGAGAAGAAAAGGAGCCGGTGGGGAGCCACTGAACGCCGGCAGCTCTCTTCAGCGCGCAGGAAGGAGAGGAGGGGGGCTGCCCGGCCGCTGGCACCCAGCCCGGAGCACGGGCCGTTGGTGGGCAGGAATGCAGATGAGATGTAATGGAGTTTGAAAGCACAGAGCACTCTCTGGGATGCGGGTCCTGTGGGGGAGGGAAAGGCACCCTGTGAGGTCTGGAAACTGGAGGAAACAAAACCCGTAGCCCCAGCCCTGCACCTTCCTGCCTCTTCACCCGTAAGATCCAGCAGAAATTTTGGGAAAAGGAGGAGAATAGAGCTGTTGGGGGGCAGCAGCTCCATTCGGGAGGGTGAGGGTTGGGCAAGAGCAGGGCATGGGGGGCGATGTTTGGGGGAAGATGCCTTCTTTTGCCTGCCAGGTGTGCTGTGTGAGGATGGCCTGGAGCAGGTCTGGTTGGTTCCTGCTCTGAATGTTTCTCTTGGCTCTAGTTTTCCAGCCCTTTGCTCCAACTGTGCAAGACCTGCTGTGTCCCTTGGGCTGTGTTCCCTCCCTAGTGTTGGTTTCGGGTGGCTTTCTCTTGCAGGCTGACTTGGCTGTCAGCACCCTTGAAATCTACGCTGACTCGAACTAGGGTTTTGTCTGTGTGTTTGCTGGTTCTGGGGGGGTGTCCCAGAGATTTTTATTTTCTTCCAGCAAAATAAAGGAGGCTGCAGGGGATCCTACCCTTCATGTTGCTTGGCTTGAGGAGCTCATCGAGGAGCCTGGTCCAGTGTCCGTGTCCTGCTGCATTGCTCTGCGGAGGTGATGGAGCCAGTGCTGCTTGGTGAACCTGAGATTGGGCACACCAGTCCTTGGCAGGTGAGACCTTGCTTATGTTGCAGGACTACTGCCACAGCAAGAGAGGAGTGCTCCGTTGTCATCTGTGTGGTATTCTCAGTTTCATGCGCTGCAATTAAACCAGCTGCCAAATAATGATGTGGCAAATCTGGGCGGTGTGGCCTCCTCCGATCCACTCCTGGAAGCTGGGCAGATGAGCTGCAGTGGAAAACATCTGCTCTGTGCATCCTGGGTCATGGTGATGATTTATGACTTTAAGTAGATCTTAAATTCACAGGTAAAATGTTTCCTACCCAGACATACCAAAGATGGCACCGGTTCCTCCCAGTCCCCCCAGGTCCCTCCAAAAAGAGCAAGGGCAGCATCGCTGCTGTCCTTTCAAGCAGGGATGAATCAGCAGAGGGTGAATAGCAGAAAGGGGCTGGTATTGCTGTAGTCTCTCTGCAGACACGAACTACGTGAACACATTCATCACATCCTGAGAATGCACCCTGGATTTTCTTTTACGTCTATTGTTATTACAGGCTGGTTGGGCTTGAAAGGTAGAAATCAACTGCATCCGACCAAGCCTGTCTCGCGTAGTCGGCGATTCCCAGCTACCAGTGGGGGCTACAAGGGGCTTTCCTGGTCTTCATAGGTGTGAGCCCAGCAGAGCCGATGCTGGGTGTGGGAAGAAGTTGGGGTTCTCATCCACTCCATGTGTTATTCCCTGTCTCAGCAAAGCCGCAGAAGCTGGCAGGTTTATCGCACAGACGCTGCCAAAGGTCTTGTCTGAAACTGTGTCTCAGTGGAGGTGTGACTGGTGCCACCAGTGGAAAAGTGCCACCTGGACTGGAATATCCCAGCTGACTTCAGCATGCTGGGAGGTGACAGGTGGCACAATTTTCACTCGCTCTCTGAGGCTGTTTGGAGATGCTAATTGGGGAAATGGGGCTTTTTCTTTTATTTAGAGAAGGACCACACTTTAAGTGGTGCTGTGGTCCAGATCAAGGAGGGCTTCACTGAGTTCATCAGTCCATCTCATGAGGGCTGGCAAGAGACAGGAAAACTATGGAGCCTCCTCTGCAACTGTTATTTCCGAGGCACTCACAGGGGAATTGGATGCGAACTTCTCTGAATGGCCTCCAGAAAGCCAGGGCCGGGTGACGGGGTTGCCATGATTGTATCATGAGTCTTGCATTGGTCGCGTGTTTTTCTTGGAGTCAGTTCCTGGAATCACACAATTAGGTAGGAATGTGTTCTTTAATTTTCAAGGAAGAAAGTCCATTTTGGGATGTCCCTGTCCCCGAACCTTCACAACTAAAGGGAAGCGAGAAGGTCCTGGGTCAGCTTACCTGGCCATTTTGAGCTGTTGGTGTTTTGCAGTCAGATTCATGCTTTTAAAAATGGACAGTAGAAACCTTTCCCCAGTCTCTGAAGCATGTTCAGTAGTCCTTTCCAGCACTTCAAGGGCTGAATACATAAAAACCCAACTGTTCTTTCCTCGTCTCCTCTCTCACCCAGCACAGAGGCGATCAGAGTAGCTCTTTGTGTCTGAAAATGATCCATTCTGGGTACACAAAACAAGTTCTGCAGGGCTTAAATTATTTTGGTGAGATCTCAGCAGCCTTTGAGGCTCTCAGCCTGTTGGTGTTGCCCACACCTCATTGACTTCAAGGAGATTCCTGCTGACTGTTAGTCTGGGAAAGGAGATTTGAGAGCTGATGAGCTTAATGAACTAAAGCTACCACTCAGCTGCTGCACAGGGACTTGTGCAGTGCGGGGACCTCTGCGGTGGTCCTTAGCCCATGGCCTTGCCACGGGGGAGCGAAGCACAGTTCTTCCCAAAGTTAAGGATGCTGAGCTGGGCGCTGAAGGCTTTGCTGTGCAGCGCAGCTGAAAACCAAGTAGCTTCCTAAATGTGCTACCAGAGCCTAAATCTGGGCTTTAGGGCTGGCTGGGGGCTCAGCAGCCAGGCATCCAGGGTCACCCAGCATCCATCCCCTGTGCTTTGCTGCCCACGGGCTCCGCTAGCAGTGAGGGGGTGCAAAGCAAGAGAGGACAAAAGGCAGGCAGCACTAGGAGGGCATTTCCAAAACCTCCCCAGACTTCTACTGCTGCTTGATTTTTTTTCATTCATCTTAGTTATTCTCAAATCCATCTTAAAATGGGTTGTTTCAAAATCTCTGCTTCATCTTTAGCTTTCCATGCCCATGCCCTGTCTCGGGGTGTTCTGCAATGAAAATCCAGTTCTTCCCAGTTTGAGGTGGAAGAAAAGCCTCATCTCTCGCTTTGCAGCAGGGTTAAAAGGAAAAAAGGCTATTGGGGCAAGTCCGTGCCTGGAAAGCCCCACACCCTGCCGGTGAGGGAGGCTGTTCCCCAGGCAGCGGTGGGGAGGGGACGTGCCAGGCTGGCGGCCAGGACCTCGGCAGCAGCTCCCCGGGCAGCCGGAAGCAGGAGCATCCCCACCCCGGGGCTTCGGGGGATGAGCAATGGCGTGGCTCACCTCAAAAGGAGCCGGAGCCCTGGGGTGTGGGCTCTTGCCCGTGTGCCTTCGGGTTAGATGCTGCTTTTGCATCTAAAAAAAAGGATTCAAGGAATTTGGGCTCCCTGGGAGGGAGGGGTGAGCTGGACGGGGAGGATGCCGGCAATTACGCTAGTGCTTAGCACCTCTCCTTCCCTGTGATAGCCTAATCAAGCTGACGAGCCCTTAAAGTAAGGACTTTAGCCCAAGGTAAAATAACGGTGATGACATTCCTAAGCACAGGGATTTTTGTCTTTTAATCGCCAGCTGGATAAAGATGAGTCATGGCAAGCTCTCCGGCAATAGCCGGGGACCACCTTCCAGAGCAGCCATGCAGGGGCCGGGCTGCACCTCTCTCCCTCCTAGTTGGACAGCAAGGTGTGATAATCCCTTAAGCATTTAATTACAGCTGGCAGGGCTGGAGCAAACCCTCTTCTGCCCTGTTTGCATCAGCCCAGACACGCAGAGGATGCGCGGCAGCAATCCCACGAGGCTCGTGTCTGACTGGCTCTGTCCCCCGCAGCCGGGCTGTCTTGGGGAGCCCCGTAGCTCCCCCAGAGCCGTGCCCTGTGTGGAGGCCCTCACCCTCCCCTGCCACGGCAAGGCTTGGCTCTGGCAGGCTTGTTTTTCTAGCATGGCAAGTCTGCCTAAAATACCTAGGTGGGGCCCAGCACGGTTAATGGCTTTCCTGGGGACCGAGCCAGCAACCAGCCCTCAACAGCGATGGGCACCCCCCAGTGCCGGGGCGCCCTGGCCTCAGGGGTGGGGAGGGAGTGGAGGGCTGGATTTCAGGGCCGTGTCCACCCCGGCGGTGCCCGGCTCTGCCCCGGGGCACTGGGCAACGGGCGCCTTCTGTCCAGGAGCCAGTGACGTGGGTGGGTGTGTGCGTGAGCGATGGCACGGCTGGGCCGGCGCGGAGGCCGTGGCCGGACGTGGGGCTGCCTGGGGTGGAGGGCCGCTTTTTCTGGGTGGAGGAGCTGGATTTTGGGGCCTCGCTGGGTGTGCTTGTTGCGCATCCCTGGCAGGGTTGGGGCGAGGGCAGCCAGGTCTCCGGGGTCCCCGTCCCGCAGGGTGTCCTGGCAGGCGCTGCCCGGTGACACCGGCTGACGTCAGGGCCTCCGACCAGGCCGCTGCCCTCAGGCCGGCGGCTCCCCTCAGGGATGACCTGAGGGATGGCCGGGGCGGCACCGCGGGTTTCGGGCCTGAATCAGCCGCCTTCACCTTTCCTCGCTTTATCAGAATTTTATCGTTTTATGCTACCCGTCCCCTCGCGGGAGGGGCGCGCTGCGGCCTCGCCCCCTTGCCCAGCGGGCCGCCTGATGCGGGGCAGGGGCTGGGGGGTATTTGGGGCCCCCCATGATGTGGGGGTGTCGGGGGGGTGCAGGGGTGCGGCGGGGGGCGCCGCTGCGCGCCCGACAGGGGGCGCCGCGATGCGGGCCGTCTTGGCCCCGCCCCGGGCCCGCCCCCAGTGGGCGGGGCGGGCGGCGGCCCTAAAGGCGGCGGGCGGCGGCGGGCGGCCTGGCGGGCGATGTGGCGGCGGCGGCGGGCGCGGGGCGGCGGCGGGGGGCGCTGGTGGCCGGCGGCGGTCCTGGTGCTGGCGCTGGCGCTGCCGGCGGCGCGGCCCCGCGGGCTGTACTCGGCCGGTGACCCTTTGGAGCTGCTGGGGACCGGGGCGGAGGGGCGGCTGCTGGGCTCCCCCAGCGCCTGGGCCGTCGAGTTCTTCGCCTCCTGGTGCGGGCACTGCGTCCACTTCGCGCCCACATGGCGGGCCCTGGCCCACGACATCCGCGGTGAGTCCCCGGCCCGCCCTGCCCTGCCCGCCCCTGCCCTGTGCCCCGCTGCCCTGCTTCCCCCCCTTCCCCTGCTCCGTATCCCTGCCTACCTGCCCATCAGCACCCCCAAACCCTCCCCGTGTCCTTGCTCTTGTTTCCCTCCCCCCCACATCCCTATCTCTGTGTTCTATCAGTACCCTATTTACTCCCCTGTGTCTCTGCCCCTGTGTCATCATCAGCACCCTTAAATCCTCCTGCATCCCTGTACATTTTCCTATCAGCATCCCTAAATCCTCCCTGTGCCCCTGTCCCCTCCGTCAGCGCTCCTAAATCCCTCCTGTGTCCTTGTCCCATCATCCTCCTCTCCATCAGCACTCTTAAATCCTCCCTGCATCCCTGGCCCTGCATCCTCAGCCCTGTCAGCTCCCCTGCGTTGCCTCTGCACCCTCTCCATCAGCACCCCTCAATCCCCTCTGCCTTACCCTCCATCAGCACTCCTAAATCCCCCTGCGTCCCTGCCCCAGCCTCCCTGGAGCGTAGGCCTGGTGGGAAGGCCCAGGCCCCCCCCGTGATGCCCAGGGCCCCGCCGCGGTGGCCAGGTCCGGCTCAGCAGCATCCCTGGAGCCCCTTTGGCTGGGAGACGTTCAGGCTGAGCCTGCCCCCCCCAGGGGGTTCCTGCTGCCCCCCCCCAGACCCTCTCTTGGCCCTGCTCCTCCCCGGTGCCTGCAGGGAGAGGCTGGTAGGGCGCTGGGGCTGGGCGCTGATCCCAGCTGGTTTGTTCCCAGCCTTGACCTTGGCGCCTGGCCTGGCTGGTGCACAGCCCCGCTTGGGGACCCGCACGCCCTGCTGCCGGGCCCCTCGCTCCACCGGGGCTCATCCTGCCTCCCCTGGCATCCCGGGGCGCGCGCGGCTTCTCCCTGTTATTGCGCTAATTGATACAGCGCGATTGCTGCCGGGTGAGTCAGGCGCCAGCCCGGGCAGGTGTCCTGTCCCTCCGAGGGGATGCCGTCCCTGCCAGGGAATGCCGTCAGCGCTCCCCAACGGGGCAGGATGTGAGGAATGGGGTACGTGCCCGGGCCCTGTAGGGGAACGCCGGCTCTCCTGGCCCCTCTCCAAAACGGGGGGCTCCCCGCACCAGAGGCTGGACCACGGATGGGGTGCCTGTGGAGGCAGGGCAGGGAAGCCATCCTTGTGCCACTCGGCATCCTCACTGCCGTTCCCATGGGTGGATTCTCGCAGGAGTGGGCTGGACAGGGAGGATGCCAATGCTGGGGTGATCCGCGGGCACCACGTGCCGATGAGTCCAGGAGCGTGCCTGGTTCCCTGCAGCAGGGCTTGGCACCAGCCCTCCTGTGCCACTGGTGCCGGGGCAGCAGGAAGCAGCTTGTCTGCCCCGTCGCCTGCGACACAGGATGGTCCCAGCAGGTCCCTATCTCCGGTAGGCTCCCGCCTAGGGCAGCATGGGCTCCATCCGTGTGCTGGTGCTGCATCCCTCCCTGTCCCACTCGAAGGAGAGGCTGGACATTCTCCAGCTTGTGTCCTTTACACTAAAAAGAAGTCATTTCAGAGCTTTTATCTCTATTGTGCTGCTGGCTTTCAGAGCCTGCTGCTTGAAATGCCTCCATGCCCCCTTTTCTTCCTCTGTTTTACCCCAGGGACCTGCTGGTCCTCCCTGGGGAGGTAGCGGTGGAGAGTCGCAGAGGGGGAGTGGATGCTCAGCACCTGAACGGGCTCTGCCGCAGGGGCCCGGCTACTGGTTTTGGGTTGTTCCCCCTTGGTTATCGACTGTGTCCTTGGTCTGGGGTGAGACGAGCTGGAGCCCGTGTTCCTTGCTCTCCCCCAGCTGTGGTTAGCCATCCCTCCCCTTCTCCCGGCGGCCTCTTCCCACTGGGGCAGAGGCCGGGCAGGCAGAACCAGATGGGCAGGCAGCCACGGGCAGAGCTGCCTGCACTCCGACACCGGCGAGGGCAGGGCGTGCAAAACCTCGTCCCGCCTCGCATGGCTTTCCCTGTGCTCCTGCCACCCGAAAAGTAGGGCGCCAAACACCTGCGTGGACCACAGCTTCAGGTATTTGGGGCTTGGAGACCATCAGGTGGTGTCCTGTGAGGGGCAGGCTGTGATTTCAGGGCCAGGAGGAGCTGTGCCTCCAGAGCAGCAGGAGATCCCTGCCATCTCCACAGCTGTTGTGGGGAGCGGGGTGGTTTTCGGGGCTGCAGAGGGGCTGAGCTGTGCTGACTGCATCCTCTGACCCTGCAGAGTGGAGGCCTGCGGTGATGCTGGCAGCCATCGACTGCGCCGACGAGGCCAACCAGCGAGTATGTGCCAATTTTGGGATAACTGGCTTCCCCACGCTGAAGGTAAGGCCTGTGTGCGCCGGGCACTTGCCTGGTTTCACTGTGCTTTGCTTTTTGGTCTGTCCCTCTCTTGCTCAGTCAGATCGACAGTGCTATTGCCCCAACATATTCCCTTTGAGGCTTTGCAGGCTGGAGCTGTTTCGCCCTTCCCCAAAACATAGCTGCGGCCAGGCTGCAGCCAGTGCAACTGCTGGATGATGTAGCAACAAGGAAGGGGGAAAACCAAAATGCTGCTTCGTGGTGAAATGTAGAGGCCGGATCTCTCCTAGGATGGGGGAGAGTCTGAAACCTGAATTGGAAACGCCTGGGAAAGGCTGCTGGAGGGCAGAGAGTGGTTGCAGGCGCAAGTTTTGGAGGAGGGCACAGGGATGCTGCGGGAGGCTGCACAGGGCTCTCCTGGGAGCCCCCTGTGGTGGCTGGCAAGGTGCCATCCCTTCTCCTGGGCCCGTGCCCGGCCCCTTAGCTGTGTCAATACACCATTTCACAGCATTTCCCACTGCAAAGAGAGCCTCGCTCCAACACAAGCATTAAAGCCGAAGCACTCTAGGTACAGGCAGCGAAAGCCAGGGTCGCCTTGAGATGGAGTGGGAGGGGTAGGGGTTTCATCAGACATGCCCTCAGTCCCTGCTTACAGGCTCAGCCCAAGGTGGGGTCAGATTTGGGGGTTTTGCCAGACAGGTTGACTTGTGCCCCAGCCCGGCCCTGGGGTCTCACCAAGCACCCACTGCCTGAACACCCGCCGCCCGTGGGACATTGATCAGATCATCTCCCAGGGCAGGGAGGCATGCTGATGTGGCAGTGCCGAGAAGTCACTTGCTTCGCATCCCCTGTCCCCGCCAAACACCTTTTGCAAACAGCCCATGCTCCCAGCCCAGCCTGCAAAGCAAACACCTGTCTGACGCAACCTGGTTTTGCTGCTCTGGCTGTACCGTGGGCGCTGGAGCCGCTGTGGGAGGCCAGGAGTGGGGAAAAAACCCCTTTTCCTTCTTTGTGAGAGCTCTGGAGCAGGGAGACAGCAGTTTGCAGGACCAGGAAGGTCCCAGCTGCCTCCCTGGGACCCCTGGAGATGCCTGCCCTGCTCTCTGCCAGCGCTTAGCCCTTAGCTGGACATGGCTCCCGGCCCATGGCTGCATCCCTCTCCTTCGGGCATGCTCCGCAA
The DNA here is from genome assembly GCF_035582795.1 of Mycteria americana. Classification (NCBI taxonomy): domain Eukaryota; kingdom Metazoa; phylum Chordata; class Aves; order Ciconiiformes; family Ciconiidae; genus Mycteria; species Mycteria americana. Next base: position 39,352,757 of record NC_134371.1, read on the forward strand.
GATGGGGATGTGGCCGGGAGCTCCCTCTGCAGTGGCTGGTGTCGGTTGGCGTGCTGTAACGTTGTGGGGAAACTGAGGCAGAGCCACTCCAGGGGGAGTCTCTGCCTGCTGGGCTGCACTGCCTCCCTGTCCCGCTCCAAACACTGTCACTCCAGTTTCCTCTTGTGTTTGTTTTTTTTTTTTTTTCCCCCTTTCAGTTTTTCAGGGCTTTTAGCAAGAAGGCAGAGGACGGGATAAGGATTACCAGTGAGTATTCAGAACCACAGGGGTTTTTACCCTGGGTGCAAACAGCCCTGCTGCCCGCACTCCCCATGGGGAGCCCAGGGGGGCAAGCTCAGAGCAGCTCCCTTTGGCTCAGCCCACGGGACGAGCTTTCCCAGCACTGAATCCTTGCCATCCTGTCTGCCTGCAGATCCCGGCGCCACCGTCGAGGACCTGCGCCATGCCATCATCACCAACCTTGAGCAGAGCCAGGACGCCTGGCCACCTGCCTGTCCTCCGCTGGAGCCGGCGAGGTAGGGACGGCGTGTTGGGGAGTGGCTCTGGTGGCCTCCATCCCATGGAGAGCAGGTTTCTGGGGAAATCCTGAGCCAAAAATGAGCACAGAGCAGCCGCTGCATCACCCATGTCCTAGGGAGACACAAATGACCTGGCCAGGCCAGAGCCATTTACATGGCCCGGATGAGAGAGGCCATGTTGTTGCATCTCCTGACAAACCTGCTCATCAGCCTTAATTAGAGCAAGCGGCGCCTGGGCTGGGGACATAGCAGTGCTGTGCCATGCCAAGTGAGGTAGCTGCCGTTAGCAGTTTTTTTCTTGCCCCGAGAAAGGGTTTTCTTGATTTGGTACAAATTTTTTGGGGTCCGAGTCGTCTTTGCCAGACGCAGGTGGTTGCTCCACTGTCCCGGGGGTTAGCGTTTAGCTTTTCCAAAGCGATGGTCGAGCTGGGCACGTGCTTCAGGTCTCCGGTGCCTCCGTGTCCTGTCCAAAAAAACAACAGCTCTGGTTCAAATTCATTCCTGTTTTTTCCCCTGAGCAAGCATGTAGCTCCCTCCTGCCGTGCCCTGCCTGTGCTTTGTTTTCTGCCTCCTTGGCCCGCCTCCTTGGCGGGTTTTCTCAAAGCCTGTGAACCAGAGCAGAAAAGGGCTGGAAACCAGCGGGGAGGAATTTCCCGCTTGGTGGGGCTGAACCTGCACCAGCATCCCCTGCTGAATCCCCAGGGATGAGGGCCGAGCTCCTTTCAGGCAGGAGGGCAGAGCATCTGGCCAATGCTGAGGCACCCGCTGCCATCCTCTTCTCTCTTGCAGCGCGGAGGAGGTTCGCAGCTTCTTCCAGAGGAACAAGGACAAGTACCTGGCACTGATCTTCGAGAAGAGCGACTCCTTCGTGGGCAGAGAGGTGGGTACAGCTGCATTTATCCCCCATTTCTCTTGAGGCCCATGTCTGTCCCCAGTGCCAGGTAATTCCTGGGGGCCTTTGGCAGGGAAGTCCTCTCCCAGCAGCCTCACTGGTTGGCTTGCATGCCGCTTTGCAGGCGTGAAGCCTTTTACAGGGTGCTAAATAGCCCTGCTGGATCCCTGGTGGGGCTGGGGGTCCTGTCACCCCCCTGCCTGACACCGGGGCTGCTCGGCTTGCAGGTGGTGCTGGACATGCTGCAGTACGAGAATGTGGCAGTGAGGAGGGTGCTGAGCAGTGAGGAGGAGCTCGTGGAGAAGTTCGGTGTCACCACCTTCCCCTCCGGCTACCTGCTCCTCCACAACGGCTCCTTCTCCCGCCTGCCCGTGTGAGTGCGGGACATGGAGTGGTGGGTCAGGGGACCCCGGCGGGGTGCCAGGCTTGTGCCCCATCAGATCTCCGTCCTAATTGTAGGAAAGCTCATTAGGAAGAAGGAGACAGCGGCTGGATCGGGCAGGCTGGTGGGGGGCAAGGGGCTGCTGGTGGGCAGTGAACGGGGCTGCCAGCCCGGCCTGGAGCTGGCAAAAGGGAAGGCGGCTTGTGACCCAGCCATCCCTCCACCACATCTGCCTGGAGGTGGCACGGCCTGGCTGCCTGGGGCTCAGCTCTGCTCTGGGTTGCCTGCCAGAATACCCACTGCTGGGGCAGGTGGAGAGTACGGACCACCCTGCACTCATTCCTCAGGTCTGAGTTGCCCGTCTGGCTAAGCCTTTGATCTCCTTTGCTTCCTCCCTGGGGCTAGGGGCTGTTTGGGAGGGAAGAGGGTCTTGCTCATGGCTTCTCCTTCCTTGCAGGCACATGGAGGCACGCTCCTTCTACACCTACTACCTGCGCACGCTCTCGGGTGTTACCCGCGGCTCCTACAAGCTGAACACAACTGTCAGCGCTTCCAACGAAACCAACGCATCCCAGCCGAAGCATGCCGACTGGTCAGACTCCCCCCCACTTCATAATTCTGGGGCTGTGGGAGGCTGGGGCTGGCGTGGGAAGGAGGTGCCATGGCCATGGGTGGGCAATGGGCTGGGACCGTGCCTTTCCCCTGGGAAAAACCCTGAATCATGGCTGGGTCCCTGGGGGTGCAGGTTAACAGGCTGATGGACCATCGTTTTGCGTTGCCCTCCCCAGCTCCAAGGTGTATGTGGCTGACCTGGAGTCCACACTGCACTACTCGCTGCGGGTGGAGGCTACCCGTGCCGCTGTGCTGTCGGGAGCCCAGCTGGCTGCCTTCAAGTGCTACGTGGCCGTACTGGTGAAGGTGAGGAGCTTTCGGTGTCGATAGAGGAGCTGTCCACGCCTCCCCCTAGCTATTTATAAGGTGAAATGCAAATGCAGGGTGCAGACCGTGTCCCAGCACTCGCAGGTAGCGGAGCGTGGCATTCTCCGATGTGAGTCCTGAGTCCCAGTGCTCGGCACGGCACAGGGCTGTCCCCGTCCCTGTGGAGCTCCAAACCCAGCCCAGAGTCCCAACGGGAGCTGGTGGCCAAAAGCAGGTGCTGGACAGTTTCAGACAAAACCTGGGGTGCAGGTATTGATGGGCAGAGCAGGCTCAGTGCTTGCAGGAGGTGTCGTGTCAAGGCCTTTTCGAAAGAGACGCTGTCACCTGCTGGGGTAGCAGAGATGATCAGAGGAGTTTGTAACTCTGATCGCCTGACTTGCATGCTTGGCTTGGGGAGCTGATCTCTGCGGGCTCCTTTGATAGTCCAGGAAAAGGACTCCTGCTCCGAGTCAGGCTCTGGAAGAGCTTAAGGTCTCCTTTTTTCTTCTCTGTTGGGCTTGATGAAATTGAAGTATGTAGGAGCTTTGAGCCAGCAGAAGCAGGGCAGTTTAATTTCCTGGGGCGATGGAGCACTGTGTTTGACTGAGGTTTCCACCACTGAGGTTGCAGGAGCCCTGTCCCCAGCCCCATCCCTGTCCCAGCCCGGGCTTCCTGGCAGACCTTCACCTAGCCATGCCTGCCTTCTTTGCTCCCTCCTTTGTCATCCAGGGTCTCATGCTCAGTTTGGACCTTGTGTAGCCCTCGCTGATGTGCGAGACACCCCCTGCTCCCACCCCTGCCTGCTCTCCCCCAGCAAAGAGCTCCAAATGTGAGCCACTGGTGCAACGAGTCTTAAGTCCTCAGCTCAGAGCTTCATGTGGCTCTTCCTCTGCTTGCCGCCAGCTATTGCCCTTGCTGTTTCTCCCTTTAATGAGAACCACAAGGTTAGGGAAATAAATCCCCCATCGCACCAGCTCCCTGGCCAAGGGTACAAGCTTGCCAGGGTGGTGGGGAGCAGCAGTGGTTTTATTTGATCAGCTTTTAATTCTTCCTGCAAACCTGCCAAGCATGAGCCGTAGCACCGGACCCAGCAAGGAGGCAAAGCCATGTCCCTGCCCTGGGCAGGAGGCACCGGGACGATGGGTGGTGGGTGCCGGTGCTTCCCCAAGGATGCCGAGTCGGGTGCTTCCCCAAGGATGCCGAGTTGGGTGCTTCCCCAAGGATGCCGAGTCGGCGCTGCCATTGCCGCACTCATCCACAGGACGGAGCAGCGTCCCCAGGATTGCTGCCAGCCCCGCAGGGCTCAGGCTGGGGGAGCTCAGCCAGCAGGTCCCAGCCTTAACTGTTGCCTTCCCAAGAGGTATTTAAGGCAAGGAGGGGGGAAAAATCCTAACGTGGAAAGAAGTGGTGCCTGGAAAGCAGGGAATCGCGCAGCAAAGCCTCCTGCCAAAGGAGCGCTGGGGGGACTGCGTTTTGCAGCAGAAATGTCAGGTTGCAGATTAATTCCCCTGCAAATTTGGGGCTTCCCGTGCAATTCCCCACAGGCCTGGGGGGAACAGCTCAGACTTGGCAAAACGCTCCTTCCTTTTGCTTCCCTGTCACTTTTCCTGTGTGCTGCTGGTCTCGTCCTCCCTGTGGGTCGGTCCTTCCGTCTGTCCATCCATCCATTGGTGGCACTCGCTGGCAGGCTGCCCCCTCTCCCCAGAGCGCCTGTGGTTTTAAAGTGCTCCTGCTAATCGGCTTTGCGCTGACTTGCAGTCAGAGTGCCTTTTTGCCTCCCTCAGACGGGGTCGAGGTTTGGAGCCTGAAGACGTACACGGGGACCTCACCACCATGGGGGGGACACGCCACGGCCCCCAGCTCCTCAGGGCTGGGCACCGAAATGTTGCCAAGACCACGCTGCCCTCCGGCACGTGCTGCTGTAGAGGATGCTGGTGCTGCCCGGTGCCCGTCCTGGTGAGGCAGGGGTGCCGGCAGGCTGCCCCACTGCTCCTGCTGGGGGTCTGGGTTTCCTCACTCCTGTCTCCCCTCTGCAGTACTTCCCCGGACGTCCCTGTGTGCAGACCTACCTGCAGTCCCTGGACGGCTGGCTGAAGAACTGGACGGAGCCTGAGCTGCCCCGCAGTGCCTTGAAGGAGGCCATGAAGAATAAGAGAGATGTAAGGCACCTGCAGGGACCCCGGGCCCTGCTCTCCTCTCCTCACCCCTGCCCCTTTCCCCCTACCCTGCGTTATCTGCCAGCTCCATTATGCTGTGTCCATCTGTCCTCCAGTCCTCCCACCCCGCCATGCTCCCCACCAACGTGACCTGGGTGGGCTGCCAGGGCAGTGAACCCCACTTCCGTGGCTACCCCTGCGGGCTCTGGACTGTCTTCCACCTGCTGACTGTGCAGGCTGCCCAGAGCGGCCCTGACAAAGGTACTGGCGTCCCTGGCGGGGTTCAGGGCTTGGGGAGGGGGTGTCCGGACAGGCTGTGGCACGGGCAGGGATACTCGCCTGTGGGCAAAGGCTTGTCTTGCTCCGAGGCAGGTCTGCACAGAGGGCAAGAGCCACAGAGTCAGGGTACCAGGGCTGCCAGCTCGGCCATGGGACCATGGTGGTGTCACTGCAGGGTCCAGACTTGCCCTCCTGTTCCCCCCTATCCTCTGCCTCCCCACAGAGCTGCCGTTGGAGGTGCTGAGCACCTTGCGCTGCTACGTCCGGCACTTTTTTGGCTGCCAGGAGTGTGCCCAGCACTTTGAGGCCATGGCGGCTGAGTCCATGGACCAGGTGGCGGGACGGGAGGAGGCCGTCCTCTGGCTCTGGTCCCACCACAACAAGGTCAACGATCGCCTGGCAGGTAAGGGGGCCACAGGGAGGGGAGCTAGGGTGGCCTGCCAAGGGAAGAGGGGAGGTGAGGTGGAGGAGCATCCCTCCTGGATAGAGCTGGCAAATGGCTGCGTTAGGGTGCAGCAGTGGGGACATCCTATTGTCATCATCCCCCATCACAGGGGACAGCAGCTGGTCACGCAGCATCAGACCGCCCTGGAGATGCGGTTCGGTCTTACATGCTCCCTGCAAAGAGCTTCCCAAAGCCACCACGTGCCCTCGGAGGACCCCTCCTCCTGAGACAGCTCCTCCAAATGTCCCCATCCTCATCCCCATCCCTAGCTGCTGGACGCTATGGGGTGTTTATACTGATACGGGGGGAGGGCTGTGTCACATGTCCCCTCTAACCCCCTCACTGGCTCCGGTCCCTGCAGGAGGTGACACAGAGGACCCCAAGTTCCCCAAGCTGCAGTGGCCTCCGCCAGACATGTGTCCCCAGTGCCACAAGGAGGAGCAGGGAGTGCACACCTGGGATGAGCCAGCCGTGCTCACCTTCCTCAAGGCGCACTTCTCTCCGGCCAACATCTATCCGGACTATGCCGAGGCTGACCCCATCCCCATGTCCAGGGAGGGGACGGGTGCCAGGCTGGGCACCGAGGGCCTGCGAGAGGAGAGGGAGAAGGAGGAGGAAGAGGAGGAAAAGGAGACGGAGGGTGAGACGAGAGCTCCAAGGCGACCGGGCTCCCCTGAGCCACGGCGCCCCAGCATTGTGCGGCTGAACCCCAAGCTGCGGGAGGTGGGCGAGGACATCGTGGACCTGGACTCCTTCAGCGAGCAGCACTTCAAGAGCCAGGCACTGCGAGCGGCAGCCAGCCGGCGCCGGCGGCTCAGCAAGCGGGACACCATCGCCCTGCCCCGGGATGCCGGGGTTGGCTGGGAGCGCCAGCGGGCTCCCGGTGTCTTGGTCCAGGAGGAGGAGGAGGAGGCCGGGGAGGGCATGCGGAGGAGCCCATGGCTGCGGGTGCTCGGCTTGGGCTTCTCCCGCCTGGACATCAGCCTCTGCGTCGCCCTCTACTTCCTCTCCTCCATGTGCCTCCTGGGCATGTACACCTTCTTCCGCCTCCGCACCCGTGCCCGCAAAGGCCGCCCCAGCTTCCCTGTGGCCTGAGAGCAGTTGTGGGGGTCCGGGGGCTGTCCCTAGGGTGGGTGGGCTGCTGAGCTGGGGCACCCCTGGGGCAGCGTTTTGTCCCCCAGCAGGAAGGGGTTTGGTACATCCCCCTCAGGAGTTGTCCCACTTACAGCAGTCACCTCACCCAGGGTGGGGGGTGGAGGGCTCTTTTTGGGGGTAAGGAGGTGTTGGAGCATCCCCCTCTCAGGTTGCGATGCCACCTTTTCAGGCGCGCGGGAGCTGGGATGCCGACAGGGGTTTGTGTCTTGGCGCCCAGCTGGCCTCAGGAGCTCCCCAGCTCTGGGCTGGTTTCAAACTGGGAAGCCCAGTTCCGTGCTAGGGAGAAGCCCTTTGGGGTCAAACCACTAGTGGGGCTAGGAGGGTAGGGGTTTAGCGCCCCACAAAGCAGGCACTGCTGGGCGGGGGTGGCAGTTGAGGGTTCAGCTGCATTTTGTGTGTTCCCCACCTTTGAGACGTGGACCTGGGCCTCCCCGCCTTTCCTCGCCCCCTCCCCGTGCTGTTGCTCGCTCTCTGCTTGTCTTAGTGGAATAAATTATTTTTGCCGACACTGGCCCCACTGTGTGGGCTGGTCCCTGCCATGCGGGCACACCAGGGCAGCACCTCCCCTCCTGCTGTCCCCCCACGGCTGGCTGTTCCCACTCTGCTCCCCCCATCACCCCGGGAAGAGCACTGGCTAGGTTTAAATCCTTTTAAATATTTTTAATTGTTATTGTACATTTTCTCCTGCTTTTTGCTTCTGGATGCAGCTGTGGCCAGCTGCCCCCCATACAGTCAGCATGTCCCCATGGCTGGGGTGGCTTGTGGTTTATCCTCAAGCGGAGTGATGGGGAGGGAGCCTGGGGGGAGCCAGGAAGCTGCTGGAAAAAGGTCAGCACGAGCCATGGAGCTGCAGTTTGGTGCTGGCCATGCCTGTGGTCCAGAGCAGGAACACGCGCGTGAGCATCCCCGCATCCCCCCGGGGCCTGGGACCTCTGCGGGTGTAGGCCCCCTGCGCCTGTCCCCGATTCTCTCTGCCCTTTTATCCTTGTTAGGAATCATTAAGGAAAATGGTTGTTTTCCAGAGCCAGGCCTGGGCCATCTGCTCTCCCGGCGCTGCCTAAATCCCCCTGTAACAAATTCATTGGGATTACGCTGCCCTGCCCTAATCCCGGCCCTTCCCCCTGTGCGGGGGATTTAAAAGGATTAGAGCCCGGCCGCTAATAAACTTTATTAAGGGGGAGGGGGAGTGTCAATCCGATTTGGAGCCTTTTTCTTGATATCTTCACTTTGTCCAGGTGGGACGCGAGGGCCGGCGGGATGGGGAAGGAGGGTGGCTGGCTCCGCTGCTGCGCAGGCACCAGGAGCTCTGGCTGCTCCGGCCCTTCCTCCCTCACCTGCCCTTGAAATAAATTTTCTTGCTCTGTCTTTCCTTCTTCTTTGGTGTTTGTGCATGGTCACACCTCCATGGGACATGGGGCTGGCACCCCTGCCCTGCCACCATTGCCCACTTGGCCTTGGCCATGTCCTGTAGTCGGGTCCTCAGTGGCTTCATCCCGGCAGGGAGGGGGGCTGTGTGCCCCCAGCTGGGTGCCGGTCCTGCCCACCGGCGGGATGGATGGTGTGATGGATGGGGAAGGTCTCATCGCTGCAGCCCTGCTGCCTGCTTCTCCTTGATTTCCCCAGGGTTTATCCCCAACATCAATAACGCCCCCTGCACCCCCTCCCCGCCAGCTGCTCCCCTGCGTGGGACCGAGGGCTTGGGGTGAGGGGCTGCCCACAGTTACCCCCGGCCCCAAAATGCCTCGGCGGGGCTGCCGAAGCTGGGGACAGGCTGGGCGATGTATTAGGGGGAAGCAGTAGGTGGGTGCATTGGGGTGATGCAGCAGGAGGGTGCAGGGGATTAGGGCTGGGGAGGTGGGTGCTGGGGCAGGGGAGGAGGGGGCTGCCGGAAGGGGGTGAGCAGGCAGCCGCGGGCAGGGCTGCCCAGATTAGCATCCCCGACAGGCCCGCCCGGGAGATTTACAGGGCCAGGCAGCTAAAGCTGCCGTGCACGCAGGGAAAAGAGAGTCCAGTAAATAGACTTTCCGTAATCCTGTTTGGTGCAGTCCCAATCCTCCCGGCCCCAGCTCTCCCGGGCTGTGACACCGGGGCGTGTGTCCCCCCGGCACCCGGGGAGCCCCGGTGCAGGGCGCAAACGGGCCGGTGCAGGCAGCGGTGCAGGCAGGAGGCTGCTGCAGGGCTCGGTGCGGCCCGGGGGAGTGTCCCCACCCCGTCCCCCCCCGGGACGGTGACTTCGGCCGGGCCCCCACCCGAGCCCGGGCACAGGGGTAGCATCAAACTGTGCCACGGCCACGCTCGTGGGTGGGATGGGCTGTCCCGGGGGGGACCCCACTCCAAGCCCCCCGAGGCGCCCTCCCCGCCGGGGTTGCCCCTTCCCAGCACCGCCGCAAGCCGGGGCGTCCCCAGGGCTAATTACCCAAATGGCCACGGGCTGGCGCGAGGCGGCCGCCGTTCCCTAATACAATTTCCCCTCAAGTGCAATTTAATTTTCCACGAGGCCGCTGGCCGGCCCCCGCGCCCACCGCACACCCCGCCACCTTCCCACCCTTCGGCACTGGCTCCCTCCCGCCCTGCCCCTCTTCCCTGTCCCTCCTCGGCGCGGGCGAGAGCCTTTCTCCACCGGCATCCCCCCTCCGCCCGCGCTCGGGCCATAAAAGCACCGGGGGTTCGCTTAACGTCGATTAATTTTCAATTACAATTAGCAATGCCCCGTTCGGCAGTGCCTGCGAGGGGAGAGGCTTTCTCCGGCTGCTGGTGAGTACCCGGGTCTTGCCGTGCTTGTCCTTGTCCTTGCTGCAGGCCACCCCTGGCAATAGGGGCGTACGTGGGATGGGGCCACGGGTAATTATGGGGGTAATTAAGAAGTCGGGAGCGTTCAGAGCTGCTGGCGGGCTGCGCACATGGGGGCTAGGGGTGCCACGGCCGGTGCTGCCTGGAGGGGAGGTGGCCCCATGCCGAAGGGGGGCTATGGCAGCTTTGGCCCCGTAAGGATGTCCCCCGCCCCGGGCTGGGGGAGCTGGTTTCATCACGCAAGGGGACTTTGGGAGCTGGGCTGAGACCTGGCAAACTCACTGCATGGGTGGTATGAAGCCTTGCTGTTGGCTGAGTTCCCCAGCACCTCCAAGCCCACTCAGGCTTTGCTGATGGGGGCACGGCTGTGCTCACACCCCCCAGGCATGGGCCAGGCGTGGGTTTTTCTTGCACCCTCAATTCCACCCTGAAATATGCCTGTTGCACCAGGGAATGATGCGCTGACATCCCCATAGGTGACACACTGCCCTCAGTGTCCCCAGTTTCCGTGTGCCCGGGGCTGGGGGCACACGAGGGGAGGCTGGGTCCTCTAGGGTTTACCTGCTTTTTTATTATCAATTAATACCGGCAGGGAAGGTGTGGGAACACCATCCCCAGTTGTCTGCGGGTTTGGCATCATTGCATCACGCTGCTGGTGGTCTTCATCTGGCTGCAGGGCCAGAGGGGGTTCAGGTGATGTGGAGGAGGGAGTGGGGCATGTGCGGGGCCAGAACCCCCCCCCCCCAAGCTGCCCTGGAAATACAATCCTCTGAAAATTGTGACATTCACCCTGTTGCAGGCTGGTCACCACTGATCCTTAGCCCTGTTTTAGCTTTGGGAGGAGGAGAAAGCCTGGAGGGGGGGCAGAATTCGTGGTCCATCACATATAACCCTCCCTCCTCAGGCACCACCAGGACCCGGCAGCGTCTTGGGTGGCACAAAGGGGTTTTACTGGGCCAGTAGCTCGTGCCCACCTTGGCTGCCCTCTCCTCCCTGCACCCCAAGGTACCAGGGTGTGCTGGGGAAAACAAACCCAAAAGAGAACAAAAAAACCCCAGAAGAGACCAAAAACCCACCAACGCAAGGAATAGATGGACAGCAGGAAGGATGGAGGGGGACAAAGCAATACTGCAACAGTGGGGGAGGGATGAAGGCTCTACTAGGAAGATGTGGCGAGCCGAGAGCAAGCAGGGAGGAAGATGCTGGTGGGTTTTTTTTAGTGGATACTGGTGGGGGCAGCTCCCCTGGCAGCACGATGCTCCCCCGAGGTGAAGGCTCAGTGCTGCGTGACTCCCTTTGCTCACTGGCCGCTGCCATGAGTGATCCGGAGCGGGGCAGAGGGGGCTGGATCAATCTGGCAAAGCAGAAAAATGAATGAAAATTGAATTCCCAGAGGAGAAGGGGGTGGGGGGAGCTGTTAGCCCGGCTGAGAGATAAATCAGAGCGTGCCAGAGAGGGGAAACTGAGATGACTCCCAGCAGCGGTGGAATAATTAGGGAAATAGGTTGGCAATGCAAAGCAATGGGACGGGGGGCCACAGGGCGATGTCTGTGTGTCCGCCTGTCCGCATGTCTGGCTAAACTTCTCCGGTAAATCTGCCTTAGGGACCTGCCTTTCTGTGTCCCCAGGCTGGGAGCTGTGCTCCGGCACTGCCGGCCGGCTGGGGACAGCGCAGGGGGACGGCGGGCCCTGCCCCAAGGGGCTGGGGAGCGCAGGTGGCCGGGGGTGGTGGGGGCCTGGACGCGCTTAATGCACTTAAGAGCCAGTGCTTGATTTAGGGGAGGGGATGGGATTCACCTCCCCTGTGGTGGGAAGCCGATTTCGGGGCTTGATGGACTGCGGGGGGGAGGGGGGGACTCACTCCTGCAATGAGTGTGCACCGGTCTCTGCCCAGTGGTGCAAGATGAGCCAGCCAGGGTTTTGCTGGTAAAATGAAGCTTTGGGGTTAAAACCCAGCAGCTCATTGAAAACCTATCATTTTTTCCTAGGGAACCATCAAGCTTAATACACTTCTTAGGTTTTATTATTTTTATTTTTAAACAACATTTTTTTTCCAATTGTTGGCGTGTCCCACCCACACATTTCCTGAGGGGCCGCTTCAGGTTTTTTCAGGTGGGAAAAGCCTCTTCCTAGTTTGCATTTCAGCATGGAAACGAAGGCACGGAAAGGGCACACGTGAGCCGAGGGTGGCTGCGCTCTCGGCTGGGCTGAGCATCCTTCCCTGCCCACCCAGCGCTGCTCTGTGTGCCGTCTCAGAGGTGTCACCCCACTCGGGCAGGGTCAGCACCCTCAGCCCCTGTTAGCTGGGCAGAACGGGATGTCACAGCACATCGGGAATTTGGTGCTCTTGTCCCTGAGCCAGGGATGTGGTGAGCATCAGGAAGGGCAGTGGAAAGGCACCCACTCCAGCTAACCAGCTAACTTCAGCTGTGTTTTGGTGAGCTTCCTTGCTCGGCCCTTTGCTGCCGGGTACAGCCACCTCTCAACGCATTTGTTTTGTTCTGGTGCCATAGGCTGGGTTGCCCCCAGGTTTTCCGTTGGCAAAGCCCTGTGGGGATCCTTCAGGAAGCCATAGTCATGCCGAGCCCTTTTCCCTGTGATTTGGCATCGCCACCCTTGTGCCACACAGCAGCAGAGGGCTGTCAGGCTGGGCGTGCTGCAGCACTGCAATGTTGGGTTGGCTCTTTCCATGCCCAGATGTGTCCCTGGGGGAGCTCCCGTTGGGTCAGGTCCTGGGGCAGGGGTGCGTTACAGCGCCCGGTCGAAGCAGAGCTTGCCGCGGTTGTGCCCAGCGCTGGGGCTGCCCATGGGGGTCACCAGCCACTGGGAAATAACTCATGTTGGCGCGGCGGCAAGGGGATGGTGATGTGCCGGTGTCCGCCGGAGCTGAGGAAGGTGCCCGTCCAGCTGCGCCCCCGTTCCTGGCGACAAGAGGGACAGGGCTGGGGCTGAGTGCCCGGAGGGGAGGCTCGTCACCCCCTCCCATGGAGCGGGAGAAGGTCCCTGAGCCCCGGTAGCAGAGACTGGGGCCTTTGGCTCTTTGCTCTCTTCCACCAATGGCACCGTCGGACAGAGCTCCCTGGCACCGGACAGCGTCCCCGGTCGCGATAGCACTATGTCGCGACAGTGCCGGACGCCGGGGGCCGGGCCTGGCCCCGCTGCGCTTCGCGGCCGCGGGGCGCCCCTAGCCCCCGCCCCTTCCCCGCAGGCCCCGCCTCCGGCCCGCAAGCCCCGCCTCCCACCGGCAGGCCACGCCCCCGCCGGCGCGGGGCGGGCGGCGATTGGCCGCGGGCGGCCCGGCCCGCCCCCGCCCCCCTGCGGGCGGTGACGTCAGGCGCGCTCCCCGCAGGGTGAATGAATGGGAGGCGGGCGGCGCTGGCGGGCACAGCTGCGGCGCCGCGCCCGGGCCGGCACCGGCACCGGCACCGGCACCGGCACCGCCCGCGGGACCCGGCGCTGCCTCCCGCCGCCGGGCTCCGCCGGCCGGGGCCGCGTCTCTCCCTCCCCTCTTCTCTCCCCTCCGCCGCCCCCGGGCCAATAAAATGATGCAAAGCTCCGCGCTCGCTGCCGAAGGGGCTGTCAAGGGGCTTCCCGAGATCCTCGGTGTGCCGGTGCAACGTAAGGACGCTTTTCTCTTCTCCCTCCTTCGCTCCCTGCCGCAAAGGCGGCCCCGGGCCGGCGGGGCAGGGCGGGCAGGGGCTGGAGGGGCAGCGCCCTGCGGGCTGGGCAGGTGCCTCCCGCTCCCGCCCGGGCGCAATTTTTTCCTCCCCTTTATTTTCCCCGTGTCTAGCAGCGTTAACAGACGTAAAAATTAGGAGGGTGCGGAAGGGAGAGCGGTGCCCCGGGGCGGGCGGGCAGCGGCGGCGGCGGGAGCCGTGCGAAGCGATGCGGGCCCGGCCCCGACGGGGAGGTCGGCGCGGCCGCGGCCGCGGCTCCGGCTGTGCGTGTGCCAGTGCGTGTGCAAGTGCGTGTGCGAGCGTACATGTGCGTGCATGTGTGTGTGTGGTGCCCCGGTCCCCGCCCGCGCACCCCCGGCCCGCAGCGCAAGACCCCCCGCTTATATCGTTTATCGCGACAGGCAGCGCCTCACGGGCGAACGGCGGCGGGGGGAAGGGACCCACGGGCGTGCGTGCGTGTTACCGGGACGGGGAGCCCGGCTTGGCTCGAAGCGATGCCGCCGCGTCTGCGTCTGTCCAAAAATCACCTGTATCTCTGTATGCACACATATATGCTCTGTAGCTACAGGTAGCGTGTTCGTGTGAAAGCACACGCTCGCGCGTGCTGCGGGGATGTATATAAGCGCGCCTGGGGGGTGTATGCACCCACGTACGTGTGGATGTGTGTGGACCCCACGGGCGTATGGACGCCTGCGTGTTTCAGCGGGACGCACACTCCGGCAGCCGAGTGTGAGCCATAGGGGCCGTCAACCTCCCCGTTTCTATAGGGCCGAGCCGTACGCGGGGGTAGCCCGTGTGCACGCACAACCCTATGGATGTGCGGAGCCGGTGCGGGGGCGGCCGTGCCCCGGTGCGCCCCCGGCCCGTCCCCGGGGCTGCTCGGGCGGGCGGCCCGGGCTGGAGCTGCGCGGGCATGACATTATTATTATCATTATTATTATCATTATTATTATCATTATTATTATCATTATTATTATTATTATTTTCCCCCTCAGTTTGCAAACGGTTTCCACGAACCGGAGCGTCCTGCGGGCCCGGAGGAGGGGGGAGCCCGCCGGGGGAGCCGGGCGATGCCCTGCCGCCCCCCGGGGCACCCGGAAAGTTGAGGGGAGGGAGCCCCGCCGGGGGGGCGAGACGGGCCTCAGCCCCGGGAGAGCCCGGCCGGGGCGGGCAGCTGTGCCAGGGGCTCGGCCGCATTTCGGGGGACACACACGGGTAGAGGGGTGTGCGCACCCCGGCCGCCTGCCCGCTCCGGGCCGGGTTTTTCCCCCTCCCCCCCGGCTCGCCGCTGCCCTCCGGAGCCTCCCCCGCCGTTCCGTGCCCCGCACCGGCCCCCGGCCCCCCCGAACGGGTGTAATTCGTTTTCCGTGGGTGTTTCCGCGGGGAGTGAAGCCGGTGCCCTGCCCGCTGCTGCCCGGGGGGGGGGGCCGAGCTGCTGCCCGCCGCTCCTGACGGCCGGTCCCCGTCCTGCTTTGAGGGGGCTGTCCCCGTTATCCCCCGTTTCGGTCCGGTTGCCCGGCCCCGGGGGGTGCGGGCGGGCACGTTTAAGCGTCTTTCACCGCAGCAGAGGGGAAGAAAAACCCCCGTGAGGAGCACAGCCCCCGCGCCGACGCAGGGACAGCCAGGGTCTGTCCCACGGCCGAATCCTGACCGTCCCCCTGCGACCAAATAACGCCTCCGGTTCCCAGCCGCAGGGCCACTTTTATGGCCCCGAAGCCCCACTGGTTTCAGGAGAAATTAGGTGCCTAAATCACCCTGGAGCAGCAATCGCCCCAGCAGAACTCCCTGGTTTGGCCCTTCTCGGTGCCACCAAACTCTGCTGCCCACCAAACCACACTGCCCGTGACATTGCCATTTCTGCACTAACTGACGTATAGCAGGAATTACCAGGAAATAATCCAACGAGATACGATTATTATTGTTTATTTAAGCGCAAAAATCAGTGGCAGGAACAAAATATGCGAGGGTGGGCTGCTATAAAAGTTTCCATCGCTCTGCGGTTCCCCGGCTGCTCCAGCGCCGAGCCCTGCGGCCGCGGCGGGCTCCGGCCACCGGGTTTCACGGCGTTACACGGCTGGGGCCTGATCCTGCGCCGGTCACACACGTGTACGGCTCCCCGGGGCGAAAGGGCCTGGCCCGGGCAGGGAATGCCTTCCCAAGGGGAATTCAGCCCCGCTGCCCGAGCCGGGGTCACCCCCAGCAGCACCTCGATATTTCATCCTGTGTGCGATGCAAATACTTGACGTTTTCATTCCTGCGCACTACTAAACCGCAGATTTTCCCCTCTGGTTTAACCACTGCCCAGCCTCCGTATTTTAGCAGGGACTGCGTCTTACCGCATCCACCTCAGCAAGATTTTGGGGAGCCGAGCCGGGAGGAATCTCCCCCTGACAGCTCCAGCTTTGCAGGCGGGATTGTTAAAACTCTAATTCCGAATATTATTTATGAATATTGTCTTGCAAATCTCACCGAACTAAAAACTTCTGCCAAAGCCTGCGGGAATCGTGCCCGGGTGCCGCCAGCCCCTGGCCAAGGGCCGGGGGGAGGATTGATTAATCGCCGCTGGGAAAGTCGTTTGCACGCTGCAGAGAAATGAATTGGAGGGGTTTTTGCATGTGAAGGAATGAGGTTTCCTCTCCGCAGAAAGTCTGTGTAAGGAGTCCCCGACTTGGCGCTTTCCTTGGGGCGAGTGTTTGGTGCAGGCTCCGGTACCGGGGGACCGGACCGCCTTTGTGCGCCGGCTTTCCACCCGCAGTGCCGTGGCACCCGTTCTGCAGCCCCTTCCTCTCCGCGGGTGACGGTCCCTTCCCCTTAAGGGAAAAAAAACCCAAACCCAAAACCCAAAAGAAGGGGGTGGTTTGCCAGCTCGGTGCCTGGCGTGGTCCGGGGCCGGCGGGGCTGGGCTGCGGGGTGCGCCGGCGGAGCGCATCCTCCCCCAGGGCTGCCCGGCTTCGCCTCCGCCCTCGGGTTTGGAGGTTTTGAGGTCTGAGGGATTTCTGAGGCCACCCGCGAGCTGGTTTCGTTTCCACCGTTATTTCTTTCTTTTCCGTCGGGGAGAGGGAGGGATGGAAGGACGGACCCGCTGCTAACACACCACGGGAACGGCGGCCGCGCTGCTGGCGGGCGGCGTGGGGACAGAGCTCGGCACACCTTGCCAGGCCACCGCTCGGCTGCCCCGGTGCGTGGGAGGGTGCTGGGGGGGGATTGCAGAGCTGGCTACGGGTTTTAACGGGATACGGCCAAATCCTGCCGGGCAGCCGCCGTCGGGAGGCAGGGAGGCACAGGAGCTCTGCGGTCCCCTCCCGGGCACATCACCCCGGGGGGTGACCCCCAGCCTTAGCCCCCCCGGGGACCGGTTTGCGTTGGGGCTGCCGCATCCCTGGGGTGGTCCCCAGGTCCTCGGGGTGGAGAGGAGGGGACCGTGGGTCTGTGTCCCCCGCCCCGGTCCGCCTGCCGGAGCATCCCTCAAACCACCCAGCGCGCAGAGCCAGCCCCAAGACGCTGGTGGGTAACGACAGCAACGCATAATGCCGTTAACGTTATTCCTATTATATCAAATAATTTAGTTAAAACGAGTGAAATGAACGCGAGGCTTTCCACAGGCAAGGAGGCAGCGCGGATCCGACCCCGGCGCAGCCGCCTCCGTTGCAAAGCAGAAGGCAGAGAGAGCGCAGGGGCTGCGAGCTGGAAACAAAATGTTCGGTATTCCTCCCTGCCTGCAAACCAGCGGGCGGGCTGGGACACCTCCCGGTACACCGGCAGCTCCCCCTATTATTATTATTATTATTATTATTATTATTATTATTATTATTATTATTATTATTTAGTACAAGGGAGAGCAGCCAAGTCGGTGCGAGTTGTGCACACCTGTGTGCACACACAGACCCGTGTGCATTTGGTCGGTGCAGTACATCTACAGGCAGATCAGAAGTAAAAAAAAAAATAGGTCTCTGTTGCTAAAAGAAAATATTTTTCTCTGGAAATCTGGAGGAAGATATTGTATTATCTACCGCAGTTGTTTGCTTGTTGAAATTAAGCTGTGTTGCTGCCTTTAAGAAGGAGAAAGCTCCTATGGTTGTTAGCTTGTGAGTATGTATATATTCATATATATACACGTGGGTATGTATATATATAAGTATACACATACACTTGTTTATATAAATAACCCTTTCAATATAAAATATGTTTCATAAACGTGCATATACGTTTATGAAGTAAATAAGAAAGATATACTTTGCGATGCCGCCTCTCGGAGCTGCTGCCGCGCTGCTGCCATCGCCTGTGCCAGCGGCTTTCGCGTCGCTCTCAAATAAATCGGTTTAACAAATGAAACGTGGAAAATGTGGCCAGTGGCGACCTGCAGCCGCGGTGCTGCTTTCGGCAGCTCACGGCGGGGCAAAGCACCCGGCTGTTCTCAGAGCAAGAGGGAGAAGAGGGACCTGTGGGAGCTGTAGGTGCTGCTTTTTTTTTTTTTTAATTTTTTTAATTTATTCTAGTGTTGTTAATGCGACACAGGCTTAAATGCCAGCAATAAATATGGTCTGAAGGGCACTGGGATTGTAACTATCTAACCTTGTGAATTATAAAATAAGCTGCCTTCACTTCAGATACTTGACAGTACCCCAAAGTATTTTTAAATAATGTTGTTGAAGGCTGTAACAATACGATTTTCTCCTGTGGTATCTGCCTTCTCCCCACCCCCCTTTCTTTCCTCTACTTTCCCCCCCTTCTTTCCTCTTTCCCCCCCTTCTTTCCTCTTTCCCCCCCTTCTTTCCTCTTTCCCCCCCTTTCTTTCCCCTTCCCTCCCCTTTCTTTCCTCTTCCCCCTTCTTTCCTCTCCCCCCCTTTTCCTCCCCCTTTTCCTCTCTTCTTTCCTCCTTTCTTTCCTCTTTTTTCCTTTCTTTCCTTTTTTCCCTCTTCTCTGCCTGTTTCCTTCTTTCCTTTTTCTTTCCTTTTTCTTTCCTTTTTCTTTCCTTTTTCTTTCCTTTTTCTTTCCTTTTTCTTTCCTTTTCCTTTTCCTTTTCCTTTTCCTTTTCCTTTTCCTTTTCCTTTTCCTTTTCCTTTTCCTTTTCCTTTTCCTTTTCCTTTCCTTTTTTCCTGTCCTTTTTTCCTGTCCTTTTTTCCTTTCCTTTTTTCCTTTCCTTTTTCTTTTTTCCTTTTTCTTTTTTTCTTTTTTCCCCCTTTTTTATTATTTTCCTTTTTTCCCCCTTTCTCCCCCCCCCCCCCCCATTTTTCCTCCCCTTCCCCTCCCCTCTCCTCCCCCTTCCCCCCCTTCCCCCCTTTTGTCCTTTCCCCCTCCCGGTCGCACCCCGGCCAGGGTGCAGGGGGAGTCCGTCCCTCTCTCCCGGCGCCGAGCCCCCCGGCACCCCCGGCCCCCGCAGCGCGGGGCGGGCTCCTCCCGCCCTCCCCGGCCCCTGTCCCGGCAGCCCGGCTGTGCCGAGCCGCGGGGCGCGGGGGCTGCTTTCTTTTACCGCGGGTCGGCAAAAGAGCCACCCAGCTCGGCCACTTCGGCTGGGGACAGCAGAGTCCCTCCTATGCCTCCCCAGCACTTCCAGCTGTGTAAAAAAGAAAAAAAAAAAAAGCACACAGCCTCCCCCCCCGCTATTTACTGTCAGCCGCAGGGGAGGGAGGCAGCCCTTACGCATAAACATCTCTCCTGCTCTTATGCTCCAGCTACGGGCATGAGTGGTTTTTTTTTTTTTCTTTTTCCCCCAAATCAATCTTCTTTCATGCGTGCGTGTCAGCATGATGTGCCTGGCTTTTACTGGGCAATCTTCTGCGGACTTTTACAGCACCTCCCGTTTATTCTGAACTATGGGCAGATAGAGAGAGAGATAAATATCCAGCTCTCCAGAACTATAGAAGCTGTCCATCTATGGGCAGACATTGTATAGGAGTCTGGATGGCTGGGTATACATCTCGCCTTAAGAAAAGCCCTCCTTCTCCAAGCATCCTCCCACAGTATGGGTGATGTAGGGGGGGACTGGATGGGGCTGGACCTGCTATCCCTGGTTACTGCCGCTGTGCTCCAGCGTGGCCTTGCATCAGCCCACATTTTCCAGCTGCTTCCAGCACCAGGGGTCTGTAACACCCTGGCTGGATGGGAAAAAGCGGGCAGAAACCCACAGCCCCCATTACAGGAAAACCAGGGTCCAAAGAGGTGTTGGACCATGGGGGATGCAAAGTCACCTGGTGCCCTGGCACTGCAGGGAGAGGGGCACTGGGCAGCTGCTGGTGGGGCCAGCGTGGCTGGCACAGCTGGCTCGTGGTCCTCGGGATGCAGCGGGAGCAGAGGGGAAGAGACATTTGCCCATGCTGAAAAAGCCTCTGCGGGTGGGGTGGAGGTGGTTCGCGTCCTTCACCCCTGGGTCACAGCTGGGACCCCGTGGGTGAACACCTGGGTCACCCTGGCAGCCTGACCCTTGGGGGATGGGGGTGGCCGTGGGGAGCAACAAGCCATGTCCCTGTTTGGGGGCTGTGGGATGCCATCCCAGAGGGAGCGAGAGGCAGGTGGGGAAACGGGTGGTAGGAAGCAGGACGTGGCCTGAAAAAATGGGGTGCAGAAGGGAAAAACATCATATGTGTGTGTCTGTGCATTGAGAAGCCAGCAGGTCCATCGGCTTTGCTATCCCAGAGGGTTTTGGCAAAGGTTTGCAAAGGAAGATGTGCCGGGACGCCGGCGAGGCAAGGAGTGGCAGCTCATCACCCCACAAAGCACCAGCATGTGCCAACGCTGGGGTTTGCCAGCCGCGCCAGTCGGGTGGGAGCACCGCGGGGGCGAGGGGGCTGCGGTGGCTGACGCTGCTCTTGTCTCCATCTCTCTCCCCCCTTCCCAGAGATCCCCCAGTGCGCCGGCTGCAACCAGCACATCCTGGACAAGTTCATCCTCAAGGTCCTGGACCGGCACTGGCATAGCTCCTGCCTCAAGTGTGCCGACTGCCAGATGCAGCTGGCCGACCGCTGCTTCTCCCGGGCCGGCAGCGTCTACTGCAAGGAGGACTTCTTCAAGTGAGTACCACTCGGGGGCACAGCCCCCCGAAAGCGGCGTCTCCCTGCCCGCGAAGCAGGCAAACACACAACCTATTTTTAAGCGTAATTTCTCCAAAATTGTCGTCTTTTTTTTTTTTTTTTTTTTTTTTTCCTGTGGAAATAAAGGAAATGTTGGTGCTTTACAGCTGCCGCAGGCTGGATGCTCTTTGTTGGGATGTAACCTTCTGAAAGCCCCAAATCGCCCTGATGGTCCCGTCCCTCCCCTGTGCTGGTTTCAGAGCCCCGGAAGGCAAGCTGCGGCGGGCCGGCAGTGGCCCCGGCTCCGCTCGGAGCTAGAGGGCAGGAGAAACCCGTGCAAGGCAGCGGCAGCGCTGCCTGCTCCTGCCCGCGCCCCTCGCTCGCCTCGCCGGGGTTTGCTGATGCTGCTTCTCTCCTTTCGTCTTTTTACCTTTTTTTCTCTCTCTTTTTTTTTTTTTTTAAATCCTTTTTTTGCTCCTGGTAAAAAAAACCCCCTCATTTGATTTCGTTGGCAGCTGCCTCTGAGTTGTGCGATGCCCAGCCTCGGCGTTTCCCTGCTCCCGTGGGACAAGACAACCCGTTTCCTGTTAAAAATGATCTTTTCAGTAGGGATGCTTTAGTCCCTGGCTGCTGGTGAAATCTGGGAGCTTTCCCAAGGGACGGCAGAGGGTGTTGCACCAGGGCTGGGCACAGCTCTGCCCTGTGAATTGCTGTGAAGTGGGGGGTGCTGGTTCACACCTCCTGCGGGGACAAGGGCCGGATCCTGGCCAGTGGCTGCCTTTTGCTGCCCGGGTGCAGGTGATGGGGCCCAGCCAAAAAGGACCTGCTGAACCTCGGGGTCCGGGGCCACCTGCCCACAACATCATCTCCCATGTATCCCCGGCCACGCCGGCTCTCCCCATCACCCTCCGCTGCCGGCCAGCTAAACCAACCAATGGTGATTATGCCCCACGCTAATCCCCAGGCAGGACTTTCCCTGCCTGCCCATCCCTGGGCTCTCAGGCCTCCTACTTCCCCCCTCACCAGCCATCAGGGCCAAAGATGCATCTTGAATTTCTCCTTCCCAGCTGGGGAGCGTACAACGGTCAAAGCAGCCGCTACAGCCTGGGTAATAACACTTCACTTCTGATATTTTCCAGCCTATTAATCACCAAGTCATTTAAATAGTCACCCAAAAGGTGCGGGTAATCAATGTTAATTAGAGTTGAAAGATCAGCGACTTTCTTAGATGAGGTCCTGCCTGGATTATTTGGTGCCAATCAATAGCATCTCGGCGCTCGCTCAGGCTCTCACCTCACCTTTATTTCAACTGCTCATTGATTTTGGGGTAGGTAACCTGCAGAGGACGTGAGGATTTAAGGCCAACTTCAGAGGCAGATTTGCAATTCAGGAGCCGCTTCCAAAAGATGAGTTTTTGATTTTCATCTTTTTTTTCCTTCCCCAAATCGCAGCTCTTGGTCCCCGGCCACGGGCAGCTCTGTCCTGGGTCCGGCCATCCCCGGGTGGTGCGGAAACACCCCGGGATGCTGGGGGGGTGTTAAAATGGCTTTAATAGTGTTATGTGTGGGGGGTGGATGTGCAGAGGGAGGATGGGGGCTGCAGAGGGTGCACTGGCTCAGCCTTGGGCACAGAAAAGCATCGTCCGTCTGTCTGTCTGTCCTATCCCTCCTCTGTACATCCCTCTGTCCCTCCCTCCATCCTTTCATCCCTTCATACCTCCCTCCATCCCTCTGTTCCCTCCCATCACTTCATCCCTCCCTCCATCCCTTCATCCTTCCCTCCCTCTCTCCGTCTCCTATCCCTCCATCTCTCATCCCATCCCTCCCTCCCTTCATTCCCTCCCTCCCTTCAGCTCCCATCCCTCCCTCCCTCTCCCATCCTCCCAGCTGACTCTGGGAGAGCTGAGGTCTCCCCAGCAGATGTCTGGGGACTCTCCCTTTATCATACAAGCCCAGAAAATGAGACAAAACAGGTTTTGCCTCCTCGCCTTCTGCTTCCCGACACCCCTTTGGGCAGCTGCCGAAATTGCGCCGGTGCCACTTGTGCCCAGTGCCCGCCACCCGTCCCTGGGTGACACCTGCATGACTCAGGGATGGTCTCAGGAACCCAGCTTTGGTGGCCGTGCCCTGGCTTTCCAGATGGCTTGAGGGCAAGGGCAACCGCGGGGCTCATGGGGTGATTTTGCATGATCGGGGGATGCTCAGCCCTCGGGGGGGCAGCGAGAGGTGCCTGGGGTGGCTGTACCCCCTGGGCACCCCCAAACACCACCGCCTGCCCCTGCAGCCTTGGGGCTGGGGGCCAAAGGGCTTGGGTTTTCCTGGGCTGCCTCTTTCGAAGCAGATGGGTCTGTTTAAGGCAGAGGGGACAGATTTATTCTGATAGCTTTGCTGCCTGGGCTGCTGCTGCAAGGCCAGGATGGCTCCGTGGGGTCCCAGCGCCCCGCTGATGGGGTGTTTAGGGGTGCTGGGGGGAGCAGGGGAGACCCAGCAGAGCCTTTGTGGTGCCGGTGGGAGGTGGGGATCTGCCCCATGTCAATCCCAAAGCCCACACGGCTGGCACTGAAAACAGTAGTGGCAACATCCACTTATTTTTGACTTTCTCCTGTGCTGCCACCACCTCGTGGCACGTCGCCCTCGCGCCGTTAATTCAGTTTACAGTGAGTGTTGTCTGGGTGTTATCCTGGTGTTAGCCTTCATGTCTGCACAGGGCAACTGCACCCCGCCACAGCCCGGGCTGCACCCACACGGGTGCACCCACGAGCTGGGTGCACCCCAAGCAACGAGCACCCCAGGCTCTCTCCAGCAGAGTACCCGTGATCCGTGGGGCTGCTGGGCGAGATGCGTGCTCCTTGCACACTCCTTGCACCGTTCTTGCGTGCTCCTTCCATGCTTCTTGTCCCATTCTCGCACGCTCCTTGCATGCTGCTTGCACACTTCTCGCATGCGCCTTGCACACTTCTTGCACGCTCCTTGCAGCCGTGCTGGCAGGCTTGCTTGGGCCCATGCCTACCCCAAGCCAGCACACCCAGTGCACCCGTCAGGCTGTCATTACAGTGTAAGAGCCCCATCATTCTGCATTAATCTGGGATTCATCATGCTAGCGGGGCGGTGTAATTAATTTATTTGGTATTAATGTGGATGAAATATGTACTGTCCTTGCAGGGGAAAATCGGGCAGCCTATAAGCATTAGTTAAAAGAACCATTAAAATCAAACCTTCCTCAGCTCCATTAGGCTGGTCTTTCACACTGAAGAAGATAAACCCCCGCCGTGTGAAGTGTCATGCATAATTAGGTTGATTGCTGGTTTAAACTCTGCCCTGTCTCCTGGTCCCCATCCCATCTCCGGCAAAGCCCACCTTGCCAGGGGGCTCAGGGTCGCCCACTTCTCCTTGCAGGCGTTTCGGGACCAAATGCACGGCGTGCCAACAGGGCATCCCCCCCACCCAGGTGGTCCGCAAAGCCCAGGACTTCGTCTACCACCTCCACTGCTTCGCCTGCATCATCTGCAGCCGGCAGCTGGCCACCGGCGACGAGTTCTACCTGATGGAGGATGGGCGGCTGGTCTGCAAGGAGGACTACGAGACCGCCAAGCAGAACGGTAGGCACCCTGAAAGGGCTATGAGGTGGGACATCACGGCGAGGGGTGGGGAAAAGCCCACGGTATGGCCACGGGTCATGTCACGGCGTTGTACCTGCAGGAAGGTGTCTCTGCGGGCTCTGGGGCAGCTGGTTTTGGGGAGCTTTTCCCCAGCAGCGTGGGCTGGCAGTTCGGGGTTGCTCAAGCTGCTGCGGTCGGGGCTGGTACCGGCTCCTTCGCTTGCAGACGACTCTGAGGCTGGCGCTAAGAGGCCCCGGACCACCATCACGGCCAAGCAGCTGGAGACGCTGAAGAATGCCTACAAAAACTCTCCCAAGCCCGCCCGGCATGTGCGGGAGCAGCTCTCCTCCGAGACGGGGCTCGACATGAGGGTGGTGCAGGTGAGGCCATGGGGATGCCCTCTCCACCTTGCTCCTAGCAAAGAGGGACACAGGGGTCCCACTGGGGTGCCAGGCTGCAGGGTTTCAGGCTGGGTTTCGGCGTGCCAGGCTTCGGGGGTTGCAGGGGTGGCAGGGGTATTGGGGTGGCATGGGTGCGTGGGAGCTGGCATGCAGGGGTGCTGGCATGCAGGGGTGCTGGTGTGCCAGGATGCTGGCCATCTGGGGTGCATAGGTGCTGGCATGCTGGGTTGCAGAGGTGCTGGGTTGCATAGATGCTGGCATGTGGGGTTGCAGGGGTGCTGGGTTGCACGGGTGCGTAGGAGTTGGGTAGCACAGATGCTGGTGTGCGGAGTTGCATGGGTGCTGGCATGTGGGGTTGCAGAGGTGCTGGGTGGCAGAGGTGCAGGGATGCTGGCATGCTGGGATGTAGGGGTGCCAGGGTGCCGGCGTGCTGGCTTGCATGGGTGCTGGTACGCTGGGCTGCAGAGGTGCTGGGTTGCAGGGGTGCTGGCATGCAGGGGTGCCAGGGTGCTGGGGTGCCATCGAAGTCCCTATTTCTCCCCAGGTGTGGTTCCAGAACCGCCGGGCCAAGGAGAAGCGGCTGAAGAAGGACGCGGGGCGGCATCGCTGGGGGCAGTTTTACAAGAGCGTCAAGCGGAGCCGTGGGGGGGGCAAGCTGGAGAAGGAGAGCTCGGCCGAGGACTGCGGCGTCAGCGACAGCGAGCTCAGCTTCCGCGGTGAGCGGGGCACCGGCACAGGGCAGGGAGGCCACAGGGCTCCCCCCTGTGCTGACCCCCCCCCTCTGCTCTCCCTCCTCTCCCCGGCAGAAGACCAGATCCTCTCCGAGCTCGGCCACACCAACAGGGTTTACGGCACCGTGGGGGACGTGGCGGGCGGACAGTTGCTGAACGGCAGCTTCTCCATGGAGGGGACGGGACAGTCGTACCAGGACTTGCGGGACGGCAGTCCCTACGGCCTCCCTCAGTCGCCGTCCTCCATCTCCTCCCTGCCGTCCCACCCGCCCTTGCTCAACGGGCTGGACTACGCCATGGACGGCAGCCTGGGGCTGGTGGCCCACGGGGCGCAGGGGGTGAGTCAGACACTGCGGGCCATGGCCGGGGGGGGCCCCACCTCCGACATCTCCACAGGGAGCAGCGTCGGGTACCCAGACTTTCCCACCAGCCCGGCCTCCTGGCTGGACGACATGGATCACCCCCCTTTCTAAGCGCCGCTTGCCCCCCGCCCCGGCTCCCCCTGCTCCCCCCCCAGCCCGCAAGCGCAGCACCGAGGGCGCCCGCCGGCAGTTGACCTTTCCAGGATTTCCCATGGGAATCGGCCCCGGAGGGCTGGAGGGAGAGGGGGCGGCATCAGCAATGGCTGGGGGTGGCTGTGCCCGGGGCGGGGGGCACAGATGCCTTTGGGTGTAAGCACAAGAGAGGTGTCGGCACGTGGGACACGCGGCGAGGACCCCGGCGCAGGGCTGGGGCACGGCGGGATGCGTGACGGCACGAGCCAGCGGGAGGGAAGGACAATCAGGGATGTCAGAGTCCACCCCGGCGCCCGTGCCAGCCCTGCACCGTTCCTGCCGAGCACCGCTGCTATTTTCAAGAGTTATTTTTCGATACGGAGTTGAAACGCGACTCGGCGCTGCCTGGAGCCTCAGCAGAAAGAAGAGTCTATATTGTAGAAGGGTTTATTTTAGCGAGGCCGAGGACCTGTCCAAGCAGGGCCATCGCCCCGCTGCCCGGGGCTGACGCTGCCTGCTCCTGGCTGGTGGGAGGGGAGCTGTCGCACGGCGGCTGCGGGGCCATGATTTATCCCCGTCGTGCAGGAGTGCTTATGGTGCATCACTGCGGGTTCTACCTTGGTCACGCGGCGGGGAGGAAGTAAAAAAGAAAAAGAGGAAAAAAAAAAAAAAAAGCCTGCAGCCTGAGCTGCCCAAGGGCCAAGCTGGGCTGTGGCAGGGCCGGCCGGGATGCTTGGGGCTGGCGTGTGGAGACAAGCCCCTGCCAAGTGCTGGGAAGGGTGGGAGGGAGAGGTGGGGAGTGTTTGCTCTGAGGATATTGCAAAAAATTCCCCCCAAAAGGAGGGAAAAAGGGCATTTCATCAGCTGCAGAAGCACCCACATGGTGGGAAGTGGAGGGGACAGGGTGGGCGAGACCCCTGACATCAGCTGCCCACCTCCTCCTGCGCTGCGGGGCCAGCAGAACTGAGGGCGGGTGCGGGCGGCCAGGGAGGACCCGGCTGGTTTTGGCACACCCTGCAAGCACCACGGGGTCTGTTCCTGGCTGGGCCCACCCAGCACCAGCCCCTTTCTCAAAACCCACCTCCCTGGGCTTGTGGTGGCCACCTGCCCATCTCCCCCGGCACAGCTCGCAACCCCCCACCCTCGCCAGGCTGAAGGCGTTCAGCCCAATGGATAAAATCCAGCTCCACGCTCGCTGCTCGGGGTGCCTGGCTCTGCCCCGGCCCCGCGGGGATTCCCTGGCTGCGGGGTCCCTGCCATCCCCCCCAGCTCTGGGGTGCTGCTGCTGATCCCAGGCTGCCCTTCGGGGAGGGCTGGCGGCAGGTCCGGTTAGCTGGCTGCTGCCAGAGGCCAGGGGGCTCCGAAAGCAGAGGGGAGAAAAGAATAAAACTGAAAAACAAAAAAAAAATGCCACACAAGAAAGCACATCACTGGTATGTCCCTGTCCCTCCTTGCCCCCCCCCCCCCCCCCGGGCTGGGTGTGTTGGTGCTGCAGGAGCTGCACCCATGTGCCCCCCCCAGCCCAGGGTGCTGCTTTGTGCCAAGCCCCCGGCCTTGCCGGGCACTGCAGGCGGCTGGTGGGGAGGGGGACGGGGGGGCTGTGCCTGCTGCTCTCCATCCCCCTTCGACAAGGCCAAACACCCCACGCTCCCTTCGCTGTGTAAATTTTGTACAGTTCCAGAAAGTGAGAGTCTTGTTTCCTGGGGGAAAAAATAAAACCCAACAAAAATAATAATAATTAAAAAAAATTTCAAAGAATAAAACCTTATTTATTGCCATGTCTTTGGGGAGAAAGGACCCTCTCAGTCCTCCCAAACTCGGGCCCGGGGCGTTGCTTTTGTACCCTGCCTCCTGTGCGTTGGCATGAGATGTGTACGGTCACCCCCTCGCCTTGAGAGAAAGCAATGTCAAATAAACTCGGGATGCTCTTTAGCAGCTGCTGTCTTTGGGATTTTCTTCCTCAATGGGACGGCAGCGGCCACCATCGGCATTGCCTGCTCCGGCACCATCGGCCGTTTGGGGTCGGGATCCCCTGGGACTTGTTCGGATGGAGGAACCGGCGTCCCTGGATGGGACAAGTGACACCGGTTATCGTGCCCTGGCTTTTTGCAGGCATGGAGAGGTGGGTGGGTTTGGGGTGGGCAACTCCATCCCTGCCACGTGGCATCCCAAGACGCCTGCAGCTTTTCTGCCACCATGCAGCGGCGGTGGTGGGTGCCCGCGGTCCCCCCGGTGCCGGCAAAGCCGGCACCGGGGGGACCGCGGGCACCCACCACCGTCGCCCAGCCATACCACCGCAGCACTCAGCAGGTGCAGGTGAGATGGAAAAGCCATGCCGGGGGGGGGTCCAAGCCCCTCCACAGGCACCAGTGTGTTGGCTTTCTATATTTTAATCATTTTAACATTTAATGCTTCTCAATTAAAGTGATTTCCTGGAGTAGATGCCAAGCTTAGGCCGAATGCACATTAACCACTTTCTGTATCGGTAGTTAAAGGCACCGAGGGATTTAAACAGCAATCCGCAAGGCTGCTGGGGAAAGGTTTGGCTGAATAAAGCAGATTATAAACAATAATATATGTCTTTCTCATTTTTTTTCCCTCCCCTCCCTGTATTTTTTTTTTGTTTTTTTTTTTTTGGAAAGGCTCCAGCCTCACAAACAGACCTAAAGTGCTATAAACATCTCCAAGGCTGAGCGCTCGGCCCCCAGATGTGCTCGCTGAAAGCATGGGCATCGTGGCTACTGCTTTTCATCCCTGGTTTAAGAGAGATTTTTTTTATTACCCAGCACGTCCATCAAACCAGGCAGTGGCTGTGCATTGTGGCACTGCACAAGGGTGGCCTTGCTTGTCCCTAGCTTTGATGCCAGCATGTCCCCATCCCGAAGCCAGCGGAGCAGCTCCGTGCGTAGCACCCCAGCACTGGGGTTGGCATTTTTGCTTCATCTACATCTGGATGCAAAAGCGACTGGTGTTCTGGCGTTGCTGTCAGCACCCACTGCATTTTGACCGTGCACTGTGGCTGCGATGAGACCTGCCTGCGGGTCCTCTTGGCAGGGTGAGGGAGAGCAGAAGCCATTTCGGGTCCTTGCTCAAGGGTCAGGGGGCTGTCGCTTTGTTTCCATTGAATAAGCATCGCCCCACAGGGACTGGCAGGGACCCTAAATGTTGAAACCTGGCATTTGCCGCACAGCGTTAATGTTTATCAGCAGCTTGCTTCACGCAGGTCTGCATCCCAAGCTCCCTGCTGCCAGCTCGTTTCACCGGCCCCTTGTCGCACCTGGGCAGCAAAAGCATCCCCCAACACAGAGGGGCCGCAAACTGGTAGACAAGATGTATTTTATTTTTGCCATCCACGCTTCAGCTAGGAGGCACGTTTTTTGGGAGGCTCAGAGGGAGCAGGCTTCAGGCTCAAGTTTCCTACTGACTGCAGAAAAAGCACTGAAGGGGCTTTTTTTTCCAAAAACGTGGAGACTACCACTGCATCTCCCCAGCCCATCGACCCCTCCAACATTAAGTTAATGGAAAACAAGTTGATGTGGTCAATATAAGGGCCCGTACAGCCTGTTAACTTGCCCAAGCCACTTCGTCCCCGCCACCGAGCCTGCCCCGTGCCTCGCGTGTGTGAGCCACACTGTGGTGGTGCTTTGGCTGCTGGCGGCATTCAAGCCAGTGCAGCAAACTTCGTCAGCATTAGCAAAAGCTGGCAGGAGCCAGGAGCCACCGTGAGGGGCCAAAATTCACGTGTGCCTCCTGCCCAGCCAGTCCTTAACGGAGGGAACGTTCCCATTTATTTTCCTGAGGCTCGATGCACTGCAGAAAGGACTCGATGGCAAGTAGCTTCCCGTCACAGCAACGGAGATTTCCTGTGGTCTCCCCAGGCTGTAAATCTTGTCCAGGGAAAAGTAAGTGGCATGGCAACGCCCCGCAGGGAAGCCACGGCCACCTCTTGCCGTGTACACCCACCCAACGCAGCAGCCTCCCTCCCAGCCAGGAGTTAGCCCGAAGCACAAACCCATCCCCTGCAGCTCCCCTGGAGCACGGCCAACCCACCGGCACAGCCCAGCGGGATCCCTACGAGGATGCAGAAAGCCCCGCACCTGTCCCACCTCACTCCGGCACTTGAGTTATCACCACAAATTTCCCGTTGTTCCAGGTATTTGGCCAGCTGAGAGGACCATGAAGTGTCTGACAGGCCCATGGGGGTGACAGGGTGAGTGCAGGTTTATGTCCGTGCCCAGCTCTTACAAAAACCCAGCCCTGCACAAGCAACCCTGGGGACCAGCACGCGACAGGAGGACCTGGAGCTGCTGATGGAGGCAGGGTTAAAACCCATGCTGTTTAATTCAGCGAAGCGGTTGTGTAACGTGGTAAAAGTCCTCTCAGCTTGGAGAGGTTGGTTAGACATAAAGCACTTGTCTTACGTATGTTAGGTGAGAACCAGAGGGACAGCCAGACAGCTGTACGACCCTGCCGGTTTTTGTAGCCCTCTCTCCCCAGGATGAGAGCTTGAGCAGAGCTTTCCAAGGGCTACAACAGCTCTGTGCTGCCTTCCATCCTTATTGCTTCCAAGGAATCAAGTCACTCCCTCCAAGACAAACACACAGAAGCTGCATCCCAACACTGTGCTTTTCTTTTATTTATAATATTTTGTTTGGACCCAAGGGAAAAAAACCCACCCCACAACTAAAACTCAACCCGAACGGAAGAGATGAGCATCTCACCTGGCCCAGCAGCCCTCCCCTCCCCACGGAGGAGCCGACCAGTCAGCACAGGCTGCTCTGGCGAGATATCCAATGCAGTACTTGTGTTTAATACAGTAAAAGGATACTTGGGGCCTCCTCCAGGCCCTCTCTCCCCTCCCTTGCTCCCTCCCCCCCCCCAATACTGATAAATGTCAGAGCATGCAAAACCCTGATCCCATCCTGCCCGGGATACACGCTCGGCCAGCCAGCCCTTGTGCTGGAGAGCCCTCCCTGACCCCGTGCTCTAAAAGCTCCCCTTTGAACCCACAAGGCGTTTCGGAGGGCAGCAGGGGAAGAGAAGGGGGGTTATTGCGGAGCGTCTCTGTCCTCCCCGCTGTGCCTTGCCGCAGGGTTAGGGCTTGCCAGCGGTGTGCTGCTGCAGAGCCGAAGTGATGGCTTTACAGTCTGTCACCTCCTCCGGCAGGCACCCCTCCTGGTCCCGGAGCGTGGCGTCGGCGCCTGACTTCAGCAGCAGCTCCACGATGTCCAAAAACTCGCAGGCGGCGGCTGGAGGGAGAAAGGGAAGGGTTAGTCTGGGGATCCTGACCCGAGGCGGCGGTGATGGGCGTTTCTGGAGCGGCGCTGTAGCTGGCGACTTCCCACCGGCAGGAAACGCCGTCTCAGCACCTGGCCAGGCGGAGCGGATCATTTTTCGGGGCAGTGTTCAGTACTCATTGTATTACTTGCCTTTGGATTTAATAGTGCGAAGGAAAGGGAAAAGACAAGAGTGAAAGCAATGAAAAGCCAGAAGTCCTGCGAGGGCGTTACTGGTGCAACCACGGCCCCAGAGCCGGGCAGTTTGCAGGGCATCACCTGCATGATGATGCCCTGGGCGCAGTTTGGCTAATGCTCCTTCACGTCCAGGACTAGAGACAGACCCTGGGAAGGGCTACTGCAGCACCACAGAGAGCCCCGAAGTGCCGTCTGGGAAAGCCTTCCATGCCTGCTTTTGTACCCAGAATTTATAATGTATTTATAATTTATTATACATTTATAAACTCCTGCCCCTCACCTGCCTCCTGAACCTCCCAGGGCTCCACAGGCAGCTTGTCCCAGGCAGGACATGGTCAGTACTGCCTCGCTCCCTGCTTTTATCCATCATTTCTCCTCACAGAAAATTTGGATGGTTTTTAGCTGCTGGCTGGACTTTCCCTGGGCACTAGCTCCAGGGGCACATGCCTGTGCCCACAGCCAGCCAGTAATGGCACACCACCGTTATTTCTAATCCACATGTCCGCTAGCAACTATTTTTTCAACCCCGATTTACTCTGCCAAGATAGAATCAAGTTTGACCTGAGCTCTTCCCTGTCCTGAGGACAGCGTGGCAGCTTTCAGCTCCCTCTCCAACCTTGCCTAAGGATGTTAAAAGAAAAAGAACCAGGAAAACGAGGAAAACTCCTAACACTGGAGAGCTGGGCTTGGCTAATATCAGCAAAAGTCCCAGTCCCTGGATTTTCCTTTAAGCCTGTGCAACGCAGATCCTAGTGAAGCCGAAAACCGTCTCAGCCCTGACCTGCCTTAGGAGACACTTCCTCTTGCATTGGTAGCGACTGGTTTTAATTATATTTCAGGTGCTTTTACAATGTAACCAACTAACTGTTTTTTGCAGTTAAATGTAGTAATTAGAGTGTCTTTTGCATTACTCTGCAGTTTTCTACTGACCCAAAGGGACAAGCAGCAATGTTTAATTAAAATAAATTTGACATGTGATTCGAGCTTATACTGAAAAACATAAAAAAAGGGGACAAAAAGGGGGGAAGGGGTTGGTGAGGAAGCAGGTGGGGGTGTGGGTGAGGCTGAGCTGAAGGGCTGGGAGGCACGTCCTGGGGTGACGGCACAGCACCCTTGCAGAAAACAGACTTCCAGGGGTGCCAAAGAAGCTGCGGTGGCAGCTCCTGGGGATGGGGAGCTGGTGCCTGCACGGCTAAAGGTGGCTTCCTTGTCCGGTGCCGCTGGCAGGCACAGCCCATGTCCCCGGGCGGGCCAGGGACATCCCTGGGGACGAGCACAGCTGCTGGATTTATCGCACCCTGGGACCCTCGATTTGTCAAGGGCCGGAGTGGCAGCCGTGACACCGGTACGGGTGAAGACGAATTTCCATTCAGCGCAGTTCGCCTTCCGACTCCATTAATCCTCAGGGTTCAGATGATGAATTTCTTTCTTTTTTTTTTTTATTATTTATTTTCCCTCCAGCACTCCCTCCCACTGCCCTGCCACAGCACAGACAGAGCCGAACAGATGGTGCTTTGCAGGGAAGCCGGAGCGCCCATGAGGATACAGAGCCTGCCCACTCCGCGGCCACGTGGCCACAAGTGCTTGGAGAAGCCTTGATTTCCTCTGGGAGAGGCAGTGGCAATGATTTTAGTATTCCCGGCGGGTGGGTGGATGGATGGATGGAGAGGAGCCGAAGACTAACGGGCCGTTTAGCGGGGAGCCCGTGCTCGTATCGATCAACACGACACCGACCGCTGCCTCCAGCCCGGAGGAGAGCGGGTCCTGTGGTGGGTCCCACCGGTGAGCCGGTGCCTTCGGACCGCGCTGCCGGCTGGCCTCCACTTAACCTCCAATTAAACCCGGGGTCTGCGCCGATCGGAAGGAGGCAGGATTTATAACCCGCAGCAGGATGCAGTTTGACACCGGCTGTAATCAGGAGAGCTGTCACCACAAGGACAGCTGTCAGGCCATGCCGACTCATAAAAAGGGATGGAGACACCCTAAAAGCAAGCAGTGGCTGTCTCGCTGGCCTTGCTCACAGGATTTAACCCTTCCCTGAACAACCTCTAACAAAAGGGAATGTCGTATAAAGGCACCACTCTGCTCAGCACTGCCAGAGACAGTTTTCAGACGAGCTCTCATGCCTCTCTGCTGCAATTAATGGCTTGGTTACGAAGCGCTTACCGAGATCATGAGATTTTCAGTGAGTTCTAGTTTCAGGCAAATAGCCACTTGAGTCAAAACCATTCACTCATTTAACAAGCTGTTTTCAAGATCGGGGTGATTTATGACCAGATCAGCTAAGTAAGGGAATGAGGACAGCCTGGGTGCAGCGATGGTCAGCCAGGGACAGCAGGGCACCCGCGGGCACACCGGACCTGTGTGCCAGTGACCCAGAGAGGCTTCCCCAAAGACGACGTACAGGGAGGGGAGCTGGGATAATACTCAAGGGGAAGAAAAAGTTTGGACACTTCAAACATTCAGGAAAAACCCCTGGTAAATTGTCATGATTGAAACATCTGAGCTGGCAGGGTGGATTGGAGAAACCCTTTCTGAAATAATGTTAATTAAATCAGTTATGTTTGTTTGCTTGTCTTAAACAACCAGCTTCAGCCACCAGCCGGAGGGATCCACCCGCAAATAATTTACATTGAGGTGATGCATCCATCCTTTACTTTCACATATCAGACTTGCTTGAAGCAGGTGCTCTTGGATAACTTACACACATGCTATGCTTTTGCACATCCTACTATAATCCACTGTGCACCCCTCGGTAGGCAGATGTCAGTGCCGGAATTGGGAGCAGGGGAGAGCATCTCCCTGGGAGAGAGAAAGTCCAAAATGTGGAATGAGCTGGGCAGAGAAAGAGGCAACATGGTATTAAGTGCTGTCGCTGTTGTTCTGCGGACACTGCAGCGCTAAGCAACAGATTTGCTACTTCAGTCAGAATGATAAGAATTTGAAAAATAAAGTATCCTACAGGAAAGATCACGTGGGGAGAAATCATACATTATTGTAATTATAGTCTCGGTTCAGGGGCCCTGGAATCTCGTAGTTTAGATCCAGATCCAAATGCTGTGCTTTGGCCTGATGGTCTGCAAAGCAATTTTGCCATCCTGCTAATGCCCTTGTGGAGAGATTATAGGAGAGAAAAAGACACAAACACTTCAGAATGACAAGTATGCTCTTAATTACACAGTGACAGGTGTCGAGAGAGTATAAAATAATAACTGGGTATGTCTTAATTTTGGAAAAAATGATGATACAGATTAAATCGATACTTTTTTCCTATTCCCTGCACACCAGCACCGCATGTGTCACTTCAGTCTCTACTTTTCTCATTTGGAGATAGAACAATCTTTCAATTAAAGACTGCTATAAAATCGCGTATCTAATTAGCATGTAATTGTAGGAGGGACACAAACTGTAACTTCGCTCTGCTGGTTTTGGTAGTAGAGAAGCTGCTGCTCTCTCAGCTGCGATCAAACAGGTTTGTCACCAGGACATGTGGAGGCGAAGGCCATCTTGCTTGTCCCCTTCCCCTCACCTGTGTTACCTGTTAGAGCCACTACAGACCCTCCTCTCAATCCCCCGATGGCTAAGGGACTTAGCATCCCCTAACCAGAGCCACCCCCAGGTCTGGAGGTAGCACAACTGCATCCTGGAGACACAAAGGTGCACAGGACAAACTCTGCAGAAAGTGCATCGTTAACTGGGGGAAAAGGAAGGCTTTAAGGTGAAATTTGCAGAGGAGAATGAAGGGAGGACAGCAGAATTCCTCGCTGCTTCTCCCAGGGCTCCTATTCATACCATGCTGGGATTTGCTGGTGGAGGTAGCTGCTGGTTAATCAAACCCAGCTTCCCTGCTCATATTTCTGCTGAAATTTGCTTTCTGTATGTAGACCATTTACTCCAGCTGCAAATCCATCCTGTTAAGAGGGAACAACCAAGCTGAATGGCAGCTTACCGTAATGGAGTGCAGTCTGGCCTTCCCCATCCTGAAAAAGACAGAGACTTGATTTTAGAGGTATAGGTAACGTCACGGGGATGCAAGTAAATCCCAGTTTTAAATAAATAAGCTGAATCACAGCGATATTTTAATTGACTAGATAAACAGCCCAGGACACCCAGCTACCTGGCAGCCAGGCTTTGAATCATCATCCACCATCAATCCATATTGATGGATAATCAATACCTATCCACGCATAAGAGTGCGTGGATCACGTCATGACATGAGTATAACTCAGTCCATAGCGTTATCACTTCCAGCCCATAAAAATGAAGGATTTCAGTCCTGTGGCCTTACTTTGGGACCCTCACTAATCCTGATGCTTTAGTGCAAGACGCTTCTGTGCAAGCCCAGCCTTGGCCAGCTACTTGAGAGAAGGGTAAAGCACCGGGACGCTGGCACAGCTCAGTGTGCTGCACTCCTCAGCACAAGGGAGTACAGAGGAGAAACTCCCACTTTTCTTCCAACTGAATAAATCTTAGGTCCTCGCTCTTCAGAATTCAGGTCTGGACAAAAGCGGACCCAAAGCCCAGGTAATTTCAGTTGGGCTGCTGGTTTCCCTGCCGTACGAGGGTGAGGAAAGGGCTACGCACAATGCTCGGGAATGAGAGCTGGTTGCCGAACTCATCCTTGTGAAACACCTGCGGCGCAAGGGCAAAGCAAACCGCATGATTTAAAGACGTTGGCACACAGCTCCCTTTTCAAGCTAACACATACGCCACTGTATCAGCTGCAATGGTTTGGGAAGCGCGTCCCGCTCCCAGACTTGGCAAGCACGGGCAGGGCTTTGCTGGTGAGCGGTCGATGCTCGCGTGGCACATCCAGCAGTGCAAACCCAGGCACCGCGCCGTGCCGCAGCCTCGTCCCGCCACAAGAACAGGTGAAATAACAGAAGGAAAGAATTACTGGCCCCTTTACTTTCACTACCCCACCAGGATTAGCCTCTAATTCAGTTCTTTGCCTCCTTAATTTATTTGCATCTGTTTATGGAGACTTAAGTTTTTAATTACCATCATCTTTGGGATTAAGGTGCAAATTCTACAGCCTGCTGTGGATTCTGGAGCAGGAGAAAGGGAAAAGAACAACAGGAAAACAGGTAGAAATCCCACCCGTTGCTGCTTGGGGACTTTTGGTTTCCCAGCCTGTTTGATATTAACCCTATTCTGCTGAGGAACTAGGAACGACTTGTGTTTCAGGGTAGAAGGTGCCATGCTTTGCTCTGGGACACTGCACCAACACAACCACCAGGAGCAACAGGGACAAAAGAGAAAGCCAGACGTAATAGACATCTGCTGCCTAAACATCCATTTCATGTCCTTGCTGCGGAAAACGTGGGAGCTGAGATTTTTCCCTTCCACGTGCCACTATGCCCCATTCGTGGCACTCACACCAACACTTGGAGGCGCCTCATTTGAGAAGCCTGTTTCTGCCCAAATTGTGGGAGCGTAATGCAAATGGGTATCATTAGAAGATACTGCAAACCAAACAACTGAAGGAATCAAGGACTGCATCCATTGATTATTCCACGCTAATAAGGTAACTGATCTGAGCCAGAGCCCCCGAGCGGTCCTTAAGCACACGCCTGCTCAGAGGAGTGACAGGGCCAGCACTGACTTCAGCAAAATACGGAGCAGGGCTGGGGAAGAAGAGGCGGGAGAGCTACAAATGAGTTATTGGAAAGGCAGGCTTTCAAATATACTGGTTGTGCGTGTGCTGGGGGATGGGAAGCCAGCTCCCCTCCGCATCGCTGCCTTCAAAATTGTAGCTGACAAAACCCGCAGGTGAATGGGATTGGAGATGTGCAGCACCAATCCCTTTCCACGGGAACACTTTGCTGCAAAACTCTTTATAAAATACATAGGACTGCTCCAGGTATACTACAGCCATTTGTTCCTCTTCCCAAGGTCTGCGTAAAGCACTGCTGCTTCAGCAGCAGGCTTTGGGCTAACGAGGCTTTTTGTTTCTCTTAGATTCACTTTCTGGCATTCATTGGGCTAAGAAGAGAGCGCAAGTCCTGGCATACGAAATGCATCTCTTTAATCCCAGTGTGGTTTTTAAAAAGAACTATTAATCCAATGTTATGCAAACATTGTTTACACTTTATTTATGCTGTGGATTTTTTTTCCCCCCTTTGAGCCTGACGGCTGGCCAAATGCTATTTGTTATGCTCCTCAGATGCTACGCTATTTGCTTGTATTTTCTCTGTGACAAATTTTAATCCAGGTAAATGGAAAAAGCTCTAGTGTGGTCACTCACTAAGGGCCTTGAAATGTCCTCGGGAGGCTGCTGATCTCAATCCCTCTTTGATTTGGCTTTTCGGAGCAACGTGGCTAATCGGAGCCTGACGTGCCCGGCTGCCCTGCGCACAGCACTTGGCTCCAGGTACAGCAGTGCTGAGCCTTCAGCGCAAAATGGTCACACCTGGAAACTAATCAAAGATGGGCTGTGAAAGTGAGGATTACAGCTCCCATTGCGGAAATTACGTGAGACAAATATCGCCTACCAGGTGCTGGAAGTGTTTATTTTACAGCGAAAGAAGATGCACAGAGGTGGTCTTAAGATGAATTGTAGCTGGCCTTGATACAAGGGATATTTCCTGATGTGTGATAGAAAGCAGTGGTTTCTGGAGCATCCTAGGCAAGGTGCGGTGTGTCCTTCTCCCAGGACATGCCTCCGTTGGGACGAATGACCCCAAACGGCGAGCGGACAGGCACAGCCTGCCACAGCCTCTGTCCTCACCCCGCTGCACCCTGCCCAGGGCACTGGCAAATGTCACCAGCCCAGCCCGGGATCGCTGGCACCAGATTGCCACGTCGCAGCCAGGAGCGCATCCTCTGCAGCCAGAAGGAACGCAGAGATGCCAGCGGTGATCAGATGGACCATTTCACTCATCTGGCTTGCAAGTGGGGGCAGCTAATTTTTCTCCATCGAAACCCATCAGGATACTTGTTGGTTTATTTTATATAAAGCATTGGGTTGGAGGGGGATGTTTGTCATGGTTGTTCCCTTCTTCTCTCTCCAATTTAGCTTTCAGATTATGGAAATGTAAATCATACAGAGCTGCAAGTACAACAAGACCCAGAGCCTATTGATACACACTGAAACCAATCATTTGATAAATCTGTAATGTTAAAAACCTGAATACTGTAACCAGTTATTTCCAAACTGTGCCTATGGAAAGTTAGGTAATCACTGTGCGTTATCATTTCTGTGCATGTTAAAAGAAATTAGAGACTTTTTTTCCGCAATATGAGCTTCTGTAGCATGACAGGAGCACAAAGAGAAAGTGTTGAGTAGGGGAGCTGATGTCAGGGAGTGCAGAAGAAGAGACGGGCAGCTCCGGGGCCAACGCTGAGCTCTGCTCTATGCCAGGATGCCTCTGAGAAATGCCCTTTCAACATCACACATCAGCTGGAATAATGTCAATGTGACAGGTTATAAAGGAGGAAATCAAAGCTCTGATTCAGTGAACTTCAACACAAAAGGGGGAAAAGGCCAGGCTCAAAGCAGTAGTATGTGTTTCTGTACAGCTTTGCTTTTGGCTTGCAAGGCACTGGCAAGTACCTGTTCCAGAGACCTTTTAGCAATACCCTGTATATAAAAAGGAGGAGCTTGTGGAAATGGCAGAACCCCTACAGGCAGACAGAAGACGACCAGAAAGGAAGGAAAGACCATTGCACACTCAAACGTAGGAGTGCTCAGTCCCACACACCCAAGTTACTGACCAACAACAGATCGATTCCAAGCTTTCCTCTTGCCTCCTAATGCCGTGTGCCATCCCTGGTGCCTTTTACAGCCTCCTGGCACATCTGGCCACGGCAGCATGACAGCTGAGCTGCATGGCCTTCTAGGGAGATGCGAGTGTTTCCAAATACTTCAAAAATAGAACCAAATTCCCACGTCTACAAAACCCATCAAAACAAAGATGCTACAAAACCACTGGTACCTCCTACATCCATGGTCTGTGACAGATGTCACTCAATGAAAATCCAACTACCAGTGAGTAACTTATTGGATAACAGGATTTTGTTCTGCTCCTGTGAAATTTAAGCAAGAGAAATGAGAGAAGATGGACCGAGCGCAGATGGACCAATTGTCTTATCCGTTAAGTAGTACTATGGCTACTGCACATCAATTTTGTCTTATAAGTGATGGGATTATATCGGTGTTGCCATCCCATGTTCATTCCTTGGGAATTTCTGTACCCTGTTTAACCTAACACAAGGTTTCTGGACTGAGGGGCAGAGACATGGAAACGGCTTGGCTGAGCCCTGCTGAGATGCTGCACACGCTATAAAACGCGATTCCCACTGCCCTGCCATGGCAAGCAGACCTTGACGTGCCAGTGTTTGACTG
Source organism: Mycteria americana (assembly GCF_035582795.1). NCBI lineage: Eukaryota > Metazoa > Chordata > Aves > Ciconiiformes > Ciconiidae > Mycteria > Mycteria americana. The sequence goes on from NC_134371.1 coordinate 39,392,021, forward strand.
TGCTGGTTTCACGGGACAGTTTTTAAAACAGTGTTATATAAACATTGATTTTCCAGACCTGCCTCACTTGCTCTCCAAGCTCCGTACAGAAACCTCTGTGAGCAGGAGGGTGGCTCTAAGGGAAACACCGTCTCTTCCTCCATCTCACGTTTTTTTTAGCACAAGTACAGAAAGAGGAAAAACAAAACCATGCTGGTTACCTGGGCGAACTTTGGTCCAGCTAGACCCTATATCGTTGATGAAGCTGGGGCTGAACAGCCCTCCACACCAGCTGCGAGGGTCTGCACAGGACCCCCATACCTCCTCGAGTGCTGGTCCACACTGAGACCTCACCTCTGCACCTTCAATCACATCTCCAAGTGCAGACACCGTGAGCATGAAAAGCACAGCAGAAAACATATACACTAACCTCTCCCTTTTGAGGGATAGCACATGCACTCTTTATTTGAAGGTATCCTTTGCCCTGCATCATCTCTTCTTTCTGTTCATTTGTGGCACCTTTTAAGGTGCAGGCTCACTCCCATTGACAGACTCCAAATGTTGGCAGGGATCGTGGGAGATAAGACCGATGAGGTGATAAGAGTGTTTAACAGCGCTGGGTCCTGGGCAGCATGGATGGGCCGGAGGGAAGATAAATATTTACACTACATCTTTAGAAGGTGAGTGACTAAAAAGGGCTAGAATAATACAGCTTCTGAACAAGCACCGGTGCATAGGAGCTGTGAATATAAATCTCTGCAGCCTCACGACACACACTCACTCAAGCCAGGGAGATGAAAAATAGCAAGAAAATACTTCCCTCCACTTTTAAAAAGGGTTTTATTTCTCATTTATTTCCACTTTAGACTTCAACTTCCCAACAATTTACTTTAACCTCATAATCTTCTTTTTCTGTCTCTGAAATTTTATCCCCAAGATGACTGAGGGTGAGACTACAGCTAAAAGCATACCAGAATTTACATGCTAATACCCACCAATATGTAAAACCAGGCAATGCAGGCTAATAAAACCAGTCTGAACTCCACCAGACAACTCAGCGGATGGCCCCAAAACAGCCTTTATTTTCATTTACATGCTGCTTTTGCACACAGCAGCCTGGATTTGGACACGTACATTAATACATGTAAAATGAATGCTTGTGCAATCGAAGCAGACAGACGAGCGGATGTCTGTGTGTGCAAGTGCCGGCATAGAAAAGCAATGGTTTAGTTTGAAATTTGATCCTGTTCTTTTAAAATCCCTACCTTACCCTACCCCTAGGTGCACCCACATGCACCTAGCCTTTTGCTTTTAATTGCCTCCTGAGCCTTAAAGCAATATCAGAGGCAGCTCAGTTTGAGAAACAAGACCACCTAACAGCTTTGTGCCAGAACATCTAGAATCCCAAATAGCTCCAACCCTAGGAAAATGAAGCAGACCTTTAAGTTTTCTCCCCATTTTTCAGCTTTTGATTTTGCTAAAGCAAAATATACTTGTGATGGCTCACCTTCACCTACTGTGTTAGCCTGACTGTCCCACATGAGGATAACTGGTTAGCTGGTGTTTGTGAAGCGCTTGTGAGGTTGCGGTTGTTAATGTTAAGTGTGGGCTGTTGTGAGACATCACGATGTGCACTCTTGGTACCAGCTCGAAGGCAGCTCAGACACTCCCCAAGGACCAACGCCGTGGGACAAAGGATACAGAGCAACCTCCGGCAGAAGCAAAACCAAAATCCATGCACTGGCCATGAGAAGCTCTTATTTGGGGATTGCAAATAGCCCAAGCTAACAAGCGCAGGGCTTGGACATCCCATAAGTTTGGTTCCCCAATTAACTCTTCCACCTCCCTTGCATATGGGTAGGCTTGGCAGGGACCCCTCCCTTACTGAGCTGTCCCTCTCCAAGAGCTTTCTCCTCTGCCCCCTTCCTTCCATTCAGACCTTTTCCTGCACTGTGCTAGGCAGATATCCATCAGGATGGAAGGTGCTAGACAGATCTTTATCATCACCTCTTGGGCCCTTCTCCAGAGCCTACCGCCACGCTATCATTTGACCTATCTTCTAAGTGCCTCACAGATAAATTAGATCTGCATAGAGAAGCAATTATTACATTTCTAATGGCATGGACCCTTACAGCACAATCTGCTACTGAAAGGCAAAGTAAATTGCATTAGCTTTTGTTTGAGTCAAAATTATGATCAAGGGACGAGGGATGTTGAAGCCCTTTAAAGCTAAGCCTCCGAGCTGGGGATCTTTCTGTCTGGGGACCTCCCTATTCATATTCACCGCCTGAGCTCATACTCGTGGTTCATTTAGGTGTGCTAATTTGGAGGAGCCCTTCACTTGCAAAGCTGCTGTTAAAACCAGACCTAAGAAAGCTCAGGAAGAATATGATGCCCAGGAACTGCCACTTGCTCCCTCCTGAAGCCTGCATCTGCTAATGCACCCAAACGCCACTGGCCCGAGGAGTTCAGCGTGCCAGGGTTACGCTAATCCCTCATCGCCCTAGTTTCTAACTGGTGGTGTACCTAAATTTCCAAGTGCAATTTCAATGGGATTTATCACATCTACTATCATCAGCATGTAGTGCTGCTGGCACAGATACAGACTCTCAATATCCCACCGCAGACATGGCTGTCTTTAATTGCAGAACAAACTGATTTCTGAATCTACACAGCGGCTCTGAAACTCTCCGGGTTATTTTCCTGTTGAGCATTTTCACCCCAATTTGCAGCCAGCACTCTGAGCACAGCGGTGTATTTGTACGTACATATTTATAGGTTGCTCCAAAGAATATTTGCTACTGCTTGTTACTTCAGCATCAGGCATCTTTCTGGTCATCACACAAGTGTGCTGGTGCAATATAAAAGCTGCCAGGAAGCGCCGGGCTTCCTCAGCCCAGGGATCAAAAATGTGTTTGGAAAGAGCCAGTGCCTAGAGTTGTAACAAGTGTCACGGCACTGCAGCTGAGCCGGCTTCCAACAAAACTACGCAAATGCAATCCCAAGCTGCGAACAGGACAATATTCCTAAGGGCAAGATGCTAAAATCTCTCTTCTCAGGGTGCTTCCCTGCCCCCTCCCCACGTAAAAGTTAGTAGCTCTTGTACTGCTTTACCACTTTAGCGTGGCTGAGGCAGATACCTGGTTATTTAAGGGGCAGGATAAATGGACTGAGACAGCTTCCCCATCCCCAATTCACTAGGGAACTCTTGGAAATTCCACCTGACACCGGGACCGCGCTGTGCTCTTAAACAATCTCCCGTCTGATCCGATTGTTCCCCAGTGGGGAGGCAGGCTGCAGCTCGCTCAAGAGTCATTGATTGGATTAACAGCCTAATTCCCAACAGATGAATAGAATACTGATGTCTTGTCAGCCCACATCATAGAAGGAAAACACAATCTGCTTCTACAGCCCCAAAATTTAACCCTTTGCTTCCCTGCTCCCGCTCCCCAGGGCATGGGGCTGAGCGCAGGGATCTGGCACTTTCAGCTCTAGATCCTACCCATTTGAATGAGAAAAGATATATTAACCTTTTGGATGCTTTGCCTAATCATCTACATGCCATGGGATCATACGTTATTTTCCGTAAGGTTGGTTTTGTAAGAAGCCCTCTTTTCATCCTTTCTAGACAGAAGAGATTTATACCAGGGACCTTAATATTTTTTCCCTTCTCTATTTTACCATCTGCTGTGAAAGGAAATACTGTGTGCTTCACAGTAAGTGGTTGAAAATTCATTAGCTTAACGATATTTATTCTGAAATATACAGATATTGAATGTTTTTGAGTCTATCATTTGATTAGGAGGAGCATCCAGCCGCGTTGCAGGAGAGGCATTGCTGCAATGCCCTCTCCCTCCAGCAGCTCTTGGCAAGCCACGGGGCAGGGGAGAGAAGCTGGGCACATCATTTGTTCTCGGAGAGCTCCCGTTCTCCACCTCCTAATGGAGACACTAATGTTTTCTTACCTCATAGAAAGACTGTGATAAGAAATTAATTGCTACTGGTCAAATGTTCACTACTACAGAAGCAGGACCGTGTGCATATTAAAGAGATTCTCCAAGAACAAAATTTATTTATGGACTCCTTGGCACTGTCTGCATTTATTTCCTTGCTCAGGAGACAAGAATAAATAAAAATCATCTGATTTTAAGTAATGTATTCAAAATAACCCATTTTTTTCTCAGATCATTGGGGTCCATAATGCTGTGGGTTTTGTTTCTTTCTAACAGCCACCTTTTATGCTTGCATTTACAAAACAGGCAGATACACATTTAAATATTGTCATTTTTCAATGGCAAGCCTAGAATATACAGAAATACGGCTACAGCACTCATGTCAGGACTATAACCCATACTGAGAGGTAGCCTCTGGAGTACTGCTGAACAGTCTCCATGGGAATGGCCGACCAACTCTTTAACTGTTTTTCCCACCTCTGAGATTAGCCAGCTTGCTCTGTGAAAGAGAAATAAGGTATCTCCAGTTTCATTTGGATTTTACAGCTTGCATGCAGAGTGGAAAAATTCCCTCCATCACTCCTTAACTCTAAAAAACTAATTAGCCCAGCACTAACCGACATGACAAATAGGAGAGAAAGCATGAAAGGATGGAGGTGCGCACCCTTTTTTTTTTTCCTTTTAACAGTACCTGTTAGCAATGACAGTTTTCCAGACTTCATCATTTCACAGAATTAATATGCATATAAAAACTTGCTAGGAGACTGAATGAAAGAAACAGGCCTTCACTCTTCTGGCTGCCCATACATCAACCCTACAGAGAGCTCTGTCTTCACACAGATGCAAGGTGTTCCATGTTCACAACAGAGGCAGCGGGGAGGCAACAGTATGTATTCACGACAGAGCTGCCTTAACCAAAACAATTAGTGAGAGATGCCGCATTGACTCAAACAATTCAATTAATGCAGTGTTAGTGCTAGTATTTTAAAGTCATTTGAATTATTAGCTCCTTTTACAATTTGAAACCATAATGTTTCATCTTCATCCCATATGTGAATTGTTCCAGAATAGCAACAAATAAATAAGTCAAATGACCGCTGTCCAGTCCAGCCCCTGTCCCGTAATATGGCTGCATTGTATATTGACGAATCCAGGGTAAGGATGGGGACCAGGGCAGTTGTGCCCTGGAACTAGCAGACTGCAGGTTTTATAAATACATACAGAAATAATTAAAATCTAAGGGGTTTAGAAGGGTTAATCTCCTTTAAATAATCTCTGCCACAAAGCCTGTAAAGTCACTGCTGGCACCGTGCCCACATGGGACCGGCTGTCGGATATCAGGACAGCACGTGTGGATGGGAGCAGAGAGATTAAGTGGAAGCGCTGCCGCGGTGGCCTATCAGACATGCTGCTCCCCCGCCTATGGCTCCCCTGGTCACTACCGAGGGGCTGGAAACGCTGCGAGCAGGATCGGATCCAGCGCCAACCAGCAAGTCAACATGCCACTTGCTCCACCTGATTAAAGAGAGACAAGGAAGTTTGATTAGGCTGCTAAATTTAGCAGGTTGGACAGGGACAGTGGGAGCCGAGAGCGTTGCTGCCACTGCTCAGTTCACCTGAGCCCGTTCTGACTTCAAGGCAAACGCTGGCTTATATTTATTTAAAGGGATTCAGGACTTTGGAAATAACCTCTTTTCCTACGCAGGCTTGAACCCACAGCCCTGGGCGGCCACGGAGATGCTGCACTTCTAATTGTCAGCTATAATGGACTCAGAGTTGCCACTGTGCATTTCAGGATGCCTCTTCATATAGTGCCCTTTTAAAGCCAACAACCGAGTGACCATTAGAGACAAAGACATCCAAAAGAAAGCACAGAAACCACCCCTGTGTGGGCTAAAGCAGTGCCCTGTCTGAACCCACGAGTTCGATTTCCACTGATTTGGGCAAAGGCAGGGTCAGCTGAAATGCCCAAGAACCCAGCGGGAGCAGCCGGAGCCCTGGCAGGGAGGTTGCAGTATTGTGATGACTGCGGGCACGGCTGCAATAAAAGCACAGCCACATTGCACGCGGCAACGTGCCGCACCAGGAGCAGAGGTGCTGCTAACGGCCTAGGGTCTTTTTCTCTTTTAAGTCAGGGAGGATAAAGACTCCGGAGACTCTGTTTTGGTCTCATAAACCTTCCTCGGCTTGGTGTGCAAAATCAAAACTTTCCATGTTGAGACGGTCTGAACCATCCTCTGAACTCATTAAATGAGACCTGGATTTTATTAAGCCAAGCTTGGGGCAGCCTGGGGTAGCAGGGGAGCTGAGTTACAGTGGCCCATGGCCCTCAGCTTGAAAGGCACTCTTTTCCCCTGCTCTTTTAGAACAAACCCCGCTCAGAGATTTCAAAGCATCTCAGGATAGTGCTGTGCCCTGCGGCCTCCAGGCAGCCTTTCCTTCCCAAGCACTCCTGTTTCTTAAGCATGGCGACTCCTCTTTGCGGCTAATCTGGAATTAGAGAGGACTTCGCACACTCACAGCTCTCTGCCAGAGGGGGAAGGCATCAGAGCCTGGATCCTGCCCCGAAGTGGACCACTGCCAGGGAGAAGCCGACTGCACGTGTTGACTTAAGAAGCTCCCATCTCATCACCTCAAAGGGTTGCTGTTTTTGTGACATCCAACAGCCTTTTAGCAGTCTCTGTGAATTGTATTAGTAGCGGATTTACCATTTTTTATTTTATAAGGCATGAAGTTGCTCTTTCATTTGATCATCCACCACCAAGTACAACTACACATTAGACTCTGAAAACTCCCCTCTCAGCCTACGATCATTGGGACTGTTCCCTGATGGAAGAAAGCAGAAATAAATAGAGAGGGAAAAGGTTTATTAGTACTGCTTATTCACAGAGAGTCAGGTTTCCAAACAGCTATTAATAAAGTGCCAATACTAAAGAAAAAAAGGAAAAATGTCTGGAGAAAACTGGCTCAGGACATCAAACTATATCAGTAACTGGGATTTCTTGATGGAGCCACAGTGCTATTAAAATAAAGCTGAACTAAGTACTTGCAGTTTGCTCTGTCATTACTTATTTAGTGAGATGCAAAATTGATCTTCACTTTAAAGGGCTCTTTCAAAGTCTAGAGGCAGCACTTGCGCCCTCCTTGTGCTGCATAATAGAGGTATTCCTAATGAAATTCAGCAGGATCTGGAGGCAACCGGCGAAAACCACGGCCAACTTTATAACAGACAGATTTACGTTCAGGGATGTCCTGCTTTTTGAATGAGTTATTCTGCACAGGGCAGGAATAACAGGTTTGCCATTCATGGGTCGTACAAGCACAGCAGAAGGTCAAGTTCCCCGGTGGTGCTCAGTCCAAGCTGAAGGCTGGGGCTGCTGTCACATCTGGGGCTGAGCTGAGCGGGTCCGTCCCATTTCCTACTAAAGCAGCCCAGGGAGCCCCCTGGGACCTGGACATCTGTCCCCAGCGCCCAGAACTGGGACCAGCCCATTTCGCACTGGGGGGACGGCTGGGGAGGAGCAGATGGCAGGTACTGGTGATGGCGACCGACGTGGGGCAGAGCTGAACCAGTGACCTCGAGGTGAAAGGCTTCGTATCTCCCATTATCAATCCCCAGAGCCCCCTCCAAAGTAAGTGTTGATACATTAATCTTTCTGACTGACGGAAACAAACTGCAAATATAATGTTCCATGGGGGAATCTTTATTTATTTTGAGCCAAAACAATGCTTAAAAACGTAAAGTTAAGGGCATGCTTAGGTTTCGTTCTTTCATCAGAAATGTTGATGTTAATGCCATCCTTTTTCTCTTCCAAGTACCAAATTTAAAGAGCACATCGTCATGCATTAGTCTCTGAGCACAGCCCCAGCGTGGATTGCTGCAGTAAATAATAAACTGGTGTTTGTGTTTCCTCCTGTGCATGCTGTCCTTCTAAATAGCTTAATAACAAAGGAGTATATTTAGGAGTGCTGCTGGAGTGCCTCGATGAAGCATGTTGCGTAGGATAAATACCTCCACATCAGGACACTTTTCAAAGCCATCAGGCAGAGGGGTCAGTCTGTTGTGGGTTTTTTTGAAACTGCACAAGCTAATGCTTTAAGAGTGTCTTGATGGAATCAGGGAAATTGGATTGTCCCCCCATTTGCTGGCCTAAAACAAGCCTTTTTTTATTTATCCCATTAGAGGAACACAAGAGAAACCTTTTAAATGTCACTAAAATTTTCCCCGCATTGCAAAACCCAGTCAAAAGGGTTTTAATTTTCCCTGAGACCTCTTAAGTAATGCAGTATGTCAAGGTTTAATACATTGCGTGTAGGGGATTGTCTATATTCTGTGCTGTTTCACCAGGGAGACTCTGTAGGGTTGGTCCTGTTTGCTGGATTTGGTCCCTGCCAGCACCGAGCTGCTCAACTAGCCCACACCACTTTAGATCAGTTCTGGTGAAACAAACAGGCAAGTGATAATGAGACGATAATGAGACGAGATGCAACTTCCCCTGGATCAGGCTGGGATTCCCAAAAATTCAGCAGTGCTGGTCACTCTCCAGTAATTTTGTTCTGTGAGTTGGGGCTCTCAGGTTTTGTGAAAGCCTGTAATTTATAGGCTTTATTTATTTATAGGAGGACTAGAGAGACTTGGCAAGAGGCACTTATGTACACAAGGCTCCAAATTCCCCTGGAGTATTTAATATGACAAACATAAGCTGCATACCAGAGGCGGAGCCCAGGATTGAAAACTGGCAGCACACAAAGCGCTAAAGCACACCAGCTAAAGACAGCAACAGGGTGACATACTCTTTAAAGGCTGGGCTGGTGCCCACTCAACCTTTGCTGTCCCAATGGCTGCGGGCATTAATGCCGAAACAGCTTCTCCTGGCCGCTCTGAGCCCATCCTGCTTGTCAGCCAGCCTGTAAACTGGGAGCTACGGGTGATCTGTTCTCCCGGAGTAATCCCAACCCGTAATGTTTGCTACTAAAATATACGGTTATTTTGCTCCTTTAGGATAAGGGAGTTCTCTATCCACGCTGTCCCTGTTTCTTTTTGCAAACAGTGAACACATCATACCACAGCAGAAGAGGACCCGGGCTGCTAAGTCATTTTGGGCTGACTGTATAATTCTCCCCAGCCCTGGTTTTGCAGGGAGAGGAGGAATTGGAGGGCAATGAGCATCCAAGCTGGGGTATGTGAACCCTCAGCCTCTTGTCCCTGAACTCACACATGCACACCGAGAGCTGGGAAAGGTGCAGAGCCGGGGAGAGTGAGGAGGAGGAGGCAAATCCCAGCCTCTCAACTAGTCACAATAAAACACAGCCCTGAGACGAAGACACTGCCTCCTGATCTTCCCTGTAGGGCTGCATCATCTATTTCACAAAACGTCAAAATTCAGCACAAAAATTGGAAAAAGCTGGGGGGGGCGAAATCGGACTGGCTCGTTATTGGACCAAGGGTTGTGTTAAAAGGATCAGGAGGTGGTGGGCCGAGTAGTGGGGGAGGGAATGGGATAAAGTAGTGGGCCTAATCAAATCAGTTTAAAAAGCTGCAGCCTCTCCGAGTTAACCTTGCCAATCAGAGAGCGAGCGGGAGCATGTCTGTGCACATTAAAGCAGGAGTGTGTCCTTGAACCCGCAGCGTACTCCATCCTCCCCCCGGCAGCCCACGCAGGCTGTGTACCCAACACCCTCGGCAGACAGCAGGAGAAAAGCCCAGGATTAGGCACCCTCCTTAGCCTTGCTCAAGTGGAAGTCAACATGGCAAAGGCAGCTCGGATGCTTCCCTGTGATTAGAGGTGAGCTCATGGGATTAAGCCAGCAAGAGTTGGAGAAATGTTAAAAAACAAACAAACAAAAAAAGGAAACAAAAGAAGAAACTCCCCCATTGACAAATGCTGTCGTATTGAGTCTGGCAGCTGTGAGATGCATTACTAACCTTTGCTAATGACTAAGGGCACTGAAGTCACTTTAAAATAAATATTCACTAGGAATTACATGGGTAATCTAAAGGGATTATCCTGCTGCCTTAACAGGTCCATAAACTAAACGTTAAATGGTCTACACAAGTGTTTGCATTAATTTTGACCCAAATCAACCCTTCTGCTAAAAGCTGTGGAAAGACAGATTCAATTTTGGAAACGACATGTCTGCTTTGAGTTAGTGTTCTTATAAATTCCCCCAGGTCTTCTGTTTTCTGAAGGAAAAATGGGACTGAGATCTTGGAAGCCAGGAGCATGCCAGCAGCCAGGGAACGGCTTTAGCAGAAACGCATGTTCAGAACACAAAGCAGCAGGCACAAATCCAGTCTGCCACATAATCCAGTCCCTGTGGCAAAAGTATCTGTGTTCAGAGTCTTAGCTCCAGCCCTTCTTCCCTATGGAGACAGGGAAAGCACAGTGTGGGCAGAAGCTCCGCCATAAACAGTGGCTGAACCCCAACTGTTCTGTGCCTCAGTTTCCCCACCTGTAAAATGGGGAACGTGTCATGTGCCTTCCAGCTGGGGCACTCATCCCCGTGCCTCCAACTACAGGAGGGGAATTAAGCTGAAGCAGGGCTGTGTGCCTGACCGAGGCTCAGCAGTATTCAGGCAGGTCAGGAGTGCAGGAGTTAAGGCATATGCTTCAACAACAGGGACTGAATTATGAGATGAGAACAGCTCCTGTGCGCTAGTCTGCAGCTCCTGACAACTTCATTGTCTGTACATGAAAAAGTATAGTCTAAAACCACACAGATCCCTTAAAACCACCATATACAATGCCTGAATTGCATCTAATTCCAAAGATCACATTGGACACAAATGGGGAGTAAGTACTACAGAGGAATAAATAAAAGTACATTGATGCTTCCTTCCAGCAGGCATTTCAGACCCAGCCTTAGAAAAAGGACTCAGGGTTTTCCTCATTTCCCAGCCCGCACTGCAGGCCAGGGAACACACCAGCATGTTCAGGACCCCTCAGCCCAACAGAAAAGGTGCATCTCCAGCCTACGATCTAACAGACTGAACATTTGCCTGCCTTGCAAACCTATGTAATCTTTTTTAACCTGGACCCCTTAGTCTGTATACTTGAGTCTGCCAGTGTGCACACTTCTGAAGACAGCTATTTCTCTAAGGCACGCTGAATTCATTTTTTAGAACGCAACAGGACTAAGGGAATAAACTCCTTTTAAATCCCACTGCTCCTGCACAATCACTAGCAATATGCTAGGGCCCTCTTGTAGCAAATTAGGAAGGTGAGGGACATGATCAGGCTGCTTGAAGCACAGAAATATGCTACACCAATGGATCTGAAGAAACCACATCCCTGGAGCCCTTCAGGGTCCGCTGTACAACTTAGGGAAAAGAAGAATCAAACACAATGGGAAGCTGGCAGAGAAAACACCATCCAGAAAAAGATCAATATTTAACAAACTCGCTTTCACTGATGGAAGGAAGAAAAACATTTGCAACCTTTATGCTTTTTAAAGACTTTTTCATGATGTTCAGAAGTTCCTGCCTTTTTTTTTTTTCCTCCAGATTATAAAAACCCAGGGAAGTCTAACCTGGTAAAACCTAATTTCACAGGAGATCTTCTTTGAAAGCCTTGGCAATAGGAGTGGAAGCGCTGCCTATCACCCACTGAAGGCAGTGCAGGAGGAGTGCTCTAACAAGAGCATTTTAAACTCAAATGCCAGGCAAACATTAATGGCAAGTAAAGCCACAATTTTACACACTCTTACATGAAAAATCATTCCACTAAATGAGATTTCTTCCCTCTGAAATACATATTTTTATGAACTCCTAAATATATGCTAGAAAAAAGTTAACAGATAAAAACTAGGACTTCTGTCTTTAAAGAAGATGAATTCTGCCCTTTCCTTTTTAAACAAACAGTTTCAAAGTTTTCTTCATATATCGTAAAAGAATGATAAAGGGGAATAGATCAACATCCTCCTCACTGATTTCCATCTGCTAACAGTGACCTAAAACAACCTCTTGCAGCTGAAGGAGCCCTGAACAAACCTGAGAACATCACTTCAGTCTTCACTAAGCCAGCTCTAAAACAAAATACTAATTGCCATAAAAAAGACACAGTTGCTATTTTCACTCCCTATCCCAGCTGGCAAGGGCTGGGATAAGAGAGCTTTTAAAGACAAGGCACAGAACCTGGTAGGGCAAACCCTTATCCACAGGAGTGTCCCTGCAGGTGTAGGACAACTCACCCCATGGAGTGGACTGGCAACATCAGCAGTTTCTCAATTGGTGGATAATTCACACCAGCAAACGTATTTGCATTTGCCAATGAGGCCTGAAACCTTAAACAGGGATTCAGAGCACCAGGTTCATTGCAGGATTTAAATTGGCAGAAGTCACATTCATGCATCTATTAACAGAGAACACCTATGGGACTGGCTAATATTAGCTGCTTTGCACTACAGCTACTAAGGATGTGTGAGTGGAAAGGGAGACCTCTCAGCAGAGCCAGCCAGTTCTGCTAAAGTCCTCCTGAAAGCAGTATGTAAGCCTGCTAGCTGTACTAAACATGGATATTCAAATAGCAGCTGCTTCCAGGAAAGCTCCTCCAGAAGACTGTCAGTCCATCCAGGATAACTCACCCTACTGCACCTCCTGCTCATGTCTCAAAGCCTCCCAGCACCTAAAGCAGAATGGAAAAGACGTCTCAAGAGCTTCAGTTTGTACTGAACACAGCAGCCCTGCATACCTAAATGTATCTACCAAGAGCATACAAAGTTTACGTAAGTAAAACCCTTCTGTGGGCTGCATCAATGTCTGATGCCTAATGAAGACTGCATTTGGATATTAAAATACACTGATATTACTGTATTTCTCTGGGCTGATACAGGCAGCAAGGTAAGGAAAAGCTGTGCAATATCTAGGGGCAAAGTGTGGTGTGTTTTTGTTTTTGTTTTTTTTTTTTTTTCCTTCAGAATACCCAGTTATGGGAGATGCTTCCTAAAGAGAATGGGTGAATGTGGACTTTTGACCATCCGTCCCCCTCAGGAAACCTTTTCTGCTGTAAGCAGGACTTCAAGTTCAGACACTCCTTTTGCTATTCTATTGCTTGCTCTGCAAAACTTACCCCACATCTCTGTGACCCTGTGAAGGGAGAAGTCCCCAAGTCCCTAAGATTTTATGCAGTTGTAGCTGTCATCAGAGCAACTGTGCAACAGCATAAAATTCAAAGATAGATAGCTTCACTTCGTGGCTTTTCACACCTTGAGTGCTCAGGAGACAATACCCTTCTCCGAGAAGAGGCACAGTACTATAGAGTGATGGTACATATTAATTTCTAAAAGAGGATTTTAATCATGCAACGTCCTCTGCAGTCGCACAGAATTTAATCTCATTGCTGACAGTGGGTGATGGGGGAGCATGTTAAGTGGAAAAGTTGTATTCAAGACCTTCTTGCAGATATGTGCTACCGGCAGTCCCTTGGGAGGAAGAAAATGACCCAAACTGGTCTCTCTTGCTGCTCACCACCCTGGCCCAGGGCCCTGACGTACCCCAGCCACTCACACAACAGAAATGCAGGCGTGTTCCCAAAGTTCTGCGCAAGGTTCAAGTACGAGTATTAATACAGTTAGCATTTATCAAGGCTTACTTTACAAATATTGATTTATTAATCTAGGCAAGACCCAGGGATATATGCACATAGTATTCCCACGTTAGTTACAAAAACTGAGACACACAAAAAAACCCCACTGTCTGACTTACTCAAGGTCAAACGAGGAACAGAGCCCACAGCCAGGATTAGTTTCAGGATCCTGAGCCCCCAGCACTATGCTGTGACTATCAGGACATGTTGTCCTTTTCCACACTAGGTCTTCCCTCTTCTTGTAAGATCTATCTTCACCTAAGCCTATGTTTATTCTTGCCTTCATTTAGTAATCTGGGAAGAAAAAATAATGAAGCCAAAAGTTGAAAACCATGAGCCGTGAACTGAATCTCTCCCAGCTGCTAAGGAGACCCACCGCAACTGGGTTGGCATGCTGGCACATGCCTTCTGGATGGTTACCTTCAGTTTTGTTCCACTTTTACCAAGGACCACTTGCAGGCAGCTTTAGAAGTTTTGGTCAATTAAACAACTAAATGTTAAAGACAAAAATCCCAAAGGAATTAATATAATTTGTTCCACCAGTTTTAATGGGACCTTAAAGCTTATCTGAAAAGTTGTACTTGGAATCATGAATAAATTCTTTTTTAGAAGCTCCTATGGAACGAAAGTAATAGCTGCCTAGGAGGGATAAAATTCTATCTATCTCCCTGCCCTCCCTCCTTGCTAAAATAAAAATACTTCCCTAATATATCTGAAGTTAGGGCAACCTAAGTGATGGCCCAACAGAATATAGTTCCATAAAATCACTACAGTTAAATGAAAAATGATGCATGTTTTCAAGCAGCACACATCTGATGCCTACTCTCTAAAGAAAGTCACACTACTGAGCAGGTAAGTCACTCTGTAAACTCCTGTAACCATTCTTTTGAGGTATTAGACCAGCTTTGGACTACTAATGGATAAAAACGAAGTATGAGACAACAGCTCTACTAGCTTTAAAATCCTGAGGAATTGGAAAGAATGACCATATGCTTTTGTATACAATAGCCATGTCTGCAGCATGGGAGCACTGCGAAAAGTTAAAGGTATCTGAGTGATAACCACACACTATGTCTGAAGGAGTAGCTTTTAGAAGACGTGAAATTCAAAGAATACTGCAGAACCCTGCAGGAAAATCATGGCAATGCATCATGCCCACTTCTCTATAATTTATGTCGCTGGATGCACGGTATGTTCTTTCCACTCTCAGTTCGCCTGGAACATGGGAAGTGTGCTTCTTAGGCAGCCAAAGTCTCAGGGTAGACACCAGACAACATGAGAAAAGAGGATAAAACTTTATCAAACACTGAATGCTTAATGACAGAATTACAGCCTATATTTGGTCCTCATCTTTCTCCAGTTGCTCCTTCACTTTGCTGCTAAACCCCTTGATTTTGTTAAAAAACATAGGCTTCTAAAATCCTTGATTTTGTTAACAAAACTCGGGCAGGAAAGTTGACTACCAGAATATGCCAGACAATGTCTCCTTTAAGAAGTGTGTTATTAATAAATACAAAGAAAATTCTATTTATTTGTCCCCCTCCAAAACGAAACCCATCATATTTATGGTAAGATCTTATTTTTAAGATGTGTCTGAAAATTTCCTTGTAAGAATTTCATTTAAAAAAAAAACCTAATTTCCCTTCAGATGTACTTAGACACAAATGAAAACAAAATGACTAATAGTCTAGCAGAGAAGAAATGTTTCATTTGCTGTTTTCTAGCCTAATTCAAATGTAAAAATTAAGAATGTGAATAAACTAAGCTAAACTACATAATTAAGTAAACATGGACAGACATTGTGTATCTGATTAGTAAAAAGAAGAACTAAATTTATGATGAAAGCTATATTTAGCTGCAGATGAACATATTTTAATGGCTACTAACCAATGAAAATCAACCTTTCCTTAGAAAAATAGCCAAGAACTAGATTTAAATTGACTATTAAATCAATTCAACCTGTCACAGTCTCTCTCATTACAGTCACTGTTAGATGCAAAGCTGCTGCCTGTATGGTATGTCCACACAGGGAAAACACAAAATGATGCAGTGCCAAAGGTTAGTGATAGCATAGCACCTTCACAGCACATCCACCCCAAATTATGCCAGATGCTGCCGAGTCCTAATGCGTGCATAGACCTCTCCCAAACTGAGTGCATCCATTAATACATGAGGCCCATTAATGTGTCCTATTTTCCTGTATTAACCAACCAAACATAAAAAAAGTGGGTCCCTGTAACAGTCTGACCCATTTTGAGAGTCCCGGTGAAGCCAAACTGACTTTTATTTCTTAGGAAAAAAAAAATAAAAAATGTGCTTAAATCTAAAACAACCAGTTGCAGCATTGCAGGATTAGTTGGATGAATCCTTCAGCGGATATAATCAGCTTAATGGCAACAAAGATCACTGCACAGTTAGTGCAGCTGTGACACTCAGAAGCATTTCACCGAAGGGGAAGGTCTGCAGGAGGCTGGAACGGTCCCTTTTATTTCCACCCTTTTTTCCTCTCTCTCTCTGTGCAGTCAACATCCCCGTCAGCTCCATTAGCATGACAGAATTAAGGAGGGAAATGGGTAGGGTGGAGCAATTTACGTCTGTGGGTCAGCATACTTACACAGCGTCATATAATTCAATTAAATGGACAAATAAAGTGGTGCTAGTTGTTTTCCAAACTCAGGTTAATTTTAACTTAATCCCCACGCTGCTGTGGGCTAAAGGGCTGCCTGCTGTCTGAGGCTGCCTGATACATAGCTAAATGACCAGCTGTCTATTACAGAAAGGAATGCTGTAGGAGTCCTCCTGCTCTTACTCTCACGATACTCTTAAGAGTATCCTTACTCTGAGAATATTCTTAGTATCCTCATCTTCCCACAGAAAGAGAGACTGCAAGTAAAGACTTGATTCCCCTAATTACAGCTCTATTTGCACCAGCAAATCCATTGCTTTATATTATACCTTTCTCACTGTTAAATTGCAAAAAAACCCCAAAACAGTAGAACATAATAGATGTAAGGAGATTTTGGCCTGCCCTGAAAGAAATTAAGAAACACTATTTCTAGGCTTCTTAAATTAAGACTTTCACCATTAAATCCAGTGATCCACCTCTCACATAGAGTATTAACACACACAAAATTAAGCAACTAAATCCTAATCTATTTACCACTAACTATTCTGTTTCTGGGTTTTGCTTCCTCCAGGAAAAATCCCCTGAGATGCAGGTGAATGCAGTAACAACTGAAAACAGCTGAGGATAAATACAGAAGACCCACAAACCTGTTATATGGAGGAAACTGATGAATAGATATGGCAAAGGTATGAACACCTTGGAAACAAGCCATTTGCTGTAGAGCTTGCTAAGGTCTTCTGCTCTCTGAGCTGGTAAAACTCAAGCCTGTGCAGCTGCACTTTGCAATAAGAGCTCTGAAGGAGAATTAATTTTTATTTGCAGAATAAAGACCTTTTTCAGTACCGCAATGTTTTGAAGCCTTTAAAATAAATCAGTGCTTGAAGATCCACGGCACTTTCCATAAATAATACAAATGTGCCTCCTTTTCCTCAGCCAAAACTTCCCTTGCTTTCTCCAAAACGTCAGTTCAACACCCTGCTGTCATTCTCCCCACCTGAAATACTTGCATTTCAGCAGTTCTGCATGGATATAATTTGTAAAGTGCTAGGCAAATAAGCACACTCTGAAATGGGAAATGTTATTGACAGACTACCTGGCACTAAGCTTTCAAACCCACCAGGAACGTCAGGAGGCCAGATTTGCACACGTCAAGTCCATCATCTTAGGAGGCTTTCAAAGTTTTGTTTTTTGTGACTCTACAAAACGCATCTCTGGAGCCATTATATGAATTAGTTGGAAAGGGGTGGGGGGGAAGGAGGAGTGGTTAAGAACAGCAATACACCCCTGTGAGGACATTTAGAAGCATCTGGCTCAGAGATATTAAGAAAGGAAAGAAAAATTAATCATGCCGGCTGGGAAAAAAAACCTGGCATCAGCACAGCCACCTTGTCATAAGGCAGATATTAATAATGTGAACCTCCAGGGAACACTCAGACATCTGAAAGATCCACTTGTTGGCTATCACAGAGCAGGCAGGTTTAACTGATGTCTCTTTGAAACCTTCTGAATCTTACGCTAAAACACTGCTTAGGATTTTTTTTTCAGCAAAACGAAACCCTTAGTGCTAAAGATCAGACATTTCCTGCATTTCTCTCTTTTTCCTAGATGGTATCAAAGAGAATGCACAAGGAAGGGCAATGCACCTTGCTGCTTATAATCGTGTGCCATCATCCACAGCAGAATGGAGCAATGCCCAGTAAGTGGGTGCAAAAATATCAGATGCTGAAGTTGTGGATATCAGATAATTAGGATGTTAGGAAAAGGAAAACAAAAGGATTCATTCCTGGGGATGCACAGGCACTTCACTCCAACAGAATTTGACAGCGGGAGGCCCGATCAGGCATTAGCCACGTAACATTTTGTAGACCTGTAACTTAGATGCCTAGTAGCTATGAGGGACACACAAGAGAAATGGAGGTGAAAACTGGTTGAGTATTTTAAAAAGAGAAGAAGCAAAAGGGATCTTGCTGTAATGGAAGACAACGGGAAAAACCATGCCTGGCCAAGACACCACAGCAATGGGGGTATGTCCTGATACCGCATCTCAAATATAACTCCTCAGGGTTACAGTAAGACATAAAGTTGGTGGCAGCAACAATAACTCGAACTCACATTTTCAAGAGAATTTATTTAGCCAACAAAACATGGCAAAAACCTCCTTTTTTTTCCTACCTTGTTACTTCTCCAGAGCTGCAGTAATCTTTCCTGCCTAACGCACTGAAAAGCAAACATGATAAAGGAACCACTAACCTACTTGTATTTGGGAAATGAGGAGTGCTGCTAAAAGCACACCAGACACCCCGCAACATAATCTGGGACGTATTTTCTGATCTCTTGGACCATCTGTGACTAGCTACAACTCCAGATTCACAGGACACACAGCTGACTCACTGAAGTGTAGCACCAGCTACAAACTAAGCATTTCAAAGACAAAATTATGTTTTGGATGTTTATAATGCTATTTGATGATGCAGGAGATGCCACCATAGGAGCTAACAAGCAGTCACGTCAAACAAGATGGGTTGTGGTTGGCAAATCTAGACGGACAATTCCCCAGTTAAGGAATATTGCTCAGATATTCTCAGTTTAGAAACAGCAAACCCCTACATTTAAGTGGAAGATGACACCCTGGAGACCAGTGCTGTGCTAGGTGTTTTCAGTAGCTGGGCACAAGGTTGAAAGCATCATCCCTCCAGAAATGCAGTGCTACTGTTAGTGCCACTGTCTGCTTAAATCAGAAACAACTTTGCAGCTGGATGCCTGTGTTTTTAAGCCGCCCGATCCCAAGAGGAAACATTTTCTGCAGTGGGTACAGCTGTGATACATTCCTATGCAAATGAAGCAATTTTCTCTTTTTCTCTATGAAAAGTCTCCGATTTCTTCCCCATCGCTGGATTTATCTCCCAATGGACTTGATAAAAAGCAACACTTGCATTTTTTTTTTAACTGATCCCAGAAAGGGACACATTCAGCCCTAAGGTACATTCCAATAAAAGTCCTATTGACTTAAGAAGGGAATTCATGTGTTTATCCTTCATCAGAAGTCCTCAGTAATGACACCTTACCATCCTTTAAATCCTCAGTAAGACTACTTCTGCCATGACCCTCTGTGTCACCGCTGTCTGGCATTGCTTGGGGAAGCAATGAGCCAAGAATACCATTTTTCTGCTGATCTCTTGTTTTGTTCTCTTACTTCCATTCACTCAACCTTTCCATTTGCACTACCTGTTGCACTGCATCTGATGCCAAGATGATCTCTTTGGGAAAGGGATAGTCTTTGCTCTTGCTTGATGCCTCGACTGGCATTTCTACTAGCTACAACAAACAAAATAAGGTAGTAGAGCTGAGGGCAAAATTAAACCTGCCATTATCTGTGTGCCAGTTTACAGTTCTGCCCTGCTTGTTGCATAGAAAGGCACAGCAGTCACATTCGCTGCTCACGTACATCTGAGGACAGAACTGGGCAGAGCAGTGAAAACTTGCATTTTTAGTAAATGTTTTAAAAGCTTGAAAAGATTTTCTTTTCTACTCAAGTTGGGCTTTCCTTTCTGCCAGGCAAAATAAAACATAACACTTTCTCTATGATTTTGTAGTTATTCTTAGGTAAAGTCAGAGACCTGTTTCAGATTATAATTTACATGTGCATAAGAGGAATGCTTGAGCTGATAGGCAAAAAAGACAAAAAAAGATGATTTAAAACAGGTCTCAATTAATAGTTTATATCATCTTCAATTTTAGACTCGATACACATTTATAATCTGGGCTCCCATGGCTTAGCAAGTTGTTTCTTACCAGCTGATGCGTGCAAACTGACCACATCCACGCTTAACTTTCCATCTGAGAAGTAAAATTAATGATTTGAAGTCACCATAGCTCTGAGTTCTTCTGCTGCTGTGAAACATCCAGATCGAAACTGCCTTCATGGTTTAAATTAACCCTCTTTTACTTTGCAATTAGGACTGGAGCTGAGGGTGTATATGATCATTTCCTGTCATTCAAAAAACAAGCACTTGGTTATTAAGCTATGAAAAATTGATCATTCGCAATTGCTGAGCCATAACTTTACAAATCTCTTCTGAATTTGACCACTGGAATTTAAAGTGCAATGCTCAATTTCATACCACTTCAGAAGCCAAATTACCATGTAATCTGTGAGCACCGCTTGAAAATATCCTGAAAATAGCACCTGGAATAGGGCATCACAGACAAGGTAACCAGGCAGCTTTTGCAGACCTGGCTTCTGACTCAGATTTCATCTGCGCAGTCTGAACGTGATTAAAACTTGAGTTAAAAAAAAAAAAAAAAGTAAAGTAAATTGAAATTTCCTGCACACAGGTAACCCTGCCTCTGGCTGAGTCCAGGCACGTGTCAAGGTTTCTCTGTAGCACGTTCCAGCCTATTGCCTTCTGAAATACTTCTCTTGTCTTTCTTCTGTGTTGGAGAAAGTCAACCAGTCAAAACTCCTTCCTTACTGTTCTGTTCATTAATCACTATCTTGCTTTGAGGTCCATGCTGGAAGGGAGACATTTCTCATCTGATCACCAAGCCAGAGAAGGAAAATGCCTATAGAAAGAGCTGGTGCTTTCCTCCTCTCTCCCAACATCTCACACATACACAAAGCTGATTGCTAACCGTGCTCAGGCTCTCTGTCAGCAGCAGGGACGCACGGGTTTTTCTCCAGCGTGCAGCTGCATGGCAGGTTAGCCTCGGCAGAGATGCTGCCCGGAGGTATGGCCATCTCCAGCCACTCAGCTCCATCTCTGCCACCCCTCTCCATGGCTCTGCTGCACAGCTATGGCTGGCCAGGGCACGTGCATGCTATGAACCAGACCTCTGAAACAGTCCTGGATAAAAATAACCTTTAATGCTATTCCCATTCCTTTCCCCAGCCTCACAAAAATACTGCTGGATGTACAGTAAAGGAAGGAAATATCACAGAAAAAAAAAATTAAAAGAAATTTGCAAACCATTGTGTTACAGCACCTCATTTAGAGCAGCCACTTTTTATCTGTAGGGCAAGTAATTGCAGTACTATTGCAGCAGTAACATCATGCATCAGAGAGGGTGACAACATTTTTAGGGGTATTTATTGTAAGCATACTAAATTCAAGACTGTACCCTGCAAATTGATTTTCAAGGGTGACAGAAGTCAGCTGGCTAGACCTGTTATTGCTAATAGCTAGAAAAGACCCACTTAATCACTTTGCATTTGTATTTGTAGAAGATAAAGAAACATTTCTTTCACTAATAGTTTCATGCTTGTTTCATCTCATTTTACCTGGACTGCAAGATCTGTTTAATTTCATTTGATCCGTTTTCTAAGGATCTTAGAACTACCATATTTTTATAATCTTGTTATATCCATGAGATAAAAAACAATTATTTGCCCCACCATTTCCCAAATGGGAAACCAAGACAGAAAGAAATCAAGTGACTTGTTCAAGGTCACGCGGGGATTCTGTAGCAAAACTGGAGAATTAGAAATCTGAACTCGATTCTGAAAATAGCCATAAAGGGAATTTCCTCACTGAATCAACAGGGATTCTACAGATCTGGACATCTACCACTATGTCTTTTAATAACATACATAATTGTGGATAAGCCAGCTCTGAATGGACAGATCCTGTTATTTCTCTCAGCTGAAAAAAAAAGTAAATTCTCCCTAATAAATAAAACTAGCCTACCCCCACTACTAGATGGGGGGAGCCTGAAGTTTAGCAAAAGCACTTGAACGTACATCAATTGCTGGTTCTGAAAATGTCAAATAGCAGGTCTGCATCACAGGAGTGTCTCTATGAAGAGGAAAAAAATGGTAATATTCATATTTTAAATAATTTTTTTCTCTTAAACCTTAGCAGAGCCATAACACAAGTTAAAGGGAAAAATCCATCTCAAAGTTCTGTACATTCAGGACATGCATTGCTTACAACATTTTACGGTTAAGTGGTGAATTGTAGTACTGTGGTACATCTGGATTTTTCTGTTAGCTTTTATATGAACACAAAATAAATTAGTCAACCCCCCTGTCCCCCTGATGATGGGGAAAACAACAGTTGCCAATGCAATTTTGTTTGCAACTGTAAGCATTTAACAGCCTCAGGAACTCTGTTTTGCTCCTGTCCAGGCTGGGCAGGAACGAAGCAGGAGCACACAAACAACGCAACAGAAACCGGGAGAGTGAAGCTACCAACTTAAAAGGAGGAGGTTGAGGTTGTGCCATGGATGGGACATGAATGAGGAAAGTAGTATATAGTATAATAGCACGTAGTATATAGTAACAGTAGTATATAGTAATAGCAAGTATATATACGTAGTGAACAGCTGCCTTGTTCACTACATTCTGTCCCTATGAAGCAAATGTCCTGCAGTGGAAAACAAGAGGTGTTTTCCAGAGACAGTTTCAAAAGGGTGTGAGAGTAGAGCAACCATTTATACACACAGAAATATCAACAGTTAGTCATTACATTAAAACCTGAAAGCAGACCAGACAAGGCGTTCGACCTAGACCTCTAAACCTGAAGAGTGGAGCTCAAGAGATCTTCTGAACGTTTTTGGCAAGTTGGACGTTAACAGATGCTTTAGACTTATGCAGTGTTAATGGGAGGAGCAGGTATGTCAAACTAAGTCACTGGCTGTGTCCAAGCTGCGGTTTCCATCCCTCTTCCAAGCTGTGTTGAAGTACATTGGCAGAACAACATCCACCAGGGATGTATGGAATGCTGACCACAGCAGTATTTGTCCTCTGCAAGGAGGATATGAGCAGAACAGTTGAATCTGCATAAACATCACATTAATAACAGACTGGGTAAAGATTGCATTTTAATATCGAACTCCAGTTGAAGTACCTACTTAGTTAAAAGTCCACAGAAGATTCTTTGGTTGCTAGTATTGACGAATATTTCAGTACCCACTCCTAGGGAAGGCTGCGTGTACAATGCAATGCCACAGGTCTCAGGCCAGGACCTCATACTTCTTTCCCTGGCTTAGGAGTTAGGGGATCAGTGTTGTAGTCAACACCCAAAGTCATACCATTCAGTTGTGCTTGGGTAAGGGCTTGGGAAACCAGGCATCACTAGCACATACGCACCTCTACAAACAGAGGGAACATTTTGGAGGTCAGAGCAGAGACACTGACTGCTCTTCTGAAGAACGGAACCACATCTGCCTCTGCTGGTTTCTCTCACACTACAAATCTACCTTAATGATTATTTACACTTCTCTCTTCCAACCTTCCTCTCTCCTCTTATGTAAACATACTATAAATACAGACTTGGCATAAAGCCCATCAATCTACTGCTCAGCTTCCCCTGATCCTAAACGTCTTTCTCTGGACAAGCTGTGATTTAGCTCCAAGTTCCTGTAAGCCTGAGCAACTTCTTCCAACCTCCATCAGCACTAATGTGACATATGCCCTTGTGCTACCGATGAGAGACCCGTACCTTCAGAAACCAAATCCAGCATGACTCACATGGACTTCTTTATGGGTGTCCTTCTTCTGTGGCTCCCTTGAACCCTTTACGGGTTCTTCAGGGTTTTGGAGGGAACACTGACAAAAGTCACCCTACACTGTACATGCCATAGGACTTTGCCCTGAACAAGACCAAGACCTCTGGCCAGTGTCAGATAATCCGTCACTATAAGCTACTTGTATCCAAGCCAGATATTTATTGCTATTGATCTGCCTGGTCCCAGCGAAAGACTTTTGTTCTCCCAACCCGGGACTTTGACCTCAATTAAGTTATGAATTTCAATCCGATAGACTGCTCCACTTACCCTGCTGCTCTCCCTGACTGGATTAATTAGAATTAGCTAGGCTGGGAGTCACCCCGAGCGCCTCATGGATCATGTTATTTTAATAATAAATAAAGAGACAGCAGCAGCATACAAGGAACGATTTTGAAAGATTGTTCATCCAAGAGCATCATTCAGAACCTGCCAATACTAATTTCTCTGAGTTTGATTACCTCATTTACTTCTTTTTATTTCTATTCATTAATTGAGTTTTATCCCCCATTACTTCAGTTCCCCAAATGTGCCCTTCCTATAAAGGAACCAGACACACACTTTGCTGTTACAAAGTTTTATTACTGCAGCTCATCAAAAGTATAGTTAGCAGGAATGGAATAGTCATTAAGCATTTAATAATCTAATAGTGCTGAGAAAAAATATATATAATAGGGGAGGTGGAAAGGAAAGGAGAGGGACAAGGCAACCATGTCTATTGCCATAAAGCACGTACCGAGGGCTCTTTATACAGATAGTTAATTGGCTGATGGACAAAACCGAGCATCTTCAAGAAAGTAACATCTAACACTGGAGAAAATGCATATATCCATTAGGATATTTTCTGACATCACAATAATGCCTTTGGAATGAGCCTAAAACGAGTTGAATACCAAAGAAATTTGACTGGCAAGGGGAAGTTTCTAACTAGTGAGTCAAGGCCTGATAGCTACATTATCCTTATTACTTCTCTTTCCGTATAAAAGCAATTACATACTTGAAGATGTCGGGTTGTTCAGGACTGTACTGAAATGAATTGTCTCAGCCACCCATGTCACAGACATACTAGGGAGTTATTGACCCATAAATGAACACTTATTTGTCACGCTCATTTTAATGTTTAATTGGCTGGAACCAGACAAACGGATTTAGATGATGGAAGTTTACCAGTTCTTCAAATGCTGGTACCCAGCTTGCAGATAGCCAGCTCCTAACCTGAGAACAAACGCGGCAGACAACTGCAATGCACCTTCCACCTTCATGTAAGTTCAGGCCTTCATTTTACAAGGAACCCTTCTCAGGACAGGGTGACTCATTCCAGCCAAGCTGAGCCTTGCCATAAGAGGACGGAAGACCCATTTCAACACGGGATGTCTAAGTTGGGACAGCCAATCGGTCTGTTAGATAAACTAGAAGATTACTCCAGGATAGGATTTATCTGTTTTGTTCCAAAAGGGAGCAATTGAGCAGCCTCTCTGTGAGAGGCAGAGGGAGGATGGCACCTTTGTTTCCCTATGCAGGCAAGCACCGCCGAGACCTCTGCTACCCCTCACCAGAGGGGATTCCTGGTTCACATGGATTTCCAAAAGCCTTTTGATACATCCTCTCACCAAAGGCTATTAGATGATAGTGTCATAGAGCAAGAGGGAAGATCTTTGCACTGCTTGATAACTGATTACAAAAGTAGACTGAACAGGAATAAATGCCCAGTTCACACAATTGCTGGTGATCACTGGAGACTCTGAGGGATCAGTGCAAGGGCTTGGGTTGTTCAACCCACGCAAATGAACAAGGGAAGCAGGCTGAGAGTGAAGCATCCAAGTCTGTTAAACCAAAAGCTGACTGTAAAATGATACAAAAGGATCTCAGAGTGACAGGGTGAAAAAACTGCAGATGAAATTTAGCACTAATAAAGACCAAGTAATGCACAATTGTGGAAAAACAATCTTTAGTCTAAATCCACAACGATGGGCTCTGAACTAGCTATTACCTCTGCAGAAACAGATCATGAGTTACTATAGACAGCTCTATTATAACACCAGATCAGTATTCAATGGTAGTTAATAAAAGGCAAACAACAAGGAGGCATTTGGAAAAAAAAAAAAAAAGAGGAAATAAAACATCATTATATTGCTTCATTAAACCTCATATTGCACTTACAGCTTGGGCACTGAGAGAAGTGCTACTCCCTTCATCTGAAAAGGAAATAAGGAAGAACTACAAATGATTCAAAGAATGACAAGGAGCAAAGTTACTGAGCAGCTTCCAAATGGACTAGGATTAAATAGATTAAACTCCTCAGTCTGAAAAAGAAGCGATCAAGCGGAATCAAGGAGGCCAATAAAGTCAAAAGCAGGACAGAGAAGGTAACTGGGGGAACAACTACTGCTTCTCATTACACAAGAACGATGGGCTCTCACATGAAATGATCGTGGCAAGTGCAAAGCAAATGCACAGTTAAACTACAGAACTCCCACTGGCATAAAAGGTTGGGAATCCAAAGAGGGATGAGAGAAATTTATCAAAGAAAAATCCAGGAGCACAAAGGTAACACCAATGGTTCAGGAAGCCTCCAAGCCACAGACTCTGGGAAAATATATGAAATTATCACTGTATGCTTACCGTACTCTGTCCCCCAAGCATTCACTCTTCCCTGCCGCTGGAGACACGATACTGAGCTAGAAAGACTCCTGCACTGACAGCTATTCTCATGGATGCAGCAGTAAGATGTACAAGTTGAGAGACAGGAACCTCCTAAATTAGCTTTGCCATCTTGAGTGCCATTTTGCCACTTACAATCCATGGAGCCAAGAAACAGCTATGATAATAAAAAAATCTTATCTAAAATGTAAACAAAATACGCATAAAAAGTTTTCCCCCAGTATCTAAAGTGTTAGAACAATCTTATTTAGGAAAACTAACAAAAGTACTTTGCACCAAAGACTGCAAATTCAAGATGCCCCAATGATGCACTCAGAACTGTTTTTTTGTTGTTTTTTTGTTGTGTGTGGGTTTGTTTAGTTTTGCTTTTTGGAGCAAACTGGAAGAGACAACTGCCGACAACAGATGAATACAAAATTCCATTTGGAAAGTAAAACCAGACTTTCTCATATTGAAAAGTCCTCAGGGAGAAGGTGAGTGGCAGAATTTAACTCCTTCAAAACAGGGCAAGCTTTTTCAAGTGGCTGAATGCAAAAAAAGATGTTCTAGGAATGATCTCTCCTGAGAAAAGAGTAGCTGATTACTTGGCAAAGGTGGTTGCTCTGGCTTGGAGAGGTGACACCAAGGCTATAGGAAATGAACCAAGGCTAGAGACCATTCCTGTGGTGATTAGAGACCATTCCTATGGTGATGCGTTCACCTGAAAAACCAGCTCGGCTGCGCTGCCAGTAGTATCCTGTTTGCAGTTAACCAAACACCTTAATGAGGGGCTAAAGCATTTCCAACAATGACTTCACAAATTACAGGTGTTTTAACACATGCTTATTTCAAAGACAACCCTGAGACCAAGAGACAAAGGGGCATGGGACCATCCCATGTCCTCACAGGGAGGCATTCAAGGTAAGGCTGTTTCCTGCATTTGCAGAGACATATAAAGACAGTAGGGAGTAAGATACCTGTTTCTCCTCGGCATCAGAACACATGACAGCACCGTGGTGCCAGCTGCACCTACCTCAAAGCTAAATGCTGCTGGCCTCTTGTCTACTGTGAGCATTGCCAGAGATGGCAGCCATTACACCACAAAACAGCCGTGCTGGTCAGGCATGGAAACAGGCACAAGGCCCCCCGATTCCGAGGGTGGTCACGCTCCCTGAGCTAAAACTACATGCCTGCTGCCAGACGGCATTCCTCCTGCAACAGCACTGGTCATGGAAAGTGCCGCAACGCAGCCCTCAATACCAGGTGATGCCCACAAGCCATGCAATCTCACAGCAATCCACTAAAATGTGCTGCTGTCCTCAGTTCCCAGATTTAAACCCTGCATTTTGATTACCCTGAAAGCAGCTTTAGGTTTTGAGGGTAAAGCAACAGAGACCACTGCTATTTTTTTCAGGACCAGGTCTTGGATTTCACTTTTCAAACACTGCACATACTGGTTGAAAGGACTGTGTGGACCCTGAAATCACTGCTGGAACAACACAGAAGCCCGCAGTTGCTTTCTCAGCTGGTGAGCCTGCTTTGCAGGCAATGCTGCACGCACACTGCCTGAGCAAGGGTGCCAACTGCTTTGCTGCACCAGCAATGAAGCAATGATTCATATGTCTACAGGGAGCAGAAGAAACAAAGACTGTACATGTCAAGCTGGAAGATGGGAATAAACAATGCAAAAAAGCCCAGCCTGCACAAGCAGAAGGAAACATCTCATCATCTGTACAACCTACAGTTTGTGTTGATGAGGCTTGAGGTGTCTTCAGGAGACAAAGAGCAAACCAGGGATAAATCTCTACATCTCCCAGCATATATTTAGAGCTGCAAATATTTTGCAAATTTTTCTGCTGAAAGGGACTTTTCTCCCAGTAGGTAAAATCAGCATCTGCTGAGTGGTGACCATTTAACATTCAACCTGCTGCCAATCTACATTCCACAGAGAGACCCGCAGGAGAGACATGGAGCTGTGCCACTTCTAATAACTGTGTGACTGGCACCATGTCAATGCTTTAATGTAGAAAGCTACCCTCTGTCACTAAGCAGATCTCTCCTTTCTTTTGGCTAATGGCTTTCACACCCATTGGCAACAATGTCAAGACTGAAGGGGTATGAGCCTGCAGAGCCTTCTGAGATCTGCTTGGCAAAGCTGACTACAGAAATATTGAGACAGGGATTGGGGGGGGGCATAAGGAAAGAAGGAAACTGGGAAACTGTTGTGGTTAATAATTCTGGTCTCATTACTTAGCTTTTCACCTTTGTTTAGTGTCTTCATTCGTTTGCCACTGTACCTTCCTCCTGCAGCAACGGTCAATTCAGCAGTACCTGTGACATCCTTCGCTTGCTGTGAGCGTAACTATGCCAAACCCTCTGCAGCAATCATGAGATCCAGAACAGGGTCCCTCCTGGCTTTATGAGCCAGGCTTTTAGTATATTTAGGGGGAAATTTATACTAGGAACATTAACTGCAAGGGCACAAGGCTCAGACATTTTCCTTTCTAATCTCGGCCAGGTTTAGAGAATGGTCATAACAGCAGAGTACTTTGGCAGCTGGCATCCTACCTACAAGTGTGTTTGCACCGATCAGCTTGCAGCAAAGGTGGTGGGCTGCATGGACACACACACGTATTCACTGGGGAGGGGGAAAGCTGTGTAGATACAGGCTGTGGCCTTTGGTCCTCAGCCAGAACAGTCAAGATGCCCACACTGATTTCCTCAACATCTCCCTACTGATACAGAAAGATGAGGGCATGAACTATATTCTGTGCAGGAAGCAGGGAAGGGATGCATGTTTGCTGAGATCAGCTTCATTTTTAAATGTCTATGCAATGCCTCCAACACGAGGCCCATGCAGAGACTGAAGCAGTTCATATTATTGCTGTGAAATCCAAATGAACAAGACTGAAAAAAAAACCCACCAGGCAGTGACAGGCAGGCAAGCAGGCCTGATACAATCCTTTTAGAGTCAGGCAGGAAAACAGAAAAACCATACAAATAAAACAAAACCAACAGACCACCAATCTTAGCAATCTTCGACATACCCATAATTTCTACTTCATTTTTAGCTAATGGTGGAAATTAGTCTTTGGATAGTTGATAAAAATCAACCTGTCTCTGCTGGGTTAGTACCATGATCTGTGGCCCAGCAACTACTTCTAGTACAATTGATTTTCCTTTTTGGCAACCAATAGGCCAGTCAATAATAATGTTGTTTGAGAAGGATTGAGTCATGAGGGAGATGAACCCTCCCTGCCATTTATTATGTTTGTATTGTCTCCATCTGAAAAGATTTTTTCTTTTTTTTTTCCAATGAGGACGTGAGCGAAGGTATTGCAAGGGGACAGCTACTCCACGTCCCAGACTCCAAAAGCTTTCTGACTCACAAGTGTGTTAGCATGCAAATAGAGAGGAGGGAAGCGGCTGTCTGCTAGAGGTGCATGGCAGGGGACTGGGGAAAAAGACAAGCTGGGGAGGCAACCACACTCCTCCTGCTACTCTAGATGTCTTTGGGGGTGGGGGGAAATCCAGCTAACTCAAAATCACATGCTAACAAGCATGACTTCATGACTTCAGACGGCTGTGCAGCCTTGCGTGAATTGGTACAAGATACAGATACAACATTGGCACTAAAGAGCAACCAACTCTCCAGACAGCACAGACACTAGATGCCTTTCACTGAAATTACTGGTGTATATGAATGAATAAAATAAAATCCACATATACTAGCAACAGATTTCCTAACCTGATGATTTTCAGCTTTGGTTCTCAAGTTTTCTTTTCAAACCCCTGAAGGTCCATGGGTGACCATTGAGAACTTGCTGACAAGTGGTTTAAAGTCTCAGTATAGTGATCTACACCTTTACTAAGAAAGTGAAAGGTCAGCAAACAAAAACTGAAGATCAATTATAGCTTTTTTCATCCTGGTCATAATTATAGTGCAATTTTAGGATACACAAATGATTACTGTAACATTGATAAGCTGATTAATAGAACTGCACAATGATGTAGTTTAAAAATCATAAAATAATATTTAGATACAATTTTAACTCAGCTGCCCTACGACATACATATGTACACAGCCCTTAATTATCCTCTGTGTCAAGTGATACAGTTCCACTTTCAACTAACAATATTTATTTTAAGACTTGTTCACATGGCCAGATAGGCTTGAAAAGCTTTTTCAGAGTAAGCTGATCTGTGGCAACCACTCCAGGATAGTTCCTCACGCATTCCCAAGGGCACGCCCTGGACACACAGATTATTATTTTGCTGTAAAGACTACCCACAAATGGAACAAAGCACAGCCACAGCAAGTCCAGGAGGAGTCTATGATCTACTGTTTTGATGTTATAAATGAGAGATTGTATTTGTCCTTCTCTCTCTCATAGGACAATTACTGTACCATGATGCCCTTCATCTTTCTTAAAACAGCACTAGTAATTTGTATACCTGCAATGCTCCCTGCGTAGGATGAGCAATCATGTGGGGCCTTTGCACCAGAGCACAGAATCCTCCTCTTCAAGCCACCTTACCTGCCTTGCTCTTGCAGGAGGAGGTGACCAGACTTAGACCCTGCCCCAAGAGCACTCTTCCACCTAATCGCACTGAAGCAGTACACCGTGCCTAACCTTCCCCCTAAATACACGAAAGGAGCGCCTCTGAAAGCTGGTTGAGCTGCACCTCACATCCAGGAGTGGAGCCGAGCTCTGCTGTCTCCTCCACACTGGCACTGCACCACCAGATACAACTGAGGACCAAATGAAGTCTCCGACCAGGCCAGCTCACTGCTCCCGGCATGGGGAACACTGAGGATGCCATGGCACAGCCGCAGGGGAGCGCAAAGCTGGGGTGCAATTCTGCACGGCTTCCATTCAGTACCTCCCCTGGCCCCAGAAAAACTCCTTTCCAAGGCCAGAGAAAACACTGAAGGAAAAACTCTCCCCATAGGGGAAAAAGGTTTTCCTTTGTTGCTCATCCTCTGCAAGGAAAACTTATTCATGTCTTCATATATTTTTAAAGCTAGAAATGGATATTATAATCATGTTGCCAAGCTCCTTCATAACTGTTATGTTACGAATATACTCCCCTTCCTTTCACTTCATCAATTAAAAGCCTACATTTTAGGCAAACAGTTCCAGTGGAAGGAGGCTGTTTTCAGACTAAGCCCCAAGCTCTGGGTATTTCCAGCAGAGCTCCAAAATACCATACCACCACCCACTTTGAAATGGCCTCTGGCTCTGAAGATTTAGGTAATTCAATTACACAAATGCCCCTTTCCAACAAAGTAGAGAAGCCTGTTGCCTTTCTGTATCCCCTTGCCCATGGCAATCACTTACCACCTCTTTTCAAATGTGCTATTAGAGCTAATTATGAACAATCAGAGAACTCAATGGCTGCAGCTTTTCAGTGACATTAGTGAACCACCCTTTTGAAACTGCAGTACCACTGTTTAAAACAAAAAGCACAGGCACTGGACCACTGCAGTCCAGTAGTGTGTGGTTATTCCCAGAACTAAAGTGGTTTCAAGCATGCTACAGGAATGAGCAGAGTCAGGCGACCTCTCCTCCTGCTCCCAAGATGTCTGTTTATCAACAAAGAGAAATAAGTTGACTCTTGCAGAGCCTCTTGATCCAGAGACTGCAAGTACTTTGACAATAGATAGTACAAAGATAACTAAAATAAGGCAGCAAAAGCTCAGTAAGGCACATCTACAGGCACAGTGAACTGGTATGACTTGCTTCAGGTCACCTAGCAGAGCACCACCATCACCGTCTGCTTAGGGCAGCTAAATCCTTTATCACACTCCAAGAGAGCCAAGATGGAAGAGCATTTATTAAAAAGGTAATGGAAGAGAGCATAAATCTGTCGTGCTGTTTGACTAACTTTTTAGAAGCATACTAAAACACAGGCAATTTAAAAAAAAATTGGTCTATAACATTTCTCTCCTTCACTACCTGCTCATAACCCTCATAATCCCTAATTTATTCTTTATCTCTTATGCTGCCTGCATGTAGGTACTGCTGCAAAATTGAACAAGACAGAAAAACACCTGAAGACCTGAGCAGTGGGTGGAAATCGCAGAGGCTGCTTGCACATCAGGCTCTGGCAGAGGTGCTGCATGCAGCCTGCGAAGGGAACCTCTACCGAAAGCACATCGCTCTGAAATAACAGTGCCACCGATTCGAGTCACCAGAGATTCCCTTACACTTAACCCACCATTCTTTATAGCCTACACATTAACTGATAGTGCATTTGGTAATGTATAATAGCAGGCGCTATGGTGTTTATGGCCTATTAGGAAGCCAGAGTTTTTCCGTCTCCTTTTTTCTTCTGGTTGCTCTTAAAATTCCTTCTGCTCTTGCTTGGATGTGAATTCTTACAGGGTAAAGGTCAAAATAAAAAAAAGAGAAATAAACATTAGGTCACAAAGTCTTGAAATGTTATTGCAATTTATATATGGCTGAGAATAAAAATGTGCCTGCCTTCTCTGGGAACACACCTATGTGCTAACAGAGACCTTTATAAAAAACTCTCCTTTATTACCTTGGTGGGGAAAAAAAAAAAAATCAAAGATTGATTTTCTTTTTATGTCTATTATTAACCTTTTGTTACTGGCCAAAAATAATCTGGTTAGAAAATGTGCAATACATCAAAAAGAAAAAAGGAGAAGAAGAATTTAACAGAAAATTAATGTTCAGGGAAAAAATAAGATGACTCTCCCTTCAGCCTTTTCTTCTAAGAGTCAGATTTTGCCTCCAAAGAAATGAGACAAGCATCAAAGAGAAGTGACTTTTCAGACTGCTGCGGTGGTACAGCATCCCAGACAGAACCATCTCCCAGGCTGCCAGGGCAAAGGGGACCAGCAGGTGTCTGATCCGACTCCTCCCTGATTTCAAGGCAAAGCTGTTCCCATACGTATCTGACACGTCACTCACCAGCTCTGACTGAAAGGCGATGGTCTGGTCTGACAGAGGGGCACGCAAAGCCCCCCATTTGTACTGGCTTCACTGCCCCTCTTCTGTGTAAGGAAAAACTCCTATAAAAACCATTACAACTGAAACCCCCGAGGTCTAAGCATGAAGATACGTGTCTCACCAGCTACTGCAGAGCCGTGCTTCCTAATACCTATCCCACCAGCAATTCTGCCCAGGCGAGGGCAAGAAAGGCTTTTTCACAACTATTTCATATATGTGTAAATACCAACGCAGCTATTTGTAGCCTGTGAACACTACAGGTCTGCTAAGAAGCCTGCAGATTGCAACTGTGCTTAAGGTGGTCCACCTCTTACAAATTCCTGAAGCATTTATCACAAGGCTGCTTAAGATCTCACCGGTAAGAGCTAGCAAATTTGTCAGCAGAGGTGTATCTATGTCCAAACGGGGCAGGAGAACAAAGCCAATAAGTGTCACGCTAATAAAGAGCAGTCAATCATAATTTGACAGAAATATGTTGGACAATTATTTCCAAACACGATCGCATTTACACAGGTCAGCCCTTAATTACAACAAGCTGACAAAACTAGGAGCATTGACTCATGACCACAGGCAGACTCAAGCTGGCTGGAATGAACCACTTGCAAAGTAGTTGCGGAACCAGCACAGTTCACAGCCTGGTCTCTTAAGGTACCCTAAAACTACTGCTAATTAAGCTCAGACACGTGGGCTGCAAAAACTGTCGTGGCTAAAAAGCTGCTTTATGTTCAGTTAAGTCAAATTGTGCTTGAAATGGTGACCCCCAAGGGGGTGAGGTGAGGATGTGGCAGTGGAAATGGCGTAAGCCATTCGACTTTGCCCTCAGTCAGCACTGAGATCCTACTGTAGCTGTCACATGCCCACCACACCATGACCTGAAGCATCATCTACCCCTGCGGGGTGCTCTGCCGAAAACAGGCATTTATTGGATGCTTTTCTGCTAGGCAAAGTGCGATTCTCTTTCCATTAGTCTACAAAGTTCTGCTGAGAGTGTAGTGTTACAAAAAATACACTGGAGAATGCACTTTATGTAGGAAGCTACCAAACACCTTGTATGCAGGAAATCCCGCTTGCCATCAGTACCACGAGTCACATTGGAAGCCACAACCAGGTGATCAAAAAACTTCACTGCAGGGAGAAGTTTCAGCAGGAACTGAAAAAGGCCCCTTATCACTACGTATTGCACGCAACCAAATTCTGCTATTTTTTCCCAGGTTACCTTTTTTAGATGTTCTTCTCTATGATAAGTACTCTGAGAGAACTTGCTATGGAATTTTGGAAGAATTCAGTTTCATGCGAAACATTTGGTCAGGAGGCTACGTAACGCATCAATCAAATTCAACTTTTTATTCCTTTCTTACCTGGCTGTTAACGTCAGCAGCGTGCTGTAACAGTACTGAAACCAGCTCCTTGTGTCCTCTGTCACATGCCCAGTGGAGCAGAGCCCGGCCCTGCAACATCCAGGAGAAAATTAACAAAGCCAGCAAAAAAAAAAAAAAAAGCACAGAGAATCACAGTCTTGCTATGAAGTATTGGGTACCAATAACAAAATTAACACAGACTTCTCAAAAAAACTCCACTAATATGAGTACGTAACATATTATTGCTCCTGATTTGGACTTAGAGAATAATGCTAGAAATGTTAGAAGTGACACACAGTTCAATTTTTCATTAACTTAGCATCAAACCCACAAGCCAGCAAAAATTTAGAGGGGAAAAGCAGCAAAGCATGAAAAGCAGGAGCCATGACACGATTTGTTTTCCTATATAGATTTGGGATTTTGACACCTCTGACTTTTCTGGGAGCAATGACTTACGCAGTAAGGGTAAGATTTTCAATGCTGCCTAAGTCACTTGGATGCCAAGTCCCCAAAAGCTCATTTCTCTGGCAGGACCGAAACACTCAACCCATGGGCCCTGCCTCTGCTGCAACAGAAGATTAAAGCTGGGCGTCTGGGCAGGCATCACCCACGACCGTCCGCGCCTCAGCTCTGCAACACAGGCTGCTGCTTCCATGCCTCCAAGCCTCTCCCAAACCTCCGCAGTTTTCTTCACATCCCCTTTCTACAAGTCTCTGCACACCTGAAGCCTCTCTGCATGTCTCTGCCACCACAGGAGAGGATGCAATGGAAGTTCAGATCTTCCTGCCTGTCAAGGAAATGGCAAGTAGCTTAGGACCCCTCGGAGGGCTGACATGCACATCTGAAAACCCAGCTGGCCTCAGAAAGCTGGCTATGGAAGAAGTGAAGTGAAGCCAAGCCAAGCCAAGCCAAGCCAAGCTTTTGGGGTTGGGTTCATGGGTGCTGCTCTGATTCTGGGCTACAACAGCCAAGCCTGTGAAAGGTAATGCTTGTTTTTGCAACAAGACATCACAGCAGAGCTGTGATACACTTTCATATACTTTAAGAGCCCTGCACTGAGGCTGGAGTGCTTACTGTCTTATAATGCAAAAATGCATTCAAATGCATTTTGACAAGCAGCTCTAAGACATTTTCTATGAACTATAGAAGATTTTGTATATTGACAACTCCAAAGAGAAAGGTAGCTCAAAGTAGTTTGAGATGGAAGGTTTTCTTCTTTGTTTACTATGTACACCTAGTAAATTAGACTTACTGTTAGTATCAGTCTCTCCTGATTTAAGACAGCATGTGGCACACTGGCAGGGGATTCCTTGGAAATCCCTCTGCAGATAACCAAGAAATCATCCCCCAAGCTGTGACACCATCAGACTGACCTGTGTTTTACAGTATGCTATGCAAAACAGTCACAGACCTTCACAGATGAAATCAGTTAAATTAGCCCACGCCTGGTTATAAATCTCTCGACAGAGCAGTGGGGAACAAGGTGAGCAACTAATTTATCTGCTAATGGGAACTGTGAGCCAAATTTCCTGACCACGGTGCCAAAACAGCAGGAGGGGCAGAAGACACCTGCAACCAAAGCTCACGCTGCTTCTGCTGGATATTCTTGGGCAGGGCAGCAGAGGTAGAACACGATTTTGAGTAAGGAAATGTGATGTCAGACACAAGGCATTACGCTTTTTAACACACTTTTTGACCCAGCAAGTAATTAATTTTTTGTAACACATAATTTTAATGTTACACTAATTAACCTTGCATTAGAATGAATTTTCTGACAATGAATTTCTATGGAAGCACTGACAACATCCACGGGCCATTTAATGATTGATGTTCTTGCACTCAACACCACTATCAAAGTCTAAAAGGGGGAAAGAGTAAAATTTAAAACAATTGGTAAACATGGAAAGATCTTTAATTCATGTTTAGCATCCTTAACTCATCTTTGGACTGGTAATTACTTAAGACTTAGGATTTCAGCTGGACAAATACCAACTTTTTTTGTGCCATAGATGTTTTGCACAATAGCAATAAATACTTCAACAGATGATTTCAGTTTCTTTATAGATGTGTAGAAGAATAATATTGTAATTACACAAGTGTAATTATTGTGCAATTACATGACAAAATAAAGGCACTTCTATCCTTTATATGAAAATTCATGTTACAGATTAGTGGCTATAATACGTTGGTTTATATTTGTCTCTGGACAAGCAGAATCTCATTTTATTGGTGCTGAACTTGGCTGAGACCAAGAAAGGAAAACCAACAGTTCAGGAAAGACAGTGCTGCGAATTCTGTCAGCTCAGGGGTACTGCAGCGCTGTGCAACTGGTCCCTTCCCATGACACTGGAAGGCTGGTTCTGCTGCAAATGTTGCCTTTTGAACAAGACAAGAAACTGAAGCGTGATCATCTATAGTCATTAAAAATCTCCTTGTGCTATTTGCAGGAATATGGATTTCAAGTCTTGGGCCAATTCCACTTTGGGTAATTACACTCTGCTTACCTATATATTTTCTCTGCAATTCTAAATGGATACAATATTTTCCAATTAGTGCCTTAAATGGCTCTGCATTGTAATTGTGCAGTATTAAAAAACTGACACGTTCCACCCAAGAAACGTCTGCATCCTTACAGCATGCTACGCCGTAAACACAGGGTGTAAGGGACTTTGGAGACCTTCTATACAAGAGCACACCATTTGATGTGGAAGTAAAAATACCTGCACAACCTGCCTACTGTATAACAAAAAGCATTACTAAGAAACTTGTATTTAAAACACGATAATATTCACTACTGTTTGCATAGTATCAGGCAAATTAAAACACTCAGGAGTTCTAGCTAAGGTACTTAGGCAGCTATACAGCCACAAAGCCTACTTGTTTCCCATGTCTTCCTTAAAACAAACCTTAGAGATAAGACAAACTTCAACTGAATGTACAATCCAACTCTTTGTATAGCATGGATATCACCTATGCTCGTTGAAAAATTCTTTAGTCTGCACAGCTGCTGCTTTATATGAGCATGTAACATGTGTTTGTGTGTTTAAATAACATGGCAGAAATGCTAAGAGCTACAGATTGAGCTTTCCCAAAACACTTCCCATATGACTGTTTCATTAAGCAGTGAGAGAGTCAAAGCAACACAAATAATTTTGTATAGGAAAGCACTGCATTAGTGAGGTCTTGACTAAATGCAATCAAACATCAAGGTACCCCTCCATGCAATTCAAACACACAACAGTTGTTGCAGGAGTTACTTGAGAGGATGCATTTTCCCCTGCCTTTGAAGTATTTAATAAAAAAAAGCATAAAAATAGCCCCAGTGCACTAACCCTGCCTCTTAAATCTTCTGTGCTTTGCTTGGATAACCGCTGCCAGCTTGGCCAGCTTCTGCAGCAGTTTCTCAAGCCAACAGCACATCAATTTTGCTCAGCTCCAAGTCACAGGGTGTTCACAAACAAAGCACAGGACAGGGATTTGTCTCAGATACACCGAGTCTCAGCAGACAAATGGACAGGAATGATTTTCACATCAATTAGCCAGCACAGAGAAAGAGGAGAACAAAGCCAAACTGAATGGATGTGCTACAATATTTAGCTATACTTCTAGGCACGACGTTTGCAGCTGTAATGGCTGTATAGCAATGAGAGCCACTCTAACTTGTGGCAAGTGTTTTATTACCAGTAATTAAGAAGAGATATATATAGAATGGCTGCATCCCCCCCATGATAGCAAAAACAGTGAATGGAAGGGCCGTTGTTGCAATTATACAGGTAAACTTCAGCTTTGATTGGGAAATGAATCACTTTCAGAGCTCTGAAACATTTGGAGAAGTTTTTCTAATGGGAGTGCCTGTAAATCCAGAAGTACGTGATCCTTCTTCAAACCTATTTTTTTCTCCTGTCCTTTCCTTGGCAAGCTGGCACCAATTTGGCACTTGCTGTCTCAAAAGCACGAGGATTGGGGACTAAGTGAGCATCATTTCAGATGCCTTTCATTAAAGTTTTGGCAAAGGCTTAAATCTGCACACAGGTTACATGTTTGTTTATTGGGATTTCTCCAACAATTAAAAAAAAATTCTCTATCTACAACCTCCACAGCCCTTGGCACAAATTATAAAAGCAACTCATCCATGCCTTTGAGCAGTTTCTGGTTTGTTAAAAGTTGAAGAAATACTGTTCTCAAAAAGGCAGCAAGCAATCCACACCTACCAGGATATGCCTGTGGCGACTTCACAGCCACAGTCCATTTCTTATTTCATTAGTCCTGCTGACATGTGTAAGAGAAACAGGTTGTTTTAGTCTGTGCTGCTACTTCTAAGTGAAAGCAAGCTATTCTGTTGAACTCTGGGCAATTTAGATACAGTAAATGGAAGCCTGTACATGATTACTGTCATTAGATTCTTTGTTTTATTCTAAATTGAAGTTTATTATATCCAAACTGTTAGCATGTATGCTGGCTTGAATGCTGTACATGAAGATCTTTATTTCTTGTAGGGAGAAGACCACTTATGCTTTGAAAGTTGCCAGGTGCATCTATCTAAACCCCACAGACTTCTATTGCCCTTTCTGAAATCCTTTTGCTTCGAGTACATCAGCTTGTCCCCATTTTACATTTTTATTCTTGATTTCTTTTCTCCTTTCGCTAACTTATTTCAGGATTGCACAAAATGAGGGGATACAATTAGATACAGTACTAATGCATCACATAGAAATAAAATCTAAACACCTTAAAACCTCAGTCAAGTCTTTATTGTACAAGGAAAGCCTGAGCCTAGCATCTTTGAAGTTTAGCATGAGACTATTTGGTGCTTCAATAGATTTTGTTTCATAACAAGTTAACTCTTTGTATGTATCCCTGCTGCCATTTTAAATTTATATGCATTTAAATCAAAGGAGTGACAGCATGAGTTATGTTCAGAGGACTGGGAGACGCACCTTTTGGATATGGCAGGATGTATTTATACAGTAACACTAAAATAGTTAATAAAAATGACAAGATTATGCTTGCATACACTTCAATCTACCAAAGGCTCGGTCTGGGTTATCTCTAGTCTAAAATGGGTTCTAAAACTTCAATCAACCTGCACGATATTAGAAAATAAGCTACCCTCCAGATTATGAAGAACACGTTTGGATACCAAACAACATTGGTAATGGTTTCAGCTCCTTAACATAACATGAAATAAATATTTCTTTCAGATTTTTCTTTTTGGTATGCTAATTTTTTTTTTTTTGACCAGTTAGAGTCAAGCCTAAGGAAGCCAGTACTTGCCAAAAAAAGAATTCTTGCTTCCCTGTTTGAGCATTTGCTGGGGTAAGCCAAAAAATCACTGAGGCTGTGAGAATTTCATTTATGGGGGAATTTTGCACCAGTGGGAATCTTCCCATGAGCCCTTCATAGGTAGGCAGGGTTTTCAGCTCCTATCTGTGCTGAAGCAATTCCATACTCTGCAATAGTCATGTGCTAATACCCATTAGTTCAGAAACAGGTCTTCTCTTACATCAGAGACTCATGGATAATTCCCAAAGAGGATGTTACCTGGCAGTTTTCAGATCTAGCTCTAAACATTTATGTTGTTAGAGCACAAAAATATTTAGCCATCTTTCACCAAATATTTTGATTTTTTTAAAAAACAGAATTTCTTTGGCTGAAAACAAGCACATTTGCTGCTTGAACACAAAGGAAGGTATGAGCTTCTGAACCTGCTAACTACAAAAAAGCATCTTGCCAGTGGAAATGAAGCAATGCTAACACAATATTATTATACACTTATTGCAAGCATATGATACCAAAAATGAGCTTTTATTAATGAAAGGACTCCAGCCGTGTTTTGTGGGACTGCCTTGGACATTTACTTCTGTAACCTGTGATCAGCAGAAGGAGGGATGGAGCTCAGTAATGGCGCTGTTGCAGCGACTGTGTGGCACATGACAGTTTCAGTTCATTGAATTTATGATGTGAAATTCCAACCCTGATTGTGAACACCTTCCCTCCTCTCCTCTGAAAATTAATTCACATGAATTCCTGATTAATAATAAAAGGCCCTGCCATCAGCATTCAGAGCCCCAGCCGGGGCTGTCATGGCTCAGAGGGCAGAAATCTGCTTAGAGCTACAGGAGAACCCAACTGAATTTGTGGCGTCTCAGTCTATGAATGTGTAAGCACTTCATCTGTTCACCAAAACACAATGTGCTGGAAAGCAGTGGGCAAAAGTAGCTGCACATACGATGGACCACAAGCAGGGCTAGGTGGCAGTATGCAAGCATCGAAACAGAGGCAATAAAGCTGATACCGCTACATTTCCTGAAGGATGAACAGGAAACTGTCCACACCAGGTGTTTACTTTTACCAAGAAAAGGATCAAGCCAATTCACAATTTTAGACACTTCACTTTTTCTTGAGGTTTCTGGCAATGCCTGTATTATCTCCCTATGGGGAAATGGTGTTTTGAGTCTGCAAGACTGGACAATGTCACTGTTTAGCTGGAAAGCTAGGGTCACTCATTTGCCACCCACCTGGGAACGATGAAAAGCTGATGGCATGGCAGAAATCCTACTTCACCCATGAACAGAGTTCATCGGTCAAAAAAGCCATTTCCCTCACTTCCTACTTCTGTTTGACCACATTTAGTGTACAAGGTGGGGAAAGGGGGATATTCAGGAGATCTTATTCTGCAAGTGGCTGCTGGTGCTGCTGAAAATAACATAAAGTTTCTGATATGCTACAGCATCACAGTTACTACATCCACACTACTACAAATCCAGTCAAAAGCTATTTTCAAATAGATTATCCCTGTCTCAATGACCAAGTGTTTGTCCAACTGTTGTAGCACCTTGTTATAACAATCCTAGCCAGGGAATTTTGAAAAGGAGTGGCACTGAATTAATACACCAAACAGTTAAAAGATTGATGGTCTTTATCTTTTCCTCCATACCTCCTCATCTGTGACATTGACATCCACTTTTTTTGATCGAATGGCTTTGGTTACATAGTCAATGTTGTTTTCTCTGCAGTAATCAAAAATGTTCTTGTCCTCTTCCCTATTCAGGAAACAAAAGCAAAAGAAGTACCGTGTTACTGTACAACACAGAGGCCACATGCACATCATACGCTCCAACTTTGCTAAAGACATTTCAATAGTATCACTGGACTGAAACAGATGCCTAGTATTCCACATGCAGAATAATATGTTTTTTTCCCAAGGTAAGAGACAGAAGATCCTGCTTCCTAGAAAACAAAGGTTGTTTTTAACAATATTATGCCAGGGCAAAAGTCAGCTTACTCCTGTGAACCGGCACAGGAAGTCTATACAGTTAGCCAGCAAAAAACACATTCAAGTCCTGGTATAAATCTGCAATCCCACAGAAGATAAAAGGCTAAAGCTGCTCTTCTCCCTGCTATACAAACTTATAACAGCCACTCCAGGTCAGACCAAAGGCCCTTCCGATGCCATCCGTCTCAGACAGTGGCCACTAACGGTGGCTGGGTTAAAAAAAGCAGAAGAAGCAGAGCACATGCAAAGCAATCTGTCCCTGGTTAGATCCTGCCACCTTCAGAAACTCAGTGGCTTGAGGATTTCTGTAGCTAGAGGTTGCATCCAGATGAGCATATTTATCAGTCTTTTCGAGGTCCTTTGTCCACTCTATTTTGCTCTTTAACCCATTCATACTCTTGGCCTCTTTAAAAGACAAGCTCTACAACTTAGTATTCTGTGTGTGAAGGGGTGCAAGTGGGCAGGTAAAAATGTGGTGGCTTTAAAACAGGTGCCTGGCATTACTGGGCACTCTCTGGTAAGTAATTGTTCAGGGATGTGCGAAATCTTTGATGTTTGTGTTGGAACCTGGTCACAGGGTTTGGTTGGTTTTATTTTTTTATTTACTAGCCTGCAAATTACCCTATTGCACTCCTTTTTGTATTGATGGTGTTAAGACAAAGCTGGATTGTGATCTCTGCTCAGAGCAGCAGGCTGGCCTATGGAGAGAGACCAGCGCATGTCTGTGCCAGGACACCAGCGCATGCTGGCTTAGGCCTGCTTGCAGGCAGAAAGATCAACAAGTTATGGTGTCGCAGGTGCTTGAGAGTTACACCTACAGCTTCTTCTAGAGCTAAAAGCAATATCCTGGCTTCAGACATGGTAAAACTTCTGTTCTTACCAGCTAACCAAACAGAACCTCTAATGAAGTTAAGACCTTTCACAGATTCTTAAAACATTACGAAAGAGCTTTGTATAGCTCTTTCGTAAGCTCTTTGTATAGCTCTTTCTTAGCCTGGAGAAAAGGAGGCTGAGGGGAGACCTCATCGCTCTCTACAACTACCTGAAAGGAGGTTGTAGAGAGGTGGGGGTCGGTCTCTTCTCCCAGGTAACAAGTGATAGGACA
The DNA here is from genome assembly GCF_035582795.1 of Mycteria americana. NCBI lineage: Eukaryota > Metazoa > Chordata > Aves > Ciconiiformes > Ciconiidae > Mycteria > Mycteria americana. The sequence goes on from NC_134371.1 coordinate 39,435,025, forward strand.
AGAGGAAATGGCCTCAAGTTGCGCCAGGGGAGGTTTAGACTGGATATTAGGAAATTTTTCTTCACCGAGAGGGTTATCAAGCATTGGAACAGACTGCCCAGGGAAGTGGTTGAGTCGCCATCCCTGGAGGTATTTAAAGGACGTTTGGATGAGGTACTTAGAGACATGGTGTAGTGATGGTTTTTGGCAGTGTTAGGTTTATGGTTGGACTCGATGATCTTAAAGGTCTTTTCCAACCTATATGATTCTGTGATTCTGTGATTCTGTATGAGTGACTGGAGCTACAGTGCTTCGTGGCAGTTAAAAAAGCAAACGTTAGGAATCTTTAGCAAAGGGACAGAGCAGAACCAAGACATTTTTATCTTGCTGTATAAATCTGCACTCACGTGTCTAATGATGGGAAGTTACTGACACCAGTATTGCTGAGAAAGTACAACTCTCCTACTGTCCATGCTGGTATGCCAGTGGAAAGTTACTTATTCCGACAGAGCCGATTTTTCTATGGAAAGGGGGCTATGCCATATGAGCATGAAGCACCTTTACAATAATACCTTTAGGTATAGATACACTGATACAACTGTGTTCCTAGTGAGGACTAAAGAAAAGAGGTAATTGGTTTTCTAGAAGTAAACCAAAAGCCCACATACTACCCTCTCTTTCTAGTTTCCAGATGAAAACTATGGCTCAAATGAACCCATCAGTGTTGCTATGGGACTTGGCAGCTTCACAAGAGTTAAACGCAAAGTAGTTGCCTCTCACGACATCCCCAGTTTTCAATCACCTCAACTTAAGATAGTCTAGATGTTCAGCAGAACTCAGGCCTGACAGCCTCAAAGGAAATTCCTCATAAAAATGGGAGGTTGCTGGAGCAGGTCAGACCCACTAGGGAAGTCATTCTGCTGTGGGCCTTTCCGGCAGGAGAGAACAGCCTCCGCAATGCCACGGGGCAGCCTGAGGACAACTGATTCCCTGGTGCTAAAAGGCAACAGTACTCCTCCCATTTATCCGCACTGCTCTTGAACCTCACAGGCTGAAGAATGTCAGAGCAAGGAAAAGTAAAATCTAAACATTATTTGCATTTGAGCCATGGGTTACAAAGAAAAAGCGATGCTCTTTGATCTGTAGTCCCAACAAAAATGAAAATACCGATGTCACCAGTACCATGTCCCCTGCTCCCATCAGGACAGGCAGAGCTCCATGGCACAACTTTGACTTCCAGTCGTCTTATTAGACACCTGGCTTATGAAGTTACACTCTATTTTTCAGACCTCAAGCATCCTCAGCCTTCCTTCCTCAGTGCCAGTAAAAAGTGGGAAAAAAGTGCTGATATTCAGCTCCTGCAGTAAAGTGCTGCTTTCTCCAAAGAAGTCAATTCCGCCGACCTCTCTCTCACGTTTGCTCCTTTAGTAGCACTGTTCTCCTGAACATCACCCCTATTCTTTGCACCCAAGCAGTCTGTCCTCATTGCTGACTTGCACCTTTCTAGCAAAGAGCTGGGTGCTGCACAAGATTTCACACTCCATGTATAGGCCTAGGGACATTACAGAAGTCTTCCAGTTTCTTAACCAGTCTCTCATGAACTCATTCGCTGGAGGTCTTGTCTGTATGCTACGCAAGCTCCTGGGAAACAGATCACTGCATGCTTTAGAGGCAATTACTTTGAATTCTGGGGAAAAAAGAATCTCATAGTGGGATTAGAAAAGGCAAAAGCTTATATTGTTTGAGATGGAGCTTGACAGATTCATCATGGAGGTTATGAGACATGCCTGCCCCTACTAACAAGGGCTGATTTGATATTCTGGGAAGTCCCTCCAGTCCCACCTTGTTAGTCCAACCTCTCAAACGCACCCTTGGCTGCTGAAAGCAGCCTTTTGGGTGAAGCTGCTATTCAGGCAACACTGTACAGTAACTTAGTTCCAGCAACTTTCTCCCCATTGCACAGCCACACACACTTCATTTATTACAGATCACTTTCTTCATAACACCAAAGCAGGGCCCAGTCTCTCCTTGCCAGGGAAGTCCACAACCATGCTCAATTACTCCTGGATGATTTTCCGTGTCACAACCATGAGCTCAGGCTGTGCCCTCCATCCCTGGCACTGATGCCACCCAGTCAGCCTGGGTGCTGGCATTTCTGCATGCCGCAGAGCCTGGGCAGCTCAGCCCTGGCCGCACCTGGCATGGCAGCACCAGAGGTACCAGCAGAGCAGAAAGTACACAGCAGCGATAAAGCAACCGTGCTCCATGGGGAGCGTGCTGTGGGGTCTGCACCAGCGGAGAGAGGGCACGTTAATACTGACATAGCAAAACCAGGCAATCTTCCTACCATAGCCTCCAGACAAGACTTCTACAGTCTTTTCCTGAGGATATTATTGTCTGTAAGGGGGAAATGACCTGACACAGCTATTTGGATATGATTTAGCTTTTCTGGAATAACCATCTCTGCAAATGCTCTGTATATCCCCCTTCCAAAAAACCACTTTTCTTTCAGAAGTCTCCATAATGGAATTAATCCAGAAGAGCAATTTCCCCACCTGAAGATAAGGTTTTGGGAAATTTCGTCTTTCTACTCTGCATTTATTTCTCACGCATTAAACCATTCCTCTGCCCCTGGTGCCCCCTTAAAAAAAATTACCATATATTATCTCCAACTTTTCTATAAATATTAACAAAGAGAAATGAGCCCTTTCCTGAATAGATTTGAAGGAAGTCCATACAGTTGTAATAAACACATTTTACCTGCAAACAAAATAGTCATGTGAAGCTGCACTCCAGACATTTAAAACAATTTCTTCTAGCTGCGTGCCAAAACCAGGAAGGGAAACTGAGAAAAGAGCTCAGAGGAGTTAAAGCCAGATTTTTGGAGAGACCAATACTAGGGAAAAAGCTCCGCTTGAAGGGTGTCAATGCAATAAAGACAAGTTACTGTTATTTGCTGACTTTGCATTCAAAACCACACAGGACAAATAAGAAACATAGCTTGAAAACCTTGCAACTCAGTCCCCACCCACCCCCTCTGCCCCCCGCTTTATTTCACATCTCTGTGTGTGTACATACTGAATAATCCCTCCACTGTAGCAGCTACAAGAAAACAAAAAGGATGTAGGGTTTTTATCAGACCAGTTCCTAGCAGGAGTTTGCACTCCACATAAAACTGGTAAGAGTCAGCAGCAAGGCCCAGGAACTAGTAGAAACAGTCTAAAACCAGACAGAAGCACATCAGAAATACAAAAGTGACACTGCAAAGACATTGCTCAAGTAATGTTGGGGGGGGGGGACATGACCCAATAGCATTTCTATCAGTATTTTCAGAAAAATCTCAATTTAAGTAAAAATACAGCATTCAAGACATCTTCAGATGAGAAAGACCATGAAACTCAACCTAATGGAGATGTGCACAATTATTTAAAACCTGTAGCTAAAAGGAAGACTCAGATGCAGTTTTGTTTCCATGTCAGATTGTGTCATATACAAGCACCGGCTCTTTTTGTTGAGCTAAAAAGGAGTCTTCAAGTCAGTGACCACTTGACTGTCAGCAAAGCAGTGAATGTGTTCACATTTCTTGAGGATGGCCAGAAGGGTTTCTCTTCTCCCTTACTGACACATGTTCAGCCCCCAAAGTTATTTTCTTCTGCTCTCCCCCATCCCCAGTAAGAGATGCTAACTGATTCAACGTGGAGCTGAAGCATATCTGTTGCCTGCAGGTAACACATGGGCAGCTTTTTCCATCCTTGAATAAAAGGATGTGGAAGGACTTTAACCGAGCCATCTCTTCCCAGGCTTGGAAAGCTTCACAAGCCTTCTTCATAAGCTATCCAAAACACGCGTTGAGCCAACAGTTTTTAAACAGCTCATGGAAAAGATCTGCTGCCGGTTAATCAGGCTTCACCTCCTTCTTAGCTCGAGCGCTGTAAACCTCCCTGCTTTCTAAACAGCCACCAAGACTGCCATGAAAAAGGGCACAGAAGAGACCTAAAATTCAGCTATTTTGCCCTCCCACAGAGAGCATCCTCCAGATTTGCCCTGCCCCCTTCCTCCCCCCTTGCAGGTTACCTGCAGCACAAAGCTCTGGGCAGAGGGCTGCCATCGGGTGCTACTTTGGGTGTCCTCTCCCCTCTTCCCGGGGCTGGTCCAGGCCACGTCCCAGTGGACCCGCTGCGGAGCGGCCCCGGGTGCCGCTAACAGGTGGCTTCGCCCGTCTGCTTGGCACGACGCTGCCGAGCGAGCGGGAGCGCGGCGGAGCGGAGCAGGCGGCGCGCAGGGAGCAGAGAGACACTCGCAACACTTACTGTTTATGTCAAGGCCCTCGGTCCCCAAGGGACCCATTTTCACATAATCTATAATTATCTCTTTGCTTTAATCGCCTCGTCACTTCTGAGGCTCTCCTGGGCACAGGAAGAGGAAAAGCTCATTAACTGAACCTTTTCTCCTCTCTCCAGCCACCCATAGCTTTTAATTGCTTGGTGTTGTTATTATCTATCAGTGCAACTGGGATCATTTTCATAAGAAAGGGTGGTGGGAGGGAGGGAGGCAGGAGCGGGTCCCTGAGGTATGCACCACAGACAAACCTTTGCTTTCTCAATTATTTATGCCAGCTGAGGTTTTACTAGCTGAATAAATCCATAACTCAAGTTTATTTTGAACCGGCAGGCCGTCCCGGGGGAAGTGTTGCCCACTTGCCGGCACACTTGCGTGCCGTCCTCAGAGAGCAGCCGGGACATAGCGAGACATGTGTCATCCAATTCCCCACCCATCGCCATGCTGCCGCACGCACTTTGGTAGATTAGCGGCAGCACCAGAGAGGAGGCGGTCCTGAAAACCCCAAATAGGAGCCACCAGGGAAGGATGCGCTCTCCCAAAGGGAAGGCAGGCCTGAGCCAAGCTGCCCCTTTGCACAACAAAGCAAAGCCCCAAGGGTCACTGCTCCGGGGACAATAAAAAGCGGGTAAGCAATAAACTTGGCAATCATCTTGAAGTCAGAGACCTGCCTGCTAAACATCACCAGAAGAGCATCCATTTCTAAATAACACTGACCTGAAAAAAACCCAAACCCCAGCTGTCTGGACCCGCAGGTGTTTTGTTCGAGACGTGCATGGCTGAGCATGCCGCGGGCTGCTTGGGCTCCGCACAACCGGGAAAGCTCTTCCGCAGGGATTGCACAGCCCAGCATTTATGCAAGCAACAGACATCTGCGGCGCAGCCACCCAAACGCATGCACAATACCAGCACGGGCCCATAATTCCCAACACGGCAAGGATGCCGGCTCCCACATCTCTGCAGCTTTGCTCTCATTTCCAGCGCTGGTGTTCCCGAAAGCGGGGCTGGAGGGAGAGAACAAAACCACAACTGTGCTCCGGAGCGCTGGGCTCGTCTCAAAAGCCACCGCTGCTCCAAAGAGGCATCCTTGCAATGGATGCTGGAAGCAGCTCTTTAAAATTCAGCAGCCTTTGTGCCTGACCACACGCAGCGACCTCTGGTATTTTCTGCCAAAACAGTTCATTTGTCTCGCACAACAACTAATCAATTCCCGAGGCCATCCATCACGGGGGCTCGCGCGAGCCGGCCCAGCAGCGGGGCCAGATGGCGGCTGCGTTAGTAGGATTAATACAATTCTGATAGATTACATGGCATCAGGCGGGCTCCCAAATACAAGGGGTGCCCGCTTCACGCCCCGATCCTAAATGGAGCCCCACTCATGACCGGGGTCACTCCCAAGCATTACAGGAAAGGGTGGAAGTTTCTACCAGAAAAGGGCTCCTTCAGCATCCTTTGGGATGGCAGAAGTGTAAAGCATAGCTCAGGGAGGCCTCCGTGCCAACCCGCGGATGTCACTCCCATCCCAGCACGCCGCGGCTGCGTGGAAGCAGCCCACAGCAGAGTGCAGGAGGGCTCCTCCAGTGGAAGTGGAAAGGGACACAGACATTTGGCAACATTACTTCGCATTCTCCATCTACCAAGTCAATCCTTTCGTTTGCTGGAAACACTTATAAACTGCCTCCCCCTCGCTTTAAAAAAATATTGAAAAATAACTTCAAAGTTCAATTTCCAATGCTACAGTATTTTTTGGCATCTCCCTCAGTTTGTGTCTTAGATTAGATTTATATTGGTGACACATCAGTCAACCTCATCTCACTGTTCACTTCCCAGGTTTGTGAAACTGTAATTATAGCTATTTGATCATGAAAGAGCTCAACTACTACTGCTTTTGTTCTAGTAATAAGACCAGAAGAGAGACATAAAGCTTTATGTAGCAGTAAAAAAATCCCACCACTACACCCAGCCTGAAATCACAGATGATTTCTAAATCCTTCCTTCCAGGGGAACCTCCAAGTCCCATCTTCAGTCATCAGCACCCATTATTTTTATGTAATGCCCAAAGTGAGATAAGTGATTTGCAGAGAAACACAGAGGCAGAGCACTATGCTAATACATTCTGCAACTGTTCCCCATTAGTCACTGGGGGTACTTGAGCTCTTTATTGCCAGGGTTTATTAACAACTCCTAATTGATGACCAGTGCCCAGCACCCCAAAGTAAATAACTGCTATGCCTCATTAGCTCAAAAGACCTTCTCCTGATTTGAGGATTGATCTATGAACACACAAATTGCACTGATTTAACTGAATCTTTCCAAATTGATTTAATTAGATCGGTATAACCTGTTTCTATGGATGCTCTTGAATTTATTTGGAATCAGTGCAATGTACTTCTGTGAGCCAGACTGACCATTTTTCTACCTTGTTCTCAAAGCAGAAACATTTGAGATAATTAGCGATAAGGCAAAATCAGCCCTGGCACCATCCCAGTTCCTCCAACTTCTGATCCACCTGACTTTAGGGTAGGGTATACTAACTCCACTTTGTCCAACATTTACAGATTTGCACCTAAACCCCAAGCATTTCATTCCACAAAAGGAATGTAAGCATTATTTATGCATAATTTTAAACACTCAGCTTGAAACCAGTGGCATTTCTGCTTTGCTTGGTAATTTATTGATGATAGTAAACTAGTGGTTTACACTAAAAACAAGATCTCTCACCTTCCTACTATGTAGCAGCAGCTTGGAGGAGGTTAATAATCTGTTAAACTGTTCAAAAGCTTCTGGTAAGAATAAAATAAGGGAACTTGCTTAGGTGGACCTTCAAAACTCTGCACTTGCATTCTTGTCTATCTCCTGGTGCAAGGTGAGGTTGTGAAGATGCTGGGCTCCAGATAAATTAGACAGCCTTTTCCTGCCTTTGCATCAGCGGAATCCTAAAGGGCATATGGTAGGCTGTGTTTGGCAGAGTAATGCCTGCTGAGAAATTGCTTTCAGCAGTCTGTGAGAACCCAGGGCTGATGAGGACCCAAGTTTTAGTTTTTAGTACACAAAATAAGATTTTTTTTTTTCTTATTCCGGGCTTCCTTAGTATGATCCTGTAACTAGAAAATATTTATCCTATCAACAGCCCCAGGCAACAGAGACTAAAGCAGTTTGATTCATATTCCAAATTTTGCAAGCTTGTTGTAAAGCTTCAGTAAGGCCCACCATAGACAACTGAGTCAATAAAATAGTCTGCATCAAAGTTTCTTTTCTCAGGTATTAGGCTTCAAGGTAGCATACACATACACACTGAACTTTCAGCATGGGACTTACCAGTAACTATCAATGTGTTTATGTTTATGCTGGCTCAAGCTATTGAGTTTTCTTTCTCCTTAAACATTTTAATTTCCTTCCTCTACAGAAAATGCCTTATTTTTTTAAGACTACATTCTATTTACAAATGCACTGAAGTATTACTGAATGCTAACCTTATGTTCTTGTAAGTAACCGCTCAGCCTCAGAAAAGTCACTCTTCTCAGGTCAGTGGTATTACTATCAAACCAATTCACTCCATGCTCTAGATAAACTTGGATGCCAAATTGAATGTCCAGTGCCATTCTTCTTTGGCTCATCTGCTTGCAGATTTTGTACTACTGCAATTTTGCTGTTTAGGGCTATGCTTTTACTATTATAATTATCACCATTAGAGATGTGCCTTTACTTGCACACATTTATTCCCTGTTCTAGTAAAAGAATGAACAGTAGACAAAAACCATAATACATGGGCAACTGCACTGAGAAAGTTGAAGGTGTACAACCTGTGTGCGGGTGAGATTATGCTGACATTTGCTGACTTGCAACTGAAGACACTGATGCCTGCGAGCCAAGCTGTGCTAATGGACCAAATGAGTTTCCATTCTGCCAGCAGAGTCAGGAGACTTCATTTAACTCACTTTCAGCAGAATCACCCTATTCCAGCTGTGTCAGACTACATCTGCCTACATTTTCATTTTGTAAGGACTACAGCTATGCTATACTAAACATACAAGGCTTATGTTCCTCATGGTATGTTTGAAAAAAAGGTATTTGGAGCTGTACTTATCTGCAAGTCCTGCACAGGTCATGTTCTCATGGAAATAAAAACAAACATATGACAAGAAGATTTAGACTAGTCAAGCCAATCAGAGCAAACTCCGTTTTCCTGTATATTGATTGGGCTGTATTTCATATCCAAGAAGGGGCACAGGGAGTACTTGGGATAGCCAAGACGCTGAAAGCACTGTAGGACTAAGCATAGGTCATACTTAGCATCCAACACTGGGCAGCACTGCTATGTTCCACTCCTAAAAGAAGAGCTCGAGCAGGATTTAAACCACAAGGTCAAACTATGAGACCAAGTATGTTGGCCGAGACCTACATTGACAGAGCGGGGAAGAAAAAGAAGCTTGTGTCTAGCAGAAGTGCTACTCCTCAAACAGTGTGTTAAACCAAGGTCATGCCTGACCACCTCTGGTCAAGGTCCAGGGGCAAGTTAAAGATGTGTTGGCTCTCCATGTGAGGCGGAGAAGGCTACTCCTGGCCAACTGTTCCATCTTGCTATAAAGCAGATTGCAACACCGAGGGAAGTGCCTGCACTACTGCCGAGCACAGAACTGCCACCCTATTTGCTTACACAGAACAGCCCTACCAATTTCTACCCGAGCTCCTTGCAAAGGGTTTGGAGCCACCTGCTCAAGATGTATTTTTCATTAGTTTGTGACAACAAGTCAAAGAAATGCTGTGTTAGAGTTTTAACACTTTGGGAAAGTTCTCAGCAAGCTTGGGAGGCTGTGTGTAGAGAAATCAGTGTTTATCTTTTAATTTCCTGGGACTAAAATGATGCAAGACATTCAATAAAACAAATGGGATCACATACACATAAATGGGCGACTGCAACATGACAGCAAACATCGCTCAAAAATTTAGTCTTCCCTGACTGTTCATTTTAACTAAAAATACAATGCTGTATTCTGAAAGATCCTTCAGGCAATCATTTAGGTATTGCAGTTAATATTATACCCACGATTAGTAGTCTGGAACAGTAAAAAAACCAACCAAACGAAAAAACCCAGCTGTCCTTATTCACTAGCTGATGTCACTTACTACTTGCACCTTGACAGTTTTTAAATAGCAGCCATTCTAGTTCAGTAAATGCATTTCTGCTATGCTAGCTGCAGAAGCTAGAAAAAATTAATTTGATGTAAGGTACAAACTCTCCCTGAAGGCAAACATTGTCCAACATTAAAACCTTCATTGAACAATCCTTAATGAATGTATTGGTAAAGAAATAACTATTTGAAAAAGGTAGCGTCTGAATAGCTTTCTATTAAAAATAACCAATATTACCTTTTTTTAGCCATATAACTGAAAAGTGGGAAGCCTTGCCCTTCCCCCACATCTTGCACTAGGGAAAGGTTACTGCTTGGCAATGATACAGGCAGTTATTGATTTAAATGATTATGGACCTGAAAAGTTCTTTCCTGTCATTTGTTATCCTGTTGTAGTTGCCACCACACTTGTGCAATATTAAAAAAAAAAAAAAAAAAAAGCTTAACAAAATGACATTAGAAAAATACTGTTTTTAACTGAAGTCCAGCACAGATAATCACCTGATTGTTTCTTCTTGATACAATGAGCTGACAACTGGGCCTCCAAATGTAGTTTTGCTTTCTTTTCCCCTCTTCTCTGTTGTCTGAAAGAAAAAGAAAGATTGGTCCAGCATCCTGGCTCTCATCCAGTTCCAGCCTGTGCCACCCCTCTGCCATCTCCCACCCCTTCCCCTGCCCCAGAGATGGGATAAGCCCTCTGGAAGCCTCACCTTCACAGCAGACGGTACCCCACAACCCTACTCCATCCAGAACAGCCGGATGGATCTCTCAGCAAACCGGATCAATGCTCCTCTGAAGGTGGCCCAGAAGGGTCACCCAAAAGGTAGGCTTGGCAGCCTCACCGTCCTGCTCACAAGCCAAAGCGTTGCCTCCGCAGTGCTCCCAGCCATGGCCCCTTAGGACCCAAAAGCTGAGCCTCTGTGAGGTTGCATAATGTTATGTTACTAGATTGCAAAGCTTGCCTTTATAAATCTATTTAATATAGATTTAAAATTAAATTTTATAATGGGCAGCATTTCCAAATGATTTACTCCCAGGAACTCTAGGATTCTGAATGATTCCCACCATAATAGAAATGAACAATTAGAATAATGATTGATCGATACAGAGCCTCAGGCCTACCTTTTCAAAAAAACATCCTGCAGCTTGGGATCTTCAATTGGCTGACTTACATTGATGCCAGACTTTCAGAAAGGGCTGAGTGCCTGCTGTCTGAAAGCCTGACCCTATTAGGGTATGCAGGGCACCAGAAACCCTAACTCTTCTAGGGCATCTAGTATCTCGGTCTTCAGGTAAGCAGTCAAAACTGGTTTGCAATTCGTGGCAGTAATTCCTTATAAAACCAGCCCATTAATTGCAACGTGCTGCTGTTAGTGGACAGTTCTGTGGCTTTCCGTGATAAGAGATTATCACACCCAGGGTGAATAAAATTAGAAGCAAAGGGAAAGCCGTCCCAACCTCTAGCAGTCTCTCAGTAGCTGCAATATATTGCTGATTACACCAAAAAGCATTGCTACCTCATCAGAATTCTACCTAGAAAGATGTTGATTTTTTTTTTTTAATAAAACATGCTTACATTTGTCTTTCTTCCTGCTCCCTAGGTTGCTTTTGTTTTAAATCAATTTACTGTTTCCCCATAATACATTTACTTTAACATTCTCCCCAGTTTGAGACAAGTTCCACCTTTCAGCTCTCCTGCACTAGCCCAAAGCCGTAATATTTGGGTTTGCAGATATCACAGACATACTTCTTTATAAGAAAAAAATGGAAAGGAAATTGGCTTTGAAAACTATTCTATGGCAAGTAGGCTTTCTCTAATTTAGAGTAAAAGGTGACACGAAGTTCTCCTTTACTGAAGAGAAAGGGCTTCAGAGTCTTTACAGTGCAATGCCCATCTTAAAAAATTATTTAGCAGAGAACCTTACTGTCCATCAATTATTTCCACACCACTTATAAAGAAAATTAATTTCAGATCATCTGCTAGTACATGCAGGAGTTATTTCTATAAAATGAAGCTATAATCACAACTAGTCTATCTTCTTTGATATTGAGGGACAGTGGTCATGCAACAAGTATCAGAAACTACAAAAAATGTTTTAATCTATATTCTTTCATCTCTTTCTACAACAGTTTTTGGTTGTTGCTTTTTTCCCCACAGTCAGAAACAACACTTGAGAAAATACATTTCATCTTTCTAGAGGCAGAAATTTTAAAAAAGGTTCCTTAGACTAAGTTCACCTTCTTTGCACAACCAATGCATTTCTACCAAAGATTAATCATGTTGATTGAGTACACATAAGGTCATTGGGAAACTTAGCGATAAAGGCTTTCCCAAAAATGCTCAGGCAAAAACTTCTCTGGCTTTTAATACATATACAGGTTACTTTGTCCAAGTAGCTTTTATCTCATCTCTTTCACATAGAAATAGGTAACTCAATATTCAATTTATGAATGTTGACCAAGCTTATTCCATCACAGTTCTCGATATGTAGAACAAGTTTATGAAAAACGTACAAGGAAAGTCTCGGCTCTCCTCTCAGGATTTAATGCGTGCCTCTACTCTGCAAAGCCATGAAAGACAGCATCATGGCTGCACCATTCATCACCACTGGAGTTCCCAAGGGGAATCTGTCCAGGCTACGAGGAACACTTCTTCCCAAAAATGTTAACTCTGCCTCGACGCACATACAAACTGGTTTCTTTCCAGCTGCCCTTGACAACTTTTGCCTATACCATGAGCTCATCTGCCCGCTTCCAATATCTATACTAGCCAGCCTGCCAGGGACTCGCACACAATATCTGAGCATGAGGTACCAAACTGGGTAATGAATGAGGTGGGAGAGAAGCAGTTGCTCCTTCCAAACCATGTCACAGCTACTGTACTAACAGGAACCAGTGTTTTTATTTGTTGCTCATACTGGCTAAAGGGATCAGTAACATGCAGATGCACTTTCCTTCTTAAATCTCTTGACGTTTCTACAGCAGAAAAGGGCTTTTAGGGCTGGAAAGATAAAGGAAACACTACATATACACAGATAATGACCAGTGAGTTTAAAGTCACATTAGCTTGCAAACAATAATGAAATTAAAAACTGACACTGCACATTCTCTCTCTCCTCCTTTAGAAAAGGCACTAATAATTAACTATGTGCCTCAATTAAGCCAGCGCAATTTCTTTCACTGCTGGCAGCACTGTCCAAAAGCACTGCAGATATACATGTAACTAATGATAGTTAAGAAATAACATGATCCCAGGCTCCCATAATTTGCAACCTGAATCCAAGAGAGATGACAGCAGCATTATCCACAGTCAGGACCATGTAAGAGAGATGCTGTAGAAAAGGCAAAATTACTGTGAGCTCCATGAGCGCAAGGGGGTTGCCCTCAAACTGCCAGTTAAAAACTGTGGGAATAAAGGGGAATTTGTGACAGCACGGGAAGAAACCTTGGAGGATTGCACTCGGGTGCCAAAGCAGTGGCACGTAAGAGATCCGGGAAGAGATGATAAAGAGGTGTAAGAGATGCCATAACAGGCACTGGAATTTCTCATGTTTTCCCCTAATTCTTGCCTGTTGATTCTTTGTTGCTCATGTACAATTAAGGCTGATATCAAAGTCACTATTACTCTTGACAGTTAACTTTGGTAGGTGGATCTCGTTGACCAAAGCTAGCATAAATCATGGGCAAATATGTGCTTCAGTATGCAGCATACATACTCATTAAGAGATGTTTTCAACTCCCCTGACTCCTGATGTGCTCACAGACTGGCGCAGGGAACTCCACTAAGCCCAGAACTATCCTTCTCAAATGTCACCAGGAATGCCAGGAGAAAAGCCGCACTCCTCCCAGAACAGACAGCAAAGCATCCTCATCACTGCCTCAGTGCACTGTATTTGTCAATAAAAAACCGTCTCGATTCAAGGTACAATCGCATCTCGACTGGCTGTCACTGACAATACTGCTCCGGACAGCCTCAAAGCCTGACAACCACTTTCTGAACAAAATGGAAATACAGAGACTAATATTTGCTAACATCATTAATTCATTTTTTTCTCCACTCCCCCTTCTTCCTTTATCCACGATGTCAAGATGTATACTTTTAAATTGTTGTCAGCCGTAAAACAGACGTTGTGTCCCAGTTCAGAGGTTAACATATAATGACAGACACATTAAAAAAGCCCTGTCCAATGCCTCACTGAAAATTTCAGCTCCATCTTCTCTTCAACGAGACAGTAGCTCAAACTCACTTATAAGCTTTAACAATATTAAAGTCTAATCATGATTGAAAAATAAAGGAGAAAGAGAAGATAGTTTTATCATACTAAGCATTATGGAAACAAAAAACAATTAGAGACAAACATTTTCTTTGTGAGGGGTTTGAGTTCACCTTCTATTTTGGTCTTAAAAGTCTCCCATAATCACAGCATGATCCATTTCTCCTCTTGCATTTTTGGAGAGCAGGATGAAAATTATCATCTAAAAGGAAGAGAGGTAGTTTCTTGTTGGGGTTTGTTTTGGTCGGCCAGCCTCTTGCTATATCCCTGAAGATAGGACAGGGATTTATTATTTTTCATCTCTGAGGCCAAGCTTTGTCCCAATCCACCCAAAACAGGCTACAACAGATTTAACGAGACGGTACTTCCAAGGGCCCTTCCCACGACTCACTTCAAACTCCTGCGCCAGAACTCATTACAGAGATGCAAGTGAACTTACCATTGGTGATTAGCTGAGACTGAACTGGATGGAATGGTACACAGCTATTTTATACGTAGGGCAAGGGACTCATGAAGCTGACAGAAGGAAAGGTACAGAGAAGTCCTATGAAAAGACTACAAAACAGCAAGAATACCACAAGTTTCAGTAAAGCTTTTAAAAAAACCCAAAACCATAACTTGGAGTTAACAGAAGAGCAACATCCTAGGCATGGGTTAAATGTAGGGCACCCCAATTTTATCCAGAGCAAAATGAGAACTCTGCCTGGCTACTTTTGCATGTCTAGACACCCAGCACACCCAGCAGCAATAGCTGTTTGGCAAGGCATGTGTCTGTGTTGCACAGCACATCTATCACCGCCCTAATTCCCTCACATCTCACTCTGGCTTTTCTCCACACCCAAAACCTTTACGGAGCTTCACATAAATATATATTTAAGAAAAAGAGAAAGCCATTGGCTGGAAAACCTTTTTAGGTTTATCTTGGCAAGATACTTATCTTTGAAGTTACAGTGGCTAATGCCTTAAAACAGTCAAGACTTAAGTTCATCATCACGCATCTTGGAAACAGAAAAGTGAGACAACTTAAGTAAGAGCTATGCATCAGGATCTCACACCTGAGCCACCACAGTGCATTGAAGAAATTATCTCAGGTTATGTTCAGAGGATACTTATTATATTATTTTTCTCTTCCTCTGAGCCTGATGCAACTTAAGGCAGAGTAGCAGCTGTATCCAGCTTTATGGGATGGAGACAAGAAATGCTCCCAACAAAATTACTACAATCAAAACTTCTCAAGTGTTTCCACAGCAGCAACTACATAGTGCAGATTCCAGTCTGCATTTGTTCTGCATAATTCACCTTCCTACAGCTCATCCGTTCCTCCAGCCGCAGGTGTCTGCATGGCACGCTCCCTGCCTTCCCTGCACGGCCCTGTGCAGAACCCAGCGCTGGGGCCAGGGACGCACATTACTTTGCTCCGTACCAGTCTGCAGAAAGGTGCATACACAGCAGCAGAACAGTGAAACACCCTGCTCGACAGGAATGTGGTAGCCTTCAGCAGCCACCAAAGAAGCAACCAAAATCTGCCTTGGCCTCACAAGGTGCCTGCAGGGCTTTGGGGTGCAACCGAGGGTCCTGAGCCACCGAGCCTGGAGGAGCTGCAAGCACCAGATGTTCCCAGAGGTCTGCCTGGCAGGGGCAGGATAAACCCTGGCTCACGTCCCAACTCCCCAAACTATACCTGGGAGGTGATCAGCAACTCCAGTCTCAGTTGCCATGACAGGACAGGCAATGTCCTGTAACCCTGTCAGGCTCACATGAAGGTATGAGTAAATCCCTGAAGTGTGCTGATTGAATTGTAATTAAGCTGGTATAGTCTCAGGTGACAAATATTACAGAAGACACTTCACAGAGTTAATGCAACAGTAGACCTCAAGACCTGCTTTGCTGGCCACCATGTCCTCTTAATGCTCTGGATTAACATTTCTGGACACAATTTGAGGAGTGAGGATTATTAGGGAGGCAACAAGAAAACGTAAACTCTCCTAAAGTTTCAGACACTCGCCCCCCTCCTCTCCCTCTGTGCCACAGCCTGGCCATCCCCCTGGGAAGGGAACTTGGGCAGACACTAATTGTATTTGACAGCAGCAATTACACGCAAGGCTGGAGATTAGACGCTCATTAATTGTGTGTGCCATAATTGCTGCCGTCTTTTCCTTCGCTAGTTAAGGCCAGTGCCAGGAGAGCCAAGGGGAGGAGGGTGCGCTCCACCCCAAATGCAGGTGGTCCGAAGATGAGAACCCTTGGACAAGGAGGAGATGTCCCCTCTCCCGAACACTGCGGGAGGCTCCTGACCTCGTAACAATGCAGGAGGGTCCTCCGGCAGGGCGGCTAATGAAGCATGAAATGAGGACAAACAATGTCCCCTTCCAAAGGTATTTTCCACCTGTATCTTTCTGACTTTACAGCTCAGCTGAACTTCATGCTACCTGCAGCGGGAGGGAAGGTAAATATTAACCCTTCAGAGGTGATGCTACTAAAGGAAAAACAATTTTAGCATCTATAAAATTAGGCGCTGTATTAAACGCTTGAACAGCATTAAAAATCCTCCCTTCCCCGCTAAAATGTATGAGCTCAGCATTTCTCACCACTCTTTACAGACTAGCAAAGACCAGTTACATCCAAGCAAGATAAAAATACACCCCAGCTGAGGGCAGCCTCCCTGTTAGACTCTGCTGCAAAGCCACCTTTCATGAAAGGCTGCTGCACCCTCCGCACCAGCCATATTAATGGCAGTCATAAACAGACTATTTTAACATTCCTCTCTCAACAAACCTTCTTGGCTCCCAGCAGCAGCTCAGCGCGAGTGTGCACATGACTCAGCACCTGGAGCGTTTTCAAGAGACCACTGAGGATCTGTACAATTTGAGCAAACTGTCCTATAAAAAATGGCAGTACGCGCTACAGGATAATGTCATGGGAGTTTTTTTGTTTGGGTTTTTTGGTTGTTTGTTGGTTGGTTGGTTTTAAATATTGCAGAGAGTTTAGTTAATATTCCATTAATGGCTACATAAAAAAAAAAGTTTTCTGGTTCTTTTAGTATCTCATCATAGGATTTCCTCTTATAAACATGATCTAAGACAGGTAAAATATTTTCCAGATTATATTACAAAAAATAAAAACAAACATAATTAATGTGATTGTGCTGCATAGTTAAACAGGGCTGGGATCTAAAACAAGGCCTTGCAGATTACTCATTTAACCTATAATGAGTTAATTTATAACTGCATCATAATCACAGTTGGAAATTAGTAGTAAAGACAGTCAAGGGAGGGGAAATAAATGTAAAATGCTTAACATAATTTTGAGCAAGTTTTATGCTTGCTAGTAGCTGTGATTTCATGACTCACTGTATACATTTTAACATATCCATGGAATGAAATAATATGCTCAATCAAAAAACCTAATCCAAGTGGTTTCCAACAGTTTTTGATTTGTGGAGCTTTTTTTAAAATGGAAAAACAGACATGTAGGTGGCAACACAAGACTGACAGCAGACTCTCCTCTCCTCATCTCCTTTTTGTGGATACTGCAGTAACTTGCAGATTCCCAGTGTCTGCAGATCAAAGGCTGAAACGAGTGGCCTGTTTGCACCCTCTCAGTGTGAGACACTGCAGAAATCAGGCACTTTCACAAGGGGAACACAGAGCATTGTATCGTCAGTCCTGGGAGCAATCAATCACTTCTGTCACATCACCCATATGAAAATCCACAAATGCCCAGGCAGAGGGGACCAAGCTATACATAAAAACACAGCCTGTACTGTAATTATAATTCATTTATTTAGATTTACCCAGACATTCGTATGGGCAAGAAACATATTCTGAGCCAAACTGGAAATAGCGAACAACTACATAGCTTGGGATGAAACATGTGCTCTGAAGCTTGAAAGCTGAAGGCGACCCTAACTTTTGAGATATAAAGCAGTGATAGAACATCAGCTCCCACCCCCAGCCTGCCTGCTGAAGCATTCATCCTCTACTTGCTGGAGCAACACCAGACCAGACAGCATCATGGCAGCAGCAGAGGCGAATTTCGCCATTCACAAAAGGAACAGCTCTGAGACTGCTTGACCAGCGCCACTGAAATTTGTTTCCTCCAACAGATCTGGGTCATGAAGGCAGAGGGTGGATTTATGAGCTCTGCGGACAGAAAAATGGCAGAATGAAGAGATCTTCATTGGTCCCTGTCCCCACAGACTCAGGCAAGGGAAGGATCAGAGCATCTCAGCAGGAACAGAAGGTTTCTGAAGTTACGGTGTAACCCTTCACAGGCTCAGCAAGAAGGATGCAGCAGGATCTGGAGGCAGTTGCCTGCTGAACAGCCTTCAGTGCTGTGCATTGATGCCGTGTCTGAGCCTTTACATGCCTTTGTGCTGGTTAGTTCAGCTCAAAATATAGGATGCTCTAGAGACATTTAAGGAGTGCCATCTTTTCTTACAATAGGAGTAATTTGGTACAATAGTGCAGAAGTATCTAAGTACTAGACAATACATGCTTTTTTAAAGGATAACTCTTTTTCCACTCTAAGAGACAAATAGCATTTACAAGACATTAACCAATGTGTTAGCTAACATCCAAACAAAATCTTAATCTCCAGTAATTACACTCAACACCTCCTTGATACTTCATGTAAAGCGCAAGCTAAACATAACCACTTAACCTTTTTCTAACCTGAAAAGCTGTATTTTCACTAAAGAAACAGCTTAATTATTCTATAGCTTATGTTACACACAAAACAATGGCAGCTATTTTCTCCTAACTAAAAGCATATGCTATTTTTAATTATCACAGTCTCTCTTTAAACCAGCCTTTACATAGCCATGTGAAGCAGCAGGGTACATAAACCCTTCCTGTGTCTGAATGCCATCAAGTAAATGTCTACAACTCCACACCTAAAAATCAAGGCATTGCATACTCCACAGAGAAACACGTAATTTCCACCCAAGTTCCTCAATTTTTTTAACAGCCTCTGACACAGCAAGTTGAAAGTTCTGCAACAGCTTCAATTACTTTGAAAAAATAGATTTTTTAATTAGAGGTTGCACCCTCCCCCATTTAAAACAGTCAAGCCCCTTGCACAGCCTGGTGGGTTGCTGGCCAAAACAGGAGCAAGAGTTTGACGAGAGGCTGCCACGAGCTCCTGAGCAAGCCGCAGAGCAAGCCAAAGCCCACCCCCCCGAACACCCACCTCGTGCCACAAGCAGGACAAGACTGTCCCTGCTCCTCCCACCCTCACTCACCACCTCACTTTGCTATCCACAGCGACAGGACTCAGGTGCATTAAATCAGGCTCTTCTAGGTTTCTGGGCATCCCAGGAAAATATTGGGGTCCAGGGATGTCAGGGAGGCTCCCCATTGCTTGGGAAGCAACCTGGCCAGCAGGAAGCTACGACTGAGCAGAGGAAACACCTGTTACCCTCCTGGTCCTCCCCACCTCCCCTTGCAGCTTCTTATTTGGTTTTCCTCCCCTTCCAAACCCCCAGGTATATCAGGCTGACATTCAGCCTGCTCAGCTTTCTGCCTCTGCCCCAAGCTCCCAGCTGCATGTCACTGTCTGCTTTCCTCCCCTGCCCCTATAGCCCGTGACGGCATCCTGCTTGGTTCAGCACCTGTCCTCTGTCAGCCCATGCTGCAACCTCCCCAGACCCCAATTTTGTAATGTTGCCCAGCGCTACCGAAAGCTTCATTTTCCAACTTCTTTAAGCCAGTGGAGTTTCAGCACAGAAATGAACCTAACAGGGAAGTTTTGATTGCTGGTGTAGTCTCTTCTCATGCCACAACGCTGCTCCTTTCTGCTTCCAGCCTCACACAGCTGCTTCATGAAAACAAGCTTTTCAATACTTTTGTTATCCACATTTTTGTTGCTGGGGAGAAGCAGCATTGCTGCTAAAATCTGCAACAAATGAAAACTGCACATGGCATTTGAAACCCTTCCTTGCCTTGCCAGAAACTGCCACCTCAAGGCAGAAATGGCAGAGGACAATACGTGGTTGCATCTCAGCCACTTCAGCTTGTGGTCTGACATCTTAACAAATTCAACCTTCCCATCTCAATTTAAGCAAAGATCTTGGGCTCTCCCTGGAAGTATCAGCACTTACTCATTTTCTGTCAACTCAGCCATAGCAGCAACAACCTTCAGCAGAGGACCAGCAGCAACTTAAGCCTGATGTGGTGGTCCTTCTCTGATATTGCGACGCTCTCTCAGCTAGCAGACCACTTGAGCAAGTGAAGTTTTAAGATCCCAGAGCTCGGCTGAGTCCCATGCCTCCAATCCCACAGCCGCGGGATCACAGAACCAGGTGCCATGGGACCGCTACCTGTGCACTACAGCCGTACAGCAAACTCTGTTACTTCTGGACATCTATTAAGGGGGAAAGCAAAAAGCAACTAGGTCCCTGCTGCACAGAAAGTTACACAGTAAAGTGCCTTGCCTCATTCTGTTACATCTTGTCATCATTGAATGCCAGGAGTTTGATTTTTTTTTTTTTTAATATAAATGTTTATTTGATTTTTTTTTCAGTTGCCTCTGGTATATCTGGCTAGCATGCAGTGTCTTAATCCACCAGTAAGCCAGAAATCACGATGCCAGGATGCCAAATGCATCACTATGCTACAGCAGCACACCCAGCATCAGCAAGGCAGAGCTACGTCTCTAATTATTCTTTTTTCTGAATACATTCCAGATAGTACAAGATTTTTTTTTTTAATTAGTGCAAGATGATGAAAATTCATTGACATATTCAAAAGGAAAAATATTTCATCTTTGCTTAAATGTTTGACCAAAGTCACTGCATTGGTAACCAAAAATACCGAGGCCCCCAATTTCTTGCTTGCAATTCCAGAAAACAACTATTGTTACATTCAGGTAGCTGCAAGAGAATATATTATGCTGCCCACAGTACACTAACAACATAGTGCATCAGCACTGCTGGATCTGAGCTGGAAAAATAAGGGCTAACATCATTACAAGCAAAAGTTAGCCCTTGCAGGGCTAGTAAAATTGCATATTTAACATGCAGTATGTTTTTAGCCAGACCAGGCAGCTTAAAAGAGAAAAGACGTATAAACCCTTGTCATGATAATTCTTTACTTTGAAAAAGTTTAGAAGCATAGAAACATGGGCAACCTCTGTGCAGGATTCCAGTGCAGCTTTCAATATTTGACTGTTTGCATTGCTGATTTGCTTTCTAAACTTCAACCTTTCTAAAATACAGGCTTGCAGCTTGGCACCGTTGTATTTCAATCAATTGCTTGAACGAGGATTGCAATGTCATAAATAAAAGGAGCTGAGACCATAAATTTCTGCAGAGATGTAAAATCAAAGAGAACAATCCAACAGACTCCCGGGGGGTAGGAGGCTGACACATATTCCAGCTGTTTATATTTCTACTATGAGACACTTGTTCATTTTAACTTTTTCACTTATGCACAGCTTGCCAGAACCACAATTCCAAAACACTGAAAAATCTCACTCTGGATCTGGCATTTTGTTTTGTGCTCTACAATAAAATGCAGCTGCAGAGAAGAAAAAGCCCTATCATTTATCAAGCTTGTCCACAGGCAAAATCGCAGACCACCACGGCTGACAGCCCCACCAGCACAGCACCCCAATGCCTGAGATGCGAGTTACTTGATAGAACAAAGCATCTTCAGGACATCTCTGACAACTCCATCCTCAGGCCATGGATTCATGGCAAACAACCGCCAGCTCCCATCTACGCTGTCATCGTTACGAACAGAAGTTACACATACTATTTTATTAATCCACTCCCTCACTTAAACAACAGCCAAGGGATGGCAGTGTTATCTTCACAGTACTGAGTGAGGACTTGCACTGCCCATAAGCCTGTGCTGCTTTTAGAAACAGTAAGTATAAATAGGAAACTGAATTTGATTTGCTGCTCAGAGCATAACGGTCTATACAACAAAGCAGGCAGGCAACACACTACCTCCTACCTGGTGTGCCAGAGTTGAGCTATCTTGCATGGAATAAAATTGATGAACAGTTACATGTGCAAAGACAAGGACAGAAAGGTAGCAAATAACCTATGGACAGCTTTGTTTATGAGTAGGACCTGTATGAAGTACTTAAAGCATCAGCACACTTACCTCATGAGAAGGCACAGAGAAGCCAAGGATGCAACACTATCTACCTTTATTGCAGAAGAACGGGGAAATTTAGTTCATGTTCGTAGTGTGATATTTTACTGTCTTACACCACAGGAACAAGAAAACATCCCCTTGCTAGTAAGAAAAATTGGTTGTGAAAGCATGCTCCAAAAGCAAAACACTCAAGGCCTAACTTGCACAGCTAGTAAACTGCCATTTTTCCAACTTGGATAAAATAAGGTGGGTCACTCTGCCTGTAGTCTTGCATGTATAAGTAAGGCATACACAAACTGCAAGCTTTTGTTAGCCATGCACAGCACAGATTACTCCCTCCCACAAGAAGGCTGCATCTATCACTAACTCCACTTACATGCCAGAAACATGAGCTGTGCTCCACACAGCTGGCAAAGACAGCAGGGCAGAAGAATCCTTCTGTGTGTTAAGATCTAACCCCTCTCAGGACATGTACCAAACTATCACATACCCCAATGTGGTTCACAAAAAACCCCCACCTCCACAGTCTGCCTAAACACAGAGGACATTGCAGTCTTACATGCCCCAAGCCAGAAGCTTGGGGTGGATCAGTTTTTTGGTTTTGTTCTTAATTTCTAGTGCTTCCTTTTCTGTTAAAAGAATAAAAAAATATGGGCTTGCTGTTTTTTTTTCTTAAAAGGGGAAGAGCCCGATTAGAGTTTATGAATTATCTGTGTTATGAATTATTATATAATAATATGAATTCATTATAATATTCATAATATTAATTATATTCATTATAATATGAATTATCTGAATTATAGTGATTTGCTTCTTCCAATGTGGTCATCCATTGAAACAAGAGCTTTCAAAATATATATAGCAAACAGTGCAGTTTGTTTTCTGCATTTTGTTACAATTTTTATTCTTAAGTACAGTTATTAACATTTGGGTGAAAACAAAAAGTCAATCATGAAATTCACCTAAGGTGAACTGACACACAAGGATCTATCTATACAAACCCAGAAAGAAACAGGAGCAGTGAAGAGCAAAGACCCTGGCAGCACTGCTGCGTAGGTCGCAGGAACACAGGAGGCTCCTCTCCAGCGTGCTGCATTAGCACAGCACAGGAAGGCAAGCTTTAAGGAGCACAGCCATCATTTGATTAGTCCCCACTTTACACGATGCAGTTAAATTGCTTTTATACTACAAAAGAAACAAAGTCACTACTTTCAAAGTTTTTGACCTCGCAGTATAGCAAGCCATAAATTGAGACATTTACCCAAAATAACTGCACAGCAGGTATGTGAATACCTGCTGCTCATGACAGGCAGAGACCCAAACAGGCCTTTTCCCTTCCTGCTCTTCCCATCCCCCTTGTAATCCTGCCCACACCACTCTGCTGCTCTTTCCCAACCACAAACAGTGGCTGCTTGGACAGATTATCAAGGGAGACATCTGTTTGACCGATAGGCAAAACAGGAAAACATGATGGGTGCACTCATTTTGTTTACAGACCACAGTTTTTCTAATGCATTTTTTAATTTCCAGAAGAAATTCCATCGGCCTGCAGTACTAACCAAGAAATCCACAGATTTCAGCCTGAAACTACAGTATGATTTACCATTCAATAATGTAATTCTTAGAAGTTGACCAAACATAAAACCTGCAAACTGCAAAAGAACAAAGCTTCTTGCTCCACACATGAACAGTCCAGATTTGAGCAATGAGTCCAAATTTAAGAAAAATTCAGGTTTAGATTTTCAAACATCTCTTTTAATGTCATTGGAGACTCAGTTTGTATTTGAGTCACTACAGAAATTAAGTTGCCTTGGAGATACTACTTAATACAAGAGGCTCATCAATTTAAATCAATCGTGAAAATATTTCAGTAACACCTGGTGCAACCTACAAAAAGCATACATACAAACTCAGCTCCTCTGTACATCTGGAAATTGTTTCTCCTGCTTTTCACTGTATCATCGAATTGCAAATTCTCTTTTCCACATTTTAGTTTCAACTTGCTTGTTGCATTTAAACTGTGATAGAGAAAGGTTATTTCAACAGAAAGAAGGGGGGATGGAGCCCAGCCCTGTGCACAGGGTAACTGGCCACCCACCTTATCAAATATTGCCCCCTGCAGTACTTCCTGCAAAAACACCCACTGGCCACTGGACAAATCAATTTGCTTTACTCCTGCAGGTCTTCCAGCTTACTGGACTGCTCTGAGCCTGCAGCAATAGTGCATTCGCTATTTTATGCCCTCTGAAGTTTGTTTTCTTTTTCATGAGACTGAATGTCTATTCCCCTGGGGTCCTCTCTGGGCTGCTCCAAACACTGCAACTCAGTGCTCCCACACCAACACAGCAATAAAGGTATTTTACTGCTATTGACTACTTGGGTCCAGAGTAGAAAGGAATGAATCCTCCTCTACTCAAACAAGGCATAGAACAGTAGTTGAAAAAACATGGGCAGCTTTCTCCCCTGCAAACATCAGCATTGGAGTTTCAAACCTTTCAGAGCTTAAAAAGATGTTTGGTGAATGTCTACTTTCTTTGAACTCGAGCTCACTTCCTGCTTTGCCTTAGAGACATGTCTCTGCTCTTCAGATTCCTAATATGCAACTTTCCTCATTACACAGCAGAAGTCTTACTAAGTGCATTATTGGTGAAGTCAAGTCAAACAAGTTAAAATGCCAATTTTTTTTTTTTTAATATAGAAATAGAAAATCATTAAGTCCTCCTGTGAGTTTCAGCAGTCAAAGCAAATAGAAAGAAGGCCTCTAAGTGTGTGGGGAAGGATGCCACTGAAGTTAGTAGCGTGACAAGCTGTTGAGATTGGAACTGGTAAATGTGCAATATAAGAAATAGGAAAAGGAAATATTTAGAATCAAGAGATGCCAAAACTGCAATCAGCAAATGGAAGGCTAAAACTGATGAGCAAATCTGGATGCTTTTTTTATTATTTATTTTTATTGTTTAAGCTGTGCCATATAACCATCTTGTTACAAGAAACAATCAATAACAGCTCCTAACCACCTCACTGCAGTGCTGTGTACACACCTCCACCCACATCCCTTGGGACACGAACTCAGTTGAAGAGATGTGCACAATGCTGCTGAGCAAAAGAGGTGCTGTCCCACTCCCACCTCTGGATGGTCAGTGCCTGCGGACACAAACTCCCATGTCAAAGGTTTGAAAAATCTGGATGCTTAAAGCCAATGGGGATTTGTGATATCAAATACGTGACAGAGATTCGAATTTTAGAGCGCGTGGGGGAATGGAAATATAGCCACTAAGACTGTCTCAAAAACTGCAAATACTAGAAGTGCCCAATTATACAGCAGAGACAGTGATGTACATGAGAACAAAGTTATTGCGTAAAGATGCAAGACAACCAGCTTGTGAAGGTAAACCTCCCTAAATCACCAAACCCACTGCTGAGACTGGAAGATAGCACCACAACAGTGGGTAATGCAGAGCCACAGTGGGAGAGAGGGGCCAGAGGGATAAGCATGCATAGGCAATAAGCTGCAGGTGGCTGGCAGGGAGAGCAGATGAATATCATTGCCAAAATCACAAATACAACAGTAAAAGCCACGGAAAGCAACATGTCATTTGCTGCCAGTAAAGCAGGAAGACGACAGGTGAACGTATGAGAAGCGAAGCAGCTGGGACACATATACCTCTCTAAAGGACCCAAAACACTGGGAGGTGTTGATGGCATGAAACATTTCTGTTTAAGGATAGAGAATGCAAAAGAATAGCTTCATAAATTATTCTCTGTTCTGGAGGAAAAGTGAATAGACTCGAAGGACAGGTGATGTCTCTGAAATATGCAAATAGAGCTGAGCTGGTCCAAGCAATTACCTTTCCACTGCCTGGAACTTCAGACTGAAAGGAATGACTCACAAGAAAGAACAAGAAACAAAAGATGTGCTAAAAGGTAGAAGATGATGAAGGAAGACTGCATCAAGAGGAGAATGGAGACAAGCATGGAAAAGTATAGTCCTGACCTCCTACTAACAGCCGTTCTTGGGAAAAGGAACAAAACCTACAACATAAAGCACAGTAAGACCTATGCCAACATAGGAAGACCTAACTGCAAAGCATCCAGAAAGGCAATTGTGATTGTTGTTTCTAGACTTCTGGGTTCAAGATAAATACAGCAAGGAGATTCCTGCAGCTTCATGAATGTAAAGACAATGGATCTCACCTCAATATCCTTTAGGTTATCTGCTATTTTAAAGATTTCCTAGCAAACAAAATTGCTGAAAATAAATGCAGGATGATCATTTCTTGCCAGGTTTTAGACAAATCTCTGAAAGAAAAGATCAGGCATTACTATCAGACAACCTGCTAGCAGCAAGGGTGAAGAAGAAACGAAAACATATTGGAAATAGCCACAGAGATGAGCCAACAGATGTGCTTCTACCATCAAAAGTGGCATACCAGCTTCACAGAGCAGAGAACAGCTGTGCCACTGCCTCTCCACATTCAGTTGTCCCCTAATAAAGTGCAGGTACTCCAAACTCCATGCAGGAGTAGGAAGCAGCAGGTCAGATTTTGGCTGCTAGTGGTGTTCTCATTGCTTCTGAACACAAATTCAGGGTGCTCCTGCTGCATCAGAATGCTTTTACTTTGGTTGTTTTCCCCATCCAAAACAAGCAAAGATTACTAAACTATAGCAGTTACAGTCTGATGCTGAAAATGTACTAATACAGAAACTGCAAGGTCAATATGAAAGAATGAATCAATGAAAAATCAAGAAAAAGGAATGAAGAAGTGGATCTATTTGGACTGCATAAGAAATGCTGCATTTAGTTCCATTCTGTTTATTAAGAAAAATACTGACAGCCTGAAAGCTGCAGAACAGCAGCAAATCTGCTGGGAAAAAAATGAACCTATGAAAATGATAAGGTGTTTCTAAGTTTTAAATTTTGCATATTTAGTACTAAAGGATCAAGACATTAAAAACCCTTTACAAATATATGAAACAGGAGACTGAGGAGGATTTAAGATAACACACAAGAACAACTTTAAGGGATGAGATGAACTATTGAAGAGAAAATACATGGGTAATATTGAGAAAGCTTTACAATAGCAAAATTCATGAAGCTGCACAATGACAAATTCAACACCCTTGTACTGTAATTACTATTTATGTTTCATAATGATCTGAAAGCCGAACTTTTCAAATTTGTACCAAACACTTTATACTGCTTTTAACCAAATACTAGGAGTATTTCATTCATGATCTACTGAACGTAAGAAAAATTCAAAGGAACCCAGCAGATGAGCATGTAAAGAAGACACGATGACAGTGACAGTGATGAATCACCTTGTAATGTACCCACAGATCTTTTCTATAAATCCAATTTGAAATTTGAAGACTAAAATAGCTACTTTATCTCCATCCCCCGACACATGCATCTCCATCATTTTAAAGAACAGAGCTCCCTCTCGTGGCTCTAGAAGGTGGATTGGGGGTGGGGGGGAGAGTACAGAGCAGCATGAGGCAGACCAGACTGAGAGGACTGCTGATAGCATTTTGGTCATATAAAAGTGGAATTGAAAGGAAGATGTAGTAGGAAGAACACGTGACTTCTTTTAAAGAAAGCAATGTCACCTGTACTTTAATGCTAACTTTTAAATTACATTCTCTGCTAATGTAACTTCCTCTGCTAGGCCTTTCTGCGCCTGAGCATATTCCTTCAATGTAAAGCACTCAGATCTCTTAACAGGTTTCTAGCTCAGTCACAGGCAAGGTACAGGAAAAGGAAAGAGTCAGGACAAGAAATGTGACACCTGTGCAGCAGTGCAGGGACAGTAAACCAGATAACACCCTACGGATTTTCCTCAGCATTATAGCTCTGTGAACTGAGACCACACAAAGGAAAAAAATCCCTGGCTTCAAAAAGTCAAGAAATATATGCATTGTTACATGAGTGACAGAAGCAGAGCTATTTAAGCACTACAAGAAAAGCATCTGAAGAAAGAAAATCACATTGCTTTAAACCACTCTGACAACTCAGCCGTGCCATCTTCACAGAAAGTTCTGTTCAAGCTCCAGCATCACTCTCCTCCGGCAAGTCCACATTTCTTGCGTCAACTATTCAAAAAGGAAGGACGGAGCAACACACGAACGAGCAAACACGCTGGTGCAACAGCATTACCCAGAATAGCCTAGTTTCTGCTGAGTCCTGGGGACAGGCTTATGCAAGGACAGCAATGGGAAGAAACATGCTCACATGCATTCATTCCTCACCTTAGGGGAAGAGGGGAGGAGCAGCGCTGCAAACTTATTTGTTTGCTGTATGGCTTCTTTAAAATATTTTTTTTAAAACTAACAGATTATTTCACTTTCCTAGCTTACAGCTTTGTAACCCAAAGGTCACATCTGTGACAATAAGTATTCCTCTGAGGCAAGAAAGTGAAGGGAGTACCCAAAGCTAAGCTTGTCACCATGCATGAGAAGTCTTTTTATGAACAGAAGCTCTATCCATAAAAATTCAGGAAAGTGTTGGGGGTTTTTTTGTTGTTTAATGAATATTCATATGTTTCACTTTACATTGCTAGACATTTCCTCATTCAGGATCGTACATAGATTCTTTTTAAATTATTTTATTTCTGTATGAGAATTTTAGATTGGACAAGAATTTACATAGCATGCAGCTAGCTTTTGCTAACCGCACTTCACAGCATATTGCTAACTGCACTGCACAGCATATAAAGCTATTTTCCCCAAGGGCATTAAAAAGGGTTTCCTCTAAATGACAATACTTCTTTGCTGCAAAAACAGGATCAACGCCATGAAACATGAACTAGTGAAGAAAACACAATTACTCTTAAGTCTCCAGAACAGCATCAGAAGACAACTGAGAATCAAATTCTCGATTCATAGGCTTGTGCTCACAGAAGATTTTGCTTCCAAAGCACAGGACCAAAACCAAATCTATTTCCTACCGTGAAAAGAAATTACCATGCCTTCAGCATTTTGCTATTAGTGAAATATCTCCACTCTATCTCCAATCAAAGGCAATACTTTTTCTAAAGAGCAATCCTCTTTAAAAATTGTATAAAAATCAGTCTATAAAAAGGGAGATATCCTTAAATATTCAATCAAGTAATAAATCTGGTAGATGAAAGACAGATTAATTAAAATGACAGTACAGTCTCCCTATAACACACACATACAGGACTTACAAACACACTTGTTATGTTGGAGTACCTAATCATAATCAGATTTGGTAATTTGCTGCATCGAAACAAAAAGGAAACATTTTTAGAATTGATCATTCAGTTCATGTCACTTTCATGGAGATTACTTTGTATTGATCAACAATACAGTTTAAATAGTAGTTGAAAAGAGAAAGATGAGAAAAGGATAAAAAGTATCTTTACATGCTAAATACAGCATGAACCAATAAAAGCAAAATAAATTAGATCACTATACCCAAACCAACCCTGTGCATGCGCCCACTGTAATGAAGATAATTATGAATGAAAGAGATGGTTCTTCATGTTTTGGTCATAACAAAAGGAGAGTTTTAAAAGTGAATTTAGACTTTAATCTGCTCAAAAATTAAGTTTGCCACGCAGCAATTAAAATCTCTGTGAAGCTGAACCATTGTTAGCTTTACAAAGACACAAATGCTGATTTGTTTTCTGAACAATATTTTCATGTTTCCTACCTGTGGATTCCAACTGGGGTCCAGTTTTTTCACTGCAGCAACATACTCCTGCATAGCTTGATGCGGGCTGGTATCTCCCAGGGCATTCCAAGCCTCCCTAGGAGAGAGAGCAAAACATCAGCGAGCCACTTGGAGACAGCATAATGTGTTTTTATAGTGTCATCAATGGGACACAGTGAACCAGATTCATCTAAATACTTTCAGGGGGTGCAAAGCCATCTTTCATTCAGTTTGAAATGGTCAACTTTTCTCTGAAGCCATGAATGGCCACCATCAGTGCAGCACTCCACTGTGAAAGGATCTTTCAGGGGATCCTGATCCAGGCTGGAACATAGTTTGTGTTCACGAAGTAAAGCTGTTTGTAAAGCTATAGCTATGTTCACGAAATGTTTGTTGTATGCAGGCTAATTCTGGATGACCAAGGTAAATACAGGAGTCTGGTATTTCATGTCTGCATCAGGCATAGCAGCAAACGTTTCCCTATTAAACAAAGGATTTTAAAGCCAGTTCAGTGGCAGACTCTCAAGAGTTGACATCCTCTAGGTCCATAATCTGTCAACAGATGAGGCAAGATGCAACAAAAAAATAGAGCCAGAAATTGCTAGGAATTACAAGGATTTCCTCTTACCATTTCTGCTTTCCCTCAAAATCAAAGAAGCTTGGCTTGGGAGTGTTGCAGGTTCCAAATTTCACCTAAAGAAAAGAAATTTCCTTCTGTTAGAACAAATCAAAGGGAAGGGGACTCGCATAAGGGAATACTGGGTTCTGATGGTTTCAGGGTAATTTTGTTCTTGCGCCCAGAGGAAAGGTTTTTGAGGGAAAGAACTGACACAACTCAACCCCATCTTACCCTCACTTTAGCTCTCTCGCAGTTATTAGCGCCTCTGCATCCCTGTGTTTTCTTTGTGCGATGCAAGGGAAGCAATTTTGTTATGCAGCTCATTTCTTTTGCATGCATTACCCAACAGGGATAACCAGCAAGTGATTTCTCGCTTAATGTTATGTTTATTACCCAGCCAAATGCCTCATCCTCCACCAGTATCAAGAAAAATTCTGTTGATTAGGGTTTCTACAGAGATGATTATTCATGAAGGCTGAACTTCACCTGCTTTTGCACAAAGCTCAAGTAAACAGACTTTTCTTGAAAATTCAAGGTCCTCTGGAAGGCAAGGGGACAAACTCAGAGCAAAGGAATGCCAAGCAGCTTCTGAATTTGCTCCGAGGCATCTGGCTACATAGGAAGCACTGCGTGAGAGACAAGTCAAGGCCTGAGTGCTGGAGATGAACCAGTCTGTCAGAAGCAAGCCAAAAGTTAAAATGGGGCAGGCGGGAAATAAGAAAAACAAGGAAGCAAGGGAACAAGCCAGAATTGGTGGATGGATATACGGAAAAAATCTTATAGCCAGTGTAAAATGGACTTGGTGCCAGTGGGATTCAGGCACTTTTCCATAGGGTGGTGTACTGATGGGACAAATACAAAGCCCTTCCTTTTACTGCAGGGAAGTCTAGCGGCTGCATCTCCTTAGTAAGCTCACCCACAAAGGGGAACACAAGAGGACTGAGAGACTACGCCTGCCCAGGGCTCCAAAGGCACAACCACATTCCTGCAAAAAGACCAGCGCTGACAATTGCCTCAAGAACAGAGCAAATAGCAGGTTGAGATTTGGGTAACATAGATATTTTGTTGAAGTCAGCTCAGGAGAACGTATAAGTGAACTTGCCTCCGTGCCTGCCTGGAAGAGCCAGGGAATATGGGTCAGGACTCACCAGATCTGGCTGTTATCAGTGCCCTGTTCTCATAGAAAATAAAGCCCTTTGCACATAGGCGTCACTGGTAAAATGAATCTAACTGAAAATAAAGTATCATTGTGATAGGGAATGAATTTACACAAAACATGATTTTTTTTTTTTTTTACTTTTTTAAAAATGAAAGTGCATATATCCCACAGGGATGATGAAAGACTGTAGGAGCCAGAGTCCAGAGCAGAACCACAGCTCCAAATGCAATAGCCCCTGGAAAGCAGTTATCACAGCAAGTCCCCGTAACACAGGGCACAGCCCAGGCAAAGGAAGCCCACCACGGAAGGGGTATTTAAGCAGACCCCAGGGAGGCAACACAGGTTATGTTTTGGAGGTGGGCAAAGGCTGCTGGTTGAACATTTTGTTAGCCAAGCAAAACTAAACTGCATTCATCAAATGTTTTATGAAATATGCTCAAGTGTTCAGGCAGGTGAAGTGCTTAAATCAACTAACAATTCTTCACCTTAACCGGGTGGGGATTTTATGCTGAGGATGGAATCATTAATCAGGCTTTAAAGAGAGCATGCCCATACTGAGAGATATTTATTAGTTACACTATGTTTTCATTTAAAGCGTTAGAGGATATGAGTGACTGTAACTGAAATTAATTTTCTGTACATCTGACTGTCTCCCAGTGAGCAATTCATTCAAATTAGAACATCTTAGCTGGCCTTTAAAACAACATATCACATTTCATGGAGAAATAAGAGAAAGGGCTAGCAACAGTTAAGTCCTATAAATCAGTCATGATTCATGTTGTACTGTAAATGTTTTCTCCTCTGCTCAGAGGTGAACTGGACCACTTTTTTTAAAAGACAAAACAAACATGGAAATAAAATGCAAATTCATTAACTGTACAGAAAATGCCTGCTCAGCAATTCTTTAGTTCAACATCTAACCTACAAAAATTGGCCAAGTTGGATAAAAAAGAAAAGTCTCGTCTGTTTTAATATTAATTTTCCACTACCGTCATCAAAACACAACAGCAGTTTCCTCTTTTTAGATCTGGCATTCAAAGGCTGTACCAGCGTCAGGAGAGACTGCTGGTAACATTGATAGTAATACAAATCAAGGAACAGTAGTTAAATTTCATCCATTAAGAAGGCAAAAAAGTGCACTTGTGCCCTGTTTGCTATTTTAAGATATATTAAAAAGGCTTGCAATGGGTTTGTTGGAAAGAAGAAAATAAACGTTTTGGCTTCCCTCTTTTTGCTGCAAGACTCCATAATGCATCAGAAACCAACCAGGAATCTAACATTAGATGGGACGTGAGCCTGAGAGCCAAGGAAGGTGAGTTTTAGCTAAATATGCCAGTGCAAATTCATGGCAAATACCGGGGGGGAATTTTGTGAAGGATTCTGCCTTCCTGCTACTTCCCTGGAGGGCCTCAAAAGCTGTTTTTCTCCATAACCAGCAGAAAGACAAGAGCCTGTATTAGTATTTCAAGTCAGAGTTTCTCATTCTGTGTCCACAAAATAATTACTGATGGTCTCCAGGGGGCTGACTGGTCACTTGATGCTTAGCTCTCCTCATTTACAGTTCATCAGCTGCATTAAAAAAAAAGAAGACAGCCAGAATGCATTAAATACTTTCCCAGTCTTGCTTCTGCATGCAGTTGCCTCCAGGCATTATACTCATGAATCGTACAAAAGATGACCCAGGCAGCTGCAAATCGGAAGTGTCTGCAGACGTCTCCATTTGTGGCCAAAATGGAAATCCAGAAACCTTGGATGAGGCCTTCACCTGAGAGCTGAAGGTCACAACATTCAGAAGAGTGCTCGGATAGACAGATGCTCAGAGGCGTGTTAGCGCTGCACACCATCCCCATACAACTTCAGCTGCTGGTCCAGACTGTGAGAAACCTTGAGATTGTCCTTACGCATTACTCCACAATTGATAACACCCCCACCCCACCCCCCCAGTGGTGGTGGTAAAACAGCTCTTTGCTAATTTTTCAACAAATACATTTATACAGCAGGGAGTTCCAGCCAAATATTCTTACCCGATTGTAAATCTTGTAAGGTGAATCACATTTGCAGCCTCTCTACGGAGCAGTAACAAGAACAGAACTCACCTTCATGCACAGCAGGACTACGCTCTAACTGTACACAGGGCAAGCTGAATTCCTTTGGCAAGACAGGAATTCCTGCCTGTTCCTGCCCAAAGCTCTGCCCCATTAACCTGCCCTAACCCATGGGAAAGCCCTGTACTCAACTGACTGAAAGTAGGGTGTAAGGAAGAACAAGCAAACATCAAGCACAGAGGCAAGGGGTCCTGGCCCTGATGACCAAGAGGCTGTATGTCCCAGAGAGACAGAGAGCATGACGCTGGTAATGCCGAATCAGTGCCATCACACCGCTCCACGCAACAGGAAGCTGCAGGCAGAAACTCCTGTGTTCAGGGCAGTTTTGTAGTATGATGTTCTACAATATTTGAAAGACGTCATGCAAAAATGGGATTATATTCTTGAGCCTACAGTCAGAGACAGCATAAGCCCTGTTTTGCCAGCGGCACTGGGTTTCCAGCTTGCCTGCACCTCTCGGCATTTATGTAGACACTGGCACATCCTCCTCGTGGTAGGGCAGTTTTCTCAGTCCGATCATTTCCAGCATGTTCTGGATTCCCTCCCCTCTCTGAATGATGACCACTACATTGGTCTCCATTACTAGTTTCTGAACCTCAGTTTTTTGCATCCTCAATGCAACCGGCAAACGCTATCTTCGCTTCACCACTACAGACTGAAGGCACAGACAAGTGATTTGCCCAAAGCCACACAGAAAATAGGGGGAAAACCAGAAAATCAGTCCCAGCCCAGAGCCCTACTGACTAGTCTGTTCTTCCTCCTGCTCTGGGGCAGAGTCGTAAACTCAGCAACATCTTCTAAAAACCTCACTGGAGATGACAACTAAGCAATTCCCTTATTTTCAAGTCTCTGACACATAAACAAAATCAGAGAGAAAAGTAATAAAATCCTGAAATGGCCTCCAATAAAAGGTAATAAAATTCCAGGAAAAAGCCTATATACCCAAATAGTTTGAAATAAATAACATACAGTATTTTAACAGACAGCTCAGCTGTTACTGTCACCTCTTTTATGATGGTGCTGTACCTTAAATCAAAGCCCTTAGTGACACAAAACACTAAACTGAGGAAAGACAAGGATGCCAAATCAAGGACACTGGACAGATCTGAGTCAGCACCTTTTGTGTGCTAGCAATACTACTGTCCACCGGAGTAATATATTAGCAGCCCATTATGCATACTGATACGGCTGCTATAATTAAACAGAGAAAACTTGCATTAAGCGCCCTCATTTTGATTTAAAGCACAAAATGCTGCAAAACTCAAAGTTAGCAGAGCACAATCCTGCAGTAGCTGTGCTAGCAAACTTCTCCCATCTCCACCACCAGCGCTGCCCTCCCAGGCACTATGTAACAGGGATGGTACCTTTCTGGACAGCACTGGGCAGCCAAAGGCACAGAAACCCCGGAGCCAAGCACAGCCTGAAACCAAGGAGCACAAAGGCACTTGCTGGTGCATCCTGCTTGGCCAGGGACAAGAAGGACAGTGGAAAAGAGGACAGAAGTGCCCTGTTCCTGTCAGCTGAAGGCAACTGGAAATCTGTGCTGACACAGTGTTATCAGCTTTTTCTGACTTGTATCAAAACTGTTGTGAAATAGCTTTGACTTAAGTAATTTTTAACATTAAACACCTTATTTGTCTTACAGAGCTAACACCAGGAAACCCTCTGGAGTCTACTGACAATCACAAGCTGATATGCAAGTAATGCCTTCCCATTTCCACCTAGGACAGTTACAAAGCATTTGCAACAGAGCGAAAAAAAATAACAGGTTATTTGCAACAAATCTCCTGAGAATACAGCCAAAAAATTACAGAAAAGAAAAAACACCCTTTCTTTTCATCTCATCCTAGGCATGGTGTTGTTATTCTTAAAGTTCTCCCAATATCTTTTTTCTACCCCCCCCTTTTTCTCAAAAAGGGAAAGAGAAACTTGGAGACCTGTTAAAGCACTAGAAAAATCTGAAAAGAAAACCTCACATGACCAGTTTGCTTTTAATACAATTAATGTCCACAAACCACAGCCTAGGAGCTTGGAAGATAATTAAATATTGCATTAAAAAATGAAAGCACTTATAAGTGGCAGTAGTAGGACAAGGGTATTCCATATGGGAGGAAAATCATGGGGAAGATGTGCACACCTAACTTCGACTATTAATCCAAACAGGTGGGATTCAGCTCCACATTCAGTTTTCAAGCCAAGGCAGCACCTCCTGCCACACACCTGAGTCATATTTGTACTTTTACTCTTTAGTCTTCCAGATGTAACAATACTTATAATTTTTCTGTTTCTCCAGTTTAGGTGATTATTACTGTCCTTCATATCTTAATTGGTGCTTTTTTGGCTTATTTTACATAAATTCTCCCACAAGAGCAGCAAAAAAGTTACACTGTGTGTTCCCGTAGGATGCATCCTACAGCTCACTCAATTCTCAGGGACTGAATGGGAAAAGGAGTCACGTTCAACATTATAACTAGAACCAACCCGTTTAGTTTCCCAGTCCACTCTAAGGCCCTCCACAGACAGATCTGCACAGGCACGTCCTTCACGTGGTCACATCAAAACCTCAAAGATTTAATGCTCACACCTGGGTTGTTACTGCAGATCCCCAATGTCTCTAGCGGGGAGGTGAGCACCAGCACTAGCCCTGCGCTGCAAGCCACTCAATCACCTTCTCTAGCCTGCCTGGGTCGCCTTGTCACCCAGCACACGCGGGGAGCCGGGCAGACACAGGCGAGGCAGCTGTATTCACCAGACGAGTCACTCTGCAAAGACTCAGCGGACACTCGGACAGGCCACCAACCCAGCAGTGACCTGTCACAACCGACGACAAAAGCTAAATCCTCCACACCGACACCCGACTGCAATCCACCGTGCGGTCCGCTAAAGCCAAACCGATGTCTCCCCAGCAGAGGCAAGCGGTGTGGCGTTAGGGCTACCTACACTGAGGGGAAAGGCGAGGAACCAGAACCAGTGATGAATTTAGCACGACTCTGTCCCATCAGACTTAGTCTACCTTTACCACGGGCGAAGCCAGCGACACCGAACTTTGTGCTGGACAGAAAGCTCCCCGCACCCCCGCTTCCCACAGCCCCCGACACAACTTTTTCCACTTGGCATCGCCACGTTTTGTGCAGCGGCCGCCCAGGCCTTCGGCCGGCGGCCGTGGGAGAGCCCCAGGCCCAGCCACCCGGGTACCGGCCCGGGCCCCGCCCCGCTCCTTCGCCCGGGCCCCAGGCCCCACCCGCAGCCAGGCGCTGGCCGCGGCGTGCCGGGGCCCAGGCCGTGGGTCGGGCCGGGCCACCCCGGTCCCGCCTCACCTGCTTGTAGCGGGCGTACAGGTAGAGCAGCTGCTCCTTGCTGGCAGCGGGCAGCAGCGCCGGCAGCCGCTCGGCCGCCTGCTCGAAGAGCGCGGCCAGGTCGCGGCCCGGCGGCGCCGTCCCCGTCTCCTCGGAGCCCGAGCTCGTCTCGCCGCCGCTGCCGGCCGCAGCCGCCACCACAGCCGCCGCCAGCGGGGGCGACGCCATGGCGGCCCGCCGCCCGCCCGGGTCCGCCCGCCGCGCCGGTCCCCCTCACGCCTCGGTACGCGCGGCCGGGCCGCCCGGCGGGAAACGCGCACCGTGCCCGAGGGTTCCGGGCGGCCGCGGGTCCAAGAGCAGCATGTCGGCGAGCGGGAGGCATGTCCCCTAAGCCCGGCTTCATAACCCCTCGCCCGCGGCTCTGCTGATGGTGATTAAAAAGAAACACCGGACGAGGGGGATGCCCGCACCCTCAAAGTTTTTATAACCTTTGCCAAAGGTGAGTCCCCCCCTCCCCCCCAGCAGCCCGCGCCCC
Source organism: Mycteria americana (assembly GCF_035582795.1). Taxonomy (NCBI): domain Eukaryota; kingdom Metazoa; phylum Chordata; class Aves; order Ciconiiformes; family Ciconiidae; genus Mycteria; species Mycteria americana. The sequence goes on from NC_134371.1 coordinate 39,472,239, forward strand.
CAAACCCCCCTTTGCCCTTGGCTGGGACCCGCGTCCCCCGAGGTCCTGTCCTGGGGGCCGGTGCCACCGCTCCCGCGGCGGCCGGGCCGGGGGCGGACCCGCCGCGTCCCCGCTGCCGCTGGAGGGCACTCGCAGGCCGCCCGCAGCTCCGGGCCGGGCGGCAGCGGGGCGGCGGGAACCCCCGGCCCTCGGTGGCGGCCGGGGAGGGACGGCGGGTGCCGGATCGCAGCCAGCATCCTGCCGGGGTGCGGGGTGCAGTGGCCCGGCCCGCCCTGCCCGCCGCTCCGGGGGTCCCGGCCAAGCGCCATCCTAAAGGCGGGTTATATTTAGCCCGGTATCTACTTCGCGCGGAAAGTTCCCCCCTCCCTGGCACAGCTGTCGAGTCCATCTCCCTCCTCCACCCCCGGCCTCAGCAAATGGCAGCCCAGAGTCCCCTGGGGAAACCTTGGCCACCCTGGCAGCGCCCCGACCCACTCCTCCTCCGGCCGCTGGCTGCCTCGGCCGGGGCACGCTGCTCCCCCCCGGCCCGCTGAGTCGCATGGGGGGCTGCCCCACAGCGTGACCCCGACTTACGGGTGGGCACAGTGAGGCGAAGAGGGGCAAGCACCAAGCCGGAGTTTTGCACCGTGGTTTTAGAGGTCCCCATCTTGCTCCAAAGCGCTGGGAGTTGGATGCACTCCTCTCATTCGCCCGGGCGCGAGGATGAGGATGAAGGTGCATCCCGTGCGTGACGTGGTCCGTCCGCACGGCTGCTTGCCGGTGTGGTCTCCGGGCCACGCCACAGACACTACAGACTCATTCACACAGCCTGTGACCAATGCACGCACCGGTCTTTCCATCCTGGGCTTGCAGGGGGAAATGCAGGACCTGTGGAAAAAAAAACTTCCGTCAGAGCCAGAAATAAGCTGGATTTTATTATCTTACTCCCTTCTCAGCCCCTTCCCTGCCTCACTGGGCGCGGGAGGTTTTACTTAGGGGGAAAAAAGCCTCAACACATCCAGGGCAGCAACCTCGAGCATCACTGGAGCCCCTAGTCATGGCCCTGCAGGGCCACCACCACTCTCCCACTGGGCCACCAAGCCGTGGCAATGTCCCCATCCCTGGGCTGTGCATACAAGAAGGGGGTCAGGGTCCAACCGTGGGAGTGTAGCTATGCCATAGCCCTGCACGGAGCCAGGGGACCCCTGCATCCCAGCCTGTGTGAGGGGGGCGGTGCAGCCCCAGTCTCTGCTCAGGACCAGAGCGGAGATGGGCTTGGCTGTGCCGGAGCTGGGAGCATGCCTGCAAGCACCCGCTTTGCCCGGGGCTGCCTGCCAAGGAGATGGAGGGTGCCCTGCGAGTGGGCCTGCAGCCCCGCAGCCTCCTTGCCTATGCAGGGGGGATGAAGCCCCAACTCGAACCAGGAGTGGGGGGAAAGACGGAAACAGCTTGGCTCTGCCACTTGCAAATAAAAAATAGTAACTCCTCTCCAGCGCGTGATTAACACCCAGCCTCATAAACAGACTGCAATATTTACAGCGAACTCGTCCTCCCCGCTGCTCTCCACCAGAAGCTGATCGGCTCCATCCAGCTGGCTGTGTTGCCCTGACCAGCCCTGCTCACCATGGGGAAGCATCGCCTGGTCCGAGCCTGCCGGCATTCAGCAAGGGACAGGCACAGGGGCAGGCTGGCAGGATGAACCCTCCCTGAATAGCTTGGAAAAGGGACTTGCAGCAAATTAACCGAAGCGCACAGCCTCCACACGCTCTCCGGCTTGTCTCCATGGTGAGAGAGGCCTTGCTACCTTGCTGGGTTTCTTCACTAGAGCGCTTACAGCTCCTACTAGATCTCTCTCACTTTTTCCTTGCCTTTTTTTTAAAGAGCGACTGCACCGAGGGCCTGATCCTTCTTCCACCCCCTCACTTTGGCAGGCGTGGGAGCAGGTTTGATACAAGGCACCCGTGCAGGTTTTAGGAGCCTGGCATGGAAGCACTGAGGATGGGGATGCTGGGCTCAGACACGTTGTGCCTGCTCTGTGGGATGATGTTTATTTAGTTGCTGGTCCCCAGCGGCCTGGGAGAGGGCAGGACCGGGCTCAGGGGACGCCAGTGCCGATGCCCTTGTGCTGGATGCACCAACCACCCCCTGCAAACATGAAGCTCTGCAGGGCTGGGAGAACCCCAGTCATCCCAGTATAAGCTGGGCCAAATTCAGCCCTTTTCTCCCAGCCCCTGGCTGCAGAGTGCACAAAATCAGAAGCATTACGGGCACTGAGTGGTAAAGAAAATTGTGCAGGGGCCTTGCATGAGCTGTGCATGTGGGTCAGCCCCAGGTCCTGCGCTGGGATTGCAGAGACACAATAACAGCCTGTGACCAGCAGTGCCGAGCAGGGAAAAAATATCCCTGTATAATTATCATATCCATCCTGCCGGTCAGCCTGGAGACCTGTCATTGTCCCTCTGCAGAGGGCAGAGGCCACTGCGCACACCAAACCTCGGCCAGTCTGAAAGGAACATCTGAAGGGATCCCTGAGAGCTAAGCTATGATTACATTTTTTTTTCCATAACAAAAGGAGAAAGAGGCAATTAAGAGCTGGTTTGTTTGTGGTCATGCATTTTACTGTGGGAGACACCTGTCTACGGAGGAGGAGCAGGCTGCAGGCTGGCGATGCATGTGCCCTCCCAAAGGCGAGGGGCATGGGGATCAGGGGGAGCCCAGGCATGCTCCCCTCCCATGGCACAGCCCCCACCAAGCCTTGACCCAGCATGTGTCACCTCCACTGCGGGCAGAGCTGCGCCTCTGGTTAATAAATGTCCCCTCCTGCCTCCTGAGCTCCTCTGGGCTACCCGTTGCGTGTGTCTTCGTCCCACCGCTCTTGTCTCCATCTCTCTCATTGCTGCTTCTTGGGAGATTTTCCCCTGTGCCTGTGCCCCGGGGGGAGAAGCCTCCTCCCCATTGTGCCTCCCACCATCCCAGTGTGGCAGCTCCACCATCCCAGTGTGGCAGCTCCCCTACCCAGGGCAGAGGAGGGACCGAGGGGGGACTCACTCCTGACTGAGCCTTTGCCTTTGCCAAACATCCCTGTGGGGCACTGCCAAGGCCCCCCAAAGCTGGGGACCCCCAGGCTGGGCCAGGCTTTGCCTGCTGACAAAGCCTGGAGCTGCATGGGTGGCAGGTGCCTGCCAAAGCCTCCTCTTGGCAGGACATGAGGCTGACGGCCGAGAGCTCTTCCTCTGGCCCCCAAGATCACAAAGTCCTCACTGTGAAAAACCAAGCCATGCTGTGAGTTTCGGGCAGGCGGCACACCAGTGCGATGCTTCAGGCTCCATGCTTTATCCCACTTTCTCTTCTATGGTACTACCACCTCTTGTATCCATTCCAGGTCCTGCACCAAGGAGGTCCTTTCACTGCTCTGGTGGGTCCCCAAACCCCACGTCCCCCACGCAGAAAGCAGACCCCGGAGCACAGCCGCCTCCCCACATTGAGCAGAGCCATCATCCTTCCCTCCCCGGACCCGTGGGAGAAGGGCTCGCATGAGCTTGGGCTGCAGCAGTGCCACCTCCTCAGGCAGGGACGGGGCAGCATGTGTCTGGCTTGAGCTGTGATTTCCATCCAGAATATGGGTTTTTTACATGTATTGCTACACACAATACATGTCATGGCACCCAGCTCGCCTTCACCCCTGCAGTGGGAGAGGGAGGAGGGGAGACGACCACCGACCGCTGCCTGTCTACTCTGCACGCTCACTGCTTTAGCAGAGCGATGAAAAAAAACCTGCTCATTTTTCACTCTGTGCATGTGTCCCCTGTTAGCAAAGCAGAACAAATGCACACCCTGCTCAATATTTTTGGGAGCCAATAGATGCAGTAGCAGCCAGGAGCCTGCAGCACCGCTGCAAGAGCCGTGCCCCCCCATCCCTGACAAGGGAGGTGATTTCCATGAAATGGAAATGGAAATGGAATCACAGGCAACGGGAAACCAAAATTCAATACTGGCCAGGGAAGAAGCTAAACAAAGGGCTGAGGTCTCTGCCCTAGCATAAGCAAGGTCTCCCTCGCATGCATCACCTCCACAGAGTTTCCTCCATTGCACATTTCACCTGCATTCATTATAGGACCAGGGCCATTTGTTTGTGTATAATAAAGGGGGTCTGGGAGAAAAGCATGTAATTAGCACATCCATCATATAGGTTTTTTAGATATCAGTAAAACATCGATTTCCTCCTTCCATAAATTCCCGTGCCGTAGTGAATACAAATCAGTAGCCGCGATGGAAAGGAATGCATAACCCCCCTCAGAAGTGCATAAATCTCCCCTCTCCCCGGCATATCATTAAACCTCTTAAACACTGATGGAAAAAGTCCTCTGCCAGGTGCCCGCGCTGCTCCCCAAGCGTGCCTGAAGCTTTGCTGGGTTGATATCAGCAACAGCGTGGTTGCAACATGGCAGCTGGCCAGCGGTTCAAAGGTTGCAGCCGGAGCTCTGCAAATAGTGGATCTTTCCGTGGAGAGAGATAGCTCACCACTGAGTCTTTTAAGTTTGGGGCAGTCAGATGAAATTATGTATGGTATTTTGTTTTCTAAATTCAAACGAAAAACAGAAGGAGAAATTTCGGTTTGGTCGACCTAGAGTGTTTTGCTTGGTGGGAAGCAAACACAAAAAGCTTCATTTTTGTTTCACTTTACTCAGCCTCCTTCTCCATCCATCCTCTTTCCCATCTTTTTTCATGCATGTGCAAAAACCACAGCAGAGCCCTTAGTTTTGAAACAAAACTCCAGGTGTTATTAATTGAAGACAGCAAAATAAAAAGTCACTTCTAAAGAGTTTTTTTTTCACCTAAGCTAAATATGACATTTAGCTTGCTTTCAGGTGTTTCAGTTCCCCTGAAACTGTGTTGAGAAGACAGAGACGAGGCGTTCAGCAGGAAAGCCCCACTGAGGTTCGGCTGCCGCAGGGCTGCCACCTCCATGGTCCCCTACCTCTTGCCATCTCCCCCTTGTCTCACATCTCTGTGCAGCAGCAGACAGCAAGTAATGGCTCTGTTTGTCACTGCCCTGTCACTGCAAGGCCACAGACATCCTTCATTTTGCTCTCCATCTCCCCCAGGCAAGGTCTGCTGCTCACCCATCCCCTGTTTGCACCACGCCTGGCTCTGCATCCTCCCGATGTTGCAACAGGCACAGGTACCTGGCACTCAAATCCCCTGGCAGCTCCTCAGCCACTGTGAAATCTCACAGGCAGGAGATCTAGACCATAGTGTTGGCAAGATGTGCCCGGCATTGACCCGCCGTGGATGCTGCCCTCACCTGCAGCCTACCTTGGGGTTATCTGTGGCTACCAGTGGCATTTCTTCCCAGCGAGCGCTTGGACCTGCTGTCTGTCCCTGCACAGCCCCGGGGGCAATCCCCCATCCTGCCCATGGAGGTGAGCACCAGCTGATGTCGTGCCCATGGAGGTGAGCACCAGCTGATGTGTTCAATGAGCTTACCTTACTGGGGAGCATCCTGCATCCCTCCCCAAACCCTCCTTTACTGGGGGTTACTCCCCATCCTACATTCCTCCCTGAAACCCTCCCCGAGCACTGCCCATGGGTGACAAGGTCCACCAGGGAGGGGAGGCAGCTCTGGAAAAGCTATTCCCAACCTCTTCCCCACTCTGACGCTGGCTCCGCTCTCCCCCAGCGAGGAGCGATCGAAGGGAGTGCCTGTAATTGCAGCTGTCAGCAGTAACAATCACGTCGCTGCCGTTATAAATGGCTCCAGCCTGACTTTTACTTACAGATTTCCCTCACGTGATGCTACAAGTCGTGCAAAGAAAAACCTGCACCACAGAAAAGCAATTGCACCTTCCAGCTCTGCAGAAGGAGATTTATGGCTTGTTTGGGCCGTAAAATAGAGTGGGCAGGGCTCGTGTTGCAGGTTGGTGTGTTCTGACAGGGCAGGCTGGGGTGGTTCAGAGGAAGGGGACACCCGGCGTCCCCTCCACGTCGCCCCGTCAGGGATGAGCCACTGCTCCTGCCCGTTTGGTGGTCCCTGTGTGCAAGGGAAGGGTTTTAGCCTAATTCCTGCCAGACATATGATAAAATCATGATGGTGTCTGGAGCCAGAGAGGAACTGCGGAGGATGAGGGTCTCAGGCTGCAGAGGCCTGGCATCAGAGGATCTGCCAAATCTGGCATCAAATCAGAGGCACTGAGAAATGCTGGGGGACTTTCCACATACGTGCAGTTTGCAGCACTGGGACTAATTTCTACGTCGAGGACAAAGCCAGGCTGTGTCCGGTCCATGGCTGCCATCAGAGACCAGAGCCGTTGTTTTCCGAGCAGCTGGCTGGGAACAGATGTGGAGTCCCAGCACGAACTCGGCCCAGCCGCTCCCCAGCCCACAACCAGACCAGTAACCCAGTTGCTATGCCGCCTCTCAGTCTCTGCCCCAGTGCCACAAGGACCTTCGGGACATGTCCCCACTTGCTTTAAATGATTCTTTCCAATCTGACGTCTGTCCCAAGGTTGCAGGACCTGGAGCCATGTGTTATGGCACCTATGGATGGTTCACACTCAGCCCTGATGCATAAGGAAATGTGACCTGTAGATACACGATTCCTTCCAGGCCAAGCAAGACCCTCCATGGAGAAACAGCCTAACCTAGTGCTGTCCCAGGAGATCACCAAATGGACTTGCTGTGGACCAGGTCCATCCCCTGCAACACACTGGGTGCATCAGCAGGAGTTGACCACCCTAAGGGTGCTCATGATGCAGGGCTTGGCAGCGAGGTTTGGAGCCCAAGAGGCAGGGTCAAGCCAGGTTTGGCAGGAGCGGCTGTTGTTTTCCTAATGCGTCCCTTGCAAATAGGAAGCCTGTGGCCTTTTCTGCACTTTGATAAGGTTCAGAGTTTGTTAAAAAAACACAAAGCTATGGCAGGATTTCAAAAAATTCCCAGAAAGTCCGGCCAGCTGTGGAGATTTCTGCCATAGCTATTACCATACACCTCAACCTCGCCTGCACTTAGCTTTTTGTTGCCATTATAGACATGCTGGTTAAGGGACGCAGGTTTAGTGCAGAGGATCGCAGTGACACATCCTCCAGCGTGCGGCTGCACCAATGCATGGTGTCACACAGGGGTACGGTCCACTCTCCTTTCCCAGCGGGGACCACTCGCCAAACATAAAGCATCTTTGTACCAGCACCAATTCACAGCCCCGGCAATTATCATCCGCGGGCAGTCCATCGAGGGGGTCGTCCTGAAAAAGGTGGCTCCCCCAGCCCTACCCCATGCCCCTGGATCCAGCTGGCTCTGGAGCAGAGCAAGAGAGAGAGCTGCTCCTGCCCAGGCAGTGGGAGGGAGGGGGCCGGTCACTCATGGCTTGGCCCACGGGAGCAAAGCACTGCTTGGCTTTTATCTAGGGAAGCGGTGGAGCTGTGCCCCCTGCTCCCCGGCATGCTTTGCAGAGCCCACCCTGGCCGCCGGGCACCGTTCGGGGGTGCGATGCCTGCAGAGGTGCCAAGCTGCCCCCAGCAGGTTCCCCATCCCGGGTGCCCTGCAAAGGGCACGGTGCCGCTGCCAGCACCACCCCGCCGCTTCATTGTGCTTGTGGCAGCTTGGTGCCTGCAGCATCGATAAACCGAGATGCGCCGATATCCTTGCGGCGTCTTTCCTCCGCAACCTGCTGCGACTCCGGTGTGACGGTGGTGTTGGCTGCATGAGCCGGCAGCAGCAGCTCTGGGGACGCTGTTTCTTGTCCCAGGTAACCTCCCTTGCCGCTGTTTGGTGGGGTGCTGCTCCCCTTCCTTCGCCCCCCTCGCATGGTTTATACCCCTGGCCAGCAGCCAGACAAGAGCATGTTTAACAAGGCAAGCAGGATTGGGGTAAACAGGACAGGGACGGTCCCAAGGCCACCTGGCACTTTAACAGTGCCTGTGCCCTGGAAAACATCCCGAAGGGATAAGGGTCCACCCTGCCCCAGGGCACAGCGGGGCAATGCCACAGACACGGAGAGGTGCTGGGGGGACGGACGCTGCATTCCCCGCGGCTGCAGCCGGTGAGGAGGGGGATTTAGCAGTGGGACAGTGCCGGGGCCGGAGCAGGGGGGTCAGAGGCTCTTCCTGGGGCTCTCCTGGAAGCAGCCCAGGCAGCTCCGGGGCTCGGAGGAAGCAGCTCTTGTTTCTTCTCTAATTTTAGACCTTTTTGGGGCGTTCAGTTTTCTTAACCACTGGTCAGCTGCTGTCTTCTCGCACAAAGCAAGCGTGCATAAATTAAACCAGACACATATATATGTATTGGAAATGATCCAGGAGCAATCACTTACACGCCAGTGAAAGGCGTGAAGCCCCCCATCTGCTCCCGGTTGTAAGACAGTGCAGTGAGTCCCCGGCCCAGCCACCACCAGCATAGCTCCCCAGGGCTCATTCCTCTACGGTGGTGGGGGACACTGCACCCCTCACAGCGCAGGGGCGGGGATGGAAGCAACCTGGCAGGGGCACCTTGACCTAAACCATCTCGGCAGATGTTTTTTTTCTTATTCCCCGGCTGGGTTCCCAAGCAGGACACCCCTGCGATCTCAAGCAAAGAGGAGGGGACTCATGCAAGCAGCAAGGAGCTGCTGCCTGCTCGCTGCCGTGCATATATTGGTCATGAGTCAGCCCGGGAAAGGTCAGCCTGCTCAGGGGCGTCCCAGCAAAGGGGAGCTGCTGCTGGTTTGGCTTTTTGCTCTGTGTTTCTGCATCCCTACGCATTTCGGTAGCAATCATGCCTCTACACATGGGCTTGCAGCCAGGGGTACGTTGTTGCCCAACCTTGGGATTTTTAAGATCAGGCACGTTGATACCGGCTGAGCAATGTACGGGCCAAATTGTGCCCCGGAGAGTGCAGGGGAGGTGATAAATAATCCAGGCAGGGCATCGTTACTGCCCATAGACCCACATACCCATGAGCTGGCGGCTAGGGACAGGGCTGCCCCAGCCCTGCCCCCCCCCCCTCCCCAGCATGGGGCTGGCTGTTGGGGATCTTGAGTCCTAAATCCACCTCTGTGATGGGCTCAAGTCCTGATGGATCAAATTCAGCTGGTGGGTAAAGTGACCCACCTGCAGCCAAGGCGGCGGGAGGCATGTCCCCTCCTGGCAGGTCTCATCCTGGCTCTCGCTGAAATGGGGACGAAAGCATCATCTTACCCCAGTCAGAAGAGCTGCGGGAGGTTATGGCTGCTGGGACAGCGCTTGGAAGAGCCCGGATTGGTACCAACATCCCTGCCACTGGAATCAGGCCCATCCAGTGCATTATTATTGCCTGGAAACCACTGCTCCTCTTGGCTTAAAAAACCTGCTGCAGGCAGCTTGCCTGGGTGTATAAACGTCCTAACAACTCCCAGTGGATTGGGCTGCGCTGCTTCTGGTCTGACCCTGTGCCCTGCCTCTGCCCTGGGGACTGAGACCCCCCCCAGCTCCTGATGCTTATAATCACACCCTCGTCGTCCGCCATCACCCGGCAGCGAGGGAGAATATACGAAAAATCAATAGCTTCAGCTCAAGCTGCCAGAGGATTTGTGCATTTTGCACACTGTCTCTGGGAAAGCCAATATATCGATTGCATTTCTCAAGACCAGTATCGATGAAGCAGATAATGGGAGCGTTCGGGGCTGGCCGGCGGATGCCGGGGGTGTCCAAAGCCCAGGGCTGCTGCTCTATTGATCCTGGCAGGCAGGGCAGCATCTCCTGGCATGATTTACTAAATCCCCTCGTCGTTCCATGCCAAGCTCACCCCTGACCTGCTTTCACTTCCCTGTTTATTTATTCCCCCCTTTCCTTTCCAAGCAGCGGCTGCGAAGCTCCCGCTCCTGCCTCGGGAGCAGGAATCACTGCCTGGGCAGGGCAGGGCAGGGCAGGGCAGGGCAGGGCAGGGCAGGGCAGCAGAGGATGCAGAGAGCAGCCATTTTCCCGCGCGATGTCCCCGCCGCCTCTGCGGAGCTGCTCTGGCCAGTGGCAGAGAGCGGCTTTGCCGTGCCGAGGTTGGGGCCCCCCCTGGGCTCAGGCATTATTTCTTCTGGTTTCAACAGAGAGAGGAATTTATCTTCCCAGCTCCCCCTGACGTTGACCCACGCAGTGGTCCAGCCTCAGCACATCCTGCTCTGCTAGTGGGGCCAGGGAGGGTTGTGCTGCTAAGGCAGCCCCTCCTGTGACAAACCGAGCCCCTAAATATCCAGGCGTCTTAAAAGTCAGCTGCCTGGGGAGGAGGTGGGAAGAGAGGTGTAGGAATGGTTGTCTGTGGGTGTCCTGCATTGTCTCCTGCTACGGAAAACCCTCCTCTTCGTGATTTTATGAATGCCATTAGAGAAAATTTTCCCTCTGCAAGACTCTTTTTCTAAAGCCTCTTCTGAAGACTCTGTCTCCCCAGCAATGCAGGATCTTTAAAAGTATAATTATATTTTTTTTAAAAAAACCACCATGCTATTTATAAATTATTCTATATGCTCTCAACAAAGCAAGTGCCAGACTGCACTGGCGGAAAGCCCACTCCCGACTTCTCCTTGCTCGGTTTAAAAATGCAAATAATGTTGCTTCTTTTATTTTTTCCTAGCTACAACAGCATGGGGGGAAAATCACAATGCAAACTCTTTCCCGGAAAGGAGTGAGAGATGAGGGGAACGTGGCAGCCTGGTACCAGCGAGGCGTGGGGGGCGGGATGCAGACCCGAGGCACAGGGAGTGGGATGCAGACCTGAGGCATGGCGACCAGGAGCAGCTGGGATCGGCGTCCCTCCTCGGCTGGCATGCGTTGCCTGCATTCCCCCTTCCTGCCCTCCAGCCTGGCCATGGGCAGAAGGCAGCGGAGGCAGGCAGCGGTGGCCCTTCCTCTTGCATTTAAGGCTTCTCCTGCCCTCTCTTCCTTCCTGCCTTCCTCCCCCAGCCCTTGGATGTGCAGAGCTGAGAGTTTTGAAATGTTTCAAGGAGTCGGAAAGCCCCGAGTCCCAGCAGAGCAGCGAAACACTGTCATGATGCCAAGCGTGGTCCCAAAGCGTCTCTGATACCAGGAGGCAGGGTTTTGCCAATCAGATATTTAAACGGAGCTATTGCTAGAGAACATGGCAATGGTGAGTAAGAAGGAGTCCAGCCTCTGCTCTGCCTCCCCTGCTATCGTCTATCTTTGTTTAATACCCATAAATAGCATTTATGGGTATTAAATAAATAAATAGCATTTATTGGTGGGTAAAAAACTCTCTGAGGTACAAAGGGAAGGGGGGATCATTAGTTATTTTCAGTTGCTGAATTTGCAAGCTGTCGTGTCGGAAGATATTCGCTTATTATACATCATGGTACATATTTCATGCAATGCATCCAGCAAATAATAAAAAGAATATTTATTTCTTAATCTGTTCTCCTCCCCCATGCCGCACGTTATCTCTGGAAGCCTGACAGCATTCAAAGGGCCGAAGCTGCAAAGACCCACCTCGCGTCTGCTCCCGCTGAAGTCAATGCCACTGATCGTGGTGGGAGCAGGCTCAGACCCTGAGCGATTTTATCTGGTACAAGCCTGCAAAGGTAATGCATTAAAAAGCTGGTGACCTGCTAAATGTAAGTCAAGCTGTGACATAGCGGTTAGCTCATGCTGAGGTCAGCGCCGGGCAGGTTGCTGAGTGTGAAGTTTCAGATGAAGGGCACTAAAGCTCTATTCATTAAACGGTTTTCTGCAAACATAATTAAGAGATGGTATCAGCGAGCATCACTGCTGCATGCGCCGCTGTCGCTGCCGGGTAAATCTCAGTGTGGGTAAGAGCGCTCGCAAATCAGAGGTCCCTGGGCCTGCGACAGGACCCCGGTAAATCACCAAAGCAAACGAGCTCTGTGGGTGGGTGGGCTGGTGCTGCTCCTGTAGATGTCAGCAGGAGCGATGCTCCGGGCAGCTGCCTATGGCGGCAGGCAGGAATGCTGCCTCGTGGATGGGCTTTCAGCTGGGACGGGATCCGCTGCTTCTTTAACACCCTGGTGTGGGTATGGGAAAAAACTCCGGAGGCTGGGAGGCTTTGAGGTAAACCAAAATGAATCCCAAACACAGTGAATTCCCAAAATCTGGGAATTGGGGAGGGGCAGGATTAGGGCCACTGGGATACCTCGGGATAACTGAGGGCTGCAGCCCCACTCCAAATGGCTCCAGTTTGGTCTCTCACACTATAACGCAGCAGGTACTGAACCCTCCAGCCCCCGGGGGCATCTGTATTTTGGGGCGGCCGTGCCCCCACATGGGTGGGCTTGCTCTTACACCTGCCCTGGGTTTCCCTGCTCCCCCTCGCCCTGCCACGGTGTGCACAGCACCCTACCAGTAAGCGTGACGAGTGGTGCAAGGGTGAAGGCTTTTGTGATCGTGCAACTTTGGGAGAATACCCCCTTTTTTTCTTTTTTCTTCCCCTCCTCCTTTTCCTTTGCACTGTCTTCTCTTTCTTTTCCTTCCCCCCTGGCTTTCTGTGGCCTGTCAGCCCAATTTCCCTCTTCCCGCAATTCTAACTTATCTTTCTTGTGTTTTCTCCTACTCTTCCACTCCATCTCCATCCCCACTCTCCCTCTTTTCCCTGGCTGGTACCTCCCCATCCCTTCACCCCTTCCCCCCATGCACACGGCTCTCCCTGCTGCACTTCTCCCCATCTCCATCCCTTCCCCATCCCCATCCCATCCCATCCCCATCCCCATCCCATCCCCATCCCTTCCCATCCCATCCCATCCCATCCCCATCCCATCCCATCCCATCCCCATTCCCATCCCCATCCCATCCCATGCCCATCCCTTCCCCATCCCCATCCCATCCCGTCCCATCCTATCCCCATCCCCATCCCATCCCATCCCATCCCATCCCATCCCCATCCCTTTCCCATCCCATCCCATCCCTATCTCATCCCATCCCCATCCCTTCCCCATCCCATCCCCAATCCTTTCCCATCCCATCCCATCCCATCCCCATCCCAGCCAGCCCCAAAGGGTTCGGGATTCAAACTGGGGCTGTCCCAGAGCTGCCGTCGCTTATGGAGGGGCTGGGCTGGAGGTCTGAGGGACGAAGCTGACCCGTTTGGGTCCAAACCGACCCCAAAATGAGCAGAAAGAGTAAAACGAAGCGGGGCGCCCCCCGCTGGGGGAGCCCCGGCGCCACCGCCCCCCCCGCGGGCCCGGCGGGCAGGGGCGGGGCCGCCCGCCCTCAGCCCCGCCCCTCCGCCGGGCCCCGCCCCGCCCCGCGCGGCGGTGGGCGGTGGCGGCGGTTGCCGTGGCGATGGCGCCTTGCCGGCGGCCGGTTGGCTGTCGGGCCGGCTGACGGCTGGGAGGCGGCGGGACGGGGAAGATGGCGGCGGCGGCGGAGGAGGCGGCGGCGGCAGCGGTGGCGGGGCGGCGCTGAGGAGGCCCGAGGCGGGCTGAGGAGTGGCGGGGCGGGCGGGCGGGGGCCCATGTGTGGCGGCGGCCCCCCCCCGCCCCCCACTACCGGCGGCGGCGGCGGCGGCCCCTTCGCAGCCAGGCGCCGCTGAGGCGGCTCCGCGGGCGCACAGCGAGCGCGGCCCCGGCCCGGCGGCGGCAGGATGAAGTTCGCCGAGCACCTCGCGGCGCACATCACCCCCGAGTGGCGGAAGCAGTACATCCAGTATGAGGTAGGGCCGCGCCGCTGCCGCCGCCTCGGCCGGCTCCCCCGTGCCGCTCGGCGGGGAGCGGCGCTGGAGAGGGGCTCGGCGCCGGGGGTGCGTGTGTGCGAAGCCGGCCCCGGTCCTCCGTGTCCCCTCGGGGCAGGGCGGTGGGTGCCCGGGAAGTGCCGCCCGAGCTGCGCGGGTGTCCTCCGGCGCATCCCGGTCGCTGGCCGTGCAGAGCGGGTGCGAGGCTGCTCCCCTGCCCGGCGGCGGTGTCTGGCGGCCGGCAGCTTCCCGCTTGTTTTCTCGGCGGGAGGACGTTGTAAAAGCGACGTGTTTATCCATGGGGGAGAGGTTACGGCTCCGGCCGTCCCCCGGCGCTTGGGACCACTCGCAGGAGAAGCGCTGGGTGGCCAATGAATTAATTAATTGTTGCCTGTAACCTTTTGGTGTGGGACAAAGGTCATCAGAGATGTGAGGCCAGCGGGACCGCAGTCCGGGGCTGTGCAGTGCTCTGCTCCCGGGCATCCCCTCCGGAGCCCGGCCGCAGCCCTCGGCGCAGCCCTGCTGTCGGTAGCAGTCATTTTTCAGCACCACCGCCAGTTCTCTGCACAGGCAGGCAGAGGAGGGGTGACTTTGAGAGGCAGCTCTCAGCCTCCATCCGCGGCTCCCAAGGGCGAGACCGGCGGGCGGGCGGGCTGAGCAGCACCCACCGCCTTCTAGCTGGAGGCCAAGCCTTCCCTTCCTGCAAGCGTTGCCCTGTGAAGGGCCACAGTCTGGTTTGGTAATGCTAACGGCTTTACCTGAGTGACTCGAAACAGAGCAGTAAACCTGGCATCGGTTGCCTTTTTTTTTTTTTTTTTTTTTAAATAAGGCTGGTCAGGCTTTGCATCTCACTGTTTCATACTTAATTTCAGGTGAACCACTTGAATCGGGACATTTATGAACACTGTTTACACAAAGTTCTGCTACCTTAATAATGAATTATTTGCAGAATACAGCTTTTCAGTTTTTATTATGCCAGCTACCTAAAGGTCACACTGATTGCTTAGTTTCAGATTTATCATAGTGGTGCCTGACTTCAGTTTAACTACATGAAGCTGAAGGTGGTTATTTGTAGTAAAACTATTTCCTTATTTCAGTGTTAGCAGTAAAAGTGGTTGGTGCCAGTGATGTCGGTCTTTTCCACAAGTAATAATTAAACCTAGACAACGGAAAGCTGATTATAGGAGAGCCATGATCAGCAAAACTTCTTGACTGATTGAGTCAGTCAAAACCATACAACATTTGTTATCATTTGAAGGCCTGTATTTTCCCTCTAGGGCTATAATAGCAATTAATTTCTAGTATCTCTATTAATCTGTCTGCATTTGCAAGGAAAATCACATTTATCTTAGCTTGCTTTGTTATAATGTTGAGCTTGAAAAGTTTATATCTGCCCTTTTGACTGTTCCTTTGTTTTCCTTTACCTGACTGCAAAGGAATGGATATTTAAATAAAAACGGCAGTTGGATTTGACTTTAGAGCAAAACTGTGATCTTGAATTATGTGGAGAGCTAGATGACCAAATAATGCATCCGTCTTTGAGAAGGAGGAAAACCATTGTCTTGATAAAGTGCCAGCTTAATTCTGCATCGTGTCTCCAATGGGTTATCCGTGCAGGAGTTGTTTTCTGTTCCTGGAAACAGAAAACTTGCATATCTTCCTAAAAGAAGGTTTGGAGGTGGGTTGGAGGGGAAGGCAAGGAGGAAATAGAAGAGCAAAAGATTTGGCTGCATGCTGCCCAGACAGATGTAGAGGGAGGGTAAAGGAGACCCAGTGAACTATGACACCTTGATTAATGTGTGAAGAACTCTGCTGCATATTGGCCACTGTTTTCATTATAGGAGGTTAATTTTCAGATGTTTTAACTAGGGCAGTACTATTATGTCATTCTCCCTTCCCAATTTAAAATAAAGGTAGATTTCAGTAGAAACTTCCATCAAGTTGTTACTCTTTCTAGACTTCAAGTAATTTCCTCCTTGGATAGATAGCTTAATGTAGAGTGAATTAAAATAAAAACCCCACCCTCCTTTTTAGTAATAAGTTTCAAAACTCTTTGTTTCCCTTGCTGCAGCTGGCTGAATGTGAGTCAGCCTCCCGCTCATGCATATTACAGTAATGGAATAGTCTGGCATTTATTATTCAGTAACTGGTGGTCGTGTGGGTGTGGTGCATAAAAGGCTGGCGCTACCTCGATTTACTTGTTGATTATACTTGAGGCAAAAAGCATACAGCCCTCCTTTGTCAAGAAAAATTCTGAGTTGCTGATTAGCAAACATAAGGCCAAATGCTGCTTGTGTTACTTGCGTGCAATATTGCTTACAGTATGCATCATAGTAAAATTTTAAAAAATTGTTTGCATATTTAATAGTATTATAATGTTTCTTCATCTGACAGTTTATATCTTTTCCTTCTTAATTAAAAAGTCATCAAGCACTGTTTCAGATCTCTCGCTGTTTCAGAGTGAGAGATCTTGTTATGTAGGTTGTAACTCTGAAAAGAGTATTCCTGTTTCCAGGGGCTTCTCATGTCAAGTTCAAGATGCTGATGAAAGGATTAGAAGATGGTACAGAAATTGCTTTCTTTAAGTCATTCTGTATCATAAAGCTTACATGTAGTCATCTTATTTTTCTACTCTGATATTTGTAGTTATTTCCATTGGAGAGCAGGTGACTCATGCAGTCAGACAGCCCCGAAGTGTGGTAAGACCCAGGTAACTTGTGAGATCCTCACCAGGTGATGTGTCTCTGGTTTGATGGGATGTGCAGCGAGTATGGCTGGGAGGAGCTTTGCCTTGCATAAATTGCCAGTCAAACTAGGAGGAGGGTATAATCTGTTGCTGATAATCCTACAAAGAACAACAAGGCTGTTGTGTTTTGAATACCTAAAAATGTAGTTGCACTTTCAGATGGTCTTTAACAATGTACAGTCCTCAAAGTTCTTACCGTTAGGGTAATCTTTTCCCTGCAACAAAAATCTGTTTAAGTATTACAGCTGTGCTTGCAGGAAGTATGGAAGTTGCCCAGGCTTAGGGCAGATACTTGGTCAGTGGAAGAGCTTTAGAGAGAGAAAAATCCATTCACTTCCTTTAAACAGGCAAAAAGAAGATATACTTTGATAGCTATGGCTTAGATTCTTATTTTCTTTCAGCAAAAGCTCTGCAGTGGCCATTACTGTCCGTCAGCTTTTTAAGAAAGAACACTTGGCTTGTAGAAAAGAGGAAAAATGATGACATGCTATTCTGTTTCATTCAGCTTTTCGCAAAGACATTTGCCATAACTGAGTTGACATTAACATGGAGCTTTACACAAACCTTAATTGACTTGATTTGACTTTCCATTACAGATTTCCATTCTAAAGATTGCATGAAAGCATGCAAATTTTATATGTCACATTTACTACGCAAACTCCGTTCCCAACCGATGATTCTTGAAACCTAAGTCAGTGCAAATGATCAGGAGGGCTTTATGTGAGGACCAGTGGCAATAATGTAATACATAATCCCAATGTAAAGGGGCATTTTTACTGTTGAAGTACTGAGTGTCATTATCAGGCTAGTCCCTGGATATGATTGAGTTTAAAACAATGTATTGATAAACACTTAATTTGTGGAAATGCTTGTTAATTATGTTAAACATTAAATATGCCAAAGTTTTAAACAACTTTGGTCCTGATTTCGATGTCTGTTGTCCGAAAACTTCCTCTTTGTTCTAAGTAATGCTTCAAGTTTCTGTACCCGCTGCCTTCTCTGTGCAAAGACCGCAGCAGAGGAGAGCAGCGGTTTTAGGGGGGTGTGCCAAGTCCGTGGCGTGCTGGCTGCCTCGCACACGTACCTGGGCACTCGGCTCCCGCAGCTGCATGGTTCTCACCGTGCAACCAGGCAGTGACCCGTGGATGTGCCCTGACCCTGGCAGTGGGAGTGAAAAGGTTTGGTCACCTTCTTTTAGGGGATCTGGCAGTGTATCTTCTGCAAAGTTAGTAGCTTTTTCCCAGCCAGTTAAATGACTGCTGCGGCATGCACTGCTTCAGCGCACTTCTTGTCTTAAAACCTTAAGTTTTGAACCATTAATTTACTTTCAATTCCTTTGGTGTAAAGATAAAATATGAAAACAAACAAAATCGCATCTTTTTGTGTCAGACAACAGAATTCTCTTTTTCACATAGTCAGTACTGAACAAATTAATGTAACTATTAGACGAATTTCAGCTGATGCTTTTTTGCTAAGAGCGTGCTTCACTGCATTTAATGCGCATTTTTCAATGCAGTGAAATTGTTGGGTTGCTAGTCCTCTGTTTATCCACAAATCATGCTGCAGATTTCCTTTGCTCCCATGCCTGTCTCTGGACTGCTTGTAGGAGAAAGAGGAGAGTGTTGCTCTGTCTGCTCAGACTTCGAAACCTAGGTGTACGTCTGCATGTCTAGCTGATGGAAATTCAGTGGAGTTTTACAGTTGGCAGATGGCAGTTTTGTTTCAGTTAATCTGGCCTGAATTTGTTTATCTGGATGCAGAAGTCTGATGGTATTTTTAAAGAAAAAGTGCTTAATACCTTTGGAATTGCAGCATCTGGGGAAGAAGGAGAATCAGAACAGTTACTACAGGTACACACTTCATGGGAGAGATGGGTGAAAGGTATGAGCAGGTGACTTCCCTTCCTTTTTAAGGATACTCCAGCTTTTAAGTACTTTTGCCTTTGGAGAAGAGAAACAGGTTGTTAAGTTTGAGAAATTATTTCTCTGAGACACAACCTCCAGCAGGAAGTAGATGGGGAAAATGAAACTGATAGCTGAGGTAGCCTGCTTGCCTTCAGGGGGTCTCTTCCAGAAACAGGCTTTCAGTTTTTGGGAGGTGGCCAATTCTGCTCATCAAACCCTGCTTCATGATAGGCAGTTCACACCCAGGCTTGCCACCTCCTGACACAAATCTGTTGTGCTATTTCACTATTTGTCCTTCTGGGTGTTAGCGGACGAGCTTAGAAGAGCATAAGCGGTTTGAAAGCTACACATTTAAAACAACGGTTTTGTTCAAGCATTTTAAGGTTTTTGTCCTTGAATTTGTTCACTGTTAAGGTTTGACAGTTGCATTTTTAAGTGTGTTTTCTTTCTGCCTTTTTTTTTTTGTTCTGTGATACACATTTATACAAGTTTACTGCAGGTGCAAGGTGTATCACTAGCACAATTTCAAGTAAGGGAGTAACCCTTTTTGTCTAGTTTAAGGGCAGAAAGAGTAATTCTTAAACATTTGAAGTTGACAGTGATGTATAACTTTTGGAAACAATCACTTCTAAAATTCTGTCATCTAGAGGACTAAATACTTTAGGTGTGAAGGAGCACCGAGCCTTTCTCTTTCAGGTTATTGGTTTACTTTATATAGGTCAGGTAAACAGTAACAAAATCTGCTGCCCTGCAGCTGCCAGATTGTAATATGTCAGCCTGCATGAGGAGAGGTCTGCGGGACGACTGACACCTTAAGCTTTCAAGATTGTTTAGTGCAAGACCGTCAGTGTTGTGGTCCTTTTTAATTTGTTTTTTAAAATAACTGATAAAACCAGAGATAGGAAGTACACTGCAGGTTTACCTCTGGGTGGGTTAAGGGATGGAGTTCTTACTACAGTGACTTTCAATTTGCTGTCTCTTCAGGTTTGTTTATGCTATCCTGTGTGGTTGTGGTTCATGGAAAAAGTTACAGGTAGGCGAGAATGACGAGTGGGATGAAAAAGGAGGAAGGCTTTTTGACCACTTGATGGATGGAGGCAGATCATGCACTGCTGGCCAGTGAGTCATGGGGGGGAAAATTCCTCCCAGTCTTTGGGAGGAATTTAAAAAAAGCACGGAGGGTAGAGGAGAGCTGTGCTGCCAGAATGACAGTCATTCAGCAATGGCTCAGTTGGGAAAACAATTACGCAAATGACCTTCGTTGAGGCCTCTGTGGACTCGGGAATCAGACCTTTGAGAGATGTCTGAGCTGCTGGTGTAGCCTGTCACCTAGGATATCTTGTGATAAACAGACATGTCCTTTAGACCTTATATTTACTTAAAAGGATCGTAACCACCATGTTACAACAGTGCTGAGTTTCCAGCTGCTGAGCTGGTGGTTTTTGCCTTGAGGGTATTAGGGAATTTGTTGTTTAGGCTGTGATGTTTTGACTGGGGAGGGGGACATGGATGGACACACAAGATGGTAAATGCAGAGGTGTAGAAGTATAGGATATGTTGGGAAACAGGCAGAAGAGACAGGAACTCGAAAGACCTGAATGACTTTTGTGTGTTAGATTTCTGTGGGTTCAAAAGTGAGGGAATAAAATCTAGTTTTTGCAGCAGCTGCATGTGAAGCACACTCACATTCAGTATGTGCATTAAGATGCCTGTCTTTATCAAGTGATGCGGGGTGTGTGTAAACAGATCACTCAGCAGTAGGAATGGGCCCTTCCTCGTGGCTTCTAGTTCCAAAATTATGGTTCAGTCTATTCTTTCAGCCATTGGTCTGAATTCAGTTTATTTGATGCTTGCTTGCACTTGTGATGTGAGAGAGCGCAAATCTTTAGTCTATGGCTGGAATAATACCAGCATCTTAATAACTGTCTCAAAAAAGGCCTCCTGAAAAGGAGCTGCAAGTGATGAGGTTTCTGATGTGGTGCTTCTCTCCTGGCTCTGGTAATGGAAGGGGTTACTGTTAGGGGTGCTCGGTATTTAGCTGTAGGACCACCTTGCCTCCTGGTCCTGCTGCCTGCACTGCCCATCTCTTGCACTAGCAGTCTGAGCGTAGGTGAGTGGCTTGTTCCTGTGGTCTCTGGGAGGCAGCTCATGGTGCCTCTAGGACGTGAAGACCTGGTTAATAATTCTGGCTGGTGTTCATATTATCCTTCAGTTTCCACCTCAAGAGAAGGCCATCACCCCGGTTCCCTAATTTCCTTCGTCATGTTGTCTTCAGCATTTAGAATGCATGTGTATTTCTGTACTCCTATATAACAGTGATGAGAAATCCCTGAGGCTGCTTTTCCTCCATTTGCCTTGACAAACTCCTTTCTGTGTCACGCAGCAGTTCTTGGTGTTTTGTGTTTTGGTTTTTTTTTTAATGTGAAACCTTTAACATCCTACCAATCTGGAAACATTTTTCCAAAGGAAGATGTTGAAAAATACAGTTGGAAGAATTTTATAGATTAGTAAGGTAACAGGCTTTAAACAAAGCAGTCAGTAAACGTGAAATTGTGTTTCTCTTGTTAACAGAAATACGTGTGATAGTGTTGACATCACGTTCCATAGCTTTCTGTCAGTCTGGATAATAAAAGGGCTTTAATTGCTTTTGTTTTCAAACAGGCGTATCAAAACAATGTAACTTTTTTTTTTTTTTAATACTAACTGTATTCCTTGTTCTCTCCCTCTCCCTTGCAGGCTTTGAAAGAGATGCTATATGCAGCTGTGGACCAGGCCCCTTCTATAGAAGGTAAGCAAATTGTAACCGAGAATCATGTTTTTCTTGGCATTGGGTGCTGGACACATAGGCCTGCTACTTTTCTGCCCTCAGTCCTCCTAAATTGGTAAACTTAATACACTGATGGGCAAATGCATGGCCTTTCACAGCCTGAGTGCTATTTTTGATTGTTAGAACTCTTTGTCCTCTGTCATTAGGACAATAAATGTCTTTGTATAGTTTGGGACTTGAACAGCTGGATTCCTCTTGCTTATAAGGGCATTCACTGGTGGAAGTGTTTTCTTCATCGCTTGAGAATAGACCTTTGTTTTCCTGTGACAGCTAGCCACTTTGGGAGATAATTGTGCTAGAGATACTGGTTCCTGGTTTGTTACTGGTGATTTGAACTGGAAGAGTCTCATCCTTTCGTTCTGTGTGCTCCCTGAACGCTGTGCTACCTCTCGTATGTGGACATGAGTATATTTTCTTGTTTGCATGTGTTTATTGCCACTGAGTGTTCTAGATTATTTTAGTACAGCATTTGGTTTTAAGCTCACTGATTTTGAATAGTTTAATTAAGTGATGATCTGTGCAAAATTTCTCAATAGAGCCCTTTACTTTCTTTATCTTTCTTCCTTTCGTTGTCTTTGAAGTACTGAATAGTTTTTGCCTTTATGTTGCTTTGCTCCCTACTGTCTTGCCCTTCATGTGGATTTCAAACTGTTTTTTAACCTCCTTACTGTTATTATTTTCACTTTTATTGCAGCGCAATGTTAATTTCACTAACCTCTTTGAATGCGGTTTTGGGCTTCTTTCTTGCATATTTATAGAGCAGAAGAACAACTGCTGCTTCTAGTGTAGTCAGTTGGCTAAGATGAATAATGCTAGTCACTATTAATGTTAGCTTATTAACTACTTTCTTTGTGTTGATTAGAATCGGGAAATTAGGTATGACATAGTTAAAATAATGTGGAATATTAATGTTTTTTATTTAACTCTACCTGCTCTTTGATTAGAATTTGGAAACAAAACCTGCCATGGTTAATAGACGAAGTGTATGTGTGTGTGTGATGGGGCAGTCTTTCCTTACACTCTTCAGAGGCGCAATCTAAGCTGAAAACTTCGTAGAAGCAATGCTCAGACGGGTATAATTTTTAGGTTTAACCTGACACTTAGCGGGCTGAGTCAAATGAGCAACTGATTTTAAGTCAATCACCCTTTTCTCTAAAGTGCAGGCCCTAGAACTAGATTTCTAAAGGTTATGGTCCTAGCATCATCTAAAATATATGGGTTATCTTTGGAAAACTGAGGAAGACTTGCCAGCAATACACTGGCAAAAGACAAAAGTCTCGCTTTATTTTTTTGAGTGGCAAAATTGCAAAAATACCCACAAACCTAGAGGACCTTTCTCCCCAACACCATAAAACCAGTTTTCTAGCTAAGAGGAGCTAAAGCATTTTGTGTAGGCCGAACTGACTATCTTTATTAAGTTTTAAAGACAACTTACTAATTTTGTTGAAAATCCAGCGTTAGTTTTATGAAGACTGGAGCATTTACAAGACTTTTTTTTTCTTTCTTTCTTCCATCCATCAGTTTATTATTGACAATGGGAGCAAATGGTGTCTGTGCTAATAAAATTTTGTAGTCTAATGTTTGAACATGACTTACTGGGTTTTGCTTGTGATACCTAGAATTTCAAGGTGGGCCTTGAGTTGCTAGCCGTAAAACTCCAAAGTGTTATAATTCAGCATTTTGATTTCTTTTTTTCAATGCTCGTGTATATTGATGTTCTGTAATGTGCTGTGATGTTTGTGTGTAAACGTATTTGGCAAAGGGAGAGAAGGTAAAGCATAAAATGGTACAATATTATATTTATGCTCTTTTAAATGTTAAAAGAATTTTAATTTGTGGTTCTACCTCCTTTGATGCTTTCAAAACCTCAACAAAAGGAAAGTAATGACTTAACGTTGTTCTACTTATGAAAAGTGTCTTCTGTTAATTTTTTGGGGGATTGGGTCTCTTCCTCTATATTGTAGAGAATGAAGTAGTCCAAACTATTTTGAACCAGTCATATTTAACTCTTGTGTTGCCTGATCCACTTTTAAGTAGAGAGCAGCTATACTAATTCCTTCGCCTTCTGTTCGTTAAGTGAATGTGAGTATGTGCATGGTGGTTGGATTTTTTTAAAGTTTGTTTTTGGTGTGTTCTTTCCCTCTCTTTTTCTCTCTGCTTAGCTTTTTAGTCTGTTTTGCTTTTTAGTCTCTGGGTTCCTCTCTGAAAATTGCGCGTGGCTCAGGATGGGGCCAGGCTATTTGCGCTGAGCTGCCTGTACTGGCAGGTCTGCTTGAGCCAGTGGATTCTTCTGCCGTTGCCCATAGGAGTGCTGAGGTGACAGAGGGAAGGCAGATGTCTTTCCATGAGCTGCAGCTTTAGGAAAGGCTTGTACTGGAAATGGGTCAAGACCAGGTATTTCTCCACCACTTTTGCGTTGCTTGCTTTCTTCTCCTTTAAGCCTTCTGCCTTTGTTCATAGAAGCCTTAGGCCAGGGTTAGTGTGTGACTGCATACAAACTGTGCCCAAAACACTGCTCTAGTCCCTATCAGAGGAGATGGAACAAGTTCCTTGAACTCTGGGGGGATGTAGCAGCTGTTGTCAGGGGCTGCCTGTTGGCTTGCATGCTTTCAGTTTAATATGGATTTTTGTGATGGATACTTCTGTGTTATTTTGAGCTTAGCACAGAAACTACAGGAGTGTGCTACTGAAACCCAGCTTCCCAGTATGAGCCTAATGTAGTCTCATTTTAGACTGGTCTACCTAAAATCCATTTTCTAATTGATCTTGTTGATCACAGACACACTATAGATGTGCACAGTTGGTTTTGATTTACCTTACATGTATTGTAATGCTAATCTTCAGTTAATACACTGGACTGAAGAAAAGGGAGTTTTGTATGCCAAAGCTGAGGCTATTCCTAGTTTTTATTCTGCTTGGCTGGATGTGTAATTCAGGACTTGTGAATGAGTTTCTTAGACTTCTGCCGCAGCCTGCTTACCGTATCAGTTGGTAAAACTTGTATACATACAGAAATGCTTTGTATTGCTTAGTAGTATGCTGGAAGCATTTTGGAAACAAACAAACAAAAAAAAGGTGCTACCCAACCAAGGCATGTTGTAAGTAATAGGCAAGGCAGGTAATAGATGAACCATTCATCCATAGCTTTCATTGGGTTTGTATTTAGGTAAACAAAGCTAACTTCAGAATGACTCTCAAGCTCTGTGACTGATGGTCCTAGTGCTATTTTAGTGGATAAAGTGTTGCTGGGAAGAGGATCTTGGATCTAAATTGTGCAGTTTTTACTCTGCTGGTTATCTAGTTATATGGTGACCCTTCTCATGGTGCTACATTGAATCATACCTGTGTCCATCGGCTTGTTCCTATTTTCAGGTAACAAACACAGACTGTGATGTTAAACAAAAAAACCTGTCAAGGCAAAATGATAGGAGGAGAATGTTTATAGCTGTCCCCTGACACTGTTGCTGTGTGCTTTGGATCCCTGTATTTCATGAGAGTTATACCAAACTGCATGTCTCTCTTGGTAGCTGCTAGCTGTACACATAGATTTCTTTAATCTGTTCAAAGATATGATTTTTTTCTCCTTGTCTGCCTACTTTGTAACAACGGTTTTCTTTACGCCAGTGTTATTCTTCCAGATTCTTAAAATCTTTTTACAAGGCTTTCCCCTGATGAAACTGCACCATCCTTCCACCTGAGCAACATCTGTACAAAATTAGTGTTTAGTCTCTTAATTCAATCTCATACACATCACTGGAAAAGTATCAAATGATGCTTGATTCCCAGCTGTATGATGGGACTTGCTTGAATTTCTGGAGAGTTCTTTGATGTGTGTTTGCTTTGTTAGCTGTTTGTTACATGCTGCTTACTGTTACTGGAGCAATCTGGACGAATTGATGCTGTCATGATGTTATTCTCAGCTTCTGAGTCCTTGTGGCACAGCAGGAAGGCCTGCATACAAGGTCAGTGTGAGCAGGCACCCTTCCTTGACCCTGAGCTACCTTTAGGAAGAAGCTGTGACAATTTAGAGGTGAAAATCTAGCGTAGCACTTGTTATCTCCGAGGCAGAATGTGCAGTATCGCGAAAGCATGAAATACTGACCTCACCATGAGCGTGTTGATTTTTTTGCGTTCCTTGTTCCTCCCAGTGCTTCCTGTCCCATTTGTCACCTAAGTAAAACGGGTTACTGGACCACTGTTGCTTGGAGTCCTCCCGATTATTCCACTTGGTGAGCAGATGTGTCGGCATCTCCCCAAGCTCCTTATGATGCAGCTCTTCTCAGCTGCAGAGGAGATGAAAGTGTGGCTGTAAATTATTCATTCTGATTATCTGCTCGAATGGACAGGGTCCACTCTAAATATTATTTCCTAGAATATTTGTCTTTCAGATATTGAAATTTAACCTCCCTTTAATACTTGTGTAAACAAACGTTGTTGTAATATCAGATGGTACAAGAGCGTTCTGTTGTATCCTCTTATTATGGAGATTATTTATTCCGCTTAACCCCAATCCTGAATTCCAGTCGCACCTTTTGAACGAGGATCACTGCTTGTTGAAGGGCTGTGTGGGGCTGGAATTTTGTAACAGTGCAGGAGTGGGGAGTAGGGATGCTTTGAGATAGAATTCAAACCCCAAATTAGTAGGTGACGTTAAAACAACATTTGATTGGTAGGGGAAAAGCTTTAGTGGTAATGGAGATCCTCTGCTGATACTTGTAATCTGTATGGTCACCTATTTACTTGCACTGGGTTAGAAAAGCAAGAGGTGCAAGTCTGGGACATCCTGAGGGTGTGCACTGGCAGCGTGTTCTGTGTGGTTACACCCTTGTTTCTGCTTTCATTTGTAATGCACTTACCATGTTAACTGACAGCTACAAATCTGTAGTTTGGATTTATTTCTGTTACTAAATAAATAAAATAGCATTCTTTAAGGTGATAAGTAATCTTAGTGAATAAGCAGGGTGTGGGAAATCACATTCTTTTTTTCCAAAGGAAGTTATGAGGCTGACAATTTTCATTTGTTATATGCAGACATGCTTTGTAGAGTTGATCAAAAGCTTATGGTTTGTGTGTATATATACAGATGTCTTGTTTTTATTTCAAAATAAACATTTATTTCCGATTGCATAAGCTTACTTTGTAGTGGGCTGAGGTTTTGTTTACATGGGAATGCTTGAGGGAGTCTTCAACAGAACTGCTTCACATCAACTACCGTGAAGCAGCCACAAGCAGATTAATGCTTTGTCTCTATTTCACTATGTTGTTGCACACCCATAAAGGACATGGGGATTGGTGTCATTCTGAAGGACGCATGTGACTGAAGGTTGGTGTCCTATACCCTAGATACTGGTCCTCGATTCTGTGCAGGTTGTAATTCAGTCTGGAGGCCTCCATATTTATAACTAGTGTGTAAACTCAAAAACTCCATAATCCCGTGACAGTCCTCTTCTCAGTTGGAGACCTGATGCTAGGTATTGGACTAGTTACAGAAGAATAGGTTACTGGGCTTGTTGAAAATGTTACCTTCCAGAGTGGTGCAAATAGTGGACAGGAGAACTTGGCTGCACACCAGCATTTAGAGAAGGAGGTGATGTCTGGTTTCTCTTACCCTAGGGCAATAAAATTTGAAAGGTAAACAGTGCATATAGTTGGAGTAGGGTGCAGAGTAGTGTGAGAGAACAGCTGGATGATCACCAAAATATTTGGAGCACAGATGCCTATATGAAAATGTAGAGTACTGTGTTCTCATGTAAAAGTCATTTTGCTGTCAAAAGCAGTACAGTGTTCACAGCAAGTCAGCATTGAGACTGACCGCAGTGCTTGCTTTGTACCAACGCATGCCGCTTTCTGTTCTTTCAAAGTAATGCAGACCCACCTACGCTGTTGATACAGTAACTTCCTCAGAGGTATTGAGGACCATTGAATTCTGCTTAACCATTAATTAGTGTACGTCAGTGTGGAAAAAAGGTCAGGTAAGGTACAGAGCAGGAATGATTGAGAGTAACTTGTTGATAGTGCAGACAACTGGCCAATATAAGTTTTGATTTTATTACTGTCACATAGGCCACAAGTTCTCAAGTTGTGGTATTGGAGTACGTTCAGCGCTGTCTTGGCAGCAGGGAGCATCCCTTGCTGCTGCCCCTGGGGGCTGGTGTGCTCAAGGTCCTGGCCTGTGTGCAGCTGCTGGTTCCTGTGGGCTGCAAGTTCGTTTGTATTTTTGCACCTGGCTGTGAACTCTTTCAGTTGTTAGAAACTACTTGCTCCAGAAAGTCTGTGGAGAGTACCCCTGGTGCTCTCTAGGCTGGTGTGGGACCATGCAGGGTAACAAAGAGGGTTGTGGTGGGAAGTAGTTTAGAAGGTTGATTGTGTAGATTACTGCTTCTTTCTGAAGGAAGCTTGTGATTGCGCTTGGTGGAAACACTGGACTTTCTCACACTTTCCATTTACTCCATTGTCAGCTCCTGGGCTGATGTGCTGCTTCATCTGTGTGCACAAGCTGGGAAGCTTGTGTTGTTGCTGAGGAAGCCTTTTTTCCTTTTCCTCTGTCTTCTGATGTGTTCTGGGTAACTTCCTCAGCAGCTCAAAGAGTGTTGAGGCATTCACATTGGGTGAAGAACTTGAGTCCTAAGTGTACCAAAGAGTGTAGGTTCAAGGCTTAGGGATGGGCAGTTAATTGCTTTGTAATTTTGTTCTGTACCCTTTTTTTCTTTACTTAAGCATCCTTTGGTATTGAGTACTAAGAGCTATTAAACCCAGGATAATCGAAGAGCTGTATGTCGCTCAGGAGGTAATAGTGAAAGCTGGACCTGGTAGTCAAGGCTGGCCCATGTGAAAGGGCTGCACATAGAGGCAGGTTTCTTTTGCAAGTCTGCAAACTGCTTATCAGTCCAGCTGCAGAAGGGCTGTAGATGTTTCCTTAATGATGTATGTAGGGTAACAGCAACATCAGAAATGCTCAACTGTGGCACTTTTTTTCTCTTTTTCCTTCCTGCATTTGCTTTCCAGTAATTTAAAAATGCCAGTCTGTTACCTTTTTAGTGGTTAGAGGAATTAACAGTGCTCATAATTTAACTAGTATGTGCCAGGTTTCATGTTAGTGGTCAAAACTCGAGGGTTGGAAAGTAGAAAAAGATTCACAAAGCTGGAAGATTGACAGACAGCTGTGCCTTCAACGAAGCACTCCTGAGACAACAGCAAAACATCAAACAGCATTTTGGCTGTAGACATGAAGCGCTGCACATTTATATACAAGAGGCCAGTATTTATTGCTTTGTTTCAAAAAAAGGCTGCACTAGACATCTTAACAGCAAGATTTAGTGTGTGTGTAGGAGGCAGCCTCTGGGTTTCTAGTCATTCCTTTGGAGCTGTATTTGGAATAGGTGATTTGAATTATTAGACAATTAAGATTTTGGATGAGACTATAGCTACTTGGTGAATAATGCAATATGAATTAAATTTGATTGGTTTCTCTGTCTCTTTAAAAATGCATGCTGTGGGCAAGGGAATGAGCAGAATAACCCTGGAAAGGAAATATCATTCTTCTACCTTGTAGCTGCTTGTAAGATGCCTTAGAAAAATGGCCAACCTGCCAATACCCTATGAAGCCCTGATGTCTCTGCGTGATGCAGTGGAGGAGCAAGGCTGTCCCTGGGCACCCTCCTGCTAGAGCCGTCCTTTCAGTTGTGTTACCTTAATCTGCTGTGAGGCCACACCATGCAGTGACTATCACAGTAATGGTCTCTGAACATGAGAAGGTCTGTCTCTTTGATTAAGTAATTTTAAAATTAGCAAGGATGTGGTGAAAAGTCAACCCACTCCTGGTCACATTTCTT
This sequence comes from Mycteria americana, assembly GCF_035582795.1. Lineage (NCBI taxonomy): Eukaryota > Metazoa > Chordata > Aves > Ciconiiformes > Ciconiidae > Mycteria > Mycteria americana. Next base: position 39,501,156 of record NC_134371.1, read on the forward strand.
TTTCCTGATTCCTGAAGTAAAAATGAAGGCTAGTTGCTTATTTCACCTGTTTTGTTTACAGTGTATCTGTAGCCTTGCAGCTTGACCCCTTTTTAGTAAAAGTAGGTAATGAATTCATTTTAAAAAGTAATTATGATTTTTGTAAATACATAATCTTTAACTTTAGTTACAGTGTAAACCTGCAAAATTACAGCACCTTAGTTTTACAAAGCCACAGTTCAAAAAAACTGAGTTCAAAAATATATTTTATCCCATTTATTATATGGCCATTCAGTTAATAAATGTATTTTAGATTGTTTTATGCTACTTTTTTTGAGTGTGGTAACCCTTTTCCCCTGAAGTAGTACAGCCTAGATGTAAAAGTCCAATCCTATGGTTCTGTTCTCCTGTGAACTGAGAAGGGGTGTAGCTTCAAGAAAACTGCAGAGAGGTAGAAAGGATATTTTACTAACGCGTGGTACGACAAGAGTACCTAAAGTTCCTTAGTTGTAGCGCAGCAGCACTGCGAGTCAGTGTTGTGTATGTTCAGCTAAAAATCACAGAGAAAACTGTGTGAAAATACACAAATCTACTTTAAAAAAGTAGTTATTGCTCTGCCCAGGAAGGTGACCAGCATTGCAGTGGGCACAGAGTGCCACTGGGACCATGCAAAGCCCGCGGGTGAGCACACCCCAGCCTGCGCGTTTGTGGGCACTGGCTCTTGCATTGTGCACTCAGCAGCTCAACTTCCCCTCTGCAGAAGGGGAAGCCTTGTTTATCTCCTAGGAGATGGAAAACCAATTTCTACTTCCTGATGAGAAGCTGACAGGCTATTTGACTTAACAAGAGAGGCAGGCAGTGTGATTGGGAAGAGGGAAATTGCATGCCATAACATACCAATATAAATGCAATTTATTTTGCATGTGCTATATAGCTCCAGGCACACATTTTGGGGCGTGTGAGAATTTTTTACATGCTGAAATGTGAGCTCTCAATAGCAAAAAGAGGCAAATTTGGCATCCAGACTGTGTTTATAATCTTGGTTTTATTTTTACTGTAATTGCTTAGCATGCTTTTATAAATGCTCCTAATGTATTTGTGGGGCAAAGTGCAGAGAAGCTGAAAAGATCAGCGCGAGTGAGCTGTTAACTCGGGATCTATCTTGTCCCACAGTTGCAGACTTGTTCTGACATGTGGCCAAGGCTGCTATTCTGGTACCGCCTTCGCTGGTGTCCTGTCCCTGCACAGCTCTCCAGGACAGCTCTGCTGAGCTCCTCACTTCTGCTGAGACGGAGCAGTTCAGTACTGACTAGCCTGTCTAGTTGTCAGGCCCATAATGTGTCAGCTATAGGGAAAAATGGGCATCATTGGTCTAAACCCCCATTCTTTGTTCTCATTGTTTCCTATTCTAGCTGATTGATCATTTATATGAGTTTGTTCTTTGTATTTTTAATGCTGTGTGTCAGGGCATCGGCTGCATTTACAGTGTGGCTGCTAATCTGTGAATCCAGGTATGCTTTTTAAAGGCAACTCCCTTATGAGCACAGCTGTAGGAGTGAGTCACAGGCAATGCAGTAAAATGGGGTAATAATGAGCAGGATTGGCTGATGTACCTATAAGGTAAATTCTATAAATAGGTTGATGGAATTTGGCTTGTACTTCAGTGTTTTGGTATGACTTTGTCTTCTCTAATCAGAAGTAGCAATTGGAAAGCAAGGAAATAAATAATCTGAGAGCCTGATATGGCATTCCATGTTACTTCATAGTCTTTCGTATATGCCAAGTAGTTCTTGAGCTCTGCGGCAATCCAAGGCAAAGGTTCAGTTTCTCCCCTGCTCAGCCACACGAGAACGCAATTCTCCATTAGAAGCCTGGGTCAAGGCTTGGTTCTGCTCAGACCTTGGTAAACACAGGTGCAGGAAAACATTTCTTGGAAGTTCTGTGTCCTTTTGAAACCTTTGAGAGGTTACAATTCACTGAATTGCCTAGAGACAAGAAGGCTTCCCAGAGAGGGTAAAGGAAAAAGAAAAGTCAGAATGCCTTTTGCTTTTCTGTGATCGAACTGGGTTAATGTCAGTGCCCACAAGTGATAATTGTGTATATAGAAGCTGCATTTGTGGGTTTCAGGTGCTGCAGGTGATGCTCTTAACACACTGTTCATTTATGGTATAGTTTTAATTAGTAGGATGTTGATAAGAATTGTTTGTTAAAAGTTCATGTTTCACAGGGTAAGTTGGTCAAATATGGATTGTGAATGAAATTTTGAGCAGTTGGAGGCAGAGAGGTTAGAGACAGGATGCCAAGCTTGTAGGGTTTGCCACACCTGATCGGCCCCATCTGCTGTAATGATCCTGACTGTAAGGTGACTGCTGTTTCTGGTGAGCACTTCAGATCCTGCAAAAATACCCTGTATCAGGTGTGAGTTTTAGCAATACATCAGCAATGGGGAGCCTGCCACAGCTTTAGTACTGTTCTCTTCAGCAGATGTCTTCTTTATGGTGAAGCATCAGAAAGTGAAGGACCAAGAAGGATAGCGAAGGGAAGAGGTGAACAGGTTCATCTGTGTGCAGCCAGCCTGCCAGGAGCTGGGTCAGGGCTCGGCCCCCGGCTCTTGGAGGGGCTGCAGTGCGGAGTGGAGCTTGCCAGGCTGCTTTTGGTTCCTGGCTCGCGCTTCTGTGTACATGTGGACACTGTTCTTCCCCAGCTGGTGTCTTTGGCTCTGGTGTTAGCTGCACCCATGTCTTCTCACAGTAGAAGATGAGCTTGCTGCTGTCAGTGTTAAATAGGACTTTGAGCTTGAGTCTCAAAGGCTCCAAAGGTACTGACAAAAGAGCTTTCAAATCTGCCCCTCCGGTTTTAGAAATCCAAATGCTGCTCAGCTAGAATTGATCTGTACCAATTTCCCTTTCAGTTTCTTCTGCTTTCAGCCAGCTCCTACAGATTCAATGCCGGCTTTTGTTCTCAGCTGATTGAGCTGGGTTGATGTGGCCGCATGCTAATGCAGTGTTCTAGGTGGAGCAGATGTGCACCCGCTAGCTTTCCGGCTGAGGAGGAATTCAGCCTTGGAAGGTGCGTGATCTGGGCTTGGACTTGCCTAAGCACAAATCCAAGTAATGAATTAGTCATCAGACATGGAATTCATTTCCCTGGGGGCATGGAGAGGGAGGCTGGTACAGCCCAGCTGTCAGTCAGGAATTGCTGATGCAGGAACTCTTGCCAGCTGAGAAGGTTCCCCCAACCCCTGCTAATATAGTAAGGCTAAGCTGCCAAATCCTTTAGTTTGGTATTTCAGTAGTAACATGAGTGCTTTATAGTGTGTGCTTAAAGGCTTTGGTCTCTTTACCTAACCTGCATAAAAATTTGTTAACTGGCTATTTTGAAACTAAAGGCAGCAGACCTTAATCGTGGCAACTCCCCAGTCTCCTACACTCGAGGCAATTTTACTGAATCCTATTTATGTGGTAAGCAGGGTATGCCAGAGGGGTTTGCCATCCTCCATCCATTTGAGGAGTGATTTCATGGTTATTGAGGTATATGGGTGACAATGAGGTGAGTTTGGGAAGAGATGTTTCTGTTCCATCACCTTCCTGTCCTTGGCAACAATTCTAATTTTCTTTTGTTTTTTTCCTTTCTTGTTAGTGTTCAACTGTAGCATGTGGCTTGTAGTGCCTGGTCTCATGTATGATAATTATCTTTTAAGATGTTTGGAAGCTTTACCTATCAAGTACGGAAGAGAAAATATGACATTGTGTGCTCTTTTGTACATAACTAGATCAATGTCTGTTTGAGATTTTCACTTACGTGCACCGATTTACACTTTAGAGTGGGTAAAAAAGGCTAGTGTGGGTATTCTCTTCCTGCCTTATGAACTTCCCCATCATAACTGCCACCTACACTGATCTTTTGGAGAACTGCCGTTATGGCTCCTAGCTGTATTTTTCTGTTGTCAGTGTCTCTGTGTCAATTTTTCTGTTACCTTTGCTGGACAAACACCATGTGCAATAGCAGATAAATGAGTGATTCTCTGCTGTAGTGAGGGGAAATGGCACAAGAACCTCAAGATTATGGTTGATACCGTGGGCTTTTGAATGGTTTTTTTTTTTTTTTTTTGAATACAGAATAATGATGCCAAAGCTTTCCAAATACTAGCTTCTAGTTTACCTTAACTTTCTGGTACACAAAGGCTTGATTTTTATGAACTCCTGTACTGAATTGTGCTGGAAGTGCAAAATTAAAATATTGCAGGGAGGGTTATTCTGAATATTGCAAGAAGCTGGGGTTTACATGAAACTGCACTTTATATTTGCACTCTCTTCTCTGAATATTTTGGAATTACTTCAGCAAAATCATGTTGGAGTTTGAAAATGGTCTTTTTGTCAAAGCATAGTCTAGGGAACGAAAGCGTTCAGTTTCTGGTGCTGTAATGTTGCTGTATAATCCCTTTATACCAATTACAGGAGATCCCTCTTGAAATATTCTAATTTAAAAAAAAAAATAGAGAGAGGGGAAGAAGCTTAGACAGTGTCCAATACCACAGCATCCTTGAGTTCTCTTGCAAATACCCATCAGACCTTACAGTCTTCGTGTGGTTCTGCTGTTGTGAGATTTTTACACAGAGGAAGTAAACCCCAAACCTCTCAGAATATTGCCTGATGTCAGTACAGGTTTTCATCTTTTAGGAGTAGCTTGTAACTGTAATCCAAAAGAGATGGTATCATTTCAATTAATTTTTTTTCAGATGACAATATTTAGCTCTAATGGAGTGGAGAAAACTGCCACTGTGAATTCTCGTCCCATTCTTATGTTTACTTTTTCCAGCCCTTTGGCTAGGCTAAGCCAATATGCCTTGGACTGCTTGAGACCTGGCATTTTGTCCTTCTCTGTGTTTTTAATTTTTAAGTTCATTTACAGAAATCAGCAAAAATGAGGAAGTGCTTGAAGTACTATGCTTAGTTGCTTGTGTTGTGTTGTGTGTGGTCAGAGTTGGCAACGTCTCTGTTTAAAGTGTTTGAGTCTTATTTGTGGATTCAGATTTGGTTTGGGTCATCATTTGGTCATGCTGTTCTGTTTTTAATCTTTCAAGACTTACACTGATAAGAGTTTTTAATACTAAGTCCTACTTCTGATTTTTAGTTAGACTTCACTTCTGCTGTGTCAGAAGTGAGCGCAGTTGTTTTGCACTTGCAGCTTCTGGATTACACAGCACTAATTCTTGTTGTTTTGCATAATGTTGCACTGATCTTTGTTGGAAAGTTAATTTATCTAGATCTTCAGTGTTCCATGTTGGAGCATGACAAGAGGGTATTTGAACTGAAAACAAAGGCTCAAATGGCTATTTGAAAGCTAAACAAAGCAGGGAGCATGCCATCGGAGAGCGAGTTGACTGGGTTTTATCTGGTGCCTCTCTTGTACACCACGCTTGGTGGAATTATTTGTTGATGGAGAGGAAAGTTCATCGTTCGGTTGCAAAGACCGTGGCTGTTTCTGAGAAGAGGCGGAAGAGAGGAGGCAGCATCCGCTCTCTGGTTACGTAGCTCTGCGGTGCACTGCGTCTGCCCACCGACCTTAAATTAATCTTCTGTGCTTTCTTTCAGTGTGTGGGAGAAATTATCTGTTTGGATCCTAATAAAAAGTGGCCTATTTAATAAGCATTCTGTACATATATTTATTTACAAATATTCTTGATCTTTAATTAAGGAATCCAGCTCTGTTACTTGCTGCTTGGTGCTCACTTCCAGGCTGGGGAGTCTGCGAGAAGATCATGGACTGCAGAATTTGACTGCTCTGCGCTTCTGTCTGTTTAAAACAAGTAGTTTTGCAGCTGATCAAAGCAGGAGGATTATGCTGCTGCTGTGGAACTAAACTGGCGAGGGGGGATAAATGGCAGTTCTGAAGCAGGCCTACCTGAACTGATGGGCTCTTTGTTGTCAACAGGATAATGTGAATAATTTGTGTGGTTTTGTTTTTGGTTTTTTTTAACAGAAGTGTTGTTTGTTCTGTTGGAATATTTACTCTTGCATTTCAAAGCCCAAACAACTGGTTTACTTTTAACCGAAAGGTGTATTGCATATAGTTCCATATGCAGTGTAAAGTTTATCTTCACCTAGCCGTAAGAAATATAGGGCATCCTCTGTGGATGTGGGTTTTCAGAACACTTTTGTTATAAAGAAAAGAGGGTTTTTGTTTTGCACATGTGTATTAATAGTCTGAATGTAAAACCTGCATGGAGACTGTTACATCTGTTTTATTAAGCAGTATATTTATCCCAGAAATGGAGAAGTATATGAAGCTAGCAATATGTTACGGATTACAATTGCCTTTTGTGCTATGGGTAGGCAGTGAGGTTGTGTCTCTTCTCCCCATGTGTTTCTGGTTTTATAATTTACCAGTTCTCACCCTTTAGGTAGCTATATTCAAAGGCAGTCTTTTTGCTTTCTCTCTAATACTGCTTTTTATTCATCCTAAGTGTACCTGTATGTATAGTAAGTATTTGTTATCAGCCAATATAATCTTCTTAATGTAAAAAGAAATAGCTTTTAGAGCAAATAAATTTTTTCATGTTCTGTACTTAAGCATTTTCATTTGTCATTCATTTACAATCAATCTATGGATGTGAATTTAAAATGATTTGCAAAAACCTAATTTTCCTAGGTTAAGTTGAAACTCATGCAAGTCTTGAAGTTTCTGTGACCTGTTAATAATAAAATAAATAAATAAATGAATAGCACAAACTTTGGTCTAGTGGTTTAGGAATTCAATCTGCTGGCTGATTGAATTCCTAATTCAATCTGAATTAGGAATTCAAAGTCCTGGCTGTCCCTGTCCAGAAAGAGCCAGCTGAAGAACTAAACCAGCTGCTATTAGCTGTGGCCTCTTCTTTGTGGGCAATGAGGTTCTTGTCTCTTCTCTTTCATTGTTATTTTATTTCAAGTTAGGAAACCAGTAAAAATTGAAGACGTTCCTGTTAAATCAAGAGTAGAAATACGTCAATGTGTCGACTACAATCTGTTTCCAGTTACTGTTCCTGTCAAATCGGTTGCATTCACAAAGTACAAGTAGCATTTATGATATCGGATCATTTTTAATGGCAGATTTTGTTTAATAGCGTTCTTGTGTCATTTCATTTTTATTCAAGCTTTCTCCTTACTGCATAGCGAGGAATTTTATGTCTGAAATAGGAGTTGGTGTCTGATTCTTTGACAAACTGATTTTGAGTTTGGCTGTATCTTGCTTTTATAGACTACAATATTTCCTTTATATTTTTTGGGTAGCTAATTTAGTGTCCAGTAACTGAAGATGCTTGTATATTCCGTACAATGTTAGTGCAAGAGTTTGAACCTGGATTGTGTGCAACTGCTGGGGAGCCGAGGAGGAAGAGGAAGAAGCGAAAAACTGTGGTTTGGTTTCTGGGCAAGGAGTGAGTTCCTGCAGAAGGCATGGCGCTTGGCAAGGGGAAAAACCAAGATTGATGGCGTTGAGCTATTTCACTCCTCGTGTTCATTAAACCTTGTAAAACTGTTGGAACCGTGACTCACTTTCTTATAAAGGAAAATAAGATAACGTGAGTAAGCTCAGAGCCTTTACTGCTCTCCAGAACGTTGTTTATATATGACATTGTTTTCCTTAGAATTGTTAAAATGGGTCTGACAGATTACCTTAAAGGTATCTTGACTTGCTTATCTCCTAAGCAAAAGTCTCATATCTGGGAATAAGGCCTGTCCTGCCTTACCTCTGAGTTTAAGTTAGCTAGTTTGGTGGATGAGCTGTTTCTTGTATCTTTTTTGCAGAATTTTATTGAAGTGGTGTTGAAAGTCTGGACGTGGCTCTGTAGTATTGAAAAATGTAGGCTTTGACGTGTGCCTAATGAGGCAGTCGTCATTCTTAGCCCATTGCCTGTAAGTAAAAGCTATTGAAAGGGTACACATAAGCTGGTGTATATTCTCTTAGAAACCATGAACAGTGTAGACCAAGGCTGCAGAAAATGGATTTTTGTCGTGATTGTTGTCGTGATTGAGGAGCATGAAGAGATTTGCTGGTGGGTTCTGTGACTTGGAGGTTGGTTGTTCTCTTCTTTAATTTTTTCTGCTTCGTGATCATCTTCTGTGGCACTTGATCAGTTAAGCCACCGGTGATTTCTGTTTTCCATGAGCTGCTCTCTTGCAAGCTTTCCTCTTTGTGGTTTTTTTTTTTTTTCCCCTGAAATTATCCTTTCAGTGTAGCAATTGGACTAATTTTATTTCGTGTGCATCTTATGCTAGTCATCAGAATGACTGTTCCAGTTGTGAAAAGGACCTCTTAAATAATAGCCAGATCGGACCACATTCCACGATGCACTGCTGTAGCTGGTTTTGGTGTCAAAATTTACTTATAATGAACTTCATTTTAAGCTTCCCTAGCAGTTGGTGCTGGCAGGGAGCAAGGACATGATAGTCTGCTTATTAGAGATAGCAAGAGGGAGTTTTGTCCTTCTGCCGCTTCGTGGCCTGTAGCCAGTGATGCGAAGCCTCTAGGACTTGTGTCCTCTGCTCTGCCATGGGTCCAATGGAATTTCAGATATTTCACTGGAAATTTCAATATTTCAATGGGATTTCAGATATTAGGATTTAAATTTTTCATATTTAACCTGTTTAAGGTTCCACTTTACATATTTAAAGCATTTCCTTTTGAGGAAGGGGTGTTAGTTTGATTTGGACTTGGTGGTTAGCTTTAATCAGCAGCGTGGCATTAAGAACTTTATCTGAGTACAAGCTTGAGGATGGAAAAAAATCTTTCTGGCTTCTCTCTGTTCTTGCCATTTGTGTATGAAAGTGTGTTGGAGCTTTCCCTGGTGATGCTGGTACTTCATTTGAATATCTTGGAAGTGATTTCTTATAATAAGTAAATTTATCCTGTGGAAGAAACTTTAATCATCTAGAATTTTTTTTCATTACTTCCCCATACCCAGTTGGAAATTCATGAAATCTGATAGACGTTCCAAGACCCTTAAGGACTTGCAATGTTAAAATGATTCATTAACTGTTCTAATTATGTGACTTCTAGGGCATGCCTGCGTGCTTCAGGGCAAATAGGTATAATGACAAATACATGATACTTGGCCTAAATGAAGGCTTCTCCTTAAATCCATCTGGACAGCTGCTGTGACTGTTAAGAATATTAGCCCCCCAAAAATGCAAAATATGCTGATTGGTCAGATGACATGGCCACTATACATGGGTGTCTTTATTTGGCAGCTACTTATTTGAAGGGCTGAAACTTGCCACAGGACTTTCTCCCAAGGGTTAATGGAAGATTTGGTTTGTTGATGTTCTGAGTGCTCCTTGCTTTTGTTAAAATCAATAGAGGCAGTTTTTAAGAATTTTTTTTTTTTTAATCTACAAAGGCAAAAATCTTTTCTCTGTGAAGCAAACAGAAGTAAACAGATCTATATTTTCCTGTGATTGATGTGGGCTGATACGAGCTGCTTTTGAAATTCAAACTGCAGGCAGCTTCTGACATCTGTATTGCAGGTAGCTTCTCTGAGGTGGGCTTGTAGATAAGGCTGTTGTGTAGGCCTCTTGCAATGTTTAATGTCAGAAAGCTGAGCTGAGATGTGTTAATTTTATTAACGTAGGTAAATTGAACCAGTGATAAAAGGAGGTGGTAATTTGTAAAAGTGTATTTTAAAGAGCAGTAGACCTGAGTCCATTTTAACTTCAGTTTCCATTCAGGAGTGGTAAAATGTCATTAGCTGAAACCAAGAATAACAAAAGTGTAATTTCTTCACAGTAGAAGAGAAGGTCTTAATCTAACAAAAGCCATAATGTCAGGAGCAGAGAAACCAGCTTCTTGGGAGAAGTTGTATCTGATGGTTCATCTTGTTGGTAATCATGCCAGAGTTAGGCTGCTCATTGCTATTTCCAAACAGTGGTGGAGTAAACTTCTGTTAGACTGGGGTGGTAAATGGCTTTCACCTGTGCTTTGTCACTGAGTGCTGAAAGGAAGGCATGCTGGCACTTTAGAGGTCGTTTAGATTTGCCAAAATGGAGTTTTAGTGTATGTTATTAGTTTGTTATAGTAGCAAGCGTATCTTTTGAAAATGCTTGTTGGAAGGTTTCCTTTTGAGTCTGAGTGAGGAGGGAGAAGTTAAGTTGTTGATACATCTGTAAACTGAAAATAAACCTAAAATTGAACCTAAAAGTAACTTTCTGTTACTCTGTCTGAAAATGATCATTTGGGGTCTTAAGTGGTACCTACAAGGAGTAACAGAACTGGTCCCATTGGAGTTAGTATGAAATTAGAGCTTTACATGCAAATAAGGTCTGAGGACTAAACACTGCACACACACACACACACACACCCCCCCATGCTAGTGGGTTATTTTTTTTTGTTGCTTTTTGTCCTCTTGCCACCCTGGCATAGAGAAGTCCCCGGTGACATTTCTCACAAACGCAGAATGCTCTTAGGAAGAATGCTGCCGTTGGAGGCTGTAGGGTTCTGGAGTGAGCAATATGTTGTTGCGGTTTAGTAACCACAGGATACTTGAACAATAGAGAGAGGTATGTGGAAGACAACACACATTTCTCCAGTTGCAGGCAAGAACCGTTTTTCTTGCATTTCCTTTAGAGAAACAATCAGGTTCATTAAGATGACTAATTAATGCAGTTTACTGCCATTAATCTTTCTTAACACCAAGGTATGTAGCATGCAGTAAAATCCATTAACACATGCCGTGATCCTGTGCTAATTGTTAAACTCTGCTCTTCTTTGAACAGCTTAGTACTGAGGTAGATGCACACAGATTACAGCGGGGTAAGAATGGCTCCCTCACAAATGTAAATATTTAATTTGATAGAACTGATAATAATGCTAGCTCTCTTGCTCGTCGGTTGTTGAATGACTTAAGTGGAGTAGAGTATGTCATTAATGGTATTAAAAGTTATTAAATAGGACTGAGGAAGACATGATAGGGGAAGGGAGAAAATTGGTACATCATCATGTACAACCTTAGCCCTGTGTCAGGTTGATCCATAAGAGAACTCATCTAAAACTTGTTTATTTAAACTATTTATCATACAGTTCACTGGCTTCAGAAAATGAAGGTGAGGGAAAAATGAGCACAGTCAAGGTTTCAGATAAACCACGGGTTTCATGTGACTGTGTTTTGAGTGACCCACCACAATGGAAATAAGTGTCCAATTAGACTTGCTAACTTAAGGCAGTCTTTCAAAACATAGTAAAAATGGTAGTGAGAGCTACATACAAAGAAATTTTACAGAAACTTTTTTTTAAAACTGTTTTACAGTAATAGTGTAAATACCTACTTGAAGTAAAAATATGATGTGCCTAAAAAGATAGACAGTACCTGAACTTCAGGAAGAATGAGATGGAAGGTTAAGATGACTGCAGTGACTAAAACATCGATGGAAGGCAATGCTCATCTCCAGAATGCTGGATAAAATCCCATGCAGCTATGTTTAGAGAAGTATGTGATTATCTTTATGCTCCCAATTGTATCAAAAGTGATTATTTACATCTTGTAAATTGATGTTTCTTGTTTAAATCTGCAGGGTATTCTTGATGCTGTTCTTCAGTTGATTGTAGGAACTAATTGGGGGAGAAAGATTTATGGCTACAATTTACTCATCTCAATATGTTTTCATTTGAGTCAGTCAAGAGAAAGAGGTTGACCTCCTCTTATAAGAAATCCACGTGAACTCATAATTCAGGTAAAAAACCCAAACAAACCAAAACAAAAACCCCCTCCACCAAACCCAAAACCTCACTATTTTAATGTTTCTGTTTTAGACAGAAGGATATGAATTGTAGATTAACTTTTCAAAATCCTTTACTAAGGGAAGACTTTCTGTTTTCAAGCAAATGCTATTTAGAGTGTGCAGTAGTGGTGAATTCTTCTTAGGGTAACGCCAAAGCTCTGAGTTACTTCAAGACTCAATAAATCTCTCCTTGGAGTACTGCTGATGCTGTATGTACTGTAACTACCTGGGTCATGTTGCTGGACACCTGTGGGGACAGAGATCTGCTCTTCCCATGGCAGGAAGCCTGATGCTGTGATACGATACTCTGAATCTGTCTGATGTTCCTTTGGATGCTTTTGGTCTCTCTAACTTTCAGAAAACTTTTTTGAAACTTCTTCAGACAGCTCCAGCTTCAATGGATATTGAATATTATTTGTCCAATGCAAGCCATCTGTTATCTGTTTTGGCAGTCTTCAGTTAGTAGCATTCAAAGAAAAAAAAAATGCTTCCCTCAGTGCTGCGGGTTTTTTGCTTTAATGTCTTCAAACAAGTTAATTTTGTGGTGTTCATCCATTTGCCCAAGTTTCTTATCTCTGCAATCCAGGCTTGAGGATTCACTTGCAGACCTAGTATTTAGGATTTGGAAGGGAGAGGTTTGGAGGTGTTATCTCAATTATTGGTTACTTATGCATTTCTTCCATTAATCTTCATTTGTATGCTAAAACAGCTTGAAACTATATTCATTTCAACTGGCTGAATTGTGGAAATTGATTTTTTGTGCTGTCACAAATGATGGCATTCTTATGCTACTTGAATCTGGTTGGAAGAGCTGGTACTTGTGATGGTGACGTAGGCTATAAGCAGACCTAATGGTTCTGTTCTTTGGACCCCTACAACTGTGACTAGGCTTATTAAGTCAAAATTTCACCCTGTGCTGGTACTTCAACCCCTAGCATGCATTCACACAGTAAAGAATGCTCTTAGGAGGATAACTTCCTGGTGAGACCCTCAGAACATGCTACTCACTTGCAGGAGGGTACTGCATGTTCATATCATCTCTGCTGCAGTTGTATTTTTTGCTTAGTTTTTTTTTTTTTACCAGAATTTGGCCACTCACAGATATGACGATAGCATGGAAGTCTCACACTGGTATTAACACAAGTAATTTTTTTACCACCTGTAAATAGGTGCTGTCCGTGGTGGGGGATGGTGTTGCTTACACCACGTCTTGGCTGCATTAAACTGCTTTAATCTTGTACATGGACTTATTCTTCACTAGATCCATCACAGATGTTTGTTCAGAACTTTTAGACTGTTTAATACTGTAAGAATGGAAGTATGGCTAATTCCAGGGTTCCCTTTCCTCAAATCACTGGTTTCTGTAACCCTTGGCTTTTAGGTAGTCTGATTAAAAATTGAGTCTGATGGAGAGCAAAATGATCTCCCTGGTGCTCCACCTGCATGATATTGATGAGTGTGGGCCAACAATGAGGAATTTTTTGTCTTGTGACCGTACTTGCAGCCAAAGCAAGTTATTTGAAACTAGTAAGAAATGTTACCATCAAGAAGAGGATGTCAGGTCTTTTAACTTAAGGTGTTTTCAGATTGGCATGAAACAATTGAAGTTTCTGTTAGGGGTGTGGGCAGTTTTGGGCAAAAGCCCTCAGAAGTACTTGGGTGGTGCTAAGCTTCTGTTGTGCATTTGCAAACAACTTGAACTGCTTACTTGTAATTTGAGAGGGGGAAAAAAGTTGAGTAGATGGCAGCCTGAAAGGTTTTGTGTGAAGTTAAAAAAATTCTTTGGCTTCTGTAAAAGTGTTATTTGAGGAATGCACAGGCTCTTTCCCAGTCTAGAAAAATGTGGGATTTTTCTCCACTCCGCACAGTTACAACTGAAGGGACTTTGTTCGTACTTTGAAAACATGGCTTGTATTAGGAACAGAGCATAGGAATCTCTGTAACTTTCTGAAAAGTTTGGATCATGTGAGAATTTACTGTTTTCTCACAGAAAAACTGTTAATTTTCTACTAGCAATTGGACCATCTTTCACTGAAAGATGAGTTAAAAAAAAAAAAGGTTTTTTTTTTTTATAGGTTGCAGGGGGAAAAAGAAATCAAGAATAAATTGAAGAGCACTCTACACACTTTTTTGGTGTCTTAATTCCAGCATTTAAACTTAGAATTGAGGTTAAAGTAAGAACTCTGTTTTTACATGTGGACCATATGTGCTATTGTCTCTACAAAATGAGAGTGACGCTAATTAACTACAGATGAAATACAGCGCTGCTCTGGGTAGGGGTTTATTGCCTCCTTTCTTGATGGTGTGAGGCTCATGATTGTAGTCTCTCTTCCTCAGTTTTTGAGCATGTGATCTGGTTTCCATAGAACAGTGGAAGGCCTTAGTATTGCTAAGTTCCTATATTTTCTCTGCAGAAAGAGGTGGTTGAGAGACTTCAGTTGTTTTTTTTGTTTGCTGGTAGCTAGGCCTGCATGAGAAAGCAGAAGTAACCTGTGGTAGTTCTGGATGATGAGTTTGGTTTATTGCATTGTGGTGCTGGAGGGACGTGACAGATATCCATGAGGAATCTGCTTCCATTTTTTTTTTCCTACGTAACAGCTTATTTACTAATGAATAATTGCACAAATGTGGGGGTAAGATATGTTCTGAAAATGTCACTGGAGTTTCCAATTCCTCTGTGATTTTCTTGGTGGTTATTCACATATCCAGTAAGCTTTCTGAGCATCAGCGGGCTAATACTACTGGAGATTAATTACCTCTGTGAAGTGCTGTATAGTCAGAGAATGAATTTGTTTCCGAGATATTTGGGCTGTTCAGAGTTGCCAATTGTATGCACAAAGAGGACTATTTGGTCATCGGTCTAGTGCGGGCAGATCCACAGGCTGTTTGTAGCCTGGGAGTTTGGGACTGATTATTTAGTGTCATTTAAAACACAAGAAACTTTAAATCTAAATTTGATTCCTACATAGAAATTAGACGTCTTTAGAAGTTGGAATGCATTCTTATGACAACTTTCATCTTATTTTAGATGAACATCTCATGAGGTCACTCCTCTTTCTGTTTTGAAGCTCATACTGTCGCAACATCATAATTAAATGGGATGCATTTTCTAACTTTAACATATATTGTTTGATGGGTTTTTTTGAGACATCAGAAACTGGAATAGCTTAACATAGAATGGTAAGAGAAAAACAGATTGCTCTTCATTGAAAAATAGAAGGAATTGAACCAATATTTATTTCATTTTTATAGCTGGTAATTTGTTTGAGGTCCATGTCTGTGAGTGATCAGCTGTATCTGTCTGTCTTCTGGTTAAGGAAAGCTGCTGACATGATCTCCAGTTAATCACTGTGATCATTTGAGACTTGATAGCTGCTGAAATAATGAGAACATCCTCTTTGTTATAACATTTGCAGTGATGGGATTTTAGCGTATATCAAATATTGCACAAGATACTAAAATCTCATAACTCTTTAAAGGAAACCTCTCTACCTGGTTGAGCACTTGGATTGGATGGATAATGCAAGATAATTAGAAATGTATCTTTTTCCATCAAAAAGGATTATTTGAAAATTGGTCTTTCCTAGCTTACAGTGTCTGAACAGTTCTGATGCTTGAGGTATCTTCTTTGGTGATCAGAAGAGGACCTTCTTCAGTAACTTCTAGAAAACCAAGAAACAGTTGTGCCAAATACTGTTAAAGTACAAGAGGGGTCTTTGCTGTAGCTATCCTGCTTGGAGATAAAATTGCTACTCTAGGTGGGACGTATTGATGTTAATTGTGGAGTGAAAGGAAGGGGGAGAGGGGAGAATGTGTGCTATGGTCTGAAAATCTACCAAGTCTCTCCTCCCCATTTTTGAGGTTCTTTGATAGTTGTTAGACCCTGTGTACCTGAAAAGGAGTAGACAAGAATTTCTCTAAACTCTTGGCACTCTGTGGTCCAGACTTTGAAGAAAGCTTTGGATTCTTTTGCTGGAGGTTCAGCATTTCACATTTCTCAGGTGCCTAAGAGGACCTGAAAGCTGCTTTTGGAGCCTTGCTGTCTTATTTTAATATACTAGCTTGGTCCCTGCTTCCCCTGCTATCCGATAGCCTTAATCCATCATGGAGACCTACTTGCCTCTTGGTTTTCAGCTATGCTGTCTTGTCATTAAGGCTTTTTTCTACTTGCCTGTGCCTTTTAATGTGGTGGCTTATGCTTTTTTTTTTTCCCCCTGAACTCGAGTCACCCTGAATCTTTTATTAGCTAAAACTACTAACTGGTTTGGCTGGTGATACTGAATTGTGTGATACAGTTGTGCTTCACCTGTTGCTATCTCTGTAGGATATGGATGGCCTTTCATGCAATGTCTGTCAGAAAATGGATTGTGTGTATTTGAATCTGACTACATAGCCATTATTCTCTAGTTTCTAAATATTGATAGCTTATTACACAAGTCTTAAAGAGGCCTATTTCAGAAGCGAGCTGTTTCCTCAGCTCTGGAACTGAGATTTTTTTTTTCCCATGTTTTTCAAGTTGCAATTTTGGTGTCTGAGACCAATACAAGCTCAGACCAGAAGTTTTTCTTTAGAAGTGCCTTCACGACAGAAACACATCTAAACAGGCTTCCAGAGAGTTTCATTCTCTCCCCTCTCCTACTGCTTTGTCTTATTTGGGGAAGCTGCTGATCGGTTCAGAGACTTCGGGGCAAGGGGCAAGAGAGGTAGCACGGGAAAGCAGATGTGCAGAAACTGGGCTCAAACAGTCACGCTCCCTGGGAAAAAACCCATCTCATTTAGACTCTTGGACAATTGTTCGTTCAGTATCTGCATACCAGCTTATCTTCAGATCTGTCTGCTTGTATGTTACGGTACAGCTAACTTACTAATAGCTGCATTGATTGATTTCTAACAGCTAAGATAACTGAAGCAGCTTGATTAGCAAGGAAATGGGTTGTTGAATTTGAGACTTGCTGAAGTGCTAAGCACTGATATGTCATCACCTATAGATGCCTTCATTTGTCTAAGGAGATATCGCTAGTGATATAAGGTGCATTAAGTGTTAGTGGCAGTCGCCCAATTAGGTTTGGCTTTGTCAAAAGTATACCTCATTTGGAGAAATCTGCACAATTAGGATTTTTTCAGAAAGATCCTGTTTTATTTTTTTACGTAACAGATGATTCTGTAACACATTTTTGCAAGCATTTCTTTTTCAGATCTAACACAAATAACATTTTAAACAGTTTTAAACTTCATGAAGTTGTGTTTGGGCTATTTTGCAAAGTGTGCTGTTGATTTTCCTGTAGTGGTTAAGAAGAGATCTCTGAACTAGAGAATAAAGGCATTTTGTGAGAGGCCCATTAGCGTCATCTGAAGTTTCCTGTCTTCCCCATTTACTACTTCTTCAGGGTTTTCTTTATTCTTGATTTTTCTTGTTCCAACCTCACAAATGCTCTCACAGAATAAAAAGTACCTGTGTTTTACAAGGGCAATTCTTTATTTAAAGAGCTGATACAGATGAGTGAGCATCACCCAGATCTGCCTCTGCTTTCATGTAGTTTCCTGATGGGTCACTGGAGCCTGACCTCACTTATGCTGGCCGCTCATGCTTTTACAAAAACTAAATGGAGGAATCTGAGGCTGTAGCTCATTCTCCAGGGAACAGGTATGACTTGGAGGATGAAATGAGATTTGGGTACGAGGTTGTGGCTTTCTTTAAACACCACATCTAGGCATAAAATAGTTCTAGGAGTCAGGATTTAAGAACAATTCACTTAGGAGAAAAGTAAAGAAAAAAAAAACTTCTAGAGGCTTTGTTTAAGCAGATTAGTCAAACATTTTGTACACATTTTCCCCTTTTTCAAGCACTGGCTGTTAATTCTGGCATAACTCCTTTGTGTAGTAACCTCCCAAGCCAGGCCTGTATTTGAGGCTAGTTGTGAATCTGCCTCAGATTATGGTGAGGAAACATTCCCATTTACTCAGACTTGCATAGTCAAGGTAATGGTCTTGACTGTTGTGTTTGATACGCCAGGCAGTGCAACATGACGTAAAGCAACAAAATGTGAGGTTCACTATGATGGAGATCTGTGATGAAAACTCAGAATTTTTTAATTAAATTGTGGTTTTGTGCATAGTGCAACACAATGTAAAATGATTAGTGTGACAATGCAGCATATTAAGAAAATTTACAGCTTTTTTTCCCAGTCTTGCAGAGGTTTCTGCAAGACTGGAACACAGCATTTCTGAACCGATGCTGTGAGACCAGATGCTGTCAGAAAGTTGCTGATGTGGAGCAGTCTCTCCCACGTTAGTGAAGTTTTTGTTCTTACTGCCTGAGGACGTCTCACTGATGCTGAAAAACTATGTATAGTTTTATAATTGTTACCCCTTAGAAGTTGGTGACCTTCTATACTTGTGTCAAGATACACACATGCTGCTGTTTTTTCTTATGAGCCTCTAGGGAGTGGGTTATCATGAATAATAATAAATGTAATATTCCAACCAAGAACTGCTTGGTGGTGGTATTTAGCTATCTCTTCTTGATATACTCCTTATAATATTACTTTAGAGGATTTTCTTAAACAGTTGTGAAATAGAAGTGGAAAAGGAGAGGGTAATTTTCCTTTAACTTACAATGATGTTGTGCAAGCTGAGCTACTTCAGAAATATCTGTGTGCTTATTTCTGAGAAGCAGCTGGTAAAATTCTGGGCTGAGCGAGTGACTAGAGAGCAGACATCACTGCTGGTGTATTTATTGCAAAGTTGTTTCTCTGGCCTGGTGTGGTCTTTAACTTCTGAACATCTCTGGCCCTGTAATGTTGTCGTCTTGTCTCTGGTGCCAGCTTCAAAACTGTAACTGCCCAGTTTGTCCACCTAAGTCTCCCACCTAGTAATTTTGCTTCACTTAATTGGTAGAACAGAGTAAAAGTTCTCTATATTTGACTCTTATTTACTTTAATTATAGTAAATTTTGTCAGAAATAAAATACCACTGTGTTTCATATGTTATGAAGCTCATCACAATGAGCTTCATGTACTTCTATGGATATAAGTCATTGTTTTCCATATCAGCCATATCAGAAGTTGAATGAAGTCTTCTGAAGTCTGCACCTGTGTTAATGCTAGGAACCAAGATGTTGCCTTGAGAATTGGCAGCGCAACATGGTTTTCATCCGCAAGATGTGACTGTTTATAGCATCTGTGAAAGCTGTTAGATTCGGTTATGAACCATGATGGTTTTGAGCCCAGATCTATATACTTTAACCAAGCAGTGCTGTTCTTGAAGTTTACCTTCTCTGTGTTTATCTCCTTTGTGTCTTAAGCCCATGGTGTTTATGACACGGAATTTCTTTAGCTCTTCAGGGAGTTGTTAACCATCAAGTCAGTGTGTTGTAGAGATGCTGTGGACATGGGTTTGATAGTCTTTGTAAAGGACTAGGGTTGCTGTATTAATTTCAGTTCCTTAAGGTTTCTTTGCTCACAGCTACAATCAGTTTGTTGCTCTACTTGTGCATGCTATGTACTTTTAACAGTTGATTCAGTAATGAAGGCCATTTGCATCGTTGTTCTGGGGTATTTTTGTACCATCTCTGTGCCTTTGGTCAGTGTGCCAGGTCATCATCAGAAGTGCTAGCATAGCAGGCCGGGTAGGCACTGCTTGTCCAGAATACCATTACCCTGAGTTACTCTTTCATGTAGTAACTGGAGGGATAATGTACCCAAGTTCCACCTGCAAAATATGAGCGTGTAGCAGGTATAAGCATGCCTTTTATGATCCACTAAATATGAAGAGCTCCAAGGAGGCTGTTTGTCATGTAGCCTTCCACTTTGACACAGCTATTACTGCTACCGGCTTTGGCTAGTTATATAATTCTGTAATGCTGTTGTGGCTGTCTGGCTTACCTCCATAACCAAAATGAAGGTAAATTATAGCATTCAGCACAGAAATGGATCAGAAGTTAACAATGCTTGTGTTCATAATGCAGTTTGAAATTTATCATAGAATCATAGAATGGTTTGGGTTGGAAGGGACCTTAAAGATCATCTAGTTCCAACCCCCCTGCCATGGGCAGGGACACCTTCCACTAGGTCAGGTTGCTCAAAGCCCCAACCAACCTGGCCTTGAACACTTCCGGCGATGGGGCATCTACAACTTCTCTGGGCAACCTGTTTCAGTGCCTCACCACCCTCATAGTGAAGAATTTCTTCCTTATATTGAATCTAAATCTACCCTCTTTCAGATTACAGCCATTACCCCTTGTCCTATCACTCCATGCCCTTGTAAAAAGTCCCTCTCCAGCTTTCTTGTAGGCCCCTTCACGTACTGGAAGGCTGCTATAAGGTCTCCCCAGAGCCTTCTCTCCTCCAGGCTGAAAAGCCCCAACTCTCTCAGCTGGTCTTCATAGGAGAGGTGCTCCAGCCCTCTGATCATCTTTGTGGCCCTCCTCTGGACTTGCCCCAACAGGTCCATGTCCTTATGTTTGGGGCCCCAGAGCTGAACGCAGTACTCCAGGTGGGGTCTTATATTTGAGATGTCGTGGTAATAGTGTGTCTTATTGTTCTAGCTTGTTTGTGCTTATCCTGTGATCTAGGGATTCAGTAACACCAGTGTTTGGTACTGTACTAAAAGAAAAGTGAGGCAGGAGGCTTTTAAAATGGAAAATATTTAATCAGTAACTACTGGAGTGGAGGTGGATTGTGGCTCTAGTGGGAACTTTGTTGGTTCTTTTGCACGTCGTTACAGTGGTCATGGGTACAGCTCCTTGGGGAGACAGCAATTTTTTTAAATTTTTTTTTCTCCATGATAAGCTAGGAATAGCTGTGTCCTTGAAGCACATCTTGACTCTCTATGTCTGTGGAAAAGATTTCCCTAAAGCTTTTAGATCTTTGGTTCAGCAACAAGAAAATATAGATGCAGAAAAGGAACCACTTAAGTTTGGGTTTATTAAATCTGTAAGACTGGAGGGATGGAGAGGCAGACCAAACAATGTGCAAGGGATTTGGCTATAACAGGGCCCTGGCAGCAGTGCACAGCTTTCTTGCTGTCCTTCAGATGTCCTTTGTGGCTTTTAGGTATGGATGGAAAAGCAATGTCTCACTTCTTGTTTCAAACTATTTCCCCATGACTATTGAATCAAGTGCTGTTTAGCCTTGAGTCACTCAGCCTTATTCACTGTGGAATTTACTGAGGCAAATAGCTACAACATGCTGCTGCTATTTATAATGTTATCTCATTGTCTGTGGGTTACATGAAGCCGTGCAGTACGAGGGTTTGAAGAACATGGATGCAGGGAGACCCTTTAGAGTGTGCAGCATTTCAAAACTTTGTGTTTATTACTCCAGCATAACAGTAGGTGCAGTTCCCCTTGCAGATTGCTGCCTGATGCCCAGGGCTGATGGGTAGGCAGTGAAGTGATGACTTTGAGGATCTTTAAGTAATTTTGTGAAGGCTGAGATACTCATATCTTGAGTTAAAAAGACTATTTCCCTCCACTCTCTGTAAACCTCAAAATTGGGGAAGAAAGGTAAGGAGGTATCCAGAAATGATGTATGATATATCATGCTGTTCAAGCATCAAAATAGTCTGTCATGGGGACCTTCTTCCTGAAACATCCTACTGGTGATCTTCTTGGGAGCTGCTTCTTTTCAAACACCTTGAACTTTACACAACGAGCCATTAGTTAACACTGTCACATCAGCTCTCCTTTTGACCTGGGAAAGTCAAGTTCTCAAAAAAATGTTTATATGTAATTGTAAATATGTCCGTGGCCAGGATATCCCATCACTGTTCATACAGCTGTCACTGAAACCTTTTGTAAAAGCAGATATGAAATTAATACTTACAAGATGCCTTCAACTCAGAAGCAAACAAAGCTTATTTCTGGATCCCAATCTTTTGAATTGGCTCCAAAATACCGGAAAGGGTTGGGAAGGGGGAATTCCCAACTAAGTAAGTTTCACTGGAAAAAGAAACAGAAGAAATACCTTAAGAAACCAGTCTGTCTTATGCTACCAAGCATGACTATTAATTACTTAAGTGTGATGGTGTTTTCCAGATATTAGCCAAAAAAAAAAAAAAAGTCCAAATTTGAGAGGCCTAGTGGAAGCCAGCATCAAGAACAGGGAAATGCCTTTCAAAGAACTCTTCTATTGGAAAGCAATGGAAGAATATATACTTTTGTTTGGCTATGTTCCTAGAAAATGTGGGCTTTGTTGGTGAAGACGTAGCAGGGATGACCTTAGCAGTGGTTTTAAATATGCTGTGAGAATTTAATCCATTGCATTCTTTGGAAGAAAGCGTGTGTGTGCATGCATGTATGTACTGATGCATGTGGATGTGCACACACAACTGTGTGTATACGCCCTCTGATGCTGTCAGAGGGCAGAAGTGTAGTTTGAGGATAAACCCAAAGAACAGGTAAACTTGTTCTCTTTCTTTCGGTGAGGCTGCAAATGCAAGATAACTGGCATGAGAATTCAAGGTCCAGGGGAGGTCTTAGGCTTGCATTCCTACATGCTTTGTGGGTATGCTCGCTGGTAACTGGCTGAAATTTGCAGAGCAGCTGGGGTAGGTGGTGTTTAAAAAAAGAAAATTGGTGTAATAATGTTTTTTTCTGTCAATTTATAATTTTAATGTTTTTCAATTTAGAAAACAGGAGCTCTGAATGCCTTTTCTTGAATCTTTCTTCCAGCTAGGTAGCCTGAGAAGTCATCAGATGCTTCTTTTTTCTTCTGTTACTGGCTGTAGAAGAAGGTGACTATATTTAACTGCTCCAACAACCAAAACCAATTAATGCTGTAATGTGAAGAGACTCTGACTTCAGATGTTGTAGAATTTTGCAGCTAATAATCTGAGAGAAAGGAAGAGGGAAATTCTGGTTTTTTTACATACTGGGATGTGAACCCTATGTAAGTGGGGGGGGGAAGGGGCATTTAATAGAAATGCAGAGAACCATTCATAGTACTGGAGATAATTTATGAAGGGGATTGGGCAGAGGTGCAAGTAGCGAATTGTGTTGTCCTTTGCAGCCACAAATGACAAATGTCTTTCAGAGAGGCTGTCTTTCCACCTGAATGCTTGCAGGAATGTGATCTGTTGGGACAGCAATCTTGTTGGAGTTGACATCGGAGCAAAAAATCTTTTTACCCTTGAAAAGTGTGCTAAGTGTTTGGATTTCCTCTTTTGCAGTAAAGAATCGAGTTAATGCCTAATGCCTTGGCTTTCTCACTTTACTTTTGTTTTTGCAAGTGAAATGTGAAGGTGTTCACTATACTCTTCTTGTTATCAATCCTTAAGGAAGAGAAGGTAGGAAATCTTTTAATGGCAGCTGGATTCCAGGCACAGGTAGATTGTGAGGATGACGTTTGTGTGGGTTGAAGTTGCCGTTTATTTTTCTTTTTTTGATGTGTCTTTTGTTATAGATCTACTCTCATCTCCCTGGAAACTGAGGATTTAGAACAGCAGTCACAAAAGTAAGAGGAGGTTTTAGGGAAGGGAAAAGCTTATTGGGGGCTGGGAGGGTTACCTGACCATATAGCTAGTATACACCTGAAAAGGAATAGACTTTATTTACACTAACCACGCATTAAATACAGCACTTGCTGCTGCATTTTTTTCAGCTCTGAGATCATGGTAGAACTTTTTACCTTGAGCTTTACAGCTAGCTGATTGCAGAGTTCTGTGTTGCCTCCCACCCATGCGAGAGCCTGCCTCTGTCTGCTGTGTCCTTGAATTCTCCTTGCTGTCTGAATACACTAGCAACACTTTACTGAAAGATCCAGGCTTATGGCACTTGAGACGTGGTAAATGCGTGTTTGGTGGAGACATTTAATGTTGTGCTGTGTTGGTTATCTGAATACATATTTTTTTAATAACTCTGAATGTTGTTCTTTTTATATGCCAGACGAAGCTGTTTCAGAAAAGACGCAAACTCCACTTGGAAGTATAATGGCAGACTTGGGAGGATGCTACAGCTTTGTAATGCATAAGCGCTTTGTATTGATGTGCTGAATGTTCAAGGTGTGTGTGTATGGGGAGCCTGTGAATAATTAACAAAATCTGTGTGTTTAATTTTCTTCTGATTGACTAAACATGAGGATTCAAAGTAGGTTCAGCATTCTGTCTGCTTGCTTTATGTTGATTTATCGCTTTGATTATTAATTTTACCAAGCTGAATTTTATGCAAGTTGTCTCTCGCATCCCCATGAAAGAACAAAATGTTGCTATAATAACTACCCAACTGTGGAAATTAAGATCAAGAAACGATATCAACTTTCTTGCATATTATTTTCACAGTTTTGTCTGATGTTTTATCAAGGACAGCACACTCAAATGATTGAACAAGACCCCTAGTAACTGACAGTACATGAAGAAGATGGATACCAAATAAGCCCCTCCTGGTTTATCTACAGTATTTTTTTTTTTTTTTCTGGCTGACAGCATTTTGTATCAAGCTGCTGTGTGTTTCATCTTGGCCATTGTATGTTGCATGTATGAAGCGTGTAGGGTTGTAGTGAACTGTGGAAATGCATAGCCATGGATGTACCCGAGCTCTGGTCAGGAGCCGGCCTTGATGCACAGGCCTTTTCTTTGTACCTGAAGCAGAAACAGCTGGTGGAAAGGTTGGAAAAGTGAGTGCAGGAAGAACTTTATCCCATGAAAGCAAGGCTGCTAGGAAAAGATGGTGCAGTTCTGGCATTGCTCTTCTTCCCCATCTGCGTATCCTGCTTCAAAAGGCTTACAGCAAAGCTGGAGAAGGCACAAAGAAGGGCAGTGAAGATGAATGAAGGTGTCGAATGGCTTCTGTGTGGTTGTGTTCATTAGCACTATTCAGCCTTGAATAAGAGATCTGATAGAGGTCTATGTGATTAAGAAGATGAAAGGTTTACTCTTCTTCCAAAACAAGTACTAGGGGACATCAAATGGAAGTAGCAGATGCCAGGTGCAAAGCAAAAGGAGGAGTAACTAACTTCTTGTCACAGGTCTAGAGGATGCTAGGAGTTTGTGAGCTCAAAAAATTCAACAAATTCTGCAGGAGACAAATGTATTTAAGCTCCAAACACAGTCAGGAAGCCCCTTAACCACAAATAGCTACTTCTGGAATGGTTATTTAGAGGAAGCTTCATTTACATAGCTGTCTTGTCTTTGCATTCTCCCTGGATAACCATTTTTGCATGGTGTTGGGCATGAGCTACTGGGCTAATGCACCTTTTTGCCTAACTTGGTATGGCAGTTCTTGTAATACAGCTGGCAAAATGGGCATAACTTTTATGAGCATAAGTGCTTCATTGAAGTTGTTCTTTTAGGACATTTTGATAGGTCTTTAAACATATCCACTTGGGATTTTTCATTTAGACAAACTATTGGACAGAATTGCCTGTTGCAGTGGAAGAGCGGGACTGGTTATCCTTTGAGTCTCTGTCTGAAGCCAGCATTTTCCTAGTTTTCTTAAGTCAAAGCATAATAGTTGTAAGAAATCTTAATTATTCTAAAATGACTTGTAGCAATCTTTGTCAAGCATTTAGTCCAATGTTACTTTATTAGTGCACTTATCACTGTATGAAGGCATGTATGAACTGTAAAATTTGCTTGTTAATGCAGTGTCCTGGCAATACAAACCTCTGAAGATGTCCCTTTTTGCACATTTTAGTTTACATGCAGTCTTCCTTTTACACCTCAAAGGGTTTTAACTGCATCTGTTTGTTCAAAACAAAAAAAATGGTGTAGTCAGATCTCTCTTAGAGTTACTGGAAGCTATTAATAGAAAAGGGTGGGATAGTTACACCACTTCTGCTGCTTTAATTTAAAGAGGAGTATGGTGGGGCAGGTGTCAGTCCCTGCTTGTGTGAATGGTGCGTTAATTCTACGCTGTCTTTTGGAAAAGCAACCAAGTAAATAAAGGCATAGGATTTGTCTGCAGACACAGTGAGGTTTACTCTGGGATAGTTTGTGGTCTGCATTTAGTGTGCCTTCTAGAATCAGAAACTAGAAATCACGTCTTTTAAAAGGTATGTTAAATACTGTAGAAACTCTCTGATAAAGGTCACTTGACATGGCAAGCTCTGCTACCTTACAGACATGCGAAATTTGTCAGTCATTGTGGGGTGGGTTTTTTTTTTTATTTTATTCTTTTAGCCTGAGCTGAAATTTCTTTGATAAAGTTTTGTTTTACCAAGTAATCCTTCTACTGGCAACTAACTCGGGGAAACAGGATGTTTGTTAACAGCAATCCTGTGTTAACAACAATCCATTTGTGTTTCACCTGAGGATGTACTTCAAAATCCGGTTTTGAGTCAGGAGGTGAAAATGACTGCAGTGCTGGGCTGTGCTGGAAACGTGATAGTGGGACAAGGACGATGGTCAGCTGTGAGAAGCGGTAGTGAACAGTGCATATGTAGCACCTTACTCCCTTGGTTTTGAATTGACCCAGATTGTGTGTGAAGAAAAGAACAAGGACCCTGTAATGAACCCTTATCCATGCTTTACGACAGCTGTTTCCTAAGAGGATTATATGTCTTTGTGTCATCTGTACTGAAAAGAATATGTCCAAGTGTTTTGTTGTTTCCTGATCTTTGTAAATACTGTTCAGAAATCAAATGGACCCATTTCCTCAAATAAATCCCAGTGTTTCAGGATTTCTTTAATAAGTGCTATCAGAAGTTCTTTGCATTTGGAGAAGGGTGAATTATTTTATTACAACATCTGGTAAGTGAGACATTGTCTATCATCTGAAGTAGTGCAGTTGTCCCAGCTGGCGCTCCAGCTCCTTCCCATCCCCAAACCAGGTCTCGCTAGCCAGCCGTTCTGCGTGTCATCTTAGTGAGATGTTAAACAGCGAAAGGCTGCTGATAGTCTTTGTCTGGTCTGATTACATATATCTGATCATACAAAAGCTCTCTCTTAATGTGTTGGGCAGGATGTAGGTGAGATGGCATGCCAGGCTTTAAATATTCAAAATATGCCCAAGTTTGTCCCTAACAGCTGTTATAGCTCTCTGTTTTAATGATGTAAGCCTGGGTGCTTCTGGCTTGTCTAATCAGCCACTTGTTAAAAAGCTGACTGCAATCAGGGTAGCAGCGGCTGGCTTCGGGGAGCGTCTTTCTTGATGCTGACTTATATGAATTAGGTGGTTATAATTCAGCAGTGCTCGCATGAAGAGATTAATGCGTGCTCACGTCTCCTGCCCAGCCCTTCGCAGCTGTTTGTCAGGTGGGAAGCTGCACTGGGTGAGCATGGTCTCTAGGGCTGCCGTGCACCTGCGAGTCGATTGGGATGTTGTCTTCACTGTTTAAAAGCTCATTAAAGTTGCATCTCCTGTTCTTAGTTTTTTCCTTACCCCCCTCTGGCTAGCTGTCCAGGCTTTTGTGAACAAACCAGAATTGATCATACCAATTAGCTAAGCCCAGGGGAGATTTTGAAATGTTAATGTATATATTTTTTTTCTTTGCTATTAGATAGCTCTTTGCTGCTGCTAATGATTTGCGCTTCTTTGCTTTGATGCATTTGTTCTTCTTCCCTTTAACAGTTCTCAGTAGACTTATTTAGGTAACATAGTAGACCTCAATGTTTGTTTAGCTTTAAATTTCAAACTCAATATTAAACTGGTGATATTTCCAGCTGCTGTTAAAGTTCTGCTTGCCTTTTTCCCCCTGAATCGTATGCACCTACACAAAAGATGAATTAAATGTCACTTGCTATGCTTCTAAAAGTTGAGTGGTCCAGATAAAGACTTTGTATACTCAGAAATAAGTCTAACTCCAAGCTGCTACAGGCTTTTAAAGGAGTTGGGTTGTTTGAGCTGTTTCTTGGTTATAACTTCCTTACCTTGAAACAAATCCAGTAAAAAAGAAAAACATGTTAAGATTGGGTTAAGAGGCAGCAGGAAACTATGATCTGAACCTTAAAGCTATGACTGTTATGTATGTCTTACCAAATGCAATGCATGCTACAGCACGTAGCTTATCTCTCCTGAAAACAATTTGTCTTTTTCCTACAGAAGGATTTGGTGTCCTTTTCTGACCGATTTCCTCTTTCTTGAT
The DNA here is from genome assembly GCF_035582795.1 of Mycteria americana. NCBI lineage: Eukaryota > Metazoa > Chordata > Aves > Ciconiiformes > Ciconiidae > Mycteria > Mycteria americana. The sequence goes on from NC_134371.1 coordinate 39,528,907, forward strand.
CAAAGTTCAGCAATAAGCTTGGTTCTGAAGAAACGGAAACTCAACAGAAAGTTGTGGCTTGACAACTGAGAATCTCAACTGATGTGGTGGTTTTGTAGTATTGACTCAGTATGGCAGTTCTAATCAAAATAAACACCTCACCCTGTGAACTGGATCCTCGCCTTGGAAAAGAGGATAGAAGAAATCAAAGAGTTGGTATTTTAGTTTTTACAATGCAATTGCACAGCACCTAAACAGTGATGTCATTATGTATTCAGTTTCCTCTCCTGGGTATCACAAGTAAGCCCATCTTATCTTAGGCTAATCTGATTTTTCCTTTAAGATTATTAAGTATTAAAGCTCTTACCCACTTCTGGTGTTGGTAATAGTCTCCAAATTCTGCATATTTAAGCATGTAGGGGCATCTTGTACCAATACCCTTCTCAGATTATTTTTGCCTGTTTTGGAAAAATACCAAACCAGCTTGGTATATTCCCAGTTCACACCTATAACATCATGGTGCTCTGTTAGCTAGTTTGCGGAACTGCTGTACGTGTTTGTCATGTGAGTCTGTGGATATCCAGGGTTTAATCCTTTCTGCCTTGATAACCAGACCCCTTTTTACATTATTTGTTTTTATAGCAAAATGAGAAGGAAGGTCTTTCTGCTGTCTCTCAGTATAGCACTAATTCTGGAATAACCTCTGTACCTAGTTCTTTGGTGCTTTTTTTTTGGGGTTGCATGTTTTTGATGTAAGAGCAGATATTTTAACTGGTGAATTTTTCTTTTATCACTTAGGTCATGGCTTAGGCAGGTGGCTTGTCTAACTTAAATTTTCAAGGCACCCCCGGTCTTGTACTCTTTGCTTCATCCAAATGCACAAGTACTGCACACAGCGCAGCTGACAGGTTGGCTAGGAAAAGACCCTGCCCATGTTGGCCCATGATTCATTCCAGAGTGATGCTGGATTCTGGAGGAAAGGTCTCTCCATGCATGCAGACTCATGTCTCCTGCTCCTTTCTCGGTATTAGGCAGACTTCCCTTGTGCCAGCCCTTCTTTGGAGGTTAAAAGAGCAGCAATGCTTAGTAAAACTATCACAAGTTTGAGTGAATATGTTAAAGGTCAAACCAATGGCAGAGGAGGAAGTGGTGGTGACCTTTACATTCCTAGCAGGACCTAGCCCTTACCTTGCTCCTTGTCTATAAGTGGGGTTTTTTTTTGATCTTTCATGCGTCCCCTTCTCTTCACCCCACATGAATTTTAATTCTTTCTTCTATTCTGGGTCATCCTACTGTTCGAACACATACATGAACACAGAATTTGGTATTTGTGTATGGGGTGTGGTCTTTGGGAATACCACTTCCTGTGCTGCCACAGCATTAGGACCATAAAAAGTGCTCCATAAAAATATATTATGGAGAATGCTTCTGAAAGCATCAGAAGCATTCTCCATAATATATTTAATTAAACCCATAGTTTCCAGTATGCCTCAAACACACAGATAGTTCCAACTCATGACATTGCGATAATAAGATGACAGTTTTGAAACACAGTGCTTTGGCTAAGCCTTCCGCTTCCCATCTTCCTTTTTGGTTTTAGAGGCTCTTGATATTACAGCCTTCATATGGCACATGAATTCTTGGCAGAGTTTGCTCTGCTTGCAGTCCAGACCTTTACTGCTGTTCCTCTCACACATTAAAATGTTGGGGGGTTTATATCCAGTTTCTGTAGCCTTGTTGTCCCTTGTTAACCACAAGGGATAAATAGTTCTTGTTTTACAAATTCGCAAGATTCTAACATAATTCTTGCATTAATACTGCTTGGTCGTGTATCTTTTCTCCTTCAGTGATCTCTGGAGATGTCCTCTTCACTGTGAGTGAGGCCCTCAACTCTTCATCTTTCTCCCCTTCCACCTCACCTTTCATGCAAATGGATACCAATTTTTTTCCCAAAAAGTAAAGACCTCTTCATTGGTTGAAGATGCAGAGATTGACTCCAGAACAGCCTTAGTTTTGCTAGTAGAAATGTGGAATGTTTTCTCTGCTGTAGGGCACAAATGGAGGTCACAAGGTGGCCATGAGATGAAAGTGCCCATCTTCCATGTTAACTAATTTAATTGGCAGTCTGCTCTTTGGTTGCGATATCACAGGCACCAGATGAGCTTGGTGCAGTTTCTTCTGTCCCTGAGGCCTCCAGCCCTCAGGATTGGTGCAACATGCCTTGCTGGCCCCACGCGGTGGGTGTGTGGAGTCTGAAAATACCTCCAGCAGAATAGTTCATCGTGGGGGGGTAACAAATGCATTTAAAAAATTGCACAACACAAGGATTATTTTGGGGTCGGCAACTGTCAAGCAACTTGTGGAAGACTAATCAGGTTTGGGAACAATAAGTGTGCAGGTGATTACAGCTTTTTTTTAAGCTCTGAGGTCTTCTCTATTTCACCTCCCTCCTGTAGACCACAGGATTAGTTTGCCATCAAACACGTTGCTGCTCAAGCTTGCTTTTTGCAAAAATGAAAGAGAGATTGGAGACTAAATTTCCTCCCTTTGCTTGCTTCCACCAATGATTTTGTAGCTTGTAAAAATCTTCATTGCCCTCAATGGTAGTTGAATGGCCCCCGATGTAGAGTTGGCAGCGACTTGCCAGTGAAATAAACTTGCGCCACGCATACCTGCTGAACGCTGGTTCCTGCTTCAAAGCAGAGGTTTGTGAACCTGCAGAGGAGGTGGCTTTGCCTACTTCTAAAATGTGCTTGTACGTGGATTGACCTGCTGATCTCAATTTTAGATGGAAGTTGAAGGATTTTTTTGAGACGCCCCTCACCATTGAGTAATACCAGGTTAAGGGAGAGACATAATCCTTGTTCTTCTCGGTGGGACTTGAGCTCGAATTTCTGTTAACAAAACAGATTACTCCTAATCAAACCAGTTTTGTAACAGAAAAATAACTTGGAAAAGGAGGTTTCAGATGGAGATGCATGCGATGTGCTGAGCTGGATCAGAGCTCTTCTCTGCAGGAATGGGTTTATTTGCATCCAGGGATTTGCTCTCAACTGTGTGGTGCAGCCCTGGGCAGGGACGGGGCTGTAATTTTAGGCTTTGAGAGATGGACTTAGCCAGGATTGCCATAGGTACTGTTTTAAGACTGAGTACTATAAATGTAGGCTTAAGGATAATAATGAATTTCATCATCATTCATCTAGATAATTACTTTAAAATATATGGGGGGTTTATTTCTGTAAATTAAAGCAATTAGATTGTGACTTTCTGCACAGCCTTGCAAATAGGCTGGTGAAGCCTGCCCAGATCCATGCGCACCTACCTCAATACCATGTGTGTTATTTCAGTGCCACAGCAAAGCTTTTCTGTCCTGGAGATCTGCAGGCAGTGAGAATTCAGCCTTGCCAGGAGCACAGTGAAGTACTCTTGCCTTCAGCTTTGGCTAATGCCGCCCACGGACAAAACACCTTAACGCTTGCCCTTACAAGAAACTACACTTCCATACAATGGTTTTTTTTATTTGTTTCAAGTGATGTGCTGGCTTTTTTCTTTATGACATAGATAAACATTCTTAATTATTAGGTTGATTATAATTTAAAACCTTCAGCTTAGATTTCTGAGCTGCAAGTTTTGATCCTAAATGAACCAATTTTTCTTCTCCTGTGGTATTCCCATGTTTGGATAAGACACTTTGAAGTCAAGCAAATGCAATTTAACTTTGAAAACAACAATGATGTACTGTTCATTACTAAAGTGGTACTCCAGATGCTTTTTTGATAAACTGAATGACATTAATAAAGGTGGTTTGCTGCTTTTATTTCTGCAGGTACTATGATATGTAGAGAAGCTACTGTGGAGGGGAGATTTGGGGAAAAAGAAGTATATAGTTTGCCTTTCTGCTTTAAGTATCTTTGAGACCTCCCAAATGATACCTTTTTCCTTTTTTTTTTTTCTTCTCTTTCATCACATTGAGAGAAGTCATAGAGCATGTGGCATATCCCTTTTTTTTCCAAACCTTGACATACAGACAGTATCTTCTCAGCAGAATAAAACTAGAGTATCAAGCCTATATTCACAGACCATTGCATCTATTAGGTTTCTTTGACATAACTAAAAAGCCAATGAGTAATCTATCCAACCTTCAGGAATGATGATTTTTTTTTTTAAAGTTTCATTTTGAGATTTTGCACGTGACACTTCCCATGATGAAAGATGCTCCTTGCAGCTTCATAGAATAATGTAGGTGAAGAACCCTCTGGAGGTCTTTGGTCCAAGGCCATGCTCAAAGCAGGTCCAACTAGATCAAGTTGATGAGGGCCTCATCTAATAGGGTTTGCAATAATCTCCAATGATGGAGATGCCACCACCTCTCTGGACTCACACTCAGCTTTTGACCATTGTAGTGAAAACATTTTCTCCAGTTGGCTTTTCCCGTGTTGCAACTCTGCATTACTTCTTGTCCTTTTACCTCCAAGAAGAGTCTATCTCCATCTTCTCTGTACTCGCTGATTACATAGCTGCAGACAGCAGTAAGAATTTGCTGTTCATCTTCTTAACGCTGAACAAACTCAGTCTTCTTAGTCTTTCTCAGCTTGGTTATCTGGGACATTTTTGTAAGAGATGCAGATGATCTAGAGGACTTTTGGCCCTTCAGCTGCTTTCTTGCTTTTTGAGGTGAAAGGAAATATTTGCTGGGATAGTACCAATTGGTAAAAGACTGCTGAGACTTTCTTGCTTGTTCCAGATTACAAGTCTAGACAGCTTTCCTTTGCAGACATTGTATACCTTATGTCATGCTTGCTTCATTTGTAAACAGGTCCAACTCAAGAGGAATTCACTGACCTGCCAGACAGGTGGTTTGTATCCAAAATGATTGATTATTGCCACTTGGTTCAGGCTGTACAGTTGGAAACAGAGTTCTGCTCTAAGAAAAGGGTGTTCCTTGTAAGTTCAGACAGATTTTAGAGTTTTTTCTCTTCAGACTTGTATTGTTTTGACTGTATACTAATGTGCCTTTCAGAAGTAAAGGGGGAATGTTGAACAGCCAAAAATCTTCCCTCTTTATCTTCTCCTGACAGATGAGGCATGCTTATTTGTTTGTCAGAGAACTGGACAGCTGCTGAAGTGACTCCCATTGCCAGTGTCTGGGTCACTGTTCTTGTGAGCTTAAGAAAACCCAAGTGCGTAAGGATGCATTGTCCAGTGTCATACGCTTGCCATCAGAGAGCCCATTTTTATTGTAAGTGCTGGAAGCTGGAGCCACGGTTTCACAGTACAAAGCAACAGCAGCACTGACTTAGGAAAGCTTTTCCCTCTCTGCTCTGCCCAAGTCCGGTTATTCCCACTACTGCGTTTTGGGACAGCAGTTTGTGCAGCTGTGCTGTGCACCAAAGAAGAGGGGTTGGTCTGGCTTAAAACCTTTAAAAAAGAAAAAAAAAAAAGACAGTAGTTCTAGTTTTGAATCTTTCTCTGCAGGAGCAGGGGGAAAGGGGAAGGAGAAGTTCAAGGGTGGTATCTGCTTGCTTTTTAAAGTTGGGTCAGTTCCATGATTCAAAGCTCAGCCCTGCAAATGGTTGGGCTGAAATAATAGAAGGGCAGATGCTGGGCTGCAAGGGGGGACTGGGGCAAAGATCTGGGGTGTGGAGGCGGGAAGGTCAAACTGGTGGTTATATCAGCTTCTTTGTAATGGTTGCGTTTTCAGAAATAACTAGTTCAGACATCTGCCTACCTTGCCAGTTGTGTTGTTAATTATACTTGCTTAAAGTTTATAATACAAATTTATTTGCAAACAAGGCGTGGGACTTCTAGTATTTGCTCATGGCATGTTTTCCAACTTGGAGCACTGTGCCCTCTTTTCTTTGTTTTGAGTACCTGACCTTAAATAATATTGCTTTAAGAAAATAAAAACAAAACCCCAAGCCAAATCTTGTTAAATTTTGTAATTGAATCAATTGGATGCCAGTTTTTCATAATTTTTGCACTGAGATACAACACTGCCGTGGAAAAGACCTGCTCTAGCATAAATTCTTTCCTAAATAAGCATTTCTGTCCCTGTGTCCATTTTCCTCCATTGCTTAATATTCAAGAAACTGGTGTTGCTTCCTAGCGGGTCCTGGTTTTGCTTCAGACTGTCTTGCAGCATGCTTTGTTCTTCTTGTTTGAAAAGCATAATAATTGGCTAATCTTACCATTATACTCCTATAGTCTAATGTCCTGCTTTTCTACTGTTTAATGTGCTTAGTAATGTCAATTTAGCTTTGAACCTATTAAAACGTTGTGTTGCCTTTTCTAACCTTTTTTCCCCTCACTGTGATGTTAGTATATCCTCAGTATCCACAATACTTTCTCATAGTCCTGGTATCTCTCATCTATTCCCTTCCTTTGAGGATTGGTCTAAACTATTCTCAGAGTTTTTAGTTTTAAAAAAAAGTGTTATATGTCTGTATGTGTGTCTGTCTATTTTAGGAATTTATTCTAAGTGGTCTCTTACTCCTTGTACAGTTTCTTGATTGGGATACCAAAAGGATATTGAATGGTATTGAAAAGATTATTTGGCTTATTTTGAAATAAAACCTATTTAACTGAAGAAATGCCTGTTTCCTATGGGACACTCGCTCTTGCATCTATAATTTAAAAGTACAGATGTCAAAGATAGAGACGACTGGCTTAAGTACTTATCTTGAAGCATGGATAACAAGACTGTTGTAGGTTTTTTCCCTTCAGTTGTCTGGCATAAAAAAATCTGCACATAGTTACTGTAGATAAACTAGGCTTTTTAGTCATATCTGTAGATTTGGTTAGTCAATTTGGATGGCCAAACTAAATTGCGGTATCATTGGTCTGCTTCCTTCCCAGGTTTGAGAATGCATCAGATAAATGCTCCTGATAGCAGAGGAGGCTGTCGCTTCCATTTTTGAGATGGCCTAGTATCCTGTGATATGTGGCAAAACATGATTAGGATGTCACAGGGGATTTTCACCTTTCCAGCCCTTTCCTGATCCCCATTTTCCTTTTCTTCTCTGTCAGTGCTATGTTTCCAGCTCACGGTGAAAGCTAACAGCTTCTCTTTCAGCTTTCTGCGGGTGGCTTGAAATGTGAAATTCAAAATCAGGTGAGGTCTCTGTAGTTAGTACTGAATGTTGTTTTTCTCATCCCTGTAGTTTTAAATTTCTGCCATTAAGTATTTTACAGAATAAACAAATGGTACTGGCCTCATCTAGCATCTTTGGTTTTGTAAAGCTTTGTAGAAATGACTCTTTGAAGAAAGAACAACTCTGAAATTAGTAGGATTTTGCTCAGTGTTAGAGGTTGAAAATCTTGCTAGCAAGGAAACTGGGTCTGTGCCAGAACATGCTTTTAAATATCCATATTCTGATCCTGTTTCCAAAGGCAATACTAAGAAAGCCCAACCCCTTTACTTGGCTGCTGGGAAGAAAGCGTGTGCTGGAAGGCATCCATCTTATCAGCTTGTGCCATTTTCCTTTGAAGAGAAGCTCTTTGTCCTTTGCCTTCGAGAGCCTCCTGCCTCTCTCGTACGAGTGATGTTTCTTGCCTATTGTACCCCTCTTTGAGCTGCCTTGTTAGCGCGCGGCTGAGGCGGCCTTTATGCAGGGGTGAGCCGCCGTCAATAGCTCCCTCCTTCCTCTGGAACACGAGAGCACTTCCTACTCCTGCCTGCTCCTGGTCCTCCCTTGTTTAGCTTTCAGAGCCTCCACGTGGCCTTCTCACCCATCCCTGTGGATCATCTTTGCCTAATCACGCACCAGCCATCGTCACAGGCGTAGAAACTATGTCCCTGCTTTTCCTTTTTCAACCCCGATTCTCGCCAACGATCTTATGTGTGATCACCAGGATAAAGAGCTGCGTGAATTTGTAGCTTCCCCCCATAGATGTTTATGGTACATGAAAGTACGTCCAGCCATTGATAGTTTCTCAGAAACAGATGGACATAAAATGGCATCATGGGACTGGAGTTTTATTAGTTATTGTTGTTCTTGTTGTGCCTTGGAAAATGCATTGAATTTGAGATAACTAATGCGAAAATGGTAGGGGAGCCTTTCCAGTGGTGGCTTTGCTGCCTGACTCCGGGCTGCGGCTGTGCTCCTGCAATTTGCTAGGCGTGTTGGCCTTAATATATGCATTAATGTGATCTCCTCTTGGACGGAGCATGCTGCTGGCTGCCAGTCTGCTCTGTCTACTGCTGACACTTTCTGATTTTGAGGAGCATGAACCTGTGAGCCATTATGTGAGTGATAACCATAGTCCTCTTTCTGAATGCTTTTTCCTGGTGAGCAGCCAGTTTTTCTGCAGACTTGAAGGACAGAAACAACATGGAGGGATTAGCTAAGTTGCTTGCACTTGCAGGAGTTATTTTTTTCTGCTCTGTAGGACAAATGCAAGAATGTGTAGTCTGTACATGTTTATTTTCAGCCATGCAGTAGCAATCCTTGCCACGTTTTAAAAGCTGAGTCTGAGTTGCTATATATTACAATATTGATGTCTTTCAAAGAAAGCTGCCAACGTGATCAAAGTAGAGCAAAGAGAAAACACAAGCTTGGAGCATTTGAGCTTACTGACCTCATTACCTTCTCTCCAGCACTTAAAATTAAGCTGTTCAGACGACAAACTTTCATCGTACTGAGATTGAGAACTGGTTTTGATAGCACACTGAATTTGTAGTGTCTGCTACCTTTGGCCCTTACTGCATAAATTATAACGGCATCTTTACCTAAGCCTTAATTAAACCTCCAGATAAGTCAGGTTTTAGTGCTATTTACACATTCTGACCAGAAGAGCCTTACTTTTGTGCCAGTGTCACTGTTTCTCATGGATTTCTGAGGAGGGAGCAAACAGATCAGCTCGTGTCCTTTCGTGTCTCTTGTCTATTTGCCATATGATTTTTTTCATTGTTACCAAGGCAACCCCTCCTACCCACCCCCCTACAGGGGAGGTCTCAATGCAATGTAAGTTATTGTCTGGAGCAATTATTAGGCTATTATTAAAGCACCATTGAAATACGTCAGTATCCCGCAGGAATTTTAAACGAGTGGGAGCAAAGACAATAGCGAGCATTAGAGGGCTGTGAATGCATCATGCTGCTGGTAGCTTGGGGAGGATGCCTGTAGCCCTCCTAAAAACATCTCATAAAAAGTATGAGCAGTTTTCCCAAACTGACAGAAGTCAGGACTTGCCAGTGTGGAATAACATTGAAAGGTAAAAGGGGAAATTGCTATATCAGTGCTCTTTAGCCACATGCTGCTCCTTCTCACGTGGCTGCCATGCACACAAAACATCTTTGCGTGAGTTAAGTACAGCCCACTGGGAGATACTGTAGCATTGAGAATATTGTTTTGATGGAAATGGTAGTAAAATATCCCCATCCCATGTGGATGGGAGAGTGTTCTTTGCTGGGAAGTCTTGTGCATTCACAATCCCTATTTGTGTGTCCTGAGTTTAAAAGTGAATTATCCATCATCAGTGACAGGATGTGTGAGAACTGTGCAGCGAGCAGGTAAAATAAGAGAAGAAAGTGAACCTTAAAAATATATATTTATTTATTGATTGATATATATATTTTTAAGGTTCACTTTCTTCTCTTATTGATTGATTGATTATAGTGTAGTATAGTATATATACTATATATAGTGTATATATATATATATACTATATATACACTATAGTATAGTGTCTCTTTGCCCATTTCCCAACTGTGGGAATTCAGGAGATCTAGGAGCAGGGCTTGCCTTGCAGTCTCCTCTTACAGTACATGTTTTCTGCAGGCACCACTGGGGTTGTATTCCTGAAGCCGCTGCTGCTCATGCAGCCATAACAGTCCAGCCTTTTCCATATCTTCCCATATCCTGGGACTGAATTTTCTGTCGCTTTTGTCTTGCTGATGCAGCCCTTCTGTTGAGCGATAGCAAAACTGACAGGGTTTTATAGCACCGTATCGATTTCATCCAGGAATTTCCTTCCAAGAACCTGCAGTGTTGTCATGGGTCAAAGATGTCACCAGACTGATTTGGCATTTCATTTCTGAAAGTTGCCAGAAGAGGACTGCAGCTCACCGAGAACATCTTTGTTTTGGGCTGTGCAAATGTTAAGAGCAATTGTGAGTGCAGATGGAGAATCCATTAATGATTCTGCATATGGGGGGAAAAAAAAAAGAAGGCAGGAGAGTTTGCAAGAACCTTATTTCTTGCTTTTGGAAAGTGAGACTGTTTCTGGTTCTTTAGAAACTAATTTCTCTGGCAAGAATACTTTAAACTCATTTAAAGATCCACCTCCATGATTTCCCCTTCCCACCTCTTGGGAAAGGTCTTTTCCTCTATCCCAGTCTTACCGCAGAAGTAGAGGTTTGCCTCGTTACTCAGCACTGTAACGTGTCATGATAGATATTTGGGGATGTCTCTGTATGTCTGTTATTTGTTGCTTCTCTTGGACTAGAGCACAATATCATAAGGCTATAGTGCTTAGCCTGATGTGTAACATATTTCTCTCATTTCTCGTATATGGCTTTTCTGCCGTTTACTTCTCACGTAGATTTTGTGTCCACGGATAGCAGCAGTGAGGTATTCACAGCTAATAGAGACCCGAGTGCATCTGAATTCATCTGCTGCCAGCATCTTGCAGCTGACTGTCAGGTAAAGCCTGTGGTGGGGCTCAGTTTTACAGTTCCTGAGTTGGTTCAGTGCTTGCCTCAGCTCCGCTTGCTGTTTTCCTGTGAGCTCTGTGGTTACCCATAGGTTTGTGGATAGCAGCAAAGAAAACAGACACAAACACTTCCACTATAGCTGCTCAGAGCTTTTCTGTGTTTCAGTGGCGTTGGAGGCAGCTCACCACTGTCTCCTTAATGAACGCTGCCGTGATGTAGAAGTTGTTTCCTTGAGAATTTGTTAAAGGCTTGTTAAAGGAAGTCAGACTTCATAGTTGATGGCACTGGATTCCCCATCAGCATATGTCTTTTGACAGCGTTACAACTTCAGGCTCTGAAAATGATATAACTATTTTACTGTAATAAAATAATGACGATTTTCAGAGAGGAATCTAGGGCAGTAGGCTATGGTTCATAAGAAACACTTGTTTTGGCAAGCATTTTACCACTCAAAATAAAAAGCAATTATTTGAAATTATAAAATCTCTTTTTTACAATGTTACAAGCCTTTTTTCAGTACCAGCAGCATTCCTAAAAGTGTAAAGCTTGCCTGAATACACCGTCACCTCTATGGAACATCATTTAATTCTTGTCAAACTTGCCAACTTGAAACCTTATGTTGTAAATATTTGAAATACACGCACATGGGCTGTTGCTGTTAAATCTTTGTTACTAGTGGTTGTAGAGGTGGCATGTATGTATACTACATTTGCAGGGAAAGAGTTTATTTTCTATGTTTCAGTGCTAATGGAGCTGCTCATGAGGAGAGATACACAGTCTGTGGGGATCCAAAGAACAATTCATGATTGTTTCTTAAGTAGTATTAAACAACGTGCTAATAAGGCATGCTAGGTCATGCATTAGTGAATCCTTGTGTTTGTTTTTGCATTTTGAAATTAAAATGATAAAATTCTTTAAAGTTAGCTGTAAAGATGGTTTCTCATAAAATGTCACTTGCTATAAATTTCCTAGATTTGTTCTTGTACAATAAACACAAAAGCAAATATATCCATTAGTTCAGCAGCCAGCCGCTCAGATTGGTCTTTTCAAGCTTGTTCTTAAAAAGCAAGATTGATTTAATGATCAGTGACTTTTTGTATAGAGGCTGCTTGTGTATAGTTGTATTTTGTGCCTTGTGGGTATTCTCCTGTCCCTCAAAACAATCCAGTGTAACCGATACTGTCAGCTGAGCTGTGTGCTCGATGGCTGCAGCGCCAGGGCTGCTCAAACGCCGCCAACCGAGGACTCAGCTTGGGGGTTAGGCGCGGCTTATCTCGATTTAAGTACAGGTACCCATGCAGCCCTTAGAAAGGGAAGGCTATTTTTTTTCAATAATTATTATGGCTCCCTTCAAATATGCTTACAATTTATTGTGTACCTTTTGTCCTCACTGCCTTTGATACTTTGTGTTCTTGTGGTCTTTTGTAGTCATGCAATACAAAGCCTATAGGTCTCATGAATATCTCTGCTTTTTGGCTGTCTAGTATATTAGCACCAAATGGACCTTTCAGATGATAGGGTGATTGTAGCAAATGCTCAGCTCAGTCCTGGCTGCAAATTTGAAATGTTATTTAGACCCCTTGTGTGTGTGAAGACTTGGATTTCATCCCAGAGGGTTTTTTCGGACTCACTTCTGCTGTGTCCAGTGTTAGGTGCGTGTGACAGCTTGCAAGTGCATGTCAGGTAAGCTCCAAAGTTGGACTCTTTCCCCAAAATGAACTGTGGGTGCTGTGTGAGTCTATCCATTACAGAAGTGGTGCTTTCTTTGCCTCCGGTGCAGGCTATGCCCTTTGTGTCAGCAGTTCCTCTTCTAATAGTCTCAAAATTCATGGTGACTTCTTTCTGCATCTGAGAGGCTGACAGACACATCAACAGATACTTGCATAAGTTTGCATCCAAGACCCAGGACACTCCTTTGGTCTTAAACGCATTTCTGCTTTATTCAACTGAATTCGAGATTACAACAATTGTGGAAGTTATCAGCTCTGGAGAGCAAAGAAACACCAAAGCTTTTGTTACAGCACGTGTCGGTATTTTTTTTTTTTTTTTACAAAAAGTTGTTGGCATCCTTCTGGCAACCCCATCTTGTATTTCTGCTGAATTCTGACTGTTTTGTCATCTGCATGCTACCTGCCATGTGGCACATTTCATATACTTGTTTGGCAAAAGAGAGGAAAATACATCCATGTTCCGCTTTAAAAATAGTGCAGCCGTCTGTAAGACCAGTTGTGTTGTGCTGTGGGATTGCCATGATAACACTGTCTCTTAAGGCAGATTGATAGCTACAGAATTGCAGTTTCAGGGTGTGCGTGTGAATCAAGTGATAAAACAGCAAAGAAACCTGACAATTAATTCGTATGTTGTATGTGAGTTTGCAGGGGGCTTTAATCTTTTGGATTACTTTTTGGTTAAAAGTTACCGTTATTTCAGGGGTATGGCAAGAAGCTTTATGAAAAGCTGAGTTGATGCCAGTGGGTCAAAAGAGATGGCTGAGACCTGGCAGTCCTCGGGCAGGTTTAGCAGGACTAGAGGCTGTGTTTCTAATTCGGGGTGATGGAAACCAAACCAGAAGCAAATAGCTCTTGTCAGGGGTAGGAATAAGTGCAGCATCAGCAGCTTCCCTTTGTACTGCTGCAGAGTGTGGGCATGCAAATGTACACATATCATGTGTACATTTTTCTGTGTATTCAATGCCATGGTGTTTTAGTGTTGGCAAACTTTAAGGTTTTTCAGTTTGAGAAATTTCTTTGAGGTTAGTTGTGTATCTCCTTCAGGAACCTCTGTGTGCATGGATATGGACATTTCACTGTGTCTCTGGCCTAAATTTTTGCTTCATTCATTCCATCTTGTCTGTCCTAATCCATCCCTCTTTTCTTTCATGACTGTAATGAATTAATGATTTTATGTAAATCTGGTGTTTGATGGACTTAGGAGGTGTGCCTTGGGACTTGTTTAAGCTATCACATAGGAAATGCATCATCTACTTCATGTTTTCTGCAATTGCAGTCAGTTTTATTTTTCCTTTATTCTCCTCCCTATTTTCTAATTTTTTTTTCTTAAAGCAGTTCTCTAAGCATGTTTAGACCATTTGCCAGGGTTTAAGGATTTAATTCTTTTTTCCATTCTATCTCCCTGCCCCACCCCCCTTATTTTCCACCTTAAATAGGAAGGAAAAAAAGCAACCATCCCTTCATTACATACCTGATTGCTATTCAGTTCCCAGGGGAGAGGCACTGAGAGCTAAATGCAGGGGCTGGAGGTCTAGGCTCTCTGGTTAGATTCACTGAATGTCACTAATTAGAGTAGAGTAGCCACTTACATATTTATTCATGTTTCAGAACAGTTGGTGAATCAATCGAGTGAATGAACTGGGGCAGCGTCAATGCTTCTTGTGTGTGAATATACTTAAAAGAACCCCCCAAACGTATTGAAGCTGGTTCCTTGTGACTTGCTGGTATAGACAGCATGGCTGTAGCAAAACTTCATTTCCATGTGACTTTTGGGTGATGCTTTTCCCCCTTCCCCTTATTCTGCTGTTGAAGAGGGGCTGATTCCATCCTCTGAAATATTTGCCAAAAAAATACTTCTGTTGAGAAGAAAATAATGTTACCTTTTAAGGCCATCCTCACTTTATTTGTAGTTGATGGATTAATTTGCCTAAAGCTTAAATTAAAATCCTTGCAGGAAATAAAATCAGGACAACAACGACTTGTGCTGATGCATTGCTGACAGATATAACAGTGCAGAATAACCTTGCAATACACGGTGGTTTTTTTTTTTTAAATGGAGCAGATTGATTTCCCCATAAACACCTTGAAGTGTTGCCTTTCACCAAAATTCTGTCTGAATTTAGCTCCTAATTGATAATAGCTCATTTACGTTTTCAGAGCAGGATGGTGACAGCCTCCTGGTCTCCCCTCGCTGGGAGATTTGCATTCCATCTGCTCTGGCTGTTGATTAGCAGCATGCCGGCTACATGAGCAGTGTTTCTGGACGCTACGGTCATCTGTTGCGTTAAAATTTTTCTGTGAGGACACGACCACAAAGCTAAAAGCACGGTTAGGGGAGCAAGAATAATGATTTTGGGTTTTGCTGTTGTTAGAAGGAGAGTGCCTCATGGGCGGTGTGGCTTGAATGTGCATCGCTGGGTCCAGATTTCCTGGAGCACGGCAAAAGTTTTCAAACACTTGGTGGACAAAGCTCCGAGTTCCTCCCTGCTTGCTGCTCCTGCTGTTTTGAGTGCTTGCCTCTCTATTCTAGTTGTATCACCCATACTTTAAATAAGAAGGAGTCTTTAATTTAACAGGTTTTGCAAACAACATTTCAAGTCAACCATAGCTTCAAAGTGGGCAGTATCTTGCTAACTGCTGCTTGGCAAAGTTGCTGTGTGCAGCACGGGCAGGCAAGGGACTGGCAGGTTTTTTACAGCAAAGCATGCTTAATTTCATTTACCCTTAACAGAGAAAGTGCTGGTGTGTAAGGTGATGCAAGTATGTTTAGAGATAGGCAAATGTAAATGTAGGATGGGGAGCGAAATTGATCCCTGATAGCTGAAATGTATAATTCTCCCCAGTCTCTTTAAAAGCATGGCCAGCTTTTAATCTAGAACAGCAACACACTAAAATGTTCTAATTTAATTGTTTTTTGTTGTGTCGGATGCTACAGAGTAAAGCTGCGGTTGGTTATCCTAATCCTGAACTTTTGTGCTGTAACTTGGCTACTTCAGGTGATTTTTAACCTCTGTTGCAGAGTGGTTTAGTGTGCGTCTGCCTTGTATCACTGGTGAGCGTGCCAACTTGAAGGTAAAGCAGGTTTCTTAGGGAAGATCTCCATAGATGATTTATTCAAGTTTATTGAAAATATTGTTGTTCTGTCTATTTGCACAGCTGATACTGCAACTGGGACTTATAATTCAGTGATTTTGCCACTGTCACGAATAGGGGTAAAATATAATTAATTGTGCTGGGTCTGTAATGTGTTCTTTGAAATGTAAATAAGAGATGACTTAGGAAGTTGGGCAATTTGTTTTTTTTACCCTCAGCATACTTTGAATTTGTGTTTGGATGCAAAACCTTTCTGTTGGCAGTTACTTCTGCAGTTTGTGTATTCCCTTCCCACCAGGTTTTGTTCTGTAAGCAATAGAAATTACTGAATGGTTCCTTTCGCCTCTTTATTTACCAAGTGCCAGCAGTGCTGTGCATTGAGCCTGGAGGAAATGTGGGGGGGAATCACATGCCTTTAAATCTCTCTTCTCATTTGGGGTGTAAAAATCCTTTTCAAAAGGATTCCAGTTCCAGTCTGGCAGGGATGCTCCAAGAGGAGATACCCAGTCCTTGTGGTTTCTGGCTAGGGAATTGTGCTGTGCAAAAAGAAAGAGATTAGCTTGGAAAACAGACAAACAAACAAGTGCAGTCCTGGTCTCTGTTGCATTTTAATCTTAAACTAAAATTACCCCTTCAACACAGTAGCTCTGTTGAGCTGAAGAGTTGAAGTGGGCATAGGCTTTCGAATCAATCCCTTTGAAAGACCATCTTCTATCCCCTTGAAGGAAGGACATTTGAACTATAGCTTATTCCTTCCATGGACTTAAATCATAGCAAAACTTCCGATTGCAAAGTGGTGTCTGAGGAATGCTACTTTTACTTAAAGGGCTTGTTTAAATCCAATTCAAGTGCAGGATTGAGAGTAAGGGGAGGCATGGGATGCTACTTGAAAGTGTTTTTGAAAGAAACCAACTCTGAACTTGTGGAGACTTGCACTGGAGAACTTCTGCTTATCTTGAATTTACCGCAGTGTCTCTGGGCATGCTTCAGTACATATTTTTTAATGAGTAGCAGGGTGGGGCTCAGCTGGGTGGCTGTGCACACGTGTGAGCGAGGGGGAATATAACCTTGGGTAGGCTTTGTAATGCTGTGAGGATCTTCCAACATCTGTTGCTATAATAATGTAAGAATTAAAACAGAAGAATTACTGCCTTGAGTAGATAAGCAGCTACCTTAATGCTCATTTACTCGTGTTTGAACGACGCATGTATCATTTAAAAAGAAAAATGTTGTTTTAAATTGTGCAAAATGCTTAGGAAGACACTGATGTAAACACTGATAAGAATTAAAAAGCTGTTATGTTTCCTTCTTCCTGGGAAGTCAGAAAGAGCTGAATGTGGTCTGACTGTAAAGGTCCCCTGGTAAAATCTTGCACAGAGCCACTCTCAAGCCCCATGTCGTTTCTCTGAGATACCTCAGAAACATGTTTTTCTTCATCTGATAATTGCTTGCTTATTATCTTCTTGCTGTTTGCTCTTAATAGCTGGTAAAATAAAAAAGGAAAAATGAATTTGAATTTTGTTCACTCCCTGGGGGGAAATTAAGCCATCGGTAGCATGTCTAAAGTAGGCTTGTCTTTGTACTGTGCATTTGCTGTCCTCCATATGGGGAGCCTGTAGTTGGTTCTGCATCATTTGTTTTGTCTTTCTGCTTGCTTTTAATATTAATTGAAGTCTTTCCCAAGACACAGTTTTGTTAATCTTCCTTTTGTCACCCCTCCCCCCCCCGCCCCCCCCCCAATATCCCCACCAAAAATGCTCTCGTGTCTGAAAAGAGGTTTAAAAGTAGCATTGTTGTTTTTTTTTTTTTAACGTTGGTGGTCCACTTATTCACCTGGCTTTTACCATCAATATTAGTGTTTCTATTTCTTTGCTTAACTTCTGAATGTTATATGTACTGCAATTGTTACAAGGATGCAAATGGTTTCCTGGAGTGATGGGTATAGATCTCTTATCAGCTCCAATTATGCAAAATGTTTTCAATTAGCTGTAATTCCCCTTTTTGCCTCCCCTCAGACAAACGCAACCAAGCAGGGTACCTCCTGGGACACCGGTGTGCTGCACAGGGGCAGGCTTTCCTGTCGAAATTGTGTCCTGTCCCAGGAGCACTAGCATCAGGAAGCACACTCTGCTACTCCCTGTATTTTAAAAAGTTATAATGCTCTTAATTACACCATTTCCCTAAAGATTTTCAGTATTGCTGCTGGCAACCTACGGGAGGAGGTAGTACCTCCATCTTGAGATTCTCACAGTTTTGTCAGCAGCAATGGAAACAAATGACTGTCCTGGGCAACAAAGCTTTTTTTCCCTTACTGTGCGAAGTCAGAGCAGGTAGGAAGTGCTTTGTCCAATACTGGTAACTACCAAAGTGGGATGCTTTGTTCGATGGACTGATGGCTGAATGTGAAATGGCAATTTCTGTGGTGCTGCACGAGGCAGAGAACAGATGCCAGTAACTCTGAGCAAAATGTTCCTGTAAGCTTTGAGGTGGCTCTGGCCCTGAGGTTACCACCTCCACGTGCAGCAACAGAGAACAAGGAGAAAGCAGAGAAGTTTCTTGACGGAAACACTTGTTGTATGGAGGCTTTATTGAAAGAGTTTGAGGCCCGGTGGATGTGGATGATGTTTGCTTAGGTAACCAGAGAAAGAGGTATGTGCCTTCTGCCTAGTATGGAGAAGATTCCCTTGTTCTGGTTTGCCAGTGTACATACTGAATTATCTGCGGCAGGATGAAATAACTCGGGGTTTATTAAATAGCTTGGTTCTTCAAAATAAATATTTTGAGGCCCTGTAAATACTACCTCTGTAGTAAGAGCTTACCTTTCTCCCTGTTCTGCCTTAAACTGACCTTGCTGCTTGTTTTAGGCCTTATCTTGGCCCCTCATTCATACTCCCACTGCTGTTTTCACAGCTGCCTGATAGAGTCCATCAGGGAACCGAGGAGAGTTGAGAATAACCTTTTCCAGCACATCAATGATTGCACAGTTGTACCAGAGGAGCTGAGATTGCTGGGTGCAAGGACCGGCTCTCAAAGAAGTGCTTGAGTCCAAAGTGAGGTTTTTGTAAAACTAATTCAGTGCATCTACTTCTGTGTTACTTATCAATCCAGAAGAATTGCTGTGGGTCCTGTTTCTGCAACTATTTAAGCACTCCCGTAGGCAGGCAGCCTTTCGCGGGGAGCGGGCTATTGGACTGCTGGGCTTGCTCTTGGAGCATGCACGCAAGGAGCCTGAACAGGGCATGGTTTTAATGCTGAAAAATGGCATTTCCTAAAGCTCCTGGAGTATGTATCCTGCTGGTGACCACCTGCAAATCCTGATGAAGAGCAGAACTGCTTAGGTTATATGAGTCTCAATTTGGGCAAGCATGGTAAGGGTGCACTGGCTGGCGGTGCAGCACAGGTGATCTGCTTGTCAGGCTGCATTTGCAGTGATGGCTTTATCACTGTGAAAATGTTGATAGTTTCTGGGCCTCTTATTTCAGCATAAATTAGCACTTTTCTTGTAGGACTTGCTCATGCATAACCTGATTTTTGCCAGCAATTTAAAAAGAAAAATAAAAAAAATATATATGCACTGTAGAAACCGATATTTGGTGGAGGGAGGGAGAGGAAAAGTGGGGGAGAAAGCACTGAAAGAACAAGTCTTAAATTACATTTCAGGCTGATTCTGCCCTGCATTTATCTTGTTCTTCAGATGAGTGGGTGACAAGTTAAATCTTCCGTGGCATACATGTATGAATCTTGTTCAACCTTTTCAGATCGTTTCTGAGGAGAAGATTTTCTTTCTAGTTTGTACATCACTGGCATACCGAATGTCGTCTGCGCCGTGGGGGCTGTGGACAAAGGAAAATGTCCACAAGGGAACGTATGGAAACCGGGACCTGTTGCATAGCCAGTGATGTGCAGAGCATCTGTGGTACAGGCAAGACCTGTGAGCACAGGTATCTTGGGAAGGCTCATCAGACTCAGCAGAAGACATCCCTGTAAGGACACACATGGAGGGGACAGTGACCGGCCATCTTTGATCAAGGCATTGCCTGTTTCAAAGGTCCCGGTACAGCTTGCATAGCAAAATGTGGCTGCAGTTGCTTGTGTAACACCACGTTGCAGTGAATTCTTATGTTACTTTTTCCAACTTATTTCTTCTTTTAAGCATTTTAGCTTTTTACACTAAAATAACCATTTTTATTCCTATTCAGAATAGTTAAAACTATACTAAAATATCTCAAAAATGTTTAACAAGAGTTGCACTGGGAGTACATTGAACTAGCCAGTTTATATCCAAGGTAAGGAAGGCTTTTCCCCATAAATGCATCATTACAGAGTTTGAGAAGAAGGGAAGACTAGAGGCACACGTGCTGCTGGAGCATTGGCAGAAGGTTAGGTGCTGTTGAGAAAAAGACCAAAGCTTGAACATGTTCAGTCTGTTTAACAAATAATTGAGACATTTGCTGTGTTCATATCAAGGGTATGGGCATGTGATTTCAACTCAAGTGAGTTGTGTTGGCTACCAACGTCTCCTTATCAGCTGAGCTGTGGGGTAATGCTTTTAGTCATCTCTCATCACAAGATAGATGGGAGTTGAAGGGGGGTGATTTGATATTCCAGTTAAATCAGTCTAACGGGTAGCTGCTGCCAGAGGGATAATCTTCTCCTCACTGCCTCCTCCCTACCTGTGATGAGCTGTTTCAGAGGACTAAACCACAAGAAACTAGTTTATTGATCAATTAGGTTTTCAGTGCTTTTTAGTTCTAATGCTGAGTAGTTCTCTAAATACTGAATTAACTTCCTGAACTGGTTCACTGTAGGCTTGCGTGAGCAGCAGTACCAGAGCAAGGGAAGGGGCGTTGGGTGCGTGTCTGAGCTAGGACGTAAAGGGCAGCCTGAACTGCCTCTGAAGTTCCCCATCACTCCATCTACATGCGATTGTCATGGGAAGGAAAAACTTATCTAATAACACAAGACTTTAAAAGTGCACTTTATCACCAGTCCTTTAACTGGCTGTAATTGCTCAGTTTTGTTTTAATTGCTATCTTGTTTTTTTGGTTATGTCAGATGTTCTGAAGGTTTTTGTGCAGTTTTAATGAGAAGGTAATTGTTATTGCTTAGTAAAATTCTGGAAATAAGACTATTAAAACTGGAGGCTCAATAAAAGGAGCATAAACAGTCATTTTATTATGAAGCTTTATCTCTTGACAGAAACCTTTTTTGCTTGATTAAAATATTCAAAAGATTGAACTTATGTCTGTCTTGATAAATACAAATGCACATTTAAACGGATTGGAAAGTTTCCTCTTATTTCTCTTTCCATGCCATGAAGTACAACCTTCATTCAGGAATTGGGACAGGGAAAGCGTATTTGTGGGTTTTAGGGTGAGGGATCTCGGCTGTATTCAGCACTGGAGTATTTGAGTTTCCTCTAATTGCCCCTTGCTGCTGTGTTTCTAGTCCCCATGGTAATTTCTTCCATCACTGATCTGGGGGCTGGCCCAAAGGCCCAAATCTATAGGACTGGGATTATGTTCCCCTCCCCTTTCTGGAGCATACATATATATTTGTTTAAATGTCACTTGGCTAAAAGGTCAGGAGCTGTAGCACTTGTACTGACAACAGCAGAGGATTTGCTGAATTCATTGAGTTTCGCCAGGCTGAAGGGAAATGTGGGGTAGGTGAATATAAGGAAAAACTTGAATCTGAACTCTGAGCACCTGATTTTTAAATCAACAGTTCTGGTCTTGGTTTTCCATGCTGCTGTGTGCTTTTGTGACCACTTTTGTTTTGCATTTGTCTATTTGGGTTAAGGACCAAGCTGGGCAACTTAAGGAAATATCCTTTATTTCCATCCATGTGAATTAGTAGAAGGAAGGGTTTTTAGATTGTTTTGTACCTGTATAAAACACAACTGTGCTTATTTACTTGAATTCCATTCAGTGGATCTTAAAAGCATGAACAGATACTGCTAATTTTTTAGTTTGGTGGCCCCGTCACTGAGGAGGGGGAAGGACTATCATCTTGGATGCAACATTGCTCAGACTAAAGGCTAATGAAGATCTCCCTTTGCAGAAGGAATGCATGGCAGTGCTGAACTCTTGTCTCATGTAGCATCTGTCAGATGCTGGGCTAGTTCAGACCTCTTGTCCGTAAGAGGCTGGAGTATCTCTGCATTACTTAACCTCAAATGTGTAAACTGTGATAGGGTTTTTTGTGCAACCATAATTGCTGCTGTCTTGTCTTGTTCAAATGAAAGCCAGAACTCAAGGCAGCAGGTCAGCAGCTTGAGGAACGTGCAGGTGCGTTTTGTAACCAGGCGTCATCCTGGTGTGATCCTGGTAATTCCACAAAACTGCAGTATCTGCGTTTGCATCACTGGTTTCTTGTCTAAGCTGAGCATACGTGACCATTATGTCTGGACAGGTTCTAGTATGCACAGACTGCAACTCAACCCTGGTATTCTCTGTTCTTTGTCTTGGAGTCTGGTAATGGTCAATGTGAAATTTCATTGGAGTCTCAGCTCTTGTTGACTGTCTTTTCTTGACCCTCAAGTGTGTGGCAGTATTTCTGGTCTAGCTTATTGGGAAACTTTTACAAAAACACATAGTGAATCTTTACTTTCCTTCTTGAAAAGAATAAGAATTTAAAGGTGGTTCTTAACCAGGGAAGGCAGGTAGTGAGAGTCCTGTCACTGTATGATGCCTTTTGGCATCCAGGTCTGTCATACTGTATTAACAATATTTTTATGGTAGGTTTTGAAATATTACTAGGAATTTGTGCTGCTTCTCTTATTTTTTTTTCTGTCACAAGTTTCTGCCTAGCTGTCCTTCAACTCTGAGGTACCACATAGCCTCAGTTTTATTATTCTACTGGGAATATCGATTTTTTTTCCTAATGGTACAGAAGTGAAGCATCATAGAAGCGTTGAAGCATCGTGGTCACGTATAAGGACAGAGGACGGAATGGTGGTATAATCCTAAAGCTGAGACGGTGCTGGCCGTTTGCAAATTCAGACAACAATCTAATAATAGTAAATTATAACAGCAAAACTGGGGACAGCTGGGATGTAAGCTTACAGAGCCTTGGGGTTCTCTCTGCTCCAAAGCTGTGTCAACCTGGTTGGGTTTTTTACACCCCTCTTGCCTCCCCCCACCCCAGCTACTTGGAAGGTAGTAATTTAGATCCTCTTCCAGGCACACAGGGTTAAACTAGCCATGCTTTTTACATATCTGCTGAAGGGTTAGAATCTTTTTCTTCTGAAATAAGAGAATTTGAAAAAGGTCAGCTTTGAAGCATCATTGCACAGATGGCTTTGCAGAACTGTTGTCACAGTAATGCACACGTGGCCACGCTTGTACCAGGAGAATCCAGTGACAGCACCACCACGCTCTCGCCTTAGTGACTTCCCTCTAATAGCTGACAAAGACTGGTGCCTTCTGTTTGCAAAATGACTTCTTACGAGTACTAATACTTGTTTAAAGAAGTGAACCTTTAGAACAGCTGTGCAGCTACCCTGTAGACTGCAAAACCTGACACTGTGAGCTACAAAGCTCTTAGCCAGCCAGCTGGGCAACAGCTGTCTTCTCACATCTGGCTGCTGCATTGCCTGTTTTTTCTGCACCTGAAGTTCATACCAGGATGCTGTCATTGCTTTAGAATCTATGTTTACAGAGTCACAAATATAAATATTTTATAGTAGGCACTTGGTTGGATATCTAGCTTGTAGGCATGTTGTGGAGGTTGCTTTTTCTTTCCAGCTAAATAAACTATCTACAAGAATCTGGCTGGTTTCCTTGTAAGATTTCAGTGATACAGTCTAAAAATAAGGAAGCAGAATTTTTACCAACCTGAAAATCATAATTTATAAAGGTATTTTGAAATAGATTCCATTCATTCTGCCTTAATTGGTAAAAACAAGAAAATGGTGAGCCAAAACCTGAGAGAACTTGTGTTGGTGACCTGCAGCAGTTCTTGCCGCCTCCTTCCCCTACCCTACGCACAAACGCTGCGTATGCTGGCAATACCAACCTCATTTGCTACCCGAGTGGTCATTTTTTATTACTAGATTTAGGGAAATAATTTAATAACCAAATCTAATTTGGGCTAAAGCATTCATTAAGTGGAGAGCTGACCAGCTCATCCGTGATGGTTTAGAAAAGTAGGTATAGCCTGCTATGAATTTTCTTAGTGTTTTGTTTGTTTTTTTTTAATATTGACTAGTGCATGAAGCTTCTTTCTTGCTGATTTTATAGTATTTTAATTTGAGGTCCAGTTTTTGGTTGATGGAATAAATTCCAAGAGAGATGTGCACCATTACATGTGTATGTACAATTTGCAGCTTAGAAGTTAAGGTGGAATAACATGAATGCAAATGTTCCTTATTTGCGAGCAGAGTTGGCTTCCTTCCTCTTCCTATAGCAAGAATATGTCCTAGGAAAAAATTTCTGTATCTGTACTTTAAGCACTTAAAAGTTTTCTCATACAGAATTTTATTTGCCACAAGATTGGACATGAAAATGCAAGGTTAGTAATGAATTTATTGGAAGCTTTCAGTGAGTGATCCAATTTGCAGCTGACCCAAGCATAGCCTTCTGTTGTGAGGAAGGGAGTTGCCTTGCAGAAGAACCTTTCCTTTGGAAAAATACCCCAATAAACATGACGATGACGCATTGAAGTGCAAAGGTAATCTTCGTCCTTGTGTTAATGAACTACACAGTTTGATTGTTAGCTGTAATATTTTTTCACTGTACTGTGTAAAAGGTTGGGAAACTGTACAATCCTGGTGCTGCAGAACTGTCAAGGGTATTAGAAAATTGTGATGGTTGAGTAGACAGACAAAGCTGATGGGGGTTGGGAGGCAGATACATGTTTTCATTATAGGGACCCACTCTTTCAGAATTTTGAGAGTGGTAATAAAAGTGGCCTTTTTTTCTCCCCCCCCCCCCCCCCCCTAATATGCCACTGACCCTAGAAGTATAAGCAGTTACTGTCTTCATAGACCTGGGAACAAGAAAACTGTCTTTTAAATCTTGTTAATTTTTCAGAGCACGGTTCTGTTGTTGCAGACCTATTTGAGCCCTGTGTACAGGGCATTTAGTTAGCAAGAGGCCAAGAACAGGGTGTGGAAGATGTTAAAAGTTTAGTGTATTCAAAATGATGCTGATGTTAAACTTGAGATCACCTGTTCAGTATGATTTGATGTGTTTAATGCCAATGTTGAGTTTTACTTTTTTTTTACTGAGTAGATGGCAGAGTCCTCCAAATAAACAAAATTGCCTCCTCTCTAGCTGAAGTGTCGAAATAACCTTACTCAGATAAAACTGTTTTGTGGCAAACAAAAGGTGATTCAGAGAACTACACCTGTGCTGATCGCATAACAAAGCTAATTAATCTTTTTAAATTAGATGCTCCTTAAAATTCAGCATGATAAAGACTGAAGGATTTTTTTTTAATGATTACTTTTAGAGGGCACTGCTCTGACAAAGAAAACTTTTACTGTCTGTTTTCTTGCATGGAAGTGAGTAAGCAGGAATTACTGCCTGGGATGCTGATCACTTGTTTATACACTCTAACTGCAGAAAATGAGAAATGAAATGAACAGTTCACAGATACACTGAGAAATGAGTGCTTGGGACAGTGCAGGAATGTAACTTGCATGTTAATTTTTCAACTTCACGTTCTATTTTAGATGTACCAGCTTCTGAACTCTCTGCAAACTAGAACCCCTGTAGCGACAGGGGTGTACGTCCAGATTGCTGCTGGTTTACCACTTGGCTTTACAAGTAAAAGCAAGAGCCTTTCAGGCTTACTGTGTTTTTTTTATTCACAGCAGGCAATTGCATGGGAAGATGAGGTTGGGAAGCTGCAATATTGATCAGGCTATCTTCTCGGCAACCTTGTTCACAGCAACTTTGTGGTGCTTAGGGTAAATGGAGTATTAGGGCTATAGAAAAAGAACAAAAGGAAGGTTACTGCTGGCCCTTCTTGGCAGCAATAGCTGGGTGCCTTTTAAAAACAGCATCTGTTGTCATGGAGCTTCTGAATCCAAGGCCGGTTTCTGGCACCATGATTTTCTCATGGCAAAAAGTGTTGTCCTGTCCTAGCCTTGGGGGAAGAATAAATAAATGAAGGCAATAGTCTTGGCAGCACTTGTCTATTATTGCAGCTAAATGACTGAACTGCAGTGGGAATGGGACCAAAGGGAAACCTTTTCTTCACAGAAAATCCTGAATTTTAAAGCTGGCATCCACCATGGTCTGCAAAATATCTTTTATAAGAAGGTGTTTGACATTTGGAGAAGGATTTGGAATAGTTTATATAGAACTTGCTTTCCTCTGAGTCAGTGATGTTTTGAAGTTGAAATAGAGACCTGAATTCCTAATCTCAAGGTTTTTGGAAGGTTTTCCAGTAGTGGTTTGTTTGTGTTTTGAAGCCCATTTTCCTCTTCTAAACTTCAGATATAGTTAAACAGTTTAACACACTTATTTATCATTTCCTGAAGCAGTCAGTATTGTACTAAACAAGATATTTAGTAATTTATTTGGCATTGATTATGTTAGTTTAACACTACGTTGCTTTGCTGAGCTTTTGGTATCTTAAAAGGTGATATTTTGATTGCGTAGAAATATTTATGCTTGATTTCATGGACAAAAAGTCTACTTTGCTTCCTGATGAGATTTTTTTGTTGTTGTTCTTAGATAGTTCCAGTGACTGAAGTTTTAAAAACTTGCTTGGTTTTACTTTTGCTTTGTCAACTTACTGAAACCTAGAAACAAGTGATGATAGAAGTGGCTCAGTGCTTCCGAAGCAGGAAAACAGCGAGCCTCAGTGCTTTTATTTCTACATGACATTTTTAAAGGCAGGAAAGCATGATTACCCCATGTCAGAAAGCATCTATAGGTAAGCTCTTCTGCTAGAGATGGGTAAACTCTTTGGGCTGAATAATTTGCCCTTCAGGTCCTTCCTTAAGAGTCAGCTCTGTTTTGATACAGCCTGATTACTGTTATTTGAAAAGTTTCAGGCAGCTAGTGAATAACATTTCTGCATATTAAGTATCACACAGTAATTTCTGTTGCTTCACCCATCTGTTTGTGTTTTCTCCACCCGTGCTTAGTGGCTGTTGGGTCAAGGATTAGGGCTCTTGCAGGCAAGTTCAGATTGGCCTTGCTGGTAGGGCCCCAGGGTAGGATGTTGCAACTGCTGTGACTCTGCTATTAGAAATTACCAGCCCCAAAGCAGAGTTATTTTCTGTCCTTCTGGTGTTTTAGGCTGCCCGCAAAGAGGGATCTGTGTTGAGGCACTAAAGCTGAGCAGGAGCGGTTGAGGCACATGTGTGTGGTTCTGCAAACTCTGTGTCAGGCCAGTGACTTCGAGCAGGGGTGTAATGACACCTTGGGACTGCTGCGGCTTTTCTTCAGCAAAGAAGAGTCAGAGCCCTGTCATTTCAGGGTTTGTTTGCACAAGGGAGGGAGCCCTCATCCTTGGGAGTAGCTGCGGATCTGCAAGTATAATCATTGTATAATAAAGGGACACCCGAAGCCAAAACTTGGAGTTTGGAACAGCCTTTGGAGCCCTTGCAAATTCTTTTCTAGAAGCCCTTGGATGGTGGAGTTGTAAACACCAGTCATCTGTGCAGGACTTCCCCCCACCCCCACCCCGTTTTACTCTTTAAAGCATCGTCAAACTCCAAAAGAAGACAGACTTCTTCCAACATTGCCCCTGCAGGCTTGTGTTGTGTTGTGTTTTATATAAAACTCTTTCTATACAACCCCCCTAAAACATTAATATAGTGCCTGTAGGCTTATGGTGTTTCATATCAGTGCCACAAACATAACAATCAGGAAATTCTAAATGTTAAAAGTTTAATATATATTAATACTACTTTGAGGTTGTTTTTACCTAGAAACTAATGCTAAAAGAAAAAGATTTTTTTGTTATGACAGTCCAGGGTGTTTATCTGCTAATGAGTGAAACTTCTCTGTAGACACTCGTCATCTCAATTTAATAACATGTATTTCAAAATCTATTTCTTGACCTTATCAATACAGTAACAAAATTTTAATTTTTCCTCTTTGTAGTAATACTAACCTTTTTTAGTCTGTAAGACTGCATGAGAATTCAGAGACTAACTATGGGGGGTATGAAGAGTCTGCTTTATTTCAGCATTAGGAGTATGTGGGACAGATGATTGACAGTGCTAAAATTTGTAATTATAGTGTGGATTCTTTAACTTTTACTCATTAAACTAATTTCTTAATTATTAGAAAATTCATTCTTTCTTTGAAATTCTGCACTTCTGGAGATGCTGCACTATATTCCTTATAATAACAAGGTGACCAAATTGCTGCTTTTATTGCAAAATTTGACTTGAATGACAGAATTGTACTTAGTTCTTCCAAAAGAGTTAAAAGAGTCCCAGAGCAGTAGGGGAGAAGTGCGGACCTGATCACGATTGCCATAATTTAGGCCTCTTCCTTTAAATTTGCTTATGAGAGAAAGTTTTTATTTTCCAGGAAGAAAGAAAGTAGTTTCCACGCAGTTTCCCATTTACTCAATGGGCAGATTTTAGTTTGCTGTAGTACTATGTTTGTATTGAAGGATTATAGTGATGAGAAGGTGGGTATGATGGCTGAAGCTAGTGAGTCCTCCTGGAAGGTCAAATTAAGCCTTCAGTTAAAAACTTGGCACTTTCCTTGTGAATACAATTGTCTGCTAATCTGGGATGAATACTTTTCATGGCCAGCTTTGTTCTTCAAGAGCAAGACCAGTGCCTGTGGTAGGTTGAACCTGTATACCAGTCCAGAACAAAGCACACTACAGTGGTGGGAGTGCTGGAGAAGCTCTGGGGGAAATGACTGACAAGCTGAAAAGGGCATGGCATGAACACGCAGTACTGAAAGTACTTGGCTTTCTGCTACAGAAACCCAGGGAAGAAAAAATAAACCCCCATCATAAACCCCAATCTTTGTTAAAGAGGTTTGCTCTCACTAAAGTTTGTATTGGAGAACTTGCCAGTGCCCAAGACTGGAGAGCAGAACAACTTCTGGGTGGATAAATGTAAGGATTTAACCCTGACATAGACCGATGGTAGCATGTCAAGGGTGGTTATGCTGCTACTTAAGCTACTTTTGTTTTGGTTGGAACACCTTTCCCTGATGTGGCTCACCACATGGTTGCAGAAGTGATGTGGGAGGGAGGAGAGGGATCCCCCCTACAGTGGCTGTGTGGCTTTGTGCTGGGTAGACATGGCAGCAGAGAGGTGGCTTCAGGGTGCTGGAGGCAGCAGAGAGGGCAGGTGGGAATGGGGCATGGTCTTCCCTTTCCACTGGTGTGCAGCTTTAGGTGGCTGACTTTGTGATGCTAGGTGAGATGTCTTTAAAAAAAATTCCCGTAGGTATAAAGAGCAGTCTTGATCCAGGGTGGCCCTACAGGCGCAGTCACACAAGCTGGGTTAGGAAGTGGAAATGAAGCATGTGAGCTCTGCAATAGCACTTGAAGGATTAAAAAAGATGATGGGAACTTTGGTCAAGGTGCAGTTCTATTTCTTGGGTTTTTCCCTCTCTATCTTGGTGCAGTTCCTTTTATAGCCAAGTATGTGTTCCCTCAGAGACCTTTGGACTTGATTGTTCTTCTTTCTCTGCATGACAAAGAAGGTGGATTTACTCCAAAGAAATATTTCAATGGCAGCTGCTTAGACAATTGTTCCTATGTTCTTCTGGTCTAACTTTTTTTTGTGTGTTTTGTTTTATAGACACAGATGAGGACACAGTGAAAAGGTGTTTTGCCACGTTTGAAGAGAAGTTCTTCCAAACCTGTGAGAAAGAACTTGCCAAAATCAACATTTTCTATTCAGGTAAGGTGCTTATTTGTGTATATTTGTGGAAAATACAGCAACACAAAAAGAGTCTGGAGCTCCCAAACTTTCAGAATAACCACAGTGGTCATGCAGGTCTACCATCAGGTAATTATAGGGCAGGTTTATATGGGAAATTGCTCTGGTTTAATCACAGATGTGGAGCTAAACCATGGTATTTGAATGGAGGGAGAACGAAGGGCAGGTGATTTCACTGCTTTGCAATAGCATCCTGCTGAACTTTATGAAGATGCTCTTAAAATTAAGTGGCAGCTTACATATAGGGCACAGTTTCTCAGTTTATCTAAGGTGACAGTCTCCTGTGCATGTTTTTGGCATCCTAAGCTCCCTAGCTGGTGTTTCCTGAGCTTGTGCAGGAACAGTCATCATGGACTTGCCCATGTATAGTAATTTGACCGTCTTGATGTGTCCAACGAGTTTTTAAGCACTTAACTCTTACTCAAACTCTTGCAGCTTCCTGGAGTAGATCAGCCAGTAGCAATTTGTCATTGGCTGTGTATAAAATCCTGTTTAGTAAACTGAGTAAAAATGTAATGGTGGTAAGAGTAGGGATTCCTAGGGGTCATATGTCAAAGTGCTATTGTTTGTTGTTTTCCCTGAGAAAGTTTGCTCCCCCCCCCCGCCCCCGGTGTTTTGAAAATAAACTTCAGAATGGGATAATCGGAAATTCACCCTGTAATATTGCTACAAAAGACTTAGTAACAGTGTGCTCCAGTTCCACCCACCATTACACTTCAGCTTGTTGTCAGCCTCTTTTGGTAAGGTTTAAAATGGGTTTTCAAGTAGACAAGCCGTTAAATATGGATACAATGATGCATTGACTTCTGCTATACTTTCTCTTAACATGTTGATTTATTAACTTGGTGCTATAAACAGGCTTTTGCAGCCAATATGGTAGCCTTTTCTATTTCTGATTTTAATCTGGTAACAAAGTTGAATTTTGCAAAATATTTTAATAACCATCAGGTGATGACTTTATTGCTAGCAGAATCTGGGTTGTGAACATGAGAATAGCTGAAAGGATAATAGATGCAATAACTGTGCACTGCAGCTTGCGTCTATTCAGCTTCCATCTAGGGAAGTAAACCTTTCTTGGGCTGGCTGCGCGAGCTCTTCTGGCTCCCTGGAGTAGTGGTGTTTTGCTATAGCCACAGTGGGGGTAAGGACAAGGGCAAGGGGCAGTCTGTAGGTAGAAGCGATATGTTTTGTTAGGCCAGCTGGGTTTTACACTTTATAGGCATTTTTCTACATGCAATTCATATGTACCTAATGCAGAACAATTGTTCTCACTTTTGTTTCCCTGTGAGATCTTCTGTTTCTATCCCAGGTCTTGGGTAAGGCTTTTATGCTCAGAAACTTGTCTTTCTTACTTTTCTAGTTCTATCAGATCCTGTGTACTAGTAGCTAGACTCTGTGGAGGAAGTTCTGTCAATTCAGATGCACAATACAGATTATAATTTTCCCTAATGAGGACCTGCTAGCACACATTCACCCACATATACGTACCCATTCCGGCATTGTTTAAAATGGCGTTAATAATGCAGGGTAGGGTTTTTTCAACTTGCTGTCATTTCAAAAAGTTATAGGAGAGAATACATGTAATTTGAAAATCTCTTGTGATAAGATTAAAATAAGTCTTTTATTTTCAGAAGAGCAACGTGACTTTAATAGTATGGAAACCCATTATTAGGGTTATTAATGTTAAGCCACATCAAGAAATGTTCCATCAGTGGTTCCTCTTCTTGATCATGTCAGAAATATCTCACATCGGACCCTGTTGTAACTCCAGGCATGTGTTGGCTTGGATTATGACCTGCTACATCCTATTTATTATAGGCTTATTATATGGTTTATTACACGCTTGTCTTTACAACAATAAATATAGTCCATTTTCAAGAAAGCTAAGCCTTCTGGTGATCTCTGCTTCATTTCCTTGTCATCTTTCCCTGCGCTGAGGGATCCTCAGTGAGCATTGCCAGGGGCAAATGGATTGCCCATGGACAACCCCATCCTCTGGGGATGGGCTGCTCCCAGACCCCAGCTCCTCCCCAGCTCCCCGGAGCACTGGGGGTTGGAATGCCTGCTGCAACATGCCTTTGCCTTTCGCTGTGTGCTTGGATAGTCGGCTCTCACCAAACATAGCCTTAATTCCCCAGACCATTATCCTAGCTCGGTAGGAAGGAAAACTGCCATTAACTAAGTCTGATTTGATAAACAGTTTGTGATTATTTGGGCTACGCTCAAGAAAATCTATACTCAATTGAAAGAAAAAAGAATAGCAGTAAAATTTTCAGATGGTTCCAGTAGAGGAACGCCTGTTCAAGTGCTGTTCAAGTTTTATTTGTGGCCAGTTTTGGTTTGTGTTTGGGATTTTCTAGGGGGGATGTTTGTTATATTTTAAATTAGCATCATCAGGATCTGCTTGGGCTACTGTTTAGCTAGTAACATTTTTGTGGTTACTTTAGGAGCTGGTTTTATTATTTGTAGGAAGCCGTGGCTTTAACTTGGTAAGCAAAATATTGAACATAATACATACAAGTAGGAAAAGGAAGGAGTGCTAAAAAAGCCTGCCTAAAATGCCCAGAGCCCTGAGCCAGGTAGCTGTAAGGAGATATGGGATGTTTGATTACCTCCTGTCTGGTGAAACAGCTTTTGATCACAACCATAACCATGTAAACTGGAACTTGGGGGGAAATTTTACTAGCTCCTTGGTGTGATAGTTTTGGGGTTTTTTTTTCATGATCCTTATGTGTGAACTTTTCTTTAAACTTGGAAAATGGAGTCAAAACCAAGTTGGAATTGCATAGTTGAGGTGGTAAGTCTTTGGATGGTGGTTTTTAGTCAGGATCTAGGAGCATTTTTTGGGCAAAGCTGCTTCTTTATTGCAAGCACTTTTGTTGAAGTCTGCCTCTGTTGGTTTCAGATTTCTCCTCGGTCTTTACTGTGAGATTACACTTGAGCTGAAGACTCAGTGGGCATCTCATCATGCAAAATGCTGCAACGCAACAAGAGTGGTTCCAGTTTCTAAGTGTATGCTGCTTTTTTCTAAGTTTTGAGTGGCATATTTTTCTAAAAGTCACTTTTTGGAGCGCTAAATTAGTGATAGTAGTGAATGTCTTTTCAATTACTTTGAAGTATGTTGCAAACTGAGAAATTAATTTCTACTCTGCTTTGCCGTTTCCCTAGGGAATTCCCTAGGAGGTTTTAAGAATAGCAGCACACATTTTGTCTTATTTTGCTTTCGCAATGAATCTTGATGATAAAATCATACCTTAAGATAAATGATTTGTGGACTGGATAACTGGAGTCAGTGCAAGAGAGAGGAGAAGAGGGTGGAGGGAGAAGGGGGCAGGACGGCCATTTCTCAGGAGTGGCAGGTCATTACAGGATGGGTCAGTTGCCTTTAAAGCCTTATCCTCAGAGGACTGCGTCCTCCCCTATGGATGGAGAGGGCTGTATAAAAGACAGCACATGGCTCTCTTCAGCAGTGTATGGTAAAGAAGAATGTATTTGGACATGATGCTTTTTTTATGGATGTTGCTTTGCAAACATAGGAAAACTGCAGCCGCAGTTCTATAACTATTTCAAAGCATTCTCTTTTCTTTAAATATTGTGTTATTAGGCTGATGGATTTTAAGATTTTTCTGGACATAGGGACAATGGAACAGTGCTCTCAATTGAAAGATGTACATTTAAACTCTTCCATATTTAATAATTTGATCCAAAAGAAATCTCAGTGTATCACAGATGGTTTAATATGATGTTTTGAATATAGAGAAAGTGAACTTGAGTTTTATTTCACAGAATCACAGAATCAATTTATTTCAATAAATCACAGAATCAATTTATTTCACAGAATCACAGAATCAATTTATTTCACAGAATCACAGAATCAATTTATATGAAGGCTTTTGATTATAACACTACTCTAACAGATATCTGTTACTACTTCCCGAGAGAGTTCCCAAAGTGGGGAGAGATTATTTTTTTTGCAGTCTGACCTTGTGTGTGTTAAATATTATGTGGTTGCAGGCTCTGGGCAGACACTTCTCACTGTAAGCTGCATTGCCTCTGTTTAGTGGAGTCCTTGCAGCTGTAGAAGTTGTCAGAGAGGAGTTTTCCTTTCCTGTCTTTTTAAAACCTCTTACTTTAATGAAGTTTATAATCAAGAAAGTTACAGAGAGTTTCAGGCTCTTCTGTACTTGATTTTTCCACATTGATCCCCTTTTTCTGTTCGGAAAGGCATGCTCCTTCTGGAAAATATCTTACGCAGAGCACTGTAAAATTATTTACAGAGAAGTTTTGCTCTTAAAATTAACCAGGATTGAATAAGACTGAAGAAAAGGTCAGAATTGCTCCCATAAGAGTAAATCTTAGTTCTGGGGAGGGAGCAATTGAGAATTACCATTAAGTTGTTATGTAAGATACTAATGAAGAGAATTAAATTGACAGCCAGGAGACTGTCGGGCAGAGCTTTGGGTCGTGGAGGGATCTTGGGGCTCTGTGGTTACTGGTGCAGGGTTGTGCATCCTGCTGGGTGGAGGTGACTCCAGTTCCCAGCCGTCTGCTCCAACACTGTGAACCTGCTCGGAGTCTTCCTGGCCACTGCCACCGCCTGAGGTCTGCGATGGTGCTTATCAACGGAGATGCCAAAGCTGTGACTGAAGCCGTAGCGGGTGGGGGAAGAGCCTGGAAGGAACTAGTTGTACAGAACAAAGAGAAAGATAATGGTATCAGTTATGCTGTTTTTAGCATTAAAAGATTGTTATTTAGCCAAAAAGATTATTTTCTGAAAGTACATAAAGCAGCGTGTTTAAAGGAACACCTGTTTCATAATTGAGATGTGAGGAAGAGAGACTGACTTGTTCTGAAAGCGCATCAAAATGATATTTAAATTCAGGTTGACTGTCCCTTTAATCACTGAATAATGAGGCAATACTTCTAACCTGCGTGAGCCTAAACTGAGGAAAAGAGGGATAAATTATTACAGCGGATCATGTACAGCAGCAAGTAGTGTTGTAACTCCTGATCAAAGCAGAAACTGTGTTTGTCTGTCACCGGGAGCTTGGCAGAGGGGTTGCATTGCTCTCTGAGCAACAAAATTCAGTGTCACATTTGAAGTGTGGTTTTTTCGGTGTTTTTTTTTTTTTTTTCTTTGATTTCCTTACTGTCATATAAAAAGATAGTAAACACATAGTCTTTCTGTGGGTGCACAGATATGAAAAATGCTTTCCTTACTAACTGTCAAGTTTCATAATATTGTCTAACAGGTTTTTTTCTAATGCTTTTTATGCATTTGCTTTATTTGAGAAAGGAGAGCAGCTTTCCTTTGCATGCAGAGTAGACGTGTGGTCACTGCTTTGGTATTTGGATGAGACCCTATCTGCCTGGCTGCCTCCAGCTGCATCTCTGCCAGCGTGGGAAGGCCTGACCCTGTGTCCCTGTGCTAGTTTATAGCCCCTAGGCACAGGGGCAGCCGTGCAGGTTGGGCGGCTTCTATCCGTAACAGGTATTCATACAGTCCTGGTATGAGCATCCTCTAGAAACCAGATCTAGGGTGGAAGTCGAGAAGTCTGAGTTCATGTCTAATGCTGCTTTAGTCTGTGCTGAAGGGACAGACCCTTGATTTTGACTATATTAAGTCAAAGTTTCTTACAGGACTAATTAAGACCTGTCTGACATGACAGCTTTTTTTTTTTGGAGAATGTGTGTGTTTTACATAAGAGTGCATTAAACCCTTTAACAAGAAGGAGCTTCATAAAAGAGAAATATGCAGAGTTGCAGAATTTAATGCTTAGTGGGGGAAGGCCATGCAGTAGGTTATTCAATGAAGTGCTTTTTACCTACAGGCATGTTATTTGAGGAAAAGGTATAGTGCTTTTTATGGGCTCGGTAGGCAAGTTGCTATCCTCTCATCTGACTTTTCCCTTTCCTTACTAACAGAAAAGCTTGCAGAAGCTCAGCGCAGGTTTACTACTCTTCGGACTGAGTTACAGTCAACTTTGGATGCACAGAAAGAAGCCAGTGGGGCTTCCACACTGCAGCGGCGCAGAAAGCCGGTCTTCCACCTGTCCCACGAAGAGCGTGTCCAGCACAGGAATATCAAAGATCTGAAATTGGCCTTCAGCGAGCTCTACCTCAGCCTCATCTTACTGCAGAACTATCAGGTACCTGCAAAAATAGGTGGTTTTACAAAGCCTTGTGTGTAAATGCCTCTGTGCTTTGTGTATCCTTGAGGTGCCTCATTCAAGACAGTTTTTAATTTGTTTTTTTTTATTTTGGGGTCCCTAAACATTTTTAAAGGAAATGCAGATGCCTAGCAGCTAGCAGCATACATCTTGTTACTTTTCATTGAGCTAGAAATGCTAAGCTGACCTGCAGAAGGACCTTCCTTCTTCCTTTTCTGGGCTGGCTGACCCCACACCCTTGGCCCAGGCATGGTCAGGACACGAGGTTGCATCGGGGCCTCCTGTAGTGTGTTGTTCTGTGCAGGGCTGGGGCTGGCAAGTTGGGGAAGAAGCTCTTTTATCTAATATTTGTAATGAAACTTGAAATACTAATGTACTGTTTCCTCTTGGCGTTACCATGGTAGTAACCGTGACCTTGCTGTATCAGAATTTCTTGTTAAAACATCCATTAAAAAAAAAAATGTTTTTAATTCTGTAGGATACAGGCTTGTTTGCCTTGAAGTATAAAAAAACAAATCTTTAGTTGTACTTGGATTTCTGGCATGAAAGGGCATGGTAGATATTGCAGATACTAATTTTGTTCCAAAAATCAGAAACGGTTAAGGTCTTTTTTTGCCAGGCTAGCTCTCTTGGTGTTAAATACTCTGAAATCCTTTTAAATGTCTTATTGTGGGGCTTTTTAGCTTGTTAAATAAGAATGTTTGACCTTAAATTCTTTAGCTTAAATTTGCTACATGTGTATTTAGATCTTTACCAGCATTGTACTGGAGAAATTTAATAAACAAAATTTAATAAACAGAATAAACAAAATTCACCATAAGAATTACTTGAGTATCACTCTGTAGCATGGACAAAACTTAATTCTTCCAAAATTCTGAGTGCTTCTGAGTACCTCTCCTAAAATGATGTTATGTCCTTGAGCACATCTGCATACGCTGCCAACACTTACTCACTCCAGATGCCTCAACTGGAATTACCTTGTTTTAATACTGGGTTTTCAGGTTGGAAAAATCTTTGTCCAACTTGTATTGGAAAAAGCATTAGCCTGCGTTCAAGGGGAGCTCTCGGGGATCTGTTGAGACCACCTCTTACGAACATTATAACTACTTATTTTCATTGGTTGAACAGATACCCCTCCATGAGTCCTGAACACAGGTTTTATAGTTGCAGAAACTGTTTATGGCTTTCTCAATAAAGCCCTTTAACTACTAGAGGTAGTTTCTAGTTCAAAATCCTCGGAAAGGTAAAGTATCCTTTGCTTTTCAGGTATGGAGAGAAGCAGTATTACCTGCTGTGATTCCTTCACTCTTAAAAAAGGAAAGCTTTTACTGTTGGTTACAAAAATCACTTCTGAGGCTTGATGAAGAACTTAAATAGGGGATGACATAAGTCATTCCTTTGAAAAATCTTTTCCTACTTGCACACTTACATTTTTGCTTTTTGCTACCATGAATCCAGGTCCTTTGTATGTATACTAAATATTGGTGTAAAACCCATCTGGATTTGATAGCTTTCACAGTTTCCAAAAGGACCAGAGCTTCTTTGTACAACATAACTTCAAAGAGAGAATGAGAACGTTAGTTCAAATTGGTTTTGAAGTTGAAGACAAGGAATACAAGTACTAAAACAAACATAAACCCAAATCCCAGAGTACTACTCTTAATCACTTCTGAGCTTAGAATATAAGAACTAGGAATATTCAATGTCTTGCAGTTTCAGAGAGGGGAAAACAGTAACCTGGTGGGAAGATGATGTAGCTGAGGCCTTCGTGTAGGAGATAAAGTGAAGGCACCAGCAAACTCCTCAGTCTGTTAGGACTGAAGCAAGAGGAAAAGTTGCATGCGTTCATTCCTAAGGTACACAAATCAAACATCAAGTGAATCTATAACTTATCTCCAGGGCAGCTGTTACTTTTTTTAACTTACCAATGATTAAACTTCTGATAAAATTAACTTATTGTTAACAGTAATATATAATTCTAGAGTATGTACGTATATAAATAAATCTGTTTATTTTAAATACTGTGTTTTAGAACAAAGAAATCTTGAGAAATTAAGTATATAGTATATACTTATATATAATATAGTACACTCGTGGAACAGATAATGGAGGCTGAATTGGTCTTAATAAACTGCTGTGCATTTGCCTTGCTGGTGCATTTCCTGATATGCTTGTATATGAGCAAAGATTTTTGAGTCCACTGTTTGATCCTACTTGATCTTGCATAATATTATTGCGCAAGTTGCACTGTTTGGTTTTTTCACCTTTAATGACAAAACATACCATTAGTTGATTCACTTCAATGGATTCGATTAGTATCCAGCAGAAATGGAAGCCGGGCTTGGACAAAGCCCCTTGCCAAATAAAAGCATCATGAATAGCAAGAAATACAAAACTTCTGACTGCATAAACAATGTTTGACTGTTTTGTTTCACAGTTTCATCCCTGCGTGTTCCTTGTCAGAAGTACCACTGTAACCAACAGTGTTTTTATTGTGCACTTTGCGGTTGCAGAATTTTTGCAGCCAGAGGATGGAACGCCGCTGGAGAGGTGCTAGGGTATCTGGTGTAACTGTGACCAACCTGCCAAGGCACACCAGAGTTAGGCTGTGGTTGCACACGTGGCAAATAACGTGATGTTAGTTCAGGCTACAGAAAAATCTCTGACCAAAATCATCATTTTGTTGCACCTTTTTAATTTCAAATTTCTGAAATAGTGATCTGCTCTCCCTGGAGTGGAATGCTGACTTTTCCAATAGAAAGTAATTTAAAGGCTCTTGTCTGCAATAATGCAGATCGTTAATGCGTTGGCTTCCTGCTCCTGTCTCCCTAGCCTCATTTCCCCACCTAAACGATAGGGGTCTGGTATTAAATCACTCTAAGCATAATTACATTGAAAATAATTTCAGTGAGTAGTTGGCGCCTCTCCCCAGGGCATTGGATTTTGCCGTTTTCTCTGTTTTTCTTTCCAAGCTACTTTCTAAGCTTTTTTAGAAGTGAATCTTGCCATGGTCTGTCTGCATTCCTGCTGTTGCTTGAATGAAACATTGAATCTTTTGAGTGGTGTTTTCTGTATAATGAAACGCAGGATTTCAGATGCATCTTGTCACAGCAATTGCCTGCAGTGCGATGAGCTTTGCCTATCTTAGTTACTGTGCATTAGAAGTGTGTTGGGTCAGGGCTCATATATAACTTGGAAATCAACCGTTACTTCATGTTTTAATGCAGCATCATGTGCTTATCTAGACAGACAAACGTGGGAGAGTTACATCTCCCACATCGGCAAGCCTAAACTAGTTTTGCAGTCATTGTGCAATGTACTCTATGGAAAAGGATGCTGTTACGGGGATGCACTTGTCTGGATTTAATCTGCAGCATTTAAAACTCACAAGTTTTCTGTTGTACAAGGATTTCCCTTCTATACTGCACTTATCTGGAGAACTTGATTCGAAACCAATGTAAAGTTTAAAGAAACTGGAAATCGGTAGCCTAGTTTCAGAAGGGAAAACACCTTGAAGGAGTGGCAATGACTGTGAGAGTTAGGGGAAAACATAGTCTTTCTGCAGCTTTATATTTTTGTTAAGAGTTCGTTACAACTACTGCTAATCCAGAGACCAGTTGCTGAGTTGCAGTACCTGGGATGTATGCAGTAGGGTGTACCCAGACAGAGGGAGTGTGTCTTAAAATAACTTCAAGTATACAAGTTTTGGGTATGTCCAAAGGTTATTTGTCTTCAGTGAGGTTTCATCAGGAATGTTGTCGCTTCCTGCAGTAAGGAGGAAAGTGGCAGTGATTTGGCTTTTCAGGGCATATGAGGTTTAGGTAGTTCCTTGCAAATAAGTTACCTCTTTTTATGCCTTTGAGTCCCACTTTTTTTTTCTGTTATTTGCAAAGGATATGTATTACTTCTAATAAAGTAATAACTCAAAAACTTCCTGAAAATAGATGCAATAATTTTGATCCTTCTTACTAACTATTCCTATTTTGCTAGCGCTGGAAATATAACCGTTTAACTTTCTTGGGAGCTGACTGAGGTTAAAAGCCAGTAACTGTTTTCCCTTGTCTGCAGAACCTGAACTTCACTGGCTTCCGCAAGATCTTAAAGAAGCATGACAAGAACTTGGAGACGGCACGGGGGGCAGAATGGCGGGTGGCCGAGGTGGAGGTGGCACCCTTCTACACCTGCAAGAAGATCAACCAGCTTATCTCCGAAACAGAGGTAAAGATGCTAATCTGGGCACTGCTCCTCTTTTAACTAGAAAACAATGTTTTCTTGTTCACTACTGATTTCTGTAATGTTTTGCCCTCTCTATAGCTTGTATTCACCACCAAGGCAGCTATTAATTGATTTTGAAATGCCACCGATTTCTGGCACTGCTTACATAAATTTGGGTGTTCTCTTCAGCTGTAACTTTTCACTCTGAAAAGCTAGTGCAGCATTAGTTTGTATTGTGTAATAACTTGATGCAGTGTGGTGAGCTTTTCATATCTTTGTTACCCTGTATTAGAAGAGTAGTGGGCCAGGGCTCAAATGTAACTTGGAAATCAACTGCTATTTTTTTGTTTGTTTGTTGTAATAGTACCGTGTGCTTATCATTAGAATGAACTTCTGTGATGTGTATCTTTATCTCCTTAGGAAGTGGTGACCAATGAGTTAGAAGATGGAGACAGACAGAAGGCTATGAAACGTTTGCGTGTTCCACCCTTAGGAGCAGCTCAGGTGAGAGGTTGAGTTATATAGCAAAGCTGCTTCTCCAGCTTGTCAAGGTAACAAATTAGATTCAACATTTGAACAAAGTAGTGAAAATAATTGATGTGAGCATGCTCCGCAAATTGTGAGGGAGCATGGTCGCGTAATCTGCTTTAGTTCCAGAAGATTTGGAAATAGCTTGCTTACTATTCCTAATGTGTGCAGACAAGGTAATGAAGGGATGACATAAATAGTAAAAGGAAATTTGTGCTAATAATAACATATACTTAGTGTTTGTGTGGTCTGGAATATTTTTCAAAGGGCGTTGAGATGCCCAAGCTCTGTTTCAACACAGCAACAACATAGGCAAGAATATTATGCAGCATTTTCGTTTAAACAAACCCCTCATTTCAAGAGCAAGAGTGCAATCAGAGATCAGAACATTGCATCCCTGATTTTAAATCTACACTGCAAATTAATCTGACTTTGCCGATAACCTATTTACTCTGCCTTAATTCCACCATTGCTTTGTTCACAGCCTGTACCAGCCTGGACTACATTCAGGGTTGGATTGTTCTGTGGATTGTTCATTGCACTGAACGTCACTGTCATACTTTCAGGTGGGTATCCTTGGCTGGACCTGGCTGGCTGCCATACCTTGGTTTGCATATGTTCTCATCACTTAGTGAGGGCCTGGATCCAAACTGGGTTGGTCAGGATGTTCTGGGTTAAATCAGCCTGAGTCAGATCACGCTGTTGTGAATTATTAGTTCTGCTTAGTAACAGGTTGTGGTTTTTCTCATGTTATATACGCAGATTTTGGACGTTGAACGTGTTATGGCTTGTTCTCCTGGTTTCCTCCTTATTCTTGGAGGGGTATTCTGGACGTGCAACATC